>NC_090938.1:625301556-626551556 GCF_040938575.1 Ambystoma mexicanum | reverse complement strand
AGTGCCACTAACCTTATTGCTTTCTGTTCTAAAGTCATATTATAGAGTATGTCAGTGGTCTGGTTGATGGTCCTCTCCAGTACTCTCGCTAGTCTCCTGATATCTTCAGAGTTCAGTTTTTGTCCCCAAAATGGCACAAAGGATTTAGCTACATTTCCCAGAAAGTGTGCTGAAGTATCGCTATTCTCGTCCCGCTGTGGACGAGCCTTTGAAATTTCTACAGTGCTAGCAATGAATACCCCGGGTAACAGAATCCCTAAATAACAGGTTCCCTGCCAATCCCTGGGTAACCATCGAAATGCTACATTACCGCAAACAAAGAAGACAGGTTCACCTACATACAAAGGTCTGTCCTCACTAGTCAAATTCGCAACGTTGGTGCAGTCCTTGAAATCACCCATAGACTGAGTACCATTCCTCTGTATGCAAAAAAGAAACTGAATCAGGGCTGTGGTTGACAGTATAAGAAGGTGGCGTTGCATCCCTATTGCCTATAGGAGCCATCTTCAAAGAGATCAGAGATTGAAAAGGACGGGACAGTCTGTCAGAAGGCCTAATAGAAGCAACATTAGGCTTTCTCCTATTCGCAAAGAGTAAGCATCCCAGGGGTGTTAAAACACGTTTTTCAAAGTCATTCAAGTTAGTTCCATCAAAGTTCCCCGAGATGCTATTGTTCCATCGGCCAAAGAATACTGCTCTAAGAGAAGCATAGCAAACAGTTGTGAAAGGTAAAGGATGAATATACCAGCCCTGCCCCTTATCCCCATGTTGCGGTAAATGCGAGCAGACCCAACAATTGGACTTTTTGAAAATGGCATGTGTAGCATTCATAATGAGTTATAGAGTATTGTTATGGTCATTTTGTCTGTGCTGAGAGTCTCTAGGAGATAGAGTGTGCAGATGCACAAATGGAGTAGAAACAGTGGGTACATTTTCAGTGGGTAACACATTTTCAAGTGGATGTACTTCTTCCAGATACCATAATCCTAAGCCAATGACTATTGTAAAAACAGTTAACATTATCACAAGAAAACAATACATTTTCGTGGCACACATATTCAATTGTTTGTTTTCGTGGCTGACCACACAGTCTCTTATCTGTTCCGTACTAGCGGGAGCGGTTGCAGGCATTGTTGTTCAAACGATTTACACCAATGTTTTTTTTCTGCCGACCTCCAGGCCGAGTGTCTTCTTAGTACTTTAACAAACCCTACCCAACAGAATCTCCTTCTATTCAAATGATCGGACCAAAAAGGCAAGCCCTTTGATGATTCTCTTTGATGGCATAGCCGAACCATGCAGTAGGTCTATTTCCTCAGACGCAGATCATACCTTGTGACTCCTGGTGCTGAGTGATCTGTGAACAGCGTGTCGTCACTTCCCGATGGAAGCGACGAATCCAAAGCAGGATCTGATGCAAGATCTGGAACAAATTTTAAGGACGGAACTGGTGGAGAGTGTGGAGATGAACTGGCTGTTTCCCCAGGCCCGACGGGCTCACGGAGAGTCTCCAACGCACTTCGATGCAGTTTACTGCTTCGTGATCGTTGGTTGCCGTACTGGTGAGGGGTTCTGTATCTTCTGTAGCATGTGGCACAGGGTATGGAATCTTCTTGATGTGAGACGCGTGGATCCAATGACTCTTGCCCTAAACTTGCACCGCTGTCTGTATGACAAGGAGGACCTGATGGGGGCCCCGCCAATGAGGTGCGAGGCAAGAAGATCGCTCAAACGACTTGGTGAGGACCCAGTCTTCCGGCCGTATGCTGTGACCGGGGCCCTCATATTTTATGGGCAAAGCCTCTCGTACCTGGTGATAAATCAAATACAGATTTTTAGTTAACTGGCCACAGTAATCAGAAAGAAGTACATTTTCAACCTCACGTAAAGAACGGGGCTTCGGGATGTTCCAAATGTTAGCTGGCCTACCCATGACCAGCTCAAAGGGAGAGATCCCAGTCTTAGTTTGAGGGGTCGTCCGCATGGATAACAACACGATCGGTAAGGCGTCTGGCCATTTTAGTTTGGTTCTGGCACATGTCTTAGTGAGCTTGTTCTTGATGATGCCATTGTGTCTTTCTACTAGTCCAGCACTCTGTGCGTGTCTGGCTGAATAGAACGTTTATCGATCTGTAATCCCGCGCATATCTGCAGAATTACAGCAGCCATAAAATGTGGACCATTGTCCGACCAGATGACTCTTGGCAAACCAAATCTACGAAAATATTCCTTCAGCATGGTCTTTGCCGTGGTCATAGCAGTGGCATCTTTGATGGGAAAGGCTTCACCCCGCTTGCTAAAGGCACAGATGACAACTAATACGTATTTTAAGTTGTTACAACGCTCCATTTCAATAAAATCAAAATGAATCACTTCAAAGGGGACAGAAGGTGGACCAAAACTACCCCTAGGAGTTTATGTGCCCTTTCCCACATTATGCTGCAAGCAAATCTTACACGCCTGAACGAAACATTCAGCTACCTTAGGGATTTTGCCCACACATTTTGCAACACAGTACCTTGCGGGAAAGATAAAAGTTCAGCCGGATTGAGAACGCAACATCTCTGAGTTTTGATGTGCGGTGCAAACAAGATCAATTCGTATCTCGTTAATCCTGCGGAGGTGAGATGTTGCGTTTGTGTTCTGTTTAATAGAACATCTATAGAGTGTGGTACCATCAGGGTTAAAGCATGGCCTAAGACCATTCCCTCGCGCTGTTTTACAGACACAGCAGCGACAGCTCGCAAACAACTTGGTAAAGCGCATGCTACAGGATCAAGGGCGGAAGAACAGTAGCTGCACGGCCTATTCTTCCCTCCATGTTCCTGTGTTAACACAGCCAAAGCACATCCATCACATTCATGCACATACAACACAAAGGCCTTTTCATAGTTTGGTGTGCCCAAAACTGGTGCCGAGCACAATGCAGTCTTGAGCAGATCAAATGTTTGCTGGTGTTCCAAGTTCCACGGCAATGGCAAAGAAATGCCCTTCTTCGTCAAAGCCAACATTGGTTTAATTACTAAGGAGAAATCCGGGATCCACTGTCTACAGTAAGAAGCCATTCCTATCAAGGCTCTAACTTCCTTCTATGTATTTGGGACAGACATGCTAGAAATTATTTTTTATCTGTTCAGACATCAACCTTCTTCCCTCCTTTGACAGGAGATAGCCTAAATAGGTGACCTCCTATCGACAATATTGAAATTTTTTAAGCAAAGCTTTATGTCCATGTTGTGCTAGATGGATAAGCAACAACACAGTGCCCTCCTTAGAAGTGCTTACAAGCGCTCTCTAAATCAGCAGCTAAAAGTAGATCGTCTACATACTGAAGCAGTATACAATGGTGGGCAACTCGAGTGTGTCAAGCTGCTCTTTCAAAGCCCTACTATAGATGCTAGGACTCTCTGTGTAAACTTGTGGTGCACGGGTGAAGGTAAATGAGCGTCCCCCTAAGGTGAACGCGAACAAGTATCTACTGTCTTTAAGTATAGGAATACTAAAGAAAGCGTTCTTAAGATCCACAACACTAAAGTGAGTAGCTAAAGCCAGAATCATAGTTAATATTGTTGTCACATCAGGCACAATGGGAACTTGTGGAGCAACAATCTTATTAATCGCACGTAAATCAATAATGAAACAAAAAAAAGGAGTTGAATTATCACCTTTTTTGTACACGGGCAAAATCGGACTATTGCACAAACTACCTGTTATTTCCTCAATTACCCCACGATGCACAAAATCAGACACTATGCATTTCAAAGCTTGCTCGCCATCAACCAAGATCTTATACTGGGGAATGTGTGGCAACTTTACTCCATGTTTCAAAATGATCATAACACTCTCAATTTGTAGAACACCGACATCATTGTCATCAATTGCCCCCAGACACTCCGGGACATCACTAAATTCCAGCGGCAAAGGTCTGGTCAAGAACTGAGAGACAGAAAGTTGTTGTGGTGAAATCGTCAAACGTACTCCAATAGAACAACAATGAATTACTGCATTTAATTATTTCAACAGATTCAACCCCAACAGATTCTCTCCACAATTCTTAGTAAAAAGGAATGGACAGTGGTCCGTAAATGGACCCAAAGTAATAGGTACCAGTGAAGAAACCGGACAGGCAACTGATGTGCCAGAAAACCCTACAGAAACATTGTTTTGCCCTGACAGTAGAATGTTTGGAACCTGTGAATGGTCAATGGAACACTTCTGTGCCCTCGTATCTATCAAGAATAGATGTTTCCTATTTCCCACTATCATCTCAACGTAAGGACCTTTCTGATTAACGGGAATAGGCGTTGGTTCCAAACCCTGCTTTGGGCAATCCTAGTGAAACAGAATGTCGTCAAAAGGAAGTTCTTCAGAGAGGTAAGCAGCAGAAGGATCATCAAAAATGTTTCTATTATCCACACTGGGTGCCTATTTGTCCTGTGAAAAAGGTTGTGAATTCTGAGAAAACTGACTTCTACCAGGGCCCCCTGCCTCAGGGCGGCCTCTGGATTGTCTACCCATGTTACCAAATGCGTTATTTGACCTCTGCTGTAGCATCTTGGGCTTAGGCCAATATGAATCAAAAAGGAGGCACTAATATGATTACCATTTAACACCCCAACTAGAATGGGCAGAAAAATGTGGCTAAGGGAAGAGGTGGGGAGCAACTTTTGGGGGAACCTGTATAGCCGGTAACCCATCTAGGTTGTGGCGGCACGGGCCAGAGGGGGCAACCTCAGGACCCGATGCCAAAAAGTACAGCATATTATGGTTACTGTAATTATGAATATGTTTTGTTATGACCATAACTGTGCAATAAATTCCCACTGCCTTTTATTGCCAACACTTACCCAATATGTTTGTGTTATTACCTGGGGGGGGGGATGGGTATGGTTTTCTTACACCCAGGTTATGTTCTCAGTCTGTCGGCATATGTGTCCACTGGTTACATCATATGCACAGCTATTTAAAAGGACACATCTTCATTTGGGAGCTCCAGGAGTTCGGCTGTGGGTTATTGTGAGCACATGTTGGCGTGGGGCGCCAGGCTGCAGAGCAGGAACCTCTCCTGTGGGTGCCCGGCTGGTGCCAGGCAGTGGGATATGTTGATGTTAATGTTAAAGGACATTTGTACCGCACACTAGCACCACCGGAGTGGTCCCCTGGTGCTCTGGCGGCTCTGAAAGAGGAGGGGGGTTTGAGTTAGTGGGAGGAAGCAGGAAATGTGCAAGAGAGCAGTGATGTGCTGTTGGCAGCCTTAGCCTGATGGGTCTGTTGGCTGGGCCTGGGGTGTTTGTGGCCGTTAGCCGTCATGTACTGTTGTGCGAGTCTATGTGTGTTTTTTGGTTTGTTGTTGCAATGTAGTGAAGTTTCTGTGGTTTGTTGTGCTGTAGGTTTTGGTTGTGTTTGGATTGGAGTTTGAGAGGTGTATGCAGAAAGGGAAATTGTTAGTGCGGTTGGTTAGTTTGCATCTCTGTCCTGAATTGAGGCGCTCGGCTTGCGTAGTCTCCCCTGATGCAACTCTGTCTTGATCTGGGTCCAGCTGGCATATAAGGTTCCTTACTCCTCTGGCCCCCACCTCTATCATGCTCTCTCATAGCCCCCCCTGTCCTCCCTTTATACTCATGTGGCAAGTGCACCTGCCAATGTCAACATCTCAGGTGGTGTGGTGATTGCCAATATCTCGACAATTCCACAACACTGTGGTACCTGGCAGTAGCTAGTGGCAGGCGGAAAGTGTTGGTGTGGTTGGCTGGGGTAGTTGACTTAGTCTCTGTGCGTGTCGCCTGCTATTGGTCATTGAGTAGTGCGAGGAGTCCCACTGCTGGTTATCCAGGATCTTCCTGCTACTGCAGGCTCATCTCTACCCTCAAACGGGCGTCTTCAGCCACGGGACAGGGGATGGCAGGCAGCGCTTAGCGCGCCTCTCAAAGGGATGAAAGGCATTTGCTTGAAAGGCGAGTTTTGAGCCCCATCCTATGTCCCCCTCACGAAGATGAGAAACAGCCTCCGGGCGACATATTTTCAAGGCGAGTGGGCAGGTCGCTTTTGAGGAGCAGAGGCTGACCTGGCCGCAGGGCATTGCTCTCCAATAGTATCGGGGTAGGGGGCGTGTGGGGGAAGGGGGAGTTTGAAACACAACTCCCCTACTCGGGCTATAAATGGGCCGTCCGAGGTGGCTGGAGTGTACTCCGTGCTCCTAACACCTGAAGCAGAACCAAGGCCACTCTCCCTGACCCAGCAGCAGCCATGCAGACCAGGAGAGGCTTCTCCAGCCAGTCCATGCAGAGCTTCCCCAGCAGGGGCAGCGTGTTTGGGGGCGGGGAGTCCGTGTCCTTCAGCACCGCTAGGCAGAGTTATGCCAGCGCTGGTGGCTCTGGCTTTGGAGGGGGCTCCTTCGGTGGTGGGGCTGGGGCAGGCTTTTCGGGGGGCTTTGGTGGCGGTGCCGGGGGTGGCGGGGCTGGGGGCTATGGGTTCAGCTACAGCTCAGGTGGTGGGGATGGAGGAGGCGTCATTGGGGTGCTGGGGAGAAGCAGGTGATGCAGAACCTGAACGAGCGCCTGGCCTCCTACCTGGACAAGGTGCGGGCCCTGGAGGAGGCCAACACCGAGCTGGAGACTAAGATCCGAGACTGGTACCAGAAGCGCCAAGGCAGTGCCGCCGCCGGGTCCGCCAGCGACTACAGCAAGTACTACCAGATCATCGATGACCTGCGTGCCAAGGTAAGTGGCCACGTGAGGTACTCACCGTAGCATGGGGCCCCGAGGGCCCCAGTTCAGGAGGCCTTGGGATTAGACCCTTCTGCTGAGACGCGAAGCTGGGTCCATGTCAGGTAGGAGTAGAGACATCTAGTGCTGCCTGTGCATTTGGGCACTTGTCGCGGCGCTTCACCCCCAAGCGTGGGACTACAAGTGCCAGACGGCAATGTAACACATCTAAAGGACAGGAGGTGCCACTCACACCTGACATGATCAAAGTGGGACATGTACATGCGCAGTCCTGCCCCAGGAACATGCAAGCGTTAAACGTGACGTGTGTCCCGCACCTCCTAGAACACAGGGTGTGGCCGCACAGAGTGACCGGGCAATGGGGGTAATGGTAACGGGGCACCCTCCACCCCCACAGAACAGCGCTATTCAAGCTTATTTATGCCCCTCCCCTTGAGTAAACATGCTGTTGTCGAGCCAGCTTGAGTATAAATAGTGTTTAATGGTCCCCTCCTCCCCCAACAGTTACCGTGCCCCGTTTTTGTACAGCATTACCCCCCTCGCCTCCTCCGGCGATCCTTCAGGCCCCTCACTGGTGGCAGCCCCCCAGTCTGAAAACCGCTGCTCAGGGCGCTGCCCTCTCAGGCTCCCCAGGGCCGCACTCCAGGCGCACGTGCATCCTCTGGGATTCCGGGGAGCCCGTCTCTGGGATGGAAACAGTTCGTTATTTCAAGTTGCAGCGCGTTCTCCCCACGGCGGACCAATGGGATCGATACCAGCTCCCGTCTAGTCCCCGATCTCCCGCCCGTGAAAGAACAGCTGCAGGTTGGTCCTGCAGGAGGCGCAGTAAAGTGAGGCTTGGCACAGACTGGCAGCGCTGGTGTCTGACCGCAGGAAGCGCAGTAATGTGAGGCTTGGCACAGGCTGACAGCGCTCGTGTCTGACCGCAGGAAGCGCAGTAAAGTCAGGCTTGGCACAGGCTGGCACAGGCTGGCAGCGCGCGTGTCTGCCCGCTCGAAACGCAGCATCCCTTGCACATGACAAGCTGCCCCTCAGACTACCAGCCCCCGTGGAGATTTCAGGGCAACCACATGTGCCAACGCTTGCCCGTCAATTTACTGTAATTCAGATGCGTTTCTACAGGTGCTATATATTTTTTTTTAGTAAAGTGTTTTTTTTGTTTTTTTTTGTTGCAAATGCCAAACCTATGAAAATCATGGGGGAAACTTTCAGCAGCTGATTAATCGCTCACGTATGATTATTATTATTATTATTATTATTATTATTATTATTATTATTATTATTATTATTATTATTTTACCAGCACAATCTATATGACACATGCACATGATGTAAAGGCCCTCAGGTGGAGGGAGATTATTGGCGCGATGATGGCATGTTGTAGAGTTCAAAAAACGCATCACAGCGCCAGTTGGTTTGAAATAATTCAAGCTAGGATGGGAGGTGTGAAACCCAGTCCTGCTTTTCACCTGCTAATTAAACTGCAGTTGGGCGATGCCGTCCCGCATCCTTCGCTAATAAGCAGGACTGCGTATTTCCCCAGACGCAGGGAGAAGAGGGCCTCCTGTTTATAGAGCATCCACACGTCTAGGGGATTGTGCGCCCCATAGTACAGCGCATACGATAGCCTGATTCACTTCTAGGCGCATGAAGTGATTCAGGGTGTGATACACACGATTAAGGCTAAAACGAGAGTACTGCGAACCGAAATGCGGCACGGATGTGAGTGCCCACTCCCGTGTTCAGGGAGCATGTGCAGACAGGGGACCCGATAGCTCACGCTGCTAGCTTGCCCCTTCCACCTTAGGGCTCTCTGCTGAGAGTGCCCATACATAGAAATGAAGGACGGGGGCTCTTTGACACGTGCACAGCTGCCCACCCGGAGGTGGACTGAGACTGCCAACTCATGCACATGTGTATTATGGGATAAACCAGTGCACGTCAATCCGTTAAGGTTCTCACTCACCTGGATTAGTTTAAAATCATTCAGCTATTGGCGAAATGCCCCGCATGTAAGCCCAGAACATTCCCCTATACCACTTATAAACCGTAAGTCCATATCTGCTAACTAAATCCACGCCCATAGAGCCACCTCTATACTATCATGTCGTTTTACACAACATCATATTGCATGCTGGGACTTGTAGTTTTGTCCATTGAATGATATATACGTTTGCTTGACAAGCCAGCACTGATCAAGGGACCTTGAGTACATGGCACCCATGGCCCACTGGGTAATGCTGTGGCACGAAAGCACCTTTACAACAAACATAAACAGGCTTTGATGAATTGTTCTTCATATTCAGAGTTGAGTGATTGATAGTTCAATGGGCAGGGTGGTCCATAATAAGTGATTGCAGACTGAAGACCCCCCACCCCGTGTTTTGTCCCATTTTACAGATCAGCGCTGCAACCATTGACAATGCCCGCGTGTTGCTCCAGGTCGACAACGCCAGGCTGGCAGCTGATGACTTCAAGCTCAAGTCAGTATCTGGTTGGAGCTTTAATGCAAGAACACGAGGTCACTGATCATTCAAGAGGCTCTTCCTTCCAAAACTGCCTCCATTTCCTTCCAGCGTTTAGAGGAGACAGATATTTTGACACTATGTGGTGTTCCTTGACTATCAGGCAGAGGAGGCTGCATTTATGGGGTTTACCAAGGTCTAGTAAAGCTTTTATGCATTAAGACTAGGACGTCAGCAGCGGCTTTCAGATTTACCAGAACGGTAGTGGGAGGAAAAGTCACTGCTTGGCATTTGGACACACTCCTTCCTTTAAGAGGGTGAGCGCGGCTCACTCTCAAACTCCAAAAAAGAACCCAGCTTTGACTTGTGGTGGGCTCTGCGCCAGCAAGTACAGTGGGAAGGGCCCGGGCCATGCAGGGAAAAGTGAGCACCCAAGGGCATGGCGTGCACCCATTATTCCCCCACAGTGAAGATACCGAGCTGGCCCTCAGTGCAATCATTAATGGCTGTCTGGGACCATTCACCAGATGACCACTCTATAAGGAGCATTTACTGGGACCAACATACCCAAGGTCCATCTTCCCCATACCGGCCACACCACCAACACACCCCAACCATAGGATTACAGAGTGTGCCCGGGTTGGATGGCGTCTGGTTGGGTTTTGAAACCTATCGCGACCTCCCTCACTTGAGTGCTTCATTAATGCGAGGGGTCACAATGTTATCTCCGAGCAGCTCCTCCTGATGCAAACAATGAAAAGACCACCCCCAAGAGTCACACAGCAACCTTGGAACTCCTCCCTCTCCTGCTTTGGGCGGTTTTACCCCTCTGCCCCCTGAGATAACTGCTCCATGGCAAGACTGTAAAAAGTTCCACAAAGAGTGACAGATGTAAGGTTCACACCCAGGAAGTGCTTTGCCCACGGATGAACAGCACAAAATACGGGCAACTATCCACCCCTCACGTACATTCTGTGTCAGTTCCTTCAATATATTTCTCCCATCCATAAAATAGACTTTGCCTTTAGGCTAATGCATATTGCATAATGCAATTTAACCTCTTCACCCACAGAGAACTTGTCATGAGTGGTGTATCTAAACCCAGAGAATGAGTCCCCAACTCTGCCCGCTTCTCTTGCATTGCGTAGCACGTAGGAGCCTCCTGTGTGGCTAACAGCTGGATATTGTCTTGGGAGGATAGCTTAGGGGCAACCTGCTCGCCTTGGAAGCAAGACGACATGTAGCAACACGGATCCTCGGGTCCGCGCTTAGAAACCTCCAGGTATTAAGTGTGTCATAAATAACCTATCATGTCACATCAAGAGGGAACAGCTTCAAACTCTTGCTCACAGTTATTAACCCCTAATCCGTGTCTTTGTCCTTCAAGGTACGAGAATGAGCTGGCCATGTGCCAGAACGTAGAGGCCGACATCAATGGTCTACGCAGGGTCCTGGACGAGCTGACCATGTCCAGATCGGACCTGGAGATGCAGATCGAGAGCCTGACCGAGGAGCTGGCCTTCCTCAAGAAGAACCACCAAGAGGTACAGTGCCAGAGTCCTAACCTGGAAACCAGCATGAGACTTAGCTCATCTCTGAAGCCTGGCTTAGTGCATGTTCTAGTCCAACACTGCCCGACTCCTGTTGGAAGTGGAATGGACACCTGATGTGTTCAGCCCTCACAAAGTAGCGTGTTGATGTATATTACAGCCACAGAAGCAGCTGCGTGACAACTGAAAGCTGTGGTGTTCTGGGAGGAGAGGTTGCCTAGTGGAAGATGGTGGTGTGACATCTATGGAGAGGTGTTGTGAATGCAGGGGCTCTTGTTTCATTAGGGATCCATGGACTAGAGGTAGCAGTGCCGTCTCGTAGAAGGTTTGATCCAGTTGGAGAAGGAGGTGGGTCTACTGAGAGCTGTGGTTTTATGGGAGGAGAGGTTGCCTAGTGAAAGATGGTGGTTTGACCAACTGGTGAGTCATAGTGGATTGTTTGTATTCTAGTGATAGAGGCATGATCAAGTAGAACGAGGGGATCTAGTTAGTGTGAGAGTGCCTACATATTGTGGGAGGAGCTATGATCTAGTGGAAGAGATGTGCCATCTTGAGGAAGGATTTGGGCTCTAGTGGAATTAGGTGTCATGTTGTGGGAGGGAGTGTGCACTAAACTGGTGGCTGATGTAATGAGAGAAAATCTAGTTTTGTGAAAGGGATGTACCCCAGAGGAAGAGATGCCATCTTATGGAAAGGTTGTGATCTAGTGTACTTTGTTGTGGTTTATTGGATGGCTGTTTGACATACATCAGGGGTTTGCAAACCTTTGGCTCGCCAGTTGTTTGGACTACACATTCCATCAATCCACACCACCATAGTCAATGGTGTGGGATCATGGGAGTTGTATTCAAAAACATCTGGAGATTCACAGGTTGCGGACCCCTGACCTGCAGGGAGGAACTGTGGTCTATTACAAGAGGCTATTCCCTAGTGAAAAGAATGCAATCTATTTAGTGGCAATCAATTTGACCAGGAGTGCCATCATGGAGGGAGGTATGGCATAGTCAATCCCAATGTCTTTTAAGATTCTAGGTTCAGTTTTTAAGTCACCTGATGAAGCTTGATTCTCATTAAGTTTACGAATGTTCTAAAAACACAGGAGCTCATTTCCTTCTAATGCAGCCCCATGGCCTCTTCCATGAAATCTAGCGTCCCACAAACGGGACACATATGTACTTTGCTCCAGTTCCTTCCAGTTGAAAACCAATGGGCTACTTGTTGTCCTCAGGAATTGCAAGGCGTTTCATCCAATGCTGCCGGCCAAGTGAGTGTGGAGATGGACGCGGCTCCTGGCAATGATCTGACCAAGATCCTGAACGACATGCGCGCTGACTACGAGGCGCTGGCAGACAAGAACCGCAGGGACGCAGAAGCAGCGTTCATGAAGCAGGTAAGAGCAGCCCGCATGCACCATGTGTGGGAGCCAATCGCAGGACATGATCACATGCCTACGCCCAGTTCAAGCAGTGGTCGAAGTGTACGAAAAGAAGTAATGGAACTATGTTCTCTGCTGGCCTGTCCATGCTCCCCACAAACCCCATCGCTATACACACTCCCCTTCCAAGCACAATACAAATACCTGAACACGTGCTGCTGTTTAAGGGAACGTTCAGGGCAGTGCACTGAAGTGCAAGTTTCAACTTCTTCCTTTACATTTATTTTAAAACCGAAACATTCCAGAACAGTTTTTAAAAGAAATAAAAGTATAGGAACAGTAAAACTTATTTTGAAAAAGTAGAGGAGCACTGCACCCAAACGCACACACCCACCCCTTCCACTGTGTTCAAGGGACTCCACACTGGCTGCGGAGCCTTAACTATGCTCTTTACGTTTCTTGCCTCAGACTGGGGAATTGAAAGCGGCGATCTCTCAGGAGGTGAGCAGCGTGCAGTCGAGCAAGAGCGAGGTTTCGGATCTTCGGCGGACTCTGCAAGGGCTGGAGATTGAGCTGCAGTCTCAGATGGCCATGGTAAATGACGTTCTCTCGCAATCAAGTGGAATATGTTTTAAACCCCAGGTATTATTACACATCTTCTGATAATGTTCCTATCATTTTAGCAGCAATTCTGGATACAAAGATATCTAGCAACATTAGCCTTTATGCAGAAAAGTGATACATGGATTATACAGACGTTATGCAAGCATTGGCAAAGCCACTAGTTTTGTCTTTGTGTAGGCATAAGTTAGGAATTTACCAGGCACTGCCATAATGGTACTATCCAGCGATAAAATGACAATATCTGGAAAATGGTGTGTGCACCTAGGCATGGGATAGCAGAGCATGGCAAACACCTATCTAATACCTGTACACAATCCCAAACGGTTAGCTTTGCCAATGCATGTTTTTAACAGGACTTTATTGTTTATACATCGAGGCTGAAGACACACTTGGGTATAGCATTTTTATTTCACTAGTGACAACTGCAGCAAAGCCATTCCCTCTCAAAAGACTGTTTGGATATGATCCTTGCAGGCCTTCACAGCTCAAAGGTTAGAGTTAATGCTTGAATGAGCTGGCTCAAAGAGATCCCTGGCAGATGTGCTTTGGGCAGAGAGGGGCAGGGAGTTGGTGTGAATGGTCCATGGGGATTAGAATGGCTTTGGGCCGTCAATGGTTAGATACATAACCAACAGCATACCTAAGCTGTGTGTCCCTCCTCATATCTCAGCTCCCTTCTGGCCGTATTACAAACCAATCGTTTTGGCTTATGTATGGTACTTAAGTGCCACCTAATATCTAAAACTATAACCAGAACATTGATTCTGTAATCATATCAATGTAGTCCAATTTGACATCTTCAGTTTTAAAATGTATTCCTGCTGCAGTCAAATGCTGTTTCATGAAGCGAGATAGTTGGAGGGGAGGGTTGTTTGACTCTATGCCAGTATATGTTCAGGTGTGTAAGAGAAAATAAAGTGGTACCACTTCAAAAGGTTTTGAGGGGATCCATGTAATTCCTGTTACCCCTACACAAACATTGGCACTGAAACAATGTCTTTGCCACTGAATAGTTTGTAGATTTGTGTCACTGATGCTACTGGGTTGTCTTTTACACTCCTGTTCATGTTGTGCAGCCCGAGGTACAGTGTTTAGGAAACAGTTGAGGCAGGATGTCATTGATGACTGACTATCTTTGAAGAAATACAACTATTATTACAGCGCTTAGAAGCAGGAATAATCCAGCATGAAGGGTTTTAAAAAATCTGAAATGAATAATATTAGTGCAATTATGAAACATTTAGACCCTTATTTCATGAAAGGTGCCTGCAAAGCTCCAATAAACAAAACCAACAGGCCAATGTTTGGAAAGACTAAAAATCAAAGTTAAAATGAAATATTCTGTATTCCATTGGGATTGGTAAAGATGTGTGGCAGTTTCAGCCATTCCGTATCTCCACATCTTACTCCACCACAGTCCATGTAGCAACAGTGAGTTAAGTAGATTCAGTCAGACTGCCTGAATGGCCAGCATCCCGCCACTGGCCATAGATGCATGTGTTTTTCTTGCTCTTTGTGTTCTGGTGTGCCGGGGAACCTGGGATTTGTAGTGCAGCTTTGTTCCTCATGATATTTACACTCCCTGTGTTTCTTCACAGAAAAGCTCCCTGGAATCAACCTTGGCAGAGACAGAGGGACGCTACGGGGCTCAGCTCTGTCAAATGCAGCAGCGAATCAGCAGCCTAGAGGAACAGCTCATGCAGCTGCGTGCCGACATGCAGCAGCAGAGCATGGAGTACCAGCAGCTGCTGCACATCAAGACGAGGCTGGAAATGGAGATCGAGACCTACCGACGCCTTCTCGACGGCGAGTTTGAGTAAGAAAAGACCCTCATATATAGCTTAAGGATGTCTTTTTAGAGAAGGGAGTAGCACATTGCAAGGCTGTCTATAAGAAGGAGCTGCAGTGGTTCCATACATTTCAATACAGCCAAAGGACCCACAGGCTTTAATGCAGTCATAGCTATGGCCCCATTGACTTTAAAGCACTGATACCAATAATTATTCTGAGTGGCCCCAGAGATGTCTATCCTGTCACACTCATCCCTCCTGTCAATGTCTCTGCAAGCTTCCATGCACACTCATACCTGCTCCAAATGACCCCCACAAGCAGATATTACTGAAGCATGTTAGCAATAATAAAACAAGAAAAACACTGCACTAGGTTTTACACGCAACCAGCAACAGTAGCTAAAATTCCCACAACAGCTTCTCAGTCAGAATAACTGACTATAAATTGATCTATAACATTGAATGTTATGTTATGTTATTTTGCAGTTATATTGCGGTTTATATATCATTGATATGGTCTGAAGGCGCTGGTATGTTGAACGCCCTTGGGAACCGAAGTTCAGGTCAGTAGAGAGAGTCAAAGGTGCGTGTGAGCATCGGGTATGTTTGCAGCTGGTGCGGTAATCGTGTAATAGCTGCTTCTTAGCAGTCGGGTGGTGGTTGAGAGATCAGGAGTATGTGTTCGTTCTGGCAGGATTTATCCAGACCAAATGTGGCTGTGTTAGGCCTGAGGGGAATGCCTGGCTGGTGGGTGTGTAACCAGCAGTGCTTACTTAGAATGATGGGAGAGTGCGGCGGATGTTGGTATGAGAACAGTTATACCGAATGGTGTCATAGTATCTCTGTGCTCTAGTTGAGCGGTGGTGTAAAGAAGAGAGTAAGTGTGGTGGTGTGATATGATGGGTTATATGCTCTTTCAAACGTTCCCTGCATTCCAAACCATACTATGTACGTCAAGCAATTCTATGCACTCCAGTCTGTTCCATGCACTCTTATTCATTCCATGCACCCCAGTCTGCTCCACACAATCCGGTCTGCTCGATGCACTCATGCACTCCAGTCCACCCGCACGCTCCAGTCCGCCCCACATACTCCAGTCTGCCCCAGGCTGGCACTCTTGCCTGACCCACGCATGCACTCCTGTCTGCCCCACGCATGCACTCCTGTCTGCCCCATGCATGCACTCCTGTCAGCCGCATGCATGTACTCCTTTCTGCCACACGCACTCCTGTCCGCCACACACGCACTCCTGTCTGTCACACGTACTCCTGTCCACCACACGCACTTCTGTCTGCCACACGCACTCCTGTCCGCCACTCGCCCTCAAATCCGCTCTATTTACTCCGTTTTGTGTATTCTAAGTTGTTTTATGCACTCCATCCACATATTTCACTCGTACCATTCTGTGTATTCTAAGTTGTTTTATGCACTCCGTTCACAAATTTTGCCCATAACATCTTCATAATTCATCTGTTCCATCCACCTATTTCACACGTTTCATCCACTTACGTCACCCGTTTCATCAACATACGGCACCGATCCATCCACCTACGGCACCTGATCCATCCATATACAGCACCCGTTGTATCCACATATGGCAGCCTTTCCATCAATGTACTTCACCCGTTCCATCCACGTACAGAACCCGTTCCATCCATATATGTGATTAATTCCTTTCACATATATCATTTGTTCTATCCGTATAGAATCCATCTACATACTTTATTCGTTTCGTCCGCTCTACGCATTCAGGAGTACATATCCATTCTATGCACTCATCAATACTGCATGCAATCTGCGCTTATTCGTTCTACGTACTCATCCACTCTACGCAACTCGTCCGCTCTACACAACACATCTGTTCCACTCTAGGCACTCGTTCGCTCCACTCTAGGCACTCATTCGCTCTAGGCACTCATTCACTCTAGGCACTCATTCGCTCTAGGCACTCGTCCGTTTTATGCCCTCACACGCACTATGCATTCACCTGTTTTGCTCACTCAGCCGCTCTACGCACTCATCCTCTCTACGCATTTATCTGCTCTGCACATTTATCCGCTCTAAACACTCATCCCCTCTATGCACTCATCCCCTCTACGCATTTATCCGCTCTACACACTCATCCCCTCTACGCATTTATCTGCTTTATGCACTCATCCCCTCTACGCACTCATCCCTTCTGCGCACTCCTCCCCTCTGCGCACTCCTCCCCTCTGCACACTCATCCCCTCTGCGCACTCATCCCCTCTGCGCACTCATCCCCTCTGCGCACTCATCCCCTCTGTGCACTTATCCCGTCTGCGCACTTATCCCCTCTATGCACTTATTCCCTCTATGCACTCATGCCCTCTGCGCACTCATGCCCTCTACGCACTCATGCCCTCTACGTACTCACCCCATCTACGCACTCATCCCCTCTACGTACCCCTCTTTTCATATGCAATAATTCGCTCATATGCACTTGTCGGCTCTATATACTTGTCGGCTCTACCCAGTAGTCTGTTCTATGCAGTCCTCCACTCTACACATTCTTCCGCTCAGCTCATCCATCCCGCTCTGCTCATCCATCCGTTCCCCGCACTCGTCCGTTCTATGCATTCATCAGCTCTGCATGCATTCCGCACTCATCCATTCTACATACTTTTCCATTCTACGCACTCATCCGGTCTATGTAACTCATCTGCTCTAGGCATTTGTCCGCTTTATGCACTCGCATGCACTACACCTTCATCTGCTCTATGCATTCAGCCACCCTATGCAATCACCTTTTCCCCGCACTCACCTGCTCCCCAAACTCACCAGCTCCTCGCGCTCACCAGCTCCCCACATGCATCCGCTCTCCACACACATCCGCTCTCCACACACATCTGCTCTCCACACGCACCCGCTCTCCACACTCATCGGCTCTCCACACTCATCGGCTCTCCGCACTCATCCGCTCTCCACACTCATCCGCTCTCCGCACTCATCCGCTCTCTGCACTCATCCGCTCTCTGCACTCATCCGCTCTCCGCACTCATCCGCTCTCCGCACTCATCTGCTCCCCGTACTCATCTGCTCCCCGTACTCATCTGCTCCCTGTACTCATCTGCTCCCCGTACTCATCTGCTCCCCGTACTCATCTGCTACCCGTACTCATCTGCTCTATGTACTCATCAGCTCTATGCACTCGTGCTTTCCATGCATTCAACTCATCTGCTCCCCACACTCATCCGCTCGCCTCACTCATCCGCTCGCCTCACTCATCCGCTCCCCACACTCATCCGCTCCCCGCGCTCATCCACTCCCATACTCATCTGCTCCCTGCACTCATCCACTCCCCTCACTCATCCGTTCTATGTACTCATCGCTCTATGTACTCGTGCTTTCACACATTCAACTCATCTGCGCCCCGCACTCATCCGCTCCCTGCACTCATCTGCTCTATGCACTCATCCGCTCTATGCACTTGTGCTTTCCATGCATTCAATAGCAATATGCACTCATCAGCCCTATAAAGTCATTCGCTAATACACAGTAATCCTGTTCTATATATTAATCTGCTCTCTACACTCATCTGCTCTCTACACTCATCCGCTCTGTACACTCATCCGCTCTGTACACTCATCCGCTCTATAACCTCATCCACTCTATAACCTCATCCGCTCTATGCACTCATCCGCTTTATGCACTCATCCGCTCTATGCAGTCATCCACTCTATACGCTCATCCACTCTATACGCTCATTTGCTCTATACACTCATCCGCCCTATACACTCATCCGCTCTATACATTAGCCAGGTCTGCACATTCATCTGCTCCAGCGATCTACACACTCTCCGCACTTCCGTACTCATCTGCTATCCACACTCATCTGCTCTACATACTCATCCGCTCTACATACTCATCCGCTCTACACACTCATCCGGTTTACGCTCATCTGTTCTGTACATTCATCTGTTCTACGCACTCCTGCGTTCTACTCGCTTCTCTGTATTTACACACTCATCCGCTCTACATGCTCGTCTGCCCTACACACCTAACCGCTCTACACACTCATCCGCTTAACATGTTCATCCATTCTATACACTCATCCGATCTACATACTCATTCAATTTACACACTCATTCGATCTATATGGTCATCTGTACTTCCACTCATGCATTCTTCCACTCAGCGCATTCATCTGTTACACACGCTTCATCCATTCTAACTATTTCATCCACGCCATTCACTTTGTTCGCTCCTCATGCATTATGTCCATTTCAGCAGTTTAAATCTCTTAACTGTTTCCCTATGATTTATTTGTATTATCTACTTCACTGTTTTGATCTACTTTACTCATTTCATTCTGTTTGTCCTTCTAGTTTATATTCAGCGTTATTAGCTGTCAATTTCTCACATCGGGTAGTTTGTTGTTAGTTTGGTACCGGTTGGTTCTAAGGGAAGAGCCAGGTTTTCAGTAGTTTTCGGAAAGACGTTAAATCCTCAGTTAGGCAGATGCGGGGTGGGAGTGAGTTCCACAGGGTGGGGGCCAAGGCTGAGAATGATGATCCACCTAACCTGACTGAGTTTGTCTTAGGTATGACTAGGAGGCCGCCTGAGCTTGATCTTAGGGTGCGTGAAGGGTGATAGGGTTTTAGCTTGTCTTGAAGATGTTGAGGTCTGGTTTTATGCAGTGCTCGATGGGAGATTCATAATGTTTTGAAAGTCACCCTTCAGGCTACTGGAAGCCCGTGCAGCATCTTAAGGGCTGGGGAGATGTGGTCTCCTGGGCCGAGCGCAAGTAGCATTTTGGCTGCCGCATTTTGTGCACTTTGGAGTTTATTCAGTTGGTACGCGTGGACTCCGAGGTATAGGGGATTTGCATAGTCCAGTCTTGATATAACTATTGATTGGACCGCGGAGAGTCTGTTGGGAAAGGAGAGATATGGAAAGATGTGCCTAAGGGTTTTAAGGTGTAGTGGCAGGACTTTGAGACGTTGTTGACTTGGCGTGAGAGTGTTAGGTCAGAGTCAAGGGTGCATCCAAGATTTTTCACTGAGTTGCAGGGGGTCAGTGAATTGCCCATGGCGGATGGCCAGGGTAGTGGGTGCAGAAGAAGTTCAGAGTTGCCACATACCATGATTTCTATTTTGGAGGGGTTTAACAAGAGGTGGCTTTGGGTCATCCAGAGTTCTATGTCGAGGAGGCAGGAGGCCAGGTCAGGTCGGGAGTTGGGTTTTGAGTTTATTTGTTTCAGAATTAGTTGAGTGTCATCAGCGTAGTTGTAACACAGGATGTTGTGTGAATGAATTATTGGTGGGAGGGTGATCAGGTAGAGATTGAACAGGAGGGCGGATAGGCATGCTCCTTGTGGGACTTCCGTGTCCACTGGTCGGGCTTGGTGGGTATAGGTGGAGAGTATCGTTATTTGGTACCTATCTTTGAGGAATGAAGCTATACATTTAAGAGCGGTTCCACAAATTCCTAGGGAGTAGAGGCGGTCTAGGAGGATTGAGTGATTGATTGTGTCAAAGGCGGCAGATAGGTCAAGAAGGGTTAGTGTGGCGCATCCCACGGAGTCTGCCGTCATTTTAAGGTCATCCCAGATTGAGGTTAGGGTGATTTCAGTTCTGTGACAGGCTCTGAAACCTGATTGTGCGGGGTCTAGGAGATTGTTGGCTTCGACAAAGGCATTTAGTTGGGAGTAGGCAGTTTGGTCAATGAGTTTGGCAAGGAATCTGGTGTTTGAGATGGGTTGGTAATATTTGGGCTCGAAAGAGTCGAGGGAAGGTTTTTTAATTAGCAGTTTGACATGAACCATTTTGAATGCGTCGGGAAAGATACCAGAGCAAATGGAGGCATTTATGATGGATCTTGCGTGTTCTCCTGTGCATGTGGAAGCAAACATTTCTTTGAGGGTTGTGGCCGGGCAAGGGTCCAGCGGAGAGCCAGATGGTTTGCGGGCAGATAGAAGTTTGAGAAATTGCTCTGGTGATATTGGACTAAAGTATTCGAACATTGGTTGTGTAGTGGTCGCAGCTGGTGGGCTGGCCGATATGGGGGCAGTATTTGCCTGGTGGATGTAAGAGAGCCAGTTTGGTGACTGGAGTATTTGTTCTTTTGAGAGCCGTGGTGTAAAAGTGGAGGGACAGTGAGTCGCAGAGTGATTGTGAGGGGGTTGGGACGGTCGTGTTGCAAGCTGGTTTGGTGAATTCAGAGATGATTTTGTGGAGTTCTTTGCTTGGGTTTTTGCAGTTTAGGGTTCGGGAGTTGTAGTGGGCTTTTTTTGTTTTCCGGATTTCGGCCTTGTACTGATAGAGGTGTCGGGCCAAGGTGGCCCTGCTCTCCTTGGTTTTGTCTTTCTGCCATTTGCGTTCTAGGTATTTATATAGTTGTTTAGTGGTCTTCAACTCAGGAGTGAACCATCTGGGCAAGAGGCCATGGCGGGTTGATGGTTTGCAAGGGGGCTTGAGCCGCATCAGAGATGCATTGAGCCATGAGTCAAAGGCGTCAGGAGTTAGTTGTTTATTGAGTTGGCAGGTAGGTGGTGGAGACTGGAGGAGTGCGTCGGCTAGGTCCGGGATGATTTTTAGTTTTTTCCAACATTTGCGTAGATTCGGTGGTACAGGAAGGGGGTCGGGTGAGCGAATGGCGCAAGAGAGAATGAAGTGATCAGACCACGTTAGGGGTGGGGGGGTTTAAATGAATACGGGTGTTGGAGCTAAAGATGGCATCAAGAGTGTGTCCTTTATAGTGAGTCGGGACATTTATGTGGGGTTGGAGGTTAATTGCATCTAAACCGTCAACCAGAGAGTGTGTCATAGGGTTGGTGGGGATGTCGAGCCATATGTTGAAGTCTGCAAGAAGGGTGAGATTGGGATGGTTTAGTTTAACGGTGGCAATAAAGTCCCAGAGGTTGTTTGCAAATTGTCTATCGTAGCCAGGGGCCCTGTAGATTATTAGGAAGCTGTGTGAGAGCGACGGGGAGAAGGATAGTTTAACGAGGAGTGATTCGCAGGAAGGAATGGAAGGTTGGTTGTCGATGATTGAGGCGTGGAAGAGAGACTTGAAGATGAATGCTACTCCCCCTCCTCTAGAGGGACTGTTCAGTGGGATGAGGGAATAGTCAGGGGGGAAGGCTTCACTGGCGATTGGGGCGAAGTCGTCAGAGAACCAAGTTTTGGTGATGAAAACCAGGTCTGGTTTGCCAGAGGCGAGGAGGTCAAAGATGCAGTTACTGTTTTTTGCTACGAATCGGGCATTAAATAGGATGCAGTTCACATCGGCAGGCGAGGTTGGTCTTGGAGCTGGAGCGGAAGGGGGTGGTGGCGGAGAGAGAGGAAGCTGGAGAGGGAGAGGGGTAGGGTGGGCGATGATCGATGGGAATAGTGGGCGAGCAGAAGAATTGGCGGACTTCGGGCAGGATGGGTGGCTGCGTGTGCCAGGATGATCGGGTTTGGCTCGGGGGATTTGGAGGTCGGGTGTGGGCGGTTAGGAGTTTCAGTTGCAGTTGATGAGAAGTCGAGGGAGATGGGTGTCAGGAAGGGTGAAGCTATGGGGGAAGGAGTTGATTGGGGAAAGAGGTGGTGGGTCGAGACAGGGGAGGCAAAGAGTGCTGATAGATTGAGGGGGACCAGGTACGATTCCTCTTTAGTTTCTTTGTTGTAATTGGAGTGTGAGAGAGGGTAGGAGGGTCAGAGGGGGAGAGGGATGCGGCTTCGGTTCTTGCTAGGGCTAGGCGTGCAGTTTTTAGGGAGGGGAAAGGGTGCGTTCGGGGGAGAAGGTGGTGGGAGTTTGTGGGAAAGGCGGGGGGTGGATGCTTGCAGGGCCGGGTGTGCCCGCTATGATAGTGAGTGGAGCAGGCATGGTTAACGTAGGCTGGTCAGTGGTGGGGTTTGGGGGAGGAGTGGTTTTAGGGTGGTTGGCTCACCATCGTGCCCCTCTGGCTTGGAGTTTGGAGAGGGGAATGGTAGGGAATGCAAAGGAGGGTGGGATGATTTGGGAAGGGGGACAAGAGGGAAGGCAGATCGGGGAGTGGGGGCAGTCCACAGTGGTTGTTTCCGACAGACTCTGGTGGAGTGGGGGCACTCATGCTTAGTACGAGCTGTTAGGTGTAGTCTCAAGTGCACTTACAGTTTATTGGACTTTATATGTTCGGCTATATCACTGGCTGTGAGTAGTCTTGATTTCAGGGCTCCACGAAGCTGGGTGATATTATTCACTTATTCTAGGTTTTAGTGTACTATTTGTACTAGCTTGCAGATATTAGGCTGTTTGAAGTGTAGCTAGACCTATGCTAATTAGGTGGCCTATTTAGTTGTAGCTACAGCACAGTTACGCTGTTGGATAGGCTTTCTTATAGTAAGCTGGAATACAGGTAAGCTATTAAGGAGAAGTTGAATGTAGCAACACCCCAGGTATGATTTTTGTTGGACTTTTAGGTGGAGATTAGGAGGGCTTTCTAATTGTAGTTCTAAATTCAGTGGGGGCATGCTATTAGGCAAACTTCCAAGTTCAATTTGCACAGAGATGATACTTCTAAATTTGACTGTACACAGAGGTGGTATTTGGTCTACCTCTAGATTCAATTTTGCCTAGAAGGGATATTAGACTATCGGGCATAGTTCTAGATTCTACATTATACAGATGATATTAGACTATTGGGGGCACTTCTAGATTCAACTGTACACATAGATGATATTAGGCTATTAGGTGCTATTAGATACACTTCTAAGTTCAACTGTGCACAGAGATGATATTAGGACTACCTCTAGATTCAATTTTGTATATAGATGATATTAGGTCTACCTCTAGATTCAATTTTGTATAGAGGGGATATTAGACTATTAGGCACAGTTCTAGATTTCACATTACACAGATATACTATTAGGTATACTTCTAACTTAGACTTTGCACAGGAGGGATACTTAGGCATGCTTCTAACTTCAATGCTGTTGTGTATACCTCTAAATTCAACTAAGCACAGAGAGACTATTCTGGACACTAGTCAGTTCAACTAGGGCACGCAAATAGGCACACTTCTCTCAATTCAACTTTAGACAGCGAGGGTATTAGGCATGATTCTAAAGTCAACTTTGCACAGAGAGGTTATTAGAGAGATCAGTCCGTTCAACCATCATGGTATTAGACTATTAGGATATTGGTCACAGTTCTAAATTCAACTTTCACAAGGAGGCTATTGGGCACCCTTCTACATTTCACTTTCCCACAGAAGCTATTGAGCACACTTCTAGATTCAACGTTCACAGAGAGGCTATTGGGCGTGCTTCTAAGTTCAGCTTTCACATAGAGGGTATTTTTGCACACTTCTAAATTCAACTTTCACAGAGAGGCTATTGGGCGCGCTTCTAAATTCAGCTTTCACATAGAGGATATTGGGCACACTTCTAAATTCAACTTTCACAGAGAGGCTATTGGCGCAGTTCTAATTTTAACTTCCACAAAGGAGCTAATGGGCACACTTCGTAATTCAACGTTCACATAGAGTCTATTGGGCACACTTCTAGATTCAACTTTCACAGAAAGGCTATTGGGCATACTTCTAAATACAGCTTTCCATGAGCAGCAATTGGGCACACTTCTAAATTCACACAGAGGCTATTGGGCACACTTCTAACTACAACTTTCCATGAGCGGCTGTTAGGCACACTTCTAAATTCACAGAGAGGATATTGGGCACACTTCAAAATTCAACTTTTCACAGAGAGGCTATTGGGCACACTTCTAAATACAGCTTTCCATGAGCGGCTATTGGGCGCACTTCTAAATTCAAAGAGAGGCTATTGGGCACACTTCTAAATTCAGCTTTTCACAGAGAGGGTATTGGGCACACATCTAAATACAACCTTCCATGAGCGGCTATTGGGCACACTTCTAAATTCACAGAGAGGCTATTGGGCACACTTCTAAATTCACAGAGAGGCTATTGGGAAGACTTCTAAATACAACTTTCCATGAGCGGCTATTGGGCACACTTCTAAATTCACAGAGAGGCTATTGGGCATACTTCTAAATTCACAGAGAGGCTATTGAGCACACTTCTAAATACAACTTTCCATGAACGGCTATTGGGCACACTTCTAAGTTCACATAGAGGCTATTGAGCATACTTTTAAATACAACTTTCCATGAGCGGCTATTGGGCACACTTCCAACTTCACAGAGAGACTATTGGGCATACTTCTAAATACAACTTCTCATGAGCGGCTATTGGTCTATTTCACAGAGAGGCTATTGGGCGCGCTTCTAAATTCAGCTTTCACATAGAGGCTATTGGGCACACTTCTAAATTCAACTTTCACAGAGAGGCTATTGGGCACAGTTCTAATTTCAACTTCCACATAGGAGCTAATGGGCACACTTCTAAATTCAACTTTCACATAGAGTCTATTGGGCACACTTCTAGATTCAACTTTCACATAGAAGCTATTGGGCACATTTCTAAATTCAACTTTCACAAGAAGTCTAATGGGCACACTTCTAAATTCAACTTTCACAGAGAGTCTATTGTGCGCACTTCTAAATTCAAATTCTAAATGCACTTCTAAGTTCAACTTTCACAAAGAGGCTATTGGGTGCACTTCTAAATTCAACTTCTAAATGCACTTCTAAATTAAACTTTCACAGGTATGCTATTGGGCGCACTTCTAAATTCAACTTTTACAGAAAGGCTATTGGGCGCACTTCTAAATTCAGCTTTTACATAGAAGCTATTGGGCACACTTCTAAATTCAGCTCTCATGGAGATGCTATTGGGCACACTTCTAAATTCAACTTCTAAATTCAACTTTCACAGAGAGGCTATTGGGCACACCTCTAAATTCAACTTCTAAATTCAACTTTCACAGAGAGGATATTGGGCACTCTTCTAAATACAGCTTTCCATGAGCGGCTATTGGGCACACTTCTAAATTCACAGAGAGGCTATTGGGCACACTTCTAAATACAACTTTCCATGAGCAGCCATTGGGCACACTTCTAACTACAACTTTCCATGAGCGGCTATTGGGCACACTTCTAAATTCAACTTTTCACAGAGAGGCTATTGGGCACACTTCTAAATACAACTTACCATGAGCGTCTATTGGGCACACTTCTAAATTCACAGAGAGGCTATTGGGCACAATTCTAAATTCACAGAGAGGCTATTGGACAGACTTCTAAATACAACATTCCATGAGCGGCTATTGGGCACACTTCTAAATTCACACAGAGGCTATTGGGCACACTTCTAAATTCACATAGAGGCTACTGGGCACACTTCTAAATTCACAGAGAGGCTATTGGACACACTTCTAAATTCACAGAGAGGCTATTGGGCAGACTTCTAAATACAACTTTCCATGAGCGGCTATTGGGCACACTTCTGAATTCACAGAGAGGCTATTGGGCACACTTCGAAGTTCACAGAGAGGCTATTGGGCACACTTCTAAATACAACTTCTCATGAGTGGCTATTGGGCAGACTTCTAAATTCACAGAGAGGCTATTGGGCACACTTCTAAATACAACTTTCCATGAGCGGTTATTGGGCACAGTCCATGACCATAGACCTCTTGTAGATTGCCAGGCACAACTCTAGGCTTTGATGGAGCCAATCGAATAGCCACCATCAATGATCCTAAAGATTGTACTGAGCGTAATGGGATCTCAGTGACAGTCAAAATAAATGACCCCAAACACTTCAATGGAATCTCACGCATGCTTAGCCTTAACTGTGCCTCAAAATGTCATCTGAGGCAAATGTGTGGCCTTCCCGTTTCCCTGTTTCACTTCGGTGGCTTTGTTGTTTAGTAACACAATTGATACACCTTCGTATCAATCTGGCAAAGAATCAGTCAATCAATTAAGTAGGCCCAACATCAGAGGCCCAAGAGACTTGAATGGCATCACATTAATATGTATCCTCAACACTTAACCCATCTAATGCAGCTTTACACGTGGCTAGAGAGAGTGGCCAATTTGGCTTTAATGCAGTTCAACTCCCCGCCAGCATCGACTGACCATCATGAATTGCAGCAATGGGTTTTTAAGCATAAAGGTACAACATGGCAAGCCATAGACTTAAATGGAGCTGGAAGCCTTTACCATTCACGGACACATGGAACTTCATGGTGCCTCATTCACCCACTCATTGTTTTATTCTCTATAATCAAAAGTAGAGAACCTGCTGCATCCCAGACCTTGCACTACACACAGTCAATCGAGAACTCAGAATGTGATCAATTTGCTAATGGCGTCACCAAACCCTTTCCCTGTCTTGGCCAAGACCATCGCCGGGAACGATACTATGTTCATAGAACCAAGAAGGACACAACTGAGCTATAAATTATCAATGAATGAAGTATAGGGAAGGCCAACTTCGGAGATGCTCGAATGGGCCACCTTAGAAAGGGCCGCCCAAGGGTGGCCTCTCCCACTCCGACCAGCCTTCCTTGGTCCTGAGCTCCCACCCACATGTGAGGCAAAAAATTTGGAGGTCATCTACGAGTCTACTCTCTTTTTTTTGTCTCATATGTCATATCTCATATCTCAGACATGTCCAAAAAGTCTCACTACCAGCTGCACATCAACAGAGGCAGTGTTCCTTTTCTTACCTTCCCCCAGAGGCTCACTGTCCCTAGAGCCCTGGTCCTCTCCAGACTGGACTACTGCAACAACCACTTTCTCAACCTTTCTACTTCTACTCTCCGACCACTTAAAATTATCGAGAACAGAACTGCAAGATTTATCCTTGGCCTCAAACCCAGGGACCGCATCTCTCTGGCACTAAAATCATTCCACTGGCTCCCCGTGGCTGCAAGGATCAAGTTGACATCTCTCTGCATAGTCCACAAGGCTATCTGGGTCCAGGGCCTTGACTGTCTACAATGCTCTCTTCTCAAATACTGTCTTCCAGAGACCTCCGCTCGACCTCCTCGAACTCTCTGCAGGTGAGCTGTTTCTCCAAACAAAGATTTGGGGTAGATCCTTATACTCTGCAGGGGCCTCCCTCCCTACCACGCTCCATCTTGAGCCGGACTTCCTTAAGTTCCAGAAACTCCTCAAGACCTACCTCTTCTCTCTCCCTCTCCCTTGCCAATCTCCTTTTTTTACTTCTTCCCGTCCTTCCTTCTGTTCCCAACCTGCTCAGTTAGCTGACTGGTCGCCTGGTGCACCTCCATGGCCACATAGGCCCCAGGCTTCCCCGCCAATCCTGCACTTGCCTATGGGCCTCTGCACTCTGCCAGGCACTACTGCATTATGCTCCATGAGTGGGGCAACCACTCTGCACTTAACCCAGGCCCCTGCTGGACTAGGCACACTTGTCCCCCCTCCGCTCCCTCGCGCTTCCTTTTCTGCCTGCCTGCACACCCCTGCCCTTGAATGTTCTAGGCCTTGCAAATCTGTCTGTCCGGTCCTCCCTTGTCTCACCTCCCTAGCTTGGCTGTGCTTGAAATACTCATTCATAGGATCATTGGATGACCAACTGCCAAGCAGTCTGAAATGTCACCAGGCCAGTACTGTAGTTATGTATCTGTATGCTCCTCCCCATCCCTCCTCGCTTTTCTCCTTTTTTGTCAAGCATTTCACTAGCAGATATGCCTCTGGCCTAGTCTGCTAGCTACTTTTGTTAAATCATTCAGAATCTCCATGGCCTAAGAATGACAACTGTATTTCCTTGTTCCCTTCCCACCTTGAAGCGCTTTGAAGCACTTCCCTTGTGTATAAGTGCTTTACAAATAAAAAATTACAATTACAATATTGTCAATAACAAAAGAAGCCTCACTAGGAATTCCTATTATTAGCAACAACTCCTGAGGTGGAGCTATACCTAACATAGGCAGGCCTTGCTTCTGCAAAGGCCCCCAAAGCACATCCAAGTGTCGGCTTCTCCCTGTAAGACAGAGGCTACTCTTCAGTCCTGCATTTCTCGTGATCTGATGCAGTGGCACAAGTGATATCATGGCAGGAGGTGGACAGTGCTCTCTCTGCCAGATCATCATTGGCACACAACTTATTCTGTCACTGACTGAACTGTTTTTTTTTTGTTTGTTTGTTTTTTTTTTTTGCAACAGCTTCGCCAGCAAATCCAGCTTCCAGGAATCGTCCAGTAAACATTCCACAGTGTCCAGTGGCAGTGCCAGTGCAGTGAAATCGTCGACGTCGTCTGTGGATAGCAAGAAAGGTACGCAGGCGTGTGCCCGGTGACCTGGGCACGCTCATGTCTTACAATCCTCCATGTCCACGTTGTAAGAGCAGAGACTCTGCTGAGTTGTTATTGCTGTTAGATATATGGCAGCACGCGCCTTCATTGGTAGTCATCGCCTCTGGAATGCCATCAGGGTGGGGGCATGTCCAGTTATGCAGTTCACATTTTACTCAGAGTCTATGCAGGGTGGCTTAAAAGAGAGTTGTGAAGGTCGCAATTTGTTTCCCAGAAGGCATGGCATTCTGTGTTTCAGCACAAAGGAGTCAAGCATTACAAATCTAAGAGACTACACAATGTGCGTATGTCTGGGATCAATTTGAGAACGCCAGACCTTCTGAAGCAGGGGTCTAAAACCTTTGTCTCTCCAGATGATTTGGACTATAACATGCATCACGGCTAATGTGCAGTGTTAAGTGTGAGGGATCTTGGGAGTCGTAGTCCTCTATATCAAGTGGGACACAGGTTCTATGGAAATAAAGGGGCACCCCACTCAAGAAGTAAAAGGAGTGTCATTGATGGCACCTCTTTCCTTTCACTAGCAGGGTTTGCTGTGCCGTTAGATGTGTCCATTAGTTAGGTCAATGGAGAAGGGACCATCATGGATTGAGGAGGGGGATATGGCACTGCGAGTGCACTTCCATAACTGACATTAATCACATTATCACTCTGAGCTCCTCCCACTGAGCGTGTAATCTGCCCAGTGTCTCTTGCCACAAGAACACTGATCTTATGATGAGAGCAGGGAGACTCCAATACCAGTTGTGGTTGCCCAGGCCTCCATTTCTAGGGGTTAAGTTGTGGCACTGTAGCATGACGGTTGCTGCTTTTCACGTCATCACAAAAGGAGGCAGCTGAGTACATCGCAAGTGTCAGGATCCTCGTGTTTCTGTAGCCCATTTCTCATTTGTTCTCACCCTTTCCCTCCGATTCTCCAGATCCCACCAGAACCAGAATGGTGAAGACCATCGTTGAGGAAGTTATCAATGGCAAAGTGGTTTCAACGCACATTGAACAGATGGAACAGAAATGTTAAGAAGAAGATGTTACAGAGGGGCTGGCTTGCCTAGGAAATAGAAAGAGACAACGTGCGCAGCCACGCCCTTCTACGTTCAGTTTAACTTGGCAGCCATGAAGAATTTAAGAGTTCACCGTTCTTCTAAATGCAGGCTTTATACAGCGAGGCCTCAACGAATACGACATTAGAAGTGTTCATTATATAACTGCCTAGTAGATGACACCTTTAAAATGATGACTGTCCCCTCCCTTGCTCCTGGTATAATTAAGGCAAAACTGCAGGGAACCCAGGTGAAAAAAATGGTGAAAACTGAACATACATGTATGTCACAGAGCAGCTTTTGGACACATGTGTAAGATAGGGACAACACATTACATATCTCTGTTTTTCCTTTTCCCGGCCTCCTGAGAACAGAAAGCTGGTTAGAAGAGGTGGGGCTGTTTGATTTTCCTTGTTCACACATCATGACCCTTGAAACAAGGCACTCAAAGACAGGGGCATCCGTCAAAAATGCAGAAGAGTTAAATCTCCTGCTTCATCTCTTGATTTATAAAGTTTAATAAAGAAAAAGAAAGGTGTGAGTTGTGTAGATGAATGCAAAAGAGAGGATTAAAAAAGCCAGCGAAAAGAAGTGTTTAAATGGGAAAAGGGTTAATGGGAACATGGGTAAACTAGGGCAATTTACCAGATCCAAAAGTTCTATCCTTAAAATGTTTATGTGGGCGCTACAAGCAAATAAATGCAAACACAGTCCAATTTGCTATGAGAAGGCTTATTGGTGCAGAATATGTATATTCTACAGGGATTATGCAGGAAGGGGACGTTTTATTAAATGTGCTATATTCCTAACCCTTCCACAATGTTTTATCATGGCTGCATTGTCTCTCTTCTAATGTGTTCAAACTGCTTTAGCCTCTTTTTTATGTTCATTAACATTTGTACATAATGTTTAATGAAATCCTGCAGTCAAAAATCTCCTGGTCAAATCACATAATGTTCAAATGCCATGGATGCAGGACCAGCCGTTCCTATTCAATGAAACAAGCTCCTCTGTTTCTCTTTTTGGTGAAATAAAGTGTTCCACACAAGCAAGCAAGCAAGCAATTCTTGTCAGTCTCTTCTGTTTACCAGAGTGGTCTGGTCCTGGTAGCTCATGTCCCTCCTTTCTAAAGCATACAAGAATGAAAAATAGTTCATTGAGCTAAGCGCTTGTCTCTGTCATGTGTGTCCTGCCTGCAAAACTCAGATTCCACTCCAAGCAGGACTGACCCAGCCCTTCATCCATCTGAAGTGCTTACATTGAGTGCCTTGAAACATTGGATAGTAATGACAGCTATTTTTACAATTCATAGAAACAGTCAAAATATTCCATGAAGTGCTATACCCAGTGTACTAGTTGCCTCAATAGTGTTGTACCTTCAGGTTAACATTGTACAGTTAAACCAAGACAGGGGCAAAAGAGCAAGCAAGTGTGTATAATGTGCGTGTCTTTTCATTATCAGTTGAATATTCTGCCCTGTTCCAAGTGGATGAGTGCCTACTTCACAGATATAAGCACATCATGTTTGCAGTCTCACCAGAGATGTCACTGCATTTGTCATCTGAGCCAAAGGCATCAATCGTGCATTGGTGAACAAATGAACACCCCCTCCACATTTCATGACATTGAATACCCCCATCATGTTTCAATTACTGTGATGGTATTAGGTAGGGTAAAATGTGACTCGAAAGGCACACAAGGGTGCAACACATCCCAAACGTCAGAGTGGGCTAACACTTCAAACTAATATCAGATACTTTGTGTGATCAGAGGAAACTTACTGACACAGAGCCCACTTCCCATTCTCCATGGAGGAATGTTTGTGGGAACTAGTGCCAAAATAGTAGCAAATTGTAGAATGTGTAGTACAATGGGTCTGTGACATTGCCCTAATAGAGAAACTGACATTATATTTACTCAATGGTGACTATGTTATGTTAGTCCTAATGTTTTCTTAAAGTATACAGGTTTTCTTGATATATAATGCATTAGCTTAATGAATAAGTTTACATAAACATGTAATGTTTACCAAATGTGCATGTAGAGTACTGTTTAACATGTAAATACAGAGCCATGAACTGCAATCAGTTACAATAGGAATAGTCATGTTGATACACACTGCTTGTGAGACCTTTAAGTGCATGGTCCCCAGGTTAGCTGACTGAGCCACACATCAAATTCAGTTCCCATGATAGCAATTACTTATCCACTAACAAATAAAATCATACAGCGCCCCTCATCCAATATATACAACTGCTAAATATAACGTGAGCGTGCTAGTTATCTCTTCCAAAAAGGCTCATAAATGTGTAGTATTGTGTAATGTACTTCTCCTGCAATGCACTGTAATGTATATAATACATGTTCCAGTCTATGGAACTCCCAGACAACCTAAAAAGCTTTCTAGCCATGATAACAGCAGTTAGGAAATAGACAAATATCATATGACACAAACACATTGCAAAAACATGATAACATTTGAGGACACATTCCACATTATTATTGCTACATGATAGCCTCCAAATCATTGTTCCTGCCACTCTAACCCACAACACATCTTATCCCAAATCTTCTCGCCATGAAACTACCACAGGTTTACACAATGGAGTGTTCCCCACCCAAAGACACATGTCTACAATAAACTTCCCTACAATCCAGTCTAACATACCACAGATGCACCAACCCAACAGTTCAAACTCTCCCTAAACACTACTATGCTAGACACCGCTGAGAACCAAACACATACTATACATTACTAACTTGAAGCACACACTCAACACTGCTCCAGATAAATCACAACCAATCAAAATCTCTTACAACAGACAGAACCCTGCCCATTAAGATCTTCACAGATCAATATGGTAAACTTTCACTGTTCTCTCCAGCCCTACATTAGTCCCCTCCCCCACCCTAGGCTCATGCAGATCCTAAAGCACCAATGGACCATGCAAATGACAGAGGTTGTACAGTGCAAGACTCAATAACATAGCATACGAGGCTGTTGCAAGGAGTGTCCCCCATTCTTCTGCGTGGCAGATGTCTGCCTGGCCTGAGCAACCCCAGTGACTGACAGCAACAGGGTAGGAAACTAATGTTGGTTGTGCTGTAGTCCTTCTTCCTGCTAGAAACCCTAGTGCCTGAAATGCTGGTGGAAAACTGTACCCTTCTGTCCAGTCAAGAGATATAGAGCTGAGGCAGGGCCAGTACTACAATAATGCAATTCAAGACGGGTTCCTCGCGGGGTTCAAGCGCAGGAGCACAAGGGACACCATTTTGACATTCAAAAATGTAATCTGCCACATTGCAAGGGAGGTATTTTTAGTAGAGTCATTTCACTTCAAGGCCGTCGTATTTTTCAGACAAGGCACTGGGTGATTGCATTAGTAGCCCAGGATCACACACTTTAACAAAGCACTGATGCAGGGACTGTAACAAAATATGCAATTTAGGCACCTGGCCACACAATGTCCGAGTTCGAGTTGGAACACATATTTCAGTTTCGGCCTTCAAGAACGAGGGGGGTGATGGCGCCACCCTGTACGCCATTCTCCCCAGCTGGTTTATGGGGGGATGGGCTCTCTTCTCTCAGAAGGTGTGATGTGGATGGGAAGTTGCAGTACGCAATCGGGGCGCCCTGTGCAGCCATGGTGTCTGTCTCTGAACTCCTGTCTGCAGCCAGTGCAAGGCTTTGGGCCTCATTACACGGAAGGCGGTGATCCAGGGTGCTATTAGCACCCTGGACCATGCCGGTAAATTACCGGCACCGCCTTGGCGGAAAGGGGATTTACCGCCCCATTCCAAGGTCGGTGGGGCGGTAAATCCCCCTTCCGCCATTGCCCTTCCCCATTCCCATTTCTGCCCCATAGGGCTCTATGGGAATGGGGAAGGCGCTAATTACGGCACCGCAATTTTGCGGTGCCGTAATTAGCTCCGAGGTCCCTTAGCGGGTTGGTTTTTAACGCCTGCAAAAAGCAGGCGTTAGAGCACCAACCCGCAAAGGGACCTCGTAGTACGGCGGTAAGGGTTAACGGTCACCGTTGCCATTAACGGTGACCGTTAACCCTTACCGCCGTCCGTGTAATGAGGCCCTTTGTCTCTTGGGGGGCGCACAATGCTAGAACTCCTGCTCCCCACAGGGACCCACGGACTCGTTCAGACTAGGCCACGTGTCTTAATCTGCCTCATCAGCATGCGCGTGACATCTCCAACCTGGCCCTGGCTTTTCTGCATGTTATTTGCAGGGGGATATGTGCTCTTGGCCTGTTTTGGCCACGAGGGAATGACATGGGGACAGCCCATTTAGTACATCCGTGGATCCCAACACACATTAGGTAGCCCCATCTATCCCCTACCCCCTTGAGGTCCCCAGGCTCCCATCGTGGTAGTCTGCAGGAGAGTGGGGATAGGAGGGACGCACAATGACTTTTTCACCCTAAGAAAACCATTTGTTTTCTCTTTGATAAAGGAAGTAGCCCTCTTTCCACTTATAATGTCCCAGGCACGAAGACTGTATGGGGCAGCCGGCAGGACAGATGGAGCACAAGCATGGCTGTACGAGGTCAGCATTTCCAGGTCCCACGCAGGCACTTAAGGCCAAACATCAGCGGACTTACTGTGGAGGAATTACTGCTTGTGGCAATTCTCTCAAAATCTCCATGGAGTCCAACAAAGTCCACATTCTTGAAGTCCATGGAGGATTTGGAGGAGCTTCCATGGGTGGTAAATCTGTCCATCACAATTGCTCCAACTATTGGCATTAAAGTGGTGGATGTATTGCTTTCTTAGATGCTGAGAAAGCATTTGACTCATTAGAATGGCTGTTTATGCTGGAGGCTCTTACCAGAATGGGGGATAGAATGTCATTGGTATCCCTATTATACACCAACCCTACTGCGAGGGTGTATACCAACGGAGTAACGTCAAAGAACCTCTCCCTCTCTATAGGCACACGCCAAGGTTGTCCTCTTCGACAGTATCATCCCCTGTGGCAATTGACCCGCTTGCTGCTCTACTCCAAGGACATCACACAGATAGAGGACTTCCATTATTCCATCAGACTGCGGCTCCTTTGCTGCATCCGGACGATCTAGTTGTTTCTGGTAAACTCACAGAGCACAATCTAACACCAGATGAGTATGAAATACTGGAATTTTGGGGGCACGCAGGGTTACTAGTTAATTGAGGCAAATCGGAACTGTTTCCTCTGACTGATGCAGGGAAACTGGGGGGATTCTATGATTGATTATGGTGGTCACCTCCCACCGTTGGACACTTGGGTATAAATGTAGCCGGTACTGCTGCCCAATTGCGCTCCCTGAACTATGGCCCGATGTGACATTAACTACAGCTTAAGACCAGTGAATAGTCTATGCTGCCCATTTAATTCACACCTAGGATATCTCTAATCAACATTGTGTCACTCCCTTAATGCCTGGATATGTATGCAAACATTCCCATCCGCCTTACCTTTTCGTTTTTTATTTCAACAATACAATCGACCTTGAGCGACTGTGGTAGTCTTGCTCTGGTGGTGCAAGTTCTAGGCTTGTGGAATGCTCTGCTGTGCTTTGTAATGTAGTTAGGTCATTGTAAAACGTTGTGTGTGGGGGGGACTTCTGGGGATTCTATGTGTGGCAGTTACACCTTGGAGAGGGAAAGTGTGGGTGTGCCAGTGTCTTACTCTCTGCATGCCTACTTATGTCACTTACCTGATGTGTACCTGCGGACCAATAAACTTACCTTAAGTAGCCTGGGTCACCACAAGTAGCCTGGGGGTGCAAGACTACCACACTGACCTTATCTGGGGTGCAAAAACACTTGAAATTAAATGGGAAACACTGACATTTACATACAATCAGGGAGGGTGGAATTCTCCAAACTTTGGGGTTTACACATTGGTGGTTATGCGCCATCACATGATCTTCTGGTAGCAACCACCCCCGACACCACAATGCATTACATTGGGAAAGATGTCTGTGCTCCCATCAACTGCGAAGGCTGTTCCTATGACCACCCCTCAACAGACCCATTGAAAACAGGAGATCGGCATCTATGAACCTAAGCAACAGGTACATACTTCCGCCCCTTTATTGCCCATCGGCCATCTTAGATGATAACCTGGGAATTCCATTCACTTTAGTTTGGGGGATCCCATGCAACTTACACCGGTGCGGGGTCACGAGGTATGAAGATTTATTTAGAGAGGGGCACCTCATTAGTATGGATGAGTTCCATGACCAAATGGCTCCCTCCCTCTCTGCTATGGTTCTCTGTGCTTGCATCATGGGGGAGCTGTACACCAGATACCCATGTATACCAGACAACCCTAGCAGCCCTTTCATACAGCATCCTATGACAGCTAATATTATATCTAGAGCCACCTCCTCGCTTTATAAATGGTACAACATCCTTTCATCGCTGGATTTTTTGTGTGTTTTTTTGCCGCAAATTCTTTTTCAAAACAACCTATCGAATTTTTAGGGTGGTTAGTAAATTATATATATGGGGTGTGGGTGTTGGGGAATAAATACAAATTAAATGAAAGGGGGATCCAGGGGGAGGATCCCTCCAAAAACATTTTTAAAAAAATGTGATGGGTTTTTTCATAAAATAAATTGCGATAAAAAACCCAGTGAAAAAACATCCCGCGATGAAATGTATGGAACCTTATAAACTAGCTGGGTCTAACTCCCCAAGAGCTGGTGTGTCGGCCAAACTGTGGTGAAAACTCGCATTGGGTTTCCTAATAGAGGATGTGAAATGGGAAAAGATATGCAGGCAGTCGAGGTATATCTGCCTAAATTACAAAAACCGGGCATTCTACTATCGTTTCTTACACCAAACGTATTACACTCTATTGAAGGTTCGAAAGCTTGACCCCACGGCCCTCCGATGCATGTCTTAAATGTAAACAGCTCGAGGCAGACTTTATACATGTGTCATGGTCTTGCCCTAAAATAGCAGAATTCTGATTTGAAGTTAACGATAAGGTGGCAGCCATCACTGATACTAAAGCCATAGAATTCCAGAAGATTCCAGACACAATTTTTTCCATTGAGGGAGAATTGTCACATTTTTTTCCACTGCATTTTACCGCAAATGTATGTGGTTGGGTGGGTTAGGGTAATCATAAAGGTAGGAGGATTGGAGGGACCTGCGTGGGCTCTCCCCCTGTATACCTTTGCGATCAAATATCCTACTAAGAAAAAAAAAATGGATGAATTCTTCTTATTGCACACCCCATGGGCAGCAGGAGTGGGTTCCAGGAGGTAGAACCTTTGATTCGTCTCCAGGGGACTCGTCCCCCCTCTCCAGAAGCTATTGGGTACATGCATTGTGTTGGCACTACTTCTGGTTCGAAAGTGCACTGCGTTGAAATGGACGGACAAGCATTCTTCGTCCACTAACCAATGAATGCACACATTGATTGGAGGTAACAAATGAGAGGAGATCTGTCGTGAGTTGGCACATCCTTCCGCCTGGCCCAGGGGCATATTGCCCCAGGCCCCGTGGCATACGGAGTATGACACGATGGAGGCCCTGGGGGGTTAGGCGCAGGGTGGGGGAAACGAACACGGGAAACAAAGAGGGAGGGGCAGACAAAGAGGCGCCCCCACCCTCGACGTTGCCAGGGGAACGCACCAAAAGGTGCGAAGGAAACAGTAGGGGGAGGCAGGAAGAAGCCCGGCCCCCAGCAACACATCAGCATCAAAGGCCACAGCGGTGGATAAATACCCCCGTAAAAACCCAAGGAGTCACAAACAGGTCGGGAGCTCACCTCACTCGGGTAAGCTCCACTGACCTGGGAAAAAGGGATAAGGAAGCGTTTTGCCTCTGCGGGCTTACCGTTTCTGCGTCTTTTTTCCTTTGCAGGAGGCATCATCTTTGCGGGAGAGTGCAGCGAGCGGTCGCCGTCGATGGAGCAGTACGAAGGAGCCTGAGGAGACTCGGTACTACGGGAGAAGAGCGGGACCGGCGGACTTCGTGTGGCGAAGGAGTATCGCGTCGGAAGCATCTCGGGAACAGCTCCATACCAGAGGTACGCCAGCGGAGCGTGGACGTGGCGCGAGCAACAGGACTCCCGGAAGCAGCTACATTCCAGGAAGAGGGACGCCAGTGAAGCGTGGACGCGGCGCGAGCAACAGGACTCCCAGAAGCAGCTACATTCCAGGAAGAGGGAAGCCAGTGAAGCGTGGACGCGGCGCGAGCTCCAGGACGCCAGCTCGGCGCCGACAGGAAAACACAAGCCGCAAATAAAGAATCGATACAAAAAGGGGGCGGGGCCAACAGTTAAAGTCGCAGTAATAAGAGAGCGGCTGTACTACAGGCAAGGCCGGCAGAGGCCCAGAGACAACGCGAGTTGACCCCCTTTTTAGTACATTGCATATCATTGTGCATTCCCGGTTAGCACGAACCGTTAGAGTACGTGACTGTTAACGAAAAAGTTGCAAGTTCGAGTCAGCCCAGGGGCGGCTGCAGAACACAAGTAAGGGAAAAAATTTTCGGTTCCATCGTGATCAACAATTTGTAATAGGAATACAGTAAAATTCTTGGAGCGGTTGGTATTTAAATTAATTTTTGCATCAAGGAGCATTAAAGAGGCACAGAGTCAATAACCTGAAAGGAAAGGCAAGAGGCGGAAAAGAAAAAATGGCACAAGAAAGAGCAAGAAGAGCACAGGAATTCAGTGCATGGGCCAAAAAGGCTGAGAAGGAATATGGAGCACAATGGGTACTGGACGTGGTACAGTCGGAAGAAAGGGCTAGGGCAATGTCGCCCCTGCTGCTGGAGGAATCCGCTGGCAGCGACGAAGAAGCTGCAGTACCACAAGGCCAAAAGAGGCTAAGAGAGATCTCAAGGGAGCCACAAGAGCCAGAGATGCCTAAAATAAAACGGAGGAAAGGAACCAAAAAAGGTATCGTAAAATTGAATAACAATATTAACAAAATGGTAAAAGTGTTAAATGCATGTATCTCGGCTCAGGGTAAGTCGCCCAGAGCCAACAGAGGGAGAATGAAGGAGTACAAAAGTGTGACATCTGATACAGATAGTAGTGAAGATGAGGAGAGGGGACACCTTCAGGCATGGGTGAAAACAAAGGGGGTAATAAGTAAAGAAAAACAGAAAACGGATAAGGCAGGCGTAGATCATGGGGCAGGAGGACAAGGGCCAACAGACAGCGGGGTTCCAAGACCACAGGGGCTTCCCCAAAATCCTGGTCCCCAGGGGTCACCTACCAATACAAAAGTAGCTACGACAGAGCCCCCCGTACTGAAAATAACAGAGCCTACCACAAATATGACTAAATATGGCAGGCCAACGATAGGCAAGGATGCACAAGGCCGGTCCTTAAAGGCACAAGCTTGGTACATCAGTGACAAAGTGAAAGAGAAGATATGGAGAAAAGAGTTAATAGATATCTTCTCCCTGCTAGATGTACAGAAAAGGGGCCACGATATATCAAAGGAAGACATAAAAGAGGATGAAAAGGGTCTATTAAAAAGAGCTGCCGTACCAAGGAATTTTGACAATTGGACAGCAGCATTCCAGATAATGTCATCAATCATCTTGCAGAAATTTCCCGAAGACGGCCCATCACTTGTGACATACCAACAAAGAGTTTTGAGCGTGTACAAAGCATTTGGGGGGGACGCTTGGAAAGAATACGACCATGAATTCAGGAAAGAAATGGATTGCTTCCCAGACATAGGGTGGGATGAAGAAAATTACAATCTATACATTTTTAACGTACTGAAAGAGAAATGGGATACCAGGGATCAATATAGTACTGGGAGCTATTATAGGAAACAATATGGCCAGAACGATTATAGAAACGAGTATAGATACAACAGGAGATACGATAATCCATATGACAGATCAAGGGAACAGAATTTTCGGAGTAGACAATACGAGGCACAGAGAGGGTGGGAGAGCAACATACCCCCGGCAGCACAAGGGGGTGGTAAAGGGAGTAACGGGACAGCAAGGTCAGAGCCAGCACAATGCTGTAATTTTGAGAAGGGAATATCATGCAGCTGGGGGAGGAAATGTAAATTCAATCACAGATGCGAGAATTGCAGAGGTGAACATATTACCGCCAAATGTACCAGAGCAGCGCCCAGCAAGTACAGGGTCCCAGAAAAACGGAACTAGGCACACAGAAGAGAAAGGGGCAACACCAGTAAAAATCAAGAATATGGAAAGGTGGCTAAGGGTGTTTCCAGACCAGTAAGGTGCAGAAACCATAAGGCAAGGTTTTCAAGAAGGTTTCACAATACCATTTAAGGGGCAGGGTTCCCAGGACACTCCAAAAAACCTTAAATCTGCTTTAGAAAATAAAGAGTTGGTGGGCAAAAAAATCAGAAAAGAAATTGAGCTGGGGAGGATGGGAGGCCCCTATAGTTCTCCTCCTTTTAAAGAATATATATGTTCACCCTTGGGCTTGGTACCAAAAAAAGAGGCAGGCGAGTTTCGGCTAATTCATCATCTTTCATACCCACCGGGTGCCTCGGTTAACGACGGCATCACACAAGAGGCGTCGTCGGTAAACTACTCAGATTTTCTGGAAGCAGTGCAGTTAGTGAGGAAAGCAGGGTGGGGAGCTTGGATGGCGAAAGCAGACATTAAGTCGGCATTTCGCCTATTACCTGTGAGGAGCGAATCACAGAGATGGTTATGCATGCACTGGGAGGGCAAATACTACGTAGATAAATGTCTCCCTAAGGGCTGCGCCATTTCTTGTGCGTACTTTGAGAAGGTGAGCTCTTTCCTGCAATGGGCTCTTACTGTCATGATCTCTGCTTCCAAAAGGTCAGGGTTTTCCCAACTCCCTTGGAAGCAGATCCATAACCCAGGTTCCGAGTGCCAACCAGTCCCAATTGGGACCTTTTGGACCCAGTCCTGGCGCCAGTGGCACCAGGCTCATAAATATGCCCAGTCCCAGCGCTGGAAGCGCCGGGCTCATAATGCTTGGGTGGACTTACCTGCAGCAGACCATGCTGCTTACTTGCCTGCCAGTTGAGCCTCTGATCCTCTTCTGTTTGGAACTACTTTTCCTGTTGGGTGGGGCAGGAGCCACTCCCTAGATTCAGAACACTGGAACTCTTCTGGAAAGCAGGAACTCTTTTCTTACCTAGGCGTGGCTGTAGAAGGAGACACCTAAGCAATACAGGAGGCTATTTAAACCACACCCGATGGATGAATCTTGCTTTGCGTTATTCTGCATCCTCTGCAGCAGAACGCTCATCGTGTCTTCTGCATCTGATCCTGGGCCTAAGGAAAAAGGCTTACCATCCTGAATCCAGTCTTCAGCAACACCTATAAAGACAAGAAAGAACAGGTTAGCATTACGGTCTTCAGTGACAGCTCTTCACTTACCTGGTCCATCGGCTGTCACCAACGCCTCGCGCTGCATTCCGGCATCTGAAAGACAAAGGCTTACCTACTCTTTGTGCGCTCCGGAGGTCTTCACACTGCATTCCGGCATCTGAAAGACAAAAGCTTACCAACTCTTCGCACGCTCCGGAGGCCTTCGGCGCTGCACCCCGCATCTGAAAGACAAAACAAGGTGTGTTTAAAGACATTGGGGAACTTTAATACTCACGTGCCATTACTCCTTTCCACATCTAACCCAGTGGGTATTCCGGCACCCTGCAGCCGCTCCGAACTTGTACCTGCAAAATAAAAAGACAGTTAGAGCGCATCGTGAAGCAGGCAACAAGCGCTTACTTACGTGCTTCCAGGCGCTTCTATTCATCACACGGGCTCCATCTTCAACTCACTTCAGCCCGTCATCCGCCATCGCCGGAACCCTGCAAAAGAAGAAACATCATTACTAAAAACTTTAAAGACATTAGAATGACTCGAAACTTACCGTTCGTGCAGTAAACGACGGACAGCAGTCCTCTGAAGTCAAGAGGCCTGCTCCCCTTATCCAGTGAAAAAACTGGTTACAGCACCCTGCCCCGAGGCAGATGGAGAGCACGGCGTTCACTTACCTAAGACATCTTACCCTTCGAGTCAGACATACAGTGCACAGAGGTCCAGCCCAAAGAGCCAGCCGTGTGTTACACATCGCCTTTGAAGATACGGTATACGCCCAGTCAAGACCGGCGCCTCTACGGGAATCAGGTGAGCGTTACAGAACGCAAAGCCTACCACAAAACTCCCGTCCAGGTGCTATGGAAACCTCGGATACCGACCAGCTAGCCCAGTTACTTGGGGAACTAAGGGCAGAAGTGCATGCAGCCCGTCAGGAAACGAACGCTCTAAGAAGGGAACTGATTATTTCCAAGGAGCGAACAGATGATCTCGCTAGACAATTGCTACAGTCACAAGCCGGACAGACCCCATTACCCGCATCTGGGGGAAATCTTCCTTCTACATCCTCTATGAATCCAGTGCAGATCAACCTACCTGGGAATGTACCTCTGGCTCCGCCCGAACGATTTTCTGGTGACCCAAAGAGGTTTGCAGTATTTATCAATCAGTGCCGGTTGCATTTCTTATGCCGGCCAACAGCCTTTCCAACTGATCAAGCTAAAGTAGCTTTCGTGCTTTCGTACCTTAGTGGCAATGCGGCAGACTGGTCGATCCCTCTAATAAATCAAGATGATCCGGTCCTCCATGATTTTCAAGCTTTTCAGCTCAGTATGGAAAAACTGTTCGCAAGACATTCACAGGGGCAGGCCTTGGACAATGAGCTTCTTTCGTTGCGACAAGGTAATCAAGACCTTTTGGCTTATATTGCGTCTTTCAACAGACTGATAGTGGAAACTCAATGGCCTGAGGACAAAAGGATTACGCTGTTTTATAGAGGTCTACGTGGAGAGCTCAAAGATGTGTTAGCCCAAGTAGTGAATCCCCCACAAGATTGTTCGGACTATATAGACTTAGTCGTTCAAATAGATCACAGACTGCAGAACAGGAAGGCCGATTGTTCCAAGTTTGATGCTCGAGTATTTTCCAAACCGCCAACTCCTTCCAAAGGAGTAGACTCCGGGGAACCCATGCAAATGGGGGGTCTGAAAGGTCCTCTAACACAAAAGGAGCGGGAAAGGAGAAAACAGTTGCAATTATGCCTCTATTGCTGAAACTCAGGGCACTTTCTTCGAGACTGTCCGATGAAACCTGCCAAGAAGGCAGTAGGAGCTGCAGTTACCAAAGTTACAAACTCTGAGCAGGGAAACGACCTCGCCCGACAAGAATAGAGGTCCTCTTGCCGAGCGTGAAAACCAGTTCCGTGACCTCGCATTTCGTGATACCTATGGTCCTCATTAGCACTGATAATCCGGATCGATTACATGCAATTGAAGCTTACGTCGACAGCCGTGCCATCGGCAATTATGTGGATCATGAAATGGTTTTGAGGATGAATCTAACTCTTTGTCCCAAGGCTGTAAAGGACGTCATTACTACGGTGGATGGTACGGAGATAGCCTCCGGGCCAGTAACGCATACCACTCAAGAGGTGACGCTAGTAAGTCAAGATGGACACCATGAGAAGATCGTGTTCGATGTGATCAAGGCCCCTCAGTTTCAGATTATTCTAGGAATACCTTGGTTAGAGAAACACAATCCTCTGATCGATTGGCGAGCAAGAACGGTCCAGTTTCCAGAATGTGTCTCTACTTGTCACCCTCCACCTGGTGTTGCACTGGCAGCAATTTCTTCAGAGACTCCCCAGTTACCTCCCGAATACCTAGAATACCAAGATGTTTTCCGGAAGGATCAGGCTAACTCTCTACCTCCTCATAGGTCTTATGACTGCCAGATAGACCTGATACCTGGATCTACTCCTCCTTGTAGTAGAATTTATGCCCTCACCGAGCCTGAGAACCTTCACCTTCGACAATACCTGGATCAATACCTGGCAAATGGGTTTATTCGTCCTTCCAAGTCCCCTGCTTCTTCAGCTTTGTTCTTCGTTCCAAAAAAGGAAGGAGACCTTAGAACTTGTATAGATTATCGCTCCCTGAACCAGATCACCGTTAAGAATAGATATCCGTTACCTTTGATCCCTGAACTCCTGGACCAAGTCAGAAAAGCATGCATATATACAAAGCTGGATCTTAGAGGAGCTTACCACTTGGTACGAGTAAAAGATGGCGATGAATGGAAGACGGCCTTCCGCACCAAGTATGGGCTATTTGAATATCAGGTCATGCCCTTCGGACTTTGCAATGCCCCGGCCGCCTTTCAATATTTTATGAACGATGTCCTCAGAGAGCTCATAGATGTGTGTGTTGTTGTTTACATTGACGACATCCTCGTTTATTCTTCAACGGAATCTGAACATCGGAAACACGTGAAAATGGTCCTCGAAAGATTGCGTCAACACAAACTTTTCGCTAAGTTGGAAAAATGTGTTTTCAACGTGACTGAAGTTGCATTCTTGGGATTCATATTATCACCTGGCGGAGTGCGTATGGATTCAAAGAAGGTCGATGCAGTTCTCAAATGGCCATCACCATCCTCCGTAAAAGGTGTGCAAAGCATGTTAGGCTTTGCTAACTTTTACCGCAGGTTTATCCCCGAATTCTCTCGAATAGTCCAGCCCATCACTGCCTTGTTAAAGAAAAACAAACGTTTTGAATGGTCTACCGAGGCGGAGCAAGCTTTCCAGGATTTGAAGACTAAATTTATCTCTGCACCAATCTTAAATCACCCTCGCCCCGAACTCGCCTACATCGTGGAAACTGATGCTTCAAGCCTTGCCATGGGGGCAGTTCTATCACAAAAGGACCCGGTAACCAATCAGTTGCATCCCGTGGCATTTTGGTCCCGCAAATTCTCGCCTCCTGAAATCAATTACACGATTACTGACAAGGAACTTCTGGCTATCAAGTCTGCCTTTAAGGCTTGGCGGCATTATCTGCTGGGGGCCCGACACACCGTTACTGTGATTACGGATCACCGAAACCTGCAATATTTGAAAACCGCAAAAGCCCAATCCTCTAGACAACTCCGTTGGGCATTATTCTTTGCCGAGTTTGACTTCATAATTACCTATCGACCTGGTACAAAGAACGGTAAAGCTGATGCCCTTTCTCGGATGGGAGTGGAAGAACACTTGATCAACCCTAAACCTGTACCAATCATTCCCGAACAAAGAATTCTGGGTGTAATCGCCACAGAATCCATAGAGGAAGTTAAGGATAAAGCCAGGCAACTTGTAACTCCAGCAGACATACAGAATTGGCATCTGCAGGGAAAGGACTTTGCAGTAAAGGACAACTTATTGTATTTCCAAGAACGATTATACCTACCCAGCACAGATTTACAGAAAAAAGTAATCTCTTGTTATCACGATTCTTTAATGGAAGGACATCCCGGTATGGCCAAGACCTCAGAAAAGATCAAGCGCTACTTCTGGTGGCCGTCTTGGAAAAAAGATATCAGAGACTTTATAATGTCCTGTGGAGTATGCGCCCAAAACAAGAGTCAAAAGGAAAGACCAGCAGGCCTCTTACGCCCTATTGACATCCCACCTCGCCCTTGGCATACGCTTTCTATGGACTTCATCACCGATCTACCTCCATGCTCCGGATACAATACGATTCTAGTAATCGTGGACTTATTCTCCAAGATGGCACATTTCATTCCGCTCAAAGGCTTGCCAACAGCAGCAACTCTGGCCCGAGAATTTCTCGAAAACATCGTCCGACTGCACGGTTTTCCTTCGGTTCTAATTTCAGATCGAGGTAGTCAATTTATTTCTCATTTTTGGCGAAGTTGCTGTCGGTCGGCTCAAATTGATGTGAGACTATCGACCAGTCACCACCCTCAGACCGACGGACAAACCGAGAGGACCAATCAAACTCTGGAACAGTATTTACGCTGCATGCTGCAACAAACTGAAAAAACTTGGAAAGACATCCTTTGGATAGCCGAATATGCCTACAATAACTCTGTCCATTCGGGAACTGGGAAAACCCCGTTTTTTCTTTTGTACGGCAGTCACCCTCGAACCTCGGAGTTGGATCCCCTCCAAGATCTTGAAACACCAGCAGTAGACTACCTGCATTCTACAATCACCCAAGCCTTTAAGGAAGCTGTTTCTCACCTTCAAAGGGCTAAAGAACAATACAAGAAAGGAGCAGATCAACATCGGAAGGAAGCCCCTCAATATCAAGTAGGGAATCAAGTCTGGTTATCCACCAAATATCTACCTCTAAAAGGGCCACGCACATTCAACCCAAGATACCTTGGTCCCTATTCCATCACTACCATAGTAAACCCAGTAGCGGTCAAGTTGGACTTGCCCCCGCACATGAAGATACATCCGGTCTTCCACGTCTCTCTACTAAAACCCGTGCAACCTCAAACCCGACTAACTAAATCTCCAAAACCTATCCTAGTTGATGGAGAACTCGAGTTTGAAGTCAAAAGCTTTCTGGACTCCAAGATCTCCAAATCTAAACTATTTTACCTAATTGACTGGAAAGGCTTCGGCCCCCAAGAGAGATCCCGGGAACCTGCTGAATATGTCCACGCTCCTCGCCTAATCAAAAGATTTCACCGAACATTTCCTGACAAGCCAAAACCCCCGGAGAAGCCCGGTTTGGGAGGGGCCTTGAGGGGGGGTACTGTCATGATCTCTGCTTCCAAAAGGTCAGGGTTTTCCCAACTCCCTTGGAAGCAGATCCATAACCCAGGTTCCGAGTGCCAACCAGTCCCAATTGTGACCTTTTGGACCCAGTCCTGGCGCCAGTGGCACCAGGCTCATAAATATGCCCAGTCCCAGCGCTGGAAGCGCCGGGCTCATAATGCTTGGGTGGACTTACCTGCAGCAGACCATGCTGCTTACTTGCCTGCCAGTTGAGCCTCTGATCCTCTTCTGTTTGGAACTACTTTTCCTGTTGGGTGGGGCAGGAGCCACTCCCTAGATTCAGAACACTGGAACTCTTCTGGAAAGCAGGAACTCTTTTCTTACCTAGGCGTGGCTGTGGAAGGAGACACCTAAGCACTACAGGAGGCTATTTAAACCACACCCGATGGATGAATCTTGCTTTGCGTTATTCTGCATCCTCTGCAGCAGAACGCTCATCGTGTCTTCTGCATCTGATCCTGGGCCTAAGGAAAAAGGCTTACCATCCTGAATCCAGTCTTCAGCAACACCTATAAAGACAAGAAAGAACAGGTTAGCATTACGGTCTTCAGTGACAGCTCTTCACTTACCTGGTCCATCGGCTGTCACCAACGCCTCGCGCTGCATTCCGGCATCTGAAAGACAAAGGCTTACCTACTCTTCGTGCGCTCCGGAGGTCTTCACACTGCATTCCGGCATCTGAAAGACAAAAGCTTACCAACTCTTCGCACGCTCCGGAGGCCTTCGGCGCTGCATCCCGCATCTGAAAGACAAAACAAGGTGCGTTTAAAGACATTGGGGAACTTTAATACTCACGTGCCATTACTCCATTCCACATCTAACCCGTATTCCGGCACCCTGCAGCCGCTCTGAACTTGTACCTGCAAAATAAAAAGACAGTTAGAGCGCATCGTGAAGCAGGCAACAAGCGCTTACTTACGTGCTTCCAGGCGCTTCTATTCATCACACGGGCTCCATCTTCAACTCACTTCAGCCCGTCATCCGCCATCGCCGGAACCCTGCAAAACAAGAAACATCATTACTAAAGACTTTAAAGACATTAGAATTACTCGAAACTTACCGTTCGTGCAGTAAACGACGGACAGCAGTCCTCTGAAGTCAAGAGGCCTGCTCCCCTTATCCTGTGAAAAAACTGGTTACAGCACCCTGCCCCGAGGCAGATGGAGAGCATGGCGTTCACTTACCTAAGACATCTTACCCTTCGAGTCAGACATACAGTGCACAGAGGTCCAGCCCAAAGAGCCAGCCGTGTGTTACACATCACCTTTGAAGATACGGTATACGCCCAGTCAAGACCGGCGCCTCTACGGGAATCAGGTGAGCTTTACACTTGCAAAGGAATTGAAGGGGGCACAGGTAGTCCATTACCTGTACGACTTTCTATTCGTGGGTCCAAAAGGTTCAGAGCTGTGTAAAAATACTTTGCTGAAATTCAAGACATTAACAGAAGAGTGGGGTTTTCCACTTGCAGAAGAAAAAACGATGGGGCCAACCCAAGTAATACAATTTCTGGGCATCGAAATTGACTCACAGGTCGGGGTGTGCAGGATCCCGGAAGAGAAGGTGACGGATTTGCTAAGTACAATCACTGATCTGAAAGGGAGAAACAAGGCCACAGTAAGAGAGTTGCAATCACTAGCAGGGAAATTGAACTTTGCGGGGAGGGTCATACCGCAAGGCAAGATATTCCAGAGAAGGGTCGAACAAAGAACAAAAGGCGCTAAGGTGGGGCACCACAGGGTGCGGATCGGTGGAGCAATAAAGAAAGATTTGGAGGTTTGGGAAGAATTTTTGAAATCATTCAATGGTTCAGTGATCTGGCGCACACCTGTAAACAAAGAAAGCGAAAGGGTGTTGTTCACAGACGCAGCTGGGGGTTTCGGCTTTGGTCCAATTTTGGGTACAGAATGGTGCGCAGAAAGGTGGCCAGAGGCATGGCATGAGGCAGCATGGACAAATAACATTACACTACTGGAGCTATTTCCGATCTGGGTAGCATTGTGTGCATGGGAGACAAAGCTAAACAGCAAGGATTTACATGTGTGGTCAGATAACATGGCAGTAGTGCATGTGATAAATAACGGAAACGCGGCCTGCCCGCTGGTCCTGGAACTAATGAGGGCAATAACTCTGGCTTGTCTAAATAACAATGTTAACATAAGGGCGAGACACATCGCCGGTGAAGCAAATATGGTCGCTGATGCCTTGTCTCGTTTTCAGTGGCACAGGTTCAGAGAATTGCGGCCGGATGCAAGAAGGATGAAAACGCCCACGCCAAAAAAGGCATGGGTACCACTGGAAGCTTGGCAAAAAGGTTGGTTAGCCACAAGGTTAACTCAGAAGAGGAGGAAAATCCACAAGAACAAGTAGTAGAGAGATCGGCCAGAAATGCCATAACATAACATACAAAACTGGCGAGCAATATAAAAAACATGTGAAGAATGTGTTGAAAGAATCAGGAGTGAAGGATGTGGGGGAGATCACAGTTTCCAAGTTGTGTGATTTTTTGGGGAATGCATTTACACAAGGAAGGAAGAAAAGCTGGGCGGCAGCACATTTTGCCGCAGTTGCATATACGGCAAAAGTTGCTGGGTTGGCAGACCCAACAACGAGCCCACGGTTAAGATACGCAATGAGGGGGTGGACTAGGTTAAAGGGCAAGAAGCCAGACAACAGGAGGCCCCTGAATTTTTTGAAAGTAATAAAATTGTTACAATTATTGCATAGCACATGTAGCTATGAGAGTATGTTGTTCAGGGCAGCATTCGCATTGGCATATTACGGTGCATTCAGGGTCGGGGAGCTTGTAGCAAGTAACACGATGGCAGGTAACGGGCTAGCAAGGAGCGACGTCAGCATAGGTTCTAAGGGTATGTCAATATTACTAAGGAGATCAAAAACGGACCAAGGAGGGAAGGGGCGAACAATTGAGCTAAATTGTATTAAGTAAAGGGATCACTGCCCCAGGTGCATTACCGAGCAGTTTCTCAAGGTTCGACCTGAGGTCGGGGGACAGCTATTGATACATAGGGACGGCAAGGCCCTCAGCAGGTATCAATTCCAAGCCGTACTAAAGAAAACCATAGCGAAAGCGGGGTGGGACGCAGCCGAGTTTGGGACCCACTCCTTCCGGATAGGGGCAGCCACCTCTGCATGGGCAGGGGGACTAGGGGCAAAAGGGGTAAAGAAAATTGGGGGATGGAAGTCACAATGTTTCAAAAAGTATGTGCGATAGTATTTGATATGATTCGTCTCCCATCCATCCATGCAGATGAGACCCCCTACAAGTCAGCATGGATAGTCGGCCATTCATTCTTGACACGAGCAGGCAGATGGATCGAGGATTTCAGAGAAGGTTTACATTTTGAACGGACAATAACATCCTGGTGGGGTCTCCCAGGCATGCACTGGGAAGACATCCACGATCGGCTATCGGACCTGATCGGGTTCAGGGATCCTCCTAAATACCTGGTCATCCACTTAGGGGGTAATGACTTGGTTAAAACAAATAGGGGCGAGCTGATGCGCAGCATATGCGAGTCATTAAGGGCAATAGCCCACTGTTGGTGGAAAACCGAAATTTTCATGTCAGAAATAATTACCCGCAGAATTTGGTATGGGGCACGCAGACGGCAGGCCATTGAGACAGCACGGAAAAAGCTAAACAAAGCTGTAGAAAAATACTGTAGGAGCACGGGTCTCCATTTCATAAGATATGGGCTGTCTCAAAATGACCCTGAGTGGTTCCATCAGGACGGGGTGCACCTATCCAATAAAGGGTTGGGCAGATTTACGGACAACATCTTTCAAGCATTAGCAGCACGTGGATGCAGATAGGTTCGCTTTTTGGGGGGACCTGAGCAGGTTAGGAAACACCCGCTCAGGCGTGGCGGCACGTGTCCAGGAAGGGATGCCACAGGGCAACGAAAATTAGCCTAAGGGAAGGCTCGGCATCCATAACCCCTGGACACAAGGTGCCCAAAAGCGATTGATAAGGATGTGTGGCTGTCATGTTTATTGTGTGGCATTATTTGCTGTAGAAAATAAAAAGGCCTACGGCCACAATTTTTCCACAAAGCAAAAAAAATCTGTAATATCATTTCATTATCTCAGGTGACAGGTTTTAGGTACAAGACCAGGGGGGGAGCCCACACTACTCAGCCTATGCCCCAGGCCCCGTGGCATACGGAGTATGACACGATGGAGGGCCTGGGGGGTTAGGCGCAGGGTGGGGGAAACGAACACGGGAAACAAAGAGGGAGGGGCAGACAAAGCGGCGCCCCCACCCTCGAAGTTGCCAGGGGAACGCACCAAAAGGTGCAAAGGAAACAGTAGGGGGAGGCAGGAAGAAGCCCGGCCCCCAGCAACACATCAGCATCAAAGGCCACAGCGGTGGATAAATACCCCCGTAAAAACCCAAGGAGTCACAAACAGGTCTGGAGCTCACCTCACTCGGGTAAGCTCCACGGACCTGGGGAAAAGGGATAAGGAAGCGTTACCACCCAACCCACCCGGCAAGAGAAGAAGGAATGAGAGCAAGAACGCCAAGTACTCTTCATCGGTACATGATAGAAGAAGAAAAAGTCGTAGGCAGCGGCACGTGTCCAGGAAGGGATGCCACAGGCCAACGAAAATTAGCCACAGGGAAGGCTCGGCATCCATAACCCCTGGACACGAGGTGCCCAAAAGCGATTGATAAGAATGTGTGGCTGTCATGTTTATTGTGTGGCATTATTTGCTGTAGAAAATAAAAAGGCCTACGGCCACAGTTTTTCCACAAAGCAAAAAACGTCTGTAATATCATTTCATTATCTCAGGTGACAGGTTTTAGGTACAAGACCGGGGGGGGGGGGGGGGAGCCCACACTACTCAGCCTAGGTGTTATCTAAGACGGTACTTGGCAAAGAGGGACTCGACGGGTACGGACGCTGTACATTAACTGCCACTGTGGATGCTGATTGGTGTGGTAGAATAACGTGTCTGGGGAGGGGCAGAGGGAGGTCCATTTTTGCTGCATCCGACTCTGCTTTTTTTGTGACAAGAGCTGGGATCAATTGGACTGTGATGAATGCACTGACTAATGTATGTTCCTTTGGAAATGGGGCTCTCTTGCCTCGCCATTCTGAAATGTCATGTTTCTTTGCCGGTAATGGCAATATGAATGAAGAACTTTATTTTTTTTTTTTTTTTTTTTAAGTGAAGTATTTTACCTGTAGCTTTTCAATCCCAATTGAATTCAGTGGTACTGTAAAACTGGCAGTAATTCTGTTATCACCAAAATAATGGCAGTACTGTAATTACTGCCAACTCTTTCCAGACCATTGAACGCGCAATGAGGCCTAGTATTTTTTTGTGCTATGTCCTAAAGTCTTGAAATTTCTTTTCCAAAGCCAGAGGGCATATTTTCAGCATTACTCGGCTTTGCATTCTAGGACTTGTAGTTTCCAAATGAAGATGGGGTAACTAAAGACACACTCTTTTTCCTTACCATATTTCTATATGGGTTTATATATTTGTCATCTGCAAACAGGTGTTAGCAGGAGCCGTAGGACGTCATAAGTCTTCCTAGGGTGCTAGTATGAAGGGTGAGGAGAAAGGGTGGCAGGACTGATCCTTGGCAGAGTGTTGAGGTCAGACATGTTCGAGTCCCAGGAGATTTTAAAGGAGTGACATTCTAGATAGGGGGCAAACCAGAGTTTAAGGAGAGGGAACATCAAGCCATACACCACAAACTCTGTATTACAATCTATATAGTCAATTAAATAATAGCAGCAGTCATGTACAGGAAATTCAAAAACAGTAATGCTAATTGCAAGGGATAGACACTACATGTGCCACAAGGAAAAGAACCTTTACATTTCCCTAACCAAGAAATTTGTTTCCTGGGTTGTTCAAAATGGATCCTGGTAATAACCTCTCTCAAATTGTTACCCGTCTTATAACAAATGCCCAGTCTTTCTGATATCACTAGTCTCAATCACTGTGCCTTTTACAACGCATGCCAGTGTTTTCTCAGTATTCCTACAATTTTAGAGGATTGTTCCCTTAGTTAGTACTAAAGTTTATAGGGAATTGCAATATGTATGTGTATTTTTTAATATGTATTTTTACAACCTCTATGTGAAAAACATGCCATCATGTCTTGGTAAATATAAACACAATCTTACACCCAGAGCAGTTTGTTTTAGCTCTCAAAACGCCATAATATGGAATATTATGTATATTGTGAGGATGTGTGGATGGGGCAGGCGTCACAGAATAACCAGTTGTTGTTCTGAACATGGCATTTTGTATCATTCCGCACCTCAGCTCGTATGACAAAGTCAAGTAATTCTACCTGGGCTTTGCTGTACATTACGGTACATTTTAAATTTAGGTACTTAAGTTGATGAATTTAACAAATTGTAACAGATCCATATATGTTCCTTTAATAATACAAAAAACATCAATGTGTCCTCTAGCACCTTGAAGCATCTGTGTGCTAGATGGAATTACCAATAAAATATCTCAGACCAAATAACTGCACAGACTCAAAGGAGATGGTAAAATAGTGCTTTGTCCTTAAAGCAGGGTGAATCAACACTCATCAAATCGATTTATGCAGGATCACAATGTCTTTTCGATTGCACTCAGTTTATATAATGCTAGATGTGTCATTTATGATATCCTACGTGGCAAACTGTAAAACCTATCGAAGGGTGGGATTGGATTAGAGGAACATGTATTCATATAGATAATATGCGTGTTAATCGCTCATTGACGGTCTCTTGTCTGTGAGGCACACCCTGACCCTGAGCTACTTCAATACACGTGGTGTAATATACTTGTCATAGCAAAAATATGCCAGCGCAATAATACTTTGCAGCATTTTATGAATAAGTGCATGGCAGGCCTTTCTGATTGGTTGGCAACCCAAAATCCAACCTTCGACATTCGGCTTACTAGCAGCACGGACATAGAAATGAAACCCAGGTGCTCGGAGATACGTCAGCTCTTCCCTTGTTTTCCCAATTAGTCTACCCTCTCTCATTGGTAGGCCTCATGCCAGTGTCTTCTGTTTGAAGGCTGACCTTGCCAGTCTGCACTGTCTCAGGACATTGGAGGGAGTGTAGGCACACTATTATATTAGTTCCAAGCTTAATGAATAGCCCTTGTTTGCGAACTCTTCGTCACGTGTTACAAGACCATGAAATTGTCCATCTTGATGGTGCATTTAACACCATTTGATTCAATTATTCTGGTTGCAGTTGCTCACTCTATCCCACATAAACTTCTTGCCATTTTAATTGTCCAATATTTGGCATCCATAAATGATCTTTTTCCTCCGAATCTTTGGGCAATATGCCCTTGCTCATGGTCTGCTCGTTAGACTCCATTTGTGCTTTTCCTCGATCTCTCGAAATAAAATCCTTGGTTCCAAGCCAATGCACACCTCTATTTTGCAAGGGAAGACAACTTCTTCACATCTTTCCACTTTAAGATCCTTGGGTTGTTTGTTCAGGTAGCTGGGTCGATTGACATAAGCCGTTGTACATCTTCTTCTAATGGTCGTATGAAACTTTGAATATATACCTCTCATAAGCAAGCTTCTATGTATTCAGTCCACCTTGCGTTTCAGCGTGTTTACAATTATTGACCAGTGAGACACTTCATTCTTTTCTGTGTTCGCGAGTACTGCATCATTGAATATATGTTTCTCTTAGTTGTTCACTTACATTTTCATTCTTAAGTATTTTCATATCGTTTCAGCATATGTTCTTATATCTTCTTTGTGGCATTCTTTCACTGTTGACAGACTGTGTTTTAAAGCACATCCATTCTGTTCATGGCTGCATTTCAACAGCTCAGCAAAGTTCATCCTTCTTGATAACTTTGCTCCTCTATGTCACCTTGTGGGTACACTATGAAGGGTTGTCTGAGTGCATATTGTCTCTCACGAATCTGACTGGTACAGGATTATTGCAAGGATTCAGGCATGAGTTCGCCATCATAGCTCTCTGTCTTTCATCCCAATATGATGGTGGCAAGGTGTTGGGGACTAGGGAGAAGACAGGTACTTCCTCCTCTACAAATGTGTCCAAATGCTGATGTTAACATTACACCTATTCCATAGTTCAATGTAGGGAAATCTACCCCAAGGCCCATCATGCCATCCCCTTTGTAGTTCCACTAAATTGAAAACATATAGTTATTGTTCAAGAAGAAATCATTATTGGACAGTATGAAATTGATCATCTCCCTCTGCATCTTGCTATGGGCCTTGAGTTGATTACAGCTAGTCCTCAAAAATGTAACAGGCTGCCTTAGTATTCTCTGATAGGGAAATTACAGCGTAAAGCAAAGTGACATAAAAGGTAATCAATAAGAAATTCTCTTCCCATGGGACACCTTCTAACCTGGATAAAACCACAACTTTGCCTTTACAAAGGACAGTAAAAAGGAATTTATATAACAAGTTAAAGGCCCCGTTGAAGAATGTATTGAGCTTACCTTTGTCCAAACCTGTTGCTGATGTACAGGGTCTTTTTGTATGTACCTTTGGGAGGAGTCCAAATGTCAACACCATGGAATGTCTTGTTCAAAGGAAATTGACTTCCTCTCTCGTCAATAATACAGGGTACACCATTTATCCACTGTTGAGTTTGAGGGTATTGTTAAAATCTGAGGTGGGCAAAACTGCATAACTATTGTATTCAGAACTGCTCAAAAGAACCAGTTTACCCCCTACGGAGGGCTTAATAACTAGTCCAGAATAACAAGCTACTTTTTGTAGCATCTATTTGGCAGTAAGTCAAGTGAGTAGAGCATTTTTATGCCAATATACCTGGATGAATTCAGTTTTAACGCGATTCTCAAACTCAGAAATAAAGTGATCATCCACAGTAGTTGCTATAAGCATCTACTTTGGTCTAAGGTTACTAAAGGGTGACTGCAAATCACATTTTCTAAAAACATATTATTACTTTTGATAATTCATATCAAATTCATTAACCATGGCAACTAGGCAATGTAATGTTTCAGCTCTGCTTACCGTCAAATCATTTGTTGGGTGTCCTGACCCATGTTTGAGCTATCATGCTGCAATATTTGGTGCTGTGGGCTTAGAAAATCCAACATGGCCAAAAAGCCCACATGTGCGCCAAAATCCAGGAGAACCACGCAGTTTGTGCACACTAAAATGGTTGCCTAACTTGCCACCCACCAGTGCGAGCAGGATGGGCCGGGGTGCCATGAGTGAAATGTGTGCCAAAGGAAAAAACGCACTTTAAAATCACCTTTTGTTTCTCTGAATGCCAGCTCAAAATGCCTATTTTCAAACATTGCAACACATCCAAAAATCTCACTGAACACCAGCGGACATCTGGCATAATGAAGTATGTGTGCATACTAAATCTGGGAAGTTGAAGAGCCCCAAAACAATGTTCATAACAAGACTGGCTGAGCTCTGCAAGTCTGCAGCAGCCTAACTGAAACTGAATTTAAAACTACCAAAACTCGAAAATGTTTAAATTAACTGAGTGACCTACTTTGAGCGTCACATAGTTTGTCACTGTTGAAATGTCATAGTTTTGAACTTAGAATCAGCATTCTAGCTGCATATGTAAAAATTGTCTTGACTTAAACTGGGGACCAAAAAAATGACATTTTATCTGAAACCTGGCTTAATGAAACTGAATTCTGCTTGACATCTACCCCCACATGAGTTAAAACCTGCTCAGCCACTCTTCCCCTTGCCAAAAGGAGTTGTCACCTCTCTGATTAGATTAGGGGTGGAGCAGCTACAGGGAGTTGAACAAAGGCCTGTCCTGGGCCCAGGCAGATGGTTTAGTAGGGTGGTCGTAAATGGCTTCCTTTTGAACAAAGCCCTTCCTTGACTCAGGCAGATGGTTTATTGGGGGGACCGTAAAACAGCCTCCTCTTGGCAGAAGCTGGGAGGGGCAGGGTCTCTGAGCTTGGCAGAAACTGGATAAACTGGTTTCTACACCATGTGACCTGAAAAGACACACCCCTGTTGGCCAGAATATGATTCTAAGAAAGATGTATAACTCACAGTGCGGACTTGTCAAAATTATTTAAATGATACCATAATTCTTGTGAATTTTCTGTGCACGTTTTAAGACGCGTTGGGAATTTGTGTGATGTTCTGGGGCAAAACCCCGCTATTTATTGATACTACAGACTCTGTGTTTAAGCTAGAGACATGGGAATTTACTGGAGTATGTATGGACAGGCCGTGTATATGTGTATAATTTTTAATGAAGAACCAAGGTTGCATAACCCACTAAAATCGAAAATGTTGCCGTTTCTGAATGCAAGCCCTCAGGAAGAGCAGATATGGGACAGAGACTACCTCATGTGATAGGTAATATGTACATGCAATGACAAACCACTATGTATTTGAGAAATGTGTATTTTGATCAAATATAGATTTGTGGGCAAACTGACCAGGGGCGGATCCTCTGACCCATAAAACCTACAGCATCACTCTGACTCACAGTTCCTTCCCCAATCATGGGAGAGGGGAGAATTGGGCCAATGACAAGTTGAAAGAGGGGCTGGCTAGTGATGCTGCACACACACCCACTTTCAAGAGACATAAAAAGAGCCACTGGAAGCTAGAGAGGACATTCAATTCCATTTGCTGCGGAGCATGCTGCTGGACCATACAACATCCAGAAGATACCAGATTCAACACTTAGACTTTAAAACTCCAAAGAACTTGATTCAGAACTCAAGGCAAGGGCCTAAACCCACAAACTGAGAACTCTTCTCAGTAGGCCTCAGCATCCAGCAAACCTAACAGCGGTAGCAGCATCCAGGAGCCGTGCAGATCAGCGCTGGATCCAGAGAAATCTGTGCAGAAAGATCCAGAAGCAGAGCTGACCCAGACCGCTGTTCGCAGAACCAAAGAGCTGACCCAGATCACTGTGAAGTGCCGAGACCAGAACCGGAGTCCAGTCCAAAACCTGACCAGATCCGTGGGGAGGCCTAATTCAAAAATATATTGTGAGTACCTAGCAGAACTGTGCAGAACCAATCTCTTAGTTAAAATAATCTAATCCAACCATTTTAATCTAACCAGAACTGCCTCCTAACTGTCACCTGTCATTTTTAAAGCTGTCACCTGTCATTTTCTAGCTGCAAGCTGTAACCTGTCGCTTTGAACTTTTAAAATTTCAAATCCGAAAAAATACCTTTATTTAATCATCCGTATCTCTGGAACCGTTTGTGCTAGGAACTTTCCTCTGAAAGCTTAGAATCTCAGCTTTTCAACAAGCCTAGAACCAACTTCCTACTCCTTATACTTTCTCCGTAATCACGATTCTCGCACCCGCGAATTTTGCCGCGATTTGCAATTTGGCCCGATTTCTTTACTTTTAAAAAGATAGCTGCTTTTGCCTGAACTACTAAATTTCGTTTGCCTCTTAAGAACCATCCCTGAATCATTGCTAGAGTGAGCCTGGACTAATATTAACTAGATACCACTCACCCTGAACCTCCTGAAGGGAATTAAAAGCATTTTCAGCATATTTCTCACTACATTGTCACCATATTCAAAGCACTTGGGTCTGTGTTTCAAAACTCCTATCTGTTGTATAAGCTGCTGGGGGGGGATTGAACTGAATTCTATTTGATTGCATTCCTAAGAACTGAGTCCCATTCTGTTCACCTCCTTACATTGCATTAAGGGTGGGGTGAATTGTCCAAGAAAGTGATTACATTGTCTTTTGCTGAAATCCTATCAAGTTATTTTCTGTACTGCATTTCATTCCACATTGCATCCATTTGAAACCATAAAAGTATTGTTGCTATCGTATCCATCCTATAACCACTCCTCATTGATTATAAAGAAGTGTGCTAGTGCCGGACTATCCATTATTGATTACTGCTCAGATTAACTGTGATATTCAATTATTAATTTATTATAAAGTGTGATATATATATATATTGTTTAAATTATCAAATAAACCTTTTAAACTTGCAAAACAGAACTACTTCTTGGCTCAGTGGGGTAAGGGGGATTCCAAGAGAGGGGGTGTTATATAGGGGTAGTCATCCAGAACTCATGAACTGGACGTAAAGATATATCAATAAGGGTTTCCATTCAGTATCCCAGACTAGGCATTGACTTAGCTGTAGTGTTGAATTGAATCCTCTTACACATTGGAAGTGGGAAACAGTACAACATTTGAGAAGCTCTATTTTACTATACCACAATTTCATTCAGGTGTATAAAAGAGGCCTAGATCCAATGTCGATAATTCTACATGTGACAATGTTTTTTTTCTTTCAGATTGCTCACTTTTGGGGAAAATAATCCACTGTTAGGTGGTTTATAACCTGGTATGCACTTAATTCATAATGTTCAGAACTCTTCCAGATTTTCACCCTCATCCTGTTCCTCATTTCATACTGCCATGTTTTGTGGAATTTTGTTATAGATTTTTGGATATTTCAAATGTTCTCTGTTCCCGTATACCTGTGCCATGTTTTCACCACAACCGTTTACCATGTTTGTCTTTCAAACGTGCTGTTTTTTCTGCCACTGATTTCACAGAATTTTCAAAAAAGAGTATATGTGTTGTGTGTTTGTGGTAGGCTATTGGGCATGATGGGTCCAAGGGAAAGGTGGTGGGCTAGAAGGGATTGGGGAGGTACGCTACAATTTAAAAAAAAAAAATAAAAAAAAAAAGGACAAAAACTACAGCTGCGAAAGCAGCATGTTTGGTTCAGCCCATGGAAGACCATCCTTCCAAAAACACACTGTGCTCTAATACTTTGAAGTGTATCTTGTGCTAGATTGAATTACCAATAAAGATCTCAGACCAGATAACTGGACAAACTAAAAAAATATGGCATAGTACTACTTTTTGTTCAATTTAATAAAGCAGGGTAAACTGTAAGACATCGGCTGATGCTTGCGCACAAACAAACTTGATAACACAGAGGTCTAATACCATAAAAAGTGCCATCTATGATGTCATCATATGTGGTAAACTGTAAAACCTAATGGTGGGAGGGATTGGTTAGGGGAACATATCTATTTATAGATAGTATTCGGGTTAGTATTTCAATGGCAGTCTCTTATTTGTAAGATACACCTCAAACTACCTCTAAATACGTATAATAATGATTATAGCAGAGAAAATGGCAATGGATTGGTCTATGCAACATTGTAGATCAGGTTGCCCCATAGACCCAATGATTGGTTGGCATTTCCACCCAATCTTGCACTTTTGATTCGGCTGGCAGCACATAAGGAAACTGAAACCCAGGTGCTTGAGTCACATAAGATTACTCCCCACTTTCACAATTAATCCATCATCTTTCATCAGCTTGACCATAGGCCATAATTTCCCATCTGTAGTTGACCTTGCCATTGCTCTCTGTTCTGGGACAGCCAATGGAGTAGGAGCACATCACTTATCTTCAATTGCAGAGTAATGAATATCCCTTGTTTTTGACTTCTGCATCACAAAGTCTGCAAATGTGTCCATTTCAGCCTCATTTTTACAGCTTTTTGATTCAATGATGCTAGTTGTTATTGCTCCTTTGGCCTCTAGAGACTTTCTCACTCCCTCTTGTAAGAGCCTTATTCACTGTTAATTGTCCAATACCTGGCGCTTGCACATGTTTTCATCTTCTTTAATCTAAGAGAAATATGCCTCACACTCGTGACTTATCCCCCTGCCTCCATTTGTGCTTTGCAGCTATTTCTTGAAATACCATATTTGATCACAGGACAACATGGACTCCTCTTTGTATCCACACAAAGCTATTTTCCAGCATCTCCTGATTCTGCAGTCCTGGTCTATTTCTGAGGTGGTTAGAATGAATCTTTGCACAAGTCGACGTCCATTTTCCAATTATGGCCATCCTAGCCATGTTATATATTCCATTGTAGCAAGTTTCTATATGTCGCATCTACCTTGCATTGCTGGATATTTACACATATTGATCCACAGGTTACTTTATCTTCTTCTTGCATACATGATTACTTTATATTTTGTACATGTTTCTCTTTTAGCTTCAGTAACATCATAATTCTTAAGTATGTTCATATTGTTTCAGTATGTCCTTGTATTTCTTCTTTATATTAATAAAAAATAATATTAATAATATTATGACAGATGTCACTCAGTGCTCCATGATCTCCAATGGTGCGTGCAGCCATCCATTGACTCTTTCAGTGTGAGGGTACATCCAGTATGGTTGTCTGAGTGCATTTTATCTCTTCTACAGTCAATGAGGCATAGGGACAACAAAGGAGGTCCCACATACAGCTCTTTTCCTGCTGTTCCAGTTTGACGGTGGTGAGGGGGTGGGAGATAGGGTATATGGATCCAAGTGCTCCTCTAAAATACTCGGGCATTCTAAAAGTCAAAAAACATACAAATAAAGTAAATCCACACTACCCTAGACAGTCTCTGCATATGCCAGTCAGAACCGGTTCAGGCTGCTACAGCTCTAGTCCCGGAACACAGGCATCCAATGGCCAAGGAAGGCCACCTCCTCTCACATACACAAAGAGGGACACGGGATAGTCATGTTACCCTTCAGGTCTTGAAGGCAAACAAAGACAATCTCCATTTTGATAAATGGAGAATGGGATCAAAATGAACCCTGCCTGGTTAAATGGATTCCATGCAGTCAAAGCATATTGCAGAGGTGAGAAAAGCCACCACCAGCCTTCACACATGATTAACCAAGAATTGGTACATTCTCTGGAACACTGCGGGGCACCTTTGGGGTACCCCTTCTCTAGGAGCCAGAATGGCTCTTAAGGTAGCGCACAGAAAAACAGAGACATATTCTCAGTCAGGTTTGCTTTTAAACAAACTGGGTAGGAGGAAAAATAAAACCGCAAAACACAGAAAAGTCAAGGGGCTATCTCATGTGGTAAAAAGTGGGCTTTCAACCTTACAGACATCAACCTTTCTGCTCCTATTTGCTTTGTTCTGAGTAACTGCAGAACATGGAGTTTGGTATGCTTCCTCTTGATCAGGTACCACGTGTCTTGCTTACATGTTATTTATCTTCTTTCACAACATCTTTCATGCATTTTACACAGTGATAACATGGTTGACTATGGAAAGTACCTCACCTAGTAAGGGGTCCTCCTTCAGCCATTTTACTTTAACTTTCTCACTAGAACATATTTCATCATACACTGACCTTCAAGTCATTCATTTTATTGTATTTTGTTTTAATTTTATTTTTTAAAGCTTGAGAGAAGCAGAACAGTGTACAGGGTGTGTGGGCCAGCATTGTGCTAGCGTCTTTTTACAGTAGGGCACATATTTGTGTAAGGCTAACTTGGATTTCTTTAGGATGGTTGCCCAGAGACTCCATGCAAAGGTTAAAGACAATGGGCCTCATTACGGGTTTGGAGGTAGCCATGGTACTATTAGCGCCATGGCTGCATCCAAAACCGTATCCGGGTCTGGGTTCTGTGAATGAGGAATTACTGGCTCCAACCTTGGAGTACCCGGCAATTCCTCATTCATAAAATCAATCCCCATTCCCATTTGAGCCCCCATAGGGCTCAATGGGAATGGGGATGGAGCTAATAACAGGCCTGTTAATAATGGGCCCGTTATTAGCTCATTGGTCCACTTGCGGGATCCGCAAAGGATGTCTGGTCTGACAGACATCCTGTGAGGGTCCCGAAAGGGAACCTCGTAATATGGCGGAATAGGTTTGCCAGCACCGGCACCATTACCGGTGCCAGTAAACCCATTCCGCCAACCTCGTAATGAGGCCCAATAGGTGAGAGGATGGAGACTTGGTGGACTGTGTAGGAGACTGGCAATCAGTTAGAATGCAATGGGGGTCATTCTGACCCTGGCCGTAAGGGTTAACGGCACTGGTAAAGGTGCCGGAGCCGTCAACCCCTTACCGCTTCATTACGAGTCTGCTCGCGGTAACCCACTAAGGACGCCTGGTTTTACCAGGAGCCTTTTAGCGGGTCCCGCGAGCAGATCGGGGTGCTAACAACGGGCCTGTTATTAACGGGCCCGTTGTTAGCACCCTCCCCATTCCCATTGAACCCTATGGAGGCTTGAATGGGAATGGGAATGGGTTCCTAGAATGAGGAATTACTGGGCCCTCCAAGGTCGGAATGGCCCGGTAATTCCTCATTCAAGGAACCCGGACCCGATACCTGGTAAGGGGGTAGCCATGCCGCTGATAGCGGCATGGTTACCTCCTACCATAGTTTGAGGTTGTGACATGCTTTGCGCTCTTCCCTTTGTTCCATTAGTTGATCTTTAGCTGAATAAACTGATATTATAATTTCAATTAATGTTCTTTATTGAATTGCAGCGTCAGCCGACACGTGTTTCGACTATAGCGTTGTTTTCAAGGCTGACAATATCATACATTTAAATCAATATTGATAATAAGATACATATAGAAATCATAACCATAATCATATATATATATATATATATATATATATATATATATATATATATATATATATAATCAAAATATTGGAACATTCCCGTACCCAATTGGCAGTTGATTTCAAAATTTCAAAAGGTAGTGAGTAGAGAGATGCAGTAAAATATTCTCAATCCAAAGTTGGAAATTATGTACAAACATGATTAGAAATAAATTGTCACTATTGGTTGGAAATTACTGCCTGATTTAAATGCATTTGAGGCACTTGCTTAAATGAAAATCCCAAATTATTGTCTTATCTATTAAAGTATACAAGTATCTCCTCTGTGTATACATTCATGCACATCACGTTTACATTAAACCCATATTAGCACCCAAAATCTGTGATGGGAGATAATTGTAAGTGTAGTTATGTGCACAGAGATTGTTCAGTATTAATATTATGTAATGTGCCAACTCGTGATTCCATGCGTGACAATGCAAGCTCATAGGGCTAAAATTAAAAATTGGTCTCACCTATCTTCTTATGTTGTTTAGTTATAAATCATCTCAACTTGAGAAAACGCTGTGAGGGTTGTGCCCTTTAAATAGCTATAGTATGCAAAAAAATATAATGTGGATTGAAAAAAATCGGCACGGGTGAAAATTGCCTGATGCAAAGTATAAATTAGTTCAACAAAAAATGCCTTACCTAATCAAATGTCAGGTGACCATGTAAATTGTATTCATAATAGAATGTATCTAACAGTTACTTGGATCCTTGCCGTTATGTTGTTAAGCTGCCTGCTTTGTTAATCTATTGGAGGCACAGAAAAAAGTAACACTATGAACACAGAAACACTACTCTTACTGGTGCGAAGTGAATCTTTCAATAAATGTTATCAATTATAAAAGTCTACAGGACAACACCAATAAATGCACTTACCTTATTGTATGGGTTTAATCCCTGTGTGGCCATGAGTATCAAGAAACGCGGGCATACGATCCGTTCATTCTTAACCACACTGGTCGAGAATTCAAACAATGTGATTGGTCCGTATGGACGCTAGGGTCGCGCATGCTCCATGTTGAGCCACTACTTGCTTGCACATGCGTATTATAAATGCGATCATCATATTGTGCATGCTCCAGAGAAGTTCACTACTCATTGTTCAGTGCAGACTTGGGGAGACCTTGAACAATGAGCATAACGGCAAGGATCCAAGTAACTGTCAGAGACATTCTGTTATGAATACAATTTACCTGGTCACCTGACATTTGATTAGGTAAGGCATTTTTTGTTGAGCTAATTTATACTTTGCATACGGCAATTTTCATCCGTGCCGATTTTTTCAATCCACATTATATTTGTTTGCATACTATGGCTATTTACAGGGCACAACCCTCACAGTGTTTTCTCAAGTTGAGATGATTTCTAACTAAACAACATAAGAAGATAGGGGAGACCAATTTTTAATTTTAACCCTATGAGCTTGCAATGTCACGCAGGGAATCACGAGTTGGCACATTACTTAATATTAATACTGAACAATCTCTGTGCACATAACTACACATACAATTATCTCCCATCACAGATTTTGGGTGCTAATATGGGTTTAACGTAAATGAGATGAGCATGATTGTATACACAGAGGAGATACTTGTATACTTTAATAGATAAGAAAATAATTTGGGATTCTCATTTAAGCAAGTGCCTAAAATGCATTTAAATCAGGCAGTAATTTCCAACCAATAGTGACAACTTATATCTGATCATGTTTGTACTTAATTTCCAATTTTGGATTGAGAATATCTTACTGCATCTCTCTACTCTATTATTCTTGCTCCTCACTACCTTTTGAAATTTTGAAATCAACTACCAATTGGGTACGTGAATTGTCCATTATTTCAATTCTATAGATATGATTACAGTTATGTTTTCTATATGTATCTTATTTTCAATGTTGATTTAAATGTATGATATTGTCAGCCTTGAAAACGACGCTATAGTCGAAACACATGTCGGCTGATGCTGCAATTCAATAAAGAACATTCATTGAAATTATAATATCAGTTTATCCAGCTAAAGATCAACTAATGGAACAAAGGGAAGAGCGCAAAGCATGTTACAACCTCAAACTGTTGTTCTAAATATTAGGTGTTAGCGAGTACACCTTTTTGTGAACTGTGCATTGCAGCTTGGTCCGTTTTACCAGACTTGTATGTGGGCACAAGCGCACAATTGAGATGCTTACTCACATTTTGAATGTTTGACTTACCTCCTACCATGTAATGACCCCCAATGTCTTCATCTGGACAGCCTGGCCTCTGCCCAACAGTTAGGAGGCAAACCAATTCAGGAAAGTAACTGTGAAACCCATCCTGTTGATGAAGAAGGCAAGAAGGATGCAGTGTTTGACATTGTTGAATGCATAGGAGAGGTCAAGTATGATGAGGAGTCCTGAGTCGACCGTATCCATGATTTGGAAGGTACGGTCCAGCACTTGGATGGTAACCCTGTGAAAGCTAAGTGTGAAAGCTGCACTTGGTGCAAAACCCCAACTGATAGTCATGTAGGATGTGTAGTTCTTTCATTCTGGCAAGTAGCTGTGTAGATTTTGTCAATATACGAGAGGTTTGTAATGGGCCAGTAGTTGGCCATGTCATCTGGGTATAGGCCGTCTTTTTTGAAAGAATTCATAAAAGTATGATCCAGGAATGACTCTTCAGTGAGTGAAACATTAATTATTCAGAGGAATGCTTTAGGTGGTAGACCCATCATTTGGTTAATGATGGAGGCCAGGATGATATTGTAAGAGTAGTAGGCAGTTTTGAGGAAGGCAAATGTGTTTAGGAGGTCACGCGGTGGGTGAGAAGAGATCATTCTGTCCAGAGGGGCAGTCTTAGTGCAAGGGATCAGGGGGAATAACATTGAGGGAGTTTGATGTCATGATGTGTCATATTTTGTCAATTTTTCCAATGAAAAGGTTGCTGATACGTCACATTTTTTCTGAGTTGTGGGTACCCTGGATTGGGTGAGGGCTTAGTACAAAAATGTTACTACTTCAAAAAGGGACTTTGCTCCTATTAGAGTCTGCTGCAGTTTCGGTGCTGTAGTCACAGCTTTGGCCTCACAGATCAGAATCCCATGGTTGGAGCATAGATATTTGAGGTTGATGTAATCCCTGGGGTAATGGTTTTCACATCACTGCGGCTCTGACTGAGCATTTGTTGGAGGTGAGCTCTGGGTGTACCAAAGGTTTGGTCTCAGTGAGGCTTGTTTTAAGGGGGCACGACTGCCCACCAGTTTCATAGCAGAGTTGTTGAATAATTCTAGGAGGACTGAAACATTACATGTGTGGGGAATCTCTGCAAAGTCTACTTCTAGCTCATTGACTGAGAAGGTTTTGAATGAGCATCTCTAAGCCAGGGGACATTTAGCCTGTCCTTTATAGGCCATGGTTGAGTGGGTATTGACAGTGGGATGGTGGAGTGATCAGCCTATTCGAGTGGGATAGTGTCTGTGCAGGTGAAGAGGGACGATGATGTAAAGACTATGAGCCTCATTATAACTATGCCGGTCCGGTAACAACGGTGCCGATAAGTCTACTGACACCAATGTTAACTGGGCCGGCACAGTATGACTCTGCAGGCGGGTGTCTGGCCCGCCTGTGCCAGGGTCAGACCTGGCGGGCGGAATGGCACCCATCCACAGAACGGCACCAACCCGCAGAGGTTCATGGAAGCACTGGCACCGTTGTTAACGATGCCGGTGCTTCCTGGTCCCCATTCCGATTGAGTCCTGTGGGACTCCAATTGGAATGGGGATTTACAATTACCGGCGCCTGTCTTCCCGGAACACTGAGGTTGTAAAGCCCAGGTGTTTCCAGCAAGCCAGGCGCCGATAGAATGTACAAGTCCAGCGGCAACCTGCTAGTTTTACCAGCACAGTCACGGGCAGACTTGTAATGAGGGCCTATGTCTAGGGTGTTGTCTTTGATGTGTGGTTGGAGAACACACATTTCGTCTGGTCCAAGATCTGGTCAGTGCAAACATCATGCTTCAATTGTGGCTGTCAACGTGAAACTCAGGAACATTAAAATCTCAGAGAAAGACATCATCAGTGTTTGCTAATTTGTCAGAGGACAGAAAATTTGAGATGTTGTCAATGAAAGAATTTCTCCTGTAAAATGGTCTGTAAATGAGGTTCAAGTTGATGGATTCTATCTAAGATAAAGGAAGCTATCAAATGAGTATTTCAAAAAAGCATGTTCTGGGAGAGGGGAAAGTGGAGCATGGTCAATTGCTCCTGTGTGTAATTGCCAATCCATCGCTTTCCCTTCTTGTCTGGTCAGCATGTTGGATTCAGGAGCTGAGGATAGGAGCATGTCAAAAACATGGTGGGCAGGCAGGGTAAATCATGTTTTGTGATGCAGGGGGTGTCTAGCTTGTTGTGCGAGATGAGGCTGTGATCTCAGTGATGTGAGCGACTGCTGAGCGAGTGTTGATCAGCATGAGGGGGTGTGTTAATGCGGTCCATGTGCTTTAGATGTGGGAAAGGGGATATTGAAATGGTGTGCTAGAGTTTCTTTCTGGGGCTTTGCAGAATGCTCTGCGGTTTGAACCCTAGCAAGTGTGGGGAGGAGATGTGGATGGAAGAGACACATGGTGACATCGTATGGTGAGTAATTGTGAAGCAACTACTTTGTAGCTGAAATACAAATACATGGTCTGACTGTTCGCCTTCTCAGGCGCAATCCTTATCTTTGTCCATCCTTTGCTGAGGATGCCTAAGGAGGACTAGCGCAAACGGAGGAAGGTGGGAAACTGGGACTGGGCAGAGGAGCTGAGTGGCAAGGCCTGGTAACATGACCAACGGCCTCCTCAATGCCATCTACCTGGAGCTGACCTGAGACCCCTATGTAGACACCTGGAAGGCAGGAAACTTGAGGTGGGCTGAGCAGCTTAGTGGCTTGGTCTAGTCATGTGACCAGCAGCCTCTTCAGTAATGTCTGCTTGGAACTGGCCTGGAATCCTTAGGCAGCTGCATGGAAGGCAGGAAATGGTTATTGGGCGGAGCTGACGAATGGCAGGATCTAGTCATGAGACCAGGAGTTCTCTATGCCCTCTGCCTGGAGCTGGCCTGCAGTTCTTTTGCAGCTGTCAGGAAAGTGGGGACCTGTTGGTGGGTGGAGCAGCCACATGACAGAACTTAGTCATGTGACCAGCAGCCTCTGCATTGCTGTCTTGCCTTAAGCTGGCCTGGAGTCATTGTGCAGCTGCCTGGAAGGCACGAAACTGGTGGTGGACGGAGACGTTGAGTAGCAGGGCCATGTGACATCCAGTAGCCTCCTTAAAGCTGTTTCAATAAATATAGTTCCAAAATTACAGTTATTGGGGAAGCCATAACATCTTTGACTTCCTCTTCTTGTTGTTGTGTTGTGCCAGAATTGAAGTATTGCATAATAATATTTACTTCTGGTTTGTAAAGGTCATTGAGACTCTTTAAACATTTCTCAGACTTGGAGAAGACGTCAGCTTCTTATTCAGCCACATCAAACTATCTCAGTCTTTTTAGCACACATTGACCATAATGGCCTAAAAAAGTAGAACCCATTGCATTGTTCTTTTTATACTTGCGATCCATATGCTGCTAGGATAAAGTACAAGCACTCCTTGCTGCCTTTGTTCAAAAGCAAGGGAACATACAAAAGTAGAAACAAGAGTGCCCTGGGAGTACACCTTGTTATTAAAAGTAGCAACCATGTTTAACACCACTGGCATGCAGCTGTGCGGCATTGGTTCCACTGCAAGTGCTGGTGTCCTGCTCCAGATGCTGTAGATTCTGCAGGGGGTCTATCTTCCTTCCCAATGTCTTCTTACCCAAATTCATAAATGTGCACTTGATGCCCCTAAACTGGCCCACTGAGACACCTGCAGGAACCTTTGTTCAACTGCAAACTCTCCTCTCTGCATCCACAGGAGGCTGTTCTATGACTGCTTTGTTGGCTTAGGTATACCAGAGGGACTGGGGGTCACACTACGTGCTCATTGTTCCAGCTCCCAGGGCCCAACAACAAACCCTCCCCCAGTGCATTACACAAACAGACAGACAGGGATCCCAGACTCACAGCTCCTAATCCTGTGTCGGGGCATTTTGTTTGATTTATACGTCACAACATGAGGCTCTTCCCAAAAACCTACAAGAAGACAGGATTGGGTGGTTGGGGTGATAGTACCTATGCACGTCACCTATAGATACTATTCTATTGGTACTCACATGTCAGGTGAAATGCCTGCCACTTACCAAAAAAACTAACTATTACATAGTTGCAGGGTTGCAGGATTAACATTTACCCTTGCCTTCTGCCATCCAGCCCTGGATTTCTGCAACCTGATTTGCTGGAGCTGATCTTCCTAGGACTGGGACTCTTCTCTGTTCTCAGCGCTCAGTGCACCTTTTCAAGGTGATGAGAAAGACTATGTGTTCCCAAATGTAACCGTCAGTGCTACCATTTCTGCCTATGGGAGTGCCCTCAGTGTTGCAATGTTGTCAAAGATTGCATGTTTTACTTCATGTCTGTGTTGCTGTGAAGTGTTTGTCTTCCCATTGCGGGTGAATTACCATTGTCTGGCTCGGCTGCACCATGTGGTTGAGGACCATGTACTCAAGCTCTCTGGTCTGCATTTTATGAGGATTCATTCCGTTTCCTACAGATGGCTCCTTGTCTCTTAGCTTCATAATACGCTGTTTGTCTCTGACCTTGGCTGTGAGCCCTAGCCTGCTTTTTTGTGAAGCCTAGTTCTGCTTTTCTACGCCTCTCGTCTTGTAGCCTCATGTAATCACATTATAGTTATACTATGATTTCTCTATATACTGTGCTATGTTTCTTATAGGTTAGTGGTCTTCTGTCCTTCCTGCCAGGCTCCTTATATAATCCTGTAGTTCCATAGGGTTACTTGCAATGAGCGTCTGCAAGCTTGCTCTGCATGTCATATTTTGCCTTGCATTCAGCGTTTCTGCACTTGGCTAATTAGAAAAATAATAAACTATTTTGACAGTATGTATATTTATCTGTCCCCTATCTACATAACTGTGTAAGAATGTTCTTTGTGTGAGCATGTGTGTGTCCGTGGCTGAGAGTGTGCTTTGTGACTAACGTGGCTATGTCGTGGCATCGGTAATGACGTCAGCAGAATGGTTTTCTTTTGTTAGTAGATCTGATCCATCGAGGCATTTGGATGCATGATCAGGGTAGCGGCACCGGTATCCATAAAGTCATTCGGTGGATAAGGTTTGAATGGCTTTGTGAGTTCTTGACACTTCGGGCTGTCCTGTTCATGGGAGTGAGAACCTCTCTTCCATTTCTCCCTCATCTTCTCCGTTTTAGGGACACTGCACAATAGTTATAAAACAGTGGTGGGCAAGTTGCAGACCTCCATATATTTTTGCCTGCAACTCCCATGATCCATTACCATTGGCTATACTGGCTAGGGCTGATGAGAGTTGTAGGCCAAAACATCTGGATGCCAGCAGGTTGCACTGAACTGTTAAAGAAGAAAGGCCACTGCATGTTTACTTCTCTAATGTTCCTTGAAGGACATTTGTTCAATTATTATAGGCAGCAGAGGAAGTTGAAACAAGGACATGTTGGTACTCTGGCTGCATCCAAAAAGGATGGAGTGGGATGGCAGGACAGATGGGACCTGAAGTGGGTGGGGGTATGGGGGTTGGGAGAGGGACCAGACAGGGCAGTCCGATGGTTGATCTTTGGTTTGCAATGTTCAATGGATTTGCGGGTATTGTTGTCAGACTAGACATTAGCTGGAATAATAATAAACTAATGGCACTTGATTCATTGTTTGATGTTACTGCTTGAGAGAGCTACCTCAAAGACATTCCAGGAGAACTTGTTTTGGGTGTGAGGGATGAGACGATAAAGTGTGGGAATGGTCATGGGGACCAAAATGGCCATGGGCAGCCAATGGGTGAGTAAATAACAAAACCACATCCTCAGATTGGGTGTCCCTCCTCACATGCCCTCTTCTGCTTAGCTTTTCTCAGGGCAATACTTTTGTCTTACAAGCACAACCTAACCACTAAACAATGTAAATGGACTGATGTAAACCTATAGTACAATCAAATGTGTCCCTCTGTGTCTTGGCTCTTCTGGTGAGTCACTCTCCTCTGGTTCTTGGCTCCCTTAGGAGCTGATCCTCTGGTCCACTCTTTGACTGGTCCTTGACCCCCTGGTGAGTCATTGTCAAATAAAAAAAAAAAAAAGGCTTCCATTTTCTGTGTGCTGTTTCTGTTTAAAGTGCACTTTGAAAGCCTCAAGTTCCCACTCTTGAATAGTGTGTTTCAGCAGGCACGCTTACCATTGTATTGAGAAAGATATGGTAACAATAGTGGCTTCAAAATTACTCTACCTCCCACCCTAACTGAAAATATATCGCACCGAAAAAAGACAGGTTACAAAATGGTACATATATCATCTGGACACACATATATTCACCAAATTTCCATAAACACCAATCTAACCCACCATAGATACACCAATGCACCTCCTCACACTCCTTAAGCACCACTCTGACAGACCCACAGACAAACACACAAACAAGTATCTTAAGAACCTGGAGTGTACCTTTTGTATTGCACAAGACAACTCAAACAATATCTATACCAAATAAAGCTGCATCTTCAGGTGTGCACACATCACATTTTAACAAAGCAATCTTGTCCAGGTCTCCGTCTACATCAGTAGTCTCCTTCCCCATTGCTGGCAGATCTTGAAGCCCTTAGTAGGTGAGAAAATGGCAGCAGGTGTGCCATAAAAGATGCAATAAAATAACATAACCGGACATATAAAAGAGGTTTGATCATTCTCCTGTGGGTTGCTGCTCTGTAGGGCCCAAGCAACGTCTGTGACAGCAGCAGGAGAGAAAATTAATGTTGTTGTAAAAGTATATTTTGCATGACTACCGTATGATAGTAAACATTGGCCTAAGCATATTCGCATCACACTGTAAATCATATTTGACTGAACCCGGAATAGGCTGACTATGCCACCATTTTAAGTTATCCGCAATTTGCATTAACTCCTGCTTTCTGTCCCATGTTAGAATTTGTGTTTTCGGCTCCAGCAAAGCAAAATTAACTTTGTACTGTTTCAACGTAGATTGGGATGCTGAAGTTGCTAAGGTGGATTGTTTGTCCTGCACTAAGGAAACCTAGGAGTTAAACAAGAGCCGTGCTAATCGATGATTTAGATGCCATCTGTACCAACAGTGTCTTCCCCATTCAAATAGAGAAACAGAATGATGAATAGCTGAACATCTGCTTTTGCAGAAATCTTTATTTTCGCTCCTTGAAACTAAGCTGACTTTAAACTTAAGAACAAATGGTAGACAAATATAAGTAAAGGAATAAGGACTATTTATTTATTTATTTGTAATGCGCCAGTAACTCACGAGTATCGGGCGCAGAAACAAGAATACAAAAGACAGAACATATATGTGACGGGACAAATCAACTAGAGATATCTAATGATCAGTGAGTCATAGGTGGCGTTATCAGTCGAAGAGGTAGGTTTTTACTAGCCTACGAAAGTGCAAGTAGTTGGGTCCTTTCCTTATGTTGACTGGCATATTATTCCAGATACCTGCTGTGATAACAGGAAAGGATTTACCCAGGCCCAGCTTGCGTTTGTGTGGCGCTACTGTGATACTATTTTGATCCATAGATTTTAGGGTGTTACCTTTGTGTCCAATGTTTGAAAAACATATGTTGTGTTTAACATAAAACAACAAATTATTCAATGAATGTTTGAACATGTATTAGTTATGCTGAAAGGCTATGTAGCCTAGGTAAATGTGTTAAACGAAGAGGAGCTGGACGATGTGTCCGGGATTGTAATAAAAATGTATAAATACTCATGTTTTAGAAATGTCCAGCACTCTCTCATCTCATGGTGTCTGCTTGCACACATTGCGGGGTGTTGAGAGCCAGACATCTGTTCTGTTAAAATAAAGTGCACTTGTACCATAGTACTCATGAATGGCGTATTTCTATTATGTGGTATTAAGCCTTGATATTATTTTAATCTTTCATTGTATCTGCCAGAATTAGTGTAGCAAATATTCTAGCGTAGCGGAGTAGCGGACTGGCTGGCTGCTGAGACTATATATTTGCCTTTCAAATCAAGTGATCTAGGACTGAGGAAGGGCCAGTGCACAAATAGGGACATTTTAAGTGACATTTTAAGTGACAGCTCTGGAATTAACAGAGGAGCAAGAGTGTACACTATTTTCTTCCTATGCATTAAATATGCCCCATATCAAGGGTGCATTTTTTCCAAACAAGATGATTAAGTTCACACTATTTGAAATAAGGATTCACTTTTGTGCAGTTAGGATTAAATAATTGACCAGCATCACACACTTTGGCTAAACAGTGAAACTGGGATTTTAAGCCACTCTGCAAATTTGACAACACACCTTCCCAGCTTTACTTGGTATACCAGCCAAAATATGGAATGAATTACTTACAATCATCAGAGCTGAGCCTTCCTTCCACAAATTTAGAAACAACGTAAAAACGTGGCTCATTCAGCATGAATGTTAACAACTTACCACCATTTATTCTATTTCACAGATGTCTAATGTAATGTTTGATCTGATGCTACTGTATAGCTTATTGTATATCGGCTGCAAAGTCTAACTACATACTGTAAAATTATTTTTGATGCCTATTGCAAAAATGACTTGATGTAACTGTAACTATATTGTCCGTTTAAATGTAAATATTCTCATCCTGCAACTGTAAGAAATGTGCCCAGATGCCTCAGGGCTCGGCACGCTATATAAACAAAATACAATACAATACTATAAATATTTTGTTTTTGGATTTCAAGGCCTAAAATAATACTGTCTTAAAGAGTTTACTCACAAAACACACACATTGGAGAATAAAGCCACATGACAACATGTAAATCCGTATGGCAACATGTTAATCCAAAAGGATATCATTGCAGCTTTAATTTTCACATCCTGAATAGTAAACTAGAAGTTCAAGAATGCAAGACTGAAAAATCTATTTGTTTTTTTAATTAATTGATTCTGTAGGTTGTGCCTCAAAATAGAATTGATTGAAGCCAAATCTACAAACTGTTATATAGATAACCACATGATTATAATTTTCGGGTAAACAAAATCGATCTCTAATGTGACCATACCCTCAAACAAATGGAAAGCAGAGACTAAATAAACATAGGAGCCAAGTGGACAAGTAATTATATTTATAATTGTTCATTTATAATGTGCTTAATACCAACACATGGTTTCTAAGCACGGGATCGGTATTCGAACCTGTGTTGTGCTGAGCAGTCTCGCTTCCTAGACAAACTTGTTGCCCCTGAGCTATCCTTCCTCCACAAGACAGTGGGCCTCATTACGACCCTGGCGGAAATCGCGGTGCAAAATGCACCATGGAGCACGGCGGAAAGCTGCCGATAGCGCCATGGGGGTTGGCGGATTTTCCGCCCCATTCCGACCTTGGCGGGGCGGTAAATCCCCAACCCCCATTTTACCCTTCCCCATTCCCATTTTTGCCCCATAGGGTATAATGGGAGTGGGGAAGGCGTTAATTACGCCACCGTTAAATACGGTGGCGTAATTAACAACAAGGTCCCGTAGCGCCATGGATTTCTCCGCCCGGAAAAACCAGGCGGAAAACGCTCCATGGCGCTACGGGAACTCGTAGTAGGGCGGACGGGTCCGCCGCGAATAACGCTGGCGTAAACCCACTCCGCCAGGGTCGTAATGAGACCCAGTGTAATGATCCCATATTCAATAAGAACAGAGTTGGTGCTTAGAATGAGTCTCTGTAAGGCTCATTTGGGGCAAATCTGCTGGCTCAAAGTTGCTAAGAGGCAACAACCCTTGCATTCTGCCTTGCAGTAAATCCTGGAAGAAACGTCAGCTCAATAGAGGCAACTCAAAAGCGGGTGACGTTAGAGCTAACACTGTGGTTCAGGCTGTGGTTATCATTCAAGGGGTGGGTGCTTTTACACGGACAGGAACTTTGAGGCAGAGCGGCTGCCAACTTCCACATGCCAACGATGGAGTTGGTTGCCCACAAACAGGAAATGGGCCACAGATTTTGAATATGCTTGAAAAAGATGCATTATTTCAATTCCACATGTGGCAGAGAGGAGTAGGTATGGCCCAAACCTGGGTGAGATTCAAAGCAGGCAAGACATCCTATCTCTCTCTTTCTTTAGTGCTAGGGCAAGCTGGTACATGATAAAAGTGTAGCAAGAAAGTATTGTGATAATCCTGAAATGTTTTACCATTCCTGTGTAGCTTATTTGAAAACCAAGAGGGAGCTGGGGTTCGGGTGCTTTGACAATCTTAGAATGCCCTTCATGCAAGACATGCTGGGTGGATGGCGCGACCTTCCAGAAATAAACCCTGGCTGACAGGGAGGAAGCATCATTCAGGGTGCTCTGGTATGGGTTGGCAGGGTAAAAGGATTCTCCTCAGTTCATTTTCAGAAATCATGTGCCCACCAATGGCACGAAGAGACTGGTTTGCATTAAAGTTATGGATCGACAAATGTCAATTTATCACAAAGATGTGATCTAAATGATATAATTGAATCCAGACTCGCCACCTCATTTCTGCATTTAAGGAAGAAGTTTAAGATCCTCCTCTTCAAGGAATGGCTCATCCCTAACACCAAGGCCCACACACCCTCCACTCCCTACCCTAAATGCATCTGGGTAGTCTGCTCCCCCCTGTTTCCTCCCCTGGTTCCTTGTACATCTCTTGCTACCAAATTGCCCGTCCTCGTCCTCTCCCACTTTTAGTTCCTTGTTCCCTTGTATCTCTGTTTCCCTCACTGTGTTATTACCCCTATGATCTGTTAAGTGCTCTATTTCTTCCTAATGATAATAATCATCATCATCATCATCATCATAATAATAATAATAAATAATAATAATAATAATAAGTAGCCAACATGGAGCTGGATGGTCTATGAGTGCAGGTGACCTGCTGGAAGTCCCTTCAAAGGAGTTCTCATTCAATGTCCATGAATCAGCATTCCCTTGCACTCCAGGAATCTGCTGACTTCCTGCCCTGTCTGTCCTGTCTGGCTTCATTCCTCAAACATGCCAGACCTTCATCTGACGCATGCCTGGCACACCTTGGGATATCACATATTTCTCCCAGGCAATAATTCTTAATGTATCTAGAGAAGAGGGTTTGCCACCACCAGAATCTCACACTTTGTGATGAAATGTCAATCCGTCAGGAGGCGGCTCTTGGTAAGTTATAACTTCCGGGTTGTCCTAAATGGGGGAACTGCGCTGTCTTAATGAAGGCTGCTCACTCAACTTTCACATGTTACAGCAGCAAATATACAAAAGGTGCATTGTTTCATGCTTACAGCTTGACTCCCTATAGCGTCTCTCTGCAAATAGATCCATATATGCCAAGATTGGTCATTCCATTATGGGGACACTACTCCAGCCCATGTGTTAAAATGACATTCTGGGAATTGTAGTCCTGTATTTCTAAGGGTGAACTACAAGTCCCAGAACGTCAAGTTAAAACCAAGACTGGACTAGCATCTCCTGAACGAAATGGATAATCTTAGCATGTATTTAGATGGGCCTCAGAATATTTCACTTTCTCGTTTGCTTTAGTTATTTTTACATGGTTAAGTGGTACTAATCGAGGCCCTTGTATCTCTAGGTGTTTAGGTTTTACTTTTCTGCAGAATAGAATTCATGGCCATGTTAAGAAGGGAGGCTGGGTGTCTCAGAAGCCCGGCTGAGACTGGACGGTTCAGGTGGGATTTTTTACCTTATATTGGGTGACTTGCCTGCTGAGATTATCGGTCTTTCTAATTCCTGGAGTTTCCAGGCCCCAAACCTGTCCCCTCGCGCTGAGACCCATGCACCCATGTTAGGGCGCCCGGGGCCGATGTTATGGGCACAGCACTTAAGTCTATATTATGCCAACATTTGGTTCTCTTTGGAGCAGCCTTAGAGGTCACTGGTCCAAAACCATTTTTATAAATAAGTTCACAAGGAGGGGGCGGGACACATTTACACACTTTGTATTTGTTATAGCAAAACATACATGTATTAGTTATCTACATATATCTGTATGAGTTATATCTGTTCATGTAAAAAGCTTCACTGACACCATGTTCCTTCTCTCGTTGGTTATCACACAACCAAAGCACTAATTCTTTCATGGCTAAAACAGAGTCGGCCTCCTTGGCTACGGGCTCTAGGGATCAGACCAGCAGGAGATAGAGAGGGAGGGGAGGGGGCGGAAGGGGTAGAAGGACTGGCTGGCCCAGACACCTTGGGAGCATTCCAGAATTCTCTGGTCTACTTCATATGGTGTTTGGTATTCAAGGGCTACTTCTCCAGTCCCAAATAATTCAGGGAACTACTTCCTGAAAAGTCCTCTGATTCTCAATTGGATTGGCCTGTTACCATTTACCCCTAGGCCACTGTGAGCTCTGTCTCAAATGTATCTGCAGTTCGACTTAAACACTGTGCTTGACAGAAGACCCAGCCTAGTGTCTGGATCTTCAAACCCTGGCAGCAAGCGAGGAATAACCTGAGCTTGCCGGGGACTTCCAGGAAACTGTCAGGCAGGCTTGGTTACTGAGTAGGGTCGTGTAATCTTGATTTCATGCAACCACAGGAGGTCTATGGCCATGAGTATGGCCTCGTCATCACCCCTACATGGTTATGAGGGCTCCCTAATGCTTGGGAATTCAGGGCATCAGACAAATCAGCTAAATAGAGATTAAAGAGGCTGGGGGCAAGAATGCCCCCCTGCCTCACCCCTCTCTCTGTAGGCATCAGAGTTGATAAATGACCTTGGGAATCTGCCTGACCTGAATACTCGTTTTTCATGCAGATGATAGACGTCCTGTGGTTGGATGACTTCAAGATTACACAACCTACTCAATAACCAAGCCTGCCTGACAGTTTCCTGGAAGTCCCCAGCAAGCTCAGGTTACCCCTCGCTTGCTGCCAGGGTTTGAAGATCCAGACACCAGACTGGGTCTTCTGTCAAGCACAGTGTTTAAGGCAAAATGCAGATACATTTGAGACAGGGTTCACAGCGGCCTAGGGGTAAATGGTAACAGGCCAATCCAATTGAGAATCAGAGGACTTTTCAGGTAGTAGATCGCTCAAAACCCTCTCCCTCACCTCTAAATGTCTTAACAACATAGCTCCCCCCTACCAAGAGAATCTCAAACCGTCCCACTAGAACAACCAATGCCTATACTTTAGTGGTGCCCAGATACAAAAAGAGTACAGCTGGCGGCTCCAGTTTTCCGGTCATAGCTGCGCAAACTTGGAACAGACTCCATCTGGATCTCAGAATGGACCAACCCTACCCTAGCTTCAGGCGGAAAGTCCTCACCTGGATACATTCCAATGACACTTAGCTCGACCTCCCCACTGCCACTTGCTCTAGAGACCCCTGATGATTGTAACTAGATTAATTGGTTTCTGGTCAACTAGCTTTAACTGTATTTTCTCACCTGCTTGTACATGCACCTTGTTTTTAATATGAACTGTAAAGCTGTATTTTCCTGTAACCAAGTTCTCAAGTATCCTTGTATTGTCTGTGCCCAGCTACCCTTTGGGTTTGGTTTTGCGCTATACCAAATAAACAAACAAACAAACATGATGCTTCTTCTTCTTCTTGCTGATAGATTTTTATCCATCAGCTGTGATTTTCGGATACCGAGGCTTGAATCTCATTACGCCATCTTCTCGGGTCGAGTATGTAGTTGTGGTTTTGTATTCTTCATGGTCTTTGTGGTCTTGTCACAGTAGGGCTGGTTTCACAGGGTCTTTGCAGTGATGGGCCGCGGGTAGCGGTCGAAGGGGTTTGCAGTAGTGGCAGTGAGTCTTCTGATCAGAGGGTTCGAGTTCTGATCCAGTTCTTGGAAGGAGTTCTTGCTCAGCTTTGCTGGATGTTCGTCTAACATCTCGATGTCCAGGTCTCTGTGAAGATCTGCTATACTTGTGAAGATTGGAGATCCAGACGATATCCACAGGGCCTTGTTCTGGACTATCTGCAGACTCTTCCGGTGTCGCTCATGGCTGGTCATCCATGCTGGGGAGGCATACGTCAGGGTTGGTCTGATGATCGCCTTGTAGACGTTGATCTTTTTCAGAGGGGCATGGACTTGGTCTTCAGGAGTGGGTACATCGCTGCCATCTTTCCTGTTGCCTTCTGCTGAGTATTCTCGATGTGATTTTCCCAGTTGAGTTTGCTGTCCAGGGTCACACCGAGGTAGCGGCTGCTTCTCTCCCATTTGATGTAAAGGGAGTCTCCACAGCTTTAATACATCACTTTCTATAAACTATTCACAGTCTCAGTACATAAACAATTCAATAAGTGACTGCATTGCCCTCATTCTGTGCATAGATCTCCAATGGGAAAGGATATATGGATAATTGGCACAATATTTCCTGGCTGTTTTGCATGAAATCAAAGAGCATTCTGGGACATAGAAATAGAAAGAGATGTATATATTTAGTAACTGTTTCTTTGCTAATGATGTAAGCTAAGTCTGGCTTCGTCCCAATAGTCGCCCCAACAGGAAAATGTGTGCAAAATGTGAGTCATGTATACCAATTTAGACATGGTTCTTTCTTTCATCTGTGAGGATTGCACAGAGAAGACTTTCACTTGCTGTGGAGGCCATTAGCTTAGAAAGGCAGTGTGTAACACCCCACTGTCCCTACTACAATGGCTGGGGACCCTGGTACACGGAAGTTAGTACTTTCCTGAAAACATGCATGGGCCTCCCTGTTACAGCTGTGGATGGTACGTTCAAGAACAAAATGGCAGACAGAACCTTTACTACCAATGTGCATTATTGACATTCAGCAAATGGAGCCTGTTGTGAGTCCATGTTCGGTTAGTTACTCAGATGCTGTGGTCTTGCAGCTGAGTCTTGACCATTTCCCCTGCTGCTGCCCCAAGGAAGGACATGGTATACATCGCTATGCAGATTTCCAATTGCACGTGCAGAAGACTTTCGGTTGTGTTGGCAATGTGACAATACCGCCCGTTTACCACTCTGATTATTGTTAACCCAAAAGAAACAGCAGGTGTGTAAGTGGGCCGTTACCTCCACTTGCAAGGGCGGTACTGACTCGCGCTATTACCACATGCTGTAATACTGCATCTCCCCAATGGAGTCCAGTGTGCCTGCGCGGTAAGGATACCTGAGTTGGTGGTATTATCAGTAATACCTCCGAGCGCATAGCAGGGCCACTTCTGTGCAGAATGATTTCCAAAAAAAGGGAGAGCATTATCTAGGTACGCGCACGGCATGATCTTTGGGAGTTTCAGAATTCTTTAGAATGGGTGAAATTCTTTTAAAAACTGTCTGAAAGTCCAGGCAAGAAGCCTGTCGTGTCGTCAGGTTGCAGGGCGTGGATGTACCTGAAGCAAAGGTGTGTAGATGAATTAGTCTACGTTTCCCAGCTGCGTCAAAGTCCCCCCAGCCACGATCCATCTCTCATCACACAGTGAAGGGGGGTGGGGGACGGGGAGTGTCAGGGGGACCCCTCTGCCTCAGCAGGTGAGTATCAGACACTGCCAGGGGAGTTGCTAGGTCTGGAAAAGACCAGGGGCTAAGCTGATGTCAGAACTGTTGGGACTGGGGGCAAGCTAGTCTTTTGGCTGTAGCTCCTGAGATTCTATCCGGGGCTACAACCAAAAGATCAGAGGCTATAGCCCCATAGCCCCGCCCCCTAGCAACGCCCCTGAACACTGCTAATGTCTTTCTACCAAACTCCCGTGTTTGCTTTCTGCCGCTGGTTGGACCTGTCTGAGCGTCACACAAGTGAAGAGTGACGCGGGAACCCGCCCCTGTCACGAAGGATGTGCACCTCATGTGTTTCATTTTGGAAAGCTCTCCTGACACACACTTTTGCGTCATGTTTGCACGATAGAAAACTAACAAAATAAGAAGCAAATACTGCAGTAATCAAGGAACAAACACCATAGTTGTGACAAACTGAAACAAATTTGGGGCTAAGGAGAACTCGAATGAAGCAAGGAAAGAAAGGTGAACTATATTTCATAAGATTTATATAAAGCACTTCAAGCCTAATTCCTCCTGCTTCTAAGCACTGTGATAATAGCTGTTATTTGATGGAACCCAATTTACCGACCGCGGAAGGACGAATGGCGGAGTCCGGCTTATCTGGCGTTTAAACTCACTGAGTGCAGGATGACCCCTTGCCAGAGGCAGGTGCGTGACCCGTGAGTTATCCAGTAAATGGCAATGGTAGTTAGCGCATAAATCCTACTACTGAGGTGAAACTAGTGACCCTGGGGTGCACCGGGCTCTTAAAATTAAAGGATTTTGTGTGAAACCTTATTGTACAATTTGTGTGTTTGCAGATGGATGCATTCCTGTTTAATGGTTATTGGTTACGGACAGGGAGGCTCGCTCCAGGTGTGATGCTCCAGGTGTGATGCTCCAGGTGTGAAGCTCCAGGTGTGATGCTCCAGGTGATGTTGATGACAATGCGGGTGAAAGCGGTCTGACACACTCTGAAGGGTGACAATGAGAATTAACCCATGAGGGACTGAGGCTGCATACTTGCCAACATGATCCACTCCAATCTGTAGGTGCTTATCCAGTACTGTTTTTTCTTTGCATTATGTGACTTGTAGTGTGAGTTTTATACTGCAAAAAGTGGAACTACAAATCCCAGATTGCAAAGAAGAAAAACAAAACAGGACGGGATACGCACCTACGATGGGAATGGGTTATGTTGGTAAATTCCCCATCTGCCTTGCTGCATTCGCAATCAGATGACCCCTTATTGCAACTGCAATGCCTCCAAAGATGACCAAGTGGCTAGCTCTCCAAAGAGGACCAAGTGGCTAGCTCTCCAAAGATGGCCAAGTGGCTAGCTCTCCAAACATTACCAAGAGGCTAGCTCTTCAAAGATGACCAAGTGGCTTGCTCTCCAAAGATGACCAAGTGGCTAGCTCTCCAAACATGACCAAGAGGCTAGCTCTTCAAAGATGACCAAGTGGCTTGCTCTCCAAAGATGACCAAGTGGCTAGCTCTCCAAAGATGACCAAGTGGCTAGCTGTCATGATCTCTGCTTCCAAAAGGTCAGGGTTTTCCCAACTCCCTTGGAAGCAGATCCATAACCCAGGTTCCGAGTGCCAACCAGTCCCAATTGGGACCTTTTGGACCCAGTCCTGGCGCCAGTGGCACCAGGCTCATAAATATGCCCAGTCCCAGCGCTGGAAGCGCCGGGCTCATAATGCTTGGGTGGACTTACCTTCAGCAGACCATGCTGCTTACTTGCCTGCCAGTTGAGCCTCTGATCCTCTTCTGTTTGGAACTACTTTTCCTGTTGGGTGGGGCTGGAGCCACTCCCTAGATTCAGAACACTGGAACTCTTCTGGAAGGCAGGAACTCTTTTCTTACCAGGAACTCTTTTCTTACTTAGGCGTGGCTGTGGAAGGAGACACCTAAGCACTACAGGAGGCTATTTAAACCACACCCGGTGGATGAATCTTGCTTTGCGTTATTCTGCAACCTCTGCAGCAGAACGCTCATCGTGTCTTCTGCATCCGGTCCTGGGCCTAAGGAAAAAGGCTTACCATCCTGAATCCAGTCTTCAGCAACACCTATAAAGACAAGAAAGAACAGGTTAGCATTCCGGCATCTGAAAGGCAAAGGCTTACCATCCTGAATCCAGTCTTCAGCAACACCTATAAAGACAAGAAAGAACAGGTTAGCATTCCGGCATCTGAAAGGCAAAGGCTTACCTACTCTTCGTGCGCTCCGGAGGTCTTCACACTGCATTCCGGCATCTGAAAGACAAAAGTTTACCAACTCTTCGCACGCTCCGGAGGCCTTCGGCGCTGCATCCCGCATCTGAAAGACAAAACAAGGTGCGTTTAAAGACATTGGGGAACTTTAATACTCACGTGCCATTACTCCTTTCCACATCTAATCCAGTGGGTATTCCGGCACCCTGCAGCCGCTCCGAACTCGTACCTGCAAAAGAAAAAGACAGTTAGAGCGCATAGTGAAGCAGGCAACAAGCGCTTACTTACGTGCTTCCAGGCGCTTCTATTCATCACACGGGCTCCATCTTCAACTCACTTCAGCCCGTCATCCGCCATCGCCGGAACCCTGCAAAACAAGAGACATCATTACTAAAGACTTTAAAGACATTTGAATGACTCGAAACTTACCGTTCGTGCAGTAAACGACGGACAGCAGTCCCCTGAAGTCAAGAGGCCTGCGCTACCTATCCAGTGAAGAAACTGGTTACAGCACCCTGCCCCGAGGCAGATGGAGAGCTCGGCATTCACTTACCTAAGGTGAGAGCGTTAACCTTTGGGGGTCTACAGGAGAGGAGAAGAGGAAAGAGATAGGGACACCCCAATAACCCCAGTTCATTAACCCCATATTTTCTATCTGCAGACATCTTACTCTGCACGTCAGGCATACAGTGCACAGAGGTCCAGCCCAAAGAGCCAACCGGGTGCTACACATCACCTTTGAAGATACGGTAGTCGCCCAGTCAAGACCGGCGCCTCTGCGAGAATCAGGTGAGCGTTACAGAACGCAAAGCCTACCGCAAAACTCTCGCCCAGGCGCTATGGAAACCTCGGATACTGACCCCCTAGCCCGGTTACTTGGGGAACTAAGGGCAGAAGTGCATGCAGCTCGTCAGGAAACTAATGCTCTAAGAAGGGAACTAATTATTTCCAAGGAGAGAACAGACAATCTTGCTAGACAAGTGCTACAGTCACAAGCCGGACAGACCCCGTTACCCGCATCAGGGGCAAATCTTCCTTCAACATCCTCTATGAATCCAGTGCAGATCAACCTACCTGGGAATGTACCTCTGGCTCCGCCCGAACGATTTTCTGGTGACCCAAAGAGGTTTGCAGTATTTATCAATCAGTGCCGGTTGCACTTCTTATGCCGGCCAGCAGCCTTTCCAACTGATCAAGCAAAAGTAGCTTTTGTACTTTCGTACCTTAGTGGCAATGCGGCAGACTGGTCGATCCCTCTAGTTAATCAAGATTATCCGGTTCTCCATGATTTTCAAGCCTTTCAGCTTAGTATGGAAAAACTGTTCGCAAGACATTCACAGGGGCAGGCCTTGGACAATGAGCTTCTTTCGTTGCGACAGGGTAATCAAGACCTTTTGGCTTATATTGCATCTTTCAATAGACTAATAGTGGAAACTCAATGGCCTCAGGACAAAAGGATTACGCTGTTTTATAGAGGTCTACGTGGAGAGCTCAAAGACGTTTTAGCCCAAGTAGTGAATCCCCCACAAGACTGTTCGGATTATATAGACTTGGTCGTTCAAATAGATCACAGGCTGCAGAACAGGAAGGCCGATCGTTCCAAGTTTGATGCTCGAGTATTTTCCAAACCGCCAACTCCTTCCAAAGGAGTAGACTCCGGGGAACCCATGCAAATAGGGGGTCTGAAAGGTCCTCTAACACAAAGGGAGCGGGAAAGGAGGAAACAGTTGCAATTATGCCTATATTGCGGAAACTCAGGGCACTTTCTTCGAGACTGTCCGGTGAAACCTGCCAAGAAGGCAGTAGGAGCTGCAGTTACCAAAGTTACAAACTCTGAGCAGGGAAACGACCTCGCCCGACAAGAATAGAGGTCCTCTTGCCGAGCGTGAAAACCAGTTCCGTGACCTCGCATTTCGTGATACCTATGGTCCTCATTAGCCCTGATAATCCGGATCGATTACATGCAATTGAAGCTTACGTCGACAGCGGTGCCATCGGCAATTTTGTGGATCATGAAATGGTTTTGAGGATGAATCTAACTCTTTGTCCCAAGGCTGTAAAGGACGTCATTACTACGGTGGATGGTACGGAGATAGCCTCCGGGCCAGTAACGCATACCACTCAAGAGGTGACGCTAGTAAGTCAAGATGGACACCATGAGAAGATCGTGTTCGATGTGATCAAGGCCCCTCAGTTTCAGATTATTCTAGGAATACCTTGGTTAGAGAAACACAATCCTCTGATCGATTGGCGAGCAAGAACGGTCCCGTTTCCAGAATGTGTCTCTACTTGTCACCCTCCACCTGGTGTTGCACTGGCCGCAATTTCTTCAGAGACTCCCCAGTTACCTCCCGAATACCTAGAATACCAAGATGTTTTCCGGAAGGATCAGGCTAACTCTCTACCTCCTCATAGGTCTTATGACTGCCAGATAGACCTGATACCTGGATCTACTCCTCCTTGTAGTAGAATTTATGCCCTCACCGAGCCTGAGAACCTTCACCTTCGACAATACCTGGATCAATACTTGGCAAATGGGTTTATTCGTCCTTCCAAGTCCCCTGCTTCTTCAGCTTTGTTCTTCGTTCCAAAAAAGGAAGGAGACCTTAGAACTTGTATCGATTATCGCTCCCTGAACCAGATCACCGTTAAGAATAGATATCCGTTACCTTTGATCCCTGAACTCCTGGACCAAGTCAGAAAAGCATGCATATATACAAAGCTGGATCTTAGAGGAGCTTACCACTTGGTACGAGTAAAAGAGGGCGATGAATGGAAGACGGCCTTCCGCACCAAGTATGGGCTATTTGAATATCAGGTCATGCCCTTCGGACTTTGCAATGCCCCGGCCGCCTTTCAATATTTTATGAACGATGTCCTCAGAGAGCTCATAGATGTATGTGTTGTTGTTTACATTGACGACATCCTCGTTTATTCTTCATCGGAATCTGAACATCGGAAACACGTGAAAATGGTCCTCGAAAGATTGCATCAACACAAACTTTTCGCTAAGTTGGAAAAATGTGTTTTCAACGTGACTGAAGTTGAATTCTTGGGATTCAAATTATCACCTGGCGGAGTGCGTATGGATTCAAAGAAGGTCGATGCAGTTCTCAAATGGCCATCACCATCCTCCGTAAAAGGTGTGCAAAGCATGTTAGGCTTCGCTAACTTTTACCGCAGGTTTATCCCCGAATTCTCTCAAATAGTCCAGCCCATCACTGCCTTGTTAAAGAAAAACAAACGTTTTGAATGGTCTACCGAGGCGGAACAAGCTTTCCAGGATTTGAAGACTAAATTTATCTCTGCACCAATCTTAAAACACCCTCGCCCCGAACTCCCCTACATCGTGGAAACTGATGCTTCAAGCCTTGCCATGGGGGCAGTTCTATCACAAAAGGACCCGGTAACCAATCAGTTGCATCCCGTGGCATTTTGGTCCCGCAAATTCTCGCCTCCTGAAATCAATTACACGATTACTGACAAGGAACTTCTGGCTATCAAGTCTGCCTTTAAGGCTTGGCAGCATTATCTGCTGGGGGCCCGACACACCGTTACTGTGATTACGGATCACCGAAACCTGCAATATTTGAAGACCACAAAAGCCCAATCCTCTAGACAACTCCGTTGGGCATTATTCTTTGCCGAGTTTGACTTCATAATTACCTATCGACCTGGTACAAAGAACGGTAAAGCCGATGCCCTTTCTCGGATGGGAGTGGAAGAACACTTGGTCAACCCTAAACCTGTACCAATCATTCCCGAACAAAGAATTCTGGGTGTAATCGCCACAGAATCCATAGAGGAAGTTAAGGATAAAGCCAGGCAACTTGTAACTCCAGCAGACATACAGAATTGGCATCTGCAGGGAAAGGACTTTGCAGTAAAGGACAGCTTATTGTATTTCCAAGAACGATTATACCTACCCAGCACAGATTTACAGAAAAAAGTAATCTCTTGTTATCACGACTCTTTAATGGAAGGTCATCCCGGTATAGCCAAGACCTCAGAAAAGATCAAGCGCTACTTCTGGTGGCCGTCTTGGAAAAAAGATATCAGAGACTTTATAATGTCCTGTGGAGTATGCGCCCAAAACAAGAGTCAAAAGGAAAGACCAGCAGGCCTCTTACGCCCTATTGACATCCCACCTCGCCGTTGGCATACGCTTTCTATGGACTTCATCACCGATCTACCTCCATGCTCCGGATACAATACGATTCTAGTAATCGTGGACTTATTCTCCAAGATGGCGCATTTCATTCCGCTCAAAGGCTTGCCAACAGCAGCAACTCTGGCCCGAGAATTTCTCAAAAACATCGTCCGACTGCACGGTTTTCCTTCGGTTCTAATTTCGGATCGAGGTAGTCAATTTATTTCTCATTTTTGGCGAAGTTGCTGTCGGTCGCTCAAATTGATGTGAGACTATCGACCAGTCACCACCCTCAGACCGACGGACAAACCGAGAGGACCAATCAAACTCTGGAACAGTATTTACGCTGCATGCTGCAACAAACTGAAAAAACTTGGAAAGATATCCTTTGGATAGCCGAGTATGCCTACAATAACTCTGTCCATTCGGGAACTGGGAAAACCCCGTTTTTTCTTTTGTACGGCAGTCACCCTCGAACCTCGGAGTTGGATCCCCTCCAAGATCTTGAAACACCAGCAGTAGACTACCTGCATTCTACAATCACCCAAGCCTTTAAGGAAGCTGTTTCTCACCTTCAAAGGGCTAAAGAACAATACAAGAAAGGAGCAGATCAACATCGGAAGGAAGCCCCTCACTATCAAGTAGGGGATCAAGTCTGGTTATCCACCAAATATCTATCTCTAAAAGGGCCACGCACATTCAACCCAAGATACCTTGGTCCCTATTCCATCACTACCATAGTAAACCCAGTAGCGGTCAAGTTGGACTTGCCCTCGCACATGAAGATACATCCGGTCTTCCATGTCTCTCTATTAAAACCCGTGCAACCTCAAACCCGACTAACCAAATCTCCAAAACCTATCCTAGTGGATGGAGAACTCGAGTTTGAAGTCAAAAGCATTCTGGACTCCAAGATCTCCAAATCTAAACTATTCTACCTAATTGACTGGAAAGGCTACGGCCCCCAAGAGAGATCCTGGGAACCTGCTGAATATGTCCACGCTCCTCCCCTAATCAAAAGATTTCACCGAACATTTCCTGACAAGCCAAAACCCCCGGAGAAGCCCGGTTTGGGAGGGGCCTTGAGGGGGGGTACTGTCATGATCTCTGCTTCCAAAAGGTCAGGGTTTTCCCAACTCCCTTGGAAGCAGATCCATAACCCAGGTTCCGAGTGCCAACCAGTCCCAATTGGGACCTTTTGGACCCAGTCCTGGCGCCAGTGGCACCAGGCTCATAAATATGCCCAGTCCCAGCGCTGGAAGCGCCGGGCTCATAATGCTTGGGTGGACTTACCTTCAGCAGACCATGCTGCTTACTTGCCTGCCAGTTGAGCCTCTGATCCTCTTCTGTTTGGAACTACTTTTCCTGTTGGGTGGGGCTGGAGCCACTCCCTAGATTCAGAACACTGGAACTCTTCTGGAAGGCAGGAACTCTTTTCTTACCAGGAACTCTTTTCTTACTTAGGCGTGGCTGTGGAAGGAGACACCTAAGCACTACAGGAGGCTATTTAAACCACACCCGGTGGATGAATCTTGCTTTGCGTTATTCTGCAACCTCTGCAGCAGAACGCTCATCGTGTCTTCTGCATCCGGTCCTGGGCCTAAGGAAAAAGGCTTACCATCCTGAATCCAGTCTTCAGCAACACCTATAAAGACAAGAAAGAACAGGTTAGCATTCCGGCATCTGAAAGGCAAAGGCTTACCATCCTGAATCCAGTCTTCAGCAACACCTATAAAGACAAGAAAGAACAGGTTAGCATTCCGGCATCTGAAAGGCAAAGGCTTACCTACTCTTCGTGCGCTCCGGAGGTCTTCACACTGCATTCCGGCATCTGAAAGACAAAAGTTTACCAACTCTTCGCACGCTCCGGAGGCCTTCGGCGCTGCATCCCGCATCTGAAAGACAAAACATTGACATTGGGGAACTTTAATACTCACGTGCCATTACTCCTTTCCACATCTAATCCAGTGGGTATTCCGGCACCCTGCAGCCGCTCCGAACTCGTACCTGCAAAATAAAAAGACAGTTAGAGCGCATAGTGAAGCAGGCAACAAGCGCTTACTTACGTGCTTCCAGGCGCTTCTATTCATCACACGGGCTCCATCTTCAACTCACTTCAGCCCGTCATCCGCCATCGCCGGAACCCTGCAAAACAAGAGACATCATTACTAAAGACTTTAAAGACATTTGAATGACTCGAAACTTACCGTTCGTGCAGTAAACGACGGACAGCAGTCCCCTGAAGTCAAGAGGCCTGTGCTACCTATCCAGTGAAGAAACTGGTTACAGCACCCTGCCCCGAGGCAGATGGAGAGCTCGGCATTCACTTACCTAAGGTGAGAGCGTTAACCTTTGGGGGTCTAGAGGAGAGGAGAAGAGGAAAGAGATAGGGACACCCCAATAACCCCAGTTCATTAACCCCATATTTTCTATCTGCAGACATCTTACTCTGCACGTCAGGCATACAGTGCACAGAGGTCCAGCCCAAAGAGCGAACCGGGTGCTACACATCACCTTTGAAGATACGGTAGTCGCCCAGTCAAGACCGGCGCCTCTGCGAGAATCAGGTGAGCGTTACACTAGCTCTCCAAAGATGACCAAGTGGCTAGCTCTCCAAAGATGACCAAGTGGCTAGCTCTCCAACGATAGACAAGTGGCTAGATCTTCAAAGATGGCCAAGTGGCTAGCTCTCCAAAGATGACCAAATGGCTAGCTCTCCAAAGATGACCAAGTGGTTAGTTCTCCAAAGATAACCAAGTGACTAACTTTCCAAAGATCACCAATTAGCTAGCTCTCCAAAGATGACAAAATGGCTAGCTCGCCAGACATGACCAAGTGGCTAGCTATCCAAAGATGACCAAGTGGCTCGCTCTCCAAAGATGACCAAGTGGCTAGTTCTCCAAAAATGACCAAGTGGCTAGTTCGGGAGAACAGGCACTAGCCTGAATCGTGATCATGATCGGGCCATCTCCATTCAACTAACAGATTGCCACTCTGTTGGTATTGCCAAATGGCTAGGGCTGGTATTGTGAACACTTTGGCTGCACCAAGTTCAAAAGATTCCAATGTTGACTTGGTTGGAAACAAATGAGGGTGACCCAGAAAATGTAGAGGGTAAATTCTTGACCTGGGCCTGAGAGCAACGGCCTTGTACTTGTCAGTGTGATGGCTACATGTTTAATGAGAGGCAACGACTGCCCGTTCGCCCAGTCCTGCTAAACGTGTAACAGCATGGGACAGTACCAGTGCTCTCCAGTGTGTGTGCTTGCGGAAAGCACCCTCGGACCAAGTAAAGGGCAGAGCTGTGCTTTATTACTCACAGTGGACATCACGCAGCACACGATTAAGACGCGAAGACAGTGGCCGTGTGTTACAGCGAGATTACCACAGGCTCAAGGGCGTGGGGCAGTAGCTGTCATGTTTGGCAAGTGTGGCCGGTACTGGCACTTCTAAACAGTAACGCAAACTAGCTAGGGTGTGGCTTCCCTAGACATAGCATCAGAGTCGGACTGCTAAGCGTGCAGCCTAACGAGGACTGTTAACAGCCTGGAGCAGTGCGAGCTAATTGGGGGTACAGTGCCCCTACTTCTGTTTAGCAAAGCTGATGAGTGCTTAACAGGCCAACAGCTGCACTTCCCTGCAGAGCTGTCAAACAGCACAACATGAGATCAGAGCAGCACCTTCCAGAAAGAGACATTTTATGAAGGGGGCCGTTTTCTTCCAAGAACATGTTCTCTATCTTGCGAGAAGTGACACCTTTTATTTGATCGACAACATGTCTGTAGAAAAAATGTAGCAATTTCCAGAACTAGCAATTGGGCCGGCTCTCGTCAGATCCAAGATTTGGAACCAGAAGTCTAACCAGATATCAGGATTCGGCCAGAGTCAGTGCGTCAGAAAAAAATAAATAAATAAATTAAAAAAAAAGCGCACGCAAGCAAACTGATCTATTATCGGCATTGTGAAGTAACTCATCACCAGTGCGATGGAAGTGGTTTAAAGAGGAATTGATATATAGTTTGGAAAACAAGTAGCCTGCAAGAAATAGCGCTGTTTTAAACTATTATTTTGAACATTTCCTTTGATCGTAGGTCAACTGCCAGCCCCGGGCCCCCTAAACCCTGCCTCCTCGCCCCCCCAAACTCCACCCCACGCCGGCACTTGTGGGATCCGCCAGCAATTTTTTTCCATTTCCATCATTGGCAATTTCACTCCAGACCACAATGGTCCCTTTTACTCAGTAGCAAAATGTTTTCACCTGTAAAATGGACAGTTGTGGTCTCAAAGGCTAGCAGGCAGCACCGTAACCAGTGGACCCATATGCAGACAGAGTAAATACATAAGAACTAACCTGGGTGTCACCGTGCTTTCTCCCCCACCCCAGGTAGCACACGGCACTTTGCTTTGGTGTTGGTAAATAAAAGGCAGAGGAATTGTTATTTGCACAAATATGGTCATAACAAACATAATCATAATTACATAACCTAATATGCTGTACTTTTGGGCACCGGGTCCTGAGGTTACCCCCTCTGGCCCATGCCAACTTCCTTGTCCCACAACAGTGTGGTCACCGTATGGTGGCCTGTCTTCTTTCTTCTTCTTTTCTCCCTTTTTCTAGGGTGGGCGGATTCTGGGAAAAGAAAAAGGGAGACTCTGCCAACACAGTGAGCTCTGTAGTCTGGGTTCCCGTGCAGGGTCCCAAACTGATAGTGTCTCTGAGCTGCAACTCAGCTCCTTATATTGGACCCAGGGCTGGCCCTGGGTACTTGTTGTGCCTGTATGAGGGGCTGTGCTGCCAGCCCTCTCCCACACCCCACCCCCGCCCGGCCGGCACCGACAGCATCAGCACCCTGGAGTGCTTTCTCTTGTACTTGCCCTGCCTGTTCCCTTCCTTTCCCCTCTTTGAGAGGAATTACAAGGTGTTTTTACCACCTTGCCCTTCCCTCTTCCTTTCCCGGGCTTGGCGACTGTGTGTTGCCGTGTAGGGGGTGAGGGGGAGAAGGGGAAGAAGGGGGAGCGCCACCCATTTGTGTTGGGCTGGTGCTCGCCCATCCCCCCCCGCCTGACAGCCATGGGGCACCGGTTACCTGGCCCTGCTTTGTACCTTGCAGCATTGCCCATCATTGCACGTTTCATCAGTTCTGGGGATGGGCCAAGGAGCTCGAAACAGATGCTGACAATGAGGGCACACATGGGCTTGAGTGAGTCCAACCATTTGCAGCTGAACCTTTAACCAATTCCAAACATTCAAAACCTGACTGAAGCCGCTGAAACAGAAACGAGTCGACTCAACCAAGCTGGAACTTAAGACAGACTTGATTTTCCTTAGTTGATTTTTGTTTAATTTTGTGTTAATTTTAGTCTTATAGAATTGAATGTTATCCTATTTCGATAAAAGACCTATGTTCAGATTTAAAATTATTCAAATTTGAAGCAATAGATGTCTATGCTTCGAAGCTTCTTCGATTTGTAGCGAAAATGAGGTGATTGGTGCATTTATGCGCAGTTCCTATTCCCTCACACGTTAACCCTATGAGGACATATTCCCACCACTATTGGAATGTGTTGACCCGTTGGGCTCCCACTCCAATATTACAGCAGGCAAACAGAGAGTCAGTAATTACATGTTGGCTGTTTATGACCACGCCTCTTACCTGGACTCCTCAATAACACATTTTAAATAGATTTTTGGTGCATAACAGGCACTGGGCCTCACCACGAGTTAAGCTGTAGCCCTTAAATGCGGTGGTAACGGTATCATCGCCACATATAAGGGCTCGCCCTATCACGAGTTGGGCACTAAACTGGCTGTTTTACCTCCATCTTTTTTCTGAAAATCCCCGTTTTCGGCTGTATTCCAGCCAGCTGTATTAGCCTGCAGTATTAACACTGAAAATTCCCCATTGGATCCAATGGACATAATCAGGAATGGGGATTTACCATTAAGTCCCAACCCGTGATCCGGTGGTAATATCACCGGACGGTCAGTGCTAGAGATGTTACTGTCGGCAGTATTACAGCCGGGAATACAGCTCAACTCGTGAAGAGGCCCACTATGTCTTTGCAAGATACAAGATGCTGCCTAGTGGCCCAGACAAAGTGTGGCATGAGGGGTCAGTCCTACCCTCAATGCTACAGGGTCCAACCGGCATTCAGAGTGGTTCCTAACAGTTGATGAGAGTGCAGCATTTCTTGTTTAATGCACAACAAATGTGTTCAAATTTTTCAAGGTTATGCGGCTTAGGAATAGATATAACGTGCATGCCTGTGTCCGAAAATGACTGCAAGCATGCAGCTTTATCACACACCATCCTGAATGTCGAATGTCTTGAAATAGTAAAAAATAATGGGCAGAATTTGAAGTTGTCCCATAGAAGGAGGGGCATAAATAGCCCAGTCTTGACTGTTCGTCCTGTATCATACTGCATTCTTGAAACTGTAGTTCTGTATTTGTAAAATTGTGCAGAAACTCCCATTGGGATAGGTAGCCGGCCCACCATGATGGACACACCTGTAAATTGTGTATATTGATATTGAAAAAGGGGCCTTGGAAGAAGACATCCTCTTCTCACACAGGGAAAGCGTTGCAGGTTGCACTACTGTCTGTATGTCCCCACGAGTTAGGGATCTTGCTTGTCAAGCAAAAGGACGCCATCCCGTTCCATCCAGTGTGTCTCCTTTGAGTTCTGCCTCTCGGCTACCGTTGGCCTCTCCCACAGTCACTTCACATTCCCCTTTCAGGGCTAAGTGGTGCCCAAAAAAGGAACAGGTTTTCAGGAATAAGGCCGAACAGCAATTACAGTCATAATCTCGCGATGCAATATACCTGAAAGCTTAACCCAGCAAGGCCTCAGGAAAAGAATTCTTGGGGTCGCAGCAAGTCTTGTCCAGTAATTTTCCTTTCAGTCGTGGGTGTACTTTTTTGTGTTTTTACGATTTTACCTCCATTTAGAAAAGCCTAATTTGGCTCAAAAACCGACCAGGGCTGCTGGTGTGTCATCGATACTATGGTTAACCCAGCCTCATGTCTGCCTTACCTGTTTGCAATGCAAAATAGGGCTGGGGTCACAGTGTCCCACCGAGCCTAGACTTCCAGTTCACACAGTCAGGGAACAATAGGCACGAGCACCAACAAATAAAAGTGCCTTTGCTTAAAAAATCACAAATGATGGCTCTTCAGACACAAAACCTGCATTATATGCAGCATTTCTTTTGGTCAAATTTGTAGCAAACAGTTTAGCCCTGTTAAGGATTTTAAAGGGGCGTCACACTCCAGACCAGGACCCTTGATACTGGGCCGGGATGCAGCACACAATCAAAACGCTTTTAGATATATGAATTTGGATTCAACTTTGAGAAGGCAGCCAACCTCTCTCACACCCCCTTAATGTACACACCATGTCGCAATGGACCATGAACCAGGCTGGTGTGTAATAATGAAATATTTATTTATTTTAATTTTGAATATAAATCAAACACATTCAATATAGTTCAGCAATCACCAGTGTGGTGATAATAACACAGGAACATGAAATAATACACTTAGTTTAACCTTCTAGCACAGGAGTCACAATGCCCAGATTTTCCTTAGGACAAGATACACAGAGGATTCTGACAATTTAAGAATTTACTAGGGTAATTATGGGATTTCTTATAAGTTTTCATAGAGGGTTTGAGAAATGGCAAGATAACAGATCAAGGGATGCAGCTTTTTGGTTACTGGGGAAGGGAAATACTTACAAAGAGCCTTGAATGGGGTAGTTTGGACAGCAAACCGGGTTTCTGGACAGCAAGGCAAGATCTGGTCCTGTGCAGTGGCGTTCTCTCCTGGAGGGGACAGCTCTGGTCACTGTAGACAGCGAGGTGCATCAGCTGGCAAAACAGGTAGCAGGCCAAAAGCTGGTCTAGTCACAGGACAATACCCAAAAGGGTTCCATTGCCTTTCCCCCTTTCTCACTGAATTATTGGGATTTCTGTAGGGTTTAATTCTGGATTAAAGGTTCAGCCTGGGTAAGAGGTTCTTCCTGGATCTGCTCTCAGCTACCTCTGGCCTGGCACTGGAATCTGGAATCTTGCAGGGTGAATGTGGAATGTCTGGATCTCTGGATGTTGAGTTGGTTTTTTGAATCTTGGTTTTTGAATGTCTTGACTACCCCTAAGCTTCCTCCTAATAAAGGCCGGATGACATCGGAGGATTTTGACGATGTGGGCAGAACTAAGCTAGAACTACCTCTAAGAATAGGAGAGGTCAACCTGTGGGTGTCGCTGCCTCCCTGTCAGCAGATTGGACTGAAGGAAGTGACTCAATTTTATTGTGTGTGTTTTTACAATGTGCTTTGTTCAATCAAAGTTACTTTTGCCAACATCAGTTATGGAGCAAAACACTTATATTTACAAATGTCATCATCAGTAAAATTAGATAGGCAGATTCCATATTTCACAAGGAACATTTCTGTCCAAACACCAAGTTTGTGCGATATTGTTTAGTCATTCTGGCAATCTTTCGCAATTTCCATGGAACACATTGCACGTAAAATTCTACAATTGTCTACCTATATACATATGGGCATGTTTCATTAATTTTCAAAACCGTACCATGTATGCTCTCCCCAGAAATGACATTCTACTGGCGATTGAGTCCACAACATGTTAGAAGAACCTACAATGTCTTATGTTAATGGTGCAAAAATGTCATTTAAACGGTCCTAATTTCACATTACTGTTTCTTTAGGTTACTGAAATAAATAATTTCATATAAAAAAGTCCTTTAAATTAAATGGATGGCATACTGTCACTGGAGTGCGGTCCTTAAGACTTCCCCAGTCTTCCTAAACACTGTGTCAACTCTGGGCAGCAGGGCTACCATAGCAACCTTTCATTCTGGCAGATGCAGCTGAAGAGAGGTGTCACCAGGAATTCACACTTGCCCGTTACAAGGCCAGTTCCCCTGATCCATTATTCTTGGCTGGAGAAACGCCAGAAGTTCTGACGAGATCGTCACATCCCAGATCTTGGCCACTTTCATGTGCCCAGGGTTTGGTCTACTTTGGGAAGGTAATTATGTTCCCAGGGGAGACAGGACCCTTTGAAGCCAGTGCCTGCCAAACCTGTTCTGCTGGTCTCAAAGTATATTTTTTTCTTTTTTTTTTTTTCTTTAAACTGAAACAAAGTCTTTTTGTGAGTACATATCATGTATATTAATGAACAAACCCCCATCTTCCATCACATTTCTGTGCAAGCACAGGGCATCATTTTAACATTTCATTTTCAAAAGGTATTTTCCTGCTTGGCAAAAGCACCATTTTACATGTGGGTTAATTTTTCTTGGAAGTCACTTTACAAATGTGGTTCTTCCTCGCATATTTATTCTGAACATTTCCATAGCCCTAGACAATTTCTAATAGACAGGAATCTGTTCAACACAAGGGTTCTTTGAAACTGATATAAGTAAAGAGAAAGAGAAAGAGAAAGAGACCTTCTTGTGAAGAGTTTTGCCAGTGTCACTTTGATGCAAAAGTAAAACACTCGCTGTACGGCCTGGAGTGAATTTCTCTGTTATTTCACAGATTTTACTTGCCACACATGCCATTCAGTGAGGAATGCCCTCCTTTACTACTGTATAACCTGAATTTGGATGAAAATGGATGTGTCTTTACTGGAACCATACTGAGTAATGTTGAAAAAATGGAAATGGCATCAATGCACAGTCATTTTATACACAGAATATTTTCTTTTTCAGTGGGAAATTTTGATCTGGCAGCATAGCAGCGCTGTCTTTGAATTATTTTCTTTGGTGCACATGAAGAAAACACTTGCAGCCATTATCCAGGTGTTCCAGGTTCCATCTTGCCCCATATGTGCTCAGCAGAGACAGCACAGCCATTTTTTTTGTAACTGCAAAGCGCACTTTTGATGCAAGGGAATAGTGCTCCGCAGAGCCAGCACAGCCATTCTGCCTGTAACGGCTGAAAATGTAGTTTGCTGATGTAGGGGATGTTCTGCTGGGCTGGTAAATGTACCCCACATCCCTCATACTGGCCACATGTGTCTTAGTGCTCAGTCATGTCCCTCCTGCTTTGCAGGCCAGTATGAGCCTGTCATGTACCATGTAAGAGGAAGGGGGGCATGGAATGCTGAATGATAAAGCTAAGTCAAGATGGCTGTCACAATTAGAATATGTCCCAAAAACAGGTCATTGTACCCAGGGGAGGACTTGCAGCAGTTAGCCTGGGGAGCAAGTTTACTCATCTGGCCCCACCCACACATTCTCATGTATATATAGAATTTGTTTTATTATAATTATTATTATTATAACACTTTATTTAAGTTCGTCAAGCACATAATAAACATTTCAAACAGTCATTATATCACATATCAGGCTACCTCCATATAGCCATTTCTGTACAGGGATTGTCGATGTCATTGGTACATTTCTTAATTAAACCTTAGCAAGGAACGCACAAAACATGCACCATATATCTTTGGGGTGCAATATTATCAGCTCCATTGTTACATACATGTCTTTGGATTCATTAACCCACACCAATTCCCTGAGCCACCCTTGGCGGCTGCTGGTCTTTCCATTTTAATAGGATGCATCTTTTAGCCCCATCCTGCCACCATTCAAGATGGAGCTCAGTCGGCTCTCTTGGTTGTCTGCCCACACTCCAAACATTACACTCAGTAGTGTCATCTCCAGGTGTTTAGCTGTTACACTAACCAGTATTGCATGAACCCACTCCCAGAAGTACCCCAGACTCAGGCAACTCCACAGCATGTGTGTATACCCCACATATTCACCTCCATACTTTGGGCAGAGACCATCCTGGCCAGGGTATATCTACTTCAGGTTACGTGGTGTATAAGGTAGCATATGCAGGATCTTATATTGAATTAGATTCATCCTCATGTTCATGGATATTGATTTGATAAACAAGCACATAGACTTCCACTGCCCATCTGATATCTTAAGCTGTATTTCTTCCTCCCACCACCCCTGATCCTTAATCAACCCTGCCACGTTCCCCTCTAGAAACCCTTTATACAGGATGGCTAGTATTCTCCTTCATGCATTAGAGTTAGATATAAGGACAAGGAGCTCATTTTTCGGGGGTTCTATCAGATAGCACACCCACCATGTTTGCAGCTTAGCCCTTAGCCTATAGAACTGTAGTATTTCTGTTGACGTGCCCTTGTGCGTCTCTCTCTCCAGTTTTGTAATGTCAAAAACTTCCCTTCAAAGGACAAGTCACCAATGGTGCAGTACCCTAACTCTTGCCAGTGCAGCTTCAGCAGGCATCCAACGCAGGGGAGAGGTTAGGGCAACCAGCGATAGTACCGTTTGTTCACACTGGTTTTCGCAAAAATGGCCCACCAGTTCTTGTCTGCACGGGGCCAAATGTGAAATTGACTCTGTAATAACTATCTAGGATAAGGGTTTTCATATCTGAGTCTTGCACATCTGCCTTTTCCAGCTTGACATGTGGCAGAGTCCCGTCCGTCCCAAACTAGTAAGTTGCAAACTGTGTCTGTGTCTGTGTCGCCAGCCAATATATATCCATGTTCGGGTTCGTAAACCCCACCTCAGATGTACCGTTGTGCTATATCTGTCCATTTCTTCCGTACCGCTCCTGAATGCCACAGGAACCGGGTCATTTCATTGTGGAGATCCCCAAAAAACTCCTGCTACGAGCTGTCATCGGATGCCTCTGAGACGAAGCGACAAAAAGACACCAAAAGAATTTCCATATACGGTAATGCAGGACCCGATGCCCAAAGTGTATCTAGTAACAAATCCTCCTGTCCAAGCAGAGGAAAGCACAAGTGGCATTGGTTGTCTGTAGCCCTGTGTGGCAAAAATCATCAATAATACCAGGCAGACGCACTCCAAGATATGTGTAGATTGGCTTCCTGGAATACTCGAGGCTTTTCACATTTGTTCAAATCAAACTGGCTTGCTTCGTTAGATATTGCATGTCTCCAAGAAACTTGGTTAAGTGAAACCCCAGTTGTGAATGAATTTTAGGTGGGCTTAAACCCATTCTCTGGGACTTTCATGGGAGTGTGGGTACACCATTATCTACATCTGGGGCTTAATGAATAGCCCTTGTTTTTTTCGACTTCTGAATCACGTGTGAGGAGACCTTGATTTAGTTCATTTTTACCTTTTATTCAGTGTTATTTAATTCAATTAGGCTGGATGTCCTTACTCTTCTTGGCCACTGGAGACTTGGGGGTCGATTCATGGAACAAACGTGTGCCGAAAATCTTGGCGCAAGCAGGCGCAAGTGCAAAAAAACAGGTGCATGCGCACGCGTGCCATTCATGGAAGTCCCTGTGCGTATTTTCCTCGGGATGTGCGCCAAACCTATGCATGGCGCACACGTCACTGCAACATCCCGAACGGCGTGCGCGATGCGAACAGTGAAAGCGCACAACCTCGGCGCATACACCAGAAAGTGGGCGGAACAAGGGGCGTAACGAGCGGAATGGGGAACAACGCATGAAAATAAGGGCATAACTGGGGATGTACTGCAGGGAAGCAGACGTAACGCCCACACGCACTTGAACCACACATATTCATGGAATCGAATAGGGCAAAGCTGCGCACAGCCAAAGACACGAACAAGCTGAAACACGTCAGCCACACGAAGGCAGGCGGTAGCGTCCCTGCGCATTACAAAAGTGGCAATATACAGAAATGATGAATGTCCCATACTGCGATTGGGCCTGCGCGACCGCGGCACATGTATTTTGGGTGTGCGCGGAAAGTTCCACACGCGATTGAGCGGGGTATGTGTATTTCGGGGGTGCGTGGGAAGTTTCACATGCGATTGAGTGGGGTACGTGTATTTTGGGGGTGCGCAGGAAGTTTTACACGCGATTGAGCGGGGTACGTGTATTTCGGGGGTGCGCGTGAAGTTTCACATGCGATAGGCCTTGGACGAGCGGGGTACCACTCACCGTCTGCGTGTAGAAGAACGCGTAGCCAACACCCACCCGCTGTGAAGTAATAGTGTGTGAACCACAATGCCTGGAAAACACATGCACCGCACCCCACGGAAAGCACGTACAGAGCAATGGAAATCCACGTGGGATCTTCAAGCCCTGCCAGGGCAACTCCCATGTGCGATACGTCACAGACGCGCTTACGCGCTAAGGGCCTTTGGTCCAATGAAATTGCGTATGTGTGCAGATGCACTTATGCGCTAAGGGCCTTTCCTCGAATTACACGCTGACGTGCAATTTTTTCACGTGCCAAATCACTCCGTATGCTTTCTATCTTTAGATTTCGTTCTATGGACTTTGGGGATGCACCACTTATATTTTTTCATGTTTTGGATTTCTTTTCTTGCTTGGATTTGACTTTCTTTTTCTTATTTCAAAAATTATTATTTCATTTGCATGTGTGCTTTTCATTTTGACATTTGTTATACTTTTTAATAATTTCTTTATTCAACATTATTGGTGTGGTGTACAGTGATGATTTTGGTACATGTCTCCATGTCCATTGGCACAGTCATGTGTTGCAACTGTGTGGCTCTGTAGGACATTTGCTGATGGGCATGCTGGTTCTTTTCAGAGTATCATGGAATGGGTGATTTACTAGGGAGTGGATGCAGTGGTTCGTTGGGTGTTTGCACTGGGGGGTGGAGGGGTGGGATTTGGGTTGGCATTAGGGCAATGGGTCTGTATAGTCATGGCGTGGTGTTTGGGGGACATGTGTTGGGGCCTGCTGGCAGGTGCCCCGCACTGCTGGGGGATGGGGGTGCAAGGGGACATGAGTGGGGGCCTGCTGGCAGGTGCCCCGCACTGCCGGGGCATGGGGGTGCAAGGGGACATGAGTGGGGGCCTGCTGGCAGGTGCCCCGCACTGCTGGGGAGTGGGGGTGCAACGGGAACATTGAGTGGGGGCCTGCTGGCAGGTGCCCCACAATGCTGGGGGGTGGAGGTGCAAGGGGACATGAGTGGGACATGAGTGGGGGCCTGCTGGCAGGTACCCCGCACTGCTGGGGGGTGGGGGTGCAAGGGGACATGAGTGGGGGCCTGTTGGCAGGTGCCCCGCACTGCTGGGGGGTGGGGGTGCAAGCGGACATGAGTGGGACATGAGTGGGGGCCTGCTGGCAGGTACCCCGCACTGCTGGGGGGTGGGGGTGCAAGGGGACATGAGTGGGGGCCTGTTGGCAGGTGCCCCACACTGCTGGGGGGTGGGGGTGCAAGCGGACATGAGTGGGGGCCTGCTGGCAGGTGACCCACACTGCTGGGGGGTGGGAATGCAAAGGGACATGAGTGGGACATGAGTGGGGGCCTGCTGGCAGGTGCCCCGCACTGCTGGGGGCTTGGGGTGCAAGGGGACATGAGTGGGGGCCTGCTGGCAGGTGCCCCACACTGCTGGGGGTGGGGGTGCAAGGGGACATGAGTGGGACATGAGTGGGGGCCTGCTGCAGGTACCCCGCACTGCTGGGTGTGGGGGTGCAAGGGGACATGAGTTGGTGATCAGTTAGGCAAGGAGACATGTGCCTTTGCTGGGAGGCATGTCCATGCTGGGTGGGCTGCCTGTGGGACATGACCAGGGGTGCAGGGTAGTCCCTTGTGGTGTGGGCTGCCTGCAGGGGCCGTGGAGGGTGTACAGGGAACACCTGGGAGGACCCACACTGCCAAATCACGTGTAGGACTCCCCGGCACCCCCGAAATCCACATACCCTGCTGAAATCGCATGTGAAACTTCCCACGCACCCCTGAAATACACGTACCCTGCTGAAATAGCTTGTGAAACTTCCCGCGCACCCCTGACATACACATACCCTGCTGAAATTGCGTGTGAAACTTCCCACGCACCCCTGAAATACACATACCCTGCTGAAATCGCGTGTGAAACATCTCGCGCACCCCTGAAATACACATACCGTGCTGAAATCGCGTGTGAAACTTCCCGCAAACTCCAGTAATACACGTACCCTGCTGGAATTGCGTGTGAAACTTCCCACGCACCTCTGAAATACACATACCGTGCTGAAATCGCGTGTGAAACTTCCAGCGAACCCCAGTAATACACGTACCCTGCTGAAATTGCGTGTGAAACTTCCCGTGCACCCCTGAAATACACGTACCCTGCTGAAATCACGTGTGAAACTTCCTGCGCACCCCTGAAATACATGTACCCTGATGGAATCGCATGTGAAACTTCCCACGCACCCCTGAAATACATGTACCCTGCTCAAATCACGTGTGAAACTTCCTGCGCACCCCTGATATACACGTACCCCGCTCTCACAGGGCCAATCGCGTGTGAGACTTCCTGCAAACCCCAGTAATACACGTACCTTTCTGAAATCGCGTATGAAACTTCCCGCGCACCCCTGAAATACACGTACCCTGCTGAAATTGCGTGTGAAACTTCCCGCGCACCCCTGATATATATGTACTCCACTCGCACAGGGCCAATCGCGTGTGAAACTTCCCGCGAACCCCAGTAATACACGTACCCTGCTGAAATCGCGTGTGAAACCTCCCGCACACCCCTGAAATACACGTACCCTGCTGAAATCGCGTGTGAAACTTCCCACGCACCCCTGATATACACGTACCCTGCTTGCACAGGGCCAATCACGTGTGAAACTTCCCGCGAACCCCAGTAATACATGCACCCTGCTGAAATCGCGTGTGAAACTTCCTGCGCACCCCTGAAATACACGCACCCTGCTGAAATCACGTGTGAAACTTCCCGCCCATGCCTGAAATACACGTACCCTGCTGAAATTGCGTGTGAAACTTCCAGCCACCCCTGAAATACACGTACCCTGCTGGAATCGCGTGTGAAACTTCCCACGCACCCCTGAAATACACGTACCCTGAAATCGCGTGTGAAACTTCCCACGCACCCCTGATATACACGTACCCCGCTCGCACAGGGCCAATCGCGTGTGAAACTTCCCGCAAACCCCAGTAATACACATACCCCGCTTGCTGTGCTGGTACAGGGTTAGCGCAGGGTTAGCGCAGCCCTTTGCGCTGGATTGGGGATTTTGATGGCTTCTCCCTGTGCGAGGGGCATTCTTGGGGGCGTAACTGGTGCTGCTGCAGGGTCGCTGCGCCACTGTGCGCCACGGCTGGTTTTGGTAGCTGAAATCCATGAATACGCTGTGCGCGGAAATGGATTTTAGTGCACGTGGCTGGCACAGAGATTCAATCGCGCACACTGTGCGCAAGCCGTGTGCGCCACTTGTGCGCTAAATTCTATGAATTACCCCCTAGGTTGTTCACATAGGCTTTCTACATCTTTAATTCTGCAATACTTGGCACTTGCAGATGTTTTCTTCATGCTTAATCTAAGAGAAATATGTGTATGTACCTGTCTTATCCTCTTGACTACCTGTGTTCCATGCAATTATTAATTGATGTGGCATCCATGATCCCAGTCCAAAAGACTCCTCTGTATTCCAGCAAGCAAGCTGGTCTTCCAGCGTTTCCTGACTTTTCACTCCTGGTCTCTTTCTGAGGTAGCTTGATTGGTTTCAACACGAGTCTGGTGTCCATCTTTTTCTCATAGCCATTAGTTACATTACATTATCTTCTGCAGCAAGATTCTATATTTCTAATCTACCTTGTGTTTCTGCGTATATATATTCACTTTCTCCCTGCTCACTTATTTCTTTGGTACACATGATTTCTTGATGTTCAGTTACCCGTTTCTCTTGTTACTTCAGTGGCATCTTCATTCTTTAAATGTTTCATATTGTTTCAGTGCATTCTCTTATCTTTCCTTCATGACGTCACTCTGCAGCTGTCAGACTTTCTTTACAGCTCTTCAAAGCTTAGTGGTTCCTGAAAATCTCCCTCTATCCTTTCAGTTCAAGGGTACATTTGATACAGTTGTCTGAGTGCATATTGTCTCTAAAACACTCGATGCAGCATTGGGACAATACCTGGTGTCACACATAGGGCTCTTCTATTGCTGATCCAGTATGAAGGAGGTGAGGGGGCAGAGACTATTAGTGACTTACACGTCTGCTCCTCTACATTCCACCTTTGGTTGAGTCCTCAACCACCTCCTCTTCTTCAATCTTCTTCACCTTTTCTTCATGTGTTGGTTTCTTCCGGATCCAAACTTTTGTCACTCTCCTTAGGTCACCTGCATTCTTTATATGCTCATCCACACTCCACATCATGTGACAACATTCTCTAGTCAGTTAACAGAATACCCAAAATCCAATATAGTTCTTATGATCATTTGTATAACAAGACTTCATCACTGGATGTGCCAACAAACTTGTCTTTATATTCTCCTGGGTGGTGTCTTCAGTCAGTAGTGTATGGTCACTATTCACATCAATCATTATCTTCATCAAAATAGCTTTCTTCACTGTCTTCTTGCATTGTCCTATACTGATCCTGATAAGACAGAATCCTAGCAATACCAACACTAGTCTTGTTCCAAGTAGTTTGAAAGCATTTGCCGGCCAAGGTGGAATCCATGAAAACAGGGACAAGAACCAGTAATCTTTCTCTGTCTCATCAACCTCATCCTCCATCTTCATATGCAGGGTTATCAGCATCATTATTGCCTCTATCAGGGCTCCATTTTCTCCATTATGGGCAGGTTTACATTTACAGCAAAAAGGCCTGATCTAGGCATACACACCTCCTTCCATTGCTGCAATTAAGTCCAGGACATACCTGTTCTGGAGGGTCATGAGCCTGGTTGCACACAGTTCTTCTTTGGTCACATTAAATCCTTTTATTGCTGTGTTGATCATATGTAGGTACTGCCACCTAGTCATCTGTAACCACTTGGCGTTTACTGCAGTCTGTATTCCTGGCATGAATACGGCTGTAAATATCACTGCCATCTTCCTGAATAATTTATGCTCCGCTGGAATGTTGTAATAGGCTGCTATTGATTTTGCTGAGAAATAGTTCTTCCTCTTTCATCGTGTGAGACTAAGCAATCTCTTCTTTCACTGGTGTACATCAATTTTTGCAAACTCTTCAATATGGAGGTCACTATGGGGATCACCAATGGATGAACATGTATCATCACCAGGGAACATGTTCCTCCCCAATTTTTAGGCAGCTGCATATAAGCTCTGGATCTGCAGGCCCAATAGTGATCCATTAGCACAGCAGTTCCTCCATTCATTCCTGGTACTTTGAGCATCTGTGTGAATCTTTTATTTTTTCAAATTACAACCAGGTCTTTGTCCCTGAAGCATGCAATTGCATTATTTATGGGTATTATGAACACCAGTGTTTCTTAATTGTCAACACCTTAGTACATTGACATACTTGGCCAATGACATTACACACCCGTCATTTATAATTTCCACAATGTCTACTGGTTGTTTCATCAATAAATGTGCACTGCAGGATATCATGTCTTCTTCCCATCCTGTACTGGTAGCAACTCGTCCATATACCAATAGATCAGGTCTTTCCTAGCATCCTGGCAATCCTGGTGTTTCCTGTATATCTGCACATTCCAATCTCCTCATTTTGGCAACTCTTATTTGCTCTCCAGTCATGGATGAATATATAAGCATTCTGCTCAACCAACTCATGTCCTTTTCCAGCTTCTGCATTTTTACGTAAGCATCTTCAAATTGAAATGATGTATTTGATTGCCATCAAAGGGTTGCCCATCTTCTATTAAATTGTCCTCTTGTTGTACATGATGCTAGATGGCTGAGGCACTTTGCATCGTGTACAGGAATTTATTTTGCAATTAATGTTCTGACTGCATTCATTGCATAATGGATGAGAGAACATACCACATGTTATTCTATAAATGGGCTGAATTATCAAGATATGTGTTTATATCTTCATTATCTTCCCCAATATCTCTTTAAGATTGGGCAATTTGTTCAGAATATAAAAAAATATATATCACTCGTACCTTATCAGGGATAGAAAGGTGTAATCGAGGACCGAGTGACCTCTGACGGGCCCATGGGATCAGAGCTCGCCTTTGAGTACCTTAAGACAAGATAGCTGCACCTTGAGGGGGAAGGGGTGGAGGATTTTTTAGTCCAACACCAATCGATAAGGACCACTCAATGGTTCAACAAGGAGACAGTGAAGTTCATCAAGTTTTATTTCATGCCAAGCTAAGGCTGACACAGAGCACAAAACAGCATTGTGGTCAAGTACACAAACTCAACCACCCCAAGCTCAAACTGGAGCTCCCTCTTATAGCTAGTCAGAGAGAGAATCCAGCCCCGCTCTCTCAACCCGTGTCTAGGCAAACTCTTTGTTTAAGCATCTGCTGACTGGGCAATTATTTTTTAATTGAACTAAACCTTAATAAAATGAAATACATTCTGGCACACATTCTTACTTTTTCCCGGTGCCCTGCCCAAGTATGATTAATGCAGCTGGAATCTTTAGATACATTTCCAGACAAGGCCCAATTAATTGTCTGGATTCAGCACATTTCTGTCTAATTTCTGACAGCTTTGTAGCCTTGAATGTTTCAATTTCAGAATTACCTCACAATACACGCTCTGAACCATTACTTCATTTCACTCATTTTAGCTACATTTTCAGTTACATGCATTTCTAGTTAAAGGCATTTGTCAGAGCTCTTTTCTGTCTGTTACAGAAAACCTTATTATCCATGATGTGCCTTTCCACCTTACCACATCATGATAAAGGCATTTTCGACCTTATAAACATGACACCCTTTAGACTACTAGTATATACTAACATTATGAATACCATTTTCACATAATTACAACATCAAATTTGTCCATACAAATTTCTCTGCTTAGTTTTAAGTGGGGGCGGAGGGCTGCCCCCCATTTCATTCAGTTGTTCATTCCCTATCTTTATCTCAGCTCCTCAAGTACATTTCCCAGTCTTTAAAGATCTTTGTTTGTAAAACAATAACCTTTAACCACATCCGTGTTTACTCCCCTTAATTACTTATCTAAACACATCCTATCACAATCTTACAATTTGTCACATACTAATGTATTTTTATTCTTAAAACAAAACATGTGTGTGTCATCTTCTTCCATTTAAGCCTCACTTCCTGTGATCATTTGCTTTAAACTAACTGTATGCCTTAGATAATTTCACAGCCATTGTGAGACTCGAGAGGTTGGTTAAGCCTTGAGGTAACCCATTGGCCCATTGTCTCTTTGTATTTCATCTTGTCTGCAACTCCCACCCCAACACAATACAATCTCTCCTTGATCTTCTTCTTCTGCCCATGCATATATGTATATCGTTCTCACTGTGTCTTTCCCTCTTTTCTGCACTCTTTCTTCTTCCGTATCTTCAGTTTTATTCGTCTTTAGTTTGGAGTCTGTGTCCTGTCGCCTTTGTCTATTCTTTTGAGCTGTTTTCACAGTCAGTCTCCCAAGTCCCCTTGATGCTTAGACCAGGAGCTAATCATCTCTTTTTTTCTCTTTTCACAAGAAGTTAAATTTTAATAGAGTGTCTCTCTTTCAAAAGGTTCATTGTTCAATGAGTCCAAAAGAGGGGACGTTTCAGCATGGGGACGCAGGGTTGAGGGAGATTTTTTCAGACACAATTCAGTGTCGGGATTTCACTGGGTTTCTCTACAACCTCCCTATTTCCTTCCGTGGTTCAAAATTAATTTACCAAGGCATACAGGTCCCTCGAGGCATACCTGTAATATAAAATGGAATGAGTTCCTTTTGTAAATTAAACATGTCTCTTCTATTTAACACCAATCCATTTCCTTAAAACCTCTCTTCTCCCCATTGGCTCTCATACCCTACTTCGTAAAAAATGATTGCAAGACATTGCCTCTTGTTGGACACCCCTGCCTCCTAGACACAGCTACAAAACATTTGCATTTAAATATTGCCTTTTTGTGGGTCATTCTCACATTACAACCAAAAATACCCCCCCATTCCTAGCTCTGTGTCAGCCGGCTACAACCGGAATTTGTTTTCAATAACATACATGCTGTCCTTCATGGGACACCTTTTTCCCCTTCCGGGTGCCACATGCAACCCTAAGGAGACAAAAACAATTAAAGAAAGACTTCTTCTTTTCTGGTCTTCTAGGCACGTCCATAGTAGATGATGGAAATGTCCTTGGGGATCCCCGTCGTCTGTAGAAAGTCAAAATTAGGGACAAAAGTCATTCAGGCACTGGCAAGGGGTCAGGTTTTCTTCCCAACTTCAACCCTTTCCTCCTTCTCTGCTATCAAAAATGCTTTCTGGATCATCCTCCCCCATTCGTTGGTGCACATAAGCAACTATTTTTCAACCACCCTGCAGGATACTTAGTTTAGGCCTGGTTCTTTGCTCAGTTTAGCAGCACATGCATAATGGTTATCAGTAATTCGTGCTAGTTGGCTGCACATGCTTGTTCAGCTCATCAGCCATTCTTCCTTTTCTCTTCTTGTCGTTGGTTGGACCATGGCCTTTGCTTGTGCTTTGTGTTCGTCCTATGGAGACAAAACAGAGTCATTTTGCTGCACACCGTCCCTGCCTAGCTTAATTTGGCCTGCTCCTGTTTTACAAGACTATGGCACCAATTCTTACTACGTGCCTCCAATTTTTATCGTACCGAACAATGTTTGCCTCTTCTAATGATTGCATACCCCTATCACAACACTCTTTTTTGACATTATGAACACGAAAATAATTACTCACCTTCAATTTTACTTCTGTTTTCTGTGGTTGTCTGAAGTGGCCATGTTGTCATCTATTTTCTACTCTTTCCACACCTGATTATTTCTATCTTGGGAAAAACAGCTAACAATTGAAGACATTGGGCCTCATTATGAGGTTGAAGGCATCCATGGAGCTATTAGCTCCATTGCTGCCTCCAAAACCCTTCCGACTCTGCCCTTGTGAATGGAGCAATTACCGGTGCATTCCGAGGTCGGAGGGACCGGTAATTCCCCATTCACCAGGGCCATTCCGCATTCCCATTTGAGCCCCCATAGGGCTCAATGGGAATAGGGAAGGTGCTAATAACAGTACCGCAAATTGTGGTACCGTTATTAGCTCTACAGTCCCTTTGTGGGTCCTGTCCTCAATGCCTGGAAAAACCAGGCGTTAAGGGAGGACCCGCAAAGGGAACTCATAGTAGGGCGCTAAGGGATTACCGGCACCGGTGCCCTTACCGGTGCTGGTAATCCCTTAGCGCCCACCTCGTAATGAGGTCCATTGTGTCTCTTACTACCTTTTTCCAGTTACTCACCTGGATCCTCTTACCTTTTACTGCTGATCAGCTTTGTGTGTCCACACCCTTTTAGAGTGAACAAGTACTTACCTTTTTCTCCCTAATTTTACGGCCATGCAGACATTTCTCATGCTTCCACGCAAAAGGTCCATAGCATTTCTCTGCAAAATGAATCAAAATCGTTACAGGCACTCAAAAAGTTGTTTTTTACTTACCTCAGTATATTTTCGTAAAAATGGTTTGTGTGATTTTCCTTTGTTTAACTGAACCAATTTTTGTCAGCCATACTCCATTTCTTGGTCTTCATGGTCTCTGATGCTTTTTGTTGTCCAATGCTCCTTTTTGCTGTTGTCCAGGAAACCTCATAAATGCTATTTGTTTTCCAATGTTTTGATCCCCTATCTTTTTATTCATTTGCCCAATTGTTCCTTTTCTCAATTATTCTTTTATTCATTTTTTTTATTCAAGATAACCAATCATTTTCATCTTTTCCTGATTTAGTTATTTATTTATTCCTGATCCTGTGTAAAAGAGACCCAAATTCTCCCTGACGCGTTTAATCCTTTATTCTAATCATCACTTATTTACTACTTGCGTCTCCATTGTTCCTATTGATTTCTAATGTGTCCATGGATCGTTACTTATTCCCACTACTTCAGGTGATATCCTCAGGGTCATAGTGCTGGGTGCTCTCTGGATGCTCGTTTTCCCCCTCCCCATGGGATATCTGTTCCAGCCCCATTTCATCATATATTCTCTCAATTCTTTCCCTGATGCTTCTGGTGTCTAGGTTATCATCAATATTTCCCCAGAATTGCCTAGAACTGAATCGTACACAAGGAGGAATTCTTCGATGTCTTCCCAGTCTGCTACTGCGGCAGGTTTTTTAACCTCTCTCTCCAAATATTCGAGATTGCGTGTCCTCTCTCTTGTTTACGTTTGATATGCTTTTGCACTTCCTCGCCTCTTCTCTGACCCTATCGTCTACCTTTTTCCCTTCAGTTCTATCCTCATCTATCCTTCGATCTTCTTCATCCCTTCGTCTCTTTGTCCTTTTTTTCCACGTACCCTTGCTTTTCTTCCAACCTTTACGGTTTCTGTCTGTCTTGGTTATAGGCTGCTCTCTGTTTGCAATCAAGCTGATTTTCTTGCTCTTCGCAATATAGCTGTTCTCGCCTCAGCCTATCTTTCCTTCTTATCCTTCTGTCCCTTAACTCTTTCTCTTTCTTCTTTCTCTGTGCCTCATCTGACCTCTGTTAGGGCTCACATCATCACTTCCTTTCAAATCGAGTTTCAATAAGAATTCTCCTCCAATGCATTTGTCTTTTGTGAAAGCTATCTCATCAGTTCTGTCTTCACTTCCTTTCCACTTCTTTCCCTCTCTCCTTATCGAGAGATGCACTTGTCTGTGCCTGATCCCTTCCTTCATCATCGCATCATCGCGTCTCTCCTTGCCCCTCTGGACTAGGAATGTGAGATTCTTGTCGTTATCCTTCCAGTGATTTTTGTCACTACTGTATGTAGGTGACTCATAAGCGGGGTTGCTGTACCCTGTGGCTGCTTTAAGCTCCCTTAACGGGTAGAGTCCCTCAGGCTTACTTCCCTCGGTTCCTGTTTCAGGCGGGGCAGGTGTCGTGGTAGGCGTCTCACCCCCTCAGTGCATATATTTAGTATCCAAAATGCTGGATGCTCTTCCTCCTTTCCTAATTCTTATATTTTTCACAATTTGAGAACAGCACAGCGTTTTCTAACCTCTTGCTTGTATATGTGGCATGCAAGTAAGTCACCATGTGTTGTAAGATTGCTTTAGATAAAGACTCATTTTGTAGCCACGAAATAAACATCTTGTGGGCGGTAACTTTATAACCCACTCGTTGCTATGTTTCTTAAGCATGGGTGTGTGTTTCATCAGTTGCTTGCATAAGTGTGCTAATGGAGTAATGTGTTCCATGCTTAAATCTGTTTTTAAAAATATCTTTATGCAATTTCAACACTCCCATCACTTTGAGCGAGCACAAATACTGCAAGCTCCAATTCAATCTTTTCCCGCCAGAACTTTTGTATCACCAATTTACTTCAAGAACATCAATTCATGTGCGATCCTCTCTAAACTATAGAATCTCGTAAAAACTTGACTTTATTTCAAACAACAAGGAGACAAAATTCCTTCCATGTGACATACAACAGGACACGTACAACAGACACTTGACAGACTAGACAGACACCAGCTGGACACAAGTATTTCTGCCTTTTAATTTTTACCCCCACATGGGGTTTAAACGAACCACTGTGATGATGTCTTTAAACGTGCTCGTAGCCTAGTTGTTCCCTATTATGTGGGACTCTGAGTTCACGTTTCTTCTGACTGGTATATTAAAGTGCAGGAACAAGGTGTATCCTCTCTCTCCTCAGGTGTCCACCCTAGAATTCTTTTATACCTCAGTTGTCCCCCCTGGAATCCTTTTATACCTCAGGTGTCCACCCTGGAATCCTCTCTCGTCTCGGATGTCTACCCCGGTATCCTCTCACTTTTCTCTTATCACTTTTTGAGTCACTATCCCCTTATATATTCTATGATGTTGTTTTAACCTAAATCTTTTTATCTGAACCATTACTGTCCTTCATGATTCTTATTTCATTCAGTTTGTTTCGTAATCATTTGCAAAATTTCCCTATGTTATGGCTGCCTCTAATTTCCTGGAGGACATCTGTCTCTACCTCGTTCGCAAATGTTCATAAATATTTGCGGCCTGCCCCTGTATTTCTAAAAAGTTTCATTATTTCTCCACCAGTTCATACCGCTGGCTATATTTTACCATGCTGCCAAAATAATAAAATATTTTAATTTTCACCCAAACAATCTCATTGGCCTTCTGCCACTTTCATGCCTTCAAAATTGTGCTTGTGTCTAACTAGGGCATGTCCTAAATAAACAAACATGCTTTCCTTGGTAACCTTACCACTGTCATCATGCGTTCATGCTTTGTCATTCCAACCTTTCTTCATCCGTCTGAATCCTATAATTCCAGAACCTCAATGATCGTGATGATCGTCTCAAATCACATTTTTTTTTTTCTTATTTAAAAATGTTCTCCACTCTTGCCGTCAAGGCCTCAAAAATTGTAAAATATCACCCCTGGTATAACACCATTCAAATTGTCTTATCACTCACGGTGGGGCTCCTGAAAAAAGGCCTTTAGGAGCACCCCAAAACCCCCCTTCAATACAATTGTGCTATCCTTGAAATTCCCCAAAAGCAAGTCACAGACGACCCAGTAACCCCCTTCAACTTCAGAGGGCATTCTAAGTCAAAATAATAGAAAACATGGATGGCATTGAACCATTCAGCTACAAGGCGATGCCTGCTTCTGTCCGCATGATAGTTTACAACCCCATGTAAAATCACTTGTTTCTCATCTCATGAAGTTCATCCATACCTCCTTTAATTCCAACACTATTTCTGTAGCTGTAAAGCAACCCTTGTTCAGGCCAAGCCAGGTTACATGCTACAGTCTGTTTTGTTGCACTTATCGTTTGAGTGCCATTGCTTCCTCTTCACTACCACATTTACTAATGCCACCGGCCCTTTCCTTCCCCGCAATACTTACAAAACCTGCTCATTCATTTCCTGTGTCATTATCAGTGTTAAATTGGATTACTACACTGCCATCCTTGCAGGCATTTTACAAAAATCTTCACAGGCTCTAAAGGTGCGGAGTGATGCTGTGTGCAACTCTCAGTATTCTTCAAAATAATATACATTATTCATGCCATGTGAGCTGCTCACTGGCTACCCGTGAAGGAATGGTTAATGTTAAAATCACAAATGTATGTCTCCCATAGCACCAGTATATCTAACTGATGCTGTTACTAGGGTCAGTTCAGCCTGACGCAAACAAAGTCACCATGTCACTCACCTACAAGTCCAATTAGCCAAAAGAGCTAATGCCAGCGGGCTAAGCTTCCCTGTCTTGTCCCCAAACCATGGAATGCTTTCTCTAGCAAACTTAGCGCAGAACCATCCCTCCTCATTTTATCCCAAAAACCCTCAACCCTACTTTGGTTACCTACCCCTATCAGTTCCCCCAGTGGTGTCTATACTCATCCACCTGTTGCTAAATTAACCTCTTTGCTGTGTTTTACTCAATATCTACTCTATCCAGTGTGAGCTAAACATGCAGCTCATTCATTGTAATTACAATATATATCTATCTGTCCTATAACTACAGGCAAAGCTTTGCCATGCAACCCCTTGTGTATGCCATTTTATTGTAATCTGCAAGCCCCTTCTTTGTAATATCACCATGATTTCTAAGGGCTTCTGTGTGCTCCATGAATTCTAATACAAATAATTAAAGGTTTTTTTTTCCATGCATTCAACCCTTTCTTTTCTACTAGGAATTGCTCATTCCTTGCCAGACTTCAGTAGGCAGAGTACTTTTGTGGGCTACAATACCCCTTCCCTGGGCATTCATGGACAACTCCTCAAAATAAAATAAAAAATGTGCATCACACAGGAAAATGCCTTTAGGCAATACTGAATATTCCCATACAGAAACCTCTCATAAGCCAAGGGAAAAGCGCACTGGCTATTAGTAAAACAGATGCATTCCTTTATTAAACTCATGGGCAGCACACAAAAGATGTCTTTTTGTCCACGCCCTTTCTTTGTTATCAGAATGAATCATTCTTGTTAGTCCTTCAGACCCTCCTGTTCAGACATATATATATATATATATATATATATATATATATATATATATATATATATATATATATATATATATATATATATATATATATGTTTATGCCTATCTTTAAAACTCCACAACTGTGGGCCCAGCTTTAGTCATCCGGCTCCTAAAACTGGAAAGCCCACACACCAGTACTAAAAAATGAAAGAATTTTGCATTGCTTTCCTCAACAGGCTGGAAGCATTAATATGCAATCAAGCCCCTTCCTAATTTCCTCATGTTAAATAGCTAGGCTGGCTCTAGAAATGTCATCCATGTGCTTATTCTTCTCATGTCCAATGCATTCCTGTACTAGCACCCTTGCATCCTCTTCACTTGCGCCAAAAATGCCACTGGGCTATTGTGTGCCTACACGTTTAAATGACTACCACTAAAAGGTGCCTATTAAAATTACACCACTGCTGACATATTTTCTTCAAGAGACTGCTAAACCAATGCCACATCTATAGTCCAAAAACCTGCCTTTGCTACATTAACATACAGCCTCATTGCCTTATCATTTAGACCAACAAATCTTTGTTCTTGTCATTTTTCTCCTTGCATTCCAAAACCCTAGTGTCAGTTAACTTTTTAGGCACATCCGGACAACCTCTGGGGCTGTCCTACCGTGAAACACATTAATTTTCCTGTTTGCAAAATAGTAATCACTTCTAGATTGATGCCTTTTATTCCCAGGTGTCTCTGTGTATTCTGTATTTGCATATTGCTGAGCTTATATGTACCCCCACTTACTTGCCCGCTGTTCAACAAATTCATTTGCATGTAATGCGCTTTACTGCAACACATAAACCACACTCACTTAAGAATTTTCCAGATCACTGAAATAGCCTAACAATTACATCGGTTTTTAGCGTGTCTCCTTAGAACATAGAAAAAATGTATGTTTCGACCACGAAGAGTCATAATGAAAATGTAATGACCCAACGAGATCTGAGGCCTGCGTTTACCAGCCATCCCACTGAAATATCTAGGTGCTGCCCTCATTAATAAATATCCCCTTACTGCTGGGTTATTGCATGGGTAAGCTGCAACTACACTTGTGAAGTTTTCCAAATTCCACGTGTGGGAATCTTATTCCATAATTTGCAACAATGCTCAGAATGATTCTTTGCATTCTGCGATCTGTTTTTCACACCTTATTTCCCAATGAAATGGAGCCTGTTTTTTACAATGCTAGTTTTTGTTCGATAAATACAGCCTTGCAAGACACTATCTTGCTGTGCTTTGCAGTGCTTTTCTCAAAGACTGCCATTGCACATTTGTTTCCTGATAAATCACTGCATCCACTCTCGTGGGCTCTAATGGAAGCATGTTTCATTTCTCTTGTCATCCCGCTTAAACATTTGTTTTCAATTGCATGTTTTTTTTCAAACAGCTACTCTGATGTTAAAATGTAAAAGCTCTCTATCTTTAAAACTACGACATGCAACACTACACAAAACATTCTAACAAAACCAGTTTATATACATTTCACTATGCTCTGTCTTTGCTCTAAAAGCATTCAATTGTTTCTTGCCTAAAAACCCAGCATCCTACACACTTCACATGCTCACAGTGTGATTCTGGAAATGCATCAGAGGGACAGGGCCTCTGAATCCTTGTCCTTTACTGCTTTTTATCGTGTGTTCTGTCGTGTTTTCTGCCCAGGAGTCATGTGGGACTCCTGGCAGTGCAGCTCTCTCTTTTGGTTTGGTGAACAGACCCATGGGATACCCTTATGGCACCCATGGGTAGGGGTACAACCCTGTGTCCCTAGTGTATGTTTTTGGGCACCTGTGGGTGGCCCACAGAGCAGGGTATGGGCTGGTGGCAGCTCCATGCTGAATTTGACAGGTGCTCTGGGTATACTCCATTTTGGGATACCCAGGCCCTGCCATTGGGATCAGTTGATTCCTGATAGGAAACAAGATGGCCCCTGTGGCCTCTTGCTTTCTATTGCCTATTACCTTGTTTTCCCAAAGTCCTGGGAAGCCCTGACTCTGTCCCTTCCCCCTGACTGGCTGTTGGGTGGAAGTTCCATATATGGTGTTGTTGTGAAGGCCCAGCTAGACTGACTGGAGCCTTCCCAGTGACTGTATGTTGTGGGTACCTCCTGTGGGTGGGACCTGGGTGAATGGAGTGTATGACCAATATACACTCCTTGTTGTGGTTGTCTGGTTTCTGGCATGAGAGACAAAGACTGAGACAGCCCTGCCCGAAACTGGCCTGAATGCAGTGTGTAGTGTTGAATGGCTGGGTACTTGTCCCAATCCACATTCCTTGTTGTGAGTGTCTGAAAGGGAGGAGTGTGGCCTGAATGCACTGTGTGCCTGGTTGGCTGACTGACTGCATGAATGCCCTTCTGTATGATTGGCTGCTGAGTGTGTGCCAGCAGTGTGGATGAGAGACAGAATAGTATATCTGGGGACCTCTCACCACTGGTAATTGTTCAGAAGCATTCAGAAGCTGAGTCTCCACTCTACGAGTAACTGGAACTGCTGATCCTCGACGCCCAGCTGGAAGAAGAAGACTTGCTGTGGCACTTGCTTCGACCGATCTGAAAGCTGCCGAATTCGTCGAGGACTGACCCGAGAGAGGACCTGGTAAGGCGCCCTCTTCCCGTGCTCTGAGGGATCATCGAGCACCGCTACATCTTCGCCGAAGCGCCCTGGAAGTCAGACCCTCGAAAGGCTGCCGACCCGAGACGGGACCGCCGAGGAGATCGAAGTGAAGCACCCGGACATCGCCGTCGTCGAAGTCCATTGCCATCGACCAGGGTTTGCAGGTCTGTGTAACCGCTGGAGGCCCGTCGAAGTTGTGTTGCCCAGCCGTGGGAACCACTTGACGCCGTGCCACCGACGACCGGAGCCGTCCGCTCCTTGCCTAAGAACATTTGAATCGAAGGACTCCCTCGTCCGCACCGTCGACCGCTTTATCCTGCCGGAGAAAGTCGAGGACGACCAACGCGCCGACGAGAAACCTGCCGGTGGGTTTCCCGCCACCCGAAGACCACAAAGACTCGAACGACTCGACGCCCTTGCTGGGCCCCCGTCTTCACAATCTTTGCAGTCCAGAACAATTGTCATCGAGGTGCCCCGCACGCCTCTGCCTTGCAGGACGCCAACGCTCTGTCGTCGACGAGCACCGCTTGGATCGAAGCTGCCGCCTCATCGACGCCGTTCTACCCTGTTTGTTGTCGGACGTTCGACGCCCCGTGTCTCCCGCTTGAAAGGGAAGGCATTCAAGAAGGGCCGTTGATTCCCCGCCGCCCAACGCGAGTTCCTCGACGCTTCTCGACGCCTCTCGACGATCCATGACTCCCGCTTGAAAGGGGGTCGCTCAAGAAGGATCTGTCGGCGCCTCTTCGACTCCACCAGGTACATTGGGGGGGTAAAAACATTATAGGAGGGAATAAGACTTGGAGAACAATATATGGACTGGGCTTGTGCTATATATTTATTTTACAGGTTGCCCAGGTGGAGGGATCTCCACACAGAATTGTGTCTAGTGGTAGGGGCCAGTATTCTGCCTATTGCTCAACCATCTTATTTTCTCTCCTCTCTCTATTGCTGGTTTCACTCTATTGATCTGTGTGACATTGTTACAGTATTGTTGATGCACTTTAATGAGATCTAATACAAAGGGTGGTACTACTTTAGAATTGTATATATTTGCCATTGTTGATTTTCCTAAGTACAAAGTGAGTTATTATGATAAGTGTACATAACCTTGAATATTGATTATATAAAGACTGTGTTCTAACCAATACAGTGTGTGGACATTCCTTTGTGGGGGCTTGGGGACTAAACTGTACTTAAGAACCAGCCTGCATCACCTCCTGAGAAGCTAGGCCTTGATTGCTCGACCATAGCTACCGAATAGAGAATCTAGGCTGGGGCCCTCTGTGCCTCCCCTCTACCATATAGAGAGCAGAAGTACAGACCATATTTTAAGAATCAGTGTATAACCGTGCCACTTACAAAATATCTGCACTTTATTAAATTAAGGTTTAGTTGTGTACAAGATAACTGCATTACAAACAATGGAGTCTATTGCAAATGGCAAATTGACTCGGATGAGCTTGGAGGCTCTCCAGAGTGCTTGTGAAGCCAGGGAGTTAGACTTTGTGGATAAGTCTAGGGCTGAGCTGATAGCTGCCCTGGTGGACTACCAGACTGATGGTGAAACTCTTGATGAGGGGGGGGATGCAACCAATGAGGACTCTGCCCCTGGGGTTTCTGATGAATCTGTTTCTGGGAATGCCGCCATTCCTGCTGCCTCTGTTCCAAACCCCAGCAATTCCTTGGAGCTTGAGTTATTAAGGATGAAATTGGCCTTTGAATACCGCAAGTTGGAAATAGATGCTGAACTTAAGAAAGAGGAGTTGGCTCAACAAGTGGAGCTCAAGAATAGGGATCTTGAACTCAGAAATAAGGACCTTGAACTCAAGAGCCAGGACACTGAATGTCAGAGAATCCAGCTAGAGAAAGCTAGAGTGGAGACTTCAGCTAAAACCAGTGAGAGTGTCAGGTCCCCAGCCACCAAGTTTATGAAAGATTTGGTTGGTGTATTTATGGAGGGTTCCGATATCCTCCAATGGATTGAAGCGTTTGAAATGGCTTGTGCGATTCATGATGTTGATAAAAGCGATTGGGCTAAGTGTTTGTTAAGCAGAGTGCCTCAAACTGGATATGACTGTATTCTGAAGCTGAGTGTGGAAGAAAGGGGTCAGTATGAGTGTATGAAGTCTGCTTTGATTGCCAAGTTTGGCAAGACACCTACCCAATACCTTAAAAGGTTCAGGGATTTTAAGAAAAGAGAGAATGTGTCTTGGGTTGACTGGGTGAGTGCTGCGCACATGAACATGATGGGGTGGATTGATGGATACAAGGTTAAGACTTTTGTTGAATTGTCCCACCTCTTGTTTTTTGAGCATTTTGCTAATGCCTGTTTACCAGAGCTGCGTCAGTATGTGGCTGACCAGAACATTTTGGACCCCTTTAAGCTGGCTAGGTTGGCTGACAAGTGGGTCTCCCACCTTGTGTCCCTTAAGGACTCCAGTGGGAAGGACAAGGACAAAGAAAAGGGGGCCTCTCAGAAAGCTGTGGAGTCCCACAAGCAGTCACAGTCGGGTAAACCTAAACCTTCCTCTCCCAAGACCCAAAAATCTAGTGGGGATAAGTCATCTGTGGGTGGGAATAAGAGTAGTGGTCCACCTGCTGCAAAGCAGGCTCCCAGTGGTTCCAGTACCGTACCCCGCACTCCTGGCACTTGTTGGGACTGTGGGTCTCTGGATCACAGAAGGGGTGACTCCAAGTGTAAAGGTAAGGCACTTGGAGTACAGGCTGTCAGCCTGACCTACCCTTACCCTGTGTCTGAGGTGGAGGCCACTGTCCTCCCCTCCTCTACCAGGATCACATTTGGTGCTCCGGTAGAGATTTCCTTAATGTCCCTTGGGGCCTGGGACCAGTATGCAGAAGTACTGGTGACTATCCCACAGAACACCTGTAGGTTTTTGAGAAGTGTCCTCTTGAATGGCCAGCCTTCTACTGGTTTGAGAGACACTGGGGCAAGCAGGACAGTGATGGACAGGACCCTGCTCAAGCCAGAGGACTATGTAGGTGCTCCTCTGAGAACCACCAGGTTAGCTGGTGGGCCTCCCAAATTATCGCCTGTAGCCTTAGTCACACTCATGATTGGAGACAAGACAGCAAAGCTTCCTGTCCTGGTTCAGGACAATGTCCCTGCTAACATTCTGTTAGGAAATGATCTAGTAGAGTTGGGGTTGATCTCGGATGGTCTTCCCATGACTGCTGCTGCAGTCACTAGGTCACAGGTGACACCGGGTCTGGCTGTGAGTCAGGTACCGGAGCCAAAGGCGAGGACTAAGGCAAGAAGAAGGAAGACCAAGAAGGCCACCTCTGTGGAGGGAACACCTTCTCTTCCTGCTGTTCCGACAGCACCCATTGGGATCCATGCTCCGGACGGGCTGGGTCCAGTGGAAAACCCAAACTCAACTCCTGTGGGAGAAGAGACAGAAGACTCTCCTGTGGGAGAGGTTCTCAACCCGGAGGATCATCCTGACCTTCAATGCTTGTTAGCTGAAGGGGGACCCTCCCGGGCAGACTTCTGTAAGGGACAGAGAGAGTGCCACTCTCTCGAGGGACTGAGGAAACAGGCCCTGTCCCAGGCACAAGGAGAAGTGCCTAGGACATTCCGGATTTATTGGGAGGGTGAGCTCCTTGTTAGTGAGCCCACTAAGCCTGAACCTGGTGCCCTCAAGAGGTTGGTGGTACCCCAGGTTTACAAGCCCTTCCTACTGCAGTTGGCGCATGAGGTGCCCTTGGCTGGTCATCTTGGGACCAAGAAGACTAAGCAGAGGCTATCTGCCCATTTCTACTGGCCACGGATGGGAGTAGAGGTGGAGTCCCACTGCAGGACCTGCCCAACTTGTCAGTTGTCTGGCAAGACTGGAGGCAGGGTCATTGCCCCACTGCAGCCATTGCCAGTGGTTGGCACACCATTTGAGAGGGTGGGCATCGACATCGTCGGTCCCCTTGACCCTCCCACTTCAGGTGGACATCGGTTCATCCTGGTCTTGGTAGATCATGCCACTTGGTACCCTGAGGCAATACCCCTTCGGACTGTTACTGCCAAGGTGGTTGCCAGGGCTCTCCTGGACATTTTCACCCATGTTGGATTCCCCAAGGAGGTTGTCTCTGACAGAGGATCCAACTTCATGTCTAGTTACTTGAAAACCATGTGGAAAGAGTGCGGGGTAACCTACAAGTTCTCCACCTCTTACCACCCCCAGACCAATGGTCTGGTTGAGAGATTTAATAAAACTCTCAAGGGCATGCTAGGGGCTTTGGAAGAACCCCTAAGGAGGAAAAGGGATCTCCTCCTGCCATGCCTGCTGTTTGCTTACAGAGAGGTACCTCAAGAGGGTGTTGGTTTCAGCCCCTTTGAGTTGCTCTTTGGACATCCCGTGAGGGGGCCCCTCGCCTTGATCAGAGAAGGCTTGGAAGCCACCCCTCCAGGTCCCGCCAAGCAAGTGGGGGACTATGTGTTAGGCCTCAGACGGAGGATGACACAGATGATGGGTCAGGCGACAGCAAATCTCAAGTCCAGCCAGGAATTGAATAAGTACTGGCATGACCTTAAAGCCTTGCAAGTGGATTGGACTCCAGGACAGGAAATCCTTGTGATGGAGCCTACCAAGCCTAGAGCTTTGCAGACAAGTGGGCTGGACCCTTCAGGATCATCTCCAAGATGGGCGAAGTCAATTATCTGGTTGACATGGGAGCCTCTGGGGTAGCCCCTCAGGTATTCCATGTCAACAGGCTCAAGCCTTTCCACCGGCGAGCAGAAGTCTCATGTCTCTTGCTAGTTTCAGGGCAAGAAGAGGATGAGAGTGAGCCCCTTCCTGATTTGCTGCATAGCAACCCTCAGGATGGCTCAGTGGAGGGAGTACATCTCTCTCCGGATTTGACAACAGAGCAACAGAGGGCCTGCAGGGCTTTGCTCCAACAGTATGCCCCTCTGTTTTCACTGACGCCAGGCCTTACACCGTGGTGTAGGCATGAAATTGATACTGGTGACAGTGTGCCTGTCAAAAGCAGGTGCTACCGTATGTCAGATACCGTCAAGAACCACATCCAGGCTGAGGTTGCCAAGATGTTGGATCTGGGTGTTATTGAACCCTCAACCAGTCCCTGGTCCAGTCCAGTAGTCCTTGTCCCCAAGGAAAGTTCCCTGGCGGGTACCAAGGATTGGAGGTTCTGTGTGGACTACCGAGGAGTCAATGCTGTCACCAAAACTGACGCGCACCCATTGCCCAGGGCTGATGAGCTCGTGGACACCATAGGTGCTGCCAAATTTGTGAGCACCTTTGACCTTACCTCAGGCTATTGGCAAATAGCTCTGACGGACCATGCCAAGGAAAAGACAGCCTTCTCAACACCTGAGGGACTCTACCAGTTTAGGGTCATGCCTTTTGGGTTGAAGAATGCCCCTGCCACCTTCCAGAGATTGGTCAACCATGCGCTCAGTGGGCTGGAAGCCTTTTGTGTGGCTTACTTAGACGACATTGCCGTCTACAGTTCCACCTGGGAAGAGCATTTGACACATCTGGATAAGGTGTTGCAGGCCTTGAAAAGGGCTAACCTCACTATCAAGGCCACCAAGTGCCAGATAGCTCAGGGGAAAGTTACCTATCTTGGTCATGAGGTGGGAGGGGGTCAAATCAACCTCTCTCCAGTAAAGTACAGGATGTACAGAACTGGGAGACTCCCACTACTCAAACCCAGGTGAGAGCCTTTTTGGGCCTCACTGGGTACTATCGCAATTTCATGGCAGACTATGGAACCATAGCTGCACCCCTGACAGCTCTAACTTCACCCAAACAGCCTAGGAAGGTTAATTGGACCGAAGACTGTCAGAGGGCCTTTGATGGCTTGAAAGAAAGTCTGTGTAGGGCACCTGTGTTGTGTGCGCCTGACTACAGCCGACCCTTTATCGTCTAGACGGATGCCTGCGACACCGGAATTGGAGCTGTCTTGTCCCAGTTAGATGACAAAGGGAGAGAACATCCTATCATATTCATCAGTAGACAACTCAAGGGTAGAGAACTTAGGTGGGCTACTGTTGAAAAGGAGTGTTTTAGCATAGTTTGGAGCCTTAGGCGTTTTAGGCCCTACCTTACGGGGTCTACCTTCAAGGTCCAAACAGATAATAAGCCCCTGAAGTGGCTTATGCAGATGAAGGGTGAGAATCCGAAATTGCTCAGGTGGTCCATTAGCCTGCAAGGGCTAGACTTCACCATAGAGCACAGACCAGGGAAGAGTCACGATAATGCAGATGGCCTTTCCAGAAGGTATGTTGACCGTCTGGATGAGGGTGTCTATCCTGTGGGAGATTAGACACCCTCCACCTCAGTCTGGGGGGGGCGACTGTGATGCTGGAAATGCATCAGAGGGACAGGGCCTCTGAATCCTTGTCCTTTACTGGCTTTTTATCGTGTGTTCCGTCGTGTTTTCTGCCCAGGAGTCCATGTGGGACTCCTGGCAGTGCAGCTCTCTCTTTTGGTTTGGTGAACAGACCCATGGGATACCCTTATGGCACCCATGGGTAGGGGTACAACCCTGTGCCCCTAGTGTATGCTTTTGGGCACCTGTGGGTGGCCCACAGAGCAGGGTATGGGCTGGTGGCAGCTCCATGCTGAATTTGACAGGTGCTCTGGGTGTCCTCCATTTTGGGATACCCAGGCATTGCCATTGGGATCAGTTGATTCCTGATAGGAAACAAGATGGCCCCTGTGGCCTCTTGCTTTCTATTGCCTATTACCTTGTTTTCCCAAAGTCCTGGGAAGCCCTGACTCTGTCCCTTCCCCCTGACTGGCTGTTGGGTGGAAGTTCCATATATGGTGTTGTTGTGAAGGCCCAGCTAGACTGACTGGAGCCTTCCCAGTGACTGTATGTTGTGGGTACCTCCTGTGGGTGGGACCTGGGTGAATGGAGTGTATGACCAATATACACTCCTTGTTGTGGTTGTCTGGTTTCTGGCATGAGAGACAAAGACTGAGACAGCCCTGCCCGAAACTGGCCTGAATGCAGTGTGTAGTGTTGAATGGCTGGGTACTTGTCCCAATCCACATTCCTTGTTGTGAGTGTCTGAAAGGGAGGAGTGTGGCCTGAATGCACTGTGTGCCTGGTTGGCTGACTGACTGCATGAATGCCCTTCTGTATGATTGGCTGCTGAGTGTGTGCCAGCAGTGTGGATGAGAGACAGAATAGTATATCTGGGGACCTCTCACCACTGGTAATTGTTCAGAAGCATTCAGAAGCTGAGTCTCCACTCTACGAGTAACTGGAACTGCTGATCCTCGACGCCCAGCTGGAAGAAGAAGACTTGCTGTGGCACTTGCTTCGACCGATCTGAAAGCTGCCGAATTCGTCGAGGACTGACCCGAGAGAGGACCTGGTAAGGCGCCCTCTTCCCGTGCTCTGAGGGATCATCGAGCACCGCTACATCTTCGCCGAAGCGCCCTGGAAGTCAGACCCTCGAAAGGCTGCCGACCCGAGACGGGACCGCCGAGGAGATCGAAGTGAAGCACCCGGACATCGCCGTCGTCGAAGTCCATTGCCATCGACCAGGGTTTGCAGGTCTGTGTAACCGCTGGAGGCCCGTCGAAGTTGTGTTGCCCAGCCGTGGGAACCACTTGACGCCGTGCCACCGACGACCGGAGCCGTCCGCTCCTTGCCTAAGAACATTTGAATCGAAGGACTCCCTCGTCCGCACCGTCGACCGCTTTATCCTGCCGGAGAAAGTCGAGGACGACCAACGCGCCGACGAGAAACCTGCCGGTGGTTTTCCCGCCACCCGAAGACCACAAAGACTCGAACGACTCGACGCCCTTGCTGGGCCCCCGTCTTCACAATCTTTGCAGTCCAGAACAATTGTCATCGAGGTGCCCCGCACGCCTCTGCCTTGCAGGACGCCAACGCTTCGTCGTCGACGAGCACCGCTTGGATCGAAGCTGCCGCCTCATCAACGCCGTTCTACCCTGTTTGTTGTCGGACGTTCGACGCCCCGTGTCTCCCGCTTGAAAGGGAAGGCATTCAAGAAGGGCCGTCGATTCCCCGCCGCCGAACGCCGAGTTCCTCGACGCTTCTCGACGCCTCTCGACGATCCGTGACTCTCGCTTGAAAGGGGGTCGCTCAAGAAGGATATGTCGACGCCTCTTCGAAGAACTCGACTCCACCAGGTACATTGGGGGGGTAAAAACATTATAGGAGGGAATAAGACTTGCAGAACAATATATGGACTGGGCTTGTGCTATATCTTTATTTTACAGGTTGCCCAGGTGGGGGGATCTCTACACAGAATTGTGTCTAGTGGTAGGGACCAGTATTCTGCCTATTGCTCAACCATCTTATTTTCTCTCCTCTCTCTATTGCTAGTTTCACTCTATTGATCTGTGTGACATTGTTACAGTATTGTTGATGCACTTTAATGAGATCTAATACAAAGGGTGGTACCACTTTAGAATTGTATATATTTGCCATTGTTGATTTTCCTAAGTACAAAGTGAGTTATTATGATAAGTGTACATAACCTTGAATATTGATTATATAAAGACTGTGTTCTAACCAATACAGTGTGTGGACATTCCTTTGTGGGGGCTTGGAGACTACACTGTACTTAAGAACCAGCCTGCATCACCTCCTGAGAAGCTAGGCCTTGATTGCTCGACCATAGCTACCGAATAGAGAATCTAGGCTGGGGTCCTCTGTGCCTCCCCTCTACCATATAGAGAGCAGAAGTACAGACCACCCCCTACCAGTCTTTACACACAGTTCCTAATTTTAACTAGACTCTTCTTAGACTTTATAATAAAAGACACTTCTGCACAGTGCATTCCCATCCAAAACCCTTTCATTTGAGCTCTTGCCTTGCTTTAAATAAAAATGAAAACACAATTTCCAGTCGTGTGCCGGTCTGCCCACATCAATTTGCACATGGTAACACTGTTCTGAATCCCAGATGGTTGTTAACTGTGCGCTTTTAATCAGTCTTCTCTGACTTTATTCAACAATGTTTGTAACACCGCATTCCTTTTTAACAAAAACTGTAGTCTGAGCACAACATCTCTTTTCTCTCTTGTCTCGTGTTCCCAAAAACACAATTTGTTTTCTCCAATCTAAAGAACAACTGTGTCTACACTTTTCAAATTCACTTTCTAAAGATTGATTGATTAATTTATTTACTTATAGACCGCTTTACACCAAGATGCGCTTAGTTTCAAAACACACACAGACTAAAATTCCACAATCCTGCCCTCCTTATCTAAATCCTACCTTTGCATCGGCACTGTTACTTTCCCATTAATCACTATAAATTCACTGAGATTCTCTGTTCTTTCAAATCTGCACAGTTTTCAGTGCCCACACACAACAGCCCCTTTAAACACTATAACTTTGTCATTTAAATGCAAAACTCTACCGTACTTAGCACGATTCATCAGTTATCCTGCCTAGAACTAGAAAATCACAATTTTAACTCCATAGTTGCTGGTTTGACTTTTTTTAGATGAAATTGCCACAAATGTATTTGTGTGCCTTAAATCATAGCATATTTACTTCTTCACTCACCTTTCCCACTGTTCGTCTCCCGACCCTCGCGATCACCGCCTTCTTTAGGTTTTCGTCCGGTCAGCTGCCCGTAGGAATGGGAAGGGATATGTTTTAAAAAACGGGTCCCTTCAGGCCCCAACTGCAGTCTTGGGTCCACTACACCACCATGGTCCACGGGAAGCTTCACAGTCTTCTCAGCCGAATGGTGAACGACATGTGATATTGCCGAAGACCTTGAGTTATTTCGTGTCAACGGTCAATAAGTGTCTATTTTAGTCAATAATGAATAAATAATTTTTTAATTTTTTAAAAAATTATTTTTAAAACAAACAAACAATACAAACCAAACTTGCAGCGTTATTTGCAACAAAACACATGAACATCAATTAGTCAAGACCACTGCTCCCCCAATCCCTCCCCCCCTCAAGAGCTTGTTTGTTCTTCTCATTCCGTATCTGCTGCGTGTGGCAGGGTATCACCTTCTTCTGAGACTGCAGAATCCGTTATTGTACCAAACAGTCCTGCTTTCAATACTCTCCATGCTAGCAGGGTACTCACTTCTTCTTCCCACACTTGCCACATGCCTCCTGCCATACCACCGTTTCAGCCTCCGCCCATTTTTGCAAATCCCGCCACCATACCTCCACCCGTGGCTTATGGCACTGCTTCCAGCCCATGGCAATCCTTCGTTTTGCGAGCACATATGCTAGGTCCTTCAATTTACCAACATGTTTTTCCGTGGTCTGGGAAACCCTGCCAACAGGCAGGCCCAAGCCGTATCTATAGTGAGCGTGACCCCTTTGTCCACTAGTTTTTGCGCCACTTCTCCCCAGAAACTCTCAATCACTGGGCAAGACCAAAACATGTGTGTCATATCAGTATCTTCCTTATCGCATTTTGGGCACGCTTGTCGTCCCGCATTTACAAACTTCGATATTCTCATCAGGGTCGTGTAAGCTCTGTGCGTAATGTACAACTGTATTTGTTGTAATCTGGCATTTCTGTAAACCTTCTTGTGGTATCCCATAGCACGCTCCCACATCCCATCTTCCATCTGTGTTTCCACCTCTGTTTCCCAATCCAGCCTCAAATGCTTCATTTCCTTCCCAACCAGGGTCATCACCATCTCATACAATCTAGAGATCTCATGCCCTCCTTCTGATATGTCATATATTGTCCCCATAGTGGCATCTGGCTCCTCCACCAGTACAGTCTCAGGCCAGATTTTACGAATATTCTGCACCAGCCTTAGATACGTGACATACTGGCCCCTATGCAAGCCCGCCTCTTCCCCTAGTCCTTCAAAATCCTTAATGGCCCCCACTTGCCAGACATCCCCCAATGTAACCAGCCCGACCGACTCCCAATAGGTCCTGATTATCATGCTTAGTTGTTTGTCTTCCCCTGCCAAGGCTACCAGCAGCACCTGCGGGGAACACGGGTACGGGTCCTCCATCATTCGACATACTCTACGCCACATCTTCCACCCTAGCAACATCATACCCGGGCGCTCCTTCATTTCTGACCTAGGCAACCAAATAATTTCCTTCAGGTAAAACGGAGTGCAGTCCTGTCCAAACAGCCTAAATTCGGGAGTTACCTCATCAGAGAGCCATTTGACCACATATTGCAACTGGCTAGCCACATAATAGGCCTCAAAATTAGGCAGTTTAATACCCCCTTTTTCATAAAAATTCTGCAACTTCCATAGCGCCACTCTATTCTGAGTGCCCTGTCATAGGAAGTCTCTGCACATACTATTCAGCTTGGCAAAAAACTTCTTAGGTATCATGTACGGAATGTTTCTGAAAAAATGTAAGAGCCTAGGTAGGACCACCATTTTGAGCATCGCCCCCTGTCCCATCATCGCCAACGGCAACTTCTCCCAAAACTTCATACTTATACGGATTTTTCCCACAGCCACCTCAGTGTTATGCAAATGTTCCTCCTCTACGTGTGATACACATCTATTCTGAGGTAGCGGAAGGAGCCAACCGCCCATGGTATCGATAACACTGGCAACCGCTCCGGAGGGGTTCCTCTGTAGCTACCCAATGGGAACATGCTCGATTTTTGGGGGTTCACCGCTATGCCCGACAGTTCTGCATACCTTTCCATTACCTCCAGAATATATTGAAGATTTTCCTCCGGATATTTCAGATATAATAGTAAATCGTCAGCATACAGTGATATCAGGTGTTTCTCTCCCTCCACCTCAATGCCTATCATGTCATATTGTTGCTGAAGGTACACTGCCAGGGGCTCCAGGGCCAGAATATATAACATCGGGGACCAGGGGAACCCTTGTCTGGTGCCCCTGCTAAGTTGCCACCTCTCTGATATCACTGCTCCTGTACGTACCCTAGCCAGCGGCTCACTGTACAGCAACTTCGCCCACCTAACATAGCCCGGCCCCATCCCGTATTCCCTCAGGGCCTCCAGCAACCACGGCCACCTCACTGAGTCAAAAGCTTTGACTGCATCTAGGGACACAACCACCATTTCACCCTTGTTCTTGCTCCCCCCTTCAATCACCCGGTGGAGTCGCCTTTGGCTGTGGGTTATATTTCTGTTGGGGACATAACCTGTCTGGTCTGGATGTATCAATTTACTAATAACTCTACTCAACCTAGTGGCCAGGACTGCCGTCAATATCTTGCCGTCCTGGTTCAACATTGACAAGGGCCTATAGGAGCCGCAGCTATGCCCTGGTTTGTTGGGCTTTTGGAGCGGTATTATTATCGCTTCTCTAAGTGATTCCGGCAGCCGGCCCACCTCAAACGATTCATTGAGCATTTCTAGCATGGGGGGGGGGTACCTCCTCTCTATATGCTTTATAAAATTTGCTAGGGAGTCCGTCCGCACCCGGGTTCTTACTGGTGGGCAGCTGCTTCACCACCTCCTCCAATTCCTCTAAAGTAATCGGTGCATCCAGCTCCTCCCTTTCTTCGGCACTAATCTTAGGTAATCCCATATCTCTTCAAGTTTCTCTTATCTCCTCTCGGTTTCCCCCGCCCCTTTGTCCTCATATAGTGCCCTGTAACAGTCTAAGAATGCCTCATTGACTCCTTCTTGGGTGTCCGTTACCTCTCGATCCTCTCTGGTTATCGTCCTGATCGGGGACCTAGAGGTTTCGCTCTTGTATAACCACGCCAAGAGACGGCCCGTTTTATCCCCACCTGCATGCTGTCTCTCAACATACTTCTTATAGTTAAGGTTGCAGAGCCTTTCCCAAAGTTCCACACACCGCTGCTGTAGTTTGAGTACTAGTTCTGCATCCCCCTCTCCCCTATTGAGTTCCCGTTCCAGTTCATCCTCAGCTTCCCCTAACTCCATCAGGACCCCACCCTGCAGGCCCTTTGATTTAGCAATGGCAGCAGCCCGCAATACCACCTTAAGGGCTTCCCAGAGCGTGCCCGCCGAATCTACATTGCCAGTGATCTCATCGGAATAATGTGTGATCTCATCCCTGATATCCTCAGTAAAGACCTGATCCTTGAGCGCCTCAGCCCGGAGGCGCCACGTCGGTAACCACGCTTTGGGGCGGCAGTACTGCCAACCCAGGACCAGAGGCGAGTGGTCCGACAGGACCCTCGCTTTGTAGTCTATTTGGGTGGTCTCTATCACCACATCTGGCGTGGCAAAAAAATAATCAAGTCTCGTATGCAGTTGCTGCGGAGCTGAGTAATGCGAGTACTGTTCCTCATTAGGATGTTTCAGCCTCCAAACATCTGCCAGCCCGAAGTCGTCGAGCAGCGTCTGCAATGCTCTGGCTGCTGGGGTGAGCCTATCAATCTTATCATCAGATCTGTCTACCCTGGGGTTCAGCACGCAATTAAAATCCCCTCCCCAAATAACCGCCCCACCCACACATGCACCCAGGTTGGTACACAGGGTCCTAAAATATGCTGCCGTATTTTGATTGGGGGCATACGTATTTACAATGCACACCTCCCTATTCTCCACCAGTGCCTTCAATATGACCATCCTCCCCTCCGTATCCACCATCTCTTGTGTAAATTGAAGCGGAACTTGCGGTGCCACCCAGACCAACACTCCCCTAGCATAGGCAGAATACGGAGAGCCCACTACAGTACCTCTCCACTTCTTCCCAACCATTTCCAACTTTTTGCCGAGTCAGATGCGTCTCTTGCAACAGTGCAATATCAATCTTCTGTCTTTTCAAATACATCATGACCTTGTTCCTCTTTAGGTAACTATTGAGTGCCCTGACATTCCATGTTACGATCTTAAGATCCCCCATAGTTCATAAGTATCCTCCTCCTTCCATGCAGCAAATCCCACCTGCCCACGCGATACAGATACAGCCCTCTGGCTTTTTCTTGTAGCCTCTTGTACAAACTCAAACTCCCCATAACTATACACACCCCAAACTCCCCCCTTCCCTCCCCACCCTCTACCCATCCCTTCCCCAACACCACACTCCCCAACTGCTGCCCAGCTACATCCTCGGAACTCAGGCACCCCCACATCTAGCCCTGCAAGCACCAAACAATGCCCAGTGCTCAGTGGGGTGAAGTCGCCCTAATGGCCACTTAACTAAAGTTACTAAGTGGGGTAAAGAGATCCGCTCTGCAAGGCTCCCCTAAATACAGCAATAGTCACAGTGTTCATAATATCTTGTGCAACAGTCTGACCTTCTCTGCCTAAGGCTGCGCAAATGACTATAATCAAGTCTCAGAGATCTATTCTGCTCCATCTTGTAGCACCCTCCTCGTGAACTACTTATCTCCTCCATCTCCTCTTCCCGTCCGAATATCAGGCTCCTGGGGACATCCCTGTGCATTGAGCCATCCCATGGCGTCCTCCGGAGTCTCAAAAAACAAAGTTTTGTGTATATGAAAAACTTTCAATTTCGCCGGATACAGCAACATGTATTTATGGCCCGCCTCTCTCAATCTCCGCTTTACCGTCCCAAAGTTCATGCGGCTACGCTGCACAGTCAGGGTATAGTCCGGGTAGGCCGTTATGTTTGCCGCTCCTCATGTAATCGTTCTACCCTTGCGGAAATGTTCTAGTATCCTCTCCCGGTCCCGGTAATTAAGGATTTTGGCAATTACTGGCCTAGGCGGGTTTCCCGGAGGCAGCCTCCTTGTTAGGGCTCTATGCGCACGTTCCACCGCGAATCCTTGAGATAAGGCTCCTCCGGGTATCTCCTGCAACAGCATAGATTCAATGGACTCCGTAGGATCGTGGCCCTCCATCCTTCTGGGAGGCCCACGATGCAAATGTTGTTCCGTCGGGCGCGTCATTCTGCCTCCTCCACCCTGATCTCCAAGTTGCCCCTCTCTGCACCAGGGCATGCAATTCGGCCTTATGGGAGGCACAATCTGCGGTGTTCGGGCTCACCTCTTTCTCGAGGTTCTCAGTGCACTCCGCCAAGGACCTGACGTCCTGCCGGAGTAAATTCACCTCCTCCTGCACCTCTCCGACCTTAAGGTCCAATGCCGTTTTCAGCTCAGTTACAGCCAGTTCAAGCTTAGCTTCCCAGGTCGCCTTCAAGTCCGCAATCGCAGCCAGGACCTCTTGGTTAGTACCCATCGCAGGCATGCCACCTGTAGGCGACTTATCCTTACTTTTGGAATTTTTCGGACCAGGGGACGTATTGGCGAAGTCATCCAAGGTGGGCTGCTTCACCTTCGGTCTCACTGTTCTATTAGACATGACCCAGAGGACCTGCATTCTGCACAAGTTACAAATGCACACACAGTTCGCTTCTATCGCCCGACCACCATGCGTCCTGCTCCTTCCTTTGTTCCGGTCGTTGATCAGCCATTTTGTTTCGTCTTTCGTCTTCAGTGCTCCTTATCTTTTTCGCACGAAACTCCACCACCGTTCCTCCCACGCCTTTCAAAAGTACACCAAGCACAGTCAGACCGTTCATACACCAGCATGTGTGTTTTCAGCAGTCATAGGCACCTTGTTATGCACTATTTCGCCAGGATCATTTCAGGATCTCGGGAGCTCCTCCAGATCGCGTCCTCCTACATGGCCCTCGCAGCCACGCCCCCTGAATAATGAATAATTGATGTTCAAAACCATCCTCCTCTCTACTAAGTGTTATTGAGGACCGATTGACCTCTGACGGGCCCATGGGATCAGAGCTCGCCCTCGAGTACCTTAAGAGAAGATAGCTGCACCTTGAGGGGCAAGGGGTGCAGGATTCTTTACTCCAACACCGATCAATAAGGACCACTCAATGGTTCAACAAGGAGACAGTGAAGTTTTATTTCATGCCAAGCTAAGGCTGACACAGAGCACAAAACAGCATTGTGGTCAAGTACACAAGCTCCATCACCCGAGCTCAAACTGAAGCTCCTTCTTATAGCTAGTCAGAAGGAGAATCCAACCCCCACTCTCTCAACCTGTGTCAAGGCAAACTCTTCGTTTAAGCATTCGCTCACGCGACAATTGTTTTTAATTGAACTAAACCTTCAAAAATGAAATACATTCTGCCGCACATTCTTACTTTTTCCTGGTGCCCTGCCCAAGTATGGTTAATGCAGCTGGAACCTTTAGATACATTTCCAGACAAGGCCCAATTAATTGTCTGGATTCAGCACATTTGTCTAATTTCTGACAGCATGGTAGCCTTGAATGTTTCAATTTCAGAATTACCTCACAATACACGATCTGAACCATTACTTAATTTCACTCATTTTAGCAACATTTTCAGTTACATGCAGTTCCAGTAAAAGGCATTTGTCAGAGCTCTTTTCTGTCTGTGTACAGAAAACCTTATTATCCATTCTGTGCCTTGCCACCTTACCACATCATGATAAAGACATTTTCGACCTTATAAACATGACACCCTTTAAACTACTAGTATATGCTAAAATTATGAATACCATTTTCACATAATTACAACACCAAATGAGTCCATACAAATTTCTCTGCTTAGTTGTAAGTGAGGGGAGCTGCCCCCACTGCATTCAGATGTTGATTCCCTATCTTTATCTCAGCTCCTCCAGTACAAAGGGTTGTCTTATTCTCAGTTATTGCACTTGAATTATAAGACAATATCTCACAAAATGTGAAAAACATAAGAAAATACAAACAAAACATGAGGCAAAATGTAGTTGTAAGATGTATTGCCATAGTATTCAAATGACATACAATATCTTGCCTTGCTGGTCTTGCTGGTTTCCTTGTTAATGTGCAATTCATATACTGGAACATTCCCATTTTTTATTTATGATGTAATTTTTGTTATCTTTTGTAAATCACACTTTTATATCAAAAACTGAAGAAGTATTGCAATGATGATTCTGAGAATATGTCCAAATGTTGTCTTACTAGAGCTTGGTAAGACTGCAATATGTAGGTAAAAACAGCATGCAAAAATGTGTGCAATGTTATTATAATCAGCAACGTAAAAGGTGCACTGTGCACATTTTCTTTGGATCCAGTGCATTAATGCATTGTGTCTTGTTCCTATCCAAAATTATTCTAGAACAGCTGCAAGTTAATTCAATCCTTATTAGACTTGACAAATTTCAATTGTGTTCCAGAGTTTATTTTTTAATCCATGGACTCTTTATCCATGCTTTTGGTAGCTGATCTGGTCTGCATGCGCTGAACTTCTTTTCTTGCTTCAATGTTCGCAGATGCAGGAGGGGTCAAGGTCTCTCCTTTATACAGTTTGATGTTGTGCAAATGCAACCAGGCTTGTCTCCCTTGTAGCTTGACAGCTGTGGGAGTAACTTCTTCTGCTTGATATGGTCCTTCAAAACAAGATTTATTTCAAATGCAAACAAACTTTTCTACCAGCATCTGGTCCCCTGGATATAGACTAGATTGCTTCAATGGATTAATATGCTGAAAAGCAGGAAGTCCTCACACTATGGAACAGGGGATTACCACATCATTATAAACTGAAAGGAGATCCAGAGGTCAGGGTTTTGTAAATCTGTATCAAAAATATTTGTTTAGAATGATACTATAATTATGAATGAAAATCAATCATGTATAAATCATAGACAAGGACAACTTCAAGAGATTGTCAGGATCAATTTGTTGGCCATCTTCTTCATTCCTCTTTGACCCCTCCCTCCGGTTCTTGATCTGTTTGAAAATAAAAGAGACACTAGAAGTCATATTTGCCAAATAATTATGCATCTCGCTACCTCATGTCTTTGCTACACTGTAGACATCATTTTCCACCCTAGTAGGAGGAGCAAGAGGCATTTCCATATGGTGTCCAGTCACCAACTCATGAGGAGTCAGGTGGTGATCTGTGCAGACTGATTTTGCAGGGCATATAGTGGAAGGTGTAAGCAAAGGAACCACCCCTTCTTTAAAGTGACCTTGATTTTAGCTATCCTCTCTTTAAAGCATCTGTTTAAATGTTTACATACCCCATTCACCTGTGGGTGATAGGCAGAAGAGAATATATGCTTTATACCTAATAAAAGAGTGACATGCTCAAATAGTTCATTTACAAAATGCAGTTCATTGCCAGACCACATAACTACACACACACACACACACCATGTTGGGAAAACCTCATGCACATGGAACTTGGCAGCACATGTTGAATCAGGATGTGTACATGGACCTGCCTCAATCCATCTGGGAAAGGGACATACTCCTAGCAGCATGTACCTATAGCCATTGCATGTCTGCAACATATCCACATAATCTATATGAAGATGCTGAAAGGGGCCATTGGGTCTAGGGATTTCTCCTCTAACTGTCTGCAAAGTGTGCCCTGCTGTACATTTCTGGTGCATGTGGCATCACGGTGCATACATGGACCATCCTCAATCCATCTGGGAAATGGACATACTACTAACAGCATGTACCTATAGCCATCGCATGTATGCAACATATCCACCTAACCTATATGAAGATGCTGAAAAGGGTCATTGAGTCTAAGGAGTGCTCCTCAAAGTGTGCCCTTCTGTACATTTCTGGCACATGAAGCAATTTACAATAAACTGTGCCACATGCTCTGATACATTTAGTGAAAAACAATTGTCTTCAATCATAGCAACACGACTCTCTTGAGTCGTATGTGTGGGGTAGTGAAGCTGCTCCAATTCCGCCCTCACTAATGCTAGAGGCATTACTGGCTTTATATATGGCCTCAGTGGGGGATAAAGAACACCCCTGCTTTCTCCATAAATCATGCTCTTCTTGTTTGGCTCGGCCTTTTAAATCAATTAGCTGAACAATTTACAACATATTACAACCATCCTTTACCTTCATACACCTTTCTGAAATTTGTTTAACACTTTTTGCTTCAAAATCAGAAATGTTTGGGAAATATGCTACCCTTTTGGCTTCTATGAATGCATCTTTGTTACTGTGAGAAATCATGTCTATTCTTTTCGTGTGGGATGCGCATTTCACAACAGTGATAGCCAATGGGAGTCTTAGTGCTTCAATAAGCTTATCCTATCAGGATGCATGTTGCACATAAAGTTATTTTGATCTTGGCTATCCTTTCTTTAAGGAGTCAATTTAATCTCTTACAAACACCATTCACCTGTGGGTGATAGGCAGATGAAAACGTGTGTTTCATGGCTATTAGAAGAGCTATCTGTTCAAACAATTCATTTACAAAATGTGGCCCATTATTAGACCGTTGGACGTCGCACACACCCCATCTAGAAAACACCTCATGTGTGAGAAACTTTGCAACACATGTGGCATCATACATGGACCTGCCTCAATCCAGCTGGAAAAAAGTACATACTCTCGGACCAGGACTTGAAAGAAGTGCTCTTGCCTTATGATGTTTCCTGTGAAGCAGTAGGATTTTTTGGAAGTCTTCCCTAGAAAAAGTCCTCTCCTTGAAAAGGATTAGAGGGTTCCACCCCCGAAGTCACAGTGCCTACCTGCAAAAACAAGCAGAGCACAGGGACCACAGAAAATGAGGTCCTGTTAATGGGGAAAAGGCCAATGCTGAAAAAAAGCAGATTGTTATGGTTGGTATCCGTCAATAGCGTTTCTGAAGTATACTTCACTCCGGATTCTGTAGTGTGCCAATAATATACTGAATAATATGTCTTAAGTTCAGTACAAGGATATAATACAAGCAGAGAAAATGGTAGCATGGAGTAGTGGAGCCAATGCCACAAAGAGGAGTAGTCAAAAGCAAGTAAGCAAAAAGACAGGTGGTCACGGGCAGGGTGCAATTGTGGGTCAGAGAGAGTGGAATAAACAGAAGGGAAGACAGGGGAAGCAAGACTAGATGAAAGAGGGTAATTAACCAATAGAAGGAAAATGAACATCTTACCTCAATGGAAACCAGAGGGTTGCAATGCACAGTGCGTTGTGAGAGGAATTGATAAATAGACTGGCCGTGGCCATCTTGCCAGGAGACTGGACTAGCATTAGCATGTTGTAAAACAACGTGATGGAAACAAGGCATGAAGCCATTTCCATCGTCCCCAAGAAGGGTAGCGTGGTGCTATAACACATAGTACCACTAACATAGCTACAACCATTGTATACTATCAACATATCCACATAATCTATATGTAGATGCTGAAAAGGACCATTGGGCCTAGGGATTTCTCCCCTCACTGTTTGCAAAGTGTGTCCTGTGGTGAACATCTGGGTAATAAGCAGTTCAGAATAAAATGTGCCATGTGTTCTAATAAATTTGGTGAAAACCAATCTTCTGCAATTGTGGAAGCAAGATTCTCTCTAGTTGTGTGTGGGGTAGTGAAGTTGCTCCAACGCCACCTTCAATAATGATAGAGGCATAACTGGCTTTCTGGTGCTGTCCTGTCTCCATAGAGCCTCAGTGGGAGATAAATAACACCTTCTCTCTTCCATAAATTCTGCTCTTCTTGTGATGCTTGATCTTGTAACTCAGTTAACTGTACAATGTACAACATATTAAAACCTTCCTGAATGATCATACATCGTACTAACATGTGCGTAACACTTTCTACTTCAAAATTTGAAATGTTTGGAAAATATGCTGCCCTTTCCACTTCAACATCTGCAGCTTTGTTACCGCGAGAAATCATGTCTGCACTTTTAGTATGGGCTGCCCAATTCACAACAGTGATAATGAATGGGAGCTTTTGTGACTTAATGAGTTTATCCTATAGAGACACATGTTGCTCTGGTGTGCTGTCTGCGTGTCCTCCATCTTTTTCAGGGGGAAAATCCTGCATGTACAGTTGTCATCACAAAGGCGGAGTCAGAGTACACTGTAATTTCCTTATCCTCATATTTTTTAAGTGCAGCGATAAGCGCCACTAATTCTGCAGCCTGTGCTGTGCAATGCGAAGGCAATCTTTGACTACTTCAAATTCACCCTCATGGTTCAGCTTTACTACTGCTGATCCAGTATGCCATTCACCAGTCGTTTGGTCAATTTTTGAAGAACCATCAATTAAGAGAATTTCCCTCCTCCGAGAGCATGTTCTCTAACATGGGGGATGTCATCATAAAACATTGTGTAGGCATGTACATAGTTATTCTTTCCTACTGGTTCTGCTATAAATATTGCTAGATTCACTATTCTGCTTCCAACAACTTTGATTGGTTGGTTTGAAATAATTACCTCATATCCTGATGCTCTTTCTGTAGTCAATGTACTTTTGGGCTTTTCAAAAATAGCAAATAATGAACGATTGGCAAATAATATCATTGAACTCCCCATTGTAATGCTTGAAGATTTTTCAATAGCAAATGCAGCAACAGCTAACACTTGTTTGCAATGGTAATGCCCTTTCATTACTGGATCTACATTCCCACCATAGTAAGCAATGGTCTGTGTCCATTTCCTAATGTTGTTTTCTGTGTAAGGACTGCTGTCATAACTTCTCCATTTGCATGAGAAAAGTAGGTAAAATTCTTCATGATAATCAGGATTTCCTATTACAGGGGCTGTACTTATCAACCTTTATAATTCTTCAAATCCTTCAATCATTTCATCTGACCATGTTATCTTACCTGTGCCTACCTGTGCTTCCTTAAGTCCTTTTAAAATTGGTGGAATGAATGTGCTATAATTGAAAACCCAGGCTCTGCAGAAGTTACATAGGCCTAAAGATTTTTGCATTTCCCTCACTGTTTTAGGTTCTGAAGTCTTCATAATTGATTCTGTACTTTCAGGTGTCACTTTTCTCCCTTCTTCAGAGATTAACCCTCCCATATATGGGGCCTCTTTCTGACAATATTATAATTTGTCCTTGTCTACTTTGTATCCTTTTTCTGCTAATATTGTCATCAGTCGCACTGAGACTTCCCTGCATTTCTCTTCTGTTTCACAGCACATTCAGTTATCACCTACACACTGGATTATTGCACTCTCAAGTTGCACACTAACTAAGTCCATTTGAAGAACCCTATTAAAGATTGAGGGGGACTCCCATTACCTCTGAGACAAACAGGAATGTTTTAGGTGCTGATTTCTATATGAAAATGAAGTCAAATCGTGTTAGTCTTCATGAAAAGCAATTGAAAATAATGCATTCTATAAATCTATTACTGTAAAGTCTTTGGCCTTAGATGGGATGTTAGATAATGTTGTAGCAGTATTTGGAACTAAAGTAAACTCTGCTTAAACAATATTATTTAGGGGACAGAGATCCTGAATACATTTCCTCAACAAATTTCTTCACGGGTACACAATTGTGTTACATGAAGACTCTGATGGTACTAATATTCCCTGCTTCATTAAAGTGGAAATCATCTGAAACATACCTTCATCTGCTCCTATGGACATGTGATATTGTTTTGCTTGTGGCGAGATTGATCCTGGTTTAATCATAGACCCATATGATATGGACTGTTGGTCCATAAAATGTTTGGTACTTTCTATAAATCTTCCTGGAAAAAATTACAGTTTATTTTTTACCATCGCCATTCCCTGTGGTATCTCTTGATTCTCCACTTTTATCCAATAAGAGAGACTTATGAAAAATAAAAACTCATTGTCTGAATAATCGTCCTTGAAATGATCCTTGTCTGTCAAGCCTGTCAACCTATATCCTTCACAAAGGGCTATTACTACTTTCCATGCTCTTCTCTCATCATCTGTCCCATGGACAATGACCATTTATTCTCTAACCACTGGTGCTTCTAACTCCAAGGGGACAACCTGTCTCTCTTCATCATCCATAGGTATTTCTGGTCTAAACATAAATTCTTCAGGTTTTCTCAATATTTTACCTACCAACCTAGGTAACCACATTTGTAAAATAGTCACTCCATATAAAAATACTTCTGGATCGAAAAGGCACTCCTCGTAATGTTGTTTGACTTGTGAATAATAAGATTAACTCTTTCACATTTATATAAGGTATCAATGTAGTGGAACACACTATTCCTTCATCAGTAAAAGATATTGGGGGTCATTACGAGTTTGGAGGTAGCCATGGCTGCCTCCAAACCCAGGTCCGGGTCCATTCTGATACCTTCTTTGAAATATTTGCAATGAACTTGGGGTTGGTCACCCTGAGTTACCTGGGGGCAAACAGATGTGGACTCCCTGCTCGCTGTGCTCAGAGAGGCACAGCTTCACCTCACTGATGAGACCCAACAAGGCTGAAACATGTGTATGGGGTTGCTGTTGGTACTCTTGTTCAGAGAGGAATTGCCATAGTATTTCGGTGCTGGACTGCCCATGTGGGCAGGACAAAGACTGATATGCAAATGGATATTTCCCATCTGTGAAAGGTACAGTGAGTAAAAAAGCGTGTGCTCTAAACTCTCATCTCAGAACAGGTTATCATGCCATGTTCTTTCTGGAGAGGAGCGCCTGCTACCTTTTTTGAAATAATTCTTTCTAAGCTGGACTATTGTAACAGCCTCTATATAAATCTGCCTGCCTCTACTCTCTGCCCTCTGCAACTGATCCAGAACAGGACTGCAAGACTTGTCCTTGGCATAAAGCCCAGGGATCGTATCTCTCCAGGACTGAAATCTCTTCAATGACTCACAGTGGCTATGAGGATTAAGTTCAAAACTCTCTGTATTGTCCACAAGGCCTTGTGGGGTTTGGAGCTGCAATACCTTTAACTATCTCTTCCTAAATATCTTCCTTCTTGAGCTCTCCGCTCATCCGCATCCAACTCCCTCTGGGTCAGTCGCTTCTCCAAGCTTCTCTCTTTGGCCGGGGCCTCCCTCTGGAACAGCCTTCCTGTCTCCCTGAAACTTGAGGTGAACCATCTCCGGTTCCGGAAGCACCTCAAAACCTTCCTCTTTGCCCCTGCTTTCTCTCCCACTCTACCCTGCTAAATTCCTGGCTGAAGCGACACTGGTTACCTGACCACTCTTTCTGGCTCACGGGCCCTGACCCCACCAGTTGCTCACCTGTACTGCCTCCCTGGCAACCCCTGTACTGGGGATGTTTACTGTATCCCTACTGTCCCCCATTAGCACATATATCTGCACTTCCTTGCACTTGCCACCAGTGGCCTTTTTTTAATGTATCTATTTTTATTCTACTATCCCATGTACTGCACTTTCCCCTCTCCCTTCCCCATGCACTTTTCTGTTTACCCCTCCCCATGCACTTGCTTGATCTGAATGATACATGGCCTAGTAGGATTGTTGTTCTGTCTTCCCTTTGTTCCCCCTCCCTTGCCTCATTGCGCCTCGAAACACCTGTGTATAGGTGCGGTATAAATGCCATATCATATCATATCATAAATGTCCCATCCTTTCACAATTCCAAAATTGTTGCAGCTGTCCACTTTTAAACCATTAAACCCTCCTCCTCCCTGAGGGTTTTGGAATCCACCTCGTCCTCCCCTAGGCCTATTCCTTCTCCGTCTTGGCCACACGTTGTGCCCACTCTGATCCACATGGCTTTGCTACAGTGGCCTTATCTCCTGTGTCGCCACATCTTCACCACTTGTCAATACAGTGCCCTCTATTGGCTAATTGTGCCATTTGTTTCTGAACTAACTTTGCTTCATCCTACTTTCAGCTTTCTTCTTATGTTTCTCCTGCAACAATTGGCAATGATGCATGATAGTCAATTGTTTCTCTGGCCATGACTTCACTTCCATCCCTACCTGTTTCTTCATCTGCCGTTGCACTGGCTCAGGCAGTCCCTGACATAAAATGTGGTAAAATAATGCTGTTTTATTGCATGGTTCTCTCATCTCGAGACTCCATCATTCTTAAATATCTTGAATAAAGGCAACAGGATGGTCATCTTCACCAATTTTCCTAGTCATAATCGCACCCATGTCTGATGTATTGGGATATTGTAATCTGAGCGCCCGCCATACATCTGCTCTGCAATTATTAAATGGTGCATCATCGTGTGTCATGTTTTGTGCAGTCACACTTGCATACCCTGCCTTTTTCCAAATGTTGTTAGCCCTCTCCCCTATAAATGTCGCTAGCAGGCCTTTTATATCGTCTATTGCTAACATCATTCCTGATGTCATTCTCTCAAACTCATAAATCCACTTTCACACATCTGAAGTCAAACTAGGTAATTTACATTTCAAATGATCCTTGTCCATTTGAGGCCACAGCAAATATGGTGGTCGTCCTGTCCCTTTCTCTAATTACGGGATTTGTGTAAATTCTGATCCGTAATCATTCCCACCTACACTTCTTGTTTTCGAGGTGGGGCCATTCTCTCCCATTCTTCTCCGTCCTGGCAGTGACCTTAATCTGCTTACATATGGTAGGGATATATCCCCTGCACTACACGATCATACTTGTGGTCGCTCAGTATATGGTGTCGGTTCTGGTGTTCTTTCTTTAGGGTCCTCTAAGTCTGACCATTTCACCTCTTTTTCTACACATGAGTCTTTCATAAAACCTCATGTGACCTCTCTTGTGCTTTCTTATTTATTTATTTATTCATCCATTTATGTGTTTATTTAATGATTTATTTATTTATTTATTTTACATTTGTAAAGCACATATACAAACTGTAGGCATTGAGGCGCTGTTGCAGGTACATGTACTAGTCAAGCTAGTCAAATGCAGGCATCATTGAAAACAGGGACAAAGTGACAAGTGAGCAATCATTTGGTGGTCATCATAGAGATAATACAGATTCATACCTAGTCAGAGACAACCAGGTGGCACTTATCCTAAGAGCAGGCAGTTGGGCGGTTGGACAGAAGAGCTCCTTGTCAGTTTTAGATAAAAAGCAGAGTTTTTAAAGCTTTTTAGAAAATCCAATAGGATTTCTCTGCCCTCAAGGAGGGTGGCAGGTTGTTCCATAGTTTGGTAGCAATGTAAAGGAAGCTGGAGCCTCTGGCTTTGGATCTTTTCGCTTTGGGCACAATTAGTCTATTTGTGTAAGGTTTCCTAGTTGGTCTGGAAGAGTGGACTTTGGCAATTCTTTTGGAGAGGCAGTGTGGCGCTGTGTTGGATAGGCTCTTAGGGGTGCCTATCCACCACAGTTTTCTTCTCTTTCTTCGTCTGACATCATTATGCCCCAACTTTTAAGGCTAACATCCCTTCTAACATCGAGATCAAGTCTACTTAGAGACAACAGTCTGTGCTTGTCTGTCATTATGTAATCTGATCTACCTCCCATTTACCTTGATAAAAATTCTTCAATATTCTCTTTGGTTTGGTACCCGTCTTTATCCCTCATTTGCCTAAATAAATCCACAATCCTTTTCCCTATGTCTTCTACCTCATGCTTGTCAGCCTATATTTGTATTCTTGGTATCCCTTCCAGCTCCCTGCAGGTCTGCTGTGACCCTCTTCTTCCCATTGTTTTCATGTTTCAATCAGCACTGTGCCTCTGTTGAATAGATCATCTATTTTGCCATCCCTTTATCCCCTACTTCTTTTAATTCCTTCTTCCATTCTCCTCGCCTCTCTCATCTCTTCTTCCTCTTGCCTTCTTTTCAACCTATATACTTTCCAACTCTGTGTTTCCATCTCCTTGCATTTAATTTCCTCTAGTCTCTCATTTTCTTTCCTTTCCTCATAACTTCTTCGTTCATCCTTTCGCTTCCTTTCTTTTATCGGGTATGCACCAAAATGTCGACCTTGTAAATGCAACTACGCAGTTACGGTGACTTTGGTGCATTTCCTATTACCGATGACCATTACTGTCGAGGGTTGTGTGGGTGCCCCCGCTTACAATTGCTCTAAGCAGGACACAAGAATGTGATTTTTTCTTTTAAACACCCTGCGGCATCAGCTCCGACCCACGTAAGTGGGAGGAACCGACGGTGCAGGGATAGCGGTGAGTTGCTGGTGCAGACACAAGTGTGCTGCTGTAAAGGTAAGTGGGGTGGGGGTCGGGTAGGGGAATGCGGGCCGGGGATGTGTGTAAAGTGATCTATTTGATCACTGCGCCACACCGTAATTGGCGTTGACATTTTCATCGGCGCAGTTACTGGCGGCGCCATGATCTCATAGATTTTTTTTCCTTCTCTTCCTTGTATGCTTTCTCTCATTCTCTTTCCTTCTTTTCCCACTTTTCTCTTTCTTCTCTTTCTCTAACCACATCAATGCCCTTGTCATCTAGTTTGAGTAATATCTTTCCTTTGATCCATTCATTCTGTACTAACGTCACTTCCTTGGCCTTGTCCTTCACTTCTCTTTGTCTCTTTACTTCTTCTTCTATCTCTATTTGTCTGTCCTTTTTCTCATCACACTGTTTATTTTCATGTGTGTTGACATATATTTGCATTCTCTACTTTTGCTCTCTTCCATATTGTCCTCACTATTATAAGCGGGGCGCTTGGATGTCAGATTAACACATCCCGTCGCTGCCTTCTCTTCTTTTAAAGGATAAATTCCCTGCTCCTTAGTCTTTACGCTTTTATTTTCAGAAGGGGAAAGAGGAGCCAAAGGTGTTACATCCTCCCCTTTATGCTGATTAGGCAGCCACTCCTTCTCAGGTTTATCTTCTTTCTCACTGTGATACATCTTCCATAATTCTAAAACAACCAACCTTTTCTGTAACTTCTTCCCTGTATATGTAGCTTGTATGTTGTCATACATCACAATACTGTTTTTGATCACAAGCCTTCTTGCAGCCAAGGCATGAGTGTTTTATTGGTCGTGCCCTTGACCCACTCAGCGTGGTACTGTTTAATTTTGAGTGTATATCTGGACAGTGTCCTGCATAAATGTGGAAGGGTAGTGTCCTCATGGTGACAAGTTGATTTTGACTGTCAATAGCTACCGGATCTTTTATTTTTTTATTTACTTTATCAAATATACCACACCAATTGATTCGATCAAGCACCATCAATCACTGCCCATTAGCAGAAAACCAAATGTTTTAACCAATTTAAAAAATCTACGCAATGATGTTCTTTTTATTCCTTCATTTAACATTTCTTCAATTTTTACTCATTCTATGTTTTATTATTGAGACTCTCTCATTTATTTATTTATTATTCTCCTCTGATTTTGTATCCCCATGATTGACGTCAATCTCTTGATTAAAACATCTGATGATCACCATCATTTTTTATTATGGTTTTATAACTCTTAATCTAGACACAATACATGTTTTACACAGACATATGTATAACCCCATACACATGTGCTTCCTTTACTATCTCAGGTAAAAGTATCTCATCTCACTTTTTTCCCCATTTTGGAGTTTGATACACACTCTTCTTTTTTGACTTTGCCTCACAAATCCTTAAATAATACCCCCACTTGGAGTTTTGTTGCATACCCTTCCATCCATCTTGGAACCAGGAATTGAGGTGTCTTCTTCTTTTCTTTTTAATCCACAAAATCCTTTTAATTATATAGATATATTTACAATACTTACATCCGTGGCTTAGCTAGAGTCGCTCGGCATCAACTCTTCCCCAATTGACCAGTTTGTCTTCAGCCCGCGGAGCACCTGTGGGAACCGGACAGGAATTTCTTCAAAGGGGCCGACTGATTCTTTTCACACATGTGCATTACGCGCCGCTCTCCACAGGAAGCTCCACGATCTTCTGGCTAATTGGCGAATGTAGTTTATATTCCGAGAGTCAAAATCTGGGCCCAGGTCGACTGCACCAGAACCATCCGCACTGCTAGCAAACTGTGTAATTGCACCTTGCAGCATCTCATGTGCTTGATGGAATTACTAATAATGATCTGAGACCCAAATAACTGTACAGACTCATAGAATATGGCAAAGTACTACTTTATTATAAACTGAATAAAGTAGGGCAATCTGGAGAACAACAAGTTGCAGTCCACGCACTCACACTTATGTTTTGATTATACAAAGGCTTTATACTTCGATGTATGTCAGCTATGATATGATATGATATGATATGGCATTTATAACGCGCCTACACACAGGTGTTTCATGGCGCGACGAGGCAGGGGAGGGGAAAAAGCGGGAAGACAGACAGCAATCCTACTAGGCCAGGTGTCATTCAGATCACGCAAGTGCATGGGTAGGGGAAGGTGGAGAAGTGCAGGGGAGAGGACAGTGCAGTACATGGGATAAGACAATAAATAAACATTAAGTGAAAATACGGCCAGCAGGTGGCAAGTGAAAGGGTAAGTGCAGACGACCGGTGTCAAGTGCTGGAGGTGGGACCGTAGGGATACATAAAACAGTCACCAAGTGCGGGGTTTGCCAGGAAGGCACTGCAGGAGTGTGACTGGCGGGGGAGGGGACCTGGGCCCGAGATCAGAGGGTGGCCAGGTAACAAGTGCAGTTTCAGTGTCAGCCAGGAAATCAGCAAGAGAGAGGAGGAGAAAAGGCAGACACAAAGAGAAAGGCTTTGAGGTGCTTCCGGAACCAAAGATGATTCTCCTCAAGTTTCAGGGAGGCAGGGAGGCTGTTCCAGAGGGAGGCCCCAGCCGACAAAAGAGATCTACCATCAACTTGTTGCTTGGAGAAGCGAGTGGCCATGAGGGAATTGGAGGCAGATGAGCGAAGAGCTTGAGAAGGAAGGTATTTAGGAAGAGAGAGTTGAAGGTATTGAGGCCCCAGAAGGCCTTGTGGACGATGCAGAGGGTTTTGAAATGAATCCTTGCAGCCACTGGGAGCCAGTGCAGAGATTTCAGTCCTGGAGAAATACAATCCCTGGGCTTGAGGCCAAAGACAAGTCTTGCAGTCCTGTTCTGGATAAGTTGCAGAGAGTAGAATCAGGCAGATTAGAAAGAGGCTGTTGCAATAGTCCTGCCTGGAGAGAACCAGAGCTCTGGAGACAGTGTGCTTCTGGGGAAGGAGAGGAAAGGAAGAATACCTCTGAGGAGGTGTAGCTGGTAATGTGACTTCTTAGAGACATCAGAGATGTGAGGAGAGAAGGAGAGTGTAGAGTCGAAGATGACCCCAAGACTTTTAGCCTTGCAGTTGGGAGCAGGAAGGGGGCCAAGAGAAGCCGGCCAGAGAGCTACAAGAAAGGAGGGCATGGGTGTGCCGATGAGGAGAATCTCAGTCTTACTGGCATTAAGGCAGAGGTCATTGGCGGCACACCACTCTTGGGTAGCAGACAGACAGTCAGAAATGAGGGAAGTAGAGGTGGAGGCCGAGTGTAGCCTGAAGTTGAGCTGAGTGTCATCCGCATAGCACTGAAAGTTGGGGCAGAGAGCAGCTATGCGGTGGGCCAGGAGTGCCAGGTATTGGTTGAACAGTCAGGGAGAGAGGTTAGACCCCTGGGGGACACGACAGGTAGAGAAAAAGATAGGAGAGAGGAAGGACCCAAGTTGGACGGACCTGGGAGGGTCGGTCGTAGAGGAAAGAAGTCAGCCACGCCAGAGCCTGACCAGTGATACCAAGCTTATCACGGAGATGGTTGAGCAGGATGGCATGGTTGACAGTATCAAAGGCAGAAGAGAGATCAAGCAGGATGAGGATGCAAGGGGTGTTAGAGTCAAGGTTGGAGAGCAAGTCTTCACAGATGTTCAGGAGAGCAGTTTACGTGCTTCTGCCAGCTCTGAAGCCAGACCGATGATCATGAAGACAACCAACATATTCAGTGTGGAGATTAAGCTGGGAGATGGCCAGTTTCTCCAGGAGCTTACCCAGGAAGGGAGTGAGGGAGATGGGGCGATAGTTAGCCAAGGCTGGAGGGGTCGGCAGAGGTTTAATTAAGAAGTGGGTGCACAAGGGAGCGCTTCAGGGCAGATGGGAAGACTCCAGTGGCGAAGGAATGATTGCCGAAATCAGCCAGGGCCGGAGCCTGGCAGCCAATGTGGTCCTTTATGGTTTTGGAGGAACAGGGGTGAACCTGTTTTGATGAGACTTTCATAGATCGGACTTCTCTAGAAACCTTGCCAGTGAAGAACAGGGAAAGGCAGAGAAGGAGGGAGGAGAGGAGGCTGCACAAAGGCCAGAGAAAGAGCAGGGAGTGGGGCAAGGGAGAGGATAGGAGGAGAGAGAGGACAGGATGTCCTGAGTGTTAGAGATGAAGTGAGAAGCCAGTGCCGTAGAGAGGTCTGGGAGGGGACAGGAGAGGTAGGGACTTCGGCAGGATTGGCCAGTTCCTTGCAGATTTTAAAGAGTTCAGCCGAGTTGTTAGATGCCGCAGAGATGCGGGCTTGGATATGCGCTCTCTTCTTGGTTAGGACAGAGAACCTGTATTGCCTTTGAAGCAAGCGTAAGGCAAGCTTGTCAGAGGATGTACATGAAGCATACCATTTCTTCTCAGCCACCCTACACTTGCGTTTAAGGGTGACGCGGTCTGAGCCGAACCAGGAGTTGCACTTGAATTTGAGCTCAAGCTTCAATTGGATTCTCATGACAGGGGCAAGGATATCAAGAGTATCAAATATAGAGGAGTGAAGCATGGAGAGGGCTGTGTCAGGATTAGAGTCAGCCTGAGGAGGAAGGGGGGGGGGGGTGAGAAGGTGGCAGCGAAAGCCTCAGCTGAAACGTGCTTCATGGGTTGGATGACCAAGAAGGCAGGTGGCATTGATGGAAGTGGCTTGGCCTGAGGGGTTGGGAGGGTGAGGTGGGAGGAGATGAGAAAGGGATCACTCCAGGAGAGAGGACTGGTGAGAGGGACAGAGAAGGGAAGGTCTGAAGAGATCAGAACATCCAGAGTGTGCCCTGCAGAGTGATTTGGGCCAGAAGGGAGAATGGAGAGTGGGAGAGAGTCGCAGAGGTCACGAAAGAGTCCAGAGGGAGGACAGGAGGCATCCAGGTGGATGTTGAAGTCTCCAAGAAGGAGGAGTTGAGTAGTGGAGGCCAGGTGTGAGGCGGAGAGGTTAGCCCACTAAGAGAGGAAGGATTAGATTTGACCACGTGGCCGATTGATAGCAGCCACAGTGAGTGAATGGCTAGGGGAGAGAGAGAGCCTGCAGTCCAGGCATTCAAAAGAGGAGTAGGTCTGCGTAGGAGTGACAGAGGCAGGTATCCACTCAGGGAAGATCAGGGCTACACCCCCACCAGAGCGGTTGGCCCTGGGTGCAGAGAGGATATTGTAACCATCAGGTAGGAGCATTTCAAAGCTCGTGACAGAGCTGGCCGTGAACCATGTCTCGGTGAGACCGAAGACATCAAGGTCAAGTTCTTCCAGAAGGCAGCAGATATCAGAGGAGTGTTTGACAGCAGAGCGAGAGTTTAGAGTGGCAATGTGAAGAAGGTTGCCAACCTTGGAGGACTTCCAGGGAGGGGTACAGATAGGAGGTACATCCTGCAGAGGTGTAGAAGAAGCCTGAGAGGGGGCAGAGAGGGAGGGAGAAGGCAAGGTAGTCAAGGAAAGGGGAGAGGGGACAGCAGGAGAATAAAGGAAGTTGATGAGGCGCGGGAAGCGTCTGTCAAAGAGGTGAAGGTTGGTCTGAGGGCCTTGGACAAGGACAGTCCCATTAGAGTAAATATTAATGATGACCTTAGAGGAATGGAAGGATTCCAGGAGGGTGTCCCACCGGGTGCCACCATGAATGGGAGAAGAGGAGAAGGGAGAGAGAACAGAGACCATATGAAGAGTCAATAGGTCTATTGAAGGCACGACAAAGAGGATGTCGGTGAGAGTTTCCTTGGAGGAGGCACTGGTGTAGGTGTCGGCGATAGGGAGGCCTGGGTTGGAGACCAGGATCTCCTTTTTAAACGTCTTCCTCCCAGATTTAGTGAGCAGAGCAGGATAGTCAATAGAGAAGCAGTTTGAAAAGATAGGAGAGACAGAAAGCACCATAGAATAGGCAGGAGAGAAGGGAAGTGGAGGGGAGAAGGGAAGATGCTAGAGAAGGGGAGAAAAAGGCCTGATTTTTCACAATGCAATTTTTAAAATACTGATACAGTGCATATAATACCAACCCGGTGGGAAAGAAAAGGCCTAGGTTTGACAATGCAATTTAAATACTTTCACAGTGCAATTTAAATAATTTCACAATGCAATTTTCAGAACAGGAGTAAAAGCCCACCAAAGTTTGAGAGTCCTGCATAGAGGGAAAAAGGCCTAGGTTTCAACAATGCAATTTAAATACTTTCACAGTGGAATTTAAATACTTTCACAGTGCAATTTAAATAATTTCACAATGCAATTTTCAGAATTGGAGTAAAAGCCCAGCTAAGTTTGAGAGTCCTGCATAGAGGGAAAAAGGCCTAGGTTTCAACAATGCAATTTAAATACTTTCACAATGCAATTTAAATGATTTCACAGTGCAATTTAAATAATTTCACAATGCAATTTTCAGAACAGGAGATAAAGCCCACCTACGTTTGAGAGTCCTGCATAGAGGGAAAAAGGCCTAGGTTTCAACAATGCAATTTAAATACGTTCACAATGCAATTTTCAGACAGGAATAAAACACACCTAAGTTAGAGGAATTAGGGGTCCCGGCCACGCTTACCTGCCTGGTCACAGATGGTGGATGGCTGGTAGCTGGCTCCCCCTGCAGACACCTGCAGACACTGTAGGGAGCCGCCTCTAGCAGGAGCCACCCTTTGCCTAGGGCCCTTAGCCTTAGGGATGCACGGGCAGGGGGGCTGCCCTGGGAGGGATAGAGAAACTGGGCAGAGGACCAATCAGGAAGGAGGGAGGGCTGGAGAGGCGGGAGGAGGTGGAGAGGAAACAGGAGAAGGAAGTCGGGGTCAGGGAGGGGGAAAGTTCGTATCGGGGCTAGCAAAATAAAACACCAGAAACCTGCAATCACAGGTCAAGGGGGCCGTCCCCTACGCAGCAGCTCACCTGCTCAGCTCGGAGTGTAATGCAAGTGGGAGCACATGGCCGTCAGACCCAGGCTGCAGGGACATGAATCACAGACCAATCGGGAAGGAGGGCGGGCTGGGGAGGCTGGAGGAGGCAGAGAGGAAGAGGGAGAAAGAAGTCGGGGGTCAGGGAGGGGGAGAGGTTGCAACAGGGATAGGAGGCCCAAGAACAGCTCAAGTAAAAATGAAACACCAGAAACCTGCAATCACGGGTCAAGGGGGCCATGCCCTACGCAGCAGCTCCCCTGCTCAGCTCGGAATGATGTCATCCTACGTGGCAAACTGTAAAACCAATTGAAGGGAGAGATTTGTTAAGGGAACATATGTACCTATATGTCATATAAGTATTACTAAAGTTGCTGGATGCACCGTTTCTGATAGGCACGCCATGAACCACCTCTAAATAGGTATGATACAGATTATAGCAGAATAACAGCAGCGGATTGACCTGTGCAACTTTGTATAGCATGTTGTTACATAGACCCCTACATTTGGTTGTCATTCTCTCCCAACATTGGACTTTTGGCTCATTAGCAGCACGTAAGATAAACAAAATGCTCTGTGTGTGACAGAACTTGGCTGAAACTGAGCACACACAAGACACCCCTTTAAGTATAGGTCGAGGTCCTGATCCATGTGTGGCCGCTATGCAACCTCTCCCAGGATTTCTAAGGTTGTATGAAAACCCCTATGACCGGCAGTGGCGTGTCATGGGCGTGACTTAACACCAGGCTCCAGAATGAGGTAGGTACCACCCACTAGTCACATCCAGATATGGATCTCTGTACCAACAACCCGTCTTGGATTCAGAACATTTTGGAAAATTTCATCAACACCCGGCGATCCTATTTCCCAATATAATCGTTTTTTGTCTGAGGAAAATTCAAGGATCTTCAATATGTTGATAACATTTCCCAATAACCGGGTCCCCTTTTTGTGCTGTAATGAAATTTGCATCTCAGGTTTCATTACTCCACTGGGCAGTTAAGAGTTCATTTTGGGCATTTGTTTGGCACCTGGTAACAGCAGCGACCTGGATTTCCCCCAACAGGGATTTGGTTTCTATGAGATCTACGTGGATGGCTCTGGTTTTTGCCAACTTGTCAGCCAGGTCCTTTCAAGTTTCTTCTGGTCCCTCTATTTTGGAATGACCTCTGATCTTTTCCAATAGATGGTCATTTCATTAGAGGTGACCAGATCATCAATTGCTTGGATTAATTTCCTGTGCTTGAGCGGTTTGTTATTCACACACAGCATGCCTCAATTTTTCCAATTAATCAGGTGCTCCACTAACCCATTCCTGATATAATTTGAATTAGTAATTATGACCAGTTCTTTGAGTTGGTGTTGCATGGCAGTGAGGATGGCTTGATGTACCGCTATCAACTCTGTCACCTGACTACTTCTGGGACCTATTTTGTACCCAGCAGAGGGATCTGGGGCATCATTCACCTAGGCATTCTCAATGTCAGCTACTAGTTCTTTTTCCCCGTGATTATCAACATGATAGGAGCACCAATCCACATGAACTCTGGGTATACCCTGGCACGTGTCTTCCTCATAGACTTTGTGTGGGGAAGTAAGGTATGCCTCCATATTGTCTTTGGTTTTTAGACTTTGGCCCTCGAGACACTTTTCTTAAGCACAGTCATGCAAGTCAGCCAAACCTTGCTCTAGGGGATTCTTCTTGTTTCGGCCATATCTGACCTCCACAGGTAAGCCTTGCATGACAGAATCCAGGAAGTAATTCTGGAATTACTTATGTTCCCTGTTCAGATTCAGACACTTTGGAGATATTGAGACGGCTAGTGAAGAGTCTAGACAATGAAGTGCTCCCCCTGGATGAATGGGCAGTAATTCTTCAATGCCCACATCGTTGTCAGGAGTGCCTTTTAGCAATCGTTGAATTTTTCCTCCACAGAGGACAAAGTCTTGCTCGCATATATGAGATTACTTTGTTGACCTTGTTGTGCTATTGGTATAATACTTTTGTTAAGAAAGTATTTTATAACCCTATCTCCAAGAAGAACTCCTTGTTCTTTATGGGGTAATCCAAACAAGGTGCTTGGGAAAGGCTACTCTTTAGTTGTTTTATTGCCTGAGATTTTTCTGGACCACACTCCCACTTGACGCCAGCCTTTAATAAATGGACCAAGGGTCATGTGACCGCTGCATAGTCTTCAATTAACTTTCTACTAGTTCTTAGTTCTCGCAGAGTAGTAGGGTCTTTTAATTTCAATAAAGCATCCACCTTTTTTGCCTGGGGACTGAAACACTCAGGGGTGATTTAATGCCCTAAGCAGTTTACATGGGTCTTACACCACGGTGCCTTCTGAAAGGACAGTTTTGCTCCAGCTTTCTGTAACTGGGTCAGAACATAGCGTATTTCAGCTATGTGTTCCTCCACAGTTGAGCCCTTGATTGAGACATCATCTACATAGGCTAGGTCCCCCCTTTCTCCCCAGACAAGTATGGCCTTATGTAGGAAGATATTCAATTAGTTGCCAGAGTTTATCAATCCAAAGGGGATTTGTGTCCACATGTACTGCTGACCCCCGAAGGTAATGGGAAACTTGTACTGGTCTTTCCTACTCACAGGTATGGTCCAGTAATGGTTGATCAGGTCAATGGTGGTATACACCTTTGACCCTTGGATCTGGCCAGTCCCTGATCGATGTAAGGAAGGGGCCATCTTGACATGTGGATCAATTTATTTAACTCCCTAAGGTCTGCGCAAAGTCTGCATTGGCCATTGGCTTTTAGTATCCCCAGTATTGGGTTGTTAAAGGTACTGTGGAATGGACAAATTATCCCACAGGATTCTAGGTTTTTAATAATCTCCATGAGTGAATTCATAGATGCGAGAGGCAATCGATATTGCTTCACAAATTCGGGAGCCATCTTGGGGTCCATAGGTATGGAGGTTGAATGCATCTGTGTGCTTCCACAGTCATACAAATCCACTGCAAAGATATCCTGAAAATTCCAAAACACCTGTTTCAGCTTGTACTTTTGTTTTTCGCTCCCACAGGCATCAGCTACATTGATTCATTCTTCAACCATCTACTTAATGACTGGAATGACCTCAGGTTTGGCAATTTCAGCATTATCCTCCAGTTCGGTGGTGAGATCTCTTTATTATGGTGTTGGCCTGGACATGAGGTTTCAAGGATGGGAGATAGTCACTCGAAATACCACCTCATCCTTCCTTATGTCACAGGTCACCTCTTCCCCACCATAAGGGCAGGAAGAGTACACCAACAAATTCCCCTCTTGCCGGGTGAAAATCTTTTCCAGAGGGATTTTGTCGTCAAAATTGTAACAGTCATTTGGAATTGGTCCAATGATCTCATTACCTAAATCAATAGAATAAAGTTGGGCATCAACCATCATTCCAATAAAGGTGTCTGCACCAAAAGTGATACTTCTAGGGTTGATGTTAGCCACCAGTATTCAAATGGTGTCATGTTCCAGGTCAACTAGGGGTGTAGGATGTAAATACAAACCTTGCCGTTGGAGATGATAATTCAAATTTATACAACCATTCTTGTTTTTGAGGTTCTGTCCTGGCTTAATTTTTAAGGGGATTTGTGAATTGTCGCACCTGTCCTGGGATGGTGACCTCTTCTACCATTTGAACCTCAACCACATACGTCAGCAATTGAGCTGACCGAAATGCTTTCTCAGTGTTGTCAAAGCCCATGAGGTTACCCCCCAGTCGGGACCAGGCTTTGTTATTAATTAGGCCCAAATTAATTGTGAATCAATTGAAAATGTCACTGCCTAAGCAAAAGGCAGAGGGGGTGTAGAGAAGGAGCCAAGTACCCCTACCTCAAGTATCTCGCCCATATTGCCTATATGTTGGGAAGCAGAGTGTGAGACACGTGCAGTACCAGTGAACATACAATACCAAGGAGAATCCTAGAGGCAAGGTTCCCATTGATAAAGCCATACCTGCATACGAGACAGTATGATGGCTTGGCTGACATCTTTCCTCTCACATCGACCCTCCCAGGTCCAACTTGGGTCCTTCCTTTCATCTATCTACCTCTCTACCTGTGGTGTTCCCCAGGGGTCTAACCTCTCACCCTGGCTTTTCAACCAATACCAGGCAACTCTCTCCCACTGCATTGCCACTTTCTGCTCAAATTTCCAGTGCTACGCTGACAACACTCAACTCATTTTCAGGCTGCCCTCTGCCACCTCCTCTCCCTCTCTCATCTCTGATTGCCTAATTGCTATTCAAGTTTGGTGTGCCGCCAACAGTGGTCGAAGTGAGCGGGAGCGGTCGGGAGCGGTGCTCCTATACTTTTTTTAATTACCTTTTACAGCTCCTATACTTTTATTTTTTTAAAACCGTTCCAGAATGATTTTGTTTTAAAATAAAGGTGTAGGAAGAAGTTGAAACCTTCACTTTCAGTGCACTGCACTGAACGTTCCCTTAAACAGCAGGTGCAAGTGTTTGGTGGGGTGTATTGTGTGTGGGAGGGGTTGTGGCAATGGGATTTGTGAGGAGCAGGGGCAGGTCAGCAGGGAACATAGTTCCACTACTTCTTTTCGTACACTTCGACCACTGGCCGCCAATGATCTTTGTCTGAATGCCAGCAAGATGGAGATCTGCCTATTTGGCACACCGTCACCATCCTTTCCCCTCACTCACTGGCGGCCTCCCTTGGCCCTCCTCCTACCCCCACCTGCGAGGCTAAAAACCTCATGGTCATCTTTGACTCCACCCTTTCCTTCTCCGCCCACATCTCTGAGGTCTCTAAAAAGTCAAATTTTCTACTGCACCTCCTCAGAGGTACTCTGCCTTTCTTCTCCTTCCCCCAGAAGCTCATGGTATCCTAAGCTCTGGTTCTCTCTAGGTTGGACAATTGTAACAGCCTCTTTCTAAATCTACGTGCCTCTACTCTCCACCCTCTGCAACTAATCCAGAACAGGACTGCAAGACTTGTCCTTGGCCTCAAGCCCTGGGATCATATCTCTGCAGCTCTAATATCTCTCCATTGGCTCCCAGTGGATGCAAGGATTGAATTCAAAACCCTCTGCATTGTCCACAAGGCTTTCTGGGGCCTGGGTCCAAAATACCTTCAGCTATCCCTCCGCAAATACCTCCCACTTCAAGCTCTTCGCTCCTCTACCTCCACCTTCCTCAGGGTCAGTTTTTTTTCATAGAAACATGCTCGGGGTAGTTCTCTGTCTTCGGCTGGGGCCTCCCTCTGGAACAGCCTCCCTGCCACTCTAAAACCTGAGGAGAACCATCTCTGATTCCGGAAGCACCTCAAGACCTTCCTCTTTTCTTCTGCCTTTGCACTCCCTCTTTCCTGCTGATCTGTTCTCTCTTGGCACTCTGTACCCGGCCACCCTCTGTTCTTCCGGGCCCAGGTACCTGATCACCCCGCCACCTTCCCGCACTGCCTCCGGGCTACCCCTTGCACTGGGGTCTGTATCTGTACCCATACAGCCCCCCCCCCTTTTTTTCTTCCTGCACTTATCAGATCTACCCTGTCTGCTGCCTTAAACCTAGCACTTGCAAATTTCTGGCTGCACTACCACTGTTTGTTGCCTTTATTATTTATTTATTGTTATTTATCTGTTTCTACTCTGCTTTGCACTTTCCACTTCTCCCCCTTCCCTGCACTTTCCCCTCCCCCTCTCCCATGCACTTGCGCGTTCTCAATGTCACTGGTCCTAGTAAAATCGCTGTTTTGTTCTCCCCTGTTCCACTCCCTTGCCTTGTCGCGCTCTGAAACACTTGTGTACGAGCGCAATAGAAATAAAATATCAATCAATCAATCAATCAATTAATCATTTGAATGAAATCCCAGAAGAAGAGTCAGAAATTAACAAAAGAGCAGATTGGTGACATCACATGAAGCAAGATTAACACACGCAGAAGAGATGCTGAGACAAGAGAATGTACAGATTCTATAAGTATCAAAGAAAGTATCGAAGATAGGTAACATTTCAGGATCGAAATGAAGAGGCTTATGCTGCAGAAATGAAGATATCAAGTTACTTTACATGTGTACAGATGCAAAGAAATGCAAGCAGACAAAGTATTCTTGAGGCTAGCTACGTAGTGAATAGATTGCGGCAAGCACCAAAGTATACATATAGGAGGGAGTGGATTATGGACAATTCCACTACGCATTATAACAGAGCTGGACCAGAAAAAGAAGGCCTTTTTCCAATGTGTCGCAGTTAAGAAAAGCAATTGAATTACAGGACTGAATCTCAGAAGGGCAGGGCTGGACCAGACCCAGGAAGCCAAAGCCGTGTTAGGCTGGGATGAGCAGACATTAGTTATAATCATGCGAAAGAACGAGGTTCATTAAATAAGTGTGTGTTAAATGCACCAGAGCTCACATTTGTTGTCTTCAGTCACGTGAATGGATGGACCTGGACAAACATGACAAACCACATCTAGGCAGGGAGGCAGAGCGTGCCTCCCCTCCCTCATTTTCTGCAGATCAAAGAGCATTTCCAAGGCTAAGTTCAAAGACTTCATTGCCGTGCAGACCACTGAGGTGATGATAGATGATATGCTAATGGGTGGGAAGCTATGGTTATGACAAGCCCACCAGCACCTGGAAGTCCAGCCCGCGTGCTGGTGGCGTAGGTGGGAAAAGTACTGACGGATGTTAGAGTGCCAGACAATTATAGGGGGCTGTGTAGTTAAGGGCCCTATAGCTTGTGTAACCAATGGCACGTTGTGTATTTAGTGACCTTCATAGTGACCTGTTTGAAGGGAGGGCTTAGTTGCCCCACCTGACGATAAAGAGTATATCACTTTCTTAGTCTAGTATGGAACGTATACATAGATGTTCTTTTAGATCCAATCACATTTGCCACTAGGTTCTTGTAGTTTGCTACATTAGAAAATACATAGGTTGACGTCAGCAACGATGAGTTTTTGCTAGAAAAAGGATGTTTTTTATGAATTTCTTTGAGGCCATGATGTGAGACGTCCATTGATGTCCGTTGTACTCCCTGTTTTAGATAATTGACAAACCTTTTGCCAACTTTCTGAGTCAGTCTGATGTTTGAGTATCTTCTGCATCCCCATTAATCTCAAAGTATTGATACCTCGACTTAAAGGCCTGGGTCAGCTGTCCCGGTTCCCGTGGTAGCAGAGATGATGGTTAAAAGACCATCGACATAGTAAGCTTTAGAGTCCCAGCAATATCAGACGTTCTCTGCCATTCGGCTGAAAGGACGTGAAGCTCCCTGTAGATGGCAGAAATTAGTGTAAGAAACCAGGCTTGCAAGTGTAGGTGAGACGGTTCCCTTGTTTTAAGGCAAAATCCCCCTCCTGATTTCTATAGGAAGCTGAACAGACGGAAGGTTGAAGAGGCTGGTAAAAGAGGCGATGATCCAGAGAGTCGGAAGTCGAAAAAGCGAATGCTGAGTAAAACTGAGTGAGGTGGCAAACTGCGAATGGGCAGTGAATGAAGAGAGTGATAAGAGGAAACAAGCAACGGAGGGATGTTGGGTTAAACAACTCAAGGCGATGAGCATCGAGGAGTTATTAAGTAATTGACTTGAGGAAAGGATGGCCAAGCAATTAGGAAACTGTGAGACGAGGAAAGTCACAGTAGATTAAGCCCAGTGTCCTGTGTCATAGCAAGTACCAGAAGGAATCATATCCAGAATCCCATTAGCGAATGACGTCGGCCACAAACAAGTTTAAAGACTGTTTAAAGGGATTGACCCAAACTCTGTAGGAGTCTTTTTTAGGGGTAAAGATAAGTCACGAAGAACGTGAGTTAAGGAATGGTCTCGAGGAAGGTAGGCTAAAGATATATGTAGAGCGGCCGAGTCTGTCAGTTTATCTGTGCATTTTATGTGTCGTATAAATATCTATGTGGTACAGAAATAATAGATGAATTAAGAGACATGAAAAAGAAAAACATGAGTTTTGAGAGTTCATTATTTATTTGTTTAATTGAATTGATGATGTTTGGCGAATAAGTAGATTGAAGTAAAACATGATATAAAAGGCTTGGAGCTGCGACGATTGGTGCATGCTCAGATTGTATTTTTTTCTGAAGCGTATTTTTGAAAAGTGTAAAGGTGAATATTGACAGTCAAGTGTGACGAGTCAAAATGGAGGATATTACCCTGCTTACACATCTATGCAAGCAGTTGCCAAAACACGCACCCAAGCTTAAACAGTACAGTGCGGAGTGGATTAAGGGCACGGCAGATAAGATGTTCATGCCATGGCCACAAGTGGGATCACTATCAAAGGCAGTTTTGCAACACATGATGACATATTTGCATGCAGCATACACGGGAAACCAGTTAGACAAAAGGCTAGCGATCTTAGAGCTCTGGAAAATGTACCAGTAGGAAAGGGTGGAGCCACCTCCTGAAGACTGGCTACTTATTCAGAGAAGGAAGTGAGGAGCCTTCTGCTCCCCCCACCGCACCTGAAGTAAAAGGCGATAGTACAAAGGATCACGGATTGTACCCATTAAGAGAACTTAAAGGAGCAATATGGTACAGTAATCCGGCATATGAGTCGCCTGTGCATAGCAGTGACAAAAGCCCAGAGAAATCTCCTGAAGGAGAGGTGATCTCAAAAGTCATATGTTACAAGGAGAGAAGTGATTGATTAAGTGCATCCTTAGATATAGGAAGGGAAATAAAGAGATGGAAAGGAGAGAACAATAAGGCTGATGAGGTAGCGCTGATACAGAACGAATAGATGGGTGGTCAGATTTTGCTGAAACTTGATGGAAAGAGCATTGAGGAAGTAAGGCAAAAGGAAGACTGTGGCGAACAACATAAAAAAAGATAGAAAATGAGAAGAACGATTGAAAGGAGATGGGGCAAGAAGGAAGGATAGACAAAGACGGAACAGCTGTATCAAGTTGAACAGCTGAAAAAGCAAGAAAGGGCAGAAGAGCAAAGAAAGTACCATAATAGACAGAGATCAATTGAAGAACGGGATAAACTTGAAAGAAAGAGAGAGGAAGAGGAAGAACAGAAATTAAGGGATAAAAGAATACAAATACGAAGAGACAAAGAAATCCGTAGGGCAAATGAGAGAAGAGAGATGAACAGACAGGAAGAAGAAAGGCTGAGAGAAGAAGCAAAAATGCAAAGTGAACTTGATGAAGAAATAGAATGAAAGATAAGGCAGAGAGCACATGACATTTATCGCGTAGAAAAGGAATTAATGGATCCTAATCCAGTAGTAGCATGGGAGGACATAGAAGAATTCTTCCTGGCACATGAACAAATGCCAGGTTTGTCTAGAGCAAATCTAGAGGATGAGTTTGATCTAGAAGTATTGGGGACGCAATCGATAAAGTCAATCATGATATGAGGACTAAGAAGAACCGAAAGGAAAGGGTAAAAACGATCGACACGAAAATATGCAGTTATACGAAAGAGAGGGAGGCTTGTATAATTTCAAGCATAAAGAGTTGTCTTAAGACAGGCTAACTCTGAATAGAGACGAAAAAGAGGGAAGACATACATATGTCAGACGAGGACAGAGAAAGCTTCCATGAGGCGGAGAGAGGTGACACATATGGTCCTGAAGGATGTTTTTCAATGGACAAACAAGTGAGATGGTCAGATCTAGATCTACCCAAACCACGGGTGTCAGAATCTCTGGCGCAACTAGATAGACACAAAGGGCGATCCTATATTGAGAGGGGGGACTTGCCACCTTATGTGAGCACGTTAAGGTGGCTACCAGGAAGAAGGTGGTGTGGAACCATTGTCCCTGCTATGGACAGACAGACGATGGGGGATAAATGTGAGTTTGGGATTTTGCAGTTTCCATTGTTAGAGAAAGGAAGAGCCAGACTACAGTATATACCGTGGCCACACATAGATAAGGATAATGTAAGGTGTAAACTCCAGAGTTTAACGTCCGGTGCTGGGAAATGGATACATGAATTAGAGAAAATTACAAGAGGAAGCACATTAGCTATTGGAGACATTAAAGGTCTTCTAGTGACTATACTTGGGGAGAGAGCAGATGACATTTGGACGAGAGCAGGATACTCGAGTGTCACTGAGTAGAACACTGCTCATGATGGAGCACCGTTTAATAACTGCAGGATGGCACTCTGGAAGGCGCTGCAAGTGCAGTATCTAGACACATCAGATATGGGAGCTATAATGGCAAGGAAGATGCAGGAAGGGGAGGATCCTCTTGTTTGCATTCAAAATTTCCAAGAGCAGTGGTCTTTGGAGATGCACGAACTGTGGGGGAAATCTATACCTGTATTTTATCATATATTATGCCAGGATTTGCAAGACTCAGTGCAGAAGCAGATCAGGAAACTAGTGGGTATGGAGGTGAAACCATGGTCAGAAATACAGCTGACCACTGCGCATTATGGCAGATTATCGCAGGAGAAGAATCAAAAGAAAGATGAGGCTAGGAAGGGTGAAGAGTACAAAAGAAATTGTCAAAATCCGTCATAGAAGGGCCGATGTTGACCGGTGGAGAAGAGTCAGGTTCAGAGCAACCAGCAGGCGTTCCACAGGTGAATAACCAAAGGCAGTTCAATCAAGGTAATAATTAATTTTTATCACAGGGTAGGGGAGGCATCCAAGGCAGAGACTTCCAGAATAATCGAGGATATTCCCAGAATAATCAGAGTGGGTTTCAAAACACGCAGAATGACAATCAAGGCATACAGGGAGGGAAAATTAGGAGAGCTCCTATATGTTGGACTTTGATATGACAGGGCACATTGAATTCATGAGTGCAAGCCAAGTATTCATACAAAATGGGCAATTCTCAAGAGGGGGGACCACAAACCCGCCAGCATACACTCAACAAAGTGGAGGGGGGGGGTTCCCAAAAATCAGACAGTGCAGCAAACACAAGCGCCGAGAATGCAACCAGGTTTTCAAACACAACAGACAAAAATGAATCTGCTTGCAAGGGCAGTCACAGCATTCACCCATGCAGATACAGCAAAACACAAGCACAGGACAGATAATGACTTCTAGGATAGGGTGTGTCACTGATGAAGGAGGACATCCTTTCACAGGCACAGGAATCAGCATGTACCTACAATAGGACAGCTCACTGGGAGGCTTTATGTGTTCAGTACTGTCTATGACTCCCAATCCTCAAGAGGAACCGAGGGTTGACATCACGATAGGGGACAAATCTTTTTTTTTGTAGACACAGTGTCAACACGCTCATGTATATGAGAGGTGACATTTTTAATGCCTGGAAATGCCATGAATGCTCAAGGTTGCACAGGAGCAACAAGTAGAGTTCCTTTCACTGAAGAATTACCAGTCTCCATAGGAGAAAGTGATATGTCTGTGCTATTATTGTATTCAAGACAGACACCAGTTAACATATTGGGTTGAGATTTAATGACAAAGGTGAACATGACGATTTCATTTACTGATGAGGGTATAGTGTGTTCAACTTCAGGAATGCATTATCTAAATGTGAGTGACTTTATTATGGCATTCACTGGACAAATGGCCATACGAGGCGTACCGTTAGAACCAGAAGTATTTCACTATGGGGTATGCATTTTCTTAACATGGTTACCTGGTTTTGTGGGTTAGACTGTAAGGGTACCTGATGAGTTTTTATTTAGGCCTAGGATATCTGTGGATGAGGAGGGGGGACACATCTTCCCCTTAGAATTACAAGCATCTATAGTGTGAGGAGAGTTAGCTATGCTTGAAGGCAGACAATGGTGAACAGTGATTGCCATTGAAAAGGGTTACAGATTGACTGATGTCACTGACAAGGATATGTTTAGAGACCAACTGTCAGATGACGAATTCATATTTTAAATGAGTATCACTTATTGAGTGAGAGCAATAAGATGTGAGATTCCACAGAAAATGATGTTAGCACTGAAACGTCCCAAATATTTTGATGAAGACATGGCGATAGTGCCAGTTTTTTTTATGGACAACCAGCCCCTATGATGTAGGCCTGTTAAAGGGGGCTGGAGAAATTAAGAGTAAACTGAAACCAGGAGCAATTTTGCCTCAAACACAACAGTATCCCATGTCTCGTGAGGCAGATGAAGGAATTTTTAAGACAATGGGCCTCATTCCGAGTCTGGCGCTAACCAATGGCGCTATTAGCGCCTTGGTCGGCGCCGGACCCGTACCGGCACCGCCCTGGTGGAATGGGAAATTACCGCCCTATTCCGAGTTGACCAGGGCGGTAATTTCCCATTCCCCAGGGCTCTTCCCCATTCCCAAATGAGCCCCCATAGGGCTCAATGGGAATGGGGAAATTGCAAATAACGGTGACCGTACTTTACGATCACCGTTATTGGCTTAAAAGCCCCTTTGCGCCCTCGTTCCTAACGCCTGCTAAAAGCAGGGGTTATGGACGAGGGCGCAAAGGGAACTCGGAATGTGGCGGTAAGGGATTACCGGCACCGGTCTCGTTAACGGTGACCGGTATCCCTTACCGCATTACTCGGAATGAGGCCCAATATCTGCCATGATGGAGCAAGGTACTGTGTAAAACGTCAGTGTATCCTGTGAAAAAAGTAAAGAGGTGTCATGGCGTTTAGTGCAAGATTCACACCCAATTAATCATATTGTAGAGGCCGAGTTTCATCTAGTCCCTAATCCAACGACAATCTAATGTAGTATCCCTGTTGAGGCGCGATATTGCACTGTGATTGACTTGAAAAATGTATTTTTCTCAATCCCATTGCATAAGGATTCTCAAGATCTGGTGTCATTACATTCAGAAAAAACTAAGTTAAAAAGCACGAGATTACCCCAGGGGTACTGTGAGTCTCCATCAATATTCAATAGAGCCCTGAAAATGGACTAAAGTAATATCGATTTGCAAAGTGTTGTGCTGCAATACGTAGATGATATATTAGTCTGTATCACCTCAGAGGAAGAGTGCAGACATGATTCAGTTCAACTAATGATTATTCTAGCAGAGAATGGATATAAAGGAGAAATTACAGTATTGCCAAGAAGAAGTGCTATACATAGGTCAGTGAATTTCGCGTGAAGGAAAGAAAGTTACTCCTGAGAGAGCTGAGGCTATTTTGAAAACAGCAGAGCCACACACGATAAAACACATGCAAAGATTTTTGGGACTGTGCAATTATGTTAGAGAATTGGTCTTTCGTTATAGTTCATATATAAGGCCCTTGTTGCAGGCTCTGAAAAAAGCACAGGCAACTCAGGCAAAAATTGTCTGGACTGAGGAGATAGAGGAACGGTTTGATGAGTTGAAAAAAGCAATTTGCACAGCCCCAGTTTTTGGGATTCCCAATTATGCTGAGGAATTCTTTTTATTTTCGCACACGAATGGCACAGTCATGACAGCAGTATTCACGCAGAGAACTACATTGGCGTACAAGCCTCTAGCATATAATAGTGGGATTCTGGACCCAGTAATGAGGGGTCACTTTCCTTGCGAACAGTCTAAGCAGCCACCCCGTTCACCATTAAGAAGGCTGCATGCATAGTAGTAGGGTGTTCTATGACGTTATTTGTTGAACATGCTTTGTTTGCCATTTTGGAAAAACCTAAGGGTACGCTGATTTCTCAAAGGGCTCCTGCCAATGAGGTTGTCATATCGAATCCAGTGATTAGAATAGTCAGATGCAGAATACTGAACCTTGCCATGTTTATAGCAGAATCACTATCAGAAGATGAGCATGCACCTGATTGCTCGAATTATGAAAAATTATTTGATGAAATGCCGAGGGTGAAAGAAAATGCTTTGGCAGTTAGGTAAATTTTCTTTATTGATGGTTCTTCTAGAATCGCTCAGAATGATGGACAAAGACATACAGGTGCGGCTGATGGGGAATTTGAGGTATTGATAAGTGCATGACTAACGTCTCACTTTTCAGGACAGGCTGCAGAAGTAGTGGCACTGATTGTCGCGCTCAAGAAAAACGCAGACCCGGAAGTAACAGTGTACAGTGACTCCGCCTATGTAACGTCGACAATGCATGCAGGGCTAGCATGTTGGAAAAGCAGAGGCTACCTTCGAGCGGACGGCACTCCAGTGCAACATACCGCCTTATTGAACAGACTCATTAAAGCACTAAAACTCCCAGTAGCCATCACAGTCGTTAAATGTGCAGCTCACACTAAGAGAGAAGACTTTATCCCAGGCGGAAATCAAGCTGCAGACGAGGAAGCAAAATGAATTGCATATTCTGACATTATGATTAACTTTGATATGCCTGGTGTGAATGAAAGCATCATGGTGATGATGGGTGTCCCTGATGGTTTAAACAACTTGTCTAAGAACTTCAAGGGGAAGTGCCGCAGGATGAGATAGACCTGTGGATGTGCAGGGGGTGTTCTTTATCCACTTCTGAAACATTGTGGCAACAGGAAAGCACTGGTAAACTGGCAAAGCCTGTAGCCTTATTAAGGGTGATGTTGGAACAGATGCACTACCCTGTAAATGTCACTAGAGAAAGCCTCGCAGCAACTATTGTGGAGGAATGGTTTGTTCCGAATTTGGTACACCTCAGCTGTGAAAGTACTAGGAAGATGTGCTTCGATATTTCTCTGAGATGTAAAGATCTACGCTGGCAAATCCCCTAACCCCCAACCCAGTCAGAAGCAAGCATCAGGGAAGAACCTCAGAATGTGCACACTAGATCCATGATGAGGAAGAAGGACGCAGATACTGTCAGATAGACAAATAGAGAGTACATTGGACTGTGATTCTTTTCGGGACACTTTGTCAGATAGACAAATAGAGAGTACATTGGACTGTGATTCTTTTCGGGATACTCTTTTAAACAGCTGAAAGAAGAGTGAAAGAAAGTTATTTGTTCTTGAACCACAGAACATTGCTAGCATTGGACTGAGATACATTTAAGTCGAGAAGGAAAGATGCCAGATTTGGAGTTCCTTTTCGACGATTGGAAAAGGGAAGAGTTCCCCAATTCCTTTCTTACTGAATTTCTTTTTGGAGGCACCCATGGTAGAAACCTGTGCCACATTTATTGGATCATTCTTAAAGTTTTTCTCTTAATTCTTCGTGTCTACCCTGCACTTGTGGGGAGAACCACTGGTGTTCATCTGTTTCTGCAAGATCCTAAGACTGGTCAAATCATGAGGAGATTGCTTGCAGCCTTAATAGAGGCAGTTCTCCAGCTTCCTGATTACAGTGGGGAAAACACAAATGCCCATATCAGATAACAACGCTCATAGACTGGTTGGGATGGTCTTTTACTATTTGATGCCTGCATCTTGTTGGAAGACAAACTGATGTTCGTACTTTCCTGAGAGATCTGAGGAATACAGTGGCAGTTAATGAATTGCTACATGACATAATTGAACAAGTCAATCTATATTCTGAGAGAACATTGAGAACATCTTGAATGAGGCTTTTGAGGGAAAAGGTCCAGATTTTGCCAGAGTATTTTATGATGATACCCAAGTAAAGTTGACTTTTTCCCTCCTTAAACAGATTAGGAATGGGTAATACTGACAGCAACAACAATGTTGCTAACAATGAGAGGCCACCATAACAAGCAAGTAGCTATTGCTGTGTACATTGGGCCTATCTATATGTTATGTATACATGTATCCTGTTTATTGTGATCCTTCTCTCACTTACAGTAAGTACAGCTTACTATATGGATCCAAATAAAGCAAAGATCCCTGTGTATATTCCTATGCAGAAGGAGGGCACATATGCGACAACTACAAGGCAACCGAGACCTTATGTAATTGTTCCTACTCTAAAGGTACATTTAAAGGCACCTAGTCCTGTGACAGATAAATCTGGGTTTCCATTTGGGGGGAGGTCACGTATGGAGGTTATACAGGACTCTCTGTGGCCGTCATATTCTGCTACTAAAAAGAGGTTTCTGGAGATTTCTCCTACACAGCTAGCACACGTAAAAGCACCAAGTTCACTGACAAATGTTCCTATGGTTAGCCCAGTAAGATGGAATTATGATGACATACTTCATGAGATGATTATAGAGGCTCAAAAGAAAAGAATGAGACCTAAGAGAAGTGCTAGAGAGGATGATCATGAGTTGAATGATTACCTGGATAGTACATCATATTTGAGAAACAACATATGGTATCAGCGTATGAAAGAGGTGGGAAGTAGAACCTCAAAGGATGAATGCTGTGTATGTGCACTCCTGCCTTATAGTATGGGGAAGTCTAAAATCTTCATAGCTATTTAAATAGACGTCCAGACTGCACATTGTCTATCACACATAGCACTCTGTCATAAGAGGTCAGTTCATGGGCTGAACAGCCTCTCTTAAATGGGCAACTGAATGGATGGACAGATCCAGAAGAAGATGATTATGTCCAGGACACAAAGACAAGGCTGAGAATGCAAACTAAGGACCTCATCATGACTTTGGCGGTAACCCTTAAAATCGGCGGTAACGCTATTAGCGCCGATTTTAAGGGTCTGTCGGATCACAAGTCCAAATACCGCCGGCACCATTACAGCCGGTGCAAGTACAGCCGGCTGTACTAGCGCCGGCTGTAATCACGGCAGTAACCATTCGCGCAAAAACATTAGCAATCACGAGTCCGGCGTAGGTGCAATTAGCGCCAGAAAAGCACCGGATAATCTGCCGAAAATACCTCCAGCAAAAACCTGGAGGTAACAGAACACAGGCCACAGCAATAAGGGCCCAGGTGAAACCAATGCAATTCAGAGTCCTACAAAGGACCCACCCATGCACAACACACCCTCCCCAACACCATTACACCAGCAGGAGCAGGGAGGAGACAGCAATAAGGGTCCAGGTGAAACCAATGCAATTCAGAGGCCTACAAAGGACCCACCCATGCACAACACACCCTCCCCAACACCATTACACCAGCAGGAGCAGGGAGGAGACAGCAATAAGGGCCCAGGTGAAACCAATGCAATTCAGAGGCCTACAAAGGACCCACCCATGCACAACACACCCTCCCAAGCACCATCACACCAGCAGGAGCTGGGAGGAGACAGCAATAAGGGTCCAGGTGAAACCAATGCAATTCAGAGGCCTACAAAGGACCCACCCATGCACAACACACCCTCCCCAACACCATGCTGCCATTTGGAGCCGGGAGCCTTGATGTTGACTTCTACCTGCTGCGCCTGGAGCTACAGAGGCCAGCCAACCAGTCCAGGGACCTGGGAGTGCAGGCGGTAGTGGGGATGAGGAGAAGGAGGAGGAGAGCAGCACCAGCAAGGTGGCCAGCCATCCCCAAGGTCAGGCCAACACCCTGGGCCCTGATTGAGGGCCAGTTGGTGACAGAATATCAGCTGGACAGGGCAACCATCACCCAGTTGCTGGACACAATCCAGGGCGACATTGGCAGCCGCATAGCCACCAGCACGGCAGTACCTCCACTAGTGAAGTTTGTTTCTGTGCTTCAATTCCTTGGGACTGGCAGCTACCAACATACCGTTGCCATGATGCATGGAATGGCCCAGTCCACATTCAGTGCCATGCTGGGACAAGTGCTTGATGCACTGTTGAATCATGTGAACGAGCACATAGCATAGCATTGCCAGCCACACAGGCACAGGTGCACCAGCTGAAGGGCCAATTCTATGCCATTTCCCAAGTTCCGGATGTAATAGCAGCCCTGGACTGCACACATGTGGCACTCATACCACCCCAGGCACATGAAGCAGCCTACAGAAACCAGAAACAGTACCATTCCCTCAACGTGCAGATGACATGTGGTCCTGACCTCACCTTCAGCCACTGCTGTGCCCGCTACCTAGGATCCACCCATAACTCCATGGTCCTGCTCAACAGTACCCTGTCGGCGTAAATGGAAAGGCACCGAGGCTAAAACACATGGCGACTGGGTGAGTACAAATGTATACCATAATGCATGTCAATCCACAACTGATGGTGCCTGTCACAGAATCCATTATTCCCAATAGGTAGCACCATTACTGCAGCATTCACATTCAAGCACCTTGCATGATAAACCTTGGACATGTCCAACACAGCAGAACACACCCATGCAGGATGTGAGACATGTGGCGGCACAGTGACATATGGAAGGCCCACCACAATAAAGCCTCCTGTATGAGTACCACCATGGCTCCCAACACTGACACAATACAGAATTCCCACCCTGGCCACCCGACAGTAATGAAATTCTAAACCATAAGCTGGCACATCCACAAATGCACCACACATAAGTAGGCTAAGTAATGGCAATGTACATCCCATGAACACTGTCTCCAGAATGGCCAAGCACATGCATGGAGAACAGTACAGAATTCTGACAACCACCAAAAGCAACTGCAGCCTAATGGATTTGCAATGACAAATGAGGCACCCACTTCTGTCATGCAGAAGTAGATGGAAGGGCCCCCTTACCCAGCGACAAGTGAATGCGTACTGTTACTTCCAGAAACATAGGCGTACCAACTTGAGAGTATCTCATTGATTCAATCGTGCCCATAAAACAGCACACACCACAATTTTCTAGACCAAATTACAAATATGGCAAAATCACACTAATGACAGAGCTCTGTACACCCACTGGACTTAACTTGTCCCCATACCGGCTTTCTCTCCCCTGCAGGTGATTCTGGATATCCACAGTACACGTGGCTCATGACCCCTGTGCGTCATCCACACACGGCGGCGGAGCGGGCATACAACCTTGCCCATGCTCATACACGGATCTGCGTAGAGAGGGCATTTGGACTGCTAAAGGCACGCTTCCAGTGCCTCGACCGCATGGGAGGGGCAATGATGTATGCACCAGAAAAAGTAGGCAAAATTGTACTGACATGTGCCATGCTGCACAACATCTGATGTCGCAGAAATGTGCCACTGCCCCCTGATGCTCATGTGCAGCCACCTGAGGATGGGAATGAGGGTGATGAAGTGCCAGAAGGTGTTGCACATGCACAAAGGTTTGGCCTGAGGGAGGGGAGGTTGGCCAGACAGGGATTGATTAATGGTTTTTTTTTTAGAAATGGGTAATGGGAAAATTGGAAATATGTCACTTCAAATTAAATTGTATTTGTAACAATCACTACTGTCCATGCATTGTGATTTTTCAAGCGTGATTTCTTTTAATTCCAACAATCCCCCCTCACCAATGAACACCAAGCACACAATCCCCCCACCCCCAGTGAACACCCAGCATACAATCCCCCAGTTAACACCCAGCACACAATCCCCCTAAACCAGTGAACACCCAGCACACAATCCCCCCTCCCCCCAGTGAACACCCAGCCACAATCCCCCATCCCCCCAGTGAACACCCAGCACACAATCCCCCCTCCCCCCAGTGAACTACCCTCAACTGTGCAAATTGGCACATGTGTCATATCAGGGCACCAGCAACGATGCCATGCACCACTAGGATGGTCGTGGGCGCTTTCCTTTTCCGGGCCCCTCTAGTGTGGGTACCCTCAGGTGGCGCATAAACCGGCGCCAAGGAGATGGCTCGAGGGAACCCTCCGTGGGTGTGGTTGATGTCAAAGGGACAGAACAGAAGCAGCGGCCAGCATGTGCTGTCACATGAGGTTGTTTCCCTCCCTTGTTTGCTCAGCAAGTGCTGCGACTGCCTCGGTCAGCTCCCTCACTCGTTGTCCGTACCCTGTCAGGGCAGCAGTAAATTGTTTGTTGACTCTGCGTGTGCACTCATTGTCACGCAATGTGTATTTGCATCCATGCCGTATAGATGCACTGACGGCCTTGCTGTATCGACTCTGCACCTTGGCCATTGAAACCACCCTGGCCTGTTTGGCCTCAATAATGTCGAGTCGGCCCATCATTGCTGCCCCTGTGACGAAGGGCACCCCTGCTGTGTCATGTGCTGGCCTGTGATTTGTGTGCTGTCGGGTGGGGGCGCTGCATGGGGACATGGCACAGGCTTGGATTGGACTTCCAGGCTCTGAGTGCCGGTCTTCTGGGCTGCCATATGATGTCGTATCCTTGTCCGGCTGTGGTGTGTGGACACGGCGCACAGGCAGATGTGGACTTTGTGGAAGCTGTGTGCCTGGCCTTGGGCTCCCCTGGGGTGTGACCATCCCTTCGGCATCACTGCTTCTGGGAGAGTGCTGTCCTCCTGCCTGATGAGCACGTGGAGGTGTTCCTCCCACGTCGGGCTCTGATCCACTGCTCAGTCCCTCAGCATCCGGGCTGTGACTGGTGGCTTCCCTGCGGCCATGTGGGTGCTGCTGCTGTCTGGTCAGGCTGCGCTTGTGTGTAGTGGGGGTTGGCCTGGTTCGTCTCCCTTCCGTGTGGCCTCTTTGTGGGGTGGTGGTGCTGGTGGAGGGGCGCTCACTGCCGTGGGCGCTGTGATGGTGTGGCCTCCTCCCCATCATCTTCATCCTGTTGGGATCGAAGTGTTCCTGTGGGGTACATGATAGGTTGTGGTTTGAGTTCAATGCTACATATATTTGTGTGATGCAGTTCATGCCTACAAGTGGGATTGAAGACAGTATCAATCACGCATTCTCCTTGCATTCTGTTCTGTCGCCATGTAGTACTTGTTGTGAGTGGGTATGGAGGTAGACTGCATGGGAATGTCGGAGTGACAAGATTTCATGCATGCTTGGTGTGCACTGCGCTCAGAGTTTTGGGGGTGTATTCATGCACACTTCAACTGTACGTAGCTGTCCTATGACTATGGATGTCTATCCCCTGGCCTTGTCATTCATGCATGTGCAGGATCGTCTAGGCAGCACTATGGTTCAATGAATGCAGATCCTCACACACATTTCCTCCCATTCATTCACTTAGGTTCTGCATGTGTGGTTCTTTCAGCTGCATGCATTCGGGGGTGGGACTCGCCTGCAGTTGGATCAATGCCAGTCCCTGCCTCCGCTTCACCAATGCCCTCGATGGTGCCAACATCTATCAGGGCACTCATTTTCTCCTCCCATATTGTGAGTTTGGTGGAGGTGGTGGTAGCCCTCCTCCAGTGCCCCTGCTTGCACTCCTGTGCTGTGACAGGATGTCACGGACTCGCACACGCAGTTCGTTCAGGCGCTTGCAGCAATCCTCCTCATCCTGGGGCACGTGCCCCACAGCACTGACCCTCTGGCTGATGTTGCACCAGATTTGTGCTCTGCAATGGCCACTTCTTTTGCACTGCTGCAGCTCCTCGTGGTGTGTCTCGGCCTCCTCCACCAGTACAGCTAGCTCCTGGTCACTGAATTTGGGCTTTCTCACCCTGTCCAGGGCAGTCTTGCCCCTTGTGCGCTCCTGAGACATGTTTTGGGGTTGGATGGCGTGGATGGCTTCTAGGGGCTGTGATATCCAATGGATTGTGATTTCCAAAATGGCCGCTGCTTTATTTCCCGTTCCGGCGGTAACGCGTTTTCCGTGCGCTCATAGTGCGTGCTATGAGCACGATATGGCGGTATCGCACGGTGCGCCGGATTTAAAGGTTCACGCTATTTGCGATAATGCCATGGACCGGGGCGCGTGCACGATAAGTCGTGATTTGGCGGATTGTCCCCCGGGGACCGTGGAGTTAGTGCTATTTATGTCCGGTGGGAAAACCGCCGCATTACCGCCGAAGTCGTGATCAGGCTGTAAGAATCATGTGATCAGATACAAAAAGCCTGGAATAAAAGGAGCTGGAATCAGATGGGAGGTAAACAGAAAACTTGAGAGTTCAGGAAAATCTGCAGAAGAAATTCGTAGATGGAAGAATAGAGGCCAGATGCAGATCTGGGGATCAGTGCTTTCACCAGACGGTTGGGAAGAAGGTGTGGTTATCTGCAGAGCTTGGGTAGTAATGGGTAACTACCAGCCAACTGTTGACAATGTGGAAAAGCTGTGTAAAGCTGTATGGTCAAAACTTGCTAAACTGCTGACATGGTTCGAAGACAGAGGAGGACCTTTACAGATAGTACCTTTGGAAAGTGCAAAATTGTGCTTTAGAAACAATGGAACAAGAAACGTTGGAGAGAATCAGAACTGTGGTTGAGTCTTTGATGCACCAGGAATGAACACTGGGACAGCAGTGATCATGGATCACTACTGGGTGTGTGGATCTAGAGCTTACATGAAGCTGCCCAAGGACTGGGGAGGATGATGTTCCATAGTAAATGTTCACGTTCCAGTGTTGGTGTTTCCTAAGGGTGACTTAAACATTGACAGCATTCCGAAAGCAGATGCTCACTTAAGGAAGAAGAGATCTGTAGAACTGCTAAATCAAATAAAGAGAGAGAACTATTTCTCAGCCAAATCAATAGAAGCCTTAGGGCCTCATTACACGTTGTGCTGTAAAAATCGACAATTACCGGCATGGCGCTATTAACACAATTGCCTTGGCAAGAGGCCGCTAATAGCGTACCATTACGAGTACGCGGACACGAGCATAGTGCCATGCCGGTAATGACCCTACCACCATGCCGCTAAAGACCCCAAAAAGACCCTTAGCGGCACAGACAAAAGCGCTGATAGCACTTCCGACCTCCCGTAACACGCAATTAGCGGTCACCGTTAAATAGCGGAACCGGAAATAGCAACATCGCACATGAACAGGAAAGAGCATGGTGGCCATCTTTAAAAACACAATCCATTGCCATCCTCTGCCCCCTGGACCTGTTCGAGAACTGTGCCATCCAAAACCCACAAGGATTCCTGGCCATAAAAAAAAAACACTGACCGCCAGCACAAGGAGAAGTTTACCAACGAGGAACTCACAATGCTCACTGAGACCCTTGCAGCAAATGCCGATGTGGTATTTGCCAACGACATGCGGCGGGAGACCCTGATCTGGAAGAAGGCTATCTGGGCAGAGGTCGCCCTGAAAGTGAGTGCGGTGGGCACCACCACCCACACTGTCAGGGAATGCAGGAAGTGGTGGGACGATCTCCGCCTCCGGGTCCGCAGCATACTGTCTGCGAACCGCAAAATGTCCATGGCCACAGGAGGTGGTGCTGAATCGCCAATTAAATTGAAGGAGTGGGAGGAGACCTGTGCCAACATGATTGGTGTTGAATCAATCGAAGGAGTCGGGAGCATGGAGCATGGTGTGCCTACTACATCAGATGGAGGTGAGTGTACACATGAAACTATGCACTGTGAATGTTGAGGTCCCCCCAAATGTGAGCCCAGATTCACATCATGGATGCACCAACATTCATACATGCACACAGCCCTGGCCATGTGTGTGTCACACCCCAACACACACACATGCACGCATCACCACAGACAAGTGCCACACAGAACCATGCATGGATGACCCACTCAACAGACCCATCACCTGCATCCCTACCAACGAAGTCCCAATGCACACAACAGCATGATTAACTTATTCTGCATGAAGCACGTTGAACCATCACCAATGCCATCCCCCTCTTTGTCCCCCACAGGCTCACATACAGACAGCGAAGACCCTGGCACTGCGACTCAGGCACCCCCTGCCAAGAAAAAACCCAGGCCACAGGAGACAGGGGACACCACCACTACATCAAGGGGCAAAGGGAGAAGTGTTCCCATGCAGAGTGCCAAACATCATAGGAGCGCCACTGCTACCATACCGCAGTCCACACCAGCAACAACTGCCACACCTTCAGATGTGAACCCCCACCACAGGTTCCAGCCACGGAGGGCCCACCCTCCGCTGCCACAAGTTCCACAGGTGAGGCAGCAGCCACAGCGCTGCTCTCAGATGTGGAGGACCCGATAGAGTTCTCCATGGAAATGCACACCCCAAACCCCCCAGGAACCCAAGAAGCAACTCCACAGCAAACACCAGGGTCCAGTGTCCATGGCCAGACTGGCGAGGACAACACGGAAGGGTGCTGGAGCCCACTGGTGGCTTCACCAGATGTCCTGGACGTAGAGGATGGCGCAGCAGCCACACCACGAGCATGCCACAGTGCCCTTGACCTGGCCAGCATTAGGCAGCGGCAGGAGGACATTACTGTGCTGGTTGGGCAGCATGTGGAAGAGGCTGCCCGTTTTAGGGGGGAGGTCACGGACACTGCCAGGCACACGAGGGAGGCGATGGAAGCCTGTACCAACAGGCTGTGCATGGAGATTGTCCAACTCAGGCAGGTCTTCACACGCATAGAGGACGCGATAGACAGCCAGTTCCCACCACCACCACAGGGACAGACCGCCACCTCATCATCAGCTAGTTCAAGGCAGGCAAGCCCCACCCACCACTCCACGCGCACCACGAGGCGCACTACAACCCAACCTCCGAATGATGGTGGTGGCAATGGGGAATAGTGACTGCAGGGTCTACGTTCCACGTGTGCAGCAGGACAACAACATTGTGCAAGACACATAAGGGGTTGTTGTGGGGGGATCGGAAAGGGTGTTTCGGGAGTGTTGTGGGGGGAAGGGGAAAGGGTGTTTCGGGAGTGTTGTGGGGGAGGGGGGAAAGGGTGTTTCGGGATTGTTGTGGGGGGAGGGGAGGGGGAAAGGGTGGTGGGATAGTTGGGGACATGCACTTTTTCATCTTAATATTCCTTAATACACGGGTGATTACTCAAAACACAGGCTTGGACTTCTTCATTGTGTATGTGTGCTTTATTGGTGACAGGGTCGATTGTGCGCTTCAACACAGACACCAGTGCATTAATACCCATATCCATCCTACAGAGTTAAACCATGTTACTCAGAATATTTGGTTGTTCAGATGCTGTCTCACATCATGTCTCACATCATGTCCCTCCTGGCCATCGCCTCTTGCATGACCTGCATCCCCGTCACCTCCGTCCTTATTACCATCATCATCCTCATCAGGTGGTTGTATTTCAACGTCAGGGGGCAGTGGCACATTCCGTCTGATACACATAAAGTGCAGCATGACACATGCCATGGTGATCTTGGCCACCTTCTCATGGCTGAACAGGAGAGCTCCACCAAACCTGCTAATGCACCTAAACCGTGTCTTCAAAAGGCCAAATGCCTGCTCTATCACAACGCGGGTATGGTTGTGTGCACGATTGTAGTCCTCTTTGTGCCAGTTCTGTGGGTTCCATACAGGGGTAAGGAGCCACCTCTTCAGGGGATAGCCGGCATAACCTGTATGGGGGGAGAATGGGGACCTGTTACAGGTCATCTCTGGAGTGGCCTGTACATATCACACAAATCGACTTTGCATTGTGATTAAGATCCACGACTAGCAGCATGCATGCAGACGATCTGTGTGAATGCATGTGCGAAGGTGAGCTTGACCCTGCAAGTGGACATGCCCAAATCATGGCTCCGACACCAATTGAAATGTCCTGGGTGAGGCCAGGTCTTATGTGTCCCTGGGCCCAGGCAAATTTGATATCACACTGCTAGTGTGGTGACATTCCGACATCGATGCTGCCATGCTGTGTAGCATCACTTCACTGGTGCTATAGGTGTGTGGTTGAATGCTATGGCTAGGGGTGATCCCTTTGCATGCATTCAAAGGCACATTTCTGTATTGATGTTGTGCTGTGCTAATTCTGTATTACCATCTTGCCGCCATGTTGCTGATTTGTGTATTATGTGGTGTGGCATGGTGTGCAATGTGGATGTGGATGGATGTGTAGCATTCGTTGACCTGGATTGTTCTCTATGTTGTGTAGCTTATCATTGCATGTGGGTCCTTGTCAAGTACATTGCGGCCTTCACTGATGGACATTGGGGTACATCTGTAAGTCCATTTCTCCTAAAATGACAGTCAACATCCATTTGGATTATGTATCTCTCCCCCCCCTAAACAAACTCAGATGGAGTATGTATCTCTCACCCCCCAATCACACTGCCATGTGCTTGCCCTGCTACTCACGAGGAGCCACGAACATTGTCCATCTTGTCGCTCCATGTAGCGTGGTATGGTTGAGTTCCGCAGGACCATGGAATCATGGGTTGATCCGGGAAATAGGGCACAACAATGTGTGATTATCTTGTTGGCATCACATACCATTTGGACATTGATGGAGTGGAATTGCTTCCTATTTCGGTAGACTACTTCATTGTGATGTGGGACCACCAATTCCACATGGGTGCAGTCGATGGCTCCGATGCAACTAGGGATGCCTGTCAGTGAATAGAAGCCAACTTTGGTGTTCGCAATCTCCTGGGCAGTCCAGGGCAGGAATATGTGTTCACATGCATGCTTCAGGAGGGCATCCAGTACCTGGTTCAGCGTGCATGAGAATACTGGTTGTGAGATGCCATGCATCTGCCCCACTGTATGCTGGTAGGTGCCTTTGGCCAGGAAGTGGAGCACAGTCACCACCTTCAGTAGAGGGGGGATGGCAGTTCTGATGTCTATGAGGCTCACAAATTTGTCATGTATCATGTCCACGATGCTGGTGATGGTATCCCGGTCCAGACGGTACAGGGTGTGTATCTGCTCAGGTGTTAGGTTAAATGGACTGGCTCTGATCCTGGGGATTGGTGGTTGCCTCTGTGGTATGACTAGGTGTCCTGGTGGTGCTTGCTGCACCTGTCTTGCCCACCTCCTCCTCCTCCTGCGTCTCCTCTGAGCTGCCTGTTGTTGTTGCTGCTGCACTGCAATCATTTCCTCCAGCCCATGTAATGCTGCTAGTATTGGAACCATCTCGGTGTGCGAAGGGGTGTGGTGTGCTCCTTTTGTGCTGCCACAGTCTCCATTGCTTCCACCTGTGCTGATTGTGTCCACCTGTGGCAGGTGGGAACACTGCTCTGTTCTTTTAAAGGGTGGTTCGCGATGCCGGTATTAGCGCCATGCCGGTAAGGAGTTTTTGGGGCTTTACCATGGCGCTATTAGCATGTTCGCATGCCTTGTGATGGTGTGCTATTAGCGGAATGGCGCTATTTACGGGATGTAGGGTCGCGCGCATGCGAACTGACCGCTATTAGTGGCACCGTAGTTAGCGGTGCCGCTAATAGCGGTAATCCAGGTCGTAATCGGCATGGGAATTTAACGTTACCGGTATTCCCTTAACAGTAATGTTAATCCCTTACCGCACAACATGTAACGAGGCCCTTAGACTCCATCCAATATGAACACAGATTGTTCAGTCAGACTTTGTCGATATTCACGTTGATCTTTATGCCAAGGATCCAGACTGAAGCAAATAGTAAATGGCTGCAGATTACCAGATGGGAGTTGTTGCAGACAATCAACACTACCATAAAGGGATTCAATGCTAACAGGGAAAAGCTGAGAGCCATATGACCGACGACTCTTCAGAATAGAAACGTCCTAGACATGATCACATGTATGTATGGAGGTGTTTGTGGCAAAATTGGAGAATAATGTTGCACGTTTATACCTTCTCATGATGACGAGAATGGCACCTTGATAGAGGCCATAGAGATGCTGACATAGCTACACGCTCAGATGGTAGATGAAGTGGAAGACATTGCTGATGACAGTTGGTTTGGATCACTCTTTTCGTGGGTTCCACTATGGATGGCAGATATGTTCAAATTCTTTGGAGCCCTGTTGATGATGACCATACTTGGATTCTGTATAATCAGATTGGCTATCTCACAATGCAAGAAGACTGCAAAGAAAGAAATAGGGATGAAGATCATGATCGATGTTGAATCAGGATGGAAAACCAAAGAGCTAACAGATGAAGATATCAGAGATTTTGTGAAAGCCAGTATCCATGCACCTGAAGCAACGAAGTTCCTTTATCCAAAGAACCATAAGAAGTATGTGGGAAAATGGATCTATTGCAGTTCAAGTGGCCAGTGCATGCTCATGACTTGGAACAAGGATGAGCATGTGGAATCAGCTGGATGTCTAAAAGGAGTGATAATTATATGGGTCCCGAAAAAGCATTTCTTCAGACAAGGATGTCTGGATTTGAATACTGATGAGAGAGTGGTCAATGAATCGCCCTGAGGGGGGAGTGTAGAGAAGGAGCCAAGTAGCCCTACCTCAAGCATCTCGCCCATATTGCCTATATGTTGGGAACCAGAGTGTGAGTCACGTGCAGTACCAGTGAACAAACCGATACCAAGGAGAATGCTAGAGGCAAGGTTCCCATTGAGAAAGCCATACCTGCATACGAGACAGTATGATGGTCATTTGAATGAAATCCCAGAAGAAGAGTCAGAAATGAACAAAAGAGCAGATTGGTGACGTCACATGAAGCAAGATTAAGGCACCAGAAGAGATGCAGAGACACGGGAATGTAGAGATTCTATGAGTATCAAAGAAATCATTGAAGATAGGTAACATTTCGCGATCGAAATGAAGAGGTTTATGCTGCAGAAACAATGAAGATATCAAGTTTTTTTACACATGTACAGATGCAAAGAAGGGAACGCAGACAAAGTATTCTTGAGTCTAGCTATGTAGTGAATAGATTGCGGCAAGGATAAGGGTGAGTGGATTAGGGACGATTCCACTACGCATTATAGCACAGCTGGACCAGAAAAAGAAGGCCTTTTTCCAGTGTGTTGCAGTTAGGAAAAACAATTGAATTACAGGAGTGAATCTCAGAGGACAAGGCTGGACCAGTCCCAGGAAGCCAAGGTTGTCTTAGGCTGGGATGAGCAGACATTAGTTACAATTGTGCGAAAGAACAAAACCAGGGGTGTTGCTAGGTCTGGAAAAGATCTGGGGCTACACAAATATGTCAGGACTCTCAGGACTCGGGGCTAGCTAGCAGTTTGGTTGTAGCCCTGAGTTTTTATCCAGGGCTACAACCATGAGCCCCGGGGCTATAACCCCTTCAGCCCCCCCTAGCAACACCTCTGACCAAAACTCCTGTTCAGAAGATATGAACGAAAACAAGGAAGACGGCAGATGTTTATTAAATAAGAGTCCTTTAAATGCACCAGAGCTCAAATTTGTAGTCTACAGTCACATGGATGGATGGAACTGGACATACATGATGAACCACACCTATGCAGGGAGGTAGAACGTGCCTCCACTCCGTCATTTTCTACAGAGCAAAGAACATTTCCAAGGCTAAGTTCAAAGACTTAATTGACATGCAGACCACAGAGGTGATGATAGATGATATGATAATTGGTGGGAAAATATGGTTATGACCAGCTCACCAGCACCTGGAAGTCCAGCCTGTGTGCTGCTGGCATAGGTGGGAAAAGTACTGATGGATGTAGAGTGCCAACCAATTATAGGGGGCCGCATAGTGAAGGACCCTATAGCTTGTGTAACCAATGGGACGTTGTGTATTTATTGTGTATTTAGTGAAGTTGATGGTGACCTGTTTGAAGGGAGGGTTTAACTGCCCCACCTGACGATAAAGAGCCTGCCACTTTCTTAGACTAGTAGGGAACATATACTTAGATGTTCCTTTAGACCCAATCACATTTGCCACTCGGTTTTTGTAGTTTGCTACGTAGGATGATGTTAGCAAATACATAAGTTGACATCCGCAATTATCAATTTTTGCTATAAAAAGAATGTTTTTTTATTAATTTCTTTGAGACCATGCTGTGAGATGTCCATTGTACTCCCTGTTTTAGATAATTGACATTAAAACAGTCAACCTTTTGCCAACTTTCTGAGTCAGTCTGATTATTGATGTTTGAGTATCTTCTGCATCCCCATTCATCTCAAAGTATTGCTACCTCATCTTAAGGGGCTGTGTCGGCTGTCCCGGTTCAGGGGCATCTCTCACAAGCCAACAATTATGTTCTATGTTTTTGTCACCAATGGAAATTTTTAGCATGGACCTGCTGATGATTGGAATTTGGAGTTTCCAGGCCCATTTCCCACTTATCAATCAACTTAAATGTGTGTTAGCCCACCATATAGTTTTGGACTCATTGCACTCTTGTGTGCCATTCTAGTCACAATTTACCCTACCTAATACTATCACAGTGATTGAAACATGATGGGGTATTCAATGGGCCTCATTATGACCCTGGCGCTAAGGGATTACCGGTACCGGTAAGGGTACCTGTACCGGTAATCCCTTAGCGCCTGATTACGAGGTCCCTTTGCGGGTTGGGGAATTTAACGCCTGTTTTTTGCAGGCGTTAAAAACCAACCCGCAAAGGGACCTTGGTGCTAAGTACGGTGCCGCAATTTGCGGCACCGTACTTAGCGCCTTCCCCATTCCCATTGAGCCCTAAGGGGCAAAAATGGGAATGGGGAAGGACCATGGTGGCATGGGGAATTACCGCCCCACCAACCTCGGAATGGGGCGGTAATTCCCCATTCCGCCATGGCGGTGTCGGTAAGTTACCGGCATGGACCATGGTGCTGTTAGCACCATGGTCCAACGCCAGGGTCGTAATGAGGCCCAATGTCATGAAATGTGGAGGAGGTGTTCATTTATACACCAGCGCACGATTGATGGATGTGGCTCACATGACAAATGCAGTGACATCTCTGGTGAGACTGCAAACTGTGATATGCTTACATCTTCAAAGTAGGCACTCACCCACTTGGAACAGGGCAGAATATTCAACGGATAATGAGAAGACAGGCACATTATACACACTTGCTTCCTCTGTTGCCCCTATATTGGTTTCCCTGTACAATGTTAACTTGAAGGTACAAGTCTATTGAGGCAACTACTACACTGGGTATAGCTCTTCATGGAATATGTTGACTGTTTCTATGTATTGGAAAGTTAGCTGTCATTACTAGCCAATGTTTCATGGCACTCAATGTAAGGACTTTGGATGGATGAAGGGCTGAGTCAGTCCTGCTTGGATTGGAATCTGAGTTCTGCAGGCAGGACACACATGACAGAGACTAGCACTTACTTCAATTAACTATTTTTCATTCCTCTATGCTTCAGAAAGTAGGGACATGAGCTACCACGACCAGACCCCATTGGTAAACAGAAGAGAATGACAGGTATTGCTTGCTTGAGTGAAACACTTTATTTCATGAAAGAGAGAAACAGATGAGCTTTTTACATTGAATGGGAACGGTTGGTCGAGCATCCATGGCATTTGAACATAATGTGATTTGACCAGGATACTTTTGACTGCAGGATTTCATTAAACATTATGTAGAAATAGTCGTGGAAATAAAAAAGAGGCTAGAGCAGTTTGAACACATTAGAAGAGCGACAATGCAGCCATGATAAAGGAAGGAGGAAGGGTTGGGGATATAACAGATTTAATAAAACGTCCCCTTCCTGCATAATCCCTGGAGTATATCCATACTCTGCACTGATACACCTTCTCAGAGCAAATTGGACTGCATTTGCATTTTTTTGCTTGTAGTGCCCATATAAACCTTTTAAGGGTAGAACTTTTGGATCTGGTAAATTGCCCTATTTTAGCCATGTTCCCATTAACCCCTTTCCCTTTCAATCCTTCTTTTGCCTGGCTTTTTTAATCCTCTCTTTTGCATCTATCTACACAACTCACACATTACTTTTTTCTATACAACACTTTATAAATCAAGAGATGAAGCAGGAGATTTAAGTCTTCTGCGTTTTTGCCAGATGCCCCTGTCTTTGAATGCCTTGCTTCAAGGGTCATGATGTGTGCACAAGAGCAATCAAACAGCCCCACCTCTTCTAACCAGCTTTCTGTTCTCAGGAGGCAGGGAAAAGGGAAAACAGAGATATTTAATATTGAAAGCCTATCTTACTCATGTATCCAAAAGCTACTCTGTGACATACATGTTTGTTCAGTTTTCAACATTTTCTTCCCCTGCCTTCCCTGCAGTTTTGACTTCATTATACCAGGAGCAAGGGAGGGGACACTCATAATTTTAAAGGTGTAATCTACTAGGCAGTTATATAATGCACACTTCTAATGTGTTAATCTTTGAGGCCTCTCTGTCTAAAGGCTTCATTTAGAAGAACTTTGAACTCTTAAATTCATCATGGCGCCAAGTTAAACTGAACGTAGTACGGCGTGGCTGTGTACGTTGTCTCTTTCTATTTCCTAGGCAAGCCAGCTCCTCTCTAACATCGTCTTCTTAATATTTCTGTTCAACCTCTTCGATGTGCGTTGCAACCACTCTGCCGTCGACGACTTCATCAATGATGGTCTTCACCATTCTGGTTCTGGTGGGATCGGGAGAATCGGCGGGAAAGAGCGAGAACAAATGAGAACTGGGTTACAGAAACACGAGGATCCTGACACATGTAATGTACTCAGCGGCCTCCTTTTGTGATGACGTGAAAAGCAGCAACCGTCATGCTACAGTGCCACAATGTAACCCCTAGAAATGGAGGCCTGGGCACCCACAACTGGTATTGGAGTCTCCCTGCTCTCATCATAAGATCAGTGTTCTTGTGTCAAGAGACACTGGGCAGATTACACGCTCAGTGGGAGGAGCTCAGAGTGATATTAGATGAAGGTGTGATTAATGTCAGTTATGGTAGTACACTGGCAGTGCCATATCCCACTCCTCAATCCATGATGGTCCCTTCTCCATTGACCTGACCAATGGACACATCTAACGGCACAGCAAACCCTGCTAGTGAAAGGCAAGAGGGGCCATCAATGACTGTGTTTACTTCTTGAGTGGGATCGCCCTTTATAGCTGTAGAACCTGTATCCCTCAAGATATAGAGGACTGCGACTTCCATGATCCCCCACTCTTAACACATCAGGTTAGCAGTGATGCATGTTATATTCAAAATTATTTGGAGAGCCAAAGCTGGCAGACCCCTGCTTCAGAAGGTGTGGCTTTCACACATTGATCACAGACACACACACACACACACACATCGTGTTGTCTCTTAGATTTGTAATGCTTGACTTCTGTGTGCTGAAACACAGATTGATATGCATTCTGGGAAATAAACTGAGACCTTAACGTCTCTCTTTTAAGCCACCTTGCATTATAGACTCTGAGTAAAATGTGAACTCAGAACTGGACATACCCCTACCCTGATGGCATTCCAGAGGCAATGACTACCAATGAAGGCACATGCTGCCATATATCCAACACCCATGACAACTCAGCAGAGTATCTGCTCTTACAACGTGGACATCGAGGATTGTAAGAAATGAGCGTGCCCAGGTCACTGGGCACACGCCTGCGTACCTTTCTTGCTATCCACAGACGACGTCGACGATTTCACTGCACTGGCACTGGACACTGTGGAAGATTTACTGGACGATTCCTGGAAGCTGGATTTGCTGGATTTGTTGGCGCTGCTGTTGCAAAATAAAAACAAAAATACATTTCAGTCAGTTACAGAATAAGTTGTGTGCCAATGATGATCTGGCAGATAGAGCAGTGCCCACCTCCTGCCATGATATCACTTGTTCCACTGCATCAGATCAAGAGAAATTCAGGACTGAGGAATAGACTCTCTCTTACAGGGAGAGGCCTACACTTGGATGTGCTTTGGGGGCCTTTGCAGAAGCAAGGCAGGCCTATGTTAGGCATAGCTCCACCTCAGGTGGTGCTGCTAATAATGGGAATACGTAGTGAGGCTTCTTTTGTTATTGACAGAATTCCCTTTCCAAGGTGGTCCATTCGAGCCTCCCCGCAGCTGACCTTCCCTATAATTCATGCATTGATGATTTATAGCTCAGGTGTGTCCTTCTTGGGTCTGTGAACATGTTATGGTTACCGGCGATGGCTGTGGCCATGACAGGGAAAGGGTTTGGTGACGCCATGGGCCCACTGATCACATTCTGAGTTCTTGCTTGACTTTGTGTAGTGCAAGGTCTGCGATGGAGAAGGGCCTCAACTTTTGTTTATGGAGTATAAAACAATGAGTCTGTGGGTGAATGAAGCACTATGAAGTTCCATGTGTCCATGAATGGCAAAGGTTACCGACTCCATTAAAGTCTATGGCCTGCCATGCTGTACCTTTATGTTTAAAAGCCCATTGGTGAGATGCATGTTGGTCAGTCGATGCTGGCAGGGAGTTGGACCACATTAAAGCCAACTCGGCCACTCTCTCTGGCCACGTGTAAAGCTGCATTAGAAGGGAGTGGTATTGAGGATGCATATGAATGTGATGCCATTCAAGTCTGGTGGGCCTCTGATGCTGGGCCTACTTAATTGATTGACTGATTAATTGCCAGATTGATAGAAAGGTTGATTTATCGTGTTACTAAAACCACACAGCCACGAACGTTACCCAGGGAAACGAGAAGACCACACATTAGGCTCTGATGACATTTTGAGAGCAGTTGGGGCTATGCATGAGAAAGATTCCATTGAAGTGTTTGGGGTCATTTATTTTGGCTATAACTGAGATTCCATTATGCACAGTATACTCTTTAGGATCCTTGCTGGTGGCTGTTCGAATGGCTCCTTCAAAGCCTGGAGCTGAGTGTGGCAATCCACAAGAGGTCTATGGTCATTCAATGTTATAGATCCATTTATAGTCATTCTGATTGAGAAGCTATTATGGGAATGTGAGCTACTGTTGCTGATTGTGTGCAAAGAACTAGTACAGTGTTTTTTCTTTTTTTTATTACTGCTAACATGCTTCAGTAATATCTGCTTGTGGGGGTCATTTGGAGCAGGTATGAGTGTGCATGGAAGCTTGCAGAGACATTGACAGGAGGGATGAGTGTGACAGGATAGACATCTCTGGGGCCACTCAGAATAATTATTGGTATCAGTGCATTAAAGTCAATGGGGCCATAGCTATGACTGCATTAAAGCCTGTGGGTCCTTTGGCTTTATTGAAATGTATGGTACCACTGCAGCTCCTTCTTATAGACAGCCTTGCAATGTGCTGATCCTGTCTCTAAAACGACATCCTTGAGCTATATATGAGTGTCTTTTCTTACTCAAACTCGCCGTCGAGAAGGCGTCGGTAGGTCTCGATCTCCATTTCCAGCCTCGTCTTGATGTCCAGCAGCTGCTGGTACTCCATGCTCTGCTGCTGCATGTCGGCGCGCAGCTGCATGAGCTGTTCCTCTAGGCTGCTGATTCGCTGCTGCATTTGACAGAGCTGTGCCCCGTAGCGTCCCTCTGTCTCTGCCAAGGTTGATTCCAGGGAGCTTTTCTGTGAAGAAACGCAGGGCATGTAAAGCAGGTGGCCTGACCACCACTGGCCGGAAGATCAAGAGTAACAAAGCTGTACTACAAAATCCCAGGTTCCCCGGCACACTAGAACACTAAGAGCAGGAGTAGAAAAACACTTGGATCTATGGTCAGTGGAGGGATGCTGGCAATTCAGGCAGTCTGACTCAACCTATCTAGCTCAAAGTTGCTGCATGGACTGTGGTGGAGTAGGATGGGGAGATAAGGAATGGCTGAAACTGCCACATATCTTTACCAATCCCAATGAAGCACAGAATATTTCATTTTAACTTTGATTCTTAGTGTTTCCAAACATTGGCCTGTTGGTTTTGTTTGTTGAAGCTTTGGAAGCACCTTTCATGAAATAAGGGTCTAAATGTTTCATTTTGGAGTATGGCTAGAAGAGAGCAGAGACATGAGAAGGGACACACAGCATAGGTATGCTATTGGTTATTTTTCTAACCAGTAACTGCCCAAAGCCATGCTAATCCCTATGGGCCATTCCCACCAACTCCCTGCCCCTCCCTGCTCAAAGCACATCCTCCAGGGATCTCTTTGAGCCAGCTCTTTCAAGCAGTAACAGTAAACTTTACGCTGTGCAAGCCTGCAAGGATAATTTCCAAGCAGTCTTTTGAGAGTGAATGGCTTACCTGCAGTTGTCACTAGTGAAATAAAAATACTTTAACCAAGTGTGTCTTCAGCCCCTTGGTTTATAAGCAATAAAGTCTTGTTAAAAACGTGCATTGGCAAAGCCAACCGTATGGGATTGTGTACAGGTAGTAGTACATAGGCATTTGCCATTCTCCGCTATCCCATACCTAAGTACATGCACCATTTTCCAGTTGTTCCCATCTTATTGCCAGGTAGTACCATTATGGCAGTGCGTGGCAAATTCCTATTTTATGCCTACACACAAAAAAACTATTGGCTTTGCCATGCTTGTATAAGGTCTATATAATTCAAATATCACTTTTCTGCATAAAGGCTAATGTTACTAGATATCTTTGTATCCAGAACTGCTGCTAAAATAATGGGAACATTATCAGAAGATGTGTAATAATACCTGGGGTTTAAAACATATTCCACTTGATTGCGAGAGAACGTCACTTACCATGGCCATCTGCGACTGCAGCTCAATCTCCAGCCCTTGCAGAGTCCGCCGAAGATCCGAAACCTCGCTCTTGCTCGACTGCACGCTGCTCACCTCCTGAGAGATCGCCGCTTTCAATTCCCCAGTCTGAGGCAAGAAACGTAAAGAGCATAGTTAAGGCTCCGCAGCCAGTGTGGAGTCCATTGTAATCAATGATGGGGTGGGCTGGTGCGTTTGGGAGCAGTGCTCCTCTACTTTTTCAAAATAAGTTTTACTGTTCCTATACTTTTTTTTTTTTTAAAACTGTTCCGGAATGGTTCTGTTTTAAAATAAATGTGTAGGAAGAAGTTGAAACTTGCACTTCAGTGCACTGCCCTGAACGTTCCCTTAAACAGCAGGCGCATGTGTTTAGGGATTTGTATTGCGCGTGGGAGAGGGTGTATAGCAATGGGGTTTGTGGGGAGCGGGGACAGGCCAGCAGAGAACATAGTTCCATTACTTCTTTTCGTACACTTCGACCACTGCTTGAACTGGGCGTAGGCATGTGATCATGTCCTGCGATTGGCGCCTCCCACACATGGTGCATGCGGGCTGCTCTTACCTGCTTCATGAACGCTGCTTCTGCGTCCCTGCGGTTCTTGTCTGCCAGCGCCTCGTAGTCAGCGCGCATGTCGTTCAGGATCTTGGTCAGATCATTGCCAGGAGCCGCGTCCATCTCCACACTCACTTGGCCGGCAGCACTGGATGAAACGCCTTGCAATTCCTGAGGACAACAAGTAGCCCATTGGTTTTCAACTGGAAGGAACTGGAGCAAAGTACCTATGTGTCCCGTTTGTTGGACACTAGCTTTCATGGAAGAGGCCATGGGGCTGCATTAGAAGGAAAGGAATTCCTGTGTTTACAGAACATGAATTAAACGTAATGAGAAGGAAGCTTCATCACGTGACTTAAAAACCCAAACTAGAATCTTAAAAGACACTGGGTTTGACTATGCCACACCTCCCTCCATGATGGCACTCCCGGTCAGATTGATTGCCACTAAATTGATTGTATCCTTTTCACCAAAGAATAACCTCTTCCAATAGACCACAGTTCCTCCCTACAGGTCAGGGGTTTGCAACCTGTGGATCTCCAGATGCATTTGACTACAACTTCCATGATCCCACACCATTGATCATGGTGGTGTGGACTGTTTGAATTTGTAGTCCAAACAACTGGCGATCCAAAGGTTGCAGACCCCTGCTGTATGTCAAACGGCCATCCAATAGACCACAGAAAGGTACACTAGACCATGTCCTTTCCACAAGATGGCATCCATTCCTCTGGGCTACACCCTTTTCACAGAACAACATATTCTCTCATTACATCAACCACCACTTTAGAGCACACACCCTCCCACAACATGGCACCTAATAACACTAAGCACAGATACTTCGGCAAGATGGCACATCTCTTCCACTAGATCATAGCTCCTCCCACAATATGTAAGCACTCTCACACTAACTAGATCCCGTCCTTTTATTTGATCATGCCTCCATCACTAGAATTCAAACAATCCACTAGGAAGGACCACCTCTCAATTGGTCAGACCACCATCTTCTACTAGGCAACCTCTCCTCCCATAAAACCACACCTCTCAGTAGACACACCACCTTCTGCCACTGGATCAAACCTCCTACAAGACTGCAGCACTTTCTCTAGTCCATAGATCCCCAATAAAACCATAGCCCCCCGCATTGAAGACACCTCTCAATTGGTCACACCACCATCTTCCACTAGGCAACCTCTCCTCCCATAAGACCACAGCTCTCAGTAGACACACAACTCCTTCCGTGGCTGTAATATACACCAGCACTCTACTTTGTGAGTGCTGAAAACATCAGGTGTCCATTCCACTTCCAACAGGAGTCGGGCAGTGTTGGACTAGAAGACGCACTAAGCCGGGCTTCAGAGATGAGCTAAGTCTCATGCTGGTTTCCACGTTTGGACTCTGGCACTGTACCTCTTGGTGGTTCTTCTTGAGGAAGGCCAGCTCCTCGGTCAAGCTCTCGATCTGCATCTCCAGGTCAGATCTGGACATGGTCAGCTCATCCAGGACCCTGCGTAGACCATTGATGTCAGCCTCCACACTCTGGCGCATGGCCAGTTCATTCTCGTACCTTGAACGACAAAGACAGGGTGTAGGAGTTAATGACTGTGAGCAAGAGTTTGAGCCTGTTCCCTCCTGATATGATATATGTTATTTATAACACGCTTAAAACCCAGAGGTCTCTAAGCGCTGAACCAAGGATCTGTGTTGCTACGTGTTGTCATGCTTCCAAGGTGAGTACGTTGCCCCTAAATTGTCCTCCCGAGACAATATCCAGCTGTTAGCCCCACAGGAGGCTGCTACATGCTACGCAATGCAAAAGAAGCGGGCAGAGCTGGGGACTCATTCTCTGGGTTTAGATACACCACTCATGACAAGTTCTCTGTGGGTGAATAGGTTGAATTGTATTATTATTATTATTATTATTATTATTTATTTATTTATTTAATGTGTTTTAGTATAAAACTTTACACAAAGTATCAGTAATATAAAAAAAAGACAAAAAATATCAAATGTCAGATAGAATTCCATAAAATCCCATAAAATTATCAACAAGTCATACATAAAATCACAGTACATCACAGGGACCTATCCTAACAGGCATTAAACATTACGTATTTAATCTCTCGAACGAGCAGTGACCTCTTGTTCTTGCAATAAAGTTCCACCCATCAGGCTCGGACTGCACAGACAGTCCCATGGCTGAACCCAAAATGCAGAATGCTGGTGTGGGCCAATTTTTGCTTAAAGTGGGCCACTTTTTTGGCCAATGTGGGCCAGTTTGATGAGTTACTTGGCTATGCAGCTAGTAGTTTTGACCAGTGTTACTGAATGAATATTCTTTAAAATGCACAATTTGCATCACATTTTAACAAAAAATAATAATAAAAAAAAAAATAATAAACCCTTGGGTATAATTCAAACAGTCTGTCACTAAAGAAATGAATAGCCATTTGCAACTCTGGCACACTTTTTCATTGGTGCCCGAGACAATTGGATGGCCCAGTCCGACCCTACCAGCCATATACTCACTTGAGCTTGAAGTCATCAGCTGCCAGCCTGGCGTTGTCGACCTGGAGCAACACGCGGGCATTGTCAATGGTTGCAGCGCTGATCTGTAAAATGGGTCAAAGCACAGGGAGGTCTTCAGTCTGCAATCACTTACTATGGACCAGCCTGACCATTGAACTATCAATCACTCAACTCTGAATATGAAGAACAAGTCATCAAAGCCTGTTTCTTTTTGTTGTAAAGGTGCTTTCGTGGCACAGCATTACCCAGTGGGCCATGGGTTCCATGTACTCAAGGTCCCTTGTCATTGAGTACATGGCTGGCTTGAGTGCATCAGTGCTGGCTGGCTTCAGACATCAGTGCTAGCTTCAAGCTAAATTATATGCATCATTCAATAGACAAAACTACAAGTCCCAGCATGCAATATGATATTGGCTAAAACGACATGATAGCATAGAGGTGGCTCTGGGGGCATGGAGTTAGTTAGCAGAAATGGATTTGTGGTGTATAGGAGGTGTAAGGGGAATGTTCTGGGGTTATACACGGGACATTTTGCCAATAGCTGAATGGTTTTAAACTAAGCCATGTGCGTAGGAACCTCAATGAATTAACGTGCATTGGTGTATCCCATAACACACATGTGCGTGAGTTGGCAGTCTAGGTCCACCGCCGGGTGGGCAGCTGTGCACGCGTCACAGAGCCCCCATTTCTACGTATGGGTACTCTCAGCAGAGAGGCCTATGGTGGAAGGGGAAATCTAGCAGCGTGAGCTATTGTGTCCCCTGTCTGCACACGCACCCTGCACACTGGTGGGCAAGGGATTGGGCACTCATTCAAGTGCAGCATTTCAGTTTGCAATACTCTCGATTTAGCCTCAATCATGTGAGCTAGGCCCTGAATCACTGCATGCGCCTAGAAGTGAATCAGGTTGAAGTGTGCGCTATAGAACGGGGCGCTCGATCCCCTTCATCTATAAACAGTTAGGACGCAGTTTAATTTGCAGGCGAAAACAATGACTGTGTTTCGGACCTCCCATTCTAGCTAGAATTATTTCAAAACAACTGGCGTTGTGATGCGTTTTTTTAAACTACACAAGAAGCCATCATCGTGCAATTAATCTCTCCCTCTAAGGGTCTTTACGGCATGTGTACGTGAGCGATTAATCAGCTGCTGAAAGTTACCCATATGTGCCTCATATGTTTGGCATTTGTAACAAAAAAAATATTTTTAAAAAAGCAAAACGTTTACTAAAATATATATACCACCTGTAGAAACGCATTTGAATTAGAGTAAATTAACGGGTAAGTGTTGGCACATGTGGTTGCCCGGAAATCTCTACGGAGCCTGGTATTCTCGGGGGCTGCTTGTCATGTGCAAGGGCTGCTGCGTTTCGAGCGATCAGACAAGAGCGCTGTCAGCCTGTGCCAGCCTGTGCCAAGCCTGACTTTACTGCACTTCCTGCGGTCAGACACGAGCGCTGTCAGCCTGTGCCAATTAAGCCTGACTTTACTGCGCTTCCTGCGGTCAGAAACGAGCGCTGCCAGCCTGTGCCGATGTTGACTTTACTGCGCTTCCTGCGGTCAGACACGAGCGCTGCCAGCCTGTGCCAAGCCTGACTTTACTGCGCCTCCCGCAGGACCAACCTGGGGCTGTTCTTTCACGGGCAGGTGATCAGGGACCAGACGCCGAGCTGGTATCGATCCCATTGGCCCGCCGTGGGGAGAACGCGCTGCAACTTGAAATAACGAACTGTTTCCATCTCAGAGACGGGCTCCCCGGAATCCCAGAGGATGCACGTGCGCCTGGAGTGCGGCCCTGGGGAGCCTGAGAGGGCAGCGCCCTGAGCAGCGGTTTTCAGACTGGGGGGCTGCCACCAGTGAGGGGCCTGAAGGATCGCCGGAGGAGGCGAGGGGGGTAATGCTGTACAAAAACTGGGCACGGTAACTGTTGGGGGAGGAGGGGACCATTAAACACTATTTATCCTCAAGCTGGCTCGACAACAGCATGTTTACTCAAGGGGGGGGGCATGAATAAGCTTGAATAGCGCTGTTCTATGGGGGTGGAGGGTGCCCCGTTACCATTACCCCCATTGCCCGGTCACTCTGTGCGGCCACACCCTGTGTTCTAGGAGGTGCAGGACACACGTCACGTTTAACGCTTGCATGTTCCTGGGGCAGGACCGCGCATGTACATGTCCCACTTTGATCATGTCAGGTGTGAGTGGCACCTCCTGTCCTTTAGATGTGTTACATTGCCGTCTGGCACTTGTAGTCCCACGCTTGGGGGTGAAGCGCCGTAACAAGTGCCGAAAGGCACAGGCAGCGCTAGATGTCTCCGCTCCTACCTGACATGGGCCCAGCTTCGTGTCTCAGCAGAAGGGTGTAATCCCAAGGCCTCCTGAACTGGGGCCCTCGGGGCCCTGCTGTGGGATCGCTGTTCCAAGACACATGCATGTAAGACAAGGCATTGCGCGGATGCTACGGTGAGTACCTCACGTGGCCACTTACTTTGGCACGCAGGTCATCGATGATCTGGTAGTACTTGCTGTAGTCGCTGGCGGACCCGGCGGCGGCACTGCCCTGACGCTTCTGGTACCAGTCTCGGATCTTAGTCTCCAGCTCGGTGTTGGCCTCCTCCAGGGCCCGCACCTTGTCCAGGTAGGAGGCCAGGCGCTCGTTCAGGTTCTGCATCACCTGCTTCTCCCCAGCACCCCCAATGATGCCTCCTCCATCCCCACCACCTGAGCTGTAGCTGAACCCATAGCCCCCAGCCCCGCCACCCCCGGCACCGCCACCAAAGCCCCCCGAAAAGCCTGCCCCAGCCCCACCACCGAAGGAGCCCCCACCAAAGCCAGAGCCACCAGCGCTGGCATAACTCTGCCTAGCGGTGCTGAAGGACACGGACTCCCCGCCCCCAAACATGCTGCCCCTGCTGGGGAAGCTCTGCATGGACTGGCTGGAGAAGCCTCTCCTGGTCTGCATGGCTGCTGCTGGGTCAGGTAGAGTGGCCTTGGGTCTGCTTCAGGTGTCAGGAGCACGGAGTACACTCTAGCCACCTCGGGCTGGCCCATTTATAGCCCGAGTAGGGGAGTTGCATTTCAAACTTCTCCCTTCCCCTCCACACCCCTACCCCCCGCCCGGCCACCACACCCCTACCCACGCACGGAGAAGAGCAATCGCTTGCAGCCAGCTCAGCATCTGCTCCACAAAAGCGACCTGCCCACTCGCCTTGAAAATATGTCGCCCTGAGACTGTTTCTCATCTTCGTGAGGGGGACATAGGGTGGGGCTCAAAACTCGCCTTTCAAGCAAATGTCTTTCATCCCTTTGAGAGGCACGTTAAGCGCTGCCTGTCATCCCCCATCACCGCGGCTGAAGACGCCCTTCGACGGTAGAGACGAGCCTGCAGTAGCAGGAAGGTTCTGGATAACCAGCAGTGGGACTCCTCGAGGCACTACCAAACGACCAATAGCAGGCGCTGATATCCCACTGCCTGGCACCGGCCGGATACCCACAGGACAGGTTCCTGCTCTCCAGCCTGGCGTCCCACGCCCACATGTGCTCACAGTACTCCCACAGACCAACTCCTGGAGCTCCGAAATTAAGATGTGTCCTTGTAAATAGGTGTGCATATGGTGGAACCGAGACAGGCCTCGCTGACAAAAAAAAAAAAAAAAAAAAACTATGTATGTGCGCAGAAAGAGGATGACTCTGGTGACACCTCTGCGCCCCCCTGAAGTGATTGATTATTAGCCTTTTTATAGCGCTTCTATAATATATATATATATATATATATATATATCGGTCGACAAGCCGGGGCAACCGCCTGGGTTGCTGCCATGCCAGATCACGGTGTGTGTGAACTTCCAGGGCACCAGTGGTCCAAGGATGAATATCGGTTCTAAACCATCAATCAGCCCCACACTTCTCGAACGCCAAAAGGGATCCAAACAGATTGGAACAGAGGTAAATTACAGACTTCCTTGTCCAATTTTGGTAACGTGAACGGAACTGCAGGCTTATCTCCGCAAGGTTGTGGATCGTTGATTTGTTGCAACACAACGAAAATACAATTATTACCCAATGATAAAACAGACTGTCCAGTCATGGTTGTATTAAAATATCTACTTTATTATTATTACAACAGACAGTTCTAGCACACTACAAAATACAACCCACCCTGTAAAGAAACACAGAAGACAGACAGTTTTACCAAGGAAAGGGATGCACTCTGTCTACTGACAGGAAGGGAGTCAGTAACGCAATCATTCTTAACTGTTCAAGGTTATTTATTTTCTACACCTAGGAAGTAAGGGGTTACAAGTGTCACTAGGGCCTTCAGAGAAGGTCCAGGGGGACAGAACCACAATGTACCCGGTGCTTGAGAAGATCTTGATGCTCAACAGCATTGAGTCTGTTTCAGGGCGCTTTTGAGTTTATGGCCCATTGAAACGTGTATATGTAATGAATTGGACTACACAAGAGTAATTCTGAGTCCAAATAACCAGACAAACTCAAGAAGATGGCAAGTTACATTTTTATTAAGAATTATCTGAAACCGGGAGGTTACAATCAACATCAACAGACATATACTCAGTCTCTGATTGATTTTCTTTCCTCAAAAAATACAATTCATATACTCCTTTATGCTTCAGAGTGACATCATAGTATGTGGCAATAGTGAAAATAACCTATACTGGGTTGGGATTGGTTAAGGGAGACATCTAGACATACAATCATATAGGAGCTAGGATTTTATTTGGCTGTCCTTTATTAAGTGGACAATTTATGCCTACCACTGCAAACATATCATTTTAGAAACACTAGCTACATCTAAGGGTGTACCAAATAGTACATTTACAGGCCGATTCATGGAATTAATGTGCGCTGAAAATTTCCGCGCAAGCGTACAAAAGCGTGCAAATCGCAGTGCAAGTGCGAAAATCGCAGCAAAACCCACGCACATTGATTCATGGAAGTCTGTGCGCATGTAAAACCATGGATGTGCACTAAAATCCTGCATGGCGCACGCGGGCGCACACAACATCAAGCAGCGTGCGCTACGCACACAGCAAAAGCACACATAGCGCAGCGCACACAACTAAAGTAGGCAGAACACGGAACGTAACACGAGGAATGGGGAACAACGTGTGAAAATGTGGGCGTTATGGGGGAAGTACAGGAGGCAAATGGGCGGAACGCCCACACGCGTGCCTACAACACGTATTCATGGAATGGAACAGGGCTAACGCGTGCGCCAAAAAAGACGCGCTAAACCGGAAACATGTACGCCAGCAGGAAGCAAGCGTACGTGGACCCGCACAACATAAAAGTGCACGCAAACAACAAACATGCTCAGATGCTACGATGAATATACCGTTCCTCGCAGCAGTGGTCGTGGTATACCGCAGGAGGAGGAGGAGGATAGTCAGGCCCATAATTTTTACACCCAGAAACAGCATTTTTGGGATGCCTGATGACCAGGTGTATGGGAGGTACAGGTTTCCACCTCACATAATACTTGACCTGGTGAGTGAGTGGGAGGATGACCTCAAATCACCCACCCTGTGTTCCCAAGCACTGAGCCCCTTGGAAAAGGTGCTTAATGTACTGCACTTCTTGGCCACTGGATCATTTCAGTGGACAAGTGCTGTAGTGGGGGGGTGTCACAGGACACGCAGTCACGCTGCCTACACCAGGTGTTGGCCATCATGACTGCACGCCCATCAGTCCGCAGGCACATATACCTGCTTAGAACACCTGCAGAAAGGCATGCTGCCATCCAGGATTTTTATGGGGTGGCACACTTCCCCAAAGAGCTAGTTGCCATTGATTGCACCCAAGTGGCTCTACGTCCCCCCAGGGAATCTAAACACATCTATAGAAACTGCAAGCACTGGCATTCCATCAATGTGCAGGTAGTATGTGATGCCAAGGGAATCATCACCTCAGTATATGCCAACTATACAGGGTCCACCCATGACAGTTTCATTTACAGAATGTCAACCCTAAACCGGGACCTAGAAGCTGTGCGGCATGGCGATACATGGCTGCTCGGTGAGTATAAATGCTGCTACACATGCATGCATGCAGATACTGAGTAATGTCACAACCCCAGTAATGATACCCATCATCACCTCCCCAGGGGACAGTGCCTACCCTCTGAGTACCCACATGATGACGCCAATTCGGAACCCCACCACACCACCCGAGGTAAGATACAACACAGCCCATATTGCAACCCGGGGCATAGTGGAGCGCACATTTGGAGTGCTCAAGTCATGCTTTCGCTCCCTTGACCGTTCTGGTAGGCAGCTACTATATGCTCCCGTAGTAGTGTGCAGCATCATAGTGGCAGCATGTGTCCTGCACAACGTTGCAACACTCCGGGTCCTGCCGGTGGACATTGTGGTGCCCCCACATCCCCAACCACATGCACGGCCGCTGCGCATGGGAGGGGAAAGGGCACGTGTTGAGGCAACCCGTACGCAGCTGGTGGATAATTACTTCACCTAAATTCACACCCCTGTGGAGTACACACAGCCCTGGCACATACCAGCTGACAATCAATGATGATGACATAAGGGAGAGTCAACTGTCACAACCGTACCAGCCTGAGATTGGACACCTGGAAGTGTTACTTTGTGTGCATCCCTACCTACCGAAAGACAACCGATGCTGTGTCATTAAAAGACATACATCTATGCTGCAAGAATGATTACCCCCTTGCAAAACACAACATGAAAACATCTCCGCTACCCAACTTACCATGGCATGTCATGCAATGTGAAAGCAAACAAAGCAATGCACAAGACCTGACACAAGTGTCACAAAGTGCACTGTCCCAAATGGAAACTGCCCACAGACAATCTGCTCCCAGTAATCAATAACAAACAGCACACATGACCAAATACTTACCACCAACACAATACAGCAACACACCATGAAACATTGCAAAACCATGACAGTACTAAGTCAAAGTATTGGTAGTCTTACAACCTGAATAAGCCAGCACATCGACCCCTTCCAACTGTAGAGTGTTGCTGCCACGCAAATGTGTCAGTGTACTGCATACAACATTAACTCCATCTGCAAAGGAGACGGCCTTGTGAAGACATGAGAAAGGAACCTGCAAATTAGGAGGAAGACATGGATGCACAAGCACATATCAATACACCATGCAGTGTTCAATACAACAACAATACCCACTAGGGATGTCCACACAGTATTGACTACAGACTGCCCACACATCTCAAGGGAGCCCAATGTCACTGTGTAAGTCACTGTCACTTGGTCACACCCTTTGCAAGCCCATGCAAACGGGAAGCAGGAGGGGTGTGTGTGTCAGGAACCCAAGCATCTAACCCAAACTCAGGACAAGCCTGCATGTGCCCAGCCGGAATACACAGTGGATGCCCACGGGAACAACACAAGGCAACATACTGTAAAAAAAACAAACAAAAAAAAAATGGCCATGTGGGGTCCCAGGGCGGGGGCACCCAGGAGGTTCGAGGAGAGGGTGCACACCAACACCCACCTGCGTGGATGTTGTGAAAAATAAAAATACCTCCATGGGCTCATGGCCTGCACGGCTATGCCATTGTGGTAGAACTGCTGTCGCTCTCTTCACCCTCTGCTGCTGCATCAGGTGGTGGTGGCACTGTGGGAGGCAGCCAACGCAAAGCCCTGGTATGGTCCTCCATGGCAGCAAGCATGCAGGTCTGGAAGGTCTGATTCTGGAGGATTATAGTGCGCAGATCCCCATGCAGCACCTCACTGGTTGCCTGCAGTTCTGCACGCATGGCCTTGTGTGATGCCCGGATCTCCTCATGTGTTGCCTGCAGCTCAGCTGAGAGTGCACATGTGAGATGCTCCAGCTGCTGTTCAGCCCTAATATTTCGGGAAGACTCAAGTTCAAGCAGACTCTTCCTGAGATTATGGAGTTCTACCCTCAGGGTTTCCCTGTGGCCCTGTGACTCTATTGATATGGATTTGCGCAGAGTCTCCAGTGCCGCCCGTCGGTCCCTGTTGGACGCCAACATGTTTTCCCTGTGGAATTGGCAAATGGAGTCTGTTGCCTGCTGTTGTTGCTCCATCTGCCTTTCAGGGGGGATAATGGAAGTGACCACCCTCTCCTTTGCCTGAGCCATCATTTCAACTGATGCTGCTTGTTGGGTTGCCATACTGTACATGGAGTTTTCCCATACAGTATTGCCTGGTGGCGCACAGCCACCACGTCGGCGGGCACCACACCTGTTTGGGGCAAGGTGATCTGCACCTTGCTGTGCTGGCACTGCATGAGGCTGCAGAACTGCATTCCCCCTCTGATCTGCTGGCCCTGGAACAGGATCAGATGTTGTGGAGTGTGACCCTGCATCCGTAACCACCAAAGGTGGACCTACCAACACTGACATCCCCATAGAGCGTTCTACCCCTGGTGCAGGTGGGTTGGACAGAACAGAAACCCTGCCAGAAGAACTCATCTGCGACAGCACATAAGCCTCATCATCCTACCCAGCACCTGAATAGAGGTCTGGGGAGGTGAACCCAGAGACACTCCTGGACAATATGTTCTGCAGTAAGAAAGGGTTTTCACCCACCACCACACCACGTGCTCCACTGTTGCCTGGTCGTGGCTGAGATTCCTCCTGGGTCTGCCCCATCTCCTCAACCTCACCAGCATCAAGTGTGTCTTCACCTGCAAAAACATGAAATACAACAAATGGAAACAGGCATGAGCACCATAGCACACACATAGGCCTGACAAGACAGATATCATGTACATGCTTAACACATGTCCCACATGACTATAACCCTGGCATGCATGCACTGTCAATGAGATGGAAGGGGAGTCAAAAAGGCAGACACTGAGGACACCAAGATGGAAAAGCAACACATTTGCTGCATGCTGGGTAGCACTGGCATCACACATTAACCTGTGAGTGGCCTGTCCAATACACATACATGACACATGCCAGCACACAGATGGCATGTAGCATAGCCTTGGTAAATTAGACAACTACAGTGATATGTCAGTGAATGAGTACTGTCACCCATCCATGTGAGATGGACATGATGAGATGAAAAATGCTAAATAGTGTGGCAAAAAATGCATGTGCCACACACTGCAACACATCCAGTGTACAATAATACAGTGATTGTAGGCAGGTGTACACATCAATGGTTGCTCGCTTTAACATGACAGGTAACAACTATCATGTTCCACATGCAAACAGGCCCTAAAAATAAATTGCAGCAGGCCAATACTCTATCGCCCTGAATGGTCTAATCATTCACATAACCAGGTAACACATGTGGCACAATGTGTGGTGTAAACAATGACAGAAGCATGGCACATATGTGGCATTAGGGCTGAAAAAAGCATAGCAAAAATGTGATAATAGAAACAATCAGCCTGAATGAACACAGAAAAAAAACAGAACAATGTTGTTGCAAGATTACAATTCAAGGGCAACTTTAGTAATGTTGGGCTAATTGGCTACTGTGGGCAGAAGGGATACTGTCATACCCAAATCCAAGGCACGTGAATGTATTGGAGGAAGCACATGGGTGACCCATAACACTCAGGAGTACAAACCCTCAACCTGGCACTCAATCAGAACCCGTTAAATCAACAACATACACATGGGTTACACACACATGCATGGGCACTCACCGGACAATGTGTTGTAATCAGGTAGGTCTCCCATGCCTTGGATCCGTTCCTCTTTAACAAAGGTTCCAGCAACAGACTCATGTTCAGTGAGTTTGTTGTCCTCTGGTGGAGACCCACCGCCAGTCACCAGAGTAGCGCCATGATTTGAGGCCAGCTTGTTCTTTGCTCTGTGTTTTAGGTCATTCCACCGCTTGTAGCAATCATCAGCTGTGCGCCTCACAAATCCAAGGGCACTTATGCGGTCCGCGATGGTCTTCCAGTGTGCCCTACGTTGACCAGGTGTTGTCTTGCACCCTGCAGTCACCACCATTTTGCGGCTATGTGCCGACACATTGGCCACAAGTGCATCAAGTTCGGTGTCATTAACGCTAGGCTTCCTTGACGTGCCGGAATGTGTAGCCGTGTCTGGGGTCTCAGCCTGTAGTGCCAGAGAACCCCTCTTCTTCTTTTTCAAAGGTGGATCGGAGCCTGAGTGGCTTACGCCGCTCTGGTCAGTAGGGGCAGTAGCACCGGTGGACTGGGTACTTGGAGTGTGCGAATGCACAATGACCATAGGTCTTGGTGCAGGCATTGGCTGAAGGTGATGTTGCAGGGGCAACGTCGGTTTGATGGACCTGGACGGACACTGTCCCGACTGGGAGACTCAGAGCTGGGGTGGATAGAGCTGCAGCTGCCCCTGCAGCCTCCCCACCCTGCCTACTTGGGGCAGCAGATGACATTGCTGCCCCAGATCCACATAGCCTGGTGACACCAACTTGCACCGCCACACGTGGCTTAGACTTGCTGACCTGGAAGTCAGCCTGGGAGTCATCCTGTGCTGGGTGAGGTGCCACAATGGTCTGGTCCAACAAGGGCTGAGCTGGGAATGGTGTCAGCTACATTTCCCACAACCATGGGGGGCATGGGTGTACCTGATTGGTCCTCCACACCTGGGGGTCTAGGGGCACCCTGCAAATCCTGGCCACATCTCCTACCACGTCCACCACGCCAACCTTTTGGAGGTCGGCCACCTTTGCCTCCCTTACCGCTTGGTCACCTCCCAACCATAGCACTGATGTTGTTGTGCGTATGGGAGTTGCAGTAAACGATTGTCCTGGGTAATTGGGGGTGAAAGGGGTAGGGTACTAGATGGAATTCATACCCTAGTGCTCTAGCAAGGCTGTCTGTGACCCCTGGGGAAGAAGTCAGGTCACGCAATGCAAAAGCACCCCGAAATCAAAAAATAACGTGCACACAACCCTTGTAGACCACGTGTGTGTGGAAAAATTAACCCGCACTACGCTGTGGCACCCAGAAACACAAAAATAAGCGTACGTGTAATACACGCAGTCTACAATGACCTCTGAAGGGGTACGTGACACACGGGGCGAGCACAGTTGGTAAATATGTACGCGACTCACCGTATGCCTGGAAAAAGAACGTGAAAAAGACGCGCATGTGTGCGTGGGCAACACCCCTGCCAAAAGAAGATTTGTACGCTGTCTGAGGAAACAGGACAAAAGAAGAAGTGAATGCTGTTTGAAGAAACAGGCCCAACCAAAAAAATTGAAAGCTGTCAGAGGTAACAGGGAGTACGGACTTGAAACGCCGTGAAGTAATCGCGTGTGAACCGACAAGAAGTACAAAATTCACCCACTCACTCTCCACAAAAAGCACCTCCAAGAAAATGGCGTCCTACATGTACCTTTTAAACCGGCCCACACGTACAACGTCACTTATGCGTGTACACGTTGAGGGCCTTTCCTCCAATTACACGAGTTGACACTCGGATGTGCAGTTTTTGCATGTGTACAATGAACATGCACCCGTGTTGAGGGAAACGCCCTTGCGCGTCACACGTCACAGACACGCTAACGCGCTAAGGGCCTTTGGTCCAATGAAGCCATGTGCATGCTTTGTCTTCATGTGCTGATTCACTATGCACCCCGTCAAGAGGGAAACACCCGCGTGTGTAATGTCACAGACGCGCTTATGCGCTAAGGGCCTTTCCTTGAATTACATGCTGACGTGCACATTTTTCACATGCCAAATCACTCCGTATCAAGCTGGCCGCGCAAAAACACACGGAAGACCACGCTCCTGCCCAGAAGGCCGAATTACTGCCCCACAGAGTCCCCTGCATGCTCCCACCGGCCATATGCTGCTGACTGCCTGCCTGCTGCCCAAGTGCCCTGCTATTTGCTGCCTGCACGTCAGCCAGGGGTGCAGTTGCTGTGACCACGCCTGCTGGAACCAAAACTCCCGAATGGAATACCATCTCTCCACAGCCCAGCTCCAGGACCCAGTTGCCCACCCACACCTGCCTTTGGGGTTGCCATGTCGGGCACTAAACTATCTACCACCACTGGCAACCCCCAGCCAGAGAGGCAGAGGGCCACCATCTTCAGTGCCAGAGAAGTTGGTGTCCTGTGGAGCAAGTCCTGGGGCAGCATGATGCTCTCTTTGGAAGTTCGTGCGCCGACTATGAAGGATAGACCAGGATCTGGATGGACATTGTGACTGCCATCAACGTGGAGGGTGTGGCAGTCCGCGACATCAAGAATGTCAGGAAGCGCTGGGAGGACTTCAGGTCCAGGACCCTCGTCAAGGCCCAGTGCCATTTGATTGAAGGCAGCGGATGCTAAGGGGCGCCGGGGCCAGGTGTCAGACCACCAGATGAGGGTCCTGGAATGCACACGCCCAGCGCTTCATGTCCAGGTCCTTGAGAGGCTGACCCGCCTGGAGTCGAGCTGTAAGTGTACATGCATACTGATTGGACGCTGTGCGTTTTGTGGTGTGCCAGTAGTGTGCAGGTTACAAATGTGTCTTTGTAGGGCCATGTATGGATGTGAATGTACAGGGGCATGAGGCTGAGACATGTGATTCCTCTCATGTGTGAGACACATGGATGGTGTATGTGTTGGTAAGCATGAAGGCCAAATGCCGGTGTGGGAGCACCCAAGTATGCATTACTGTGTATGTATGTTGCCATGGTTGTGGTGTCACACATGGATGGTGGTTCCAGCTGCATGTGTCTGCACTGTGTACACGTGCATGTGTGTGTATTTGACAAGTGTGCAACCGTGATGCAACATGGATGCATTTGGCACTGACATGTAGAAGACTGAATGCCAGATGTGACTTGGATGTCGATCTCATCACTGTGACAGTTGTTGGACATGTACACATGCATGTAAGTGTGGTGGCATGTGTGCATGTGTTGTGCACTCCCCGTATTTCATATGATGTCAGGCTCAGCTTTGGAGACTCATGCTGTTGTATGTGTATGGATGGTGCTGCATGGTGCAATATTGCTGTGGATGTGCTCATGTGTGGGGTTACAAATGGCATGTGTGTTGTGGAGTGTGATCCCATGTCTGAATTTTGACAATGCCACTCATGTACAACTGTCATGTGTGTATCAGTCCATTGTACTGTGCCCTGATCCATGTGTTTTATCTCTCCCTGTCTGCAGCGTCAACTGATGAAGAGGGCGGAGAGGGTGCTGTGGAGCGCAGCGGCAGGGATCGCACCACCAGCCGGAGATGCAAGGCCTGGCTCCCCTCCCAGATTGTCATCTCGTCGGGGAGTGAGGAGTCTGGTGCCGTGTCCCACGCCGCAGCTGCCGAGGGTATGTCCAAGAGGCAGAGGTCGGAGGTGGACTCCTCGGCAGCAGAAGGGGCAGCTGAGACCCCACCGGGTCCGACAGAGGAAGATGGCACAGAGTCATCCAGGTTGGTGGGGGGTTTGGTGGAGGAGGAGGCCGCGGAAGGGACACACAGAGGGTCTGGAGGTGGGGATTCCACTGGTGCTAGTGGTGCAGTGCAGGGCCAGGGACAGGAGGCAGCACAGGCCACCATGGAGGTGCCTGTGTGCAATCCTGTCCCTGATCCTGTCACTGCATCATCTGGCACCAGCAGGGATGCCTACGTCCAGACCCGTTTTCAGTTAGGGGATGAGCGCACAACAACTGGCCTTCCTCTCCCTGCGGATGTGGCTATCCAGGACCGCATTGAGCCTGTCCTGGCTGGGATAGCGTTGCGTCAACGGGGCATGCGAGATGACCTGCAGTCTTTTCGTGAAGAGACTGCACGTCATCTCGGATGCGTCTTTGACCGTGCTGACCTGCTGGGACGGGTCTCCAGTGCTGGATTCCACCTTGTGCTGGACCTTCTTGTGACCCCCTCCTCACCTGAACCCCCTACGCACCAGTCATCCTCCATGCCATCTTCCCACCCATGTATCACCTGTGTACCCCATGAAGCTGCCTCTGACCCAGCGGCCAGGCTGGTGGAGGACACATCCCTACCACAGTCGGGAGTCGGACGTCCAGCAGGGGTGGCCACCACGACAACTGCACCCCAGCTGGAGGAGGACATGCAGGCAGCAAGATCCAGGGCGCAGGCATAGGCCCAGCAGCAGCAACATAGTGGGAGCAATGATGCCTCGGGGTCTTCAACATCGGAGGGGCAGGCATCGGCCAGAGGGCTGGAGGACCCAGGATGACAAGTGTCTTCCGTGTGGCAGCGGTTGGGCCACGCCATAGATGAGGAGTGGCAGTGGGTGGAAGAGGCACAGCTCACAATGGTCAGGACGGAGAACTCCATGCGGAGGGCCCTGAGGCAGGCCGAGTGCCTCGAGGCAATTCGCAGGGAGTTGGAGGTGAACATGTCGTTGTCCCTGCGAACCCTCTGGGCCATCGAAGAGGACCACCTCCAGGACATTGAGCGGGGGTTCGATGATGCCCTGGCCTGGGACATCAAAAAGTGACCCATCGGACTAGCCCGCTGCCATTGTAAATAGTTAGTTAGTTAGTGTTAGGTTTCCCTTTGTTTTACATTTTTTTTGGGCACTTGGACAATACCCCACATCTTTGTATATAGTTCTTCGTTAGTGCATTTTTGTAGGTTTCATTTGGACAGTTGGGCTTACTGACCCGGGATTTGATACTTGTAAATAGTTGGAGTGTGGATTTGGCAACTATTTCTTTTCGGATTTCTCCATGGAGCAATGGATTTTACTTTTTCATTTCTGTTTGGATTTGCTTTTTTGGAGGGACTCTGGAGACAATTTATTTTTCATATATTTTGGATTCTGATTTACTTGTTTTATCATTATGTTACAATCTGCTTTGTTTTCCTTATGTCATTAGTTTTGTGTTTCCTTTTTTTTCCACACTATTTTTGGTTCAATACATCTTTTCACATACTTCAATGTCTGGCATTCTCTCATTGGTTTCATGCATGTCACGATGTGGGTTTTCACATTCACTGGCACCCATTGTGTGTATGTGACGGACATGTGTTGGTCTACATACATGCCATTTGGATTGTTCAATGTGGTGTGTATGTTATGCTTGGTTGTTTTTTTGACCAGGGGGCGGGGCTGGGATTTGGGTGGCCACAAGGGCCATGATTGTGGGTCATGTTGACGTGTTGGGGGGACATGAGTGGGGGCCTGCTGGCAGGTGCCCCTGACTGCTGGGGGGTGGAGGTGCAGGGGGACATGAGTGGGTGCCTGCTGGCACGTGCCCCTGACTGCTGGGGGGTGGGGGTGCAGGAGGACACGAGTGGGGGCCTGCTGGCAGGTGACCCTGACTGCTGGGGGTGGGGGTGCAGGGGGACATGAGTGGGGGCCTGTTGGCAGGTGCCTCTGACTGCTAGGGGGTGGGGGTGCTGGGGGACATGAGTGGGGGCCTGCTGGCAGGTGCCCCTCACTGCTGGGGGTGCAGGGGTGCAGGGGGACATGAGTGGGGGCCTGCTTGGAGGTGCCCCTGACTGCTGGGGGGTGGGGGTGCTGGGGGACATGAATGGGACATGAGTGGGGGCCTGCTGGCAGGTGCCCCTGACTGCTGGGGCCTGGGGCTGCAGGGGGACATGAATGGGGGCCTGCTGACAGGTGTCCCTGACTGCTGGGAGGTGGGGGTGCTGGGGGACATGAGTTGGTGGTCACTAGTGCAAGGTGACATGTGCCTGGCTGGGGGCATGCCCATGGTGGATGGACTGCCTGCAGGACATGATCAGGGGTGCTGGGTAGTCCTCTGTGGTGTGGGTTGCCTGCAGGGTCCATGGAGGGGGGTGGAGGGCACACCTGTGAGAACCCACACTGGCAATTGACGTGAGGGACTCCCCGCGCACCCCCCCAAATCCACATACTCTGATCGCACAGGCCCAATCGCGTGTGAAACTTCCCACGCACCCCAGTTATACACGAACCCTGCTCGCACTGGGCCAATCGCATGTGAAACTTCCTGCACACCCCCTCCCAAATCCATGTACCCCGCTCGCACAGGACCAATCACATGTGAAACTTCCCGTGCACCCCAGTAATCCACGTAGCCCGCACGACAAGGGCCAATCGCGTGTGAAACTTCCCACGCACCCCCCAAATCCATGTATCCGCTCGCACAGGACCAATCGCATGTGAAACTTCCTGCGCACCTCAGTAATCCACGTACCCCGCTCGCACAGGACCAATCGCATGTGAAACTTCCCACGCACCCCAGTAATCCACGTAGCCTGCACGCACAGGGCCAATCATGTGTGAAACTTTCCTTGCACCCCAGTTATACACGTACCCCGCTCGCTCGGGGCCAATTGCGTGTGAAACTTCCCGCGCACCCCATTAATACACGTACCCCGCTCGCACAGGAACAATCGCGTGTGAAACTTCCCGTGCACCCCAGTAATCCACATAGCCCACTCCCACAGGGCCAATCACATATGAAACTTCCGCCGCACCCCAGTTATACATGTACCCCAGTCGCACTGGGCCAATCGCGTGTGAAACTTCCCGCGCACCCCAGTAATCCACGTAGCCCGCATGCACAGGGCCAATCGCTTGTGAAACTTCCCACGCACCCCAGTTATACAGGTACCCCGTTCGCCCTGGGCCAATCACATGTGAAACTTCCTGCACACCCCCTCCCAAATCCATGTACCCCGCTCGCACAGGACCAATCACATGTGAAACTTCCCGTGCACCCCAGTAATCCACGTAGCCCGCACGACAAGGGCCAATCGCGTGTGAAACTTCCCACGCACCCCCCAAATCCATGTATCCGCTCGCACAGTACCAATCGCATGTGAAACTTCCTGCGCACCTCAGTAATCCACATACCCCGCTCGCACAGGACCAATCGCATGTGAAACTTCCCACGCACCCCAGTAATCCACGTAGCCTGCACGCACAGGGCCAATCATGTGTGAAACTTTCCGTGCACCCCAGTTATACACATACCCCGCTCGCTCGGGGCCAATTGCGTGTGAAACTTCCCGCGCACCCCAGTAATCCACGTACCTCGCTCGCACAGGAACAATCGCGTGTGAAACTTCCCGTGCACCCCAGTAATCCACATAGCCCACACCCACAGGGCCAATCACATATGAAACTTCCTGCGCACCCCAGTTATACATGTACCCCAGTCGCACTGGGCCAATCGCGTGTGAAACTTCCCGCGCACCCCAGTAATCCACGTAGCCCGCATGCACAGGGCCAATCGCTTGTGAAACTTCCCACGCACCCCAGTTATACACGTACCCCGTTCGCCCTGGGCCAATCACATGTGAAACTTCCCGCGCACCCCAGTAATTTATGTAGCCCACACATACAGGGCCAATCGCGTGTGAAACTTCCCGCGCACCCCAGTTATACAGGTACCCAGCTCGCACAGGCCAATCGCGTGTGAAACTTCCCAGGCACCACAGTAATACACGTACCCTGCTTGCACTGGCCCAATCGCGTGTGAAACTTCCCGCGCACCTCAGTAATACATGTACCCCACTCGCACTGGCTCAATCGCGTGTGAGACACCCCACGCAGTGGGGTGCGTGTATTCGGAGGGGTGCATTGAAAGTCTGGTGCTGCCATAATCTTACTGTGTGAAATGTCACAGTGTTATTGCAATTGCACAGTTTAAATAGGGAAAAAGATTGATTTTGTTGGCTATCTGTATGCCCCCCTTATTTGAACTTCAAATGGTACATTTCTCACACCTTAGTTTTAGAGTGTTGGGGGGTGCTGAGTGTGAAACACAACACATATCACCTGCACTCTTAATTAGGAGTGCAATAAAAGTTGCATATTATGACATGGAGGACACAAAGGGAATGTAGAAGCAAGGGCAAGCACTGACATCGTTCATATTTATTTTTCACTGGTTCTCTTCTGAATCTAGGTAAGTAAGAGGGGATGATCAAGGACTGGGAGAATAGCTCAGGGGAAAGGTGTTTGTCTTGGAAGCAAGACAACATAGGTTCAAATTCGGGTTGCATGCTTAGAGACTGGTCTCCCATATTAAGCCCACTATAAAAGATTAATTAATTGTAGTCTTGATTGGGAGGGTGATCACAGGACAACAGGAGACCAAACATAAAAAGCAGCCACCTCCCCCACACCACCCATTCTGGTCTCTGTCCCCAGCAAAAATGAGATGGAAAAACAAGTGAGAGTTTCAACTTATTTGTCCTTTCGATGCATAGCAAGACAAAGTTTAATTGATGGCTATGAAGAGAGGAGACTGGAGTTATGAGTGCTTCAGTGACTGTATATCACAGAGATACCCATTATTTCAGTGAGGTCTTTCATTTTACACATGGGTGTGTCATGGTTAGGCCCAGAGTGTTCAATGGACGTTATCCAAGACTACAGCTTCCACAATCCTTTATATTCTTAAATTACCTGATTGATGTCTGAAGCGGAATGCGCTCCCCTTGTGAAGATAATGCTGCACAACATCAATATCCTTCCTTGGTTGACTATTGCCAAATCTTCTTCCTCGTATGAATGATAAATTGAGTACAATAAGCAATGCTGACTGATCATTGCTGTACTTAGACACTGGTATGAAGCTCTATCAGTCGTTACATTGTGAATAATAAGAGGCTATTGGTCATCTGGGACATGTCCTTATTTTATAATGTAAATCCTGGCACCTCTGCTTTTTTTAGAATTGTGTGATTTTTTTATACACAAGAGGGTTATTAGTTTCCAGTTATGTTACCAACCAAAATTGTTCATACATAAAAGATAAGACACAAACAGCATCCGACTGAGTCAAAATTCAGATCTGGGAACCAAAACCAAGAAAACTGCTGGGACAATTTTGAGAAAATGTTGGCATCTGAACACGTAACATTCCAGCAGTTCACAATATAAATGCCAGTAACGTAAAATTGTGCTTTTTAAACTAGTTTGGTCCAAAATGGCAGGGTTGCAGTGCATTTGGTGATCCAACTGTCCAACAACCTTTCGTACTGGTCTTTTCCACATTGCCCTATATGCCAGATTTGTGAGAGAGAGAGAGAGAGAGAGAGAGAGAGAGAGAGAGAGAGAGAGAGAGAGAGAGAGAGAGAGAGAGAGAGAGAGAGAGAGTTGTGTGTGTGTGTGTGTGTGTGTGTGGTGTAAAAACCCAAATTAAGGTTTGAGACGTTATATTAACCTCAGCAGTGGCAGGGAATGTTGTGGTCTGCGGGGCGGGTTCTACTGCTGTGGGATGTTTTTATCCATGCATCCAAGCCCTACCTCAAAACTGTGCAGTACTGACATGGAAAACATCATGATGGCCAGAGCTTCCCAGAAAATGCACAGGGAAATGCATGAACAATAGGCTGCCACTCTTTTTTGCCGATGTTATGGGCACTGAAGGACACTGCCTAAAACCACCATTGGACTACCCACACCGTAGTCTGAAACCATTGGGAATGGCAATGCTGATTGCCAAAAGCAACCTAGAATTGTGGGGAATTCAAATTCTTAAATCCCAAAAATGGTTGCAGTACCAGTACTCACCACTATCAGAAAGCCGGCATTTTAAAACCACCAGACTTTGTGTAAAACTGAATAAATGAACCCAGAGCATGCCAAAGAAAGACTTACTGAGAGGTGGATACAATGTAAAGTTATATTCTGAAGTGACTTGAAGGTTTATAACAAGACTGGCTGAGCTGTGGATTTCAGCAGTTTAAGTAAATTTGGACTGAAAGATACTAAAAATCTAAATGTTTAAAAGAAATGAGTGACCTACTTTTGAGTGTCACATAGGTTGCAATTGTTTAAATGTCATAGTTTTGAACTTAGAATCAGCATTCTAGCTGCATATGTAAAAATTGTCTTGACTTAAACTGGGGAACAAAAAGTGACATTTTATCTGAAACCTGGCTTAAGGAACTGAATTCTGCCCACCAGCTACCCCCGACAGGAGATGAGACTTGCACAACAGCTGGGTTCCCAGGCCTATCTGTCTTTTGCTGCTTCCACCAAAAGGGATATGACACTTCCCTGATTGAATTACCTGTGCTCTGATGTTGGGAACCAGAGTGTGAGTCACGTGCAGTACCAGTGAACATACCGATACCAAGGAGAATGCTAGAGGCAAGGTTCCCATTGAGAAAGCCATACCTGCATACGAGACAGTATGATGGTCATTTGAATGAAATCCCAGAAGAAGAGTCAGAAATGAACAAAAGAGCAGATTGGTGACGTCACATGAAGCAAGATTAAGGCACCAGAAGAGATGCAGAGACACGGGAATGTAGAGATTCTATGAGTATCAAAGAAATCATTGAAGATAGGTAACATTTCGCGATCGAAATGAAGAGGTTTATGCTGCAGAAACAATGAAGATATCAAGTTTTTTTACACATGTACAGATGCAAAGAAGGGAACGCAGACAAAGTATTCTTGAGTCTAGCTATGTAGTGAATAGATTGCGGCAAGGATAGGAGTGAGTGGATTAGGGACGATTCCACTACGCATTATAGCACAGCTGGACCAGAAAAAGAAGGACTTTTTCCAGTGTGTTGCAGTTAGGAAAAACAATTGAATTACAGGAGTGAATCTCAGAGGACAAGGCTGGACCAGTCCCAGGAAGCCAAGGTTGTCTTAGGCTGGGATGAGCAGACATTAGTTACAATTGTGCGAAAGAACAAAACCAGGGGTGTTGCTAGGTCTGGAAAAGATCTGGGGCTACACAAATATGTCAGGACTCTCAGGACTCGGGGCTAGCTAGCAGTTTGGTTGTAGCCCCTGAGTTTTTATCCAGGGCTACAACCATGAGCCCCGGGGCTCTAACCCCTTCAGCCCCCCTAGCAACACCTCTGAACAAAACTCCTGTTCAGAAGATATGAATGAAAACAAGGAAGACGGCAGATGTTTATTAAATAAGAGTCCTTTAAATGCACCAGAGCTCAAATTTGTAGTCTACAGTCACATGGATGGATGGAACTGGACATACATGATGAACCACACCTATGCAGGGAGGTAGAACGTGCCTCCACTCCGTCATTTTCTACAGAACAAAGAACATTTCCAAGGCTAAGTTCAAAGACTTAATTGACATGCAGACCACAGAGGTGATGATAGATGATATGATAATTGGTGGGAAAATATGGAAGTCCAGCCTGTGTGCTGCTGGCATAGGTGGGAAAAGTACTGATGGATGTAGAGTGCCAACCAATTATAGGGGGCCGCATAGTGAAGGACCCTATAGCTTGTGTAACCAATGGGACGTTGTGTATTTATTGTGTATTTAGTGAAGTTGATGGTGACCTGTTTGAAGGGAGGGTTTAACTGCCCCACCTGACGATAAAGAGCCTGCCGCTTTCTTAGACTAGTAGGGAACATATACTTAGATTCCCAATCACATTTGCCACTCGGTTTTTGTAGTTTGCTACGTAGGATGATGTTAGCAAATACATAAGTTGACATCCGCAATGATCAATTTTTGCTTATAAAAAGAACATTTTTTTATTAATTTCTTTGAGACCATGCTGTGAGATGTCCGTTGTACTCCCTGTTTTAGATAATTGACATTAAAACAGTCAACCTTTTGCCAACTTTCTGAGTCAGTCTGATTATTGATGTTTGAGTATCTTCTGCATCCCCATTCATCTCAAAGTATTGCTACCTCATCTTAAGGGGCTGTGTCGGCTGTCCCGGTTCAGGGGCATCTCTCACAACCCAACAATTATGTTCTATGTTTTTGTCACCAATGGAAATTTTTAGCATGGACCTGCTGATGATTGGAATTTGGAGTTTCCAGGCCCATTTCCCACTTATCAATCAACTTAAATGTGGGTAGGGTCTGATCTTTTGGGAGCTTCCTGAAAAATGCTTCGCTGATGAAGCTTCTTCCGTTATTCAGGCATACACTGGCGAGAACAGGCTCCACCCCCTCCTTTACCTGAGGTGGGAAAAACAGCTGTTATTATTTCTAAGGGTGTCGGATCAAAATTTGAGGTCGTTTTTTCATCATCTTTTAGCATGGTATTTGGGTTTTCCTCAGATTATGGAATGGTGTAACATTTTAGAGTATTTCCTTCCAGTGTGGAATGCCACATAAAACTGGGAGGGAGGTTAATTTTTGAAAATGGAGGAGGGTTCCCATCACCAGTTTGCTCTCCTACAGAGATGACAGTGATGTGTGGGACTTGATCCTAAATTGGACTTCTATTTTGTCAGACCGTTCTTCAATCATGTGGCATGTACCATTTAAACTCATAAAATTTGTAATTTGTTTTAATTTGATTGGCCGGTTATTCTGAGACCAGAGGACCTTGTTTACACAGTCAATCAGGGGTGATAACCTCTGAAGATGGTCATTCCCCAGCAGACAAGGTGTGCCTTCTGGAGTGACAACTATCACTGAGTGTTTCACCCTATGTTGCCCAATTTTGATCTCCAGATCTGCAGTCCCTTCGACAGAAATATCATTCCCATCAAATGTTTTGGAGTTGCCCAGAAAGAGGTGTGAGGGAGATTTGGTGACTCTCTCCCCTTCCTAAATTTAGTTGGTCAGGGACTTTTTGGACAAGGGGGTGGCTTGGGATCCAGTATCCACAAGTGCAGATAATGCACATTGACCCTGTACCTTGATGGATGCATACAATCTTCCTTCTCTCTCTTTAAAGGGAGAAAGAAAATGTGTATTTTGTGCTAGCTTGACAGTTACATTTTTTATATTGAACTCCGACACTGTGTGATCTTGGACAGTTTTCTTTGTCGGAATCCGGGAATCTGTAAAGAAGATTTTGCAGCCAGATATCTATGGGATTGGGAAGTCCCCTTTTTCCCCTGAATCTTTGCTGTCCCCCTTTACCTGGTGACAGTTACCCAAACCTTTTGGGTAGCTCAGTGCTTTCAGAGACATCTTGGTGACATTGTTGGGGTTTAATAAATGTGTGGTTCTCGGACAGTCGCCATGCTTACCCAGTCTAGGTTAGGGTGTTTTGGGACCCTTTTTTCCTTGGGAGGGATCCCTTCATCCCTGAAAGAGAGGATTTTTTTTCTCTGAATCCTACACTGATTCTTCCCCTTCAAACAGGATGATGCAGACTTCCTCCACAAAGTGGGTACTCATTTGCTCTTGATTTCTGCTAGTTACCTACTGTTCCCTAGGTTGCAGCTTTTCGGGGGTAGACGATTTGTGTTCAGGTTCAGAGGTTTCCAGGGGTTGTGTTCTGGTGAGAATAGGAGCTTCCTCCAGGGCTTTTCATCTCCCTTTCCCTTGGGCACCCTCCTCTGAAACCTTTTCCTTGTCAGAGGTTTCTTCCCATCATTGCTCTGGGGCACCAGACCCGGGTGTCGAGCTGTTCTGGGCAGCAATTTCCATTTGAGTGCTCTGCTGAGTCCTCAACTTGCCGGCCAGGTCTTGTATTAAATGTTGGACCTGGCGCTCCAGTTGAGACATCTTTTCTGGTTGGTAGGAGGGTCTAGATTCATACCTTTGCTGCTCCCAGAAAGGGTAGCTGTCCCTTCTCCGAAAATAGCTCGGATATTGAGAGTTTCCCTGATAACCCTTGAACTGGGAAGTGCAGCCCCTTTGATGAGCAGCAATTACCCTCGAGATGGATGGGGATGCAGACCTTACTCATACATCAATAATGGAGCTGACTCAGGAAGTTGCAGAATGCAGACTGTTTTAATGTCAATTTCTAAAACAGGGATCATAACGAACATCAACGCAATCGCTCGATCTTCAACCTCAAAGTACTTTAAGAAAAAACTGTACTTTTATAAGCAAAATGTGTCATCAATGACGTCTAAATCACATGTGTACTAACGTCATCCTACGTGGCAAACTACAAAAACATATCAGCATGGGCTATTGGTTCTGAGTGAACATTTAAGTATATGATCCATGCTAGTCTAAAAATGTGTAACTATGTGATTGGTTACTCAACATCAGGTGGGGCAAATAAGCACTCCCTTCAAAATGACCACAATGAACGTCACTAAATACATGACGTCCCATTGGTTTACACACTATAGCACCCCTACATACACAGGTCCTCTACAACGGTTGGCACTCTATCCACCTTCAGTACTTTTCCACCTACATTAGCAGCCTGCAGGCTGGCCATCCAGATGCTGGTGAGGTTGCCTTAACTGTAGCTACCCACCAATTAGCATATCAATCCATCATCACCTCAGTGGTCCACTGTCAATTATGATAGGATATGATATGGCATTTGTAACGCGCCTATACACAAGTGTTTCAAGGCGCGACGATGATATGATGTGATATGGCATTTGTAACGCGCCTATACACAAGTGTTTCAAGGCGTGACTATGATATGATATGATATGGCATTTGTAACGCGCCTATACACAAGTATTTCAAGGCGCGACTATGATATGATATGATATGGTATTTGTAAAGCGCCTATACACAAGGCCTTTGAAATTCGTTCCTTGAGAGTGTTCTTAGCTCTGAGAAAATTAGGGAGTGAGAATCACAGTCTGCCTTCATGCGTAGGTGTGACCACCTCGTTCATCCAACTTCATGCTTCCATGTGGCTAGAGACCATGAAATCGAGCCTATTCATGTATTTAATAATATTTTCTACTAGACTTCTGATGTCTTCCTTGTTATGTTCATGCCTTTTGAATGGGGGGGTTTGTTCTTTTACACGATTTTGTAGCCAAAGTCAGTTCACTCCAGTTTTCATAAGACCTTGGCTTCTTGACTGCCTCAGCCTCACCTTTTGCTGATATTCTGTTTGAAATTCAATTTGCTTTTTACTGCGACACACTGAACTGAGGCCTTTTGCTAATGTCTAACCTGCTATAATGTGTTTAGTGGAAACATCCATAATTCTCTCATTCCTATGTATGTATACGTTAGCACTTGCCAAAGTCTATTTACTATATGCTTAGAGCTAGCTTCACAACTACTTTCCTGCTTGCGTTTCTTCTGCAGCTGTACACGTGCAAAATGACTTGATATTTTTATCTGTTTCTGTGAGATAAGTTTCTTCACCTTGAGCCCAAGATGTCACTTATCTGTATTGCTTTCTTGATGCATTATAGCGTATCCACTCTCTGATCAATGCATCTCTTGTATGTACTTCATCTTCAGCTCCATGTAACATATACTGGTCATCGTTACTGACACTACAATTCATCCTTGCTATTTATTGTCTCTGTTTCTTCAGGAATTTCATTCAAATGGCTATCATATTTCTTGGTATGCAGATATGGTTTTCTCAATGGGTACCTTGGCTGCCAGATTCTCCTAGGTACTGGCCCTTTCACTGGTACTGGACTGAGAGCATACTCTGCTCTTTGTCAGTTCATCTGTTCTGTATACGTCATATACTCTGGTTTCCAGCATACAGGTAAAAGGGGCGGGTTGATTGAGGTGGGTGTACTTGGCTCCTCCTCTACACACTCCATCCTTGCTCTCCCTTCTCGCTGATTTGGTAATCTATTGTTCTGAAAGTGGGGAGAGAGAGGAGGATTGTTCTAGAAATTGGGGTTTGAAGGGTTCTGGGAAAGAAACTTAGGTTGGGGGATTGAGTATTTCTTCACTCCTGAGCGAAGTTCTGAGGGACGTTTTGAGAGAGGTTTCCTGGGGCAGTACTTACCTGATTGGACCCCCCCTTATGCCAGGGGAGTCCATACATACCCCAAGAGGGGTCTGTTACACTTTTATCTAGAGCTGATATAGCTGGCAGGGTCAGATGGAGAGTTGGTCAGATACCCTGTTAGGCTACCACCCAATTGGGTTGGATCAGAGGGTCTCCTCTGCCACTCATTCTGCTTATTGGTGTTAATGGGGGGTATTTTTAGCCCTCCCCCCGATTTCCAAGTCCAATATGGAGATATTTTTCACCTCTGTGGGTGTGTTTGAAGGTTTGGGGTTTTTAAGGTAAATTTTATTTTCAGAGGGTTTTTGGACATCATGAATCTGGGCGGCCTGTTCTATCACCAAATCCAGGTCCTACTATGAGGCCCATAAACTCCATGGAGAATGGGAAGTGGGCCACTTGTCAGTGAGTTTGCTCTGATCACACAAAGTGTCTGATATTAGTTTGAAGTGTTAGCCCACAATATAGTTTTGGACTCATTGCACTCTTGTGTGCCATTCTAGTCACAATTTACCCTACCTAATACTATCACAGTGATTGAAACATGATGGGGTATTCAATGGGCCTCATTACGACCCTGGCGCTAAGGGATTACCGGTACCGGTAAGGGTACCTGTACCGGTAATCCCTTAGCGCCTGATTACGAGGTCCCTTTGCGGGTTGGGGAATTTAACGCCTGTTTTTTGCAGGCGTTAAAAACCAACCCGCAAAGGGACCTTGGTGCTAAGTACGGTGCCGCAATTTGCGGCACCGTACTTAGCGCCTTCCCCATTCCCATTGAGCCCTAAGGGGCAAAAATGGGAATGGGGAAGGACCATGGTGGCATGGGGAATTACTGGCCCACCAACCTCGGAATGGGGCGGTAATTCCCCATTCCGCCATGGCGGAGTCGGTAAGTTACCGGCATGGACCATGGTGCTATTAGCACCATGGTCCAACGCCAGGGTCGTAATGAGCCCCAATGTCATGAAATGTGGAGGAGGTGTTCATTTATACACCAGCGCACGATTGATGGATGTGGCTCACATGACAAATGCAGTGACATCTCTGGTGAGACTGCAAACTGTGATATGCTTACATCTTCAAAGTAGGCACTCACCCACTTGGAACAGGGCAGAATATTCAACGGATAATGAGAAGACAGGCACATTACACACACTTGCTTCCTCTGTTGCCCCTATATTGGTTTCCCTGTACAATGTTAACTTGAAGGTACAAGTCTATTGAGGCAACTACTACACTGGGTATAGCTCTTCATGGAATATGTTGACTGTTTCTATGTATTGGAAAGTTAGCTGTCATTACTAGCCAATGTTTCATGGCACTCAATGTAAGGACTTTGGATGGATGAAGGGCTGAGTCAGTCCTGCTTGGATTGGAATCTGAGTTCTGCAGGCAGGACACACATGACAGAGACTAGCACTTACTTCAATGAACTATTTTGCATTCCTCTATGCTTCAGAAAGTAGGGACATGAGCTACCACGACCAGACCCAATTGGTAAACAGAAGAGAATGACAGGTATTGCTTGCTTGAGTGAAACACTTTATTTCATGAAAGAGAGAAACAGATGAGCTTTTTACATTGAATGGGAACGGTTGGTCGTGCATCCATGGCATTTGAACATAATGTGATTTGACCAGGATACTTTTGACTGCAGGATTTCATTAAACATTATGTAGAAATAGTCATGGAAATAAAAAAGAGGCTAGAGCAGTTTGAACACATTAGAAGAGCGACAATGCAGCCATGATAAAGGAAGGAGGAAGGGTTGGGGATATAACAGATTTAATAAAACGTCCCCTTCCTGCATAATCCCTGGAGTATATCCATACTCTGCACTGATACACCTTCTCAGAGCAAATTGGACTGCATTTGCATTTTTTTGCTTGTAGTGCCCATGTAAACCTTTTAAGGGTAGAACTTTTGGATCTGGTAAATTGCCCTATTTTAGCCATGTTCCCATTAACCCCTTTCCCTTTCAATCCTTCTTTTGCCTGGCTTTTTTATTCCTCTCTTTTGCATCTATCTACACAACTCACATATGACTTTTTTCTATAGAACTCTTTATAAATCAAGAGATGAAGCAGGAGATTTAAGTCTTCTGCGTTTTTGCCAGATGCCCCAGTCTTTGAATGCCTTGCTTCAAGGGTCATGATGTGTGCACAAGAGCAATCAAACAGCCCCACCTCTTCTAACCAGCTTTCTGTTCTCAGGAGGCAGGGAAAAGGGAAAACAGAGATATTTAATATTGAAAGCCTATCTTACTCATGTATCCAAAAGCTACTCTGTGACATACATGTTTGTTCAGTTTTCAACATTTTCTTCCCCTGCCTTCCCTGCAGTTTTGACTTCATTATACCAGGAGCAAGGGAGGGGACACTCATAATTTTAAAGGTGTAATCTACTAGGCAGTTATATAATGCACACTTCTAATGTGTTAATCTTTGAGGCCTCTCTGTCTAAAGGCTTCATTTAGAAGAACTTTGAACTCTTAAATTCATCATGGCGCCAAGTTAAACTGAACGTAGTACGGCGTGGCTGTGTACGTTGTCTCTTTCTATTTCCTAGGCAAGCCAGCTCCTCTCTAACATCGTCTTCTTAATATTTCTGTTCAACCTCTTCGATGTGCGTTGCAACCACTTTGCCGTCGACGACTTCATCAATGATGGTCTTCACCATTCTGGTTCTGGTGGGATCTGGAGAATCGGCGGGAAAGAGCGAGAACAAATGAGAACTGGGTTACAGAAACACGAGGATCCTGACACATGTAATGTACTCAGCGGCCTCCTTTTGTGATGACGTGAAAAGCAGCAACAGTGCTACAGTGCCACAATGTAACCCCTAGAAATGGAGGCCTGGGCACCCACAACTGGTATTGGAGTCTCCCTGCTCTCATCATAAGATCAGTGTTCTTGTGGCAAGAGACACTGGGCAGATTACACGCTCAGTGGGAGGAGCTCAGAGTGATATTAGATGAAGGTGTGATTAATGTCAGTTATGGTAGTACACTGGCAGTGCCATATCCCACTCCTCAATCCATGATGGTCCCTTCTCCATTGACCTGACCAATGGACACATATAATGGCACAGCAAACCCTGCTAGTGAAAGGCAAGAGGGGCCATCAATGACACTGTGTTTACTTCTTGAGTGGGATCGCCCTTTATAGCTGTAGAACCTGTATCCCTCAAGATATAGAGGACTGCGACTTCCATGATCCCCCACTCTTAACACATCAGGTTAGCAGTGATGCATGTTATATTCAAAATTATTTGGAGAGCCAAAGCTGGCAGACCCCTGCTTCAGAAGGTGTGGCTTTCACACATTGATCACAGACACACACACACACATCGTGTTGTCTCTTAGATTTGTAATGCTTGACTTCTGTGTGCTGAAACACAGATTGATATGCATTCTGGGAAATAAACTGAGACCTTAACGTCTCTCTTTTAAGCCACCTTGCATAGACTCTGAGTAAAATGTGAACTCAGAACTGGACATACCCCTACCCTGATGGCATTCCAGAGGCAATGACTACCAATGAAGGCACGTGCTGCCATATATCCAACACCCATGACAACTCAGCAGAGTATCTGCTCTTACAACATGGACATGGTGGAGTGTAAGACATGAGCGTGCCCAGGTGAACGGGCAAACGCCTGTGTACCTTTCTTGCTATCCACAGACGACGTCGACGATTTCACTGCACTGGCACTGGACACTGTGGAAGATTTACTGGACGATTCTTGGAAGCTGGATTTGCTGGATTTGTTGGCGCTGCTGTTGCAAAATAAAAACAAAAAAACATTTCAGTCAGTTACAGAATAAGTTGTGTGCCAATGATGATCTGGCAGATAGAGCAGTGCCCACCTCCTGCCATGATATCACTTGTTCCACTGCATCAGATCAAGAGAAATTCAGGACTGAGGAATAGACTCTCTCTTACAGGGAGAGGCCTACACTTGGATGTGCTTTGGGGGCCTTTGCAGAAGCAAGGCAGGCCTATGTTAGGCATAGCTCCACCTCAGGTGGTGCTGCTGATAATGGGAATACCTAGTGAGGCTTCTTTTGTTATTGACAGAATTCCCTTTCCAAGGTGGTCCATTCGAGCCTCCCCGCAGCTGACCTTCCCTATAATTCATGCATTGATGATTTATAGCTCAGGTGTGTCCTTCTTGGGTCTGTGAACATGTTATGGTTACCGGCGATGGCTGTGGCCATGACAGGGAAAGGGTTTGGTGACGCCATGGGCCCACTGATCACATTCTGAGTTCTTGCTTGACTTTGTGTAGTGCAAGGTCTGCGATGGAGAAGGGCCTCAACTTTTGTTTATGGAGTATAAAACAATGAGTCTGTGGGTGAATGAAGCACTATGAAGTTCCATGTGTTCATGAATGGCAAAGGTTACCGACTCCATTAAAGTCTATGGCCTGCCATGCTGTACCTTTATGTTTAAAAGCCCATTGGTGAGATGCATGTTGGTCAGTCGATGCTGGCAGGGAGTTGGACTACATTAAAGTCAACTCGGCCACTCTCTCTGGCCACGTGTAAAGCTGCATTAGAAGGGAGTGGTATTGAGGATGCATATGAATGTGATGCCATTCAAGTCTGTTGGGCCTCTGATGCTGGGCCTACTTAATTGATTGACTGATTAATTGCCAGATTGATAGAAAGGTTGATTTATCGTGTTACTAAAACCACACAGCCACGAACGTTACCCAGGGAAACGAGAAGACCACACATTAGGCTCTGATGACATTTTGAGAGCAGTTGGGGCTATGCATGAGTAAGATTCCATTGAAGTGTTTGGGGTCATTTATTTTGGCTATAACTGAGATTCCATTATGCACAGTATACTCTTTAGGATCCTTGCTGGTGGCTGTTCGAATGGCTCCTTCAAAGCCTGGAGCTGAGTGTGGCAATCCACAAGAGGTCTATGGTCATTCAATGTTATAGATCCATTTATAGTCATTCTGATTGAGAAGCTATTATGGGAATGTGAGCTACTGTTGCTGATTGTGTGCAAAGAACTAGTACAGTGTTTTTTCTTTTTTTTATTACTGCTAACATGCTTCAGTAATATCTGCTTGTGGGGGTCATTTGGAGCAGGTATGAGTGTGCATGGAAGCTTGCAGAGACATTGACAGGAGGGATGAGTGTGACAGGATAGACATCTCTGGGGCCACTCAGAATAATTATTGGTATCAGTGCATTAAAGTCAATGGGGCCATAGCTATGACTGCATTAAAGCCTGTGGGTCCTTTGGCTTTATTGAAATGTATGGTACCACTGCAGCTCCTTCTTATAGACAGCCTTGCAATGTGCTGATCCTGTCTCTAAAACGACATCCTTGAGCTATATATGATTGTCTTTTCTTACTCAAACTCGCCATCGAGAAGGCGTCGGTAGGTCTCGATCTCCATTTCCAGCCTCGTCTTGATGTCCAGCAGCTGCTGGTACTCCATGCTCTGCTGCTGCATGTCGGCGCGCAGCTGCATGAGCTGTTCCTCTAGGCTGCTGATTCGCTGCTGCATTTGACAGAGCTGTGCCCCGTAGCGTCCCTCTGTCTCTGCCAAGGTTGATTCCAGGGAGCTTTTCTGTGAAGAAACGCAGGGCATGTAAAGCAGGTGGCCTGACCACCACTGGCCGGAAGATCAAGAGTAACAAAGCTGTACTACAAAATCCCAGGTTCCCCGGCACACTAGAACACTAAGAGCAGGAGTAGAAAAACACTTGGATCTATGGTCAGTGGAGGGATGCTGGCAATTCAGGCAGTCTGACTCAACCTATCTAGCTCAAAGTTGCTGCATGGACTGTGGTGGAGTAGGATGGGGAGATAAGGAATGGCTGAAACTGCCACATATCTTTACCAATCCCAATGAAGCACAGAATATTTCATTTTAACTTTGATTCTTAGTGTTTCCAAACATTGGCCTGTTGGTTTTGTTTGTTGAAGCTTTGGAAGCACCTTTCATGAAATAAGGGTCTAAATGTTTCATTTTGGAGTATGGCTAGAAGAGAGCAGAGACATGAGAAGGGACACACAGCATAGGCATGCTATTGGTTATTTTTCTAACCAGTAACTGCCCAAAGCCATGCTAATCCCTATGGGCCATTCCCACCAACTCCCTGCCCCTCCCTGCTCAAAGCACATCCTCCAGGGATCTCTTTGAGCCAGCTCTTTCAAGCAGTAACAGTAAACTTTACGCTGTGCAAGCCTGCAAGGATAATTTCCAAGCAGTCTTTTGAGAGTGAATGGCTTACCTGCAGTTGTCACTAGTGAAATAAAAATACTTTAACCAAGTGTGTCTTCAGCCCCTTGGTTTATAAGCAATAAAGTCTTGTTAAAAACGTGCATTGGCAAAGCCAACCGTATGGGATTGTGTACAGGTAGTAGTACATAGGCATTTGCCATTCTCCGCTATCCCATACCTAAGTACATGCACCATTTTCCAGTTGTTCCCATCTTATCGCCAGGTAGTACCATTATGGCAGTGCGTGGCAAATTCCTATTTTATGCCTACACACAAAAAAACTATTGGCTTTGCCATGCTTGTATAAGGTCTATATAATTCAAATATCACTTTTCTGCATAAAGGCTAATGTTACTAGATATCTTTGTATCCAGAACTGCTGCTAAAATAATGGGAACATTATCAGAAGATGTGTAATAATACCTGGGGTTTAAAACATATTCCACTTGATTGCGAGAGAACGTCACTTACCATGGCCATCTGAGACTGCAGCTCAATCTCCAGCCCTTGCAGAGTCCGCCGAAGATCCGAAACCTCGCTCTTGCTCGACTGAACACTGCTCAGATCCTGAGAGATCGCTGCTTTCAATTCCCCAGTCTGAGGAAAGAAACGTAAAGAGCATAGTTAAGGCTCCGCAGCCAGTGTGGAGTCCATTGTAATCAATGATGGGGTGGGCTGGTGTGTTTGGGAGCAGTGCTCCTCTACTTTTTCAAAATAAATTTTACTGTTCCTATACTTTTTTTTTTTAAACTGTTCCGGAATGGTTCTGTTTTAAAATAAATGTGTAGGAAGAAGTTGAAACTTGCACTTCAGTGCACTGCCCTGAACGTTCCCTTAAACAGCAGGCGCATGTGTTTAGGGATTTGTGTTGTGCGTGGGAGAGGGTGTATAGCAATGGGGTTTGTGGGGAGCGGGGACAGGCCAGCAGAGAACATAGTTCCACTACTTCTTTTCGTACACTTTAACCAGTGCTTGAAGTGGATGAAGGCATGTGATCATGTCCTGTGATTGGCTCCCAGTGGTGCATGCAGGCTGCTCTTACCTGCTTCATGAACGCTGCTTCTGCGTCCCTGCGGTTCTTGTCTGCCAGCGCCTCGTAGTCAGCGCGCATGTCGTTCAGGATCTTGGTCAGATCATTGCCAGGAGCCGCGTCCATCTCCACACTCACTTGGCCGGCAGCACTGGATGAAACGCCTTGCAATTCCTGAGGACAACAAGTAGCCCATTGGTTTTCAACTGGAAGGAACTGGAGCAAAGTACCTATGTGTCCCGTTTGTTGGACACTAGCTTTCATGGAAGAGGCCATGGGGCTGCATTAGAAGGAAAGGAATTCCTGTGTTTACAGAACATGAATTAAACGTAATGAGAAGGAAGCTTCATCACGTGACTTAAAAACCCAAACTAGAATCTTAAAAGACACTGGGTTTGACTATGCCATACCTCCCTCCATGATGGCACTCCCGGTCAGATTGATTGCCACTAAATTGATTGTATCCTTTTCACCAAAGAATAACCTCTTCCAATAGACCACAGTTCCTCCCTACAGGTCAGGGGTTTGCAACCTGTGGATCTCCAGATGCATTTGACTACAACCTCCATGATCCCACACCATTGATCATGGTGGTGTGGACTGATTGAATTTGTAGTCCAAACAACTGGCGAGCTAAAGGTTGCAGACCCCTGCTGTATGTCAAACGGCCATCCAATAGACCACAGAAAGGTACACTAAACCATGTCCTTTCCACAAGATGGCATCCATTCCTCTGGGCTACACCCTTTTCACAAAACAACATATTCTCTCATTACATCAACCACAACTTTAGAGCACACACCCTCCCACAACATGGCACCTAATAACACTAAGCACAGATACTTCGGCAAGATGGCACATCTCTTCCACTAGATCATAGCTCCTCCCACAATATGTAAGCACTCTCACACTAACTAGATCCCGTCCTTCTATTTGATCATGCCTCCATCACTAGAATTCAAACAATCCACTAGGAAGGACCACCTCTCAATTGGTCAGACCACCATCTTCTACTAGGCAACCTCTCCTCCCATAAAACCACACCTCTCAGTAGACACACCACCTTCTGCCACTGGATCAAACCTCCTACAAGACTGCAGCACTTCCTCTAGTCCATAGATCCCCAATAAAACCATAGCCCCCCGCATTGAAGACACCTCTCAATTGGTCACACCACCATCTTCCACTAGGCAACCTCTCCTCTCATAAGACCACAGCTCTCAGTAGACACACAACTCCTTCTGTGGCTGTAATATACACCAGCACTCTACTTTGTGAGTGCTGAAAACATCAGGTGTCCATTCCACTTCCAACAGGAGTCGGGCAGTGTTGGACTAGAAGACGCACTAAGCCGGGCTTCAGAGATGAGCTAAGTCTCATGCTGGTTTCCACGTTTGGACTCTGGCACTGTACCTCTTGGTGGTTCTTCTTGAGGAAGGCCAGCTCCTCGGTCAGGCTCTCAATCTGCATCTCCAGGTCAGATCTGGACATGGTCAGCTCATCCAGGACCCTGCGTAGACCATTGATGTCGGCCTCTACGTTCTGGCGCATGGCCAGCTCATTCTCGTACCTTGAACGACAAAGACAGGGTTTAGGGGTTAATGACTGTGAGCAAGAGTTTGAGCCTGTTCCCTCCTGATATATGTTATTTATAACACGCTTAAAAGCCAGAGGTCTCTAAGCGCTGGACCAAGGATCTGTGTTGCTACGTGTTGTCTTGCTTCCAAGGTGAGTACGTTGCCCCTAAATTGTCCTCCCGAGACAATATCCAGCTGTTAGCCCCACAGGAGGCTGCTACATGTTACGCAATGCAAAAGAAGCGGGCAGAGCTGGGGACTCATTCTCTGGGTTTAGATACACCACTCATGACAAGTTCTCTGTGGGTGAATAGGTTGAATTGTATTATTATTATTATTATTATTATTATTATTATTATTATTATTATTATTATTATTATTATTATTTATTTATTTATTTAATGTGTTTTAGTATAAAACTTTACACAAAGTATCAGTAATATAAAAAAAAGACAAAAAATATCAAATGTCAGATAGAATTCCATAAAATCCCATAAAATTATCAACAAGTCATACATAAAATCACAGTACATCACAGGGACCTATCCTAACAGGCATTAAACATTACGTATTTAATCTCTCGCACGAGCAGTGACCTCTTGTTCTTGCAATAAAGTTCCACCCATCAGGCTCGGACTGCACAGACAGTCCCATGGCCGAACCCAAAATGCAGAATGCTGGTGTGGGCCAATTTTTGCTTAAAGTGGGCCACTTTTTTGGCCAATGTGGGCCAGTTTGATGAGTTACTTGGCTATGCAGCTAGTAGTTTTGACCAGTGTTACTGAATGAATATTCTGTAAAATGCACAATTTGCATCACATTTTAACAAAACAAAAAAAAAACCCTTGGGTATAATTCAAACAGTCTGTCACTAAAGAAATGAATAGCCATTTGCAACTCTGGCACACTTTTTCATTGGTGCCCGAGACAATTGGATGGCCCAGTCCGACCCTACCAGCCATATACTCACTTGAGCTTGAAGTCATCAGCTGCCAGCCTGGCGTTGTCGACCTGGAGAACCACACGGGCATTGTCAATGGTTGCAGCGCTGATCTGTAAAATGGGACAAAGCACAGGGAGGTCTTCAGTCTGCAATCACTTACTATGGACCAGCCTGACCATTGAACTATCAATCACTCAACTCTGAATATGAAGAACAAGTCATCAAAGCCTGTTTCTTTTTGTTGTAAAGGTGCTTTCGTGGCACAGCATTACCCAGTGGGCCATGGGTTCCATGTAGTCAAGGTCCCTTGTCATTGAGTACATGGCTGGCTTGAGTGCATCAGTGCTGGCTGGCTTCAGACATCAGTGCTAGCTTCAAGCTAAATTATATGCATCATTCAATAGACAAAACAACACGTCCCAGCATGCAATATGATATTGGCTAAAACGACATGATAGTATAGAGGTGGCTCTGGGGGCCTGGGGTTAGTTAGCAGAAATGGACTTGTGGTGTATAGGAGGTGTAAGGGGAATGTTCTGGCGTTATACACGGGACATTTTGCCAATAGCTGAATGGTTTTAAACTAAGCCAGGTGCGTAGGAACCTCAATGAATTAACGTGCATTGGTGTATCCCATAACACACATGTGCGTGAGTTGGCAGTCTATGTCCACCGCCGGGTGGGCAGCTGTGCACGCGTCACAGAGCCCCCATTTCTACGTATGGGTACTCTCAGCAGAGAGGCCTATGGTGGAAGGGGAAATCTAGCAGCGTGAGCTATTGTGTCCCCTGTCTGCACACGCACCCTGCACACTGGTGGGCAAGGGATTGGGCACTCATTCCCGTGCAGCATTTCAGTTTGCAATACTCTCGATTTAGCCTCAATCATGTGAGCTAGGCCCTGAATCACTGCATGCGCCTAGAAGTGAATCAGGTTGAAGTGTGCGCTATAGAACGGGGCGCTCGATCCCCTTCATCTATAAACAGTTAGGACGCAGTTTAATTTGCAGGCGAAAACAATGACTGTGTTTCGGACCTCCCATTCTAGCTAGAATTATTTAAAAACAACTGGCGTTGTGATGCGTTTTTTTAAACTACACAAGAAGCCATCATCGTGCAATGAATCTCTCCCTCTAAGGGTCTTTACGGCATGTGTACGTGAGCGATTAATCAGCTGCTGAAAGTTACCCATATGTGCATCATATGTTTGGCATTTGCAACAAAAAATTTTTTTAAAAAAAGCAAAACGTTTACTAAAATATATATACCACCTGTAGAAACGCATTTGAATTAGAGTAAATTAACAGGTATTTGCTGGCACATGTGGTTGCCCTGAAATCTCTACGGAGCCTGGTATTCTCGGGGGCTGCTTGTCATGTGCAAGGGCTGCTGCGTTTCGAGCGATCAGACAAGAGCGCTGTCAGCCTGTGCCAGCCTGTGCCAAGCCTGACTTTACTGCGCTTCCTGCGGTCAGACACGAGCGCTGTCAGCCTGTGCCAATTAAGCCTGACTTTACTGCGCTTCCTGCGGTCAGAAACGAGCGCTGTCAGCCTGTGCCAAGCCTGACTTTACTGCGCTTCCTGCGGTCAGACACGAGCGCTGTCAGCCTGTGCCAAGCCTGACTTTACTGCGCTTCCTGCGGTCAGACACGAGCGCTGTCAGCCTGTGCCAAGCCTGACTTTACTGCGCTTCCTGCGGTCAGACACGAGCGCTGTCAGCCTGTGCCAATTAAGCCTGACTTTACTGCGCTTCCTGCGGTCAGAAACGAGCGCTGCCAGCCTGTGCCGATGTTGACTTTACTGCGCTTCCTGCGGTCAGACACGAGCGCTGCCAGCCTGTGCCAAGCCTCACTTTACTGCGCCTCCTGCAGGACCAACCTGGGGCTGTTCTTTCACGGGCAGGTGATCAGGGACTAGACGGGAGCTGGTATCGATCCCATTGGTCCGCCGTGGGGAGAACGCGCTGCAACTTGAAATAACGAACTGTTTCCATCCCAGAGACGGGCTCCCCGGAATCCCAGAGGATGCACGTGCGCCTGGAGTGCGGCCCTGGGGAGCCTGAGAGGGCAGCGCCCTGAGCAGCGGTTTTCAGACTGGGGGGCTGCCACCAGTGAGGGGCCTGAAGGATCGCCGGAGGAGGCGAGGGGGGTAAGGCTGTACAAAAACTGGGCACGGTAACTGTTGGGGGAGGAGGGGACCATTAAACACTATTTATCCTCAAGCTGGCTCGACAACAGCATGTTTACTCAAGGGGGGGGCATAAATAAGCTTGAATAGCGCTGTTCTATGGGGGTGGAGGGTGCCCCGTTACCATTACCCCCATTGCCCGGTCACTCTGTGCGGCCACACCCTGTGTTCTAGGAGGTGCAGGACACACGTCACGTTTAACGCTTGCATGTTCCTGGGGCAGGACCGCGCATGTACATGTCCCACTTTGATCATGTCAGGTGTGAGTGGCACCTCCTGTCCTTTAGATGTGTTACATTGCCGTCTGGCACTTGTAATCCCACGCTTGGGGGTGAAGCGCCGTAACAAGTGCAGAAAGGCACAGGCAGCGCTAGATGTCTCCGCTCCTACCTGACATGGGCCCAGCTTCGTGTCTCAGCAGAAGGGTGTAATCCCAAGGCCTCCTGAACTGGGGCCCTCGGGGCCCTGCTGTGGGATCGCTGTTCCAAGACACATGCATGTAAGACAAGGCATTGCGCGGATGCTACGGTGAGTACCTCACGTGGCCACTTACTTTGGCACGCAGGTCATCGATGATCTGGTAGTACTTGCTGTAGTCGCTGGCGGACCCGGCGGCGGCACTGCCCTGACGCTTCTGGTACCAGTCTCGGATCTTAGTCTCCAGCTCGGTGTTGGCCTCCTCCAGGGCCCGCACCTTGTCCAGGTAGGAGGCCAGGCGCTCGTTCAGGTTCTGCATCACCTGCTTCTCCCCAGCACCCCCAATGATGCCTCCTCCATCCCCACCACCTGAGCTGTAGCTGAACCCATAGCCCCCAGCCCCGCCACCCCCGGCACCGCCACCAAAGCCCCCCGAAAAGCCTGCCCCAGCCCCACCACCGAAGGAGCCCCCACCAAAGCCAGAGCCACCAGCGCTGGCATAACTCTGCCTAGCGGTGCTGAAGGACACGGACTCCCCGCCCCCAAACATGCTGCCCCTGCTGGGGAAGCTCTGCATGGACTGGCTGGAGAAGCCTCTCCTGGTCTGCATGGCTGCTGCTGGGTCAGGTAGAGTGGCCTTGGGTCTGCTTCAGGTGTCAGGAGCACGGAGTACACTCTAGCCACCTCGGGCTGGCCCATTTATAGCCCGAGTAGGGGAGTTGCATTTCAAACTTCTCCCTTCCCCTCCACACCCCTACCCCCCGCCCGGCCACCACACCCCTACCCACGCACGGAGAAGAGCAATCGCTTGCAGCCAGCTCAGCATCTGCTCCACAAAAGCGACCTGCCCACTCGCCTTGAAAATATGTCGCCCTGAGGCTGTTTCTCATCTTCGTGAGGGGGACATAGGGTGGGGCTCAAAACTCGCCTTTCAAGCAAATGTCTTTCATCCCTTTGAGAGGCGCGCTAAGCGCTGCCTGTCATCCCCCATCACCGCTGCTGAAGACGCCCTTCGACGGTAGAGACGAGCCTGCAGTAGCAGGAAGGTTCTGGATAACCAGCAGTGGGACTCCTCGAGGCACTGCCAAACGACCAATAGCAGGCGCTGATATCCCACTACCTGGCATCGGCCGGATACCCACAGGACAGGTTCCTGCTCTCCAGCCTGGCGTCCCACGCCCACATGTGCTCACAGTACTCCCACAGACCAACTCCTGGAGCTCCGAAATTAAGATGTGTCCTTGTAAATAGGTGTGCATATGGTGGAACCGAGACAGGCCTCGCTGACAAAAAAAAAAAAAAACTATGTATGTGCGCAGAAAGAGGATGACTCTGGTGACACCTCTGCGCCCCCCTGAAGTGATTGATTATTAGCCTTTTTATAGCGCTTCTATAATATATATATATATATATATCGGTCGACAAGCCGGGGCAACCGCCTGGGTTGCTGCCATGCCAGATCACTGTGTGTGTGAACTTCCAGGGGACCAGTGGTCCAAGGATGAATATCGGTTCTAAACCATCAATCAGCCCCACACTTCTCGAACGCCAAAAGGGATCCAAACAGATTGGAACAGAGGTAAATTACAGACTTCCTTGTCCAATTTTGGTAACGTGAACGGAACTGCAGGCTTATCTCCGCAAGGTTGTGGATCGTTGATTTGTTGCAACACAACGAAAATACAATTATTACCCAATGATAAAACAGACTGTCCAGTCATGGTTGTATTAAAATATCTACTTTATTATTATTACAACAGACAGTTCTAGCACACTACAAAATACAACCCACCCTGTAAAGAAACACAGAAGACAGACAGTTTTACCAAGGAAAGGGATGCACTCTGTCTACTGACAGGAAGGGAGTCAGTAACGCAATCATTCTTAACTGTTCCAGGTTATTTATTTTCTACACCTAGGAAGTAAGGGGTTACAAGTGTCACTAGGGCCTTCAGAGAAGGTCCAGGGGGACAGAACCACAATGTACCCGGTGCTTGAGAAGATCTTGATGCTCAACAGCATTGAGTCTGTTTCAGGGCGCTTTTGAGTTTATGGCCCATTGAAACGTGTATATGTAATGAATTGGATTACACAAGAGTAATTCTGAGTCCAAATAACCAGACAAACTCAAGAAGATGGCAAGTTACATTTTTATTAAGAATTATCTGAAACCGGGAGGTTACAATCAACATCAACAGACATATACTCAGTCTCTGATTGATTTTCTTTCCTCAAAAAATACAATTCATATACTCCTTTATGCTTCAGAGTGACATCATAGTATGTGGCAATAGTGAAAATAACCTATACTGGGTTGGGATTGGTTAAGGGAGACATCTAGACATACAATCATATAGGAGCTAGGATTTTTTTTGGCTGTCCTTTATTAAGTGGACAATTTATGCCTACCACTGCAAACATATCATTTTAGAAACACTAGCTACATCTAAGGGTGTACCAAATAGTACATTTACAGGCCGATTCATGGAATTAATGTGCGCTGAAAATTTCCGCGCAAGCGTACAAAAGCGTGCAAATCGCAGTGCAAGTGCGAAAATCGCAGCAAAACCCACGCACATTGATTCATGGAAGTCTGTGCGCATGTAAAACCATGGATGTGCACTAAAATCCTGCATGGCGCACGCGGGCGCACACAACATCAAGCAGCGTGCGCTACGCACACAGCAAAAGCACACATAGCGCAGCGCACACAACTAAAGTAGGCAGAACACGGAGCGTAACACGAGGAATGGGGAACAACGTGTGAAAATGTGGGCGTTATGGGGGAAGTACAGGAGGCAAATGGGCGGAACGCCCACACGCGTGCCTACAACACGTATTCATGGAATGGAACAGGGCTAACGCGTGCGCCAAAAAAGACGCGCTAATCCGGAAACATGTACGCCAGCAGGAAGCAAGCGTACGTGGACCCGCACAACATAAAAGTGCACGCAAACAACAAACATGCTCAGATGCTACGATGAATATACCGTTCCTCGCAGCAGTGGTCGTGGTATACCGCAGGAGGAGGAGGAGGATAGTCAGGCCCATAATTTTTACACCCAGAAACAGCATTTTTGGGATGCCTGATGACCAGGTGTATGGGAGGTACAGGTTTCCACCTCACATAATACTTGACCTGGTGAGTGAGTGGGAGGATGACCTCAAATCACCCACCCTGTGTTCCCAAGCACTGAGCCCCTTGGAAAAGGTGCTTAATGTACTGCACTTCTTGGCCACTGGATCATTTCAGTGGACAAGTGCTGTAGTGGGGGGGTGTCACAGGCCACGCAGTCACGCTGCCTACACCAGGTGTTGGCCATCATGACTGCACGCCCATCAGTCCGCAGGCACATATACCTGCTTAGAACACCTGCAGAAAGGCATGCTGCCATCCAGGATTTTTATGGGGTGGCACACTTCCCCAAAGAGCTAGTTGCCATTGATTGCACCCATGTGGCTCTACGTCCCCCCAGGGAATCTGAGCACATCTATAGAAACTGCAAGCACTGGCATTCCATCAATGTGCAGGTAGTATGTGATGCCAAGGGAATCATCACCTCAGTATATGCCAACTATACAGGGTCCACCCATGACAGTTTCATTTACAGAATGTCAACCCTAAACCGGGACCTAGAAGCTGTGCGGCATGGCGATACATGGCTGCTCGGTGAGTATAAATGCTGCTACACATGCATGCATTCAGATACTGAGTAATGTCACAACCCCAGTAATGATACCCATCATCACCTCCCCAGGGGACAGTGCCTACCCTCTGAGTACCCACATGATGACGCCAATTCGGAACCCCACCACACCACCCGAGGTAAGATACAACACAGCCCATATTGCAACCCGGGGCATAGTGGAGCGCACATTTGGAGTGCTCAAGTCATGCTTTCGCTCCCTTGACCGTTCTGGTAGGCAGCTGCTATATGCTCCCGTAGTAGTGTGCAGCATCATAGTGGCAGCATGTGTCCTGCACAACGTTGCAACACTCCGGGGCCTGCCGGTGGACATTGTGGTGCCCCCACATCCCCAACCACATGCACGGCCGCTGCGCATGGGAGGGGAAAGGGCACGTGTTGAGGCAACCCGTACGCAGCTGGTGGATAATTACTTCACCTAAATTCACACCCCTGTGGAGTACACACAGCCCTGGCACATACCAGCTGACAATCAATGATGATGACATAAGGGAGAGTCAACTGTCACAACCGTACCAGCCTGAGATTGGACACCTGGAAGTGTTACTTTGTGTGCATCCCTACCTACCGAAAGACAACCAATGCTGTGTCATTAAAAGACATACATCTATGCTGCAAGAATGATTACCCCCTTGCAAAACACAACATGAAAACATCTCCGCTACCCAACTTACCATGGCATGTCATGCAATGTGAAAGCAAACAAAGCAATGCACAAGACCTGACACAAGTGTCACAAAGTGCACTGTCCCAAATGGAAACTGCCCACAGACAATCTGCTCCCAGTAATCAATAACAAACAGCACACATGACCAAATACTTACCACCAACACAATACAGCAACACACCATGAAACATTGCAAAACCATGACAGTACTAAGTCAAAGTATTGGTAGTCTTACAACCTGAATAAGCCAGCACATCGACCCCTTCCAACTGTAGAGTGTTGCTGCCACGCAAATGTGTCAGTGTACTGCATACAACATTAACTCCATCTGCAAAGGAGACGGCCTTGTGAAGACATGAGAAAGGAACCTGCAAATTAGGAGGAAGACATGGATGCACAAGCACATATCAATACACCATGCAGTGTTCAATCCAACAACAATACCCACTAGGGATGTCCACACAGTATTGACTACAGACTGCCCACACATCTCAAGGGAGCCCAATGTCACTGTGTAAGTCACTGTCACTTGGTCACACCCTTTGCAAGCCCATGCAAACGGGAAGCAGGAGGGCTGTGTGTGTCAGGAACCCAAACATCTAACCCAAACTCAGGACAAGCCTGCATGTGCCCAGCCGGAATACACAGTGGATGCCCACGGGAACAACACAAGGCAACATACTGTAAAAAAAACAAACAAAAAAAAAATGGCCATGTGGGGTCCCAGGGCGGGGGCACCCAGGAGGTTCGAGGAGAGGGTGCACACCAACACCCACCTGCGTGGATGTTGTGAAAAATAAAAATACCTCCATGGGCTCATGGCCTGCACGGCTATGCCATTGTGGTAGAACTGCTGTCGCTCTCTTCACCCTCTGCTGCTGCATCAGGTGGTGGTGGCACTGTGGGAGGCAGCCAACGCAAAGCCCTGGTATGGTCCTCCATGGCAGCAAGCATGCAGGTCTGGAAGGTCTGATTCTGGAGGATTATAGTGCGCAGATCCCCATGCAGCACCTCACTGGTTGCCTGCAGTTCTGCACGCATGGCCTCGTGTGATGCCCGGATCTCCTCATGTGTTGCCTGCAGCTCAGCTGAGAGTGCACATGTGAGATGCTCCAGCTGCTGTTCAGCCCTAATATTTCGGGAAGCCTCAAGTTCAAGCAGACTCTTCCTGAGATTATGGAGTTCTACCCTCAGGGTTTCCCTGTGGCCCTGTGACTCTATTGATATGGATTTGCGCAGAGTCTCCAGTGCCGCCCGTCGGTCCCTGTTGGACGCCAACATGTTTTCCCTGTGGAATTGGCAAATGGAGTCTGTTGCCTGCTGTTGTTGCTCCATCTGCCTTTCAGGGGGGATAATGGAAGTGGCCACCCTCTCCTTTGCCTGAGCCATCATTTCAACTGATGCTGCTTGTTGGGTTGCCATACTGTACATGGAGTTTTCCCATACAGTATTGCCTGGTGGCGCACAGCCACCACGTCGGCGGGCACCACACCTGTTTGGGGCAAGGTGATCTGCACCTTGCTGTGCTGGCACTGCCTGAGGCTGCAGAACTGCATTCCCCCTCTGATCTGCTGGCCCTGGAACAGGATCAGATGTTGTGGAGTGTGACCCTGCATCCGTAACCACCAAAGGTGGACCTACCAACACTGACATCCCCATAGAGCGTTCTACCCCTGGTGCAGGTGGGTTGGACAGAACAGAAACCCTGCCAGAAGAACTCATCTGCGACAGCACATAAGCCTCATCATCCTACCCAGCACCTCAATAGAGGTCTGGGGAGGTGAACCCAGAGACACTCCTGGACAATATGGTCTGCAGTAAGAAAGGGTTTTCACCCACCACCACACCACGTGCTCCACTGTTGCCTGGTCGTGGCTGAGATTCCTCCTGGGTCTGCCCCATCTCCTCAACCTCACCAGCATCAAGTGTGTCTTCACCTGCAAAAACATGAAATACAACAAATGGAAACAGGCATGAGCACCATAGCACACACATAGGCCTGACAAGACAGATATCATGTACATGCTTAACACATGTCCCACATGACTATAACCCTGGCATGCATGCACTGTCAATGAGATGGAAGGGGAGTCAAAAAGGCAGACACTGAGGACACCAAGATGGAAAAGCAACACATTTGCTGCATGCTGGGTAGCACTGGCATCACACATTAACCTGTGAGTGGCCTGTCCAATACACATACATGACACATGCCAGCACACAGATGGCATGTAGCATAGCCATGGTAAATTAGACAACTACAGTTATATGTCAGTGAATGAGTACTGTCACCCATCCATGTGAGATGGACATGATGAGATGAAAAATGCTAAATAGTGTGGCAAAAAATGCATGTGCCACACACTGCAACACATCCAGTGTACAATAATACAGTGATTGTAGGCAGGTGTACACATCAATGGTTGCTCGCTTTAACATGACAGGTAACAACTATCATGTTCCACATGCAAACTCGCCCTAAAAATAAATTGCAGCAGGCCAATACTCTATCGCCCTGAATGGTCTAATCATTCACATAACCAGGTAACACATGTGGCACAATGTGTGGTGTAAACAATGACAGAAGCATGGCACATATGTGGCATTAGGGCTGAAAAAAGCATAGCAAAAATGTGATAATAGAAACAATCAGCCTGAATGAACACAGAAAAAAAACAGAACAATGTTGTTGCAAGATTACAATTCAAGGGCAACTTTAGTAATGTTGGGCTAATTGGCTACTGTGGGCAGAAGGGATACTGTCATACCCAAATCCAAGGCACGTGAATGTATTGGAGGAAGCACATGGGTGACCCATAACACTCAGGAGTACAAACCCTCAACCTGGCACTCAATCAGAACCCGTTAAATCAACAACATACACATGGGTTACACACACATGCATGGGCACTAACCGGACAATGTGTTGTAATCAGGTAGGTCTCCCATGCCTTGGATCCGTTCCTCTTTAACAAAGGTTCCAGCAACAGACTCATGTTCAGTGAGTTTGTTGTCCTCTGGTGGAGACCCACCGCCAGTCACCAGAGTAGCGCCATGATTTGAGGCCAGCTTGTTCTTTGCTCTGTGTTTTAGGTCATTCCACCGCTTGTAGCAATCATCAGCTGTGCGCCTCACAAATCCAAGGGCACTTATGCGGTCCGCGATGGTCTTCCAGTGTGCCCTACGTTGACCAGGTGTTGTCTTGCACCCTGCAGTCACCACCATTTTGCGGCTATGTGCCGACACATTGGCCACAAGTGCATCAAGTTCGGTGTCATTAACGCTAGGCTTCCTTGACGTGCCGGAATGTGTAGCCGTGTCTGGGGTCTCAGCCTGTAGTGCCAGAGAACCCCTCTTCTTCTTTTTCAAAGGTGGATCGGAGCCTGAGTGGCTTACGCCGCTCTGGTCAGTAGGGGCAGTAGCACCGGTGGACTGGGTACTTGGAGTGTGCGAATGCACAATGACCATAGGTCTTGGTGCAGGCATTGGATGAAGGTGATGTTGCAGGGGCAACGTCGGTTTGATGGACCTGGACGGACACTGTCCCGACTGGGAGACTCAGAGCTGGGGTGGATAGAGCTGCAGCTGCCCCTGCAGCCTCCCCACCCTGCCTACTTGGGGCAGCAGATGACATCGCTGCCCCAGATCCACATAGCCTGGTGACACCAACTTGCACCGCCACACGTGGCTTAGACTTGCGGACCTGGAAGTCAGCCTGGGAGTCATCCTGTGCTGGGTGAGGTGCCACAATGGTCTGGTCCAACAAGGGCTGAGCTGGGAATGGTGTCAGCTACATTTCCCACAACCATGGGGGGCATGGGTGTACCTGATTGGTCCTCCACACCTGGGGGTCTAGGGGCACCCTGCAAATCCTGGCCACATCTCCTACCACGTCCACCACGCCAACCTTTTGGAGGTCGGCCACCTTTGCCTCCCTTACCGCTTGGTCACCTCCCAACCATAGCACTGATGTTGTTGTGCGTATGGGAGTTGCAGTAAACGATTGTCCAGGGTAATTGGGGGTGAAAGGGGTAGGGTACTAGATGGAATTCATACCCTAGTGCTCTAGCAAGGCTGTCTGTGACCCCTGGGGAAGATGACAGGTCACGCAATGCAAAAGCACCCCGAAATCAAAAAATAACGTGCACACAACCCTTGTAGACCACGTGTGTGTGGAAAAATTAACCCGCACTACGCTGTGGCACCCAGAAACACAAAAATAAGCGTACGTGTAATACACGCAGTCTACAATGACCTCTGAAGGGGTACGTGACACACGGGGCGAGCACAGTTGGTAAATATGTACGCGACTCACCGTATGCCTGGAAAAAGAACGTGAAAAAGACGCGCATGTGTGCGTGGGCAACACCCCCGCCAAAAGAAGATTTGTACGCTGTCTGAGGAAACAGGACAAAAGAAGAAGTGAATGCTGTTTGAAGAAACAGGCCCAACCAAAAAAATTGAAAGCTGTCAGAGGTAACAGGGAGTACGGACTTGAAACGCCGTGAAGTAATCGCGTGTGAACCGACAAGAAGTACAAAATTCACCCACTCACTCTCCACAAAAAGCACCTACAAGAAAATGGCGTCCTACATGTACCTTTTAAACCGGCCCACACGTACAACGTCACTTATGCGTGTACACGTTGAGGGCCTTTCCTCCAATTACACGAGTTGACACTCGGATGTGCAGTTTTTGCATGTGTACAATGAACATGCACCCGTGTTGAGGGAAACGCCCTTGCGCGTCACACGTCACAGACACGCTAACGCGCTAAGGGCCTTTGGTCCAATGAAGCCATGTGCATGCTTTGTCTTCATGTGCTGATTCACTATGCACCCCGTCAAGAGGGAAACACCCGCGTGTGTAATGTCACAGACGCGCTTATGCGCTAAGGGCCTTTCCTTGAATTACATGCTGACGTGCACATTTTTCACATGCCAAATCACTCCGTATCAAGCTGGCCGCGCAAAAACACACGGAAGACCACGCTCCTGCCCAGAAGGCCGAATTACTGCCCCACAGAGTCCCCTGCATGCTCCCACCGGCCATATGCTGCTGACTGCCTGCCTGCTGCCCAAGTGCCCTGCTATTTGCTGCCTGCACGTCAGCCAGGGGTGCAGTTGCTGTGACCACGCCTGCTGGAACCAAAACTCCCGAATGGAATACCATCTCTCCACAGCCCAGCTCCAGGACCCAGTTGCCCACCCACACCTGCCTTTGGGGTTGCCATGTCGGGCACTAAACTATCTACCACCACTGGCAACCCCCAGCCAGAGAGGCAGAGGGCCACCATCTTCAGTGCCAGAGAAGTTGGTGTCCTGTGGAGCAAGTCCTGGGGCAGTATGATGCTCTCTTTGGAAGTTCGTGCGCCGACTATGAAGGATAGACCAGGATCTGGATGGACATTGTGACTGCCATCAACGTGGAGAGTGTGGCAGTCCGTGACATCAAGAATGTCAGGAAGCGCTGGGAGGACTTCAGGTCCAGGACCCTCGTCAAGGCCCAGTGCCATTCGATTGAAGGCAGCGGATGCTAAGGGGCGCCGGGGCCAGGTGTCAGACCACCAGATGAGGGTCCTGGAATGCACACGCCCAGCGCTTCATGTCCAGGTCCTTGAGAGGCTGACCCGCCTGGAGTCGAGCTGTAAGTGTACATGCATACTGATTGGACGCTGTGCGTTTTGTGGTGTGCCAGTAGTGTGCAGGTTACAAATGTGTCTTTGTAGGGCCATGTATGGATGTGAATGTACAGGGGCATGAGGCTGAGACATGTGATTCCTCTCATGTGTGAGACACATGGATGGTGTATGTGTTGGTAAGCATGAAGGCCAAATGCCGGTGTGGGAGCACCCAAGTATGCATTACTGTGTATGTATGTTGCCATGGTTGTGGTGTCACACATGGATGGTGGTTCCAGCTGCATGTGTCTGCACTGTGTACACGTGCATGTGTGTGTATTTGACAAGTGTGCAACCGTGATGCAACATGGATGCATTTGGCACTGACATGTAGAAGACTGAATGCCAGATGTGACTTGGATGTCGATCTCATCACTGTGACAGTTGTTGGACATGTACACATGCATGTAAGTGTGGTGGCATGTGTGCATGTGTTGTGCACTCCCCGTATTTCATATGATGTCAGGCTCAGCTTTGGATACTCATGCTGTTGTATGTGTATGGATGGTGCTGCATGGTGCAATATTGCTGTGGATGTGCTCATGTGTGGGGTTACAAATGGCATGTGTGTTGTGGAGTGTGATGCCATGTCTGAATTTTGACAATGCCACTCATGTACAACTGTCATGTGTGTATCAGTCCATTGTACAGTGCCCTGATCCATGTGTTTTATCTCTCCCTGTCTGCAGCGTCAACTGATGAAGAGGGCGGAGAGGGTGCTGTGGAGCGCAGCGGCAGGGATCGCACCACCAGCCGGAGATGCAAGGCCTGGCTCCCCTCCCAGATTGTCATCTCGTCGGGGAGTGAGGAGTCTGGTGCCGTGTCCCACGCCGCAGCTGCCGAGGGTATGTCCAAGAGGCAGAGGTCGGAGGTGGACTCCTCGGCAGCAGAAGGGGCAGCTGAGACCCCACCGGGTCCGACAGAGGAAGATGGCACAGAGTCATCCAGGTTGGTGGGGGGTTTGGTGGAGGAGGAGGCCGCGGAAGGGACACACAGAGGGTCTGGAGGTGGGGATTCCACTGGTGCTAGTGGTGCAGTGCAGGGCCAGGGACAGGAGGCAGCACAGGCCACCATGGAGGTGCCTGTGTGCAATCCTGTCCCTGATCCTGTCACTGCATCATCTGGCACCAGCAGGGATGCCTACGTCCAGACCCGTTTTCAGTTAGGGGATGAGCGCACAACAACTGGCCTTCCTCTCCCTGCGGATGTGGCTATCCAGGACCGCATTGAGCCTGTCCTGGCTGGGATAGCGTTGCGTCAACGGGGCATGCGTGATGACCTGCAGTCTTTTCGTGAAGAGACTGCACGTCATCTCGGATGCGTCTTTGACCGTGCTGACCTGCTGGGACGGGTCTCCAGTGCTGGATTCCTCCTTGTGCTGGACCTTCTTGTGACCCCCTCCTCACCTGAACCCCCTACGCACCAGTCATCCTCCATGCCATCTTCCCACCCATGTATCACCTGTGTACCCCATGAAGCTGCCTCTGACCCAGCGGCCAGGCTGGTGGAGGACACATCCCTACCACAGTCGGGAGTCGGACGTCCAGCTGGGGTGGCCACCACGACAACTGCACCCCAGCTGGAGGAGGACATGCAGGCAGCAAGATCCAGGGCGCAGGCATAGGCCCAGCAGCAGCAACATAGTGGGAGCAATGATGCCTCGGGGTCTTCAACATCGGAGGGGCAGGCATCGGCCAGAGGGCTGGAGGACCCAGGATGACAAGTGTCTTCCGTGTGGCAGCGGTTGGGCCACGCCATAGATGAGGAGTGGCAGTGGGTGGAAGAGGCACAGCTCACAATGGTCAGGACGGAGAACTCCATGCAGAGGGCCCTGAGGCAGGCCGAGTGCCTCGAGGCAATTCGCAGGGAGTTGGAGGTGAACATGTCATTGTCCCTGCGAACCCTCTGGGCCATCGAAGAGGACCACCTCCAGGACATTGAGCGGGGGTTCGATGATGCCCTGGCCTGGGACATCAAAAAGTGACCCATCGGACTAGCCCGCTGCCATTGTAAATAGTTAGTTAGTTAGTGTTAGGTTTCCCTTTGTTTTACATTTTTTTTGGGCACTTGGACAATACCCCACATCTTTGTATATAGTTCTTCGTTAGTGCATTTTTGTAGGTTTCATTTGGACAGTTGGGCTTACTGACCCGGGATTTGATACTTGTAAATAGTTGGAGTGTGGATTTGGCAACTATTTCTTTTCGGATTTCTCCATGGAGCAATGGATTTTACTTTTTCATTTCTGTTTGGATTTGCTTTTTTGGAGGGAGACTCTGGAGACAATTTATTTTTCATATATTTTGGATTCTGATTTACTTGTTTTATCATTATGTTACAATCTGCTTTGTTTTCCTTATGTCATTAGTTTTGTGTTTCCTTTTTTTTCCACACTATTTTTGGTTCAATACATCTTTTCACATACTTCAATGTCTGGTATTCTCTCATTGGTTTCATGCATGTCACGATGTGGGTTTTCACATTCACTGGCACCCATTGTGTGTATGTGACGGACATGTGTTGGTCTACATACATGCCATTTGGATTGTTCAATGTGGTGTGTATGTTATGCTTGGTTGTTTTTTTGACCAGGGGGCGGGGCTGGGATTTGGGTGGCCACAAGGGCCATGATTGTGGGTCATGTTGACGTGTTGGGGGGACATGAGTGGGGGCCTGCTGGCAGGTGCCCCTGACTGCTGGGGGGTGGAGGTGCAGGGGGACATGAGTGGGTGCCTGCTGGCACGTGCCCCTGACTGCTGGGGGGTGGGGGTGCAGGAGGACACGAGTGGGGGCCTGCTGGCAGGTGCCCCTCACTGCTGGGGGTGCAGGGGTGCAGGGGGACATGAGTGGGGGCCTGCTTGGAGGTGCCCCTGACTGCTGGGGGGTGGGGGTGCTGGGGGACATGAATGGGACATGAGTGGGGGCCTGCTGGCAGGTCCCCCTGACTGCTGGGGCCTGGGGGTGCAGGGGGACATGAATGGGGGCCTGCTGACAGGTGTCCCTGACTGCTGGGAGGTGGGTGTGCAGGGGGACATGAGTGGGGGCCTGCTTGCAGGTGTCCCTGACTGCTGGTGGATGGGGGCGCTGGGGGACATGAGTGGGGGCCTGCTGGCAGGTGCCACTGACTGCTGGGGGGTGGGGGTGCAGAGGGACATGAGTGGGGGCCTGCTGGCAGGTGCCCCTCACTGCTGGGGTGTGGGGATGCAGGGGGACATGAGTGGGACATGAGTGGGGGCCTGCTGGTAGGTGCCCCTCACTGCTGGGGGTTGGGGGTGCTGGGGGACATGAGTTGGTGGTCACTAGTGCAAGGTGACATGTGCCTTGCTGGGGGCATGCCCATGGTGGATGGACTGCCTGCAGGACATGATCAGGGGTGCTGGGTAGTCCTCTGTGGTGTGGGTTGCCTGCAGGGTCCATGGAGGGGGGTGGAGGGCACACCTGTGAGAACCCACACTGGCAATTGACGTGAGGGACTCCCCGCGCACCCCCCCAAATCCACATACTCTGATCGCACAGGCCCAATCGCGTGTGAAACTTCCCACGCACCCCAGTTATACACGAACCCTGCTCGCACTGGGCCAATCGCATGTGAAACTTCCTGCACACCCCCTCCCAAATCCATGTACCCCGCTCGCACAGGACCAATCACATGTGAAACTTCCCGTGCACCCCAGTAATCCACGTAGCCCGCACGACAAGGGCCAATCGCGTGTGAAACTTCCCACGCACCCCCCAAATCCATGTATCCGCTCGCACAGGACCAATCGCATGTGAAACTTCCTGCGCACCTCAGTAATCCACGTACCCCGCTCGCACAGGACCAATCGCATGTGAAACTTCCCACGCACCCCAGTAATCCACGTAGCCTGCACGCACAGGGCCAATCATGAGTGAAACTTTCCTTGCACCCCAGTTATACACGTACCCCGCTCGCTCGGGGCCAATTGCGTGTGAAACTTCGCGCGCACCCCAGTAATACACGTACCCCGCTCGCACAGGAACAATCGCGTGTGAAACTTCCCGTGCACCCCAGTAATCCACATAGCCCACTCCCACAGGGCCAATCACATATGAAACTTCCGCCGCACCCCAGTTATACATGTACCCCAGTCGCACTGGGCCAATCGCGTGTGAAACTTCCCGCGCACCCCAGTAATCCACGTAGCCCGCATGCACAGGGCCAATCGCTTGTGAAACTTCCCACGCACCCCAGTTATACACGTACCCCGTTCGCCCTGGGCCAATCACATGTGAAACTTCCTGCACACCCCCTCCCAAATCCATGTACCCCGCTCGCACAGGACCAATCACATGTGAAACTTCCCGTGCACCCCAGTAATCCACGTAGCCCGCACGACAAGGGCCAATCGCGTGTGAAACTTCCCACGCACCCCCCAAATCCATGTATCCGCTCACACAGGACCAATCGCATGTGAAACTTCCTGCGCACCTCAGTAATCCACGTACCCCGCTCGCACAGGACCAATCGCATGTGAAACTTCCCACGCACCCCAGTAATCCACGTAGCCTGCACGCACAGGGCCAATCATGTGTGAAACTTTCCGTGCACCCCAGTTATACACATACCCCGCTCGCTCGGGGCCAATTGCGTGTGAAACTTCCCGCGCACCCCAGTAATCCACGTACCTCGCTCGCACAGGAACAATCGCGTGTGAAACTTCCCGTGCACCCCAGTAATCCACATAGCCCACACCCACAGGGCCAATCACATATGAAACTTCCTGCGCACCCCAGTTATACATGTACCCCAGTCGCACTGGGCCAATCGCGTGTGAAACTTCCCGCGCACCCCAGTAATCCACGTAGCCCGCATGCACAGGGCCAATCGCTTGTGAAACTTCCCACGCACCCAAGTTATACACGTACCCCGTTCGCCCTGGGCCAATCACATGTGAAACTTCCCGCGCACCCCAGTAATCCACGTACCTCGCTCGCACAGGAACAATCGCGTGTGAAACTTCCCGTGCACCCCAGTAATCCACATAGCCCACACCCACAGGGCCAATCACATATGAAACTTCCTGCGCACCCCAGTTATACATGTACCCCAGTCGCACTGGGCCAATCGCGTGTGAAACTTCCCGCGCACCCCAGTAATCCACGTAGCCCGCATGCACAGGGCCAATCGCTTGTGAAACTTCCCACGCACCCAAGTTATACACGTACCCCGTTCGCCCTGGGCCAATCACATGTGAAACTTCCCGCGCACCCCAGTAATTTATGTAGCCCACACATACAGGGCCAATCGCGTGTGAAACTTCCCGCGCACCCCCCAAATCCATGTAGCCCTCACCAGAGGGCGAATCACATGTGAAACTTCCCACGCACCCCAGTTATGCATGTACCCCGCTTGCACTGGCCCAATCGCGTGTGAAACTTCCCGCGCACCCCAGTTATACAGGTACCCAGCTCGCACAGGCCAATCGCGTGTGAAACTTCCCAGGCACCACAGTAATACACGTACCCTGCTTGGACTGGCCCAATCGCGTGTGAAACTTCCCGCGCACCCCAGTAATACATGTACCCCACTCGCACTGGCTCAATCGCGTGTGAGACACCCCACGCAGTGGGGTGCGTGTATTCGGAGGGGTGCATTGAAAGTCTGGTGCTGCCATAATCTTACTGTGTGAAATGTCACAGTGTTATTGCAATTGCACAGTTTAAATAGGGAAAAAGATTGATTTTGTTGGCTATCAGTATGCCCCCCTTATTTGAACTTCAAATGGTACATTTCTCACACCTTAGTTTTAGAGTGTTGGGGGGTGCTGAGTGTGAAACACAACACATATCACCTGCACTCTTAATTAGGAGTGCAATAAAAGTTGCATATTATGACATGGAGGACACAAAGGGAATGTAGAAGCAAGGGCAAGCACTGACATCGTTCATATTTATTTTTCACTGGTTCTCTTCTGAATCTAGGTAAGTAAGAGGGGATGATCAAGGACTGGGAGAATAGCTCAGGGGAAAGGTGTTTGTCTTGGAAGCAAGACAACATAGGTTCAAATTCGGGTTGCATGCTTAGAGACTGGTCTCCCATATTAAGCCCACTATAAAAGATTAATTAATTGTAGTCTTGATTGGGAGGGTGATCACAGGACAACAGGAGACCAAACATAAAAAGCAGCCACCTCCCCCACACCACCCATTCTGGTCTCTGTCCCCAGCAAAAATGAGATGGAAAAACAAGTGAGAGTTTCAACTTATTTGTCCTTTCGATGCATAGCAAGACAAAGTTTAATTGATGGCTATGAAGAGAGGAGACTGGAGTTATGAGTGCTTCAGTGACTGTATATCACAGAGATACCCATTATTTCAGTGAGGTCTTTCATTTTACACATGGGTGTGTCATGGTTAGGCCCAGAGTGTTCAATGGACGTTATCCAAGACTACAGCTTCCACAATCCTTTATATTCTTAAATGACCTGATTGATGTCTGAAGCGGAATGCGCTCCCCTTGTGAAGATAATGCTGCACAACATCAATATCCTTCCTTGGTTGACTATTGCCAAATCTTCCTCGTATGAATGATAAATTGAGTACAATAAGCAATGCTGACTGATCATTGCTGTACTTAGACACTGGTATGAAGCTCTATCAGTCGTTACATTGTGAATAATAAGAGGCTATTGGTCATCTGGGACATGTCCTTATTTTATAATGTAAATCCTGGCACCTCTGCTTTTTTTTAGAATTGTGTGATTTTTTTATACACAAGAGGGTTATTAGTTTCCAGTTATGTTACCAACCAAAATTGTTCATACATAAAAGATAAGACACAAACAGCATCCGACTGAGTCAAAATTCAGATCTGGGAACCAAAACCAAGAAAACTGCTGGGACAATTTTGAGAAAATGTTGGCATCTGAACAAGTAACATTCCAGCAGTTCACAATATAAATGCCAGTAACGTAAACTTGTGCTTTTTAAACTAGTTTGGTCCAAAATGGCAGTGTTGCAGTGCATTTGGTGATCCAACTGTCCAACAACCTTTCGTACTGGTCTTTTCCACATTGCCCTATATGCCAGATTTGTGTGAGAGAGAGAGAGAGAGAGAGAGAGAGAGAGAGAGAGAGAGAGAGAGAGAGAGAGAGAGAGAGAGAGAGAGAGAGAGAGAGAGAGTTGTGTGTGTGTGTGTGTGTGTGTGGTGTAAAAACCCAAATTAAGGTTTGAGACGTTATATTAACCTCAGCAGTGGCAGGGAATGTTGTGGTCTGCGGGGCGGGTTCTACTGCTGTGGGATGTTTTTATCCATGCATCCAAGCCCTACCTCAAAACTGTGCAGTACTGACATGGAAAACATCATGATGGCCAGAGCTTCCCAGAAAATGCACAGGGAAATGCATGAACAATAGGCTGCCACTCTTTTTTGCCGATGTTATGGGCACTGAAGGACACTGCCTAAAACCACCATTGGACTACCCACACCGTAGTCTGAAACCATTGGGAATGGCAATGCTGATTGCCAAAAGCAACCTAGAATTGTGGGGAATTCAAATTCTTAAATCCCAAAAATGGTTGCAGTACCAGTACTCACCACTATCAGAAAGCCGGCATTTTAAAACCACCAGACTTTGTGTAAAACTGAATAAATGAACCCAGAGCATGCCAAAGAAAGACTTACTGAGAGGTGGATACAATGTAAAGTTATATTCTGAAGTGACTTGAAGGTTTATAACAAGACTGGCTGAGCTGTGGATTTCAGCAGTTTAAGTAAATTTGGACTGAAAGATACTAAAAATCTAAATGTTTAAAAGAAATGAGTGACCTACTTTTGAGTGTCACATAGGTTGCAATTGTTTAAATGTCATAGTTTTGAACTTAGAATCAGCATTCTAGCTGCATATGTAAAAATTGTCTTGACTTAAACTGGGGAACAAAAAGTGACATTTTATCTGAAACCTGGCTTAAGGAACTGAATTCTGCCCACCAGCTACCCCCGACAGGAGATGAGACTTGCACAACAGCTGGGTTCCCAGGCCTATCTGTCTTTTGCTGCTTCCACCAAAAGGGATATGACACTTCCCTGATTGAATTACCTGTGCTCTGATGTTGGGAACCAGAGTGTGAGTCACGTGCAGTACCAGTGAACATACCGATACCAAGGAGAATGCTAGAGGCAAGGTTCCCATTGAGAAAGCCATACCTGCATACGAGACAGTATGATGGTCATTTGAATGAAATCCCAGAAGAAGAGTCAGAAATGAACAAAAGAGCAGATTGGTGACGTCACATGAAGCAAGATTAAGGCACCAGAAGAGATGCAGAGACACGGGAATGTAGAGATTCTATGAGTATCAAAGAAATCATTGAAGATAGGTAACATTTCGCGATCGAAATTAAGAGGTTTATGCTGCAGAAACAATGAAGATATCAAGTTTTTTTACACATGTACAGATGCAAAGAAGGGAACGCAGACAAAGTATTCTTGAGTCTAGCTATGTAGTGAATAGATTGCGGCAAGGATAGGAGTGAGTGGATTAGGGACGATTCCACTACGCATTATAGCACAGCTGGACCAGAAAAAGAAGGACTTTTTCCAGTGTGTTGCAGTTAGGAAAAACAATTGAATTACAGGAGTGAATCTCAGAGGACAAGGCTGGACCAGTCCCAGGAAGCCAAGGTTGTCTTAGGCTGGGATGAGCAGACATTAGTTACAATTGTGCGAAAGAACAAAACCAGGGGTGTTGCTAGGTCTGGAAAAGATCTGGGGCTACACAAATATGTCAGGACTCTCAGGACTCGGGGCTAGCTAGCAGTTTGGTTGTAGCCCCTGAGTTTTTATCCAGGGCTACAACCATGAGCCCCGGGGCTCTAACCCCTTCAGCCCCCCCTAGCAACACCTCTGAACAAAACTCCTGTTCAGAAGATATGAACGAAAACAAGGAAGACGGCAGATGTTTATTAAATAAGAGTCCTTTAAATGCACCAGAGCTCACATTTGTAGTCTACAGTCACATGGATGGATGGAACTGGACATACATGATGAACCACACCTATGCAGGGAGGTAGACCGTGCCTCCACTCCGTCATTTTCTACAGAACAAAGAACATTTCCAAGGCTAAGTTCAAAGACTTAATTGACATGCAGACCACAGAGGTGATGATAGATGATATGATAATTGGTGGGAAAATATGGAAGTCCAGCCTGTGTGCTGCTGGCATAGGTGGGAAAAGTACTGATGGATGAAGAGTGCCAACCAATTATAGGGGGCCGCATAGTGAAGGACCCTATAGCTTGTGTAACCAATGGGACGTTGTGTATTTATTGTGTATTTAGTGAAGTTGATGGTGACCTGTTTGAAGGGAGGGTTTAACTGCCCCACCTGACGATAAAGAGCCTGCCACTTTCTTAGACTAGTAGGGAACATATACTTAGATTCCCAATCACATTTGCCACTCGGTTTTTGTAGTTTGCTACGTAGGATGATGTTAGCAAATACATAAGTTGACATCCGCAATGATCAATTTTTGCTTATAAAAAGAACATTTTTTTATTAATTTCTTTGAGACCATGCTGTGAGATGTCCGTTGTACTCCCTGTTTTAGATAATTGACATTAAAACAGTCAACCTTTTGCCAACTTTCTGAGTCAGTCTGATTATTGATGTTTGAGTATCTTCTGCATCCCCATTCATCTCAAAGTATTGCTACCTCATCTTAAGGGGCTGTGTCGGCTGTCCCGGTTCAGGGGCATCTCTCACAACCCAACAATTATGTTCTATGTTTTTGTCACCAATGGAAATTTTTAGCATGGACCTGCTGATGATTGGAATTTGGAGTTTCCAGGCCCATTTCCCACTTATCAATCAACTTAAATGTGGGTATGGTCTGATCTTTTGGGAGCTTCCTGAAAAATGCTTCGCTGATGAAGCTTCTTCCGTTATTCAGGCATACACTGCCGAGAACAGGCTCCACCCCCTCCTTTACCTGAGGTGGGAAAAACAGCTGTTATTATTTCTAAGGGTGTCGGATCAAAATTTGAGGTCGTTTTTTCATCATCTTTTAGCATGGTATTTGGGTTTTCTTCAGATTATGGAATGGTGTAACATTTTAGAGTATTTCCTTCCAGTGTGGAATGCCACATAAAACTGGGAGGGAGGTTAATTTTTGAAAATGGAGGAGGGTTCCCATCACCAGTTTGCTCTCCTACAGAGATGACAGTGATGTTTGGGACTTGATCCTAAATTGGACTTCTATTTTGTCGGACCGTTCTTCAATCATGTGGCATGTACCATTTAAACTCATAAAATTTGTAATTTGTTTTAATTTGATTGGCCGGTTATTCTGAGACCAGAGGACCTTGTTTACACAGTCAATCAGGGGTGATAACCTCTGAAGATGGTCATTCCCCAGCAGACAAGGTGTGCCTTCTGGAGTGACAACTATCACTGAGTGTTTCACCCTATGTTGCCCAATTTTGATCTCCGGATCTGCAGTCCCTTCGACAGAAATATCATTCCCATCAAATGTTTTGGAGTTGCCCAGAAAGAGGTGTGAGGGAGATTTGGTGACTCTCTCCCCTTCCTAAATTTAGTTGGTCAGGGACTTTTTGGACAAGGGGGTGGCTTGGGATCCAGTATCCACAAGTGCAGATAATGCACATTGACCCTGTACCTTGATGGATGCATACAATCTTCCTTCTCTCTCTTTAAAGGGAGAAAGAAAATGTGTATTTTGTGCTAGCTTGACAGTTACATTTTTTATATTGAACTCCGACACTGTGTGATCTTGGACAGTTTTCTTTGTCGGAATCCGGGAATCTGTAAAGAAGATTTTGCAGCCAGATATCTATGGGATTGGGAAGTCCCCTTTTTCCCCTGAATCTTTGCTGTCCCCCTTTACCTGGTGACAGTTACCCAAACCTTTTGGGTAGCTCAGTGCTTTCAGAGACATCTTGGTGACATTGTTGGGGTTTAATAAATGTGTGGTTCTCGGACAGTCGCCATGCTTACCCAGTCTAAGTTAGGGTGTTTTGGGACCCTTTTTTCCTTGGGAGGGATCCCTTCATCCCTGAAAGAGAGGATTTTTTTTCTCTGAATCCTACACTGATTCTTCCCCTTCAAACAGGATGATGCAGACTTCCTCCACAAAGTGGGTACTCATTTGCTCTTGATTTCTGCTAGTTACCTACTGTTCCCTAGGTTGCAGCTTTTCGGGGGTAGACGATTTGTGTTCAGGTTCAGAGGTTTCCAGGGGTTGTGTTCTGGTGAGAATAGGAGCTTCCTCCAGGGCTTTTCATCTCCCTTTCCCTTGGGCACCCTCCTCTGAAACCTTTTCCTTGTCAGAGGTTTCTTCCCATCATTGCTCTGGGGCACCAGACCCGGGTGTCGAGCTGTTCTGGGCAGCAATTTCCATTTGAGTGCTCTGCTGAGTCCTCAACTTGCCGGCCAGGTCTTGTATTAAATGTTGGACCTTGCGCTCCAGTTGAGACATCTTTTCTGGTTGGTAGGAGGGTCTAGATTCATACCTTTGCTGCTCCCAGAAAGGGTAGCTGTCCCTTCTCCGAAAATAGCTCGGATATTGAGAGTTTCCCTGATAACCCTTGAACTGGGAAGTGCAGCCCCTTTGATGAGCAGCAATTACCCTCGAGATGGATGGGGATGCAGACCTTACTCATACATCAATAATGGAGCTGACTCAGGAAGTTGCAGAATGCAGACTGTTTTAATGTCAATTTCTAAAACAGGGATCATAACGAACATCAACGCAATCGCTCGATCTTCAACCTCAAAGTACTTTAAGAAAAAACTGTACTTTTATAAGCAAAATGTGTCATCAATGACGTCTAAATCACATGTGTACTAACGTCATCCTACGTGGCAAACTACAAAAACATATCAGCATGGGCTATTGGTTCTGAGTGAACATTTAAGTATATGATCCATGCTAGTCTAAAAATGTGTAACAATGTGATTGGTTACTCAACATCAGGTGGGGCAAATAAGCACTCCCTTCAAAATGACCACAATGAACGTCACTAAATACATGACGTCCCATTGGTTTACACACTATAGCACCCCTACATACACAGGTCCTCTACAACGGTTGGCACTCTATCCACCTTCAGTACTTTTCCACCTACATTAGCAGCCTGCAGGCTGGCCATCCAGATGCTGGTGAGGTTGCCTTAACTGTAGCTACCCACCAATTAGCATATCAATCCATCATCACCTCAGTGGTCCACTGTCAATTATGATAGGATATGATATGGCATTTGTAACGCGCCTATACACAAGTGTTTCAAGGCGCGACGATGATATGATGTGATATGGCATTTGTAACGCGCCTATACACAAGTGTTTCAAGGCGTGACTATGATATGATATGATATGGCATTTGTAACGCGCCTATACACAAGTATTTCAAGGCGCGACTATGATATGATATGATATGGTATTTGTAAAGCGCCTATACACAAGGCCTTTGAAATTCGTTCCTTGAGAGTGTTCTTAGCTCTGAGAAAATTAGGGAGTGAGAATCACAGTCTGCCTTCATGCGTAGGTGTGACCACCTCGTTCATCCAACTTCATGCTTCCATGTGGCTAGAGACCATGAAATCGAGCCTATTCATGTATTTAATAATATTTTCTACTAGACTTCTGATGTCTTCCTTGTTATGTTCATGCCTTTTGAATGGGGGGGTTTGTTCTTTTACACGATTTTGTAGCCAAAGTCAGTTCACTCCAGTTTTCATAAGACCTTGGCTTCTTGACTGCCTCAGCCTCACCTTTTGCTGATATTCTGTTTGAAATTCAATTTGCTTTTTACTGCGACACACTGAACTGAGGCCTTTTGCTAATGTCTAACCTGCTATAATGTGTTTAGTGGAAACATCCATAATTCTCTCATTCCTATGTATGTATACGTTAGCACTTGCCAAAGTCTATTTACTATATGCTTAGAGCTAGCTTCACAACTACTTTCCTGCTTGCGTTTCTTCTGCAGCTGTACACGTGCAAAATGACTTGATATTTTTATCTGTTTCTGTGAGATAAGTTTCTTCACCTTGAGCCCAAGATGTCACTTATCTGTATTGCTTTCTTGATGCATTATAGCGTATCCACTCTCTGATCAATGCATCTCTTGTATGTACTTCATCTTCAGCTCCATGTAACATATACTGGTCATCGTTACTGACACTACAATTCATCCTTGCTATTTATTGTCTCTGTTTTTTCAGGAATTTCATTCAAATGGCTATCATATTTCTTAGTATGCAGATATGGTTTTCTCAATGGGTACCTTGGCTGCCAGATTCTCCTAGGTACTGGCCTTTTCACTGGTACTGGACTGAGAGCATACTCTGCTCTTTGTCAGTTCATCTGTTCTGTATACGTCATATACTCTGGTTTCCAGCATACAGGTAAAAGGGGCGGGTTGATTGAGGTGGGTGTACTTGGCTCCTCCTCTACACACTCCATCCTTGCTCTCCCTTCTCGCTGATTTGGTAATCTATTGTTCTGAAAGTGGGGAGAGAGAGGAGGATTGTTCTAGAAATTGGGGTTTGAAGGGTTCTGGGAAAGAAACTTAGGTTGGGGGATTGAGTATTTCTTCACTCCTGAGCGAAGTTCTGAGGGACGTTTTGAGAGAGGTTTCCTGGGGCAGTACTTACCTGATTGGACCCCCCCTTATGCCAGGGGAGTCCATACATACCCCAAGAGGGGTCTGTTACACTTTTATCTAGAGCTGATATAGCTGGCAGGGTCAGATGGAGAGTTGGTCAGATACCCTGTTAGGCTACCACCCAATTGGGTTGGATCAGAGGGTCTCCTCTGCCACTCATTCTGCTTATTGGTGTTAATGGGGGGTATAATTGCCCTCCCCCCGATTTCCAAGTCCAATATGGAGATATTTTTCACCTCTGTGGGTGTGTTTGAAGGTTTGGGGTTTTTAAGGTAAATTTTATTTTCAGAGGGTTTTTGGACATCATGAATCTGGGCGGCCTGTTCTATCACCAAATCCAGGTCCTACTATGAGGCCCATAAACTCCATGGAGAATGGGAAGTGGGCCACTTGTCAGTGAGTTTGCTCTGATCACACAAAGTGTCTGATATTAGTTTGAAGTGTTAGCCCACCATATAGTTTTGGACTCATTGCACTCTTGTGTGCCATTCTAGTCACAATTTACCCTACCTAATACTATCACAGTGATTGAAACATGATGGGGTATTCAATGGGCCTCATTACGACCCTGGCGCTAAGGGATTACCGGTACCGGTAAGGGTACCTGTACCGGTAATCCCTTAGCGCCTGATTACGAGGTCCCTTTGCGGGTTGGGGAATTTAACGCCTGTTTTTTGCAGGCGTTAAAAACCAACCCGCAAAGGGACCTTGGTGCTAAGTACGGTGCCGCAATTTGCGGCACCGTACTTAGCACCTTCCCCATTCCCATTGAGCCCTAAGGGGCAAAAATGGGAATGGGGAAGGACCATGGTGGCATGGGGAATTACTGGCCCACCAACCTCGGAATGGGGCGGTAATTCCCCATTCCGCCATGGCGGAGTCGGTAAGTTACCGGCATGGACCATGGTGCTATTAGCACCATGGTCCAACGCCAGGGTCGTAATGAGGCCCAATGTCATGAAATGTGGAGGAGGTGTTCATTTATACACCAGCGCACGATTGATGGATGTGGCTCACATGACAAATGCAGTGACATCTCTGGTGAGACTGCAAACTGTGATATGCTTACATCTTCAAAGTAGGCACTCACCCACTTGGAACAGGGCAGAATATTCAACGGATAATGAGAAGACAGGCACATTACACACACTTGCTTCCTCTGTTGCCCCTATATTGGTTTCCCTGTACAATGTTAACTTGAAGGTACAAGTCTATTGAGGCAACTACTACACTGGGTATAGCTCTTCATGGAATATGTTGACTGTTTCTATGTATTGGAAAGTTAGCTGTCATTACTAGCCAATGTTTCATGGCACTCAATGTAAGGACTTTGGATGGATGAAGGGCTGAGTCAGTCCTGCTTGGATTGGAATCTGAGTTCTGCAGGCAGGACACACATGACAGAGACTAGCACTTACTTCAATGAACTATTTTGCATTCCTCTATGCTTCAGAAAGTAGGGACATGAGCTACCACGACCAGACCCAATTGGTAAACAGAAGAGAATGACAGGTATTGCTTGCTTGAGTGAAACACTTTATTTCATGAAAGAGAGAAACAGATGAGCTTTTTACATTGAATGGGAACGGTTGGTCGTGCATCCATGGCATTTGAACATAATGTGATTTGACCAGGATACTTTTGACTGCAGGATTTCATTAAACATTATGTAGAAATAGTCATGGAAATAAAAAAGAGGCTAGAGCAGTTTGAACACATTAGAAGAGCGACAATGCAGCCATGATAAAGGAAGGAGGAAGGGTTGGGGATATAACAGATTTAATAAAACGTCCCCTTCCTGCATAATCCCTGGAGTATATCCATACTCTGCACTGATACACCTTCTCAGAGCAAATTGGACTGCATTTGCATTTTTTTGCTTGTAGTGCCCATGTAAACCTTTTAAGGGTAGAACTTTTGGATCTGGTAAATTGCCCTATTTTAGCCATGTTCCCATTAACCCCTTTCCCTTTCAATCCTTCTTTTGCCTGGCTTTTTTATTCCTCTCTTTTGCATCTATCTACACAACTCACATATGACTTTTTTCTATAGAACTCTTTATAAATCAAGAGATGAAGCAGGAGATTTAAGTCTTCTGCGTTTTTGCCAGATGCCCCAGTCTTTGAATGCCTTGCTTCAAGGGTCATGATGTGTGCACAAGAGCAATCAAACAGCCCCACCTCTTCTAACCAGCTTTCTGTTCTCAGGAGGCAGGGAAAAGGGAAAACAGAGATATTTAATATTGAAAGCCTATCTTACTCATGTATCCAAAAGCTACTCTGTGACATACATGTTTGTTCAGTTTTCAACATTTTCTTCCCCTGCCTTCCCTGCAGTTTTGACTTCATTATACCAGGAGCAAGGGAGGGGACACTCATAATTTTAAAGGTGTAATCTACTAGGCAGTTATATAATGCACACTTCTAATGTGTTAATCTTTGAGGCCTCTCTGTCTAAAGGCTTCATTTAGAAGAACTTTGAACTCTTAAATTCATCATGGCGCCAAGTTAAACTGAACGTAGTACGGCGTGGCTGTGTACGTTGTCTCTTTCTATTTCCTAGGCAAGCCAGCTCCTCTCTAACATCGTCTTCTTAATATTTCTGTTCAACCTCTTCAATGCGCGTTGAAACCACTTTGCCGTCGACGACTTCATCAATGATGGTCTTCACCATTCTGGTTCTGGTGGGATCTGGAGAATCGGCGGGAAAGAGCGAGAACAAATGAGAACTGGGTTACAGAAACACGAGGATCCTGACACATGTAATGTACTCAGCGGCCTCCTTTTGTGATGACGTGAAAAGCAGCAACAGTGCTACAGTGCCACAATGTAACCCCTAGAAATGGAGGCCTGGGCACCCACAACTGGTATTGGAGTCTCCCTGCTCTCATCATAAGATCAGTGTTCTTGTGGCAAGAGACACTGGGCAGATTACACGCTCAGTGGGAGGAGCTCAGAGTGATATTAGATGAAGGTGTGATTAATGTCAGTTATGGTAGTACACTGGCAGTGCCATATCCCACTCCTCAATCCATGATGGTCCCTTCTCCATTGACCTGACCAATGGACACATATAATGGCACAGCAAACCCTGCTAGTGAAAGGCAAGAGGGGCCATCAATGACACTGTGTTTACTTCTTGAGTGGGATCGCCCTTTATAGCTGTAGAACCTGTATCCCTCAAGATATAGAGGACTGCGACTTCCATGATCCCCCACTCTTAACACATCAGGTTAGCAGTGATGCATGTTATATTCAAAATTATTTGGAGAGCCAAAGCTGGCAGACCCCTGCTTCAGAAGGTGTGGCTTTCACACATTGATCACAGACACACACACACACATCGTGTTGTCTCTTAGATTTGTAATGCTTGACTTCTGTGTGCTGAAACACAGATTGATATGCATTCTGGGAAATAAACTGAGACCTTAACGTCTCTCTTTTAAGCCACCTTGCATAGACTCTGAGTAAAATGTGAACTCAGAACTGGACATACCCCTACCCTGATGGCATTCCAGAGGCAATGACTACCAATGAAGGCACGTGCTGCCATATATCCAACACCCATGACAACTCAGCAGAGTATCTGCTCTTACAACATGGACATGGTGGAGTGTAAGACATGAGCGTGCCCAGGTGAACGGGCAAACGCCTGTGTACCTTTCTTGCTATCCACAGACGACGTCGACGATTTCACTGCACTGGCACTGGACACTGTGGAAGATTTACTGGACGATTCTTGGAAGCTGGATTTGCTGGATTTGTTGGCGCTGCTGTTGCAAAATAAAAACAAAAAAACATTTCAGTCAGTTACAGAATAAGTTGTGTGCCAATGATGATCTGGCAGATAGAGCAGTGCCCACCTCCTGCCATGATATCACTTGTTCCACTGCATCAGATCAAGAGAAATTCAGGACTGAGGAATAGACTCTCTCTTACAGGGAGAGGCCTACACTTGGATGTGCTTTGGGGGCCTTTGCAGAAGCAAGGCAGGCCTATGTTAGGCATAGCTCCACCTCAGGTGGTGCTGCTGATAATGGGAATACCTAGTGAGGCTTCTTTTGTTATTGACAGAATTCCCTTTCCAAGGTGGTCCATTCGAGCCTCCCCGCAGCTGACCTTCCCTATAATTCATGCATTGATGATTTATAGCTCAGGTGTGTCCTTCTTGGGTCTGTGAACATGTTATGGTTACCGGCGATGGCTGTGGCCATGACAGGGAAAGGGTTTGGTGACGCCATGGGCCCACTGATCACATTCTGAGTTCTTGCTTGACTTTGTGTAGTGCAAGGTCTGCGATGGAGAAGGGCCTCAACTTTTGTTTATGGAGTATAAAACAATGAGTCTGTGGGTGAATGAAGCACTATGAAGTTCCATGTGTTCATGAATGGCAAAGGTTACCGACTCCATTAAAGTCTATGGCCTGCCATGATGCACCTTTATGTTTAAAAGCCCATTGGTGAGATGCATGTTGGTCAGTCGATGCTGGCAGGGAGTTGGACTACATTAAAGTCAACTCGGCCACTCTCTCTGGCCACGTGTAAAGCTGCATTAGAAGGGAGTGGTATTGAGGATGCATATGAATGTGATGCCATTCAAGTCTGTTGGGCCTCTGATGCTGGGCCTACTTAATTGATTGACTGATTAATTGCCAGATTGATAGAAAGGTTGATTTATCGTGTTACTAAAACCACACAGCCACGAACGTTACCCAGGGAAACGAGAAGACCACACATTAGGCTCTGATGACATTTTGAGAGCAGTTGGGGCTATGCATGAGTAAGATTCCATTGAAGTGTTTGGGGTCATTTATTTTGGCTATAACTGAGATTCCATTATGCACAGTATACTCTTTAGGATCCTTGCTGGTGGCTGTTCGAATGGCTCCTTCAAAGCCTGGAGCTGAGTGTGGCAATCCACAAGAGGTCTATGGTCATTCAATGTTATAGATCCATTTATAGTCATTCTGATTGAGAAGCTATTATGGGAATGTGAGCTACTGTTGCTGATTGTGTGCAAAGAACTAGTACAGTGTTTTTTCTTTTTTTTTATTACTGCTAACATGCTTCAGTAATATCTGCTTGTGGGGGTCATTTGGAGCAGGTATGAGGGTGCATGGAAGCTTGCAGAGACATTGACAGGAGGGATGAGTGTGACAGGATAGACATCTCTGGGGCCACTCAGAATAATTATTGGTATCAGTGCATTAAAGTCAATGGGGCCATAGCTATGACTGCATTAAAGCCTGTGGGTCCTTTGGCTTTATTGAAATGTATGGTACCACTGCAGCTCCTTCTTATAGACAGCCTTGCAATGTGCTGATCCTGTCTCTAAAACGACATCCTTGAGCTATATATGATTGTCTTTTCTTACTCAAACTCGCCATCGAGAAGGCGTCGGTAGGTCTCGATCTCCATTTCCAGCCGAGTCTTGATGTCCAGCAGCTGCTGGTACTCCATGCTCTGCTGCTGCATGTCGGCGCGCAGCTGCATGAGCTGTTCCTCTAGGCTGCTGATTCGCTGCTGCATTTGACAGAGCTGTGCCCCGTAGCGTCCCTCTGTCTCTGCCAAGGTTGATTCCAGGGAGCTTTTCTGTGAAGAAACGCAGGGCATGTAAAGCAGGTGGCCTGACCACCACTGGCCGGAAGATCAAGAGTAACAAAGCTGTACTACAAAATCCCAGGTTCCCCGGCACACTAGAACACTAAGAGCAGGAGTAGAAAAACACTTGGATCTATGGTCAGTGGAGGGATGCTGGCAATTCAGGCAGTCTGACTCAACCTATCTAGCTCAAAGTTGCTGCATGGACTGTGGTGGAGTAGGATGGGGAGATAAGGAATGGCTGAAACTGCCACATATCTTTACCAATCCCAATGAAGCACAGAATATTTCATTTTAACTTTGATTCTTAGTGTTTCCAAACATTGGCCTGTTGGTTTTGTTTGTTGAAGCTTTGGAAGCACCTTTCATGAAATAAGGGTCTAAATGTTTCATTTTGGAGTATGGCTAGAAGAGAGCAGAGACATGAGAAGGGACACACAGCATAGGCATGCTATTGGTTATTTTTCTAACCAGTAACTGCCCAAAGCCATGCTAATCCCTATGGGCCATTCCCACCAACTCCCTGCCCCTCCCTGCTCAAAGCACATCCTCCAGGGATCTCTTTGAGCCAGCTCTTTCAAGCAGTAACAGTAAACTTTACGCTGTGCAAGCCTGCAAGGATAATTTCCAAGCAGTCTTTTGAGAGTGAATGGCTTACCTGCAGTTGTCACTAGTGAAATAAAAATACTTTAACCAAGTGTGTCTTCAGCCCCTTGGTTTCGAAGCAATAAAGTCTTGTTAAAAACGTGCATTGGCAAAGCCAACCGTATGGGATTGTGTACAGGTAGTAGTACATAGGCATTTGCCATTATCCGCTATCCCATACCTAAGTACATGCACCATTTTCCAGTTGTTCCCATCTTATCGCCAGGTAGTACCATTATGGCAGTGCGTGGCAAATTCCTATTTTATGCCTACACACAAAAAAACTATTGGCTTTGCCATGCTTGTATAAGGTCTATATAATTCAAATATCACTTTTCTGCATAAAGGCTAATGTTACTAGATATCTTTGTATCCAGAACTGCTGCTAAAATAATGGGAACATTATCAGAAGATGTGTAATAATACCTGGGGTTTAAAACATATTCCACTTGATTGCGAGAGAACGTCACTTACCATGGCCATCTGCGACTGCAGCTCAATCTCCAGCCCTTGCAGAGTCCGCCGAAGATCCGAAACCTCGCTCTTGCTCGACTGCACGCTGCTCACCTCCTGAGAGATCGCCGCTTTCAATTCCCCAGTCTGAGGCAAGAAACGTAAAGAGCATAGTTAAGGCTCCGCAGCCAGTGTGGAGTCCATTGTAATCAATGATGGGGTGGGCTGGTGCGTTTGGGAGCAGTGCTCCTCTACTTTTTCAAAATAAGTTTTACTCTTCCTATACTTTTTTTTTTTTTTTTAAACTGTTCCGGAATGGTTCTGTTTTAAAATAAATGTGTAGGAATAAGTTGAAACTTGCACTTCAGTGCACTGCCCTGAACGTTCCCTTAAACAGCAGGCGCATGTGTTTAGGGATTTGTATTGCGCGTGGGAGAGGGTGTATAGCAATGGGGTTTGTGGGGAGCGGGGACAGGCCAGCAGAGAACATAGTTCCATTACTTCTTTTCGTACACTTCGACCACTGCTTGAACTGGGCGTAGGCATGTGATCATGTCCTGCGATTGGCGCCTCCCACACATGGTGCATGCGGGCTGCTCTTACCTGCTTCATGAACGCTGCTTCTGCGTCCCTGCGGTTCTTGTCTGCCAGCGCCTCGTAGTCAGCGCGCATGTCGTTCAGGATCTTGGTCAGATCATTGCCAGGAGCCGCGTCCATCTCCACACTCACTTGGCCGGCAGCACTGGATGAAACGCCTTGCAATTCCTGAGGACAACAAGTAGCCCATTGGTTTTCAACTGGAAGGAACTGGAGCAAAGTACCTATGTGTCCCGTTTGTTGGACACTAGCTTTCATGGAAGAGGCCATGGGGCAGCATTAGAAGGAAAGGAATTCCTGTGTTTACAGAACATGAATTAAACGTAATGAGAAGGAAGCTTCATCACGTGACTTAAAAACCCAAACTAGAATCTTAAAAGACACTGGGTTTGACTATGCCACACCTCCCTCCATGATGGCACTCCCGGTCAGATTGATTGCCACTAAATTGATTGTATCCTTTTCACCAAAGAATAACCTCTTCCAATAGACCACAGTTCCTCCCTACAGGTCAGGGGTTTGCAACCTGTGGATCTCCAGATGCATTTGACTACAACTTCCATGATCCCACACCATTGATCATGGTGGTGTGGACTGATTGAATTTGTAGTCCAAACAACTGGCGAGCCAAAGGTTGCAGACCCCTGCTGTATGTCAAACGGCCATCCAATAGACCACAGAAAGGTACACTAGACCATGTCCTTTCCACAAGATGGCATCCATTCCTCTGGGCTACACCCTTTTCACAGAACAACATATTCTCTCATTACATCAACCACCACTTTAGAGCACACACCCTCCCACAACATGGCACCTAATAACACTAAGCACAGATACTTCGGCAAGATGGCACATCTCTTCCACTAGATCATAGCTCCTCCCACAATATGTAAGCACTCTCACACTAACTAGATCCCGTCCTTTTATTTGATCATGCTTCCATCACTAGAATTCAAACAATCCACTAGGAAGGACCACCTCTCAATTGGTCAGACCACCATCTTCTACTAGGCAACCTCTCCTCCCATAAAACCACACCTCTCAGTAGACACACCACCTTCTGCCACTGGATCAAACCTCCTACAAGACTGCAGCACTTTCTCTAGTCCATAGATCCCCAATAAAACCATAGCCCCCCGCATTGAAGACACCTCTCAATTGGTCACACCACCATCTTCCACTAGGCAACCTCTCCTCCCATAAGACCACAGCTCTCAGTAGACACACAACTCCTTCCGTGGCTGTAATATACACCAGCACTCTACTTTGTGAGTGCTGAAAACATCAGGTGTCCATTCCACTTCCAACAGGAGTCGGGCAGTGTTGGACTAGAAGACGCACTAAGCCGGGCTTCAGAGATGAGCTAAGTCTCATGCTGGTTTCCACGTTTGGACTCTGGCACTGTACCTCTTGGTGGTTCTTCTTGAGGAAGGCCAGCTCCTCGGTCAGGCTCTCGATCTGCATCTCCAGGTCAGATCTGGACATGGTCAGCTCATCCAGGACCCTGCGTAGACCATTGATGTCAGCCTCCACACTCTGGCGCATGGCCAGTTCATTCTCGTACCTTGAACGACAAAGACAGGGTGTAGGAGTTAATGACTGTGAGCAAGAGTTTGAGCCTGTTCCCTCCTGATATGATATATGTTATTTATAACACGCTTAAAACCCAGAGGTCTCTAAGCGCTGAACCAAGGATCTGTGTTGCTACGTGTTGTCATGCTTCCAAGGTGAGTACGTTGCCCCTAAATTGTCCTCCCGAGACAATATCCAGCTGTTAGCCCCACAGGAGGCTGCTACATGCTACGCAATGCAAAAGAAGCGGGCAGAGCTGGGGACTCATTCTCTGGGTTTAGATTCACCACTCATGACAAGTTCTCTGTGGGTGAATAGGTTGAATTGTATTATTATTATTATTATTATTATTATTATTATTATTATTATTATTTATTTATTTAATGTGTTTTAGTATAAAACTTTACACAAAGTATCAGTAATATAAAAAAAAGACAAAAAATATCAAATGTCAGATAGAATTCCATAAAATCCCATAAAATTATCAACAAGTCATACATAAAATCACAGTACATCACAGGGACCTATCCTAACAGGCATTAAACATTACGTATTTAATCTCTCGCACGAGCAGTGACCTCTTGTTCTTGCAATAAAGTTCCACCCATCAGGCTCGGACTGCACAGACAGTCCCATGGCCGAACCCAAAATGCAGAATGCTGGTGTGGGCCAATTTTTGCTTAAAGTGGGCCACTTTTTTGGCCAATGTGGGCCAGTTTGATGAGTTACTTGGCTATGCAGCTAGTAGTTTTGACCAGTGTTACTGAATGAATATTCTTTAAAATGCACAATTTGCATCACATTTTAACAAAAAAAAAAAAAATAATAATAATAATAAACCCTTGGGTATAATTCAAACAGTCTGTCACTAAAGAAATGAATAGCCATTTGCAACTCTGGCACACTTTTTCATTGGTGCCCGAGACAATTGGATGGCCCAGTCCGACCCTACCAGCCATATACTCACTTGAGCTTGAAGTCATCAGCTGCCAGCCTGGCGTTGTCGACCTGGAGCAACACGCGGGCATTGTCAATGGTTGCAGCGCTGATCTGTAAAATGGGACAAAGCACAGGGAGGTCTTCAGTCTGCAATCACTTACTATGGACCAGCCTGACCATTGAACTATCAATCACTCAACTCTGAATATGAAGAACAAGTCATCAAAGCCTGTTTCTTTTTGTTGTAAAGGTGCTTTCGTGGCACAGCATTACCCAGTGGGCCATGGGTTCCATGTAGTCAAGGTCCCTTGTCATTGAGTACATGGCTGGCTTGAGTGCATCAGTGCTGGCTGGCTTCAGACATCAGTGCTAGCTTCAAGCTAAATTATATGCATCATTCAATAGACAAAACTACACGTCCCAGCATGCAATATGATATTGGCTAAAACGACATGATAGTATAGAGGTGGCTCTGGGGGCATGGAGTTAGTTAGCAGAAATGGATTTGTGGTGTATAGGAGGTGTAAGGGGAATGTTCTGGGGTTATACACGGGACATTTTGCCAATAGCTGAATGGTTTTAAACTAAGCCATGTGCGTAGGAACCTCAATGAATTAACGTGCATTGGTGTATCCCATAACACACATGTGCGTGAGTTGGCAGTCTAGGTCCACCGCCGGGTGGGCAGCTGTGCACGCGTCACAGAGCCCCCATTTCTACGTATGGGTACTCTCAGCAGAGAGGCCTATGGTGGAAGGGGAAATCTAGCAGCGTGAGCTATTGTGTCCCCTGTCTGCACACGCACCCTGCACACTGGTGGGCAGAGGGATTGGGCTTCATTCCCGTGCAGCATTTCAGTTTGCAATACTCTCGATTTAGCCTCAATCATGTGAGCTACGCCCTGAATCACTGCATGCGCCTAGAAGTGAATCAGGTTGAAGTGTGCGCTATAGAACGGGGCGCTCGATCCCCTTCATCTATAAACAGTTAGGACGCAGTTTAATTTGCAGGCGAAAACAATGACTGTGTTTCGGACCTCCCATTCCAGCTAGAATTATTTCAAAACAACTGGCGTTGTGATGCGTTTTTTTAAACTATACAAGAAGCCATCATCGTGCAATGAATCTCTCCCTCTAAGGGTCTTTACGGTATGTGTACGTGAGCGATTAATCAGCTGCTGAAAGTTACCCATATGTGCATCATATGTTTGGCATTTGCAACAAAAAAAATATTTTTAAAAAAGCAAAACGTTTACTAAAATATATATACCACCTGTAGAAACGCATTTGAATTAGAGTAAATTAACGGGTAAGTGTTGGCACATGTGGTTGCCCGGAAATCTCTACGGAGCCTGGTATTCTCGGGGGCTGCTTGTCATGTGCAAGGGCTGCTGCGTTTCGAGCGATCAGACAAGAGCGCTGTCAGCCTGTGCCAGCCTGTGCCAAGCCTGACTTTACTGCGCTTTCTGCGGTCAGACACGAGCGCTGTCAGCCTGTGCCAATTAAGCCTGACTTTACTGCGCTTCCTGCGGTCAGACACGAGCGCTGTCAGCCTGTGCCAATTAAGCCTGACTTTACTGCGCTTCCTGCGGTCAGAAACGAGCGCTGCCAGCCTGTGCCGATGTTGACTTTACTGCGCTTCCTGCGGTCAGACACGAGCGCTGCCAGCCTGTGCCAAGCCTCACTTTACTGCGCCTCCTGCAGGACCAACCTGGGGATGTTCTTTCACGGGCAGGTGATCAGGGACTAGACGGGAGCTGGTATCGATCCCATTGGCCCGCCGTGGGGAGAACGCGCTGCAACTTGAAATAACGAACTGTTTCCATCTCAGAGACGGGCTCCCCGGAATCCCAGAGGATGCACGTGCGCCTGGAGTGCGGCCCTGGGGAGCCTGAGAGGGCAGCGCCCTGAGCAGCGGTTTTCAGACTGGGGGGCTGCCACCAGTGAGGGGCCTGAAGGATCGCCGGAGGAGGCGAGGGGGGTAATGCTGTACAAAAACTGGGCACGGTAACTGTTGGGGGAGGAGGGGACCATTAAACACTAGTTATCCTCAAGCTGGCTCGACAACAGCATGTTTACTTAAGGGTGGGGGCATAAATAAGCTTGAATAGCGCTGTTCTATGGGGGTGGAGGGTGCCCCGTTACCATTACCCCCATTGCTCGGTCACTCTGTGCGGCCACACCCTGTGTTCTAGGAGGTGCAGGACACACGTCACGTTTAACGCTTGCATGTTCCTGGGGCAGGACCGCGCATGTACATGTCCCACTTTGATCATGTCAGGTGTGAGTGGCACCTCCTGTCCTTTAGATGTGTTACATTGCCGTCTGGCACTTGTAGTCCCACGCTTGGGGGTGAAGCGCCGTAACAAGTGCCGAAAGGCACAGGCAGCGCTAGATGTCTCCGCTCCTACCTGACATGGGCCCAGCTTCGTGTCTCAGCAGAAGGGTGTAATCCCAAGGCCTCCTGAACTGGGGCCCTCGGGGCCCTGCTGTGGGATCGCTGTTCCAAGACACATGCATGTAAGACAAGGCATTGCGCGGATGCTACGGTGAGTACCTCACGTGGCCACTTACTTTGGCACGCAGGTCATCGATGATCTGGTAGTACTTGCTGTAGTCGCTGGCGGACCCGGCGGCGGCACTGCCCTGACGCTTCTGGTACCAGTCTCGGATCTTAGTCTCCAGCTCGGTGTTGGCCTCCTCCAGGGCCCGCACCTTGTCCAGGTAGGAGGCCAGGCGCTCGTTCAGGTTCTGCATCACCTGCTTCTCCCCAGCACCCCCAATGATGCCTCCTCCATCCCCACCACCTGAGCTGTAGCTGAACCCATAGCCCCCAGCCCCGCCACCCCCGGCACCGCCACCAAAGCCCCCCGAAAAGCCTGCCCCAGCCCCACCACCGAAGGAGCCCCCACCAAAGCCAGAGCCACCAGCGCTGGCATAACTCTGCCTAGCGGTGCTGAAGGACACGGACTCCCCGCCCCCAAACATGCTGCCCCTGCTGGGGAAGCTCTGCATGGACTGGCTGGAGAAGCCTCTCCTGGTCTGCATGGCTGCTGCTGGGTCAGGTAGAGTGGCCTTGGGTCTGCTTCAGGTGTCAGGAGCACGGAGTACACTCTAGCCACCTCGGGCTGGCCCATTTATAGCCCGAGTAGGGGAGTTGCATTTCAAACTTCTCCCTTCCCCTCCACACCCCTATCCCCCGCCCGGCCACCACACCCCTACCCACGCACGTGGAAGAGCAATCGCTTGCAGCCAGCTCAGCATCTGCTCCACAAAAGCGACCTGCCCACTCGCCTTGAAAATATGTCGCCCTGAGGCTGTTTCTCATCTTCGTGAGGGGGACATAGGGTGGGGCTCAAAACTCGCCTTTCAAGCAAATGTCTTTCATCCCTTTGAGAGGCGCGCTAAGCGCTGCCTGTCATCCCCCATCACCGCTGCTGAAGACGCCCTTCGACGGTAGAGACGAGCCTGCAGTAGCAGGAAGGTTCTGGATAACCAGCAGTGGTACTCCTCGAGGCACTACCAAACGACCAATAGCAGGCGCTGATATCCCACTACCTGGCATCGGCCGGATACCCACAGGACAGGTTCCTGCTCTCCAGCCTGGCGTCCCACGCCCACATGTGCTCACAGTACTCCCACAGACCAACTCCTGGAGCTCCGAAATTAAGATGTGTCCTTGTAAATAGGTGTGCATATGGTGGAACCGAGACAGGCCTCGCTGACAAAAAAAAAAAAAAAAAAACTATGTATGTGCGCAGAAAGAGGATGACTCTGGTGACACCTCTGCGCCCCCCTGAAGTGATTGATTATTAGCCTTTTTATAGCGCTTCTATAATATATATATATATATATATCGGTCGACAAGCCGGGGCAACCGCCTGGGTTGCTGCCATGCCAGATCACGGTGTGTGTGAACTTCCAGGGCACCAGTGGTCCAAGGATGAATATCGGTTCTAAACCATCAATCAGCCCCACACTTCTCGAACGCCAAAAGGGATCCAAACAGATTGGAACAGAGGTAAATTACAGACTTCCTTGTCCAATTTTGGTAACGTGAACAGAACTGCAGGCTTATCTCCGCAAGGTTGTGGATCGTTGATTTGTTGCAACACAACGAAAATACAATTATTACCCAATGATAAAACAGACTGTCCAGTCATGGTTGTATTAAAATATCTACTTTATTATTATTACAACAGACAGTTCTAGCACACTACAAAATACAACCCACCCTGTAAAGAAACACAGAAGACAGACAGTTTTACCAAGGAAAGGGATGCACTCTGTCTACTGACAGGAAGGGAGTCAGTAACGCAATCATTCTTAACTGTTCCAGGTTATTTATTTTCTACACCTAGGAAGTAAGGGGTTACAAGTGTCACTAGGGCCTTCAGAGAAGGTCCAGGGGGACAGAACCACAATGTACCCGGTGCTTGAGAAGATCCTGATGCTCAACAGCATTGAGTCTGTTTCAGGGCGCTTTTGAGTTTATGGCCCATTGAAACGTGTATATGTAATGAATTGGATTACACAAGAGTAATTCTGAGTCCAAATAACCAGACAAACTCAAGAAGATGGCAAGTTACATTTTTATTAAGAATTATCTGAAACCGGGAGGTTACAATCAACATCAACAGACATATACTCAGTCTCTGATTGATTTTCTTTCCTCAAAAAATACAATTCATATACTCCTTTATGCTTCAGAGTGACATCATAGTATGTGTCAATAGTGAAAATAACCTATACTGGGTTGGGATTGGTTAAGGGAGACATCTAGACATACAATCATATAGGAGCTAGGATTTTTTTTGGCTGTCCTTTATTAAGTGGACAATTTATGCCTACCACTGCAAACATATCATTTTAGAAACACTAGCTACATCTAAGGGTGTACCAAATAGTACATTTACAGGCCGATTCATGGAATTAATGTGCGCTGAAAATTTACGCGCAAGCGTACAAAAGCGTGCAAATCGCAGTGCAAGTGCGAAAATCGCAGCAAAACCCACGCACATTGATTCATGGAAGTCTGTGCGCATGTAAAACCATGGATGTGCACTAAAATCCTGCATGGCGCACGCGGGCGCACACAACATCAAGCAGCGTGCGCTACGCACACAGCAAAAGCACACATAGCGCAGCGCACACAACTAAAGTAGGCAGAACACGGAGCGTAACACGAGGAATGGGGAACAACGTGTGAAAATGTGGGCGTTATGGGGGAAGTACAGGAGGCAAATGGGCGGAACGCCCACACGCGTGCCTACAACACGTATTCATGGAATGGAACAGGGCTAACGCGTGCGCCAAAAAAGACGCGCTAATCCGGAAACATGTACGCCAGCAGGAAGCAAGCGTACGTGGACCCGCACAACATAAAAGTGCACGCAAACAACAAACATGCTCAGATGCTACGATGAATATACCGTTCCTCGCAGCAGTGGTCGTGGTATACCGCAGGAGGAGGAGGAGGATAGTCAGGCCCATAATTTTAACACCCAGAAACAGCATTTTTGGGATGCCTGATGACCAGGTGTATGGGAGGTACAGGTTTCCACCTCACATAATACTTGACCTGGTGAGTGAGTGGGAGGATGACCTCAAATCACCCACCATGTGTTCCCAAGCACTGAGCCCCCTGGAAAAGGTGCTTAATGTACTGCACTTCTTGGCCACTGGATCATTTCAGTGGACAAGTGCTGTAGTGGGGGGGTGTCACAGGCCACGCAGTCACGCTGCCTACACCAGGTGTTGGCCATCATGACTGCACGCCCATCAGTCCGCAGGCACATATACCTGCTTAGAACACCTGCAGAAAGGCATGCTGCCGTCCAGGATTTTTATGGGGTGGCACACTTCCCCAAAGTGCTAGGTGCCATTGATTGCACCCATGTGGCTCTACGTCCCCCCAGGGCATCTGAGCACATCTATAGAAACTGCAAGCACTGGCATTCCATCAACGTGCAGGTAGTATGTGATGCCAAGGGAATCATCACCTCAGTATATGCCAACTATCCAGGGTCCACCCATGACAGTTTCATTTACAGAATGTCAACCCTAAACCGGGACCTAGAAGCTGTGCGGCATGGCGATACATGGCTGCTCGGTGAGTATAAATGCTGCTACACATGCATGCATGCAGATACTGAGTAATGTCACAACCCCAGTAATGATACCCATCATCACCTCCCCAGGGGACAGTGCCTACCCTCTGAGCACCCACATGATGACGCCAATTCGGAACCCCACCACACCACCCGAGGTAAGATACAACACAGCCCATATTGCAACCCGGGGCATAGTGGAGCGCACATTTGGAGTGCTCAAGTCATGCTTTCGCTCCCTTGACCGTTCTGGTAGGCAGCTGCTATATGCTCCCGTAGTAGTGTGCAGCATCATAGTGGCAGCATGTGTCCTGCACAACGTTGCAACACTCCGGGGCCTGCCGGTGGACATTGTGGTGCCCCCACATCCCCAACCACATGCACGGCCGCTGCGCATGGGAGGGGAAAGGGCACGTGTTGAGGCAGCCCGTACGCAGCTGGTGGATAATTACTTCACCTAAATTCACACCCCTGTGGAGTACACACAGCCCTGGCACATACCAGCTGACAATCAATGATGATGACATAAGGGAGAGTCAACTGTCACAACCGTACCAGCCTGAGATTGGACACCTGGAAGTGTTACTTTGTGTGCATCCCTACCTACCGAAAGACAACCGATGCTGTGTCATTAAAAGACATACATCTATGCTGCAAGAATGATTACCCCCTTGCAAAGCACAACATGAAAACATCTCCGCTACCCAACTTACCATGGCATGTCATGCAATGTGAAAGCAAACAAAGCAATGCACAAGACCTGACACAAGTGTCACAAAGTGCACTGTCCCAAATGGAAACTGCCCACAGACAATCTGCTCCCAGTAATCAATAACAAACAGCACACATGACCAAATACTTACCACCAACACAATACAGCAACACACCATGAAACATTGCAAAACCATGACAGTACTAAGTCAAAGTATTGGTAGTCTTACAACCTGAATAAGCCAGCACATCGACCCCTTCCAACTGTAGAGTGTTGCTGCCACGCAAATGTGTCAGTGTACTGCATACAACATTAACTCCATCTGCAAAGGAGACGGCCTTGTGAAGACATGAGGAAGGAACCTGCAAATTAGGAGGAAGACATGGATGCACAAGCACATATCAATACACCATGCAGTGTTCAATACAACAACAATACCAACTAGGGATGTCCACACAGAATTGACTACAGACTGCCCACACATCTCAAGGGAGCCCAATGTCACTGTGTAAGTCACTGTCACTTGGTCACACCCTTTGCAAGCCCATGGAAACGGGAAGCAGGAGGGGTGTGTGTGTCAGGAACCCAAGCATCTAACCCAAACTCAGGACAAGCCTGCATGTGCCCAGCCGGAATACACAGTGGATGCCCATGGGAACAACACAAGGCAACATACTGTAAAAAAAACAAACAAAAAAAAATGGCCATGTGGGGTCCCAGGGCGGGGGCACCCAGGAGGTTCGAGGAGAGGGTGCACACCAACACCCACCTGCGTGGATGTTGCGAAAAATAAAAATACCTCCATGGGCTCATGGCCTGCACGGCTATGCCATTGTGGTACAACTGCTGTCGCTCTCTTCACCATCTGCTGCTGCATCAGGTGGTGGTGGCACTGTGGGAGGCAGCCAACGCAAAGCCCTGGTATGGTCCTCCATGGCAGCAAGCATGCAGGTCTGGAAGGTCTGATTCTGGAGGATTATAGTGCGCAGATCCCCATGCAGCACCTCACTGGTTGCCTGCAGTTCTGCACGCATGGCCTCGTGTGATGCCCGGATCTCCTCATGTGTTGCCTGCAGCTCAGCTGAGAGTGCACATGTGAGATGCTCCAGCTGCTGTTCAGCCCTAATATTTCGGGAAGCCTCAAGTTCAAGCAGACTCTTCCTGAGATTATGGAGTTCTACCCTCAGGGTTTCCCTGTGGCCCTGTGACTCTATTGATATGGATTTGCGCAGAGTCTCCAGTGCCGCCCGTCGGTCCCTGTTGGACGCCAACATGTTTTCCCTGTGGAATTGGCAAATGGAGTCTGTTGCCTGCTGTTGTTGCTCCATCTGCCTTTCAGGGGGGATAATGGAAGTGGCCACCCTCTCCTTTGCCTGAGCCATCATTTCAACTGATGCTGCTTGTTGGGTTGCCATACTGTACATGGAGTTTTCCCATACAGTATTGCCTGGTGGCGCACAGCCACCACGTCGGCGGGCACCACACCTGTTTGGGGCAAGGTGATCTGCACCTTGCTGTGCTGGCACTGCCTGAGGCTGCAGAACTGCATTCCCCCTCTGATCTGCTGGCCCTGGAACAGGATCAGATGTTGTGGAGTGTGACCCTGCATCCGTAACCACCAAAGGTGGACCTACCAACACTGACATCCCCATAGAGCGTTCTACCCCTGGTGCAGGTGGGTTGGACAGAACAGAATCCCTGCCAGAAGAACTCATCTGCAACAGCACATAAGTCTCATCATCCTACCCAGCACCTGAATAGAGGTCTGGGGAGGTGAACCCAGAGACACCCCTGGACAATATGGTCTGCAGTAAGAAAGGGTTTTCACCCACCACCACACCACGTGCTCCACTGGTGCCTGGTCGTGGCTGAGATTCCTCCTGGGTCTGCACCATCTCCTCAACCTCACCAGCATCAAGTGTGTCTTCACCTGCAAAAACATGAAATACAACAAATGGAAACAGGCATGAGCACCATAGCACACACATAGGCCTGACAAGACAGATATCATGTACATGCTTAACACATGTCCCACATGACTATAACCCTGGCATGCATGCACTGTCAATGAGATGGAAGGGGAGTCAAAAAGGCAGACACTGAGGACACCAAGATGGAAAAGCAACACATTTGCTGCATGCTGGCTAGCACTGGCATCACACATTAACCTGTGAGTGGCCTGTCCAATACACATACATGACACATGCCAGCACACAGATGGCATGTAGCATAGCCATGGTAAATTAGACAACTACAGTGATATGTCAGTGAATGAGTACTGTCACCCATCCATGTGAGATGGACATGATGAGATGAAAAATGCTAAATAGTGTGGCAAAAAATGCATGTGCCACACACTGCAACACATCCAGTGTACAATAATACAGTGATTGTAGGCAGGGGTACACATCAATGGTTGCTCGCTTTAACATGACAGGTAACAACTATCATGTTCCACATGCAAACAGGCCCTAAAAATAAATTGCAGCAGGCCAATACTCTATCGCCCTGAATGGTCTAATCATTCACATAACCAGGTAACAAATGTGGCACAATGTGTGGTGTAAACAATGACAGACGCATGGCACATATGTGGCATTAGGGCTGAAAAAAGCATAGCAAAAATGGGATAATAGAAACAATCAGCCTGAATGAACACAGAAAAAAAAACAGAACAATGTTGTTGCAAGATTACAATTCAAGGGCAACTTTAGTAATGTTGGGCTAATTGGCTACTGTGGGCAGAAGAGATACTGTCATACCCAAATCCAAGGCACGTGAATGTATTGGAGGAAGCACATGGGTGACCCATAACACTCAGGAGTACACACCCTCAACCTGGCACTCAATCAGAACCCGTTAAATCAACAACATACACATGGGTTACACACACATGCATGGGCACTCACCGGACAATGTGTTGTAATCAGGTAGGTCTCCCATGCCTTGGATCCATTCCTCTTTAACAAAGGTTCCAGCAACAGACTCATGTTCAGTGAGTTTGTTGTCCTCTGGTGGAGACCCACCGCCAGTCACCAGAGTAGCGCCATGATTTGAGGCCAGCTTGTTCTTTGCTCTGTGTTTTAGGTCATTCCACCGCTTGTAGCAATCATCAGCTGTGCGCCTCACAAATCCAAGGGCACTTATGCGGTCCGCGATGGTCTTCCAGTGTTCCCTACGTTGACCAGGTGTTGTCTTGCACCCTGCAGTCACCACCATTTTGCGGCTATGTGCCGACACATTGGCCACAAGTGCATCAAGTTCGGTGTCATTAACGCTAGGCTTCCTTGACGTGCCGGAATGTGTAGCCGTGTCTGGGGTCTCAGCCTGTAGTGCCAGAGAACCCCTCTTCTTCTTTTTCAAAGGTGGAGCGGAGCCTGAGTGGCTTACGCCGCTCTGGTCAGTAGGGGCAGAAGCACCGGTGGACTGGGTACTTTAAGTGTGCGAATGCACAATGACCATAGGTCTTGGTGCAGGCATTGGCTGAAGGTGATGTTGCAGGGGCAACGTCGGTTTGATGGACCTGGACGGACACTGTCCCGACTGGGAGACTCAGAGCTGGGGTGGATAGAGCTGCAGCTGCCCCTGCAGCCTCCCCACCCTGCCTACTTGGGGCAGCAGATGACATCGCTGCCCCAGATCCACATAGCCTGGTGACACCAACTTGCACCGCCACACGTGGCTTAGACTTGCTGACCTGGAAGTCAGCCTGGGAGTCATCCTGTGCTGGGTGAGGTGCCACAATGGGCTGGTCCAACAAGGGCTGAGCTGGGAATGGTGTCAGCTACATTTCCCACAACCATGGGGGGCATGGGTGTGCCTGATTGGTCCTCCACACCTGGGGGTCTAGGGGCACCCTGCAAATCCTGGCCACATCTCCTACCACGTCCACCACGCCAACCTTTTGGAGGTCGGCCACCTTTGCCTCCCTTACCGCTTGGTCACCTCCCAACCATGGCACTGATGTTGTTGTGCGTATGGGAGTTGCAGTAAACGATTGTCCTGGGTAATTGGGGGTGAAAGGGGTAGGGTACTAGATGGAATTCATACCCTAGTGCTCTAGCAAGGCTGTCTGTGACCCCTGGGGGAAGATGACAGGTCACGCAATGCAAAAGCACCCCGAAATCAAAAAATAACGTGCACACAACCCTTGTAGACCACGTGTGTGGAAAAATTAACCCGCACTACGCTGTGGCACCCAGAAACACAAAAATAAGCGTACGTGTAATACACGCAGTCTACAATGACCTCTGAAGGGGTACGTGACACACGGGGCGAGCACAGTTGGTAAATATGTACGCGACTCACCGTATGCCTGGAAAAAGAACGTGAAAAAGACGTGCATGTGTGCGTGGGCAACACCCCCGCCAAAAGAAGATTTGTACGCTGTCTGAGGAAACAGGACAAAAGAAGAAGTGAATGCTGTTTGAAGAAACAGGCCCAACCAAAAAAATTGAAAGCTGTCAGAGGTAACAGGGAGTACGGACTTGAAACGCCGTGAAGTAATCGCGTGTGAACCGACAAGAAGTACAAAATTCACCCACTCACTCTCCACAAAAAGCACCTACAAGAAAATGGCGTCCTACACGTACCTTTTAAATCGGCCCACACGTACAACGTCACTTATGCGTGTACACGTTGAGGGCCTTTCCTCCAATTACACGAGTTGACACTCGGATGTGCAGTTTTTGCATGTGTACAATGAACATGCACCCGTGTTGAGGGAAACGCCCTTGCGCGTCACACGTCACAGACACGCTAACGCGCTAAGGGCCTTTGGTCCAATGAAGTCATGTGCATGCTTTGTCTTCATGTGCTGATTCACTATGCACCTGTCAAGAGGGAAACACCCGCGTGTGTAATGTCACAGACGCGCTTATGCGCTAAGGGCCTTTCCTTGAATTACATGCTGATGTGCACATTTTTCACATGCCAAATCACTCCGTATCAAGCTGGCCGCGCAAAAACACACGGAAGACCACGCTCCTGCCCAGAAGGCCGAATTACTGCCCCACAGAGTCCCCTGCATGCTCCCACCGGCCATATGCTGCTGACTGCCTGCCTGCTGCCCAAGTGCCCTGCTATTTGCTGCCTGCACGTCAGCCAGGGGTGCAGTTGCTGTGACCACGCCTGCTGGAACCAAAACTCCCGAATGGAATACCATCTCTCCACAGCCCAGCTCCAGGACCCAGTTGCCCACCCACACCTGCCTTTGGGGTTGCCATGTCGGGCACTAAACTATCTACCACCACTGGCAACCCCCAGCCAGAGAGGCAGAGGGCCACCATCTTCAGTGCCAGAGAAGTTGGTGTCCTGTGGAGCAAGTCCTGGGGCAGTATGATGCTCTCTTTGGAAGTTCGTGTGCCGACTATGAAGGATAGACCAGGATCTGGATGGACATTGTGACTGCCATCAACGTGGAGGGTGTGGCAGTACGCCACATCAAGAATGTCGGGAAGCGCTGGGAGGACTTCAGGTCCAGGACCCTCGACAAGGCCCAGTGCCATTTGATTGAAGGCAGCGGATGCCAAGGGGCGCCGGGGCCAGGTGTCAGACCACCAGATGAGGGTCCTGAAATGCACACGCCCAGCGCTTCATGTCCAGGTCCTTGAGAGGCTGACCCGCCTGGAGTCGAGCTGTAAGTGTACATGCATACTGATTGGACGCTGTGCGTGTTGTGGTGTGCCAGTAGTGTGCAGGTTACAAATGTGTCTTTGTAGGGCCATGTATGGATGTGAATGTACAGGGGCATGAGGCTGAGACATGTGATTCCTCTCATGTGTGAGACACATGGATGGTGTATGTGTTGGTAAGCATGGAGGCCAAATGCCGGTGTGGGAGCACCCAAGTATGCATTACTGTGTATGTATGTTGCCATGGTTGTGGTGTCACACATGGATGGTGGTTCCAGCTGCATGTGTCTGCACTGTGTACATGTGCATGTGTGTGTATTTGACAAGTGTGCAACCGTGATGCAACATGGATGCATTTGGCACTGACATGTAGAAGGCTGAATGCCAGATGTGACTTGGATGTCGATCTCATCACTGTGACAGTTGTTGGACATGTACACATGCATGTAAGTGTGGTGGCATGTGTGCATGTGTTGTGCACTCCCCGTATTTCATATGATGTCAGGCTCAGCTTTGGATACTCATGCTGTTGTATGTGTATGGATGGTGCTGCATGGTGCAATATTGCTGTGGATGTGCTCATGTGTGGGGTTACAAATGGCATGTGTGTTGTGGAGTGTGATGCCATGTCTGAATTTTGACAATGCCACTCATGTACAACTGTCATGTGTGTATCAGTCCATTGTACAGTGCGCTGATGCATGTGTTTTATCTCTCCCTGTCTGCAGCGTCAACTGATGAAGAGGGCGGAGAGGGTGCTGTGGAGCGCAGCGGCAGGGATCGCACCACCAGCCGGAGATGCAAGGCCTGGCTCCCCTCCCAGATTGTCATCTCGTCGGGGAGTGAGGAGTCTGGTGCCGTGTCCCACGCCGCAGCTGCCGAGGGTATGTCCAAGAGGCAGAGGTCGGAGGTGGACTCCTCGGCAGCAGAAGGGGCAGCTGAGACCCCACCGGGTCCGACAGAGGAAGATGGCACAGAGTCATCCAGGTTGGTGGGGGGTTTGGTGGAGGAGGAGGCCGCGGAAGGGACACACAGAGGGTCTGGAGGTGGGGATTCCACTGGTGCTAGTGGTGCAGTGCAGGGCCAGGGACAGGAGGCAGCACAGGCCACCATGGAGGTGCCTGTGTGCAATCCTGTCCCTGATCCTGTCACTGCATCATCTGGCACCAGAAGAGACTGCACGTCATCTCGGATGCGTCTTTGACCGTGCTGACCTGCTGGGACGGGTCTCCAGTGCTGGATTCCTCCTTGTGCTGGACCTTCTTGTGACCCCCTCCTCACCTGAACCCCCTACGCACCAGTCATCCTCCATGCCATCTTCCCACCCATGTATCACCTGTGTACCCCATGAAGCCGCCTCTGACCCAGCGGCCAGGCTGGTGGAGGACACATCCCTACCACAGTCGGGAGTCAGACGTCCAGCAGGGGTGGCCACCACGACAACTGCACCCCAGCCGGAGGAGGACGTGCAGGCAGCAAGATCCAGGGCGCAGGCATAGGCCCAGCAGCAGAAACATAGTGGGAGCAATGATGCCTCGGGGTCTTCAACATCGGAGGGGCAGGCATCGGCCAGAGGGCTGGAGGACCCAGGATGACAAGTGTCTTCCGTGTGGCAGCGGTTGGGCCACGCCATAGATGAGGAGTGGCAGTGGGTGGAAGAGGCACAGCTCACAATGGTCAGGGCGGAGAACTCCATGCGGAGGGCCCTGAGGCAGGCCGAGTGCCTCGAGGCAATTCGCAGGGAGTTGGAGGTGAACATGTCGTCGTCCCTGCGAACCCTCTGGGCCATCGAAGAGGACCACCTCCAGGACATTGAGCGGGAGTTCGATGATGCCCTGGCCTGGGACATCAAAAAGTGACCCATCGGACTAGCCCGCTGCCATTGTAAATAGTTAGTTAGTTAGTGTTAGGTTTCCCTTTGTTTTACATTTTTTTTGGGCACTTGGACAATACCCCACATCTTTGTATATAGTTCTTCGTTAGTGCATTTTTGTAGGTTTCATTTGGACAGTTGGGATTACTGACCCGGGATTTGATACTTGTAAATAGTTGGAGTGTGGATTTGGCAACTATTTCTTTTCGGATTTCTCCATGGAGCAATGGATTTTACTTTTTCATTTCTGTTTGGATTTGCTTTTTTGGAGGGAGACTCTGGAGACAATTTATTTTTCATATATTTTGGATTCTGATTTACTTGTTTTATCATTATGTTACAATCTGCTTTGTTTTCCTTATGTCATTAGTTTTGTGTTTACTTTTTTTTCCACACTATTTTTGGTTCAATACATCTTTTCACATACTTCAATGTCTGGTATTCTCTCATTGGTTTCATGCATGTCACGATGTGGGTTTTCACATTCACTGGCACCCATTGTGTGTATGTGACGGACATGTGTTGGTCTACATACATGCCATTTGGATTGTCCAATGTGGTGTGTATGTTATGCTTGGTTGTTTCTTTGGCCAGGGGGGCGGGGCTGGGATTTGGGTGGCCACAAGGGCCATGATTGTGGGTCATGTTGATGTGTTGGGGGGACATGAGTGGGGGCCTGCTGGCAGGTGCCCCTGACTGCTGGGGGGTGGGGGTGCAGGGGGACATGAGTGGGTGCCTGCTGGCACGTGCCCCTGACTGCTGGGGGGTGGGGGTGCAGGAGGACATGAGTGGGGGCCTGCTGGCAGGTGACCCTGACTGCTGGGGGTGGTGGTGCAGGGGGACATGAGTGGGGGCCTGCTGGCAGGTGCCTCTGACTGCTAGGGGGTGGGGGTGCTGGGGGACATGAGTGGGGGCCTGCTGGCAGGTGCCCCTCACTGCTGGGGGTGCAGGGGTACAGGGGGACATGAGTGGGGGCCTGCTTGGAGGTGCCCCTGACTGCTGGGGGGTGGGGGTGCTGGGGGACATGAATGGGACATGAGTGGGGGCCTGCTGGCAGGTGCCCCTGACTGCTGGGGCCTGGGGGTGCAGGGGGACATGAATGGGGGCCTGCTGACAGGTGTCCCTGACTGCTGGGAGGTGGGGGTGCAGGGGGACATGAGTGGGGGCCTGCTTGCAGGTGTCCCTGACTGCTGGTGGATGGGGGCACTGGGGGACATGAGTGGGGGCCTGCTGGCAGGTGCCACTGACTGCTGGGGGATGGGGGTGCAGAGGGACATGAGTGGGGGCCTGCTGGCAGGTGCCCCTCACTGCTGGGGTGTGGGGGTGCAGGGGGACATGAGTGGGACATGAGTGGGGGCCTGCTGGTAGGTGCCCCTCACTGCTGGGGGGTGGGGGTGCTGGAGGACATGAGTTGGTGGTCACTAGTGCAAGGTGACATGTGCCTGGCTGGGGGCATGCCCATGGTGGATGGACTGCCTGCAGGACATGATCAGGGGTGCTGGGTAGTCCTCTCTGGTGTGGGTTGCCTGCAGGGTCCGTGGAGGGGGGTGGAGGGCACACCTGTGAGAACCCACACTGGCAATTGACGTGAGGGACTCCCCGCGCACCCCCCCAAATCCACATACTCTGATCGCACAGGCCCAATCGCGTGTGAAACTTCCCACGCACCCCAGTTATACACGAACCCTGTTCGCACTGGGCCAATCGCATGTGAAACTTCCTGCACACCCCCTCCCAAATCCATGTACCCCGCTCGCACAGGACCAATCACATGTTAAACTTCCCGTGCACCCCAGTAATCCACGTAGCCCGCACGACAAGGGCCAATCGCGTGTGAAACTTCCCACGCACCCCCCAAATCCATGTATACGCTCGCACAGGACCAATCGCATGTGAAACTTCCTGCGCACCTCAGTAATCCACGTACCCCGCTCGCACAGGACCAATCGCATGTGAAACTTCCCAGGCACCCCAGTAATCCACGTAGCCTGCACGCACAGGGCCAATCATGTGTGAAACTTTCCGTGCACCCCAGTTATACATGTACCCCGCTCGCTCGGGGCCAATTGCGTGTGAAACTTCCTGCGCACCCCAGTAATCCACGTACCCCGCTCGCACAGGAACAATCGCGTGTGAAACTTCCCGTGCACCCCAGTAATCCACATAGCCCACACCCACAGGGCCAATCACATATGAAACTTCCTGCGCACCCCAGTTATACATGTACCCCAGTCGCACTGGGCCAATCGCGTGTGAAACTTCCCGCGCACCCCAGTAATCCACGTAGCCCGCATGCACAGGGCCAATCGCTTGTGAAACTTCCCACGCACCCCAGTTATACACGTACCCCGTTCGCCCTGGGCCAATCACATGTGAAATTTCCTGCACACCCCCTCCCAAATCCATGTACCCCGCTCGCACAGGACCAATCACATGTGAAACTTCCTGTGCACCCCAGTAATCCACGTAGCCCGCACGACAAGGGCCAATCGCGTGTGAAACTTCCCACGCACCCCCCAAATCCATGTATCCGCTCGCACAGGACCAATCGCATGTGAAACTTCCTGCGCACCTCAGTAATCCACGTACCCCGCTCGCACAGGACCAATCGCATGTGAAACTTCCCACGCACCCCAGTAATCCACGTAGCCTGCACGCACAGGGCCAATCATGTGTGAAACTTTCCGTGCACCCCAGTTATACACGTACCCCGCTCGCTCGGGGCCAATTGCGTGTGAAACTTCCCGCGCACCCCAGTAATCCACGTACCCCGCTCGCACAGGAACAATCGCGTGTGAAACTTCCTGTGCACCCCAGTAATCCACATAGCCCACACCCACAGGGCCAATCACATATGAAACTTCCTGCGCACCCCAGTTATACATATACCCCAGTCGCACTGGGCCAATCGCGTGTGAAACTTCCCGCGCACCCCTGTAATCCACGTAGCCCGCATGCACAGGGCCAATCGCTTGTGAAACTTCCCACGCACCCCAGTTATACACGTACCCCGTTCGCCCTGGGCCAATCACATGTGAAACTTCCCGCGCACCCCAGTAATTTATGTAGCCCACACACACAGGGCCAATCGCGTGTGAAACTTCCCGCGCACCCCCCAAATCCATGCAGCCCTCACCAGAGGGCGAATCACATGTGAAACTTCCCACGCACCCCAGTTATACACGTACCCCGCTTGCACTGGCCCAATCGCGTGTGAAACTTCCCGCGCACCCCAGTTATACAGGTACCCAGCTCACACAGGCCAATCGCGTGTGAAACTTCCCAGGCACCACAGTAATACACGTACCCTGCTTGCACTGGCCCAATCGCGTGTGAAACTTCCCGCGCACCCCAGTAATACATGTACCCCACTCACACTGGCTCAATCGCGTGTGAGACACCCCACGCAGTGGGATGCGTGTATTCGGAGGGGTGCATTGAAAGTCTGGTGCTGCCATAATCTTACTGTGTGAAATGTCACAGTGTTATTGCAATTGCACAGTTTAAATAGGGAAAAAGATTGATTTTGTTGGCTATCTGTATGCCCCCCTTATTTGAACTTCAAATGGTACATTTCTCACACCTTAGTTTTAGGGTGTTGGGGGGTGCTGGGTGTGAAACACAACACATATCACCTGCACTCTTAATTAGGAGTGCAATAAAAGTTGCATATTATGACATGGAGGACACAAAGGGAATGTAGAAGCAAGGGCAAGCACTGACATCGTTCATATTTATTTTTCACTGGTTCTCTTCTGAATCTAGGTAAGTAAGAGGGGATGATCAAGGACTGGGAGAATAGCTCAGGGGAAAGATGTTTGTCTTGGAAGCAAGACAACATAGGTTCAAATTCGGGTTGCATGCTTAGAGACTGGTCTCCCATATTAAGCCCACTATAAAAGATTAATTAATTGTAGTCTTGATTGGGAGGGTGATCACAGGACAATAGGAGACCAAACATAAAAAGCAGCCACCTCCTCCACACCACCCATTCTGGTCTCTGTCCCCAGCAAAAATGAGATGGAAAAACAAGTGAGAGTTTCAACTTATTTGTCCTTTCGATGCATAGCAAGACAAAGTTTAATTGATGGCTATGAAGAGAGGAGACTGGAGTTATGAGTTCTTCAGTGACTGTATATCACAGAGATACCCATTATTTCAGTGAGGTCTTTCATTTTACACATGGGTGTGCATTGGTTAGGCCCAGAGTGTTCAATGGACGTTATCCAAGACTACAGCTTCCACAATCCTTTATATTCTTAAATGACCTGATTGATGTCTGAAGCGGAATGCGCTCCCCTTGTGAAGATAATGCTGCACAACATCAATATCCTTCCTTGGTTGACTATTGCCAAATCTTCCTCGTATGAATGATAAATTGAGTACAATAAGCAATGCTGACTGATCATTGCTGTACTTAGACACTGGTATGAAGCTCTATCAGTCGTTACATTGTGAATAATAAGAGGCTATTGGTCATCTGGGACATGTCCTTATTTTATAATGTAAATCCTGGCACCTCTGCTTTTTTTTAGAATTGTGTGATTTTTTTATACACAAGAGGGTTATTAGTTTCCAGTTATGTTACCAACCAAAATTGTTCATACATAAAAGATAAGACACAAACAGCATCCGACTGAGTCACAATTCAGATCTGGGAACCAAAACCAAGAAAACTGCTGGGACAATTTTGAGAAAATGTTGGCATCTGAACACGTAACATTCCAGCAGTTCACAATATAAATGCCAGTAACGTAAAATTGTGCTTTTTAAACTAGATTGGTCCAAACTGGCAGTGTTGCAGTGCATTTGGTGATCCAACTGTCCAACAACCTTTCGTACTGGTCTTTTCCACATTGCCCTATATGCCAGATTTGAGAGAGAGAGAGAGAGAGAGAGAGAGAGAGAGAGAGAGAGAGAGAGAGAGAGAGAGAGAGAGAGAGAGAGAGAGAGAGAGAGAGAGAGAGAGAGAGAGAGAGAGAGAGAGAGAGAGAGAGAGAGAGAGAGAGAGAGAGAGAGAGTATGTGTGTGTGTGTGTGTGTGTGTGTGTGTGGTGTAAAAACCCAAATTAAGGTTTGAGACGTTATATTAACCTCAGCAGTGGCAGGGAATGTTGTGGTCTGCGGGGCGGGTTCTACTGCAGGCGAGGGACTTTCACCCTCTCCCCTTGCTTGTTAAAATTAGGGTGCATCCCGGGCCCAGGTGCGGATCTCGGCGGGGGGCTTCTCTCTCCTATTGTGCCTAATTAGCCACCTCGCTGTGCAATCACACATGGATATACAGCGCCAGGCCTGCAAGCTGCAGCAGTTGGGGGGGCTCAGCCCTGTGATGGGGGACAGGCATGGGTGGGCTAAATCAGTGGCGCTGGACATCTCCTATGCTGGAAGGCAAACCGTTTTCTGAAGCTCCTGAAAGCATCACTGTATGCCTTAAGTTGATTGGGTTTGGTGACTCGGGGTAAACATTCTAGTACGGATTCCATTGGGTATTCGGGCAAAGCCGAATACCTAATTTTCAGCTGGAATTCGGCCGAATACTTACTCAAAGCCAAATTTTGGTACACCCCTAGTTACGTCGTGTTTCATTGGTCTTCCAAGCTATTAGGTCCTTTGTTATTTGTACTAATATAATTGGTTGGCACACTTGTGACATGTCTGGACCATTTGGTTCATTTAGCAGCAGGCAAGCCAAAACCCAGGTGCAGGGAGAAAGGACATGAAGCTACCTCACCACACAATTAGCCCAACATCTCTCATCACCCATGCCTTCTGCCACAAAAGTGTCTTTGTGCTTGGCCTTGCAGAGTTTTCGTGTCTTAGGAATGCACAGGAGTGAGGGCACTCATTCTCGTGTCTGGAACTCCAAGCTCTATTTCAATCTTTTGTTCACGTGACAAGAGACCACACAAGTTGGTCCATTTTACAGGTTTTAAATGCTTAAATTAATTAAAAAATGTAATCTTTTGTGTTCTTTCTTGCACCGTAAAGTGAAAGGATACATCCTCCGCACACTTGTTCTCTTCAGAATAGATAACTGACCTCGAATCCTAAGATCTTGACTTCAGGCCAGACAGCCTCACCATGCCGCTCCACTAGCCTGGTTATTCTGCTGTGACACAGCTTTTCATTCCCCTTTCATGGTTTTCTGGCTTATTATTTCATGATAACAATGTTCAGTTTCTCTACAATGGCAGCCTCACCTGCATTCTATACAATACTCATAGCTAGCCTATGACAATGGCTCAATCTCTTTGCTTTTCAGCGTCTGTACATGTGTTGAACTTCTGTTTTCTGCAGCAGTTTATTAACGTGTAATCTTCTTCTTTTCCACTTTGATAGTCCACTTTATTCTTTAATTTGTACTATAGGATTCATAAAAAAAAGTCTTCCTTCAGTATCTCCGGATGTCATGCACATTGTCTTATGACGTCATCTGCTCTTTTTCTTAGTTCTTTCTCATATTCCCTGAGGGCGTTCCTCCTGCAGGTTGTCATCAGTTCAGGGGTACATTTGATAGGGTTGTCTCAATGGGTATCTTCTTCCCAATACTCACTGCAGTATTAATATGATAGCTGGTGTCAGGCACAGCACAGTCTCATGTCTCCAATACAAAAGAGGAAGGGGGCAGTACCTTTTGCAGAGGTCTACATCTGATCCTTTACACTTTGCAGCTCCTGCAACAGAGTTCAAGATGGGAGACAGCTGCGGGTGTCAGGTGGCAGGCAGTTCGGCAAGTGAGGCTGAGCGGATGGCTGCAGGCAGGCCTACATGGTGGTGGGTGGTCAAGAATCATTGTCTCTGTACTGGTTGGTGGATCTGGTATGCTGGTTGAGGCGTCTTGGATGGCTTTAGTGACTGCAGAGTCACAAGAGTCAGTGGTGCAGAAGGTCGCATTTTGAGGGCTCGACTGCCTCGAAAATGTCCTTAAAATATGGACCCTGGTTGATGCTTGCTGTGAAAAGTCTCTAACTTCTATGTAGGGCTCACAGCATCATTTCAAGGTGGATGGCCCAAAGCTGAGGAGAGTGTTTGCAAACAACAGCCTTGTCCTTTGTTCAGAGACTCTCTGGCATGCCCCACCTAGGAACCTTGCTGGCAGAACCTAGCAGGGCACGCTGTGTGCTTGCTGGGTACCAGTTCTGGAGCTGGTGGATGGGTCCTCTGAGTCCTTTATCTCCCTCTGTTCCCTGGGAGATGTTTGGTGGTGGGGATCTTGCTTCCCTCTTGGAAATACTGGCCTTCCTTCACTGGCAGAAGCTGTAAGGTGGACTGAACATTCAGCCAGCGTCCAATGCTTAGTTCTTCTTTTCTGCTTCTTGTGAAACCTTCAGATGATCTGCTAAGTGAAGGGCTCAGCCCTCTTTTAAATCCAAATTGGCACCAGTGATTGGTGAAAGCTAAGCCTTCCTTAAGGACCCAATCCTCAGTCCCCACCAGCAATCTTCTGTTATGCGTGAAGTCAGGCCCAGAGTGCTTTGCAACAGGAAAGGTAAGGGGTGACAACATATACTCCTAAGTCGCACCCATCTTCCTTTCTGTTGTAGAGAATGTGTCTCTCTGGTTAACTGAGCTCTCTGTGTCTATTGATCAAAGCACAGGTTTCCCTTAAAGTTTGTGATGAGAGCAGACTTCCTGTCCCCCTTAAATCAAATACTTCTCCCTCTGAAAGGGGTCCACTCTTCAGGGGTTGCCTACAGTAAATAGTGAACCCAGACATGCCATTCACTGTTTTTCTTACATAGGGGTGGGAACTAGCTTCAAGTTGACACACTGCATATGAAAGAGGTGTTTGTTTTCCTGCCCATTGTTAAGTTCTGTGACAAGCCTATTCGCAGGCTTGTTTCAGTTAACTCTCATCAGTTTGTGCCCCCACCACACAGAACCTAGACAATAGAGCAGGGTGGATCTATGGAGTGTTTGATATTTCATTAGGCTGGCCATGGGAGGAGGAAGGTGTTGCCCTTTTCCTCTAGTTGTTTTTGTGCACCCTTAGCTGTCACCTGTGAATACATGTCACAGGGAGGTCCACACTTGTAGGCTGTGTGCCCCAGAGCACACTGGACTGTGTGTTTATTGTGCAGCGAGCATTAGAAAATGTGTGCAGATTAACCCCACACATTTTCAGTGATTGATCTCCCACCATTCCATTTCCTAAAACAATTAATAAATAAAAATGCCCAAGCAAGCACATACGTCCAGTGCAGATGGTTGAATCCCTCACAGTGTGGCAGGTGCCCTCTTTAAATTAAACTTACCTCACCCTTGTGCTGGCGCGAGCTTTTTACTTCGGGAGCAGGGCACATTTAATAACAGTAGGGAGCAGGAAGTTAAAAAAAGAAGAAATTGCTGTCCCCTCCGACTCACTCGGCATTACCCAGAAGAGCATGGGAATGCCATGTCGGTTGGGCTCAGATTCCCATTGAACACTTTAAAAAATGATGCTAAAACCGAGCTACAGAGGTGGAGTGTGCAGGCATGTGGCATATTTAGTAAATCTTAAGAAAATCCAATGCAGTCTGCTCCTTTACTGCTCATGACCAGTAGTATGCTTACTCTAAATATACTAACATAGATTTGTAGTGGTGTGGGTAGTTTATAGTTTGGATTTTTTCCTAAACTATGTTATTCCCTCTCTTTAGACATTGTTATAATTGTATGAATAACCCTAACTCTTGATTTAAAATGATTTTAGAATACATGATTTCAGTGTATTTTTGCAGGGAGTATTTCATATAGTTTTTCGCACCGGGGGAAGAGGGCACAGACAATGAGGTGGCTGGACCAGCAGGTGACAATACACAGTGTACTGCCCGCTGTTTCCAGCCACATGAGGCCCTTCCCTGGGTGGTCCCAGCTTTTATTTTATTTGTTTTACTGTGGGGAGGCAACAGGGAGCCTCCCCACATGTGGAATTGAAAGAATTCACCTTTTCAAAGCATATTCAAAATCTGTGGCCCATTTCCTATTTGTGGGTAAGCAACTCCATTGTTGGCATGTGGAAGTTGGCAGCCACTCTGCCTCAAAGTTCCTGTCCGTCTAAAATTACCCACGTGTTGTTGCCTGCTAGCAACTCTGAACCAGCAGATTTGCCCCGGATGAGCCTTACCGACAATCATTCTAAGCACAAACTCAGTTTTTGAAGAGTATGGGGTTATTACACTGTCTTTGGGAGGAAGGATAGCTCAGGGGCAACACTTGTATCTTGGAAGCAAGACAGCACAGCTAGCACATGTCTGAATACCGACCCCGTGCTTAGAAACCACCAATTAGTATTAAGCATGTTATATATGAAGAATTATAAGTATAATTATTTTTCCACTTAGAGCCTATGTTTATTCAGTCTGTGCTTTCCATTTGTTTGAGGATATGGTCACATTAGAGATCGATTTTCTTTATCCGAAAATTATATTCATGTGGTTATAAATATAACAATTGGTAAATTTGGCTTGAATCAATTCGATTTTGAGGCACAACCTAGAGGATCTATTAATAAAAGAAAATTGCAGAAATGGCTGCATATTTAGACCAGCAAATGTCCCTAAACCCTGTGTCATCCAAGGAAATAAATAGTAAACATTCCTGCTCTAATTAAGGCACCAGTGTTCTAAGTGTTATTGTCTATGATAAGATTCAAATTGATGTACCTTTTCAGTCCCACAACAAGAATCAATAGCCAAAGAAATAATCAAGCAGTGGTTGTGAATTTTGTATTATGAGTTATACAGAGAAGAGTGAAGTAAATTCATCGAGTATTGAAGAGTCTGGCACCAACAAAGTTTTCTGTGTAACAAATCACAGAGCAATACAATCCAAGAAGATCTTATTTACAGAACATCAACTGGGCTATTGCTCAAACAATATCTCATAACTGAGTGCCGAACAGACCTTTGGCGACACGTGTTTTGCCCACAGGGCTTTCTCAAGGCAGTGTCTAATATGAACACCATAACGCTATCAAAAGTAAAAGCTGTCCATAACATAGTGTAAGATTGAGTAAATATCCCTTTTTCGAAGTCAGAACAAGGGAACAAGAAGAATGGAAAGAGAAAGATTAGGACATTGTTAGGAATGTGTGAATGTATTTGCATCATTAATACGCACAATAATATGTGGCTTGTTTCTTAGTCTAATTCACTGAATTTGTCCACAGACAAAAGCGATTTTCCCTTAGTCATATATATCTATATATCTATATCTATAAACATATATTAAATAATAAGTAATTTTTTTTAAGTACAGTATGGTTAATGTTAATGTTAATGTTAAACGACATTTGTACCACGCACTATCACCACTGAAGTGGTCCCCTGGTGCTCTTTGCGTACTTTGGAAATAGAAGTATTACCAAGAAGCATTACAATACATTAAAAATCATGTAAAATCATTCCAAGTTGTTATAGAAGAGTATTTACATGTTTTTTCACACTGAACATTTGGTCCTCTTCTATTTAGGTAAAGACAAGCTGGCCACTGACCTCATGTCCTCTCACCAAATTCTTTCAAAACATCTTTATATGTATTTTATCACAAACATTCACAAAATAGAAAAATCGAAGAAGTGTATCTGGAATATTCACAGGGTTGTGTTTTGATCTAGAGTGAGTATGAAATTCACACTATTTAAAATCGTTTTTTGCGGTGGAGATTAAGAAATTTGAGCTAGATTTATTGGGTTTGAGATAATCCAGTGTTCCTTGTTTTATAGGACAGACCTCAAGAAATTGGTTGACTCTTTAAGTGGAGTTGGGATTTGTCCACTACATCTTGATCTTCCCCATTAATGAAATGTGGAGGTGACTCAGATGGGGCAATTACTTATTAGAATTGCTTTTGTGACACATTAAGTTTGAATTGAAAATTAGAGAGGATGACATACAGCGATGGATGACACATATTTTATTATATCTTTTATATGGTGTGGCTCACCCCATTGTATGTGAAGCAAGATACAATTGTTACTTTTTTTCTCGTCCTGATGAAGGTTGTGTAAATAGAAGGGCACTATTGGTGATGTTCTGCCCTGGCAACCGAAACACTCGTTGACCAAAAAATCTGCTGGAATATTAATATACAGACTCTGTTACCTAGATTGAAGAGAGGGAACCAAATATTGTGTTAATGAACAATTGTGGAAAGCGATTTCGGATGATATTGTGTCAGTTTGTGTAAAATCAAGACATAATGCTGCAAGGAGAGTATGAATGAGAATGAGTGATAGGGAAAAGAATGTGAGCAGAATTTTGTGAGCTCTGTGAATTTTGTGAATTGTGTATTAAATCATGTGGTTATTACTTCTTTTGTAATAAAATACATATAAAGAATGTTTTGAAAGAATTTGGTGAGTGCGAGTTTGGTGTCATCCTCTATCCACTGGTCCTTTGTTTTATATTGTTCTGTGTTATTACCTGAAGGACCAGGATTAAATTCAGGTACCCCATACTTTTGGATACTGACCTCATGTGTCTTGTAGGCATGAGTTATCACATTGGTTGGATGTTTGCTTGTATAGCAGCATAAGTATAGGAATTGATACCTTCTGAATGATACATTGTTACAGATATTTTCAGCACTCTGCTAAGAAGATTATTCATGAAGCAGTAGAAGTGTGCAGTCCATCTTCCAAAATATATGCTTTACATTGATCTGTAGAATATTTCCATTTAGTATTTTCTATAATTAATTATTTCTTTCTTTCCTCAGCCCCATTAGCAATAACCTATATTTGCACATTTAACCACAATATGAAACATTGGACTGCTTGAAATGATTTAATATGTTACAGGGAGTTACATTTATTATATATGAATAGTAAAGTCTACAACCATTGGAAATTTCACCAATATGGTTACGGCAGTTGAAATTACCTTCTTCCCAGATCATAACAATGTCCATAAAACCACAATCACACTGTAACGTTTTACAGAGAACACTGTTAGGTTGTGGTGCAGCGTGACTTATCGTGTGATTTGTAGTTGGATGAACTTTGTTTAGATTCAGGAAATAGTTAGTTTGAACATCTTAATTCTGACATGACCACTGTTTGTACAGTTTAATTTTTATCAATTAATTTCAGTAATCATTTGTCTTTTGCTTTATAGATGTTATTTAAATATTTGTGGAATTCCCTGAATGCTCAAACGGGTGACTTCTGTACCTCCGATGAGTGGCTTGATATTAGAGGGAGGACACTCAGGAGTCCAGGGAAGGGTAGCATTCTGTTTCTACAGTTCAATTTCTCAGACAAAAATGTATTTGACTGGGACGCCTTTCCAAAAAGGAAATCAATAACCATTGGGAGCAAGTATCACTTACCAACTATACAGAGAATATACCGAGAGGGTTGAAAATATTGATTTTCCCAATTTCAAAAACAAAGAGGATAAGGATTTAGCAGCAAAATGGGAGGACAACCTCAACCAGAGCTCGAAGGTAATGGTAGCACTTTTAGTGGAACATGACAACAGGGAACATTTAAGGGTGCAGGAACAAATAGTAACTGTCAGACAAGAGATAATGGACATGAAAAATCCGAAAGCCACCAAAAAGAAGACATACATCAAGATTTATGAGATTTTAGGTCACTATCAAGAGGAGGTAAAATTGAGAACATTTAGAAAATATTTTCGTGATGAAAGAGATTACTGTGACGATAGGGTGTGTACATTCCAGACCAAATTTGATGATGCACACAGAAAAGCAAGGGAAAACACACCCAACACTTCAACAGGCAGCTCTGACATTGAATTGGATGGGGAGAACACCACTAATATGGGAGACCTTACAAATAACAATGGGAGATATACACAAGGGAGATGTTTTTTAGACCAAATACAAAGATACAAAAAAGGCACACAGCACAAAATTAACCACAAATACTACAACATGGAATGCAAATCAAGGGGCGGGAGGGGGCAACAGGAGGGGGTGCAGGAGGAAGTTCCGATGAGGACATGGGACCCAAAGGATTCTTGACAAGGTTGGGTTCCAAGAAGCACTCAGGGAAATAACCAATAACAACCTGGTGCTAAATCTATCAGATTGTCATTTTACAGAGATAGAAGAGTCAGTTCTTAATAAAGGTCTATCTTTTTCACCCAGCACAGGGACTGACTATTCTAACTTTCAAATAGACATTTTCAAGTTTACCAGGAAAATGAAATCACAAACATCCTTTGCATCACAGGTGAAACCCAATGTATCCAGAACAGCGTCAGATCCTCTGAGCTCACTATCTCTAGCTGATACAGGGAACACTCACCTACTTATGTCTCTTAAATCCATGACAGAGGTCTCCCATGAAGACATATGCACAGATCTAGGAGTACATGCACACAATTTGAAAATACAGGAACTCAAACCCAAGACAAAATTAACACCCAATTCGTCAAATGAGAGCTTCTTAGAAACATTTCATAAAGCTTTTACCAATCACATACACTTGCAATTGGACAGCAAGAGGAATACATATCAGCAAATCAAGAACAACCTAAGTAAAAGTGAGAGAATGACACTATCAAATTTAGCCAAAAACAAGGACATAGTGAGCAAGGAGGCTGACCAGGTCGGGAATGTGGCAGTCATGAACACATGTGATTACATCAGTATGGGGCTATCACAACTCAGCAATTCAGTGTGCTCTAAGAAATCAATGCTGAATCCAACTTTGCCCACAGTAATTAATCTTCTTTCACTTATTCAAGAGTGGGACACAAAGGGATTACTCACAGATGATGAAAAAGATTTCTGACTATAACCAGTGCAACCATGCATACCATGTATGTCTTGCCCAAGATACACAAGACACTTTTGCTTCCATCTTACATAAGACACAGCACACAGGTATTGCAACTTCTGTCTGAAATTCAGTGTAAAAAGGGTACTAATTACCCACCATGGATGTCACAGCACTGTACACTTCCATCAACCATGACTTTGCAGTCAAAGGAATCAACTACACTTACAGGGATAGTTCTGCATCATATCCATTACATGTGGAAATGCTGAAGAGCTTTCTCATGTTTACACTTGAAAACAATGTGTTTATTTTTGCAGACAACTACTGTGCCGAAATGAAAGGAGTGGCCTTGGGGGGTAAATATGACCCATCACTAGCCAATTTCTTCATAGCTGAATATTAACAAATGCATGCCCTAAGTAACAATGTATTTTTGAACCATGTTATCATGTGGAGGCGCTATATAGATGGCATTTTGATCATATGGCATGGGCCTTCAGAATTATTTCATCAATATACACAGCAGCTGAATGTTAACGTGTTTGATATTACATTGAAAGGTCACTGTAGTAACTCCTGTGTAGATTTTCTAGATCTTCATGTCTATATTGCAGAAGGGAAAATAGAAACTAAAACATTTCATAAAGCAACAGAAGTGAATTCCACAATGTATGCTGAGAGCTGCCACCGCAGGTCTGCCATTAATAACATACCTCCAGGAGAATTCTATCGAGCATGCCGCAATTGCAGCAAGGCGACTTGTTTTGTGGAAGAATGCCAGTTACTGACCTACAGAGTCAAAGCAAGAGGGTATCCGACAGACATAATCAAGAAATCATATCAGAAAATCCAATCAAAAGACAGAACTTCCATATTAGAAATGTATACTAAACCCAACATTGCACTGAAGAAGGTAGTCATCATAACTCAATACTCACTGATTGCGATACACTTTTGTGAATTGTTAGCAACATTAGAACATTTACTTTATGGAGGCAGATTTATGCCAAATTTTAGACAAAAGGCCAGAAATTCACTTTTACTCAAGCTCCTACCATCAGGACCACACTCTGTCACTCTTTTTTTGAGACAGATCAACTCTGGGGCAGTGATTGGCTGGCCAAAACAACAGGTTTCCACAGATGTGGAACATGTAGTATGTGCAAAAATGTTCATGCAGACAGCAAGGAATTCTGAGACAGTAGTGACATTGTAATCTGTAATAAAGATTTCATCAACTGTATATCCACATTTGTGCTGGATGCTATTATGTGTCTGTGAGAGAATTTATGTTGGTAGCACAATCAGACAGCTATGTGTGAGAATTAGGGAACACGTGTCCAATGTAAGTAGCCAGAACAATAGACTGCCATTGGCAGCACACTGGCACGCTTGCCATCAGGTGGCAAACAGCAATTATTTTAGATTTACTGCTCTTATGGGGGCACAGTGTGGCAAAAGTGGGGGTGATCTCACATTAAAACAAAGAAGAATGGAAGCAAAATGCATATGCCTTCTGAGATGTCTCAAACAGGGACTTAACGCTGAACACGAAATGAATGTCTTTTTGTAAAATAATTCTGTGATGGCAGTAATGTCTTTTATAAATCAGGAAGAGGAGCATTTAGTGTGAATTCAGTTGTATCGGGAGGATAGATTATGGGCAACTTGCTCACCTTGGAAGCAAAATGACGCGTAGCAACACAGGTTTGATCCCTGGGTCTGCGCTTAGAAACCGCTGGGTGTTAAGTGCATTATAAATAACCAATCATAATCATAGCAGCCAATAGCCACTGCTAACTGCATCAATTTGGCCTACTGACGTAATGCCCACTGACACACCCAAAATTCAGAATATTATATTCAGGACACAAACGACTCATTCCAATACTCAAACATACTAGGATACAAGCATACATTTACCAGCCCTTGGCCGTAGTTACATCGACAATTTATTGGTCAATTATTTACTCTACCAATATCGACAATATTGTGCATGGGGATCACCAATGTTCATAAAAGCAACAGTCCGATTCTTTGACTTTACCATTCTTAATCCCTATATTAATCCATACAGGCACCAAGCCGGTACAACTATACAGGGATTCATTATGACCAGAGTCACATGGCTGTCATCTTTGTCAACTAAATAGTTATCATGAGATTTAGGGAATAAGTATGTCCTGACAACCTATCCGTTACCATGGACACCCGAGGGTAATCATAATCCTTTCATGACATATTGCCTTGCGTCACGTCACTGTGATGCCACACGCATGGACGGAAGTGCTAGACGGGGAAGCAGAATATAAATACTATGAGGGTAGGGCACCGGCATGCAACCAGACGTGCAGTGCCAGGGATCTAACCCAGTGACTCATTGTTGTTTTTTGGTACGTGTGGAGGGAAGGTCAGGAGAATGGCTCTTGGCTCTATAAGCACATCAGGCAGATGGATGGAACTTTTTTTCTACCGCAGTCACCGCGGGAAACACAGGTAATGAACAGCAAGGAATTACCTCTTATCTTATTCCTCTAGGATACTTACCCGGGAGGCAAACGTAGTGACAGGATCCACCAAGGGCAACCCAGCAATTAATTCCCAATACCAATCCGCATTCTGTATAAACTCAATTAATTGGGAGTAGTGGGAACCATCTTCCCAGTTAAGACTTTCAGCACATAACGCCATCCTACACTTTTCCAACAGGTTTTGAAATACAGACGTTAGGTAAAAAGCAGCACATTGCAACAACTCCACTTTGGGTTTAGTTATCACCTATATGCGTTAATGGTGGACCATTTCATTTCCAATACATCACAACAACCACTTATTCCCAAAGCACTGTGCACGGGCTATAGGGTACCACACACTACTTCTCCCAATAAGTGATTTCCACAGAATGTGGTGATGTATTAATAACACCCAGTAACTTGTGACAAAGGGAACAATTTGCTTAATTCAATTTTCATGCACAATATGGAAGAATTACTATTATCAATATTATCAATGTTGACATATGTTTATTTGTGCAATACTCTTCTATGCTCCAATGATGGCCTATTTTGGTATGTTAACTTTTCTTTTCATTCATTATCTGTTACACCACTTAATTTTGTGCACTAATTCGATGGCATTTTTATTGGCATGAATTTTGATTTTCTCTTATTGACAATTTATGTTCATGACACTTTGTATGAAATACGTCAATAACTGTACAGTCTTGATAACGACCTAGCGTTGGAGTACGTTGGAGTATTTTTAAATAAGCATTTACAAATGTCGGGATGTTGTAACTACTCAATTGCACTTTTAAGTGGAATATGAGGCAGCCTTAGGATTGACTCACAAACAAATTATGAACTACCTCTTGTAACAAGTGTAATTATGGTAGATAGAACAAGTAATGGCACAAATAGGAATGGCTACTTTGCTAGAAACTGTATGGTATAGGGGATACACTAAATAAGAAATGTACCAAATATGTATTTGATACTTGATGTTTATCTTTTAGAATTTAAAGGGATTAACCCAGGACTCAAGCAATATCTTTTTGAAATATTGCCTCTGCAAGAATCATAACACATTCCATTGTGGTGAGTACGCCATTTTGTGCACACTCTAAGGTGTGCTGATTGTTACCAAGCCATCCATGTGGTGGAGATTGGTATTGGTAATTGATATCATGATATGCTGTGTCTATGTACAGAAATTCTTTGTTTTGACAATTTGTTTTCTATTTTTCTTTTTTCTCTAAACCTGACAATGTTTGCCTTCTCCTATCCCTTCTGTCTGTCTTGCAATTTGTTCACCAAACCTTACAAACTGTATGGTTTTATGTATGTCATGTCCGGTTTTGAAAAAGGCAAGCACGCCGAAACACGTGTAAACCAGTGGACATATCTACATTAATACATACATAATACATGTGGTGCAAATCATGAAGTGGTTATCAAATTTCTTTTTTCAAAGTAGAATGAATACATAAAAGCTTGCTTATGAGAGGTATATATTCAACGTCTAGGCCGGCCATTAGAAGAAGATGGCCGACGGCTTATGTCAACAACTCAGCTTATGAGCAAAGGATCTTAAAGTGGACAACCTCAAAATATGAGCAAAGGATCTTAAAGTGGACAGATGAAGAAGTTGTTTTCCCTTGCAAAATAGAGGTGTGCATTGGCTTGCAACCTAGGATGTTATTTCGAGAGATGCAGGAAAAGCACAAAGGAAGTTTAAAGAGCAGACCAAGTGCAAGGACATATTTCCCAAAGATTAGGAGGAACAAGAACATTTATGGATGCCAAGTATTGGACAATTAAAAGGGCATGAAGTTTATGCGGGATAGAATGAGAAAGCCTCTAAAGGCCAAGAGGAGCAACTGCACCATGCATAATTGAATCAAATGGTGTTAAATGCACTACCGAAATTGACAAATTCATGAGGGCTGATTCATGGAATTATTTGCGCCGAAAAACAGGGATTTGTGCGCCATTCTGCCGGCAAATCCCTGTTTAACAAATGGGGATTTGCGGGCAGAATGGCGCACAAATCCCTGTTTTTCAGCACAAATAATTCCATGAATCAGCCCCCTGGTCTTTTAACATGTGATGAAGCTCACAAACAAGGGTTATTTATTAAGTTTGAAGTGAAGATATGGTGTGCTACACTGCCTCGAATTTCCTGAGACAGTGCAGACTGGCAAGGTCAGTCTTCAAACAGAAAGCATTGTCATTCAGCCTACCGAGAGAAAGAGGGTAGACTAATTGGGAAAACAAGGGAAGAGCTGATGTATCTCCCAGCACCTGGGTTTTGTTTCTATGTACGTGCTGCTAGTAAGCCGAATGTCCAAGGTTGGATCATGGGTTGCCAACCAATCAGAAAGGCCTGCTATGCTCTATTTCATAAAATGTTGCAAAGTATTATTCTGCTGCCATATTTTTTTGCTATGACAAGTTTATTACACCACATGTATTGAAGTATCCCAGGGTGTGTCTCACAGACAAGATACCATCAATGAGGGATTAACACATGTATTATCTATATGAAGACATGTTCCCTTACTCCAAAACCATCCTTCGATAGGTTTTACAGTTTGCCCCGTAGGATGATGTCATAGATGACACATCTAGCATTATATAAACTGAGTATGATCAAAAAGACATTGTGATCTTGCATAAATCGATTTGATGAGTGTTTATTCATCCTATTTTACTTTGTTAAACTGTAATCATATAGTGTCTCCTTATTATGAATATTGCCCTAAGCTCTTTCGTGTTACACAGAAAACCGCATCTGACATGTTCAGCTTTTCGATCAATGTCGCTGCCATTTTAGGAATCAACCGCCATTTTGATTTCAACTCTTGTTTCTATGTTCTAAAATGGTGGACTGTGTTTTCAACTTGCAGCCAAGCTGAACGACCTTTGAGTTCTGTTAATGTTTAGGCTGACCGAGAGCAGACTGTTTGACCAATGTAAAGAAACCGTGCAACTCGAATGAACTGCCCTCCAAGTGTTGTCTGCGCTCACAAGCATCATCCTTATATAAACAAAGATGCAATGCAAAACAAACTCAGAACGTGTGGTCTGGCTGAACTACATTGTAGTGATTCTTGGGACAAGGCTTACTGTGGATTAGGAAACCAACAATCTCATTGTAACTTCATGGACATGCAAACTTGTTTTGATCCCTTGTATAATATTGTAACATCTTTCATGTGAACTAGGCACAAACTCTAGACAGTGAATGATTACTTTGGAGAGGGGCTGGACAGTAATCATATAGTGCCTCCTTATTATGAATATTGGACTAAGCCATTTCGCGTTACACAGAAAACCTCATCTGAAATGTTCTGCTTTTCGATAGATGCCGCTGCCGCCATTTTAAGAATTGTCCGCCATTTTTATTTGTGTTTTCAACTTGCAGCGAAGCCAAATGACCTTTGAGTTCTGTTAATGTTTTTTGACCAATGTAGAGAAACCTTGTAACTCAAATGAACTGCCATCCAAGTGTTGTCTGCACTCACAAGCCTCATCCTTATATAAACAAAGAGACAATAGAAAACAAACGCAGATCGTGTGGTCTGGCTGAACTACATTGTAGTGATTCTTGGGACAAGGCTTATCGTGGATTAGGAAACCAACAATCTCATTGTAACTTCATGGACATGCAAACTTGTTTTGATCCCTTGTATAATATTGTAATATCTGTCATGTGAACTAGGCAAGAACTCTAACCAGTGCATGATTGCTTTGGAGAGGGGCTGGACAAAATTGTAGAAATGGTATAAATATGTCTGTGTTTAGATGTCCAGCACTCTCACTCCTCACTGTGCTTGCTGGTATGCACTGTGAGGTGTTGGGAGCTGGATAGCTATCTGTTTTGCTTTGACTGTACAGAAATAAAAGATACTTGTATCTTTTCAGCCCGTGAATGGTGTATTTCATTTTGTGGTACTAAGCCTCTATATTTCTTTGGTCTTTCGGATGACGCCCGAATAGGAACCCTCACGATTGACGCCACCTCGTTGAAGAGAAGATGCGGCTATCGGACCATGATCGGACAGTGAGAAAAAAGGGGGCCCCTTTGTATGAGATACGACACCTCGACAGTACTGCATGATCCAATCCCTGGACGGTGAGCATGCGGTCCGAGAAGACATCTTGACGAGGGTCCCCATATCGAGGCGGGTAGTTTTGCGGAAATCAACAACCATCAGACCTCCTTTGCCCTTCGCAATCAGGTGAATCGTGCCCGAGTTCCTAAAATCCTGATATTTGGTTGTATTTTGCACTCGCGAGTTCAAACAACGCCAGGTAACACCAGTGATCTGATATGCCTGGGAAATTGTCTGCCTGTTTCAGGGGATTATTCCGCAGAGAAAGACCATTTTTGTAATTTGGCCATCTGGCGCCACAGGAGGGGTTGCCAGCATGTACTATGTACTTTAAGTACGGAATTGGTAGTCTAGTATTCAACGATATTTGGCACAGACAAACTAGACATGCTTCCGGATTTCAGTGGCCAGTCAATGGTAGTTTTGAAATTGCCTGTATAGAGTATTTAGAGTCCGTATTCTTAAAGAAAAAAAGCTAGACCTGCAGCATTTGATGTAATTCAGAATTGGAAAAAATAAGCTATGCAGCAACTTAAGAGTAAAGAGAAGCATGCACGTCGTCATATATCGAATTCAGAAAAGGCATTATTGTATGATCAACAGAAACAGTCAGAGTCTCTTAGAAACATGGATAGGGCTTTCCAACTTGGTGTACAGAATAAATATCCGTCTAAAGATTTTCATGCCTCAGACAAATTAATTGATAAACTTTGAAATGAGCGTAGGACTGTTGCCACTGCACCACCTCCCTAGTGCCTCTTCCTGCTGCCTTACCTCTTCCCACTTTTGCACTTCCTCCCGCTGTCAATCCTGTTTCTCCCGTTGTCCCTCCACCTCCAGTTGTTGCTCCTTTTCCTGTTGTTGCTCCCCCTTCTGCATCTCCACCCTTACCAATACTTGCTGTTACCGTAATTCCATCTTTGCCTAAGTGGTTCTGCTCCACTTGAAGCAATTGAAGGGGCGAGTGTCGAATCAAAGGTAGTGACTCATAGTACAGTTTCTAAAGCTAGAAAGAGGGAATTGTATGTATGGGCTAAGAAATGCATGGAAGAAGGTGACAAATCAGCTGTTTTAGCTACAAGTTCTGACCAAGAAAGTATTCCCGAACAGAATATTTTTATAGAGGGGATGGGAATGCACTTGCCTGAAAAGTGGAATGATTTGACGGACATGGATGGCCCACAAGGGTTGAGGGATCTGAATGTCTTAGCTTACTCAAGGGACACTGCGGAGAAAGTACATGAGCATGTCGAGAGGGTTTTTGAGTTTAAGAGGGAGTTAGATCAGTTACAGAATGATGAAAAGGTTGATTATAGATTGGATGCTCTATATGTGCTGAAACAGTTTGTTCCTTCTTGTAATCAATGAGTGTAGGGATGCAAATTTGCACAAGGGATGCACGTAGATGGATTTCAGATGTTTCGATATCTCCCATGGAAGTATATGATACATTTAGTCAGTATACTCCAGAAATACATAAGAAAGTGTTACCGGTAATGCTAGAGTACCTGCAGGATGAGTGAATGAAGAAAAAGATTTGTTGTCCCACAGATTTGATGATTATTTACAAGAGAGCCTTTGCGCCCAATATTGCTTCCACCATTTTAGCGCTTGATCTGGCTTCATTGCTTAACAAACGTTCGGAGTTGCCTACTTCTCAGTTACCTATGAGAGACGTTCCTCCGACATTTGTTCCCAGAGTTGAGATTCCAGCAAATGCTGCAACATGCACAGCAACCACTTCTATTGAAGCTCACTATGTATCGCAATTTGTTCATGTCCCGTTCTCTAGACAGGAGGTGAACACTATTAGGCAGTCAATTCCAGACATTGGGAAAAATCCAACAGGATTTTAAAAAGAAATATAATCTGTCTTGCATTTGTCTGTTTTCACTCTGGTTGATATAGACTTGTTGTTCTCTGTGATCCTACCTTCTGAGTTATGGAAACAGATTAGGACTGTAGATAATCAGGCAGGGCTGGGTGACACATGGGTTAGACGGAGAAAGGAAAGCTAGTGAGAGACCACCGCAGTTGATACTGACTTTGCCAGACAGAATAGTAGTGAAATTAAAAACTTTGCTGCCCGAGAAAAGGATTGTTTGGGACAAACTCACTGCTTGTACCCAAGGGAAATCTGAAGGTGCTACCAAATTCTTTAATTGGTTCAAACAAGTATTTTCAGATTTTAGTGGATAGGATTTAAGCACTGAGTCAGGGAAAAGGTTGTTTGTGGATACATTTGTTTGTGGATTGTTGCCTGATATCCAATCACAAATCCTGACTTCCGAAAGTGCTTGGCAAGCTAAATCGCAGACCGAAATACTGCATATGGGTCAGTATTGTGAAAATAGAGTCAATAATGGAAAAGAGAGAATTGAAAAGAAAAAGGGAGACCTGAAAACCAAAGTATTATTGCAACAGATAGAGGAACTAGAGGTGGGAGTACACAGTTTAGAGGCCAGTTTGCTCCACAAGGTAATGTGCTGTTGAATCCTGTACGTACAAATGAACCAATGTGCTATTGCAGACAAGAGGGTCATTGGCGAGCACAATGCCTGATCCATCAGCAGAGATCGAATAACACATATGATGTCATGGATAGATGATCCAGAGGCCACCCTGGGATAGGAGTTCCTGGCAGAAGCCAGTTTGCTCCAAATTCACAGTCATTCTCGCAAGATAGTCAACAAACTATTATAGACAGCAGAAATAGTTTTGATTATCCTTCAACTGCCTATCTTTCTGAGGATCTTGTCTTTGATGATATATTGTTTCGCTAGGGCAGCCCGAGGCACGGTCTGGAACCTGTACTTATTCCCGTCGATCATAAAGGGCCCTACGGTGAGATGAAGGTGGGGAATAGGAAGCATCTATTTTTGATAGAAATGGGAGCACAGCAGTGTTCCATTGATCATTCATGGGTTCCAGATATTCCATTGTCAGGACAGAATATTATTTCCGTAGGGATTTCTACAACACCATTGGTTAGTCCAGTTTCTCTGCCGGTACTGATTTCACTAAGGCCATTCAAGGAGCACTGTCCATTTCTTCTAACAATGAATTGTGGTGAGAATTTGTTGGGGTTGAATCTGTTGAAGGAATTAAATGCGGTAATTCATTGTTCTTCGGATGGAGCATGTGTGACGATTTCACCCCAGCAATCTTCTGCCTCACATTTTTTGGCTAGACCTTTACCGTCTGAATTTAATAAAGTTCTGATATGTTTACGGGTGGTTGATGACAATGATGTTGGAATTTAGCAAATTGAACCTGTTAAAATTGTTTTGAAGCCAGGTCTTAAGTGTGGCCTGAATGACAAAATCGATTGGTGGGTGTAATTATCACAGTTGAACGGTACCGCATTGGTCTTGCCTTCCATCAGACACATGTATCGAATCGGTTAACGACTATCCCTCTTTTTAACATCTCGAACCATAGGATGCGCTAAATTAGGTAAGGGAATACCCTGTAAGAGTCACAGGATGATCAACTGTGAGCTTCAATCTGTACAAACCAGTGCAGCAGTTAATAATGGCTGCACGTCGTTCGTAACACACAGTGTTTCATACCATACATATCGGCTTGATACAAAATAAGATTTGATGCTTCTCACCCCTTTTTTCCTCACCTGGGAGCCATTGATGCCTCAGGTATGGAGCTGGAGCTTCTGCCTGACTGAACCATGGAGGTGCTCAGAAACGTTCTGCGCATGCGCTTATTAGCTACGCTACTCCATTTAAACACGGGCTGGTCGCTACAGAAACAGACACCACCCCGGAAATACGTAAGGCTGTAAGGACGCAGTTGGTCCCACGCCGCACTTACGCGGCTTTTGGTACTCGACTCTGGAAAGACGCGGGCAAACTAAAGACGCGACCAGAGGAAAGCCTGACGAACGGGGCCTCTCTGTCTCGATTATTTTCACTGGAACAACTAAAGATTGCCGTAAAAGCACAATACTAAAATTACATAGACAGTCTGACAGCTGGACGATGTATGTACAGCCCGCTTGTAGATTTAAAAGATGAGACCCCATACGTCTGAATTGGACGCATTCTCCCTGTTTGGAACTCATGACGAGACTCGAATCGATCTAGAAATGGCTAACTCATTTAGTGCTTTCCTCCATCCTCTCCCTCTTCCCTCTTCTGTTTTTTCTTTGGTATAGAAATTTGAACTGGGAATACGGGATAGAGTCTCAGGAGTAAGACTGGACAGAATAATGAACTCATGAAGTGGCGACAATGGAACAAAAACACAGAGCGATCACGGTGTAACCATTAACGGGTAAAGGATAAGGCAAGATTTTTTCTAAGCCTTTATCTTTTGACTGAACGCACCAGTAGACCTTTAACGGGCTTCTCCTTTCTCCTATACCTAGCACCCTCTCTAGTCTGTTGAAATCCGTATAGACCCCGAACAAGCAGAGGATCCTTCCGATGCATCAGCAGTACACTAATTAGTGGACAGACTTTGGTTATCCACAAGGGTGAGTGAACAGTCGTTTATGGTGCAAATAGTGATAGATAGGGCCAGAGTGATGGGATGGCTTCCTCATTTCCCCTGTTTTCGACCTTAACTGCAGGTTCACTATGAGTTAGAGACTTGTTGCACTATGATTAGAACTGACCAACTTCCCTATTTTATATTCCTCCTTGCTCTTGTAAACCTAGGATCGACTTTGATCGATTGCCGTGATTTAACCATGGCTATTGCTGAATGCAGTAGCAGAATGGGCCACTAGTATGCCTATTCTTGTTTTTTGTGTTTTGCTGCTCCTCAATAGGTGGTGGACCTTGGTTTCCCTTATCAAACGAACGGCGAAGGGACTTCAAACTCTGAATGAGAAGAGACAAGTTGAATTGCAATTTGAAATGTGTCTATAGAGTGTTGTTTTTATGTATTGATTTTATTGTGAGCAACTACAATGAAGCTAGATTGAATTTTGCAGGCTACATCTATCCTTCAAGTAAGCCCCTGATGAATTTCCCTAATATTTTTGACAATTACACATCGTATGGAAAGAAACATGTTGGGCAACAGGTGTGTGTGTTTTGAATGAAATTGATGTTGGATTCTGAGAGTGAGTGAACAGGAGAATAAGTGAGTTGTGTGAAACAAGGAATGACCGTGTGTGAGAAACTACAAAACACAGTACGCTTTTACAAGCTTTTTTGAACCAAAATTATGTAGTGTTTTAAACGGAGGATTGAGGTTGTCGCTTACAATCTGGTGATCTACTTTATAGAGATCTATTGCTAATGCTTATGAACTAGGCAGTGAGCACACACCTTTGGTGTTCTCAAAGCATTTGTTTTGTATTTTTTTGTATTTTTTTGTATATTTGAATAATAAAATATGTATATGTTTACAATTGAACTTGCATTGAAGTAATTCTTGCTCTTGTGCCGAACAGCGGACAATAGTTAGGAATAGGGACCACTGAGAGTGAGCAGCCACGAGTAGCACTAGCTGTGTTGTTACTTGTTTTGAAGGGTTAATCCCTTGATTTTGGGGGGGGTGCTAGTGCTCTTTATCCCTCTATCTCTTTCTTTTGTTTGAATGAGCCAGGTCTTAAATTGCCACGTATTCCACAATATAAAATTTCAGTTGATGGTGAGCAAGCTCTAAAAAGCATAGTTTATGATTTTGTTCATCGTGAAGTGAATGAGGAAATTGCAGGAAGTTTGTGCAATATCCCGATTTTACCGGTGTACAATGCGATTCCTTTCCTTTTTATTATTGATTTGCTTGCTATCAATAAGATTGTTGCTCCACAGTTTCCAATTGTGCCTGATGTGACCACAATATTAACAATGATTCCAGCTTCTGCTACTCATTTTAGTGTGGTGGATCTTAAGAATGCCTTCTTTATTATTCCCGTACACGTGGATAGTAGATATTTTTTCGTGTTCACCCTAGGGGGATGTCCGTTTACATTTACTTGTGTGCCACAAGGCTACAAAGGGAGTCTGAGTATTTACAGTAGAGCTTTGAAGGAGCAGCTCGATACACTTAAGTTGCCTCCTACTTGTACATTGTTGCAGTACGTTGATGGTCTTCTTTTACCTGCAGACTCAGAAGTTGCTTGCAAGGAAGTCACCGTGTTGCTGCTTATTCATCTAGCAAAGCATGGGCATGAAGCTTCATTGAAAAAGTTTCAACATTGTCGACAGGAGGTTGCCTATTTAGGCTATCTCCTGATAAAGGAGGGAAGAAGACTGACACCAGAACGGCTAAAAAGCATCTCTAGCATGTCTAGCATGTCATGTCTGTCATGTCTGTCCCAAATACACAGAAAGAGGTCACAGGCTTGACAGTGGATCCCAAATTTTTCACTAGTGATAAAACCTATGTTGGCATTGGCAAAAAAGGGCATTTCTTTGCCATTACCGTGGAACTTGGAACACCAGAATGCTTTTGATCTGCTCAAGATTGCACTGTGTTCAGCACCAATTTTGGGCACACCAAATTACGATAAGGCCTTTGTTCTGTATGTGCATCAATGTGATTGATGTGCTTTGCCTCTCTTAACGCAGGAACACAGGGGGAAGAATAGACCATTCTGTTATTTTTCCTCCACGCTTGATCCTGTTGCATGCACTTTGCCAAGATGCCTGAGAGCTGTCACTGCTGCTGCTGCTGCATCCATAAAACAAAGTGAGGGTATGGTTTGAGGTCACTCTTTAAGCGTGATGGTATCCCACTCCATAGATGTTCTATTGAACAGAACGCAAACACAACATTTTACATCAGCACGATTAACAAGATACAAGCTGATTCTAATTGCACTGCATATCAAAATTACAAGATGTTGCACATTAAATCCGGCTGAACTATTGCTTGCAAGAAACTGCTTGCAGTGACGAAATGTCACATGACTGCCTCTATAGCACAGAGCAAGAAACCAAAGGCAGGATTTATTCAAATGATACACCATTGAAAGATCCACAAGGGGAGATGTTTTGTGATGGCTCCTGCTTCAAACTTCCGGATGGTACATCCACTGCTGCTTATGACATCACTACATTAAGCACCATTGTGGAGACCAAGAGAATCTCACATAACTCTGTGCAGGCCGCAGAGATTATCGCATTGACTTGAGCATGTGAACTTTCCCGAGGGCTTAGAGTAAACATATTTACAGACAGCCAGTATGCCTTTGGGGTAGTTCACAACTTCGGTAGACTATAGGCAGACAGAGGTTTTTTGACCTCACACGGAACTAAAATCCAACATGATAATTCAGCTACTCTCATCACTTGCACTTCCTACTCAACTAGCAATCATGAAGCGCACCACACATAAGAATGTAACAGATGATGTAGGGAGAGGAAAACGCTTTTGCTGACAGGATAGCCAAATAGACTGCCACTGATTTATACCCAGAAATGAATGTCACTAAGGAAGCCACAAACACTTGTATATTAGATGAAGAAATTGATGCGATAAAAGATATTCCTGCTGATGCCACTCCAGAAGAACTTAAGCAATGGGCTGAGGGTTTAGCAAGTTTTGATAATGAAGGGTGCTGGGTAGACAATATAAAGAAACAATGGATGCTACCCAATGCTTATGTCACCACAAGAGTTACAATGGCTCATGGTCCTACTCATATATGCGCTAGAAATATGTGTAAATTGCTAGAACCTGTCTGGGTCAATGTAAATCTCGCAAAGACTGCTGAGTGTTTGGTCCAAAACTGTATGGTATGCTTACAGCATAATGTGGGGAAGGGTACAGCGACACCAAGGGGTCGTTTTGGTCCCCCTTCTGTGCCCTTTGCGGTTAAACACTTTGATTTCATCAAAATGTATGTTGTGGTAGTCATTTGTGCCTTTAGCAAGTGGGTTGAAGCCTTCCCTATGAAAGATGCCACAGCAATGACAATGGCGAAAACCATGCTTAATGCAAATCTCGGGAATATTTCCCTAGATTTGGTTTGCCGAGAGTCATCTAGTGGGACAATGGTCCACATTTTATCACTGCTGCTATCCTGCAAGTATGTGCGGGATTACAGATCGATAAACGGTTCCATTCGGCCAGACATGCTCAGAGTGACGGACTTGTAGAACATCACAATGGTATACTGAAGAACAAGCTAGCAAAAGTCTGTGCTAGCAGTAACTTGAAATGGCCAGATGCCTTACCGGTAGTTCTACTGTCCATGCCGATGACCCCACAGACTAGAACTGGACTCTCCCCCTATGAAATTGTAATGGGGAGACCAGCTAATATTTGGAACTTGCCTAAGCCCAAGAAACTGAAAGACGTGGAGCATTTGCTTCTTGCTGAATACTGTTACCAGTTAACTCAAAAATAGTATCTGATTTATCAACAGGTGCGAGAAGCCGTCCAAGTTAAATACAAGGGACCAGGTCATCAACTTCGACCTGGGGAAAGGGTGCTTACAAAAGCCCTTGAAAGTGCATCCAGTCTTGCACCGCACTGGAGAGGACCGTTCCAGGTCCTGTTGGCCACACAGACCGCTGTACGAGTATCCAGAAAGAGACACTGGATCCACGCGACTCACATCAAGAATATACCTTTTCCTTTGCAACTTGACGAAGGATAAGAGAAGTAGACTCTTTGTTCTGTTCCGTATGACAAGCCATTTTTGAACAATACCAAGGGTGTCGCAGAGATTCTTCCTGAGCCCCTGGGGCGTGGGGAGACTGCTGCTTTGTCTTCGAATTCTTCTTCGGATCTTTCTGCACCCTTGAGCAATGTTGCTTCTGTTTCACCACTTTCATCAGGAAGCAATTACACGCTGTTTGTAGATCACACCGTACCTGGAGTCTTGAGGTACGATCTGCGTCCACGGCACTAGACTTACAGCAGGACTGTGCCCACAGGAAACGATTGTTGAGCTAGTCCCTTGCCACTCTCACTAAAACGTAAGTGGCTGAACTTTGAGGAACAATGCCCATCACCAACTCTACTTGTACGAAGCAACCGATCAGTCATGTGGTTAACAAAGACATTGAGCATCAAAAGACATGGTCCTTGAGGACTTACTGTTTTCTTGTGATAATGTTAACTGGTCTAACAGTTGTGATAGGGCTTGGGTTTTGGTACATTGAAGGGGTGCGTCCACTTGAGACTTTGTTACCTACTGAAAGTGTTCCCACTAAGTCTTCACCTTTCATGCATCTGTACACTCTACTTCCTAGGGATTCCCAGCACAGACAGAGTTACCACAATAACACTCTTCTGCTTATCATGAATGCGACTCATGCAATTCTAAATTGAACAAATTGTTGGATATGTTTGCATTTGCCACAGCTTGGAGAAAAAGGGTTGGGCTGGTATATTTATCCTCTTCCGTTGACTACTGCATGCTATGCCTCTAAGGGCACTATTCTTTGGTCGTTGGAATGGCAGCATCTCAGGGAACTTCGATGGGACTAATTTGAAAGACGATTCCTGATGCCTCTGCGATGTTCCCTTTTCACAAATAGGAGCAACTCAATGTTACTTCTATTAGGCCTTCCAATAGACTGTCTAGACATTTCCAATCGTTAATTTCTTTCAAGATGGCTCCCTAGGCAACCGGGATACCATGCCTCCTTCTTACACTATCAATCCTATCCCCAACTCCGTTTCTTTCTGCATACAAAGGGATGGTTCTCAGTCAATGGGTACTTTTGAGGGTTGTACCAATATTGCAAATCTGACTAGTGAGGACAGACCTTTGTATGTAGGTGATCCTGTTTATTTTGGCTGTGGCAATGAAGCTTATCATTGGCTACCTAGAGATTGGCAGGGGACTTGTTATTTGGGTATCTTGCAACCAGGGATATTTGTAGCCAGCACCTCTGAGGTCTCTAGAGCTTGTCCAAGGTAGGATGAGAATGGTGATACTACTTACAGGTCATGGTTGATGTAGCGAAATGTTTTGTGCCATTTTGGGGACAGATCATGAACTCTGAGGATATTAGGAGACTGGCAAGAGTATTGGAGAGAACCATCAACAGGACCACCGATATACTATACAATATGACGTTGGAACAGAAAGCAATCAGATTAGTGGCTCTACAGAACCGGATGGTGTTAGACATCATCCTGGCTGAGCATAGTTGAGTATGTAAATTGGTGGGATCTGCCTGTTGCAATTTCGTACCTGACTCCTCCTCTACCATATCCAAGGCAATACAAAATCTGCACGTCCTAAGTACAGAAGTGCATATTCCCGAGGGAAATTGGGATTTTAGTGCTTGGTTCTGGGACTTTCTACTGTGTTGGGGATGGAAACTCCTTTCAGTCTTTGTGGTAATCCTTGGTGTTCTATTGTTCTGTTGTTGTTGCATACCATGTCTTCCTGCCATATGTTTGATTTTAGTGGATGTTGTACGCAAACTGTAGGTATATTAGGACCAACAAAACATGCACCCGAGAAAATGACTAATGTTTTTGTAATGAAGGATATCACTATCAAGGATCTAATGGCGATTGATATTTCTGAAGAATGTGATTCAGGATGCACTGACATTCAGACATGGGGTTTTGAGTAAAGCGAACGGTTGAGTAAAGCTCTTGGTTTAGGCCAAAAGGAGGGTTTGTTAAACTGTAATCATATAGTGCCTCCTTATTATGAATATTGGACTAAGCCATTTCGCGTTACACAGAAAACCTCATCTGAAATGTTCTGCTTTTCAATAGATGCCGCTGCCGCCATTTTAAGAATTGTCTGCCATTTTTATTTGTGTTTTCAACTTGCAGCGAAGCCAAACGACCTTTGAGTTCTGTTAATGTTTTTTGACCAATGTAGAGAAACCTTGTAACTCAAATGAACTGCCATCCAAGTGTTGTCTGCACTCACAAGCCTCATCCTTATATAAACAAAGAGACAATAGAAAACAAACGCAGATCGTGTGGTCTGGCTGAACTACATTGTAGTGATTCTTGGGACAAGGCTTATCGTGGATTAGGAAACCAACAATCTCATTGTAACTTCATGGACATGCAAACTTGTTTTGATCCCTTGTATAATATTGTAATATCTGTCATGTGAACTAGGCAAGAACTCTAACCAGTGCATGATTACTTTGGAGAGGGGCTGGACAAAATTGAAGAAATGGTATAAATATGTCTGTGTTTAGATGTCCAGCACGCTCACTCCTCACTGTGCTTGCTGGTACACACTGTGAGATGTTGGGCACCAGATAGCTATCTGTTTTGCTTTTACTGTAGAGAAATAAAAGATACGTGTATCTTTTCAGCCTGTGATTGGTGTATTTCATTTTGTGATACTAAGCCTCGATATTTCTTTGGTCTTTCAACTTCTTTGAGATCAAAGCAGTATTTTAACATCTCTTTTGGGTCTGTCTGGTTATTTGGTCTGAGATATTTTATTGGTAATTGCATTTAGGGCACAGATGCTTCAAGGTGCTCGACCACACATTGGAACTCATGCCAAGTTTGCTAGTCCAGAAATAAGGGTGCTGGTAAGCTCACACACAGGCACAGCAGTCACGATAAGCAAAGCCATCACAGAAGCAACGGTTAACAACGGTGCTGGTACTTCTGTGTCCCCACACCCATAGAATCCTCTATGGGGATTAACAAAATTACCGGCGCCTGACTTCCCGGTGGCCGGACTTGGATTAGCCTGGTGGCATCGAGAAGTCAGGCACCGGTAATTTTTTACAGGTCCTGCAGCAACCCGCCAGTAACACCTTCAGGGTTACTGTTAGGCCCGTAATGAAGCCGATTGATGCTATTTTGTATTATTAAAGGAACACATGTGGACAATTTGTTACATTCATCAACATAACTAATAACATACCTGAGTTCAGTTTATAAGCTCGGATCCAGGATTTGAACCTCTGTTGCTCTGCATAGTCTTGTTTCCAAGACCAGCCCATTGTGCTTGTGCTATCCTCATGTACATCAAAGCCCTGGTAGAAATGCTTGACTTTTTCATATAAGCTAAAGCGGGAATGAGACAAACTACCATGTTCAGAAAACCAACAGCTAGTTATTCTGTCCCATCTGCCCCGTCCGCACACACTCACAATATACATAATATTCCATGCTGCAAACTTTTGAGAGCTACAACAAACTGCTCTGGGAGTAAGATTTTGTGTATATTTACCAAGACATACTGGCTTGACTTTCACACAGAGGTTGTAAAAATACATTAACAAATGCAGCATTAATTAGGGAATAGTATGCCCGAGACACAAATTGCTTAGTACACAGCCTTAGAAATTATACAATTCCCCTATACACTTTATTACTACTATGGTGAACAATCCTCTAAAACTGTAGGAATACTGAGGAAACACTGGCATGCGTTATACAAGCAAGAAAGAGTGATTGAGAATAGTGATATCAGAAAGACTGAGCATGTGTTATAAGACAGGTAACAATCTGAGACGTGTTAATGCCAGGAGCCATTTTGAACAATCCCAGAAAAACATTTCTTGGCTAGGGAAATGTAAAGGTTATTATCCTTGTGGCTCACGTAGTGTCTGTCCCATTGTAATTAGCAATACTGTTTGTGAATTTCTTGTGCATGACTGGTTACATTATTTAATCGACTATATCAATTATAATACAGAGTTTGTGGTGTATGGCTTGATGTTCCCTCTCCTTAAACTCTGGTTTGCCCCCTATCTAGAATGTTGCTCCTTTAAAATCTCCTGGAACTCGAGCATCTCTGACCCCAACACTCTGCCAAGGATCAGTCCTGCCACCTTTTCTCCTCACCCTTCATACCAGCACCCTAGGAAGACTTATCACGTCCTAAGGCTCTTGCTAACACTTGTTTGCAGAAGACCAATATATAAACCCCTATAGAAATATGTTAAGGAAGAATGAGTGTGTCTTTAGTTACCCCATCTTGATTTGAAAACTACAAGTCCTAGAATGCAAAGCAGAGTAATGCTGAAAATATGCCCTCTGGCTTTGGAAAAGTAATTTCAAGACTTTGGGAAACATCACAAAAAATACTGGCCCTCATTGCGCGTTCATTGGTCTAGCTAGATGGTGGCAGTAATTACAGTACTGCCATTATTTTGGTGATAACAGAAAAAATGCCAGTTTAACTTTACCGCTGAATTCAATGGGGATCGAAAAGCTGCAGGTAAATACTTCACTTTTTAAAATAAATGTCTTCATTCATATTGCCATTACCAGCAAAGAAACATGACATTTCAGAATGGCGAGGCAAGAGAGACCAATTTCCAAAGGAACATACAATAGTCAGTGCATTCAGCACAGTCCAATTGATTCCAGCTCTTGTCACAAAAAAAGCAGAGTCGGATGCAGCAAAAATGGACCTCCCTCTGCCCCTCTCCCAGACAAGCCATTCTACCACACCACCCAGCATCCACAGTGGCAGCTAATGTACAGCGTCCGTATCCGTCGAGTCCCTCTTTGCCAAGTACCGTCGCAGATAACACCATATGCCCCTGGGCCAGGCGGAAGGATGCGCCGACTCACGACAGATCTCCTCTCATTTGTTACCTTCAATCAATGTGTGCATTCATTGGTTAGGGACGGAGAATGCTTGTCCATCTATTTCAACGCAGTGCACTTTCGAACCAGAAGTAGTGCCAACACAATGCATGTACCCAATAGCTTCTGGAGAGGGGGGAAGAGTCCCCTGGAGACGAATCAAAGGTTCTACCTCCTGGAACCCACTCCTGCTGCCCATGGGGTGTGCAATAGGAAGACTTCATGCATTTTCATTTTCTTTGTAGGACATTTGATCGCAAAGGTATACAGGGGGAGAGCCCACACAGGTCGCCCCCCATGCTCATAGCTTTATGATTACCCTGACCCCCCAACCACATACATTTGCGGTAAAATGCAGTGGAAACAAATGCGACAATTCTCCCTCGATGGAAAAACCTGTGTCTGGAATCTTCCTATCCCATACCACAAGGAATTCTATGGCTTTAGTATGGGTGATGGCTGCCACCTTATCTTTAACTTCAAATCAGAATTTTGCTATTTTAGGGCAAGGCCATGTCACATGTATAAAGTCTGCCTCGAGTTATGTACATTTAGGACATGCATCGGAGGCCGTGGGGTCAAACTTTCGAACCTTCAATGGAGTAAATGGAGTATAATACGTTTGGTGTAAGAAACGATAGTACAACGCCCGTTTTTTTGTAATCTAGGGAGATATATCGCTACTGCCTGCGTATCTTTTCCCATTTCACATCCTCTATTATGACTCCCAATGCGAGGTTCCCCACAGTTTGGCCGACAACACCCCCCCCCCCCAGGGGAGTCAGACCCAGCGAGTTTATAAAGCAAGGAGTGATGTAGTATTAGCTGTCATTGGATGGTGTATGAAAGGGCGGCTGCTAGAGTCATCTGATGTACAGCTCCCCCATGATGCGAGCACACAGAAGCATAGCAGAGGGGGAGGGAGTCATTTGGTCATGGAACTCATCCATACTAACGAGGTGCCCCTCACGAAATAAATCTTCATGCCTCCTGAACCCGCACCTGTGTAAGTCGCATGTGATCCCCCAAACTAAAGTGAATGGAATTCCCAGTTTATCATCTAAGATGGCCGATTGGAAATAAAGGGGGGGAAGTATGTACCTGTTGCTTAGGTCCAAAGATGCCCATCTCCTGTTTTCAATGGGTCTGTTGAGGGGTGGTCATAGGAACAGCCTTCGCAGTTGATGGGAGCGCAAGCATCTTTTTCAATGTAATGCATTGTGGTCTCGGAGGTGGTTGGTACCAGAAGATCGTGTGATGGCGCATAACCACCAATGTGTAAACCCCAAAGTTTGGAGAATTCAGCCCTCCCTGATTGTATGGAAATGTCAGTGTTTCCCATTTAATTTCAAGTGTTTTTTTGCACCCCAGATAAGGTCAGTGTAGTAGACTTGCACCCCCAGGGCTACTTGTGGTGACCCAGGCTACTTAAGGTAAGTTTATTGGTCCGCAGGTACACATCAGGTAAGTGACATAAGTAGGTACCTAGACAGTGAGACACTGGCACACCCACACTTTCCCGCTCCAAGATGTAAATGCCACACATAGAATCCCCAGAAGTCCCCCACACACAACGTTTTACAAGGACCTAGCCACAAATCCAAAGCACAGCACAGCACAGCATTCCACAAGCCTAGAAGTTGCACCACCAGAGCAAGACTACCACAGTCGCTCAAAGTCGATTGTATTGTTTAAAAAAGAAATTAAAATTTAAGGCGGATGGGAATGTTGGCAAACATAAACAGGCATTAAGGGAGTAACATCATGTTGATTAGAGATATCCCAGGCGTGAATGAAATGGGCAGCATAGACTATTCGCTGGTCTTAAGATATAGTTAATGTCACATCGGGGTACAGTTCGGGGAGGGCAATTGGGCAGCAGTAGGGGCTACATTTATACCCAAGTGTCCAACGGTGGGAGTTGACCACCTGAATCAATCATAGAATCCCCCCAGTTCCCATGCATCAGTCAGAGGAAACAGTTTTGATTTGCCCCATTTAACTAGTAACCCTGCGTGCCTCCCACATTCCAGTATTTCATACTCAGCTGGTGTTAGATTGTGCTCTCTGAGTTTACCAGAAACTTTTAGAACGTCTGGATGCAGAAAAAGAGCCAGAGTGTGATGGAATAATCATAGGCCTCTATCTGCGTGATGTCCTCTGAGAAGAGCAGCAAGTGGGTCAATTGCCACGGGGGATAATATCGCGGAAGAGGACAACCTTGGCGTGTGCGTATAGAGAGGGAGAGGTGCTTTGACGTTACTCCGTTGGTATACACCCTCGCAGTAGGGTTGGTGTATAATAGGGATACCAATGACATTCTATCCCCCATTCTGGTAAGAGCCTCCAGCATAAACAGCCATTCTAATGAGTCAAATGCTTTCTCAGCATCTAAGACAGCATTGAATCCACCACTTTAATGCGAATAGTTGGAGGAATTGCGATGGACAGATTTACTACCCGTGGAAGTTCCTCCAAATCCTCCATGGAGTCCAATGGACTTCAAGAATGTTGACTTTGTGGACTCCGTGGAGATTTTGACAGAATTACCACAAGCAGTTTTTCCTCCACAGTAATTCCGCTGGTGTTTGGCCTTAAAGGGATTGCTGATCCGCCTAAGTGCCCGCGTGGGATGGGGAAATGCTGAACTCCTACAGCCACGCGTGCGCTCCTTCTGTCATGCCGGATGCCCCATAGAGTCTTCCTGCCTTCGACCTTGTGAAAGGAAAGAGGGCCAGTTCCTTTATCAAAGATAAAACAAATAGTTTTCTTAGGGTGATAAAGTCATTGCACCCCCCCCACGCCCCACAGACCCACAAGATGGGATCCTGAGGACCTAGGGAGTCCAGGGGAGCGGGGGGGGGGGGGGTATGGGGCTTCCTGCTGTGTGATAGGATCCACTGATGTACTAAATGGGGTGTCCCCATGTCATTCCCTCGTGGCCAAGAGAGGTCATGAGCACATATCCCACTGCAAATAACATGCCAAGAAAGCAGGGCCAGGTTGGAGATGTCACGCGCATGCTGATGAGGCAGATTAAGGCACGTGGCCTAGTCTCAACGAGTCCGTGGGTCCCTGTGGGGAGCAGGAGTTCTAGCATTGTGCGCCCCCAAGAGACAAAGCCTTGCACTGGCTGCAGACAGGAGTTCAGAGACAGACACCATGGCTGCACAGGGCGCCCTGATTGCGTACTGCAACTTCCCATCCACAGCACACCTTCTGAGAGAAGAGAGCCCATCCCCCCATAAACCAGCTGGGGGGAATGCCGTACAGGATGGCGCCCTCACCCCCCCACTCTTGAAAGCCACAACTGAAATATTTGTCCCAACTAGAACTCTGCCATTGTGTGGCCAGGTGCCTACATTGCATATTATGTTACAGTCCCTGCATCAGTGCTTGGTTAAAGTGTGTGATCCTGGGCTACTAATGCAATCACCCAGTGTCTTATCTGAAAAATGCAAGGGCCTAAAAGTGAAATGACTCTACTAAAAATACCTCCCTTGCAATGTGGCAGATTACATTTTTGAATGTCAAAATGGTGTCCCTTGTGCTCCTGCGCTTGAAGCCCCTGAGGAACTTGCCTTGAATTGCATTATTGTAGTACTGGCCCTGCCTCAGCTCTATATCTCTTGACTGGACAGAAGGATACAGTTTTCCACCAGCATTTCAGGCACTACGGTTTCTAGCAGGAGGACGGACTACAGCACAACACGCACAATGTAGGGCTGGGGAGAAGAGTGAACGTTTACCATATTGAGCTGTGAAGATCTTAAAGGGCAGGGTTCTGTCTGCTGTAAGGGATTTAGATCGCTTGTGAGTTATCTGGAGGGAGCAGTGTTGAGTGTGTGCTTCACGTTAGTAATGTATATTGCTTGTGTGGTTGTCAGCGGTGTCTAGCATAGTGGTGTTTAGGGAGAGTTTGAACTGTTGTGTTGGTGCATCTGTGGTATGTTAGACTGGATTGTAGGGAAGATTAGTGTAGACATGTGTCTTGGGCTGGGGAAAGTCTCATTGTGTAAACCTGTGGTATTTTAATTGCTGGAAAGTTATGGAAAGGTGTGTTGTGGGTTACGGTGGCAAGTTCAATGATTTGGGTGTGGTCACTGTGGCCACACCTTACCCAGCAAGTCACCTGATAACTAATTTGATCCACGTGTTTGACTTTGGAAACATCAAAGAGGTCTCATTTATGTGTTTATAGCTGTAAACAAATACATATTTTATATATGTCTCCCGCTATTATGCCTAATTATGGTATATTATGTGAGGTTAGGCTAAATCATGCTTTGCCAGGTTACGTTGCGCCCGGGTACTAGTTCAGGGCCACACTTTTCAGTCATTCCCACTGGGTCGCCCTTCAGACTGCACACAGACACCTCAAATTCCCTTCAACCAAAGTGTTACACAGGTATTATTGGGAGTTTGCTACAAGGCAGTTGAGCATGTACAATCCACCAGCAACTGACAAAGCCATCCATGCACCACTTCACAACCACAGCCTTGCAGTGCTAGCATGTACCAATACAAATGTGAATTGCATTCACGTGTGTTTGATATGCTTTTTTGTCATATTATATTAGTATATTTCCTAACTTCTGGTATCATGGCCAGGAAGCTTTTTAGGTTGTCTGGGAGTTCCATGGACTGGAACGTACATGATAAACATTACAGTGCATTGCAGGAGAAGTACATTACACAATACTACAAATTTATGAGCATTTTTGGAACAGATAACTAGTACACTCATGTTATATTTAGCAGTTGTATATATTGGATGAGGGATGCTGTGTGATTTTCCTTGTTAGTGAATATGTAATTGATGTCAGGGGAACTGCATTTGATGCGTGGGTCAGTCAACTAACCTGGGGACCATGCACTTAAAGGTCTCACAAGCAGTGTGTAGCGACATGATTATTCCTAGAGCAACTGATCGCATTTGAGGGCTCTGTATTTACAGGTTAAACAGTACTTTACATGCACATTTGGCAAACATTACTTGTTAATGTAAATTTATGCAATACGCTAATGCATTATATATCAAAGAATACCCATATACATTAAGAAAACATTAGGACTAACATATCATAGTGACGATTGAGTAAATATAATGTCAGTTTCTCTATTAGGGCAATGTCACAGGCCCATTGTGCTACATATTATACAATTTGCTACTATTTTGGCACTAGTTCCCACAAACATTTCTCCATGGGAGAATGGGAAGTGGGCTCTGTGTCAGTAAGTTTGCTCTGATGACACAAAGTATCTGATATTAGTTTGAAATGTTAGCCCACCCTGAGGTTTTTGATGTACCATTCTAGCCAAATTTTACGCTACCTAATACTATCACAGTGATTGCAACATGATGGGGGTATTCGATTTCATAAATGTCGAGGAAGTGTTCATTTGTACACCAGCACACGATTGATGCCTGTGGCTCATATGGCATATGCAATAACATATCTGGTGAGACTGCAAACTTGATGTGCTTATATTTGTGAAGTAGGCACTCATCCACTTGGAACAGGGCAGAATATTCAACTGATAATGAAAAAGACACGCACATTATACACACTTGCTTGCTCTTTTGCCCCTGTCTTGGTTTAACTGTACAATGTTGACATGAAGGTATTGAGGCAACTAGTACACTGGGTATAGCGCTTCATGGACAATTTTAACTGTGTCTATGCATTGTAAAAATAGCTGTCATTACTATCCAATGTTTCATGGCACTCAATATAAGGACTCCGGATCGGATGAAGGGCTGAGTCAGTCCTGCTTGGATTGGAATCTGAGTTGTGCAGGCAAGACACACATGACAGAGATGAGCGCTTAGCTCAATGAACTATTTTTCATTCCTGTATGCTTTAGAAAGTAGGGACATGGGTTACCAGGACCAGACCCCTTTGGTAAACTGAAGAGACTGACAAGTATTGCTTGCTTGCGTGAAACACTTTATTTAATCAGAAAGAGAAACAGAGGAGATTTTTACATTGATTAGGAACAGCTGTTTGTGCATCCATGGCATTTGAAAATTATGTGATTTCATTAGACATTATGTAGAAATGTTCATGGAAATAAAAGAGAGGCTAGAGCAGTTTGAACACATTAGAAGAGAGACAATGCAGCCATGATAAAACATTGTGGAAGGGTTGGGAATATAGCACACTTAATAAAACGTCCCATTCCTGCGTAATCCCTGGAATATATCCATAACCTGCACTGATACAACTTCTCATGGCAAATTGGACTGCATTTGCATTTTTTTGCTTGTAGTGCCCACATAAACCTTTTAAGGGTAGAACTTTTGGATCTGGTAAATTGCCCTATTTTACCCATGTTCCCATTAACCCTTTTCCCCTTTCAACACTTCTTTTGCCTGGCTTTTTTAATTCTCTCTTTTGCATTTATCTACACAACTCACACATTACTTGTTCTATAGAACTCTTTATAAATCAAGAGATAAAGCAGGAGATTTAACTCTTCTGCATTTTTGCGGATGCCCCTGTCTTTGAGTGCCTTGTTTCAAGGGTCATGATGTGTGAACAAGGACAATCAAACAGCCCCATCACTTCTAACCAGCTCTCTATTCTCAGGAGGCCCTAAAAAGGATAAAAAGAGATATGTAATATTTCAAGCCTATCTTACATATGTGTCCAAAAGCTGCTCTGTGACATACATGTATGTTCAGTTTCCAACATTTTCTTCCCCTGGGTTCCCTGCAGTTTTGCCTTCATTATACCAGGAGCAAGGGAGGGACACTCATAATTTTAAAGGCGTCATCTTGTAGGCAGTTATATAATGCACACTTCTGATATGTTATTCTTTGAGGCCTCTCTGTCTAAAGGCTTTATTTAGAAGAACTTTGAACTCTTAAATCCATCATGGCTGCCAAGTTAAACTGAACGTAGAAGGGTGTGGCTGCGTACATTGTCTCTTTCTATTTCCAAGGCAAGGCAGCTCCTCTGTAACTTCTTCTCCTGAAATGTTTTAGTTCACTTGCTGTTCAACCTCTTCAATGTGCGTTGCAACCACTTTGCCGTCGACGACTTCCTCAACGATGGTCTTCACCATTCTGGTTCTGGTGGGATCTGGAGAATCGGCGGGAAAAAGCGAGAACAAATGAGAACTGGGCTACAGAAACACGAGGATCCTAACACATGTAATGTACTCAGCGGCCTCCTTTTGTGATGATGTGAAAAGCAGCAACCGTCATGCTACAGTGCCACAATGTAACCCCTAGAAATGTAGGCCTGGGCAACCACAACTGGGATTGGAGTCTCCCTGCTCTCATCATAAAATCATTGTTCTTCTGACAAGAGACACTGCACAGATTACACTCTCAGTGGGAGGATCTCAGAGTGACATTAGAATATTAGGTGAAGGTGTGATTAATGTCAGTTATGGTAGTACACTGGCAGTGCCATATCCCAGTCCTCAATCCATGATGGTCCCTTCTCCATTGACCTGACCATTGGACACATCTAACGGCAGAACAAGCCATACTAGTTAAAGGGAAGAGGGGTCATCAATGACACTGCTTTTACTTCTTGAGTGGGATGCCCCTTTATTTTCATAGAACCTGTGTCCCTCGTGATATAGTGGATTACGACTCCCATGATCCCTCACTCTTAACACTGCTGGTTAGCAGTGATGCATGCTATAGTCCAAATTATCTGCAGAGCCAAATGTTGCAGACCCCTGCTTCAGAAGGTGTGACTTTCACACATTGATCCCAGACACACATGCATTCTGGGAAATAAACTGAGACCTTAACGTCTCTCTTTTAAGCCACCCTGCATAGACGCTGAGTAAAATGTGAACTTCAGAACTGGACATGCCCCTACCCTGATGGCATTCCAGAGGCAATGACTACCAATGAAGGCACGTGCTGCCATATATCCAACACCCATGACAACTCAGCAGAGTATCTGCTCTTACAACGTGGACATGGTGGAGTGTAAGATATGAGCGTGCCCAGGTCACCGGGCACATGCCTGCGTACCTCTCTTGCTATCCACAGATGACGTCTCCGATTTCACTGCACTGGCACTGGACACTGTGGAAGATTTACTGGACGATTCCTGGAAGCTGGATTTGCTGGATTTGTTGGCGCTGCTGTTGCAAAATAAAAACAAAAAAAACAGTTCAGTCAGTTACAGAATAAGTTGTGTGCCAATGATGGTTTGGCAGAGAGAGCACTGCCCACCTCCTGCCATGATATCACTAGTGCCACTGAAGCAGATTAAGAAAAATTCAGGACTGAGGAATAGACTCTCTCTTACAGGGAGAGGCCTACACTTGGATGTGCTTTGGGGGCCTTTGCAGAAGCAAGGCAGGCCTATGTTAGGTATAGCTCGACCTCAGGTGGTGCTGCTAATAATGGGAATACCTAGTGAGGCTTCTTTTGTTATTGACAGAATTCCCTTTCAGAGGTGGCCTATTCGAGCCTCCCCGCAGCTGACCTTCCCTATAATTCATGCATTGATGATTTATAGCTCAGGTGTGTCCTTCTTGGTTCTGTGAACATATCATGGTTACTGGCGATGGCTGTGGCCATGAGAGGGAAAGGGTTTGGTGAAGTCATGAGCCCACTTCTCACATTGTGAGTTCTCGCTTGACTTTGTGTAGCACAAAGTCTGCGATGGAGAAGGGCCTCTACTTTTGTTTGTAGATTATAAAACAATGAGTCTTTGGGTGAATAAGGCACCATGAAGTTCCATGTGTCCATGAATAGCAAAGGATTCTGACTCCATTAAAGTCGATGGCCTGCCATGCTGTACCTTTATGTTTAAAAGCCCATTGGTGAGATGCATGTTGGTCAGTCGATGCTGGCAGGGAGTTGGACCACATTAAAGCCAACTCGGCCACTCTCTCTGGCCACGTGTAAAGCTGCATTAGAAGGGAGTGGTATTGAGGATGCATATGAATGTGATGCCATTCAAGTCTGTTGGGCCTCTGATGCTGGGCTTACTTAATTGATTGACTGATTAATTGCCAGATTGATAGAAAGGTTGATTTATTGTGTTACTAAAACTACACAGCCACGAACGTTACCCAGGGAAACGAGAAGACCACAAATTAGCCTCAGGTGACATTTTGAGGGACAGTTCAGGCTAAGCATGAGTGAGATTCCATTGAAGTGTTTGGAGGTACTTTATTTTTGGTATTACTGAGATTCCATCTTTAGGATCATTGATGGTGGCTATTCGAATGGCTCCTTCAAAGCCTAGAGCTGAGCCTGGCTGTGTACAAGAGGTCTATGCTCATTCAATGTTATCGATCCGTTTATAGTCATTCTGACTGAGAATCTATTGTGGGAATTTGAGCTACTTTTCCTGGTTCTGTGCAAAGATCTAGTGTAGTGTTTTTCTTTTTTTATTACTGCTAACATGCTTCAGTAATACCTGTTTGTGGGGGTCATTTGGAGAAGGTATGAGTGTGACTACATTAAAGTCTGTGGACCTACAAGCACATGGGGATACGTGAGACTGCATGGAAGCCTGCAGAGCCATTGACAGTAGGGATGAGTCTCAAGGGATTGACGTCTCTGGGGCCTCTGAGAATAATTATTGGTATAAGTGCATTAATGTCAATGGGGCCATAGCTATGACTGCCTTAAAGCCTATGGGTCCATTGGCTGCATTGAAATGTATGGAAACATGACAGCTCCTTCTTATAGACAGCCTTGCAATGTGCTACTCCCTTCTCTAAATAAACATCCTTCAGCTATATATGAGGGTCTTTTCTTACTCAAACTCGCCATCGAGAAGGCGTCGGTAGGTCTCGATCTCCATTTCCAGCCGCGTCTTGATGTCCAGCAGCTGCTGGTACTCCATGCTCTGTTGCTGCATGTCGGCACGCAGCTGCATGAGCTGCTCCTCCAGGCTGCTGATTCGCTGCTGCATTTGATAGAGCTGAGCCCCGTAGCGTCCCTCTGTCTCTGCCAAGGTTGATTCCAGGGAGCTTTTCTGTGAAGAAACGCAGCGCGTGTAAAGATCATGAGGAACAAAACTGCACTACAAATCCCAGGTTCCCCGGCACACCAGAACACCAAGAGCAGGAGTAGAAAAACACATGCATCTATGGCCAGTGGCGGGATGCTGGCCATTCAGGCACTCTGACTCAACATACTTAGCTCAATGTTACTGCATGTACTCTGGTGGAGTATTATGGGGAGATACGGAGCGGCTGAAACTGCCACACATCTTTACCAATCCCAATGGAACACAGAATATTTCAGGTTAACTTTGATCCTTAGTCTTTCCAAACATTGGCCCATTGGTTTTATTTATTGGAGCTTTGGAAGCACCTTTCATAAAATAAGGGTCTAAATGTTTCATACTTGCATTAATATTATTCATTTCAATTTCCCTATAGCCCTTCCTGCTGGATTACACCTGCTTCTAAGCACTGTAATAATAGTTGCATTTCTTCAAAGATAGTCATCAATAACATCCTGCCTCAACTGTTTTCTAAACACTGTACCTCGGGCTGCACAACATGAACAGGTGTGTAAAAGACAACCAATTAGCATCAGTGACACAAATCTACAAACTATTCAGTGGCAAAGACGTTGTTCCAGTGCCAATGTTTGTGTAGGGGTAACAGGAATTATATGGATTCCCTCAAAACCTTTTGAAGTGGCACCACTTTGTTTTCTCTTACGCACCTGAACATATACTGGCATAGAGTCAAACAACCCTCTCCTGTAACTATCTCGCTTCATGAACCAGTCAGTGACTGCAGGAGGAATACATTTCAAATCTGAAGATGTTAAATTGGACCTACATTGATAACATTACAGAATCAATGTTCTAGTTATATTTTTCGATACTAGGTGGCACTTAAGTACCATACATAAGCCAAAATGATTGGTTTGGAATACGACTAGGAGTAGGCTGAGATATGAGGAGGGACATACAGCGCAGGTATGCTATTGGTTATTTATCCAACCATTGACTGACCAAATCCATGCTAATTCCTACGGGCCATTCCCACAAACTCCTCCCCCCCCCTGCCCAAAGCACATCCTCCAGGGATCTCTTTGAACTTGCTTTTTCAAGCAGTAACCGTTAACGCTATTTGAAGGCATGCAAGAAGAATTTCTAAGCAGTCTTCTGAAAGTGAATGGCTTACCTGCAGTTAACACTAGTGAAATAAAAATGCTTTAACCAAGTGTGTCTTCAGACATTTGATTTATAAGCACTAAAGTCCTGTTAAAAACACACATTGGCAGAGCCAATGCTTTGGAATTGTGTACAGGTATTATATAGGTATTTCCAATTCTCTGCCGTCCCATGCCTAGATACACACACCGTTTTCCAGATATTGTCATTTTATCGCTGGATAGTGCCATTATGGCAGTGCCTGGTAAATTCCTAACTTATGCCTACACAAAGACAAAACTAGTGGCTTTGCCAATGCTTGCATAACGTCTGTATAATCCATGTATCACTTTTCTGCATAAAGACTAATGTTGCTAGATATATTTGTATCCAGAATTGCTGCTAAAACAATGGGAACATTATCAGAAGATGTGTAATAATACCTGGGGTTTAAAACATATTCCTCTTGATTGCGAGAGAACGTCACTTACCATGGCCATCTGAGACTGCAGCTCAATCTCCAGCCCTTGCAGAGTCCGCCGAAGATCCGAAACCTCGCTCTTGCTCGACTGCACGCTGCTCACCTCCTGAGAGATCGCTGCTTTCAATTCCCCAGTCTGAGGCAAGAAACGTAAAGAGCATAGTTAAGTCTCCGCAGCCAGTGTGGAGTCCCTTGAAATCAGTGATGGGGTGGGCGGGTGCCTTTGGGAGCAGTGCTCCTCAACTTTTTCAAAATAGGTTTTACTGTTCCTATACTTTTATTTTTTTAAAAACTGTTCCGGAATGTTTCGGTTTTAAAATAAATGTGTAGGAAGAAGTTGAAACTTGCACTTCAGTGCACTGCCCTGAACGTTCCCTTAAACAGCAGGCGCATGTGTTTAGGGATTTGTGTTGTGCGTGGGAGAGGGTGTATAGCAATGGGGTTTGTGGGGAGCGGGGACAGGCCAGCAGAGAACATAGTTCCACTACTTCTTTTCGTACACTTTAACCAGTGCTTGAAGTGGATGAAGGCATGTGATCATGTCCTGTGATTGGCTCCCAGTGGTGCATGCAGGCTGCTCTTACCTGCTTCATGAACGCTGCTTCTGCGTCCCTGCGGTTCTTGTCTGCCAGCGCCTCGTAGTCAGCGCGCATGTCGTTCAGGATCTTGGTCAGATCATTGCCAGGAGCCGCGTCCATCTCCACACTCACTTGGCCGGCAGCACTGGATGAAACGCCTTGCAATTCCTGAGGACAACAAGTAGCCCATTGGTTTTCAACTGGAAGGAACTGGAGCAAAGTACATATATGTCCCGTTTGTGGGACACTAGCTTTCATGGAAGAGGCCATGGCGCTGCATTAGAAGGGAAGGCGTTCCTGTGTTTATAGAACATGAATTAAACGTAATGAGAATGAAGCTTCATCACGTGACTTAAAAACCCAAACTAGAATCTTAAAAGACACTGGATTTGACTATGCCATGCTTCCCTCCATGATGGCACTCCTGGTCAGATTGATTGCCACTAAATGGATTGCATCCTTTTCACTAGACGATAACATCTTCCAATAGACCACAGTTCTTCTCTGCAGGTCAGGGGTCTGCAACCTGTGGATCTCTAGATGCTTCCGACTACAACTCCCATGATCCCACACCATTGACTATGGTGGTGTGGATTGATGGAATGTGTAGTCCAAACAGCTGGTGAGCCAAAGGTTGCAGACCCACGCTGTATGTCAAACAGCCATCCAATAAACCAGAACAAAGTACACTAGATCACAACCTTTCCACAAGATGACATCCTTTCCCCTGGGGTACACCCCTTTCACAAAACTATATTTTCTCTCATTACATCAGCCACCAGTTTAGTGCACACTCCCTCCCACAACATGACACCTAATTCCACGAGAGCCAAAATCCTTCCTCAAAATGGCACATCTCTTCCACTAGATCATAGCTCCTCCCAAAATATGTAAGCACTCTCACACTAACTAGATCCCCTCCTTCTACTTGGTCATGCCTCCATCACTAGAATACAAACAATCCACTAGGAAGGACCAATTGGTCACACCACCATCTTCCACTAGGCAACCTCTCCTCCCAGAACACCACAGCTTTCAGTTGTCACACAGCTGCTTCTGTGGCTGTAATATACATCAACACGCTACTTTGTGAGGGCTGAACACATCAGGTGTCCATTCCACTTCCAACAGGAGTCGGGCAGTGTTGGACTAGAAGACGCACTAAGCCAGGCTTCAGAGATGAGCTCAGTCTCATGCTGGTTTCCAGGTTAGGGCGCTGGCACTGTACCTCTTGGTGGTTCTTCTTGAGGAAGGCCAGCTCCTCGGTCAGGCTCTCGATCTGCATTTCCAGGTCAGATCTGGACATGGTCAGCTCGTCCAGGACCCTGCGTAGACCATTGATGTCGGCCTCTACGTTCTGGCGCATGGCCAGCTCATTCTCGTACCTTGAAGGACAAAGATAGGGTTTAGGGGTTAATGACTGTGAGCAAGAGTTTTAGCCTGTTCCCTCTGGATATGATATTATAGGTTATTTATAACACGCTTAATACCCAGAGGTTTCTAAGCACGGACCTGGGGATCCGTGTTGCTATGCGTTGTCTTGCTTCCATGGTGAGCAGGTTGCCCCTAAGCTATACTCACGAGACAATTTCCAGCTCTTAGCCACCCAGGGGGCTGCTACGTGCTACACAATGCAAGAGTAGCGGGCAGTGCTCGGGACTCATTATATAGGCTTAGATAAACCCTTTATAATAAGTGATCTGTGGGTGCATAGGTTAAGTTGTATTATGCAGTATGCATTAAGCTACAGGCAAAGTCTAGTTTATGGATGGGAAAAATATGTGTAATACATTTAAGGAACTGATGCATAATGTAAGTGAGGGGTTGGTAGTTGCCTGTAATTTTGTATTGTCCATTTTATGCGCAAAGCACTTCCTGGGTGTGAACCTAACATCTGTCACTCTTTGTGGAACTTTTTACAGTGTTTCCAGGGCGCAGTTATCCCAGGGGAAGGGGGGGGGGGGGGTAAAACCACCCAAAGCAGGAGGGGGAGGAGTTCCAAGGTGCTGCGTGACTCTTGGGGGTGGTCTTTTTAGAGGAGCTGCTCGGAGATAACTTTGCGACCGCGTGCATTAATGAAACCCTCAAGTGAGGGAGGTCACAATAGGTTTCAAAACCCAACCAGACGCCATCCAACCCAGGCACATTCTGTAATCCTATGGTTGGGGTGTGTTGGTGGTGGGGCTGGTATGGGGACGATGGACCTTGGGTATTTTGGTTCCAGGAAATAACCCCTTATGGAGTGGTCCTCTGGTGAATGGTCCCAGACAGCCACTAATGATTGCATTGAGGGGCACTTCGGTATCTTCACTGTGGGTGATTGTTGGGTGCGCGGAATGCCCTTGGGTGCTCACGTTTCCCTGCATGGCCCGGGCCCTTCTCACTGTACTTGCTGGTGCAGTGCCCAATTGTATGGCCCAGTCCGACCCTACCAACCATATACTCACTTGAGCTTGAAGTCATCAGCTGCCAGCCTGGCGTTGTCGACCTGGAGAACCACACGGGCATTGTCAATGGTTGCAGCGCCGATCTGTAAAATGGGACAAAGCACAGGGAGGTCTTCAGTCTGCTATGACTTATTATGGACCAGCCTGTCAATGAACTATCAATGACTCAACTCTGAATATGAAGAACAAGTCATCAAAGCCTGTTTCTTTTTGTTGTAAAGGTGTTTTCGTGCTACAGATATTACACAGTGGGCCATGGGTGCTATGTACTCAATGTCCCTTGTCATTGAGTACATGGCTGGCTTCAATGTATCAGTGCTGGCTTTTCAAGCACAAGTATATGCATCGTTCAATAGACAAAACTACAAGTCCCAGTATGCAATATGATGTTGGCTAAACGACATGATAGAACAGAGGTGGCTCTGAGGGAATGGAGTTAGTTAGCAAATATGGACTTGAGGTGTATAGGAGATATAAGGGGAATGTTCTGGGGTTATACACGGGGCATTTTGCCAATAGCTTAATGGTTTTAAACTAAGCCAGGTGCCTTGGTTTATCCCATAATATACATGTGCGTGAGTTGGGGGTGTGACCAGTGTCAGTCCACCTCCAGGTGGGCGGCTATGCACGCGTCACAGAGCCCCCGTCCACCATTTCTATGCATGGACACTCTCAGCAGAGAGGCCTAGGGAGGAAGGGGCCAGCCTGCAGCGTGAAGTATCGGGTCCCCTCTCTGCACATGCACACTGGAGGGCAGAGGGAGTGGGCACTCACTTCCGTGCAGCATTTCAGTTCGCAGTACTCTCGTTTTAGCTTTAATCGTGTGTATAGGCCCTGGACCACTTCCTGCGCCTAGAGGTGAATGAGGTCGGAGTGTGCGCTATACGAAGGGGCGCTCGATACCCTAACGTGTGGATTGCTCTATAAACAGGAGGTCCTCTTCTCCCTGCGTCTGGGGAAATACGCAGTCCTGCTTATTAGCGAAGGATGCGGAAGACATCGCCCAACGCCCAACGTGCAGTTTAATTAGCAGGCGAAAAAAATGACTGGGTTTCGGACCTCCCATTCTAGCTCGAATTATTTCAAAACAAGTGGCGTTGTGATGCGTTTTATGAACTCTACAGCATGCCATCATCGTGCAATTACTCTCTCTCTGAGGGCCTTTAAATCATGTGTATTTGTCATATCGATAGTGCTGGCAAACAAGAAAAGCCAAATGCGAACGATCAATCAGCTGCTGAAAGTTACCAATATGTTTATCATAGGTTTGGCATTTGCAAAAAAAAAAAAAAAAACACAATTTTTACAAAAATATATCATCTGTAACGCATTTGATTTGCTGTAAATTGACGGGCAAGCGATGGTAATTTGGTTGCCCTGAAATCTCCACGGGGGCTGGTAGTCTCGGGGGCTGCTTGTCATGTGCAAGGGCTGCTGCGTTTCGAGCGGGCAGACACGCGCGCTGCCAGCCTGTGCCAGCCTGTGCCAAGCATGACTTTACTGCGCCTCCCGCAGGACCAACCTGGGGCTGTTCTTTCACGGGCAGGTGATCGGGGACCAGACCCCGAGCTGGTATCGATCCCATTGGCCCGCCGTGGGGAGAACGCGCTGCAACTTGAAATAACGAGCTGTTTCCATCCCAGAGACGAGCTCCCCGGAATCCCAGAGAATGAATCCACGCGCGCCTGGAGTGCGGCCCTGGGGAGCCTGGGAGGGCGACCTGAGCAGCGGCCTTCAAACTGGGGGATCCTGAAGGATCGCCCGAGGGGGTGCTCAAAAAGCGAGCACGGTGACAGCTTGTATTAGAACATTTAAGAGCCGAAATGCCTCTGGTGGGGGCGGAGGGGACCATTAAACAATGTATACTCAAGGTGGCTGCACAACAGCATGTTTACTCAAAGGGGGGAGCATAAATAAGCTCGAATAGCGGTGTTCTATGGGGGTGGAGGGTGCCCCGTTACCATTACCCCCATTGCCCGGTCACTCTGTGCGGCCACACCCTGTGTTCTAGGAGGTGCGGGACACACATCACGTTTAACGCTTGCATGTTCCTGGGGCAGGACTGCGCATGTACATGTCCCACTTTGATCATGTCAGGTGTGAGTGGCATCTCCTGTCCTTTAGATGTGTTACATTGCCGTCTGGCACTTGTAGTCCCACGCTTGGGGGTGAAGCGCCGCGACAAGTGCTGAAAGGCACAGGCAGCGCTAGATGTCTCTGCTCCTACCTGACATGGGCCCAGCTTCGTGTCTCAGCAGAAGGGTGTAATCCCAAGGCCTCCTGAACTGGGGCCCTCGGGGCCCTGCTGTGGGATCTCCATGCATGTAAGACAAGGCATTGCGCGGATGCTACGGTGAGTACCTCACGTGGCCACTTACCTTGGCACGCAGGTCATCGATGATCTGGTAGTACTTGCTGTAGTCACTGGCGGACCCGGCGGCGGCACTGCCCTGACGCTTCTGGTACCAGTCTCGGATCTTAGTCTCCAGCTCGGTGTTGGCCTCCTCCAGGGCCCGCACCTTGTCCAGGTAGGAGGCCAGGCGCTCGTTCAGGTTCTGCATCACCTGCTTCTCCCCAGCACCACCAATGATGCCTCCTCCATCCCCACCACCTGAGCTGTAGCTGAACCCATAGCCCCCAGCACCGCCACCCCCGGCACCGCCACCAAAGCCCCCTGAAAAGCCTGCCCCAGCCCCACCACCGAAGGAGCCCCCTCCAAAGCCAGAGCCACCAGCGCTGGCATAACTCTGCCTAGCGGTGCTGAAGGACACGGACTCCCCGCCCCCAAACATGCTGCCCCTGCTGGGGAAGCTCTGCATGGACTGGCTGGAGAAGCCTTTCCTGGTCTGCATGGCTGCTGCTGGGTCTGGGAGAGTGGCCTTGGTTCTGCTTCAGGTGTCAGGAGCACGGAGTACACTCCAGCCACTTCGGACTGGCCCATTTATAGCCCGAGTAGGGGAGTTGTGTTTCAAACTCCCCCTTCCCCCACACGCCCCCTACCCCCGTCCTATTGGAGAGCAATGCCCTGCGGCCAGGTCAGCCTCTGCTCCTCAAAAGCGACCTGCCCACTCGCCTTGAAAATATGTCGCCCTGAGGCTGTTTCTCATCTTCGTGAGGGGGACATAGGATGGGGCGCGAAACTCGCCTTTCAAGCAAATGTCTTTCATCCCTTTGAGAGGCACGTTAAGCGCTACCTGTCATCCCCCATCACCGCTGCTGAAGACGCCCTTCGACGGTAGAGACGAGCCTGCAGTAGCAGGAAGGTTCTGGATACCTCGCAGTGGGACTCCTCGAGTACCCTACCCAACGACCAATAGCAGGCGCTGATATCCCACTGCCTGACACCGGCCGGGCACCCACAGGACAGGTTCCTGCTCTCCAGCCTGGCGCCCCACGCCAACATGTGCGCACAGTACTCCCACAGACCAACTCCTGGAGCTCCGAAATCAAGATGTGTCCTTGTAAATAGGTGTGTATATGGTGGAACCGAGAGAGGCCTTGCAGAAAAAAACAATGTATGTGCGCAGAAAGAGGATGACACTGGGGACACCTCTGCGACCCCCTAAAGTGACTGACTGATCTTTCTATAGCGCTTCTATACCCAAAGGGTCGCCAAGGTGGAATATCCTAGGCGTGGGCACCATGTTATAATATATATATATATATATATATATATATATATATATATATATATATATATATATATATATATATATATATATATATATATCAGTCGACAAGTTGCCGTTAGCCGGGGCACCAGTGGTCCAGGGATGAATAATGGTTTATAAATGATCAATCAGCCCCACACCTCTAGTACACCAGAAGGGATCAGAACAGATTGGAACACAAGTCATTTATAAACCTCCTTTCCAATTTTGGTAACATGGACGGAATGATAGGCTTATCTCCACAAGGTTGTGGATCGTTGATTAGTTGCAACACAGTGAAAATACAATTATTACCCAATAACAAAAGGGACTGTCCAGTCAAGGTTGTATTAAAAAATCTACACTATTATTACTGCAACAGACAGTTCTAGCACACTACACAATACAACCTACCCTGTAAAGGAACACAGAGGACAGACAGTTTCATGAAGGGAAGGGATGCACTCTGGCTACTGACAGGAGGGAAGTTGGTAAAGCAAATAGTCTTAACTGTTCAAGGTTATAGGGTTTCAGCACCAAGGGAGTGAGGGGTCATAAGTGTCACTAAGGGCTTCGGGAGAATGTCCAGGGGGACAGAACCACAATGTACCTGGTGCTTGAGATGCTCTTGATGCTCAACAGTGTCAAGTTAGTTTCAGGACGCTTTTAAGCTTATGACCCTTTGGAAAGTGAATATGTAATGGATGGGATTACACCAGAATAATTCTGAGTCCAAATAACCAGAAACACTCAAGAAGATGTTGCGTTATTGTTTTATTAACAATTATCTAAATCATTGAGGTTACAACAAACATCAACTGACATACGCTCAGTCTCTCAATGATTTCCTTCCCACAAAAAATACAATTCATATACTCCTTTATGGATCAGCGTGATGTCTTACTATGTGGCAATAGTGGGAAAAAAACTATCAAGGGTGGGGATTGGTTAAGGGAAACATCTAGATATACAATCATAATGGAGTTATGATTGTTATTGGTTGTCTTTCATCAGGTGGACAATTTATGCCTACCTCTTCAAACATGTAATTTTTGAAACAATAGTTACATTGTGTTTCAAGATATAAGGTCCTTTGTTAGATGGAGTAATACAATGGGTTGGCACGCTTGTGCCATGTCTGCACCATTCGGTTCATTTAGCAGCACGTAAGCCAAAACCCAGGTGCAGGGAGATAGCACATGAAGCTACCTCACCACCCAATTAGCCCAACATCTCTCATCAACCATGCCTTCTGCCATAAATTGTCTTTGTACTTGGCCATGCAGAGTATTCTCGTCTTGGGAGTGGCCGGAGTGAGGGCACTCGCTTCCATGTCTGGAACACCAAGTTCAAGCTGTATTTCCATCTTTACCTCATGTACCAAGATACCACAATTTGATCAATTTTACAGCTTTAAAATGATTAAATTAATTAAAACTTGGCATCTTTTGTGTTCTTTCTTAGCCTTAAAGTGGGATGATACATTCTCCGCACACTCGTTCTCTTCAGAAAAGATAGCTGACCTTGATTCCTAAGATCTTGACTTCATGCCAGGCAGCCTCTCCATGCAGCTCCAATAGCTTGGTTATTCTGCTGTGACACAGCTTTTCATTCCCCTTTCATGGTTTTCTGACTTACTATTTCATGATACCAATGTCCAGTTTCTGTAAAATGGTGGCTTGACCTGAATTCTATTCACTACTCATGCTAACCTATTATGATGACTCAATCTACCTTGCATTTAAGCGTCTCTACTTGTATTGAACTTCTGTTTTCTGCAGCACTTTGTTAAAGTGTAGTCTTCTTTTTCACTTTGATAGTTCACTCGATACTTTACTTCGTCATTTGTACTCTAGGATTCATAAATCGTCTTCATTCGGTGTCTCGGGACGTCATGTACATTGTCTTATGATGTCATCCAATCATTTTCTTAGTTCTTTCTCATACTCCTTCAGGGAGTTCCTCCTGCAGGTTGTCATCACTTCAGGGTTACATTCAATAGCGTTGTCTCAATGGGTATCTTCTTCCCAATACTCACTGCAGTATTGGTACGATAGCTGGTGTCAGGCAAGACACGGTCTTATGTCTCCAATACAAAGGAGGTAGGGGGGTGGGATCTCCTGCAGAGGTTTACATCTGCTCCTCTACATTCCCCCCTCTGGTCGAGTCCTCAACCACCTCCTCAAGATTTCCTGCTTCTTTGTATTTTCTTTTGAAGAAGTCTTTCTAGGGTGTCCATATCTTTGTCATCCCCATCAGGGTGCCCCCTGTTTTAATGTGTTCATCCACACTACAGGTCATGTAATTGTATTGCCCATTCGGGGAACAGTAGATCCAGCGTCCCACATACTTCTTATGATCCTTTGGATACCAGAATTGTGTTCCTTCAGGTGCCTCAATACTTGCTTTTTTGTAGTCTCTGATGGCATCATCGGTCAGCACTTTGTCTTCTGGTTCATCCTTTGCATCAATCATGATCTTCATTCCCACTGCTTTCTTTGCTGTTTTCTGACATTGTCCAATTATTATCATTATCATACAGAATCCAGATATTATTATCATCAATAGTGCTCCAGGGAATTTTAATAGGTTTGCCATCCAATAAGGAATTGATGAAAACAGGAGTGAGAACCAACTGTCACCTCCAATGGCCTCTGTCTCATCCGCCATTTTTAAATGTAGCTCTGTCACCATCGATATGGCCTCTGTCAAAGTCCCATTCTTGCAATCATGAAATGGTGTGAATGTGCAACATGATGGCCCGAAATTGGCGCAAACGTTTCCTTCCATCGCTGTAATCATGTCAAGGACATACTTATTCTGGAGGGTCATTAACTTTATTGCCATCAGCTATTCTTTTATAGCATTACATCCTTTTATAGTGGCATTGATTGTTTGCAGCAGCTCCCACCTGGTGATCTGTAGCCATTTGACATTCATCACTGTTTGAATTCCAGGCATGAACATAGATATGAACATCACTGCTGTCTTGCAGAACAGTTTTTGCTCAGGAATTTCTTCATAAGCCGTTAGTAATTTGTGTGAGAAATAATTCCCTCTGTTCATCTGCTGGAGTTCTAGTGACCTTCTTTTTCTCATGTGATCGTCCACTTTTGGAAATCCTTCAATGTTCACGTCACTCTGTGGAATCACCAATGCTGGAGCGAGGATATGTACCAAGGAACACACTCCACCCCACTTCCTGGGCAGTGTCATATATGCTCTAGATCCGCAGGTCCAATATCGATCCATTTAGACAGCCATCCCTCTCCTCATACCTCGAACATCAATTATGTTCTTGCACCCTTTATTATGTCCAGCGTGAATGTTTTCTTTGCTCTGAAAGCACAGTGTCGCATTAACAATTGGGAATACAGCCATGGGGCCTGGTTCATCTTCCACCCATGTTAGCAATTTAGAATACTTGGCACATGACTTTAAACGCTCATCAGTCACTTTCTGCACCTCTTTCACTGCTTTATTCCTCAGCCTATGAGCTGCAGAGGGCATCATTACATCTTCCCATCCTTTGGTTGTACTTGCTCACCCATAGATTGGCAGCTGTGAACGCTTCCAGCATCCAGGCATTCCAGTCTTTGCCATCATGTCAGAACAGTTCATCCTCTTAATTTCTTCAACAATAACCTTATCTTCTAATGCAGAAGAATACAAAAGCATCTTATCTGTCCACCCAGGCCCGTTTCCACCTGTGTTGTCTTGATATAATCATGCTTGTATGGAAATGACTGTCTTGATCTCCATCGCAAGGTTGCCCAGTTCGCTGGTAAGACTAAACATTCTATGCTATGGAAACAAAAAGAAGATCACAGTGGACACAGACATTTATAACAAGAATGCATGTTGTTTATGCATAGCAGAATGTAATCTAGCAATGAGAACCAATCTAGTAATGAAAGCACCCAGCAATGGGCCACTAGCAAAAAGACCTCCACATGCCCCCTGCCTCCAGCAGTCTACTCTACTGGACCCACACACTTGAACCTCTCAGCCAACTCTGAGACTGAACCCAAAACCCACTGTTATAGTTATACATAATAGCATTTGACGTACATTTGCAATTGCATGCGTAGAAAGTATTATATGGCAACCAGCATTCTATGGCTACATAAATGCATATTTCAGCATAGCATAATTGTGTACTGTACTGGGACACGGTGACATGACATGTTCTCCTATATTCTATTCTAAGAACAGCAAGCATATCGCTAACATTCCTGTCTTTTTGGACAAGACAGTCTCATGTTATCTCTTTCTCCGCAGCCAGCCAGTCAGTCAGCCAAGTTTATTTCGCAGTGAAGGCTATATCTGACAGTCTGCCAAGAGACAGATTGTTATAAAAAACATCACTTCCACTTTGTTCGGCTGCAAACACATTTGCATTCCGCACTCAGCATGAGCCAGTTTCATGAAGGACAAAACACACAATAGCGCTTCGAACCGCTTTACAAAATAACCAGCAAAATATATATTTCTACGTGGCTCTCAGCAACTATCGATCTATGAGAGTTCAAAACAAACTATTATGCTAAACATAGTTCATACTAAATGGATGCATGAATGAATGGATTAACCCATGCTAACTTAACCATAGAAAAAGCAGATTAACAAACATTCCTTTATAGTGTGCTAAGCCATTCTAGGATAGTAATACTAGACAGTAGTGTGGACATCAGGCAGTGTCATTGTCACTAGGCAGAAACCCAGCCCTCCACTACATACAGGGTCCCAATGGCCCCAGTGTTGGTGCCTATACACCAAGCTCATTTCAAAGTGTGCTCAGCAAACAGAATACCAGGGGCAGGTGCAGAAAGGCCGGGCGGGGCCCGATTATCCCAGGGAAGGAATGTGCAGAAGGCGGAAGGAGGAGCTAGGTGGGGCCATAAGGTGGAGCCTATAGGGAGTGGCTGGGGCCAGGCTATATAAGCCGACCCCACCCGACTACTGGCGCTTCGCGTTAGTTTGCTAACTGCAACCTAACGCTTACCACCGACCAGAAGACTCTTACCTGCTCTAGCATGTGCACTTCCAGTCTCCAGAACCCTTTGTCACCTACCTGGTTCAACACGTGCACCTCCAGCCGCCTCAACCATTTTACCTGGAATGCATCATCGCCGGAAGCATTGTCACTCACTTCCCTCTCTACAGTCACTGCGCACACCTTACCTGAGATGGCTTCGTCGCCGGGAGCTCCGCCATCTGCTCCCGACTCAGCCACAGTCATACTCACCTTCCCGGAGTCCTCGACAGGTACAGCCCAGCAACCTTACCTGTTCAGAATTCTATCAAATCAGGACCTCCTTCTGGTGCCCCCTAACCACGGATCTTCATCTCCAACCACCATCAGGAGCCGGACACCGTCCTTCAGCCATCACCAACCCGCCGCACCTTCAAAGAGAGCAAGGGACACTAGGTGAGTGATCACACAGACCATAACTCGTCAAAGCTGCATTTCTTACGAACTTGGTGCAGTTTCAGAAACCACCCGCTTACCTACCAGAGGTGGAAACTCCCAGAGCTGCTCCCTTTGCCATCACATGCTCCTGGGCCATCTTCATTGCTGCAGGGGAGAAATAATAAAATACCATTACGAACAATATCCCTTGGGATTGTGTACAAGAACACGGACAATAAGAAAGTCATAAACACTTATCTTCAAGACGGAATGGTCACAGCTGGTCTGGGCCTCCGCAATCAGGACCAGTGACATAACTAGGTCCATCCGCAGCGCCCGTGCTGAAGGAAAGTAGGACAGAGAGCTTGCCCTTACATATTATCATTTGAGCTTGCATGGGTAAAGTTCTGTGCACCAGATTCTGGCACGAAAAGGCAGAAGGGAATCGCGACCCCACCAAGCTAGCCTCATTGTCTCGCATCCTCTCGCTGGAACAGGTCCAGCTTTCCATGCCCACGAGAAGGCAGCCGTTAGGGAAAAAAAGTGACCTGAGGGAGTCAACTCCAGGGAGGGCTCCAACCATGCCTCAACACCCCCACAGAGACTAGGTGAGCGTAACAGAACGCAAATCCTCTCCAAACCTCTGCCTGGGCATTATGAATACCTCTGAGACTGACCAGTTGGGCCAATTGCTGGGGGATTTGCATGCCTCCAGATAAGAGATAAAGGGCCTCAATACGAGTCCGGCGGTAACCGTGCCTGAAATTCTGACAGGTTACTGCCGGACTCGTATTACCATTCTGCCTCCGTGATCCCCGGAATTACCGGGGCATTACAACCCAGGTGACCTGGGAATTCTGGAGGGGGAATTCGGTAAATCCCCATTCCCATTGAGTCCCATGGTGCCAGTGTTTCCACATCCCCCTGCAGGCGGGTGGCGTTCAACCCGCCAGTTCAGACCTGGCGGGAATGACATCTCCCGCCTGCAGGACTCGAGATCACCCGGTCCTGAAGCAACGGTGGCGGCGGGTTTACCGCCACCATTATTTCCAGACCGGGTGACTCGTAATGAGGCCCAAACTCTCTAAGAAGGGATTTAATCATTTACGGAGAACGAACTGACGATCTGGCAAGACAGGTGCTTCAATCTTTTCTGTTACCTGGAAGTGCTCCAACCCCAGCACCACCATCGCCACCAGTTCAAGTGGTACTCTCAGGGGCGGTACCGCTAGCCCCACCAGAATGGGGTTTACTGGCGACCCCAACAAATTTGCTATATTTATGAATCAGTGTTGCCTGCATTTCCAGTGCTGCCCAGGTGTATTCCCGAATGATACTTCTAGGGTGGCTTTTGTACTTTCGTATCTAGGAGGCAGTGCAGCAGATTGGGCGATACCTTTGGTCAACCAGAATGACCCTGTGCTGCACAACTTCGGTAAATTCCAACAGGAAGGGGGGAACTGTTTGCAAGACACATCCAGGGACAGGCCCTAGATAACAAACTGTTGTCCCTCAGGCAGCAGAATCAGGATTTACTGACTTACATAGCCACCTTCAATCGTTTTATTCCCCAAACCAACTGGCCTGAGGAGAAAAGGACTACGTTCTTTTACCGAAGATTTTGAGGGGAACCAAATGATGTGCTAGCTCATTAGTCAATCCTCCCGAAGCCTGTGCCGAATACATCAACCTAACGTTGCAACTTTATCACAGACTACAAAGCCGAAAGGTAGACTGCACTAGGGCTGAGGGGAGACCTGTCTATGTGAGATCCAGGGATGATCCAGGCAAGACCCACGAAACCACTGAACCAAATCGGGGGGTTACGGGCCCCTATATCAAAAGCCGAGAGAGAAAAACAGAGGCAGGAACAGCTATGCCTATACTGTGGCATGGCAGGACATTTCCTTCGAGATAGCCATACTAAACCTCTGGTTTATAGTCATTTTTTCAAATACAAAAATGTTGAAAGTCATTTTTTCGAAAAAATAATATTGAGAAAAAAAAGTAGAATTGTTTTTATTACTTTTTTATTTGAAATGGGGGAGTTCCCCTCAAACTCCCTTTTTAAATGTTTTTTTTAGTTTTACCCATTGTTTTTATTCCCGGACCCTAAAATAAATATCTAATTAAAAAAAAAAGAATTTGACTTTTTTTTCGATATTATTTTTTCGACATTTTTGTCTTTCGACATTTTTTTTGCGAAATTATGACCGGACACCTAAACCTCCTAGGAGAACTGTTGGTGCAACGGATAATACCGATAAGGAACATGACACGGCTCTGGAAAACTCTAGTGCCCGACAAGGGTGGGGGTCCCCTTGTCGAGCAAAAACCAGAAAGTAGTTCAGACCTCACATCTAGTCATTCCTGTACTCATAGTTCAACACCAGCAAACATCTAAGGTGCACACCTGGCATGCGTATATAGACAGTGGAGCTGTTGGTAACTATATTGATCAGGCCCTAGACACACAAATTGGCCTCCCACTTTGGCGTAAACCACAGGTGGAGAACGTTACTGCAGTGGATGGCTCACAACTATCTTCTGGGCCAGTAAACCAGCACACCGAAGAAGTTATGCTGATTTGTTAGGAAGGTCATCGAGAGGACATCTCTTTCGATCTTATTGGGGCACCACAGTTCCAAATTATCTTAGGGATGCCGTGGCTAGAGGCTCATAACTCCAGAATTGACTGGAGAACACGAGTGCTGACCTTCCCGCAAGAATGTGCCAAAACTTGTCATTTGCAGCAACCCAAGACCGAGACCAAGCCTCTTCTAGCACTTGCTGGTGCCCTGCCCCTGGAATATTTGGACTATCAAGATGTATTTCAGAAAGAACAGACAAATATGTTGCCTCCTCATAGGCCCTATGACTGCCAGATCAACCTGATACCTGGAGCCCAAATCCCGTGCAGTCAAATATATGCCTTGACGGAACAAGAGAATCAACACTTGCGAACCTACCTAGACCACAACCTAGTCAACGGGTTTATTCGCCCATTCAAGTCTCCTGCTTCCTCAGCACTCTTCTTCGTACCCAAGAAGGAAGGTGACCTTAGAACGTGCATTGACTACAGGGTGTTGAACCAAATAACAATCAAAAACAGATACCCTTTGCCTCTCATTCCAGAATTACTCGACCAGGTAAAGAGTGCTCAAATCTATTCAAAACTGGACCTTCGGGGAGCCTATCACCTCGTACGAGTTAAAAGTGGTGATGAGTGGAAGACAGCCTCCCGGACCAAATACGGACTCTTCGAGTATCAGGTGATGCCCTTTGGGCTATGCAATGCACCCGCGGCATTCCATTATTTTATGAACAATGTGCTCCATGAACTGATGGATGTTTGTGTTCTCGTATACATTGATGATATCTTAATCTATTTGCAGTCCAAAGAGGAACATGTTGGCCACGTAAGGGCGGTGTTGGAAAAACTCTGTCAGCACCGACTGTTTGCTAAACTAGAAAAACGTTCCTTACACGTCACAGAGGTCGAATTTTTGGGCTTCATGCTTACTCCAAGAGGAGTTCATATGGACACACGTAAGGTTGAAGCTATTCTTCGATGGCCTTCCCCAACATCTATCAAAGGGGTACAAAGTGTAATGGGCTTTCCTAACTTTTATAGATGCTTCATACCACAATTCTCACAAATTGTCCACCCGATCACGTCACTTAGAAAAAAAAACAAGAAATTATTTTGGTCAGCAGAGGCAGAACTTTCCTTCCAAGAATTGAAACAAGCCTTCACCTCAGCGCCAATACTCTGGCACCCTCGACCTGACCTACCTTACGTAGTAAAAACTGATGCCTCCAGCATTGCCATGGGGGCGGTTTTATCACAAAAGGACCCTGAGACTGAGCAGCTTCACCCTATAGCATTCTGGTCACGCAAGTTTTCTGCACCCGAACGAAATTACGCGATAACCGACAAGGAGCTCCTGGCAATCAAGGGAGCCTTCAAGACTTATAGACATTACCTTTTGGGAACCAAACACACAGTTATTGTTATTAGCAATCACCGTAATCTACAGTATCCGAAAACTGCTAAGGTGTAATCCTCATGGCAACTCCGTTGGGCGTTATTCTTTGCAGAATATGATTTTGTGATTACCTACCGGCCTGGAGTTCACAATGGGAAAGCCGATGCCTTGTCAAGAATGGGAGAGGACCGGGATGCCTTCAACCCATCCGACCCCATAGCTATTATCCCTGAGGAACAGATTCAACACCAAATAGCTGTAACTACCTGCTGGGAAGAATTACAGACTGACCTCCAAGCCCACATAGATCCAACTGCCCAAAAGGAGTGGTTAAGTAAGGGAGAACAATATTCCATCAAAACTTATCTACTGTACTTCCAGGGAAGGTTGTACATTCCGGACAAGGGATTACGTACCGAAATCATAGCAAATTACCATGAGTCCTTGAAGGAAGAACACCCCGGGATCGCCAACACTAGAGCCAAAATCCAAAATAATTACTGGTGGCCCTCCTGGGGGAAGGACGTCGCCCAGTTCATTTCCACGTGCGGTGTCTGTGCGCAAAATAAATCCCAAAAACAAAATCCGGAAGGGCTACTAAGGCCTCTTGAAGTGCCACCAACACCATGGCATACATTATCTATGGACTTCATCACCGATCTACTACGGTGTGAGGGGTTTAACACAATCCTGGTTGTGGTAGACCTGTTATCCAAAATGGTGCACTTTATCCCACTGAAGGGACCTCCTACCGCTGCTACTTTGGCCACAGTATTTCTAGAACAAATCGTCCGACTGCATGGATTTCCATCCATATTAGTTTCAGACAGGGGGTCCCAGTTTGTTTCAGCCTTCTGGAAAAGATGCTGTCAACTAGCCCACATCGATCTTCGGCTCTCAACTAGTCACCACCCCCAGACCGATGGTCAAACGGAGATGACAAAGTAAACGCTTGAACAATACCTGAGGTGAATGTTACAACAAACAGGGGACTCCTGGAAAGACATTCTCTGGTTAAGTGAGTTCGCCTACAACATCTCAATTCATACTAGCACTGGACAGACCCTATTCTACATAATGAACGATCGGCATCCAAGAACACCCTCCTTCGACCCTCTGGACGAGTTGGAAATGCCAGCAGTGACATCATTGCATAAGAGAATCACTCAATCTCTTAAAGAAGCCAGCAAGAACCTAAAGCAAGCCAAGGAGTAGGAGAAGAAATGTGCGGACCGGCACAGGAAGGAGGCCCCAAAATATCGTGTTGGGGATAAAGTATGGTTGGCGTCTAAAAACATTCCTTTAAGAGGACCCCGTGCCTTTCGGCCATGATACTGGGGCCATATTCTATCAAGGCCATCATATATCCTGCGGCTATGAAATTGGATTTACCACCCAATTTACGAATCCACCCAGTTTTCCATGTCTCCCTTCTAAAGCCAGTAAAACAAGACACTCGAATTACAACACCAACCCCACCCGAGATCATTGCCGGTGAACTTGAATACGAAGTGAAGAACATCTTTGACTCCAAAAAAAGTATGTTAAAAACTCTACTATCTCATTAACTGCGAGGGCTACGGGCCCCAGGATCGTACATCAGAACCCGCCGAATTCGTCCATGCCCTGCCACTCATCAGGCGATTCCACCGGAACAACCCCACCAAACCGGGACCAGAGGGAAGACCCACCATGAGAGGGGCCTTGAGGGGGAGTGCTGTCATGGTCACTAGGCAGGAGACCAGCCCTCCACTACATACAGGGTACCAATGGACCAAGTCTTGGCACCTGTGGCGCAAAAGCTCATTTCAAAATGTGCTCAGCACACAGAATACCAGGGGCACATGCACCAAGGCCGGGCGGGGCCCGATTATCCCAGGGAAGGCACATGCAGAAGGCAGAAGGAGGAGCTAGGTGGGGTTACAAGGCAGAGCCTACAGGGAGTGGCTGGGGCCAGGCTATATAAGGGGGCCCCGTCCGAATATTGTCGATTCGCGTTAGTTTGCTAACTGCAACATAACGCTTACCGCCGACCAGAAGACTCTTACCTGATCTAGCACGTGCACTTCCTGTCTCCAGAACCCTTCGTCATCTACCGAGTTCAGCACGCGCACCTCCAGCCTACTCGACCATCTTACCTGGAATGCATCATCGCCAGAAGCATTGTCACTCGCTTCCCTCTCTACAGTCGCTGCCCACGCCTTACCTGAGAACGCACCATTGTTGGAAGCACAGTCATCTGATTTCTCTCTGCAGTCGCTGCGCAAGTCGTACCTGTTATCGCTTCATCACTGGAAGCTCTGCCATCTGCTCCCTACTCGGCCGCAGTCATACTCACCTTCCCGGAGTCCTCGACAGGTACAGCCCAGCAACCTTACCTGTTCCGAATTCTATTGACTCAGGACCTCCTTCAGGTGCTCCCTCCACGGAGATCCTCATCTCCAACCACCATCAGGAGCCGGATACCGTCCTCCAGCCATCGCCAACCCGCAGCACCTGCAAAGAGAGCAAGAGACACTAGGTGAGTGATCGCACAGAGCGTAACTCGTCAAAGCGGCATTACTTACGAACTTGGTGCAGTTTCAGAAACCACCCGCTTACCTACCAGAGGTGGAAACTCCCAGAGCTGCTCCCTTTGCCATCATGCGCTCCTGGGTCATCTTCATTGCTACAGGGGAGAAAGAACAAAATACCATTATGAACAATATCCCTTTGGATTGTGTACAAGGACACGGACAATAAGAAAGTCATAAACACTTACCTTCAAGACGGAATGGTTGCAGCCGGTCTGGGCCTCCGCAATCAGGACCAGTGACGTAACTAGGTCCATCCGCAGCACCCCTGCTGAAGGAAAGCAGGACAGAGAGCTCGCCCTTACATATTATCAGGTGAGCTTGCATGGGTAAAGTTCTGCGCACCACATTCTGGCACGAAAAGGCAGAAGGGAATCGCGACCCCACCAAGCTAGCCTCATTGTCTCTCATCCTCTCGCCAGAACAGGTCCAGCTTTCCATGCCCACGAGAAGGCAGCCGTTGGGGGAAAAAAAAGCGACCTGAGGGAGTCAACTCCAGAGAGGGCTCCAACCGTGCCCCAACGCCTCCGTGGAGACCAGGTGAGCGTAACAGAACGCGAAGCCTCTCCGAACCTCTGCCTGGGCGCTTTGAATACCTCTGAGACTGACCAGTTGGCCCAAATTCTAGGAGATTTACGGGCTGAAGTGCATGCCTCCAGACAAGATACAAACTCTCCAAGAAGGTATTTAATCATTGCTTGAGAACGAACCGATGATCTGACAAGACAGGTGCTTCAATTTGTTCCGTTACCTGGAAGTGCGCCAACCCCTGCACCAGAATTGCCACCAGTTCAAGTGGTACTCCCAGGAGCGGTACCACTAGCCCCACCAGAACGGTTTACTGGCAACCCCAACAAATTTGCTATATTCGTGAATCAGTGTCGCCTGCATTTCCGGTGCTGCCAGGTGCATTCCCGAACGATACTTCTAGCGTGGATTTTGTGCTTTCATATCTAGGACGCAGTGCAGCGGATTGGTCGATAGCTTTGGTCAACCAAATTGACCCTGTGCTGCACAACTTCGGGTAATTCCAAAGGGAATTGGAGAAACTGTTTGCAAGACACACCCAGGGGCAGGCCCTAGATAATGAACGGTTGTCCCTCAGACAGGGGAATCAGGATTTACTGACTTACATCGCCACCTTCAATCGTCTTATTGCCCAAACCAACTGCCCGAGCAGAAAAGTACTATGTTCTTTTACCGGAGATTTTGATGGGAACTAAAGGATGTGATAGCTCCAGTGGTCAATCCTCCCGAAGCCTGTGCCGAATACATCAACCTAACGTTGCAACTAGATCACAGACTACAAAGACGAAAGATGGACCGCACTAGGGCTGAGGGGAGACCTTTCTGTGTGAGATCCAGGGACAATCCAGGCAAGACCCACAAAACCACTGAAACAATGCAAATCGGGGGGTTACGGGCCCCTATATCCAAAGCAGAGAGAGAAAAACTGAGGCATGAACAGCTATGCCTATACTGTGGCAAGGCAGGGCATTTCCTTCGGGATTGCTCCACTAAACCTCCTAGAAGAACTGTTGGTGAAACGGATAATACCGATAAGGAACAGGACACGGCTCTGGAAAACTCCAGTGCCTGACAAGGGCAGGGGTCCCCTTGTCGAGCAAAAACCAGAAAGTCGTTCAGACCTCACATCTAGTCATTCCTGTACTCAAAGTTCACCACCAGCAACCATATAAGGTGCACGCATTTGAGGCGTATATAGACAGTGGAGCATATGGTAACTATATCGATCAGGCCCTAGCCACACGAATTGGCCTCCCACTTTGGCGTAAATCACAGGCGGAGAACATTACTGCAGTGGGTGGCTCACAACTATCCTCTGGGCCAGTAACGCATCACACCGAAGAAGTCATGCTGATTTGTCAGGAAGGTCATCAAGAGGACATCTCTTTCGATCTTATTCGGGCACCACAGTTCCAAATGATCTTAGGGATGCCGTGGTTAGAGGCTCATAACCCCAGAATTAACTGGAGAAAACTTGTCATTTGCAGCAACCCAATACCGAGACCAAGCCTATTCTGGCTCTTGCTGGTGCCCTGCCCCCGGAATATTTGGACTATCAAGATGTAGTTCAGAAAGAACAGGCAAATACGTTGCCTCCTCATAGGCCCTATGACTGCCAGATCGACCTGATATCCAGAACCCAAATCCTGTGCAGTACAATATATGCCTCCCCGTTGGGGAAAAAAAGAGACCTGAGGAAGTCAACTCCAGGGAGGGCTCCAACCATGCCCCAACGCCCCCGCATAGCCCAGGTGAGCATAACAGGCAATGACTTCACAGGTGCCAGTCAAAACATGGATATAAAGAAGCAAGTAGTGTAGCTAGTTACTCAGACACACTAAGGCATACTAAAACATTGCAATAGTAATACTGGGACAGTAATACCATTGAAAAAGCATAGTATATCAGTAGTGTCCTGGTGAGACAAGGCAATCCTTTGGCAACTTACCATGATACATAATTGGTAAGCGTGTCAGATCTCTGGAAACATGTACATAGTATAGAAACTAAGCAAGCTATAGCATTGTATACATAGACAGCATCCTAAATTGATGACTCCAAGCACTGCAATGGTGACAAACTGTTGGTGCATTTATCCTAATAACCTGAAAACATTGCTCTAAATGATGCATAGCAAGTCATGTAAATAGCAGGATATATATATATATATATATATATATATATATATATATATATATATATATATATATATATATATATATATATATATATATATATATTGGGAAAACAGTTGTTGGCCCCTAGACTGTGCTCTACCTCATTACTGAGCTGGTGCTGTTGGGCTAGCGCGGGCTAGGCTCTAAAGATTCGAGAAAATACTCGGTAAGGATGCAGGATAGCAGATAAACATTAACTCCAGCTTCAGCCATGGAATGCCCAAGCACTCACAACCATTTACTAAGTTTAAAATTACTTTATTTATCACAAGTAGTGCAAAATAATATTAAAAATCATAAAACAGTAGTAACTGGTCAGACCAGGTGTGAAGCAGCACTCACCCCACCGGGTGGAAAAACGCCACATGTTATGCTCGTCTCACAAGCTTCCTCAGGCTTGTAGTTGTTCCCAACTATTGTATTCTCATGTTTATATTACCTCTCAAGCCGTGTGGTGGACCCCTCCCACCTGCCGCCTGTGCGTCATGTGATAACCAGTCTAAATTTACTGCAGACAAACTCTATGCTTCGGTATGGTGGTGTATCCGCCATATTGAAATGTCTATGTTGTCTAAGGACTTAAATGTAAATGTTTAAAAATCGAACATTAATGGGCCAACTTAATAGTAGGCTAATGCGCGCAACCAGCAGGTATAGAAGAAGTCAAACACTCCACGGCTCTGCGGGGATAAAGCATATCGACTAAATTACGAGATTTTGCGCCATTATATAGGATCTACCATTGGTCCCCTCAAAAAGCGTATTCTGTAACACTATGGAGCAATATAAAATGGAGATCCCCTTTGGAGCTACATTTTGGTGAAAAGCATAAAGAAAAATACATCAGAGATGAGTTTTGTAGGTTTAGCACACATACCACAACACAAAAGGTTGGGTAACAGAGAACTTAAGTTACGCCAACTAGAAGCAAAGTTAATCTGCAAATTTGACACCTTAAAACCCAATGGCCTGAATGTGGACTCTGAGCTTTTTGTGTTTTTACATGACTAAATATGTACGATCAGCTTGACAGTCAGTCATTTTAGCTATCTTTTGGTTTTACATACAATTCCAACTATAGTTATTTTTAGTCAGCCACACGGCTTGCGAGGTAATATAAACACGAGAATACACTAGTTGGGAACAACTACAAGCCTGAGGAAGCTTGCAAGTCAAGCAGAACGCGTGGTGTTTTTCCAACCGGTGGGGTGAGTGCTGCTTCACACCTGGTCTGACCAGATGCTGCTGTTGTTTTGCACTACTTGTGATTAATAAAGTAATGTTAAACTTAGTAAATGGTCATGAGTGCTTGGGCATTCCTTGGCTGAAGCTGGAGCTAATGTTTATCTGCTATCCTGCATCCTTACCGAGCATTTTCTTGAAATCTATAAATATCCAATATGGTACAGGTGTAGCATGTGATATGGACATGGGCATCAGTTTTCTGAGATGATTTTGCATTCTCTTGTACACAAGAGACAGTCCTTATTTTTATTTTCCATAGTCATTAGCATACCAAGTGTAACATATGTCTCTAGCTGACCAATGGTCTCTCTTGGATCTGGTCATTTCTGTGACAAAACTGTGCATATACTGACATCTGCGCAAACCAAACATGGGCATAGTTTCAGTGTCAATTAGGAAGCCTCAGTGACATAGGCTATAGAAGTTCATTCATGGGATTCAAGCCATCTGTTCCCTGCCCTGTCTGCATTCATGCAAGCATCGTTGGACGAAATGGAGCAAACAAATCATTGGTTTCATGATGGTGCTGAACACATTCTATTCTGCTGCAGCACTCTCTTAGCTCTCCCTCATTCCAGAAAGTTCTCCTCCTCATCTAGCCTCGGTACAGATGTTATCATGGCACTCTGGCATAGGGTGATCTCTGAACAATTCAGAAAATGCAGATCTCAACAGACCCTCATGTTGCTCACAACAAGGGTCAATATGTCTATTTCAATGAAAACACTGGGGTACATATTTGATATGATATGATATGATATGATAAGGCATTTGTAACGCGCCTATACACAGGTGTTTCAAGGCGCGAAAACGTATACTCCATCCCCTACGTCTTCTTTTCCCAGTTTAGGACAAAGGCAAACGCATTCCAATTTTGTAGCATGGATCCAAATTCTCTCTTGCTGTCTATGCGAACAGATTGAATAACGGAATTATGATAACATGTACCATTTCGAAACACAGCAGGGACAAACATTTTAATTTGATGCAGTTTCTACGAGGCAAATCTTTGTCAGCCCGGATTCAGGCAAAACAGCTTCTTCTGTGTACTTCTCAAAGTGAAGCAGTTATTATGCTCAGACTCTGAGGCCTCGACGGCATTCCACAGAACAGTTCTACTCAGCAACATCGCTTGGCACGAATGTTTGGTTGTCGAGCCATGCTATATCCTGATCAGTCTGGATCCACTTGGATCAGTAGGCCAGTCTTCCCCACATCAGATGTAAACCAAGAAATCAATAAAAAGTGCAGTATCAGGAATTGCATACGGTACTGCTGTTGTTTTCAAACAAGGCAAAGTCATTCATAACTGCATTGCATAAACACTACTCTTCACAATTCATACAAGGAGAAACCTGTTTCTGTCTCTGTCAGAGACAGCAATGCTAGGATCTCAGTGTCAGGCCATTCTAATTCAATGTGTATTAGTACAGAAACTGACAAAAGAGTGTCATAATTCAAGCTGATGTGAACTCTGTGAAACACCTTGCCTTCACTTTCTCTGCATGATGCAACTGCTGTAGTTACTGCTCTAAGACATTCAGGTAGCACATAACCAACAGGACCCAATGCAAAGGAACAATATCCCCATGGACTATCTCCCCCCTCATGTTCTTGGACAAGCACTGCTTAAGCACATCCATCTTTCACATATATAAACACAACAAATCTCTTCACATAATTAAAAATCTCCAAGACTGTGACAAAAGCGTTCTCACAGTAAGCATCCCATGTCAATGCTGATGCAACATGTTATCTCGCTGGAGCAATTCTCATACCTTCCCTCAACAAGAGGCACCCTACATAGGTGTCCTCAAGTTGACAAGACTGGTACTCATTCAAAGAAACTTTCTCTCCTGCATTTGCATGATCCTTCAGTATGCTAATATTGCTCTTCTGACATACTTCACAACAGTCTGTTGCTGCTAGTAACAATGTTCAAAATTGTAGCAACTCTAATCTATCAACCTGTACTCTAAGCACTCTTCTATAAATGCTAGTGCTGTCAGTGTATCCTTCTGGTATTCTAGCAAAGGTCAATGCATCAATCACAGAATAGTATGCTCCTTGTGCAGAAATCATGGTCAATCTGTCCTCTACATACATTGCAAAATGGTATGGCAAAGCACTGTCACCCTTTGTAAAAGCTGGCAATTACTGTCATATATTCTCTCAATTACACCTTTCCCCACCAAATCAGAAGGCAATGCTAAGTACTGTGTTGAAGCATTTCCCTGCAAGGATATTGTCAGGTATACACCATCAGAACTGCACTGAATCACTGTGTACAATTCTCTCAACACATTTACTCCCAATAGGTTCTCTCCATAATGGGACGTCAGCAAGTGGCATTTCTCTATTAAGGGACCAACAGTTATGGGTACTGGCTGTGACATAGGGCATAATTCTGGCGTACATGCAAACCCTGCAGAAACATTCTGTCACCCTGACAACACAATATCTGGAACCATTGTGCTGTCAATGGAACATTATTGTGATATGGTATCTATCACAACTGAGTCAGCCCTAGGTAACTTCTTTTCCTGGGTCACCCCTATCTCCTGATTCTCTTGAACTGACTGGTGCACTGATTCTGGGACCACTTCTCAGTTGTCTAAAATAGTTCTGTCTCTCCCGTATTGCTCTCAGTCCACTAAGGTACAGACTAATTATTTCATTTTCTAACCCTGTGGGTTTTTTCTCAACAAACAAATCTTCACAACACGTGTGAGTTTCCAAACAAACCTCAGGCATCTTTAAACAAAACTTTTCTCTAGCCTGGCAAATATGTGCACACATTTAGAAAAAAAAACTATTTCAAACAATAACTTGGAGCAAGCTCACCTAATTTCAAAGAGAGTCAACGTTATCTCCCATCAAACTCAAACTCGATTTCTGTGCCTGGTAATTTTCATCCAAAAGAAGATGCAAACAGCATCGCGGCTTCAAGGTAATTTTCATCCTGCTTGGAAAGCAGTAATCCTCCAGTACTCCAGTCCCAAAAACCGTCCTTGATCATCATTGGGAGGGCCCCTGTGCAGGCACCATTTGTAACACTAATAATTCTATGCTATGGAAACAAAAAGAAGATCACAGCAGACACAGAAATGTATAACAAGAATGCATGTTTATGTAGGCATGGCAGAATGTAATCTATCAATGAGAACCAAACTAGTAATGAAAGCACCCAGCAATTGGCCTCTAGCAACAACAGCTCACCAGCCCCTTCACTCCAACAGTCTACTCTACTGAACCCACATCCCAGAACCTCTCAGCCAGCTCTGAGACTGACCCCAAAAAACACTGTTAAAGTTATACATAATAGCATTTGACATGCATTTGCAATTGCATGCGTAGAAAGCATTCTATGGAAACCAGCATTCTATGGCTACGTAAATGCATATTTCAACATAGCATAATCTTGTAATGTACTGGGACAAAGTGACATGACATGTTCTCCTATATTCTATTCTAAGAACAGCAAGCATATCGCTAACATTCCTGTCTTTTCGCACAAGACAGTCTCATGCTATCTCTTTCTCCGCAGCCAGCCATTCAGCCAAGGTTATTTTTGCAGTGAAGGCTAAATCTGACAGTCTGCCAAGAGACAGATTGTTTTGAAAAACATTGCTTCCACTATGTTCAGCTGTAAACACATGTTGCTTCTGCGCTCAGCAAGAACCAGATTCATGATGGGCAAAACACACAATAGCTCTTCGAAATACTGAATGTGTGCTTTACAAAATAACAAGCTAAATATATATTTCGACATGGCTCTCAGCAAATATCGATCTATGAGAGTCCAAAACAAACTATAATGCTAAACAAAGTTCATACTAAATGGCTGCATGAATAAATGAATAAATGGATCAGCCCATGCTAATTTAACCATAGAAAATGCAGATTAACACCCTTGAAACTGTCCTCTAGTAGCACATGTTGATAGATGGCTGAGGCACTTTGCATCTTGCACTGACATGTATTTTGAAACAAAGGTTATTACTGTTGTCATGGCATAAGGGATAACAGAACAGATGTAGCAATTCTCATCATATGCTCTCTCCCTGAACTTTCTCATGTGCTGGTACCACATATTATTCCCCAGGTAAGCTGAATTATCAAGATAGGTAGTTATCCCCTGTTATCTTTATCTACATTTCTCTTTTGTCACTTGACATGCTCACCGAGGTCAAAGACATTTTTGTTATTTGTGCTCATGCTAGGAAAAATCATAGGAGTTGTTTTTTAATGGGACCATTAGGAAAATAAAGATTTGGAAATGTAAGATACAGAAAGATGAAGAAAATACAAAAGCATATGTATATTAGGCACAGACGTCTAGAAAAACATTTGGTGTGCCATCCCAATACTTGTTGAACTTGTGCTCTATCTATAATCACATTATCCTCCTCACAAATCATTTTTAATACAGGTGTTCAATTTACATTCGTAGATGCACAATCTTCTCAATTATCGCAATTAAGAGTCTCCGTATCAATGGACCATTTTTAGGGTCATTAAGAAAGAATGTGAATATTAACATCTCTCTGAACAAGAGCAGGGTATGACTGAAGTATAAACACACAAATACCAATTTCAAGCAAATTTGTGTCACTGTCAACGGACATCATATATTGGCCCTGAAACAGATATGCTCCTAAAAACGAATCTGGGTATTGATCTCTCTTCCAATTTCTCATCAGGATCTAGAGTTTAGGCATAGTACTGGTGCAATATTCATTCTTTCAAGGAATTTCTAGAAAGTACATTTTAGCCTCGAGAAAACTCTGCTAGTACATACACTTCCTGCTAAAATGTTGAGAGTCCAATGAATTCCAGTCCAAAAGAAATATGTGCTAACCACACACTTTTTTATCGTACACACAGAAATTCTTCTTCTTGTCTTGCTTCTTGGTCAACAGGTGCTTGAGGGAGGGTCTCGTCTTTGTAGATTTTTATATCTCCTAAATGCAACCAAGCTCTTCTTCCCGATACCTTAACTGCTGTAGGGGACACTTCCTCAACACAAAAGGGGCAATTAATCTCGGCTCATGCCATCTACAGGTGACATTCTTGATGCAGATTTGGTCTCCAACATACAACTTCAGAGGTGGCAATAATTCACTTGGGTTGGTTTCTGGGCTGTCCTCTTTCATGTTCATTGACCCCTCACTCTGTAGCTTGACTTGATCTGCAATGGAAGAAACACTGGTAGTCATACATTTATTTAATAAAAAAAATATCTCTATTAACTTTTTAAAAATATACTGGTTACAATGAAATACCATGAATTAATACATCATCTCCAAATTTATGTGGTCCTGTTCAACCCTCAACTTCCCTCCCCAACCCCCAATTGCTTGTGTGTAGTCTTACTGCCTTAGTTTTTTTTATCCTGAACACACTCGCCCCAGCCTTGTCTTGTACCATTTAGTCTGCTCTTTCGTCATTGTCCTGACTGTACAACGTTACCGTAAGGGCGATCCAATGCTATATGTCTACTCTGGTTTCTTGTTTTTGCTCCCCTAGCGCCTTCTCCCACCCCCCCCGTTTCCGCTGTTGACCATTTCCTTAGGTCTTCCAACCATCTATCAATACTCAGACCTTTTTCCGCCTTCCACTGCATGACTATTCTGTGTTTGGCCAGCACATATATTAGGTCTTTGATCATTCCCATAGCTTTCTGTTTAGTGCCTCTCATGAAGAGCCCCAGTTTGCATCCCTCCGTGGATTGACTGTCTACGTTTAGGCTCCCTGTGGCCACTTTGTTTGCAATGTGCCTCCAAAATTGTACAATGGCAGTCATACATGTCAAATAATTGTGCATTTCATCACCTAGAGCCTTCGCTGCACTCTGGGTATCACTCCTGACTCTGGATGGAGGCTTAAGAGGTATCCACATGCGACGCCCTGTCACAAACTCGTGGCTCATAAGATGGTGGTCTGAACCTTGCTGACTTCGAAGGGCATATAAAGCTACGAGTAGTCAATATAGCCATCCCTTTTTCAATGTTAACTTTATCTTGGCTATCATCACTCTGTTGAGTCTCTCATATATCTTGTTTGCTTGAGGATGATAAGCAGAATAAAATATATGCTATATGCTCAAAGAAGACCTATTTGTTCAAATAGCTCATTGACAAAATTTGGTCCATTATCGGACCTTAGCACTCCGCACACACCCCATCTAGGCAATACTTCATACACTAAAAACGTTGCTGTGCAAGTGGCATCAGGGTGTGTATAGGAACCGGCTTCGATCCATCTCGAGAAGGTCCACACAACCACTAAAAGATACCTGTATCCATTACATGTCTGCAGCATATCAACGTAATCGATATGCAAATGTTGAAATGGACCATTTGACTGGGTATTACTCCTCTGATTCTTCTCAGTGTATTCACAGCTGTACATTTTTGACACACAATGCAATTCACAAGGAACTGTGCAACGTGATCCATTCGATTGGGAACAAACCAGTCTGCTGAAATTGTGGCAGCAAGACTTTCTCTGGTTATATGCATGGGGTAATGCAGCTTCTCAAGCGCAACTTTCAATAGCGCTGGCATCACTGGCTTTCCAGTGCTGTCCTGTCTCCATAATGCTTCTGTGGGAGATAAAGAATCCCCCTACGTCCCCATAGCCCTTGCTCTTCTAGTGGGGCTCTGCTGTGAATCTCTGTTAGTTGCGTAATTGACAGCATATTGAACTCCTCTTGTGCCAGCATGCTCCTACTTAATATTTCTTTAATATTTTCAGTTTCAAAACTCGAAATTTCTGAAGAATATGCAACTCTTTTGGCTTCTATGTCTGTGGCTTAATTTCGATGAGAGATAAAGTCTGTTTGTTTAATATTTACTGTGCATTTTCCGACTGCTATGGCTACTGGGAGTTGTAGTGCCTTAATGAGCCTGTGCAATAAAGACGCATGTTGCACTGGAGTGTCGTCTGCGCACAGATAACCCCTTCTTTTCCTGCATTATAGTCCTGCATGTACAGTTGATGTCACATAGGCAGAGTCAATGTATACTGTCACTTCCTGCCCTTCATGTTTTTTGAGCACATCAATAAGCGCTACCAAATCTACCGCTTGTGCTGAACAGTGAGACAGTAGTCTTGCCCTTGCCACAACCTCAAATTCACCTTTTAATCTGTGCATTACAAATGAGCAGCCTGAATGCCTCTCCCCATTAGTTTGGTCAATTTTTGAAGAACCATCAATAAAGAGAATTTCACCTCCTGCTTAAGCCTTTTCTTTCACACAGGGTATATCATCATAAAATTTGACTTAATTTGAGCAGTCATGCACATGATCACCTTTTTCTACAGGTTCAGCTACAAATTTGGCTGGGTTCACTATTTTATACCTCAATACCTTAATTGCTGGATTAGAAATCATTACCTGATATGCAGATGTTCTTTGTGACATCTGTGTACCCTTGAGTTTCTCTAAAATGGCAAATAAGGCATATTCCTCATATAGAGTCACGGACCAGCCCATTGTAATACTTGTGGACTTCTCAATTGCAAATGCGGCAGCAGCCAAAGATTTTTCACATGTGTAGAGGAGGTCCCAAATATGGCCTGCACTCCAGACACCCATGTTGAGATGCCAGAAACATACTCACCAAGATATGTGACTTACAAGGAGCAAATGAAACAACAGAGAGCCACGGTGGGGCCCTGTCTAGTACCCATCAGAAGGACATGTATACCTATTGAAGCGCCAATAACCAGACAAACGTGGGCTGCAAGGTATCCACTGAGACAACCATACCAGCATCTGACACGAAACGAAGATTACTTACAGACTGTACCCGAAGAGACCCACAGAGCCTTAATGGAAGGGAATTGGTGACGAAATAAGAGCCCAGACGTGACGTACAGATAACCATAAAATGACGAGCAAAAGAAGGTACGCAAGGACGAACTGTAAAGAGTAATGATGTGACAGATGTATAAGAAGATACCACATTGCAGCACAAAGAACGTATCCATGATCGAATTGTGCAACTGACTGAATGAATGGAAATAGGCTCGGAACGCAAGAAGCTCAGTAAACGGTACTGCTTGCAATGCTTAGTAGAAGCTTAGAGTGGCACGCGCCAATTATATATCTACTTCAATGAAGCACGCTATACAAGTGCGACTCCATTTTGTGAAGCAGAACTAAGCCCAGGCTGCAAGGGGCCATCAAGGCAGAGATTCATATTCCAGCTAAAGCCAGAAGGGAAAAGCGGAATCGAAACTCAGCAAGTAGTAGGTCATGCTTGGGAATTCGAGGTCAACTCCAGGAATGGAGGAGAGCGGCAACCATGAAGAATAGAAACTTCAGAGCATGACTGCCAGCCAGTGAAGGTCGAGATAAAGAGGCCCCAGACAGGTGGCTAGGCTGAACAAATAATCAAATATACGAAAAGAAGGAAAATGAAGCAGATTCATGGTGAACAGACACGTGACTAGCCAATGGCAAAGAGGTACCAATGTCCGATGTCACCCAGAACCCGAGGATGCCATAACTTTTCCTGATAAGAAGATACAGTTTCGGCCATCCTCAGCCAACTAATTGACACATAGCCCTAGAGGTACTGATTGATGGAAGGGAGGCAGGGTGAATCTTGGGTCACTCCGCATCTGGGTGTCCATTCTGCATGCTGCTATTAAAGTGGAGATTTATGCCTAGGGGTGTAACCCACCCAATCATAATGGACCAAATAATCTAGGATCCTATAGTTTGTAGAACCAATAAGACGTCGTATTTGTAGTGACGTCTATTAAAAGTGATGTAGTGGGATGGGCATAGACGCCCGCCCGATAAGAGTTATCCAATCCGCACACACTGTTACCCTATATAGATATAGCACCTATACTTAAGTTACCTTTTCCAACCAATAGAATTGCATGTCAAACTTATGAGTTTTACACGTCAATGATAATGCAAATTTGCTATAAATGTTACTGTCAGCATGATGGAGTTGGGAGTTGAAGCGAGAAAGGGGATCGCATCATTGATGATTACCATTTGTTTCCCTGTTTTTTGTACTTGTCATTAAACAGACTTCCCTTTTCCAAACTATTTGCGTTGTCCTTTTTTGAAGTGTGTCGGAGTAAGTGAATCCTGCACCTTAACCTCCTCAGGGTGCAGCTATCTTATTTTACAGGTACTAGAGTGTGAGGTCTGACCTATGGGCCCGTCAGAGGAGGCTCTGCCCTCCTGTACGCTTGGTAGCATGAGGATGGTTCGACCATCAACTATTGATTGATTAATACTAAGACACCCATAGACCGACGGCACGAAGTAACTCTAGGCCTTCGGCAATATCACGAGTCCTTTGCCATTCTGCTGAGTAGACTGAGAAGCTTCCCGTGGACAATGATAGAGTAAGTCCATCAAATCTGCAGTAGGTCTGAAGGAACCTGCCTTTCGAAGCATCACCCTTCTCATTCCCACGGGCAGCGGATCGGACGAAAAGACCGCAAGAGGGGGGAAAAAGGAGGGGTTGTGATCCCGAAGTTCCAGAGAGGAAAAGATGCGAGCGGTGAGTGAAACAATAAACTCATTACTTTGGCAAATGTTTTGTAGGCATTAGAACAAGTAAGGGAAAGGTAACGGAGGGTGGCGGAGAAAATAAAAATAGTCAGAAGTAGAGAAGACTGTATATATATATATAAGGGGTTAATGACTCGAGTATAAGGGATAAAAGGTGAGGTCACCGGGAGGACACCCGAGAGGAAAAGGTAAGGTTACTGGGAGTACACCCGAGAGGAAAAAGTAAGGTTACCGTGAGGACACCCGAGAGAAAAAGTAGGTTACTGGGAGGGCACCCAAGAGAAAAAAGTAAGAAGATTAGCCTTGTTCCTGCGCTTTAATACAGCGGTCAGAAGAAACGTGAACTCAGAGCCCACATAATGGGGGACGATTAGACTACGGTGACGATTAAAGACGGCACTAAAGGGGTTCCTTTAAACCCAAGGTCAGGGTATTGATTAGAAGACAGGTACATGTGTGTCCAGCTGGTGTCCGTCTAGTCTGTCAAATGTCTGTCATGCGTGTCCTGCTATATGTCAAATGCAAAGAATTGTATCGTTGATTGTTTGAAATGAAGTTTAGGCTTTACACGATTCCGTAACTAAGAGGCAATCGCCAATGGATTGATGTTCTTGAGTAAATTGATGATATAGAATTTTGGCGGGAAAGATTGGGTTGGAGCTTGCGTATTTGGTGCTCGCTCATACTGTTGGACGTGTGAAAATTACATAAAATATTGTTGGTAATGAAATTTGAGAATGAAGGAGGTTACCCCACTTGCCCATTTGTGCAAGCAATTACCCAAGCATGCAATCAAGCTTAAGAAGTATAGTGCTGAGTGGGTTAAGGGTACCGGCCACAAAATGTTTATGCCGTGGCCACAGAACGGGACTTTATCTAAAGCCGTCTTACAGCATATGACGATTTATCTGCATGCCACATACACAGGCAAGAAACTAGAGAAACGTCTTGCTGTTCTAGAACTGGGGAAAATGTTTGAACAGCCAAAGGAGGAAGAGCCTCCTGCAGATTGGATACTAAACGTATGCACAGAGGGGATGAGATGCCTACCGCGCCACCAGCCCCGCCTAAGCCAGAAATCGAGGGGGGTAAGTCAGAGGGACTCTACCCGTTAAGAGAGCTTAAGGCAGCTACCGGGTACAGCAACCCTGCATATGAGTCACCTATGTACAGTAGTGACGAAATCGAGGGACCAGGAGAGACGCGATGAGGAAAGGAAAGACGAGGCACAGATTAGTGCACCCCTCGTTAAGGAGAGAGAGAGAGAAAGAAATGGAAGGGAAGCGAAGGCAGAACTGATGAGATAGCATTTGCAAAAGACGAATGGATGGGAGGACAGATATTGTTGAAACTTGATGGTAAAGGAAGTGATAGTATAAGGCAGAGAGAAAAGTCTGATGAGGCACAAAGAAGGGAAAAGTAGAATGAAAAGGAAGTAAGGGACGAGAGAATAAGAAAGAGAGATAGGCTGAGGCGAGAACAGCTTTATTGCGATCAGCAAGAAAAACAGCTCGATCGCAAACAGAAGGCAGTCTATGAACAGTACAGACAGAATCAGCAAAGGTTGGAAGAACAGCAAATAGTACGTGAAAAGAGAGTAAAGAGACGGGAAGATGAGGAAATTAGAAGGGCAAAGGAACGTAGAAATTAAAGGAGAAGGGAAGAAGATAAGACTAGAGAAGAAGCGAGGAAGCGCAAGGAAGTCGATGGTGATATAGAACGCAAACGTAGACAAAGGGCACGGGATCTTGAATATTTGGGGTGGGAAGTTAAAAAACCCAATCCTTTTGTAGAATGGGAAGACATCGAAGAATTCTTCCCTGCAAATGAGTCAATATCAGGCACGAATGGGCAAACATTGAAGATGACTTCGACTCCAGAAGCATTGGGGAAACGATTGATAAAATATGGTGTGCAGTCAAAAAGTCGAAAAAAAAGTCAAAAGGCAGAAATGTCGAAAACAAAATGTCGAAAATAAAAAGTTGATTATTTTTTTCATTTATATGTATTTTTTGGGTTTAGTAAGTAAAAAAAAGGGGTAAAATAAAAAAAAATTGAAAAAAGGGGGCTGGGGGAGAACCCTCCCATTTCGAATTAAAACCTAATGAAAAAGAAATTTGACTTTTTTTTCAACTTTTTTATTCTATTTTTTGACTTTCAACATTATTGTTTTCGATGTAATGACTATAAACCTAAAATATACAATGAAATGGGGCTGAAACAAATTTCCCAAGGGGGAAGGGAAGATGAGCGCTTGGAAAGCACTCAGATGTATGACACTGAGGATGTCACCTGAAGTAGTTGGAGCAGGGGACTGTCCCTGGATAGGCTAGAAGTTATTAAGAATGAAGAAGATGTAAGGAGTTGCGTGAACTGGAAACAATCAGCATCCAACTCCGGTGGGGAAACGGAGGACGAGAGACATGAAGAAGGGAGACAATGCGAGAAGTGGCTCTGAAGGGACCAAGGGGTACGATGGCCAGACACTAGCGCGTCTGCACCTAGGGTATCGGGGTTCTCCGTGCAGCCTCGCCGACATGAGGGAATACCGCGCTGTCAGAGGGGGGAACCAGCACCTGCCTATGTAGACAGATTGAAGACATTGCCAGGTAGACGGTGATGCAGGAATGCTACCCCAGCGATAGACAGGAGAGCTATGGGGAAAGAGAAGGAACAGTGCACATTTCAGTTCCCTCTGCTAGAAAAGGGGGGCACAAGACCACAATATATCCCATGGCCACACATGGATCGAGAGAACTTGAAAAACAAGCTTCCAATGCTGACTTCGTGAGCCGAGAAATGGTTACACGAGTTAGAAAAAATGACAGGGGGGTGTCACGTTGGCTATCGGGGACATTAAAGGTCTCCTGATCACCATACTGGGTGAGAGAGCAGACGATGTATGGAAGCGGGCTGGGTACCCTAGGGTAACCATAACTAACACTACCCATGACGGAGCACCATTTAATAATTGTAGAGCAGCAGTGTGGAAAGCGCTACGAGTGCTGTACCCAGACATTTCCGATATGGGAGCTATAATGACTCGAAAAATGAAAGAGTCAGAGGATCCCTTGATTTATATCGAGAATTTTCAAGACGCGTGGGTGCTCGAAACGCATGAATCTTGGACGAAATCGATCCCTTTATTCTACCATATATTGTGCCAATGGTTGCAAGAACCGGTGCAGAAACAGCTCAAGAAATTGGTAGGAGTATAAGCTAAATCATAGGCCAAAATACAGTTGACAATTACACACTACTGTAGATTGTTGCAAGAAAAGAATTGAAAAAAGGAGGCAACTCGTAAAGGTGAGGAAGCGAAGCTGGTGCAAAAGAAACTCTCAAAGTATGCTCTTGAGGGACCCATGCTGACAACCCAGCTGAGCCAAGCACGCAACAAGTGACTAACCCATTGCAGAATAACCAGGGTAGTGCAGGTTTTTACCAGAGGATTAGGGGACTTAGAGGAAGGGGATGGCAGAGTAATCAGGGAGGATTTCAAAGTAATCAGGGAGGTTTTCAGAATAATCAAGATGGCTTTCAGAACGGGCATATGGGCAGTCCAGCAATGCCAGATGGACAGATGGTCCGACCACTGCCAGTGTGTTGGCTGTGTGGAATGACAGGACATGTGGCGCGCATGTGCAGAAGCCAAGGCATGTGGCAAAATGGCCAAGGGATGGGAACAGGCATAGTGAATCAGCCTGTCGTCCCACAACAAGACGGTGCACAGAATCACGCAGTGCAGCAGCAGGCGCCAGGCTTGCAGCAAGGTACGCCACAAGGGGTTCAACCCTCGAATATGAGGAATTTGCCACAGGGGCAATCCCAACAGGCACTGCCGCAAATGTCACAGGGCACTAACTCCGGAGGGGGAGTCAACCCTGGAAATGGGGGAAATCCCCAAGTATACAGTGGACCACACCTATATATACAATAGGACAGCTCACGGGAAACTCTGATATGCTCTATACTATCAGTGACACCAGACCGTATCAGGGAACCTAGGGTAAATGTCGTCATAGTGGGGAAAGAATATTCCTTCTTAGTTGACATGGGTGCAACACGCTCGTGCATACGATAAGGCAAGTTTTCCTTGTCCGGCCAGGCCATAGACACTCAGAGTTTTACAGGAGCTCACAGTAGAGTTCCCTTTATGGACAATCTCCCAGTCTCTGTGGGGGAATGCGAGATGAATGTGCCCTAGTTATATTCACACCAGACCCCAGTAAATATTTTGTGTCGAGATTTAATGACAAAGTTGAATATGACTATATCGTTAACAGAAGAGGACATAGTATGCTCCACTCCAGGAATGCATTATTCGAATGTGTGCAAAATGGTCAGAGCGTACTCCGGACGTATAGCCATGAGAGCTATACCATTAGAACCGGAAGTCTTCGCATATGGCGTGAGTGTGCTTATGGAGGAATTGCCAGGCCTCACAGAAAGAACTATGAGAACCCCTGATGAGTTTCTATTCAGACCAAGAATACCTATGCATGAAGAAGAGGGACAAGTATTTCCCTTATCGATACATATCGCAGCAGTACGAGGGAAGGCAGTAATGGTCGAAGGGTACGATGATAAAGGCAGACAATGGCGTGCAATTATCGCCATTGAAGAAAGGTACCGGGTGACTGATGTCACCGATGATGATCTGTTCGAAGAACACCCTGACACAGAAGAGACAAGGGTGGAAGTAAGTTTCATATTTTGGGTCAAAATGATCAAATGAAAAGTGCCACAGAGAATAATGTTGACACTGATCCGCCCCACATACTTTGATGACGATATGGCCCAGATGCCGGTCTCAGTATGGACTACAGGACCCTATGACGTAGGCCTCCTGAAAGGAGCAGGAGAAGTGAACATTAAATTGAAACCAGGAGCAATTTTACCAAGGCCATGAAAATATCCCATGTCCAGAGAAGCGGATGAAGGGATTGCGAAGACAATTTCCGCCACGATGGAGCAGGGCCTCCTTGTGAAGTCAGAATCACCCTGCAATACAGTGATTTACCCCGTCAAGAAATCAAAAGGAGGGTCGTGGCATTTAATCCAAGATTTAAGAGCATTAAACAATATTGTTGAAGCTGAGTTCCCTATAGTCCCTAATCCATCTACGATCTTGTGTAACATACCGATCGAGGCGAAATACTTCACGGTGATTGATTTGAAAAATGTTTTTTTCTCAATCTCCCTACACCGTGACTCACAAGATCTGACGTCCTTCACGTTCAGACAAATGTGCCTAAAAAGTATGAGGTTGCCACAGAGGTACTGTGAGTCCCCATCCATTTTCAACCGAGTCTTACAAATGGACCTGGGCAACATTACAGTAGACAGTGTTGTTTTGCAGTATGTGGATGACATTCTGATCTGCAGCACCACTGAAGAACAATGCAGGCACGATTCTATCCAGCTTCTGACTATATTGGCTGAGAAAAGATATAAGGTTGACAAAGAAAAGTTACAATACAACAAGAGGTGCTCTACATAGGCCGGCTAATCTCGCATGAGGGGAAAAGGGTCACCCCAGAAAGGGCTGAAGCTATCATGAACACGGCTACGCCGCTCACGATAAAACAAATGCAGAGCTTCGTAGGCCTGTGCAACTATGTTAGGGTATGGGTCTTCGATTACAGCACATATATCAAGCCCTTGCTCCAGGCCCTGAAGAAGGCCTGAGCGACAAAAGAAAAATTTGAATGGACTGAAGCGATGGAAGAGGGGTTCACAGAACTAAAGAGAGCAATTTGTCCGGCTCCAGTTCTCGGGATTCCTAATTATGCAAAGGAATTCTACCTGTTCTCGCACAAAAATGGCAATGTTATGACGGCAGTACTTGCTCAAAAAACCCTGTTGGGGTACAAGCCCCTGGCGTATTACAGTGGGAATCTGGATCCAGTAATGAGAGGCCAGTTCCCATGCGAACAAAGTTTAGCTGCCGCAGCATACGCCATAGAGAAGGCGACAACCATTGTAATGGGATGCTTCATGACGTTATATGTTGAACACTCAATATTTGCCATTTTAGAGAAACCAAAGGGCACATTGACATCTCAAAGTGCCTCTGCCTATGAGGTAATCATATCAAATCCATCGATAAAAATAGTTTGATGTAAAACAGTGAATCCAGCTACATTCATAGCTGAACCAGTCACTGAAGGTGAGCCGATACATGACTGTGCAAACTACGAAGAATTCTATGATGAAATCCCCAGGGCGAAAGAAAATGCCATAGCGGGAGGTGAGATCGTTTTCATTGACGGATCTTTCAGAATCGACCAAGAAGACGGACAAAGATATACGGGCGTTGCTGTAATAAAACACATAGGGAACAGAGAATTCCAAGTACTCGTTAGTGCACGTATACCATCTCATTATTCAGCACAGGCTGCAGAATTATTGGCATTGATAGTTGCCATTGAGAATCATGCAGACCAGGAAGTAACAGTGTACAGTGACTCTGCCTATGTGACGTCCACAGTGTATGCAGGACTAGCGTGCAGGAAGAGGAGGGGCTACCTCCGAGCAGACGGCACGTCAGTGCAGCACGCAGCCTTATTGGATAGGTTGATCAAGGCACTACAGCTCCCAGTGGGCATAGCGGTCATGAAATGCACCGCTCAAATTTCGTGTCATGTGGAAATCACGCAGCAGACACGGAAGGCAAGCGTATGCCATCCAAAAATGAGACAATCATGGCAGTAGAAGTGGCACGCACCCATGAGCGTATGATGGTAACTCGAGCCACACCAGTGGCTTATAGTAATATGGGGCAAACACAATTGATGGAGCTACGAGGGGAGGCACCACAGGACGAAAAGAACCTGTGGAAATGACAAGGGTGTTCTTTGAACCCCCCGGACGGATTGTGGAGGCAAGACAGCACTGTTAAACCAGTAATGCCTGTAGCCCTACTAAAGGTATCACTAGAACAATTACACTACCCATTCCATATGACAAAAGAAAATCTAGCCACAACACAGAGGGTGGTTAAAGGAGACCTACGAGAGAATGCAAGAGGAGAAGAAGAGACACACAAAACCTTTTTCCTAACACAGCTATACAGGTAATGAAGCCTGCTCCTCCAACAAGCATGCCTGAGAATCCTCCAGCAAAAAAAAGTCACATAGACACATTTAGAGATGTAGTTATAGCTAATTACAAAAAGACATTAAGAATCAAGAGAAACCCACATGAAGACAACAATGAAATAAACGACTACCTAGACAGCACAGCACATCTAGCAAATAACATTTGATAACAACACATGAAAGAGGTCGGAAGAAGAAAAGCTGAAGGAGAATGCTATGTCTGTGCACTCCTACCATACAGCATGGGAAAGTCCAAGATCTTCGTGGCTGTAGAAATTGATGTCCCGACAGCACACTGTTTGTCACATGTAGCAATGTGCAACACCAGAGGACAATTCATGGGTAGAGATGCCTCACTGATATGGGCAACAGAAGCAGCATACCCTGATGAAGACGACTATATCCAAGACATCAAGACAAGAAACAGAGCTCACACCAGGAATCACGTAATTAGGTATGCAAAGCCAGAAGCACAAGGAGCAGGAACAAGATGGGGATAAACACAAGACTGAATGTCCAAGGGAAAACTCCAAAAGAAGCACAAAAATGGATAAATAGAGGCCAGATGCAGATTTGGGGAACAGTGCTTTCCCCAGACGGATGGGAAGCGGGAGTAGTGCTATGCCGTGCCTGGATTGTCTTTGGAGCTTGCAAGGAAGCAATAAAAACTCTCAAAAACTGTGCAAAACCCTATGGCCAAAATTGGTGAAGTTACTAACATGGGTCGAAGATAGAGGGGGACCCCTGCAGATAGTGCCTTTGGAAAGCCCGAAATTATGCTGTAGGAATAATGGCACAAGGAAGATGGGAGAGAGTCGGTTCTGCGGACGGATCTTTGAAGCTCCAGTTATGACTCACGTAACCGCAGTAATTATGGATCATTACTGGGTGTGTGGATCCAAAGCATACATAAGATTGCCGAAAAACTGGGGATGCATATGCACAATAGTGAACGTCCACGTTCCTGCACTAGTGATCCCGAAGAGTGACCTAAATATCGACAATTTCCTGAAAGCAGATGCTCACCTGAGGAAAAGGAGGTCTGTGGAACTGGTATCCCGAATAAGGAGAGAGAAATACTTTTCTGCCCAATCAGAAGAAGCATTTCATGCAATCCCATACAAGCACAGGCAGTTTAGCCTCACCTCAACAGTATGCGCAACAATTCTCCTGCCGCACATCCAAATAGGAGTGAATGCTAAATGGTTGCAGATAACCAGGTGGGAGTTATTGCAGACCATCAGCACTACCATAAAAGGATTCAATGCAATCAAAGAAGAACTGAGAGCAATCCGATTGATGAACCTCCAGAACAGATATGTACTTGACATGATTACAGCAATGGATGGAGGTGTGTGCACAAAAATCGGAGAATCATGTTGCACGTTTACCTTCACATGATGAAGAAAATGTAACCTTAACAGAAGCCATAAGTATGCTGGCAGATCTCCAGAATCAGATGATCAAGGAAACTGACAAAGTGGATGATGACAGCTGGTTTGGAACACTGTTTCTATGGGTCCCACAATGAATGGCAGACATATTCAAAATTCTGGGAGCCCTGTTAGTAATGATACTACTAGGATTTTGTGTTATCAAGATAATCATAACACAATGCCAGAAAACAGTGAATAAAGCCATTGGGATGAAAATGATAGTCAATGTTGAACCAGGATGGAAGCCTAGAGACCTAACAGATGAAGAAATAACAAACTTTGTGAAGGCCAGCAAATTTGCGCCAGAAGGAACAAAGTTTGCATACCACAGAAAACGAAGACGGTATGGGCAATTCCAGCTAATGACCTGGAACAAAGACGAACACGTAAAAACAACAGGAAGTTTGAAAGGAGTGATAAAAATATGGACTCCAAAGATGCACACTTTCACACCATCATGTACAAACCCAGAAGATGAAGAATTGGACATAGAAGAACCAAGTAAGAATAATCTAATTGTGGAAGAAAAGGTGGTCGATAAACCAATCAGAGGTGGGTTTGTAGAGGAGGTCCCAAATATGGCCTGCACTCCAGCCACCCATGTTGGGATGCCAGAAGCATACTCGCCAAGATATGTGACTCATAAGGAGCAAATGAACCAACAGAGAGCCACGGTGGGGCCCTGTCCAGTACCCATCAGAAGGACATGTATACCTATTGAAGTGCCAATAACCAGACAATCGTGGGCTGCAAGGTATCCACTGAGACAAGCATACAAGCAGCTGACATGAAACAAAGATTACTTACAGACTGTCCCCGAAGAGACCCACAGAACCTTAATGGAAGGCAATTGGTGATGACATAAGAGCCCAGACGTGACGTACAGATAACCATAAAATGACGAGCAAAAGAAAGTATGCAAGGACGAACTGTAAATAATAATGATGTGACAGATGTATAAGAAGATACCACGTTGCAGCACAAAGAACGTAGCCAGGATCGAAAATGTGCAACTGACTGAATGCATGTAAATAGGCTCGGAACGCAAGAAGCTCAGTAAACGGTACTGCTCGTAGCCAGGATCGAAAATGTGCAACTGACTGAATGCATGTAAATAGGCTCGGAACGCAAGAAGCGCAGTAAACGGTACTGCTTGCAATGCTTAGTAGAAGCTTAGAGCGGCATGCACCAATTATATATCTACCTCAATAAAGCACGCTACACAAGTGCGACTCCATTTTGTGAAGCAGAACTAAGCTCAGGCTGCAAGGGGCCATCAAGGCCGAGATTCATATTCCAGCTAAAGCCAGAAGGGAAAAGACGAATCGAAACTCAGCAAGAAGTAGCTAGTGCTTGGGAATTCAAGGTCAAATCCAGGAAGGGAGGAGAGCGGCAACCATGAAGAATAGAAACTTCAGAGCATGACTGCCAGCTAGTGAAGGTCAAGATAAAGAGGCCCCAGACAGGTGGCTAGGCTGAACAAACAATCAAATATACAAAAAGAAGGAAAATGAAGCAGATTCATGGTGAACAGACACGTGACTAGCCAATGGCAAAGAGGTACCAATATCTGATGTCACCCAGAACCCGAGGATGCCATAACTTTTCCTGATACGAAGCTACAGTTTTGAGGCCATCCTCAGTTGACACATAGCCCTAGAAGTACTGATTGATAGAAGGGAGGCAGGGTAAATCTTGAGGCACTCCGCATCTGGGTGTCCATTGTGCATGCTGCTAATTAAAGTGGAGATTTATGCCTACGGGTGTAACCCACCCAATCACAATGGACCAAATAATCTAGATCCTATAGTTTGTAGAACCAATAAGACGTCGTATTCGTAGTGACGTCTACCAAAAGTGATGTAGTGGGATGGGCATAGACGCCCGCCCGATAAGAGTTATCCAATCCGCATACACTGTTACCCTATATAGATATAGCACCTATACTTAAGTTACCGTTTCCAACCAATAGAATTGCATGTCAAACTTATGAGTTTTACACATCAATGATGACGCAAATTTGCTATAAATGTTACTGTCAGCATGAAGGAGTTGGGAGTTGAAGCGAGACAGGAGATCGCATCATTGATGATTACCATTTGATTCCCCATTTTTTGTACTTGTCATTAAATGGACTTCCCTTTGCCAAACTATTTGAGTTGTCCTTATTGAAGTGTGTCGGAGTAAGTGAATCCTGCACCCTAACCTCCTCAAGGTGCAGCTATCTTGTCTTACAGGTACTACAGGGTGAGTTCTGACCTATGGGCCCGTCAGAGGATGCTACGCACTCCTGTACACATGGAAAATGTCCTCTCATAACTGGATCTACAATCCCACTGTAGTTACTCAACAGTCTATACCCTAGGGTTCTTCTTTGTGTGAGGACTGCTGTCATTACTGATCCAGTGGTGTGTGAAAACAAATACAAATCCTCATTATAATTTGTAATTCCTAAAACTGGAGCAGTACAGATGGCTCTTTTTAATTCCTCAAATCCTTCCTCCATTTCTTCAGTCTACTCTTTCTTTTCCGAACCAACTTGTGCTTTCTGAAGTGCTTGTAAAAGCAGCTTTTATATGTGCTGTAGTCCAACACCCAAGCCCTGCAATAATTGCATAAAACCAGAAACTGCTGCATTTGCCTTACTGTATTTGGCTTTGTTGTCTTCATGATAGCCTCAGCTCTTTCAGGTGTCACTTTCTTTCCTTCATGTGAAATTAACTGGCCTATGTACAACACCTCTTCTTGGCAATGCTGTAATGTCTCCTTGTCTACCTTGTAACCCTTGTATGCCAATATAATCATTAACTGGACAGAGTCTTGTCTACATTTATCCTCTGTTTCACTGCAGATTAATATGTCATCTACATACTGAATTACCACACTCTTGAGTTCAATGTTACTTAGATCCATCTGTAGGACTCTGTTAAGGATCCATGGGTATTCACAAAACCCTTGAGGTAAATGAGTATGTTTTTGTTTCTTTTGTATGAACATGAATGAAGTAAGGTCTTGTGAGTCTTTGTGCAACGGGATTGAGAACACATTTTTTTCAAATCGATCATTGTGAAATACTTAACTTCAATTGGGATATTACTCAATATTGTCACATGATTTGGAACAAATGTAAAGTCAGCTTCTACAATCTGATTAATAGGGCGCAAGTCCTGGATAAATCTCCAAAACACCCCTTTAGATTTCTTAATTGGATATACCGCAGTATTGCACAAGGATTCTGATTGTACAAGGATTCCCTGATTCATCAGCGCTGAAATTATCTGAAATATACCTTCATCAGCTTCTCGAGACATAGGATACTCTCTTGCTCACGGTAAAATTGCTCCTGGCTTGAGATTTAATTTAACCTCTCCTATTCCCTTTAAAAGACCCATGTCATTTGGGCCCATAGTCCAAAGGGCACTTGGCAACTATTCTAGATCTTCCTGAAAGTACGCTGGCTGTTGCCGCATTAGCACCATTCACTGTGGGACTTTCCTTTTCTGAATCCTTATCAAGTATGAAATGCTTATGAAAAACACTACCTCATTGTCTATATGTTCATCTCTGAACATACCTTCATCTGTTATGTCAGACAATCTGTATCCTTCCTCAAGAACTATCACTGTCCTCCATGCTCTCCCTTCGTCATCTACTCCTTCAAGCATTGTTATTTCTACTCATACTATAGACGCTTAAAATTCTATAGGAATAGTCTGTCCTTCTTCCTCATCCATAGGTACTTGTCATCTAAATAAAAACACATCAGGTATCCTCACAATATTTGCTACTAATCCAAGTAGCCAAGTTAATAAAATGCTCACCCCATATATGAAGACTTCAGGATCTACCAGGATTCCTCAGAGAGCCACTTGCCCGTTAAATGCTAGTGTAAATTCTCTTAAATTTAAATAGTGTATTCCTAGAGTGAAGCACACAATTCCTTGATCAGAGAATGCAATCGTCATGTTAAGTTTTGTCATCAAATCTCTTTCAAAGAGATTAACTGGCGTTTGTCGTGAACATAACAAGGGGATAGACATGTCACATTACTGTATAGAACAGGTCATTTGTCAGTAAAAGGAAGTAAATTCATAGCTCCAGAGAATCCTTGAGCATTTGTGGCAATACCTGACATTGGATATTTTCCCTCCCTTATACAAGAGCGAGTCAGCCCAGTGTCTACAAGAAAGAAATGTGCCTCCTATCGTCGCATCGACCCTTGGTTCCTCTTGGAGGTCTGGTGTTACTGATATTATTGAACATATCAAGTTACCCAGTGAGTTGTCCTATTGAGGGTCTAAATTCATTTGTGTCTCTGTAAAAGGGTTCTCTCTTACCACAGTGACACCCCCTATTGTAGGTGTTAATATTTGCCCTAAATTTGCATTCTGTTGTGTTTGCATAGGTGCGTGTTGCGATTGCCCTTGTGGTGGGTTCATTTGCACTGACCCCTGCTGCTGTCCCTGCTGTGCTTGCAGTGCTTGTGTATGACAGGATGTGTGATCCTGGGCAAAGCCCTCTCGTGTTTCTGTACTATATGGTGGTGGATAAGCTGTACCCCATCTTAAAGGTTGGCCATTTTGTTGCACGTTTCCTCAGCTTTTACATACACGCGCAATATGCCTGTCATCCCACAATTCCAACATACTTGTAGTAGCCCTCTGGCAACTCCTCCATTATATCCTCTCTGGGTATTCTTACTTCCTCTCTGGGCATTTTGAAAACCACCTTGGGTGCTCTGAAATCTACCTCCTCTTCCTCTGAAGCCGGTCAAGTGGCACAGCGAGTAGAGCGCTCGCTTTGACACCGGTGCAGAGCCTGTTAACGCAGGTTCGAATCCCGGCGGGGCCAAACTCAGCCTTTCATCCTTCCGAGGTCGATAAATGAGCACCACACACCGTGGGTAATAATAAGCAGCGCTCGGATACCTGAGGGTTTGTAGCGCTATATAAAAAAAAAGCCTAAACCTACACCTCTACCTCATGGACAAAACGTATACCCACTTTGGTTTACTGGGTGTACATTATTCACCTGTGATGTACCCGTTATTTCTTGCATTCCTACTCCTTCTCCACTTGTCAAACTTTGACAATTTCTTCTGAACTAACTTGGCTTTGTCGATTTTTCTTTTCTCATCTTTCTCTTTGTTCTTCACTTGTAATAACGGACAATGATGCACAATGGTCAACTGTATCTTAGCCCATACCCTTGCATCTATCCCTACTTGTTTTTTCATTTGTCTCTGTACCTGTTCTGGCAATCCTTGACACAAAATATGTCACACCCACATATCCCGCTCGTCTCCAAATGTCGTCAGCTCTTTCTCCAAGAATAGCTGCCAGTAGACATTTTATGTCTCCTATGGCCAATGTATTTCCCCCTGTCAATTTTTCTAATTTGTATATCCATTTCCCAGGCCCTGAAGTCAAAATAGGGAGTTTACACTTTAAGTTATCCTTAGCCATCAGAGGCCATGGAATATATTGCCGTCTTGCTCCCTCCTTCTCTAGCAAGTGGAATTGTGAGAACCCCATCCCATAGCCAGATTCCACTATTTGTTGACCTAATGCAGGGGTAATTGTCCGTATTTGTCTTTGTGCTGGTAACTACTTTAAACTACTCACATAAGGTGGAGATTCTCATCTCTCAATACACAATTGTCTTCATGGAAATCCAGGGTATGTTATAGGATTTGGTGTTCTTTCCTTAGAGTGTTCCAGATCTGGCCATCTTACCTCTTTATCTATCTGTTGACTTCCCAGCGGGATGCGCGTACCCTCTCCCTCTGTCTCACAACCTGACTCTTTTCTCGTCTGACACCGCTAGACCCCAACGAGTGTGACTATCATCCTCCTCTTCTCTATCTAAATTCAATCTGCTCAAAGACAGCACTCTTCATTCATCACTAAACATGTTTTCCTCCTCATCCTGTGTTTTAGGTATTGGGGATCGGTTGCCACTCCCTCGAGTCCCATACTCGCTGTCCTACCTTATTTCCTGATATATCTTATCCATCCTGCCTCCAATACTTTCTGCATCATATCTTTCCTCTTCCTCTGCTACTTTAGGCGTTTATTGACTTTTTTCTCTCATCGGGAGAACTTCACTTATCCTGTCCCACTGCCCCTGTATTTCATTGCTTGGTCTGATTCGTTCCTTAAGAATGAGACTGGCATCAGGAACCTCACTGAATTGTATCCTATTTTATCTCTTCATCCACTTCCTTTTGCCTTCTCGCATCCCTTCTTTCCCTATCTTCGTCTTACCTTCATTCTTCCTTCTCACTTCCTTTAATCTTTCTTCTTCTTCTCTCCTTCTTTGTAACTTTTTTCCTTCACTGTTTGCTTCTTCGTCCTCTCTCTTTCTCTCCTATCCCATTATTCTATCACTTTCTTTCTTGTGTCGTACTTCCTTTGTTCCTCTGCCCATTTTTTAAAATCTTTTTCTTGTTCTTCTCTATATCTGTTCCCGTCGTTCCCTGCTTTTTCTTCCTTGCTCATCCTCCCTCAACCTCTTTTCTCATTCCCTATCCTTCTTTTCTTGTTCGTCTTTCTCATTCTTTCACCTACCCTCCTTGATGCTTTTCCCATCTAACTTGTGTAATAACTGTCCTCCCATCCATTTATTCTGTACGAGAGTTACCTCATCAACCTTATCCTTTCTCCTTTCCATCTCTTTATTTCTCTATCTATATCTCTCAATATATTCAATCTCTCACCTCTTTCTTCCTTATCTTGTACGAACTTACAATCATCTTCCTTCCTTTTGCTCTCTTCTAGACTGTCATCAGTACTGTAAGCGGGGGGGTCATATGTTGGGTTTCTATACCCCTTTGCTGCTTTTAATTCCTTTAAAGGATAAACTCCTATCTCATCTGTATTTATGCTCTTAATATCAGGCAAAGTAAGAGGAGCTGAGGGTTCAATACCCTCCCCTTTATGCTGATAAAGCACCCACTCCTCCTTTATTGGGTCTTCCTTCTCTTCTTGGTACAATTTCTAAAATTCTAAAACTTCCAGTCTATTCTCTAATTTCTTTCCCATGTATGAAGCATGCACATATGTGTTCATGTGTTGTAATACCATCCTTGACAATTATCCCCTTTGTGGCCATGTCGTGAACATTTTATCAGCTGGGCCCTTTACCCATTCTGCACTGTACTGCTTGAGCTTGGGCGCATGTCTTGGTAAAGTTTTACAAAGGTGCATGAGAGGAGTGTCCTCCATAATATCAAGTCATAATTGAATGTCGATACTTACCAGATTGTATGAGCAAGCACCATCAATCGACGTTCAATCCTCTTTTGTTACAACAACCTGTCTACCTTCTAATTGGCGCCAATCGTTTACAACACTGTAACTCAAAACAACATAATTTCCATCCTTCACAGCTTATTACCTCTTGAAACTTCACACAACAAATAACACTTAAATCAATAACACAATACACATTAATAACATTTGTGATCACCTTTCCTTTTCCCTATAATCATGTATAGTAAGAGGCATTCTCTCCCCGCCTCCAATTATATTACGCTATACAGGGTTTAAGACGTCACCTTGCACAGTCCTGACTGTGCGTATTTTCTCTATTAATATTCCGACTGGAATTTGAAATGTCTTTTACTTAGGGGTTCCTTTATCTACACAAACGTTCCCATTGCCCCAAAAATATCACAATCCCACACCTTTATATTGCCATTTCCCTTAGTCCACTTACATCTGTTCAATCAACCAAAGGCCTTCGGTATCAACTTCTCCTCCAATCTGACCACTTTGCCCACTGTCTCGTTTCTTCTTGCAAGTTTATTTCTATCGGCCGCTCTCCACAAGAAACTCTACAATTTCCAGATTATGGCAGAGGATGTCCGATCATCTGAAACTCTGAAGTCAAACTAGTTTGGATCTGAAACCATCCACAATGCTGCTACGTGAGCTTATGGCCCTTTGGAACATGCATGTGTAATGGGTGGGATTAAAGCAGAATAATTCTGAGTCCAAATAATCGGACAAACTGAAGAAAATAGCAAGTTACTGTTTTATTAACAATTATATAAAACAGGGAGGTTACCTCGAACATCAACGGATGTACGCTCAGTCTCTCAATGATTTCCACAAAAAATAAAATGCATTCACTCCTTTATGCATCAGATTGATGTCATACTATGTGGCAATACTGAAAACACCTATCAAGAGTCGGGATTGGTTAAGGAAAACATCTAGATATAAAGTCATATAGGAGCTAGGATAGTTATTGGCTGTCCTTTATCAGGTGGATAACATGTGCCTAACTCTTCAAACATGTAATTTTAGAAACACTAGTTACATAGGCCCTCATTACGACCCTGGCGGAAATCGAAAAACGATGGCGGAAATGCAATACCGCCATCGAATAGCGCTCGGTGCGACTATGACCCGTCACCGCAAAGTACGAAGCCATTAGCGACACCGTAGTGAACGCCAACGCTAACTGCACCAAGCACGCGCGCGCGCGCCATGCCAAACCGCAAACACCACCATGGTGCAACGGTACGCCAATTCCGACCCTAGCGGACATGTACCTAACGCCATCAGGCATGGCGGAATGTACCATTCCGCCATGGCGAGAAGTACGGCATCGCGAATCAACCGTAAACGGCCCCACTGAGTGCCTGTACACCGCTCCCTGCCCACAAAGTACAACTCCCCGTAGGTGCAATGAAGCCACAATGCAACCATTGAAATGTACAAGTCACCCATGCATGCCAACGAACAAAAGAAACACAAGAGGGGCCAATGGGAGCTGCAGGGCACAGATGGCACGAATACAGAAGCCATCCCAATGGACATGACCACAGTCCCCCACCAAGAAACGCACGCAAACACAGGCACCTGTGACCAGCAATATTCCGAAGACCACATCATTCAACCAGTCCACCTGGCTGACCGGCATCTGTTACACAAAACCCAATCCCCCGCCCCTGAGCATGACAACATTCAAACTGGCATATTGGCAGCCCCCATCCCTGACCTCACTGGGCTTCGTAGGCAAACGCGCACAGCACAGTACCACGCAACTAAACCCCGAAGCTGGAACCCAATGCAGATCTCCTCACAATACATCGCCCCCCAAATAGGCATATGCCACATCACTTGCAAAGAAAAACGCTACACGGGCCAAATCAGAATAGAAATTTTATGCACATCAAAATCACAAAGCACATACAGCCATCAGGCCATGAACTCCAAAACACCAATCACCATTGTGGGCTGCTTCCGCAAGAAATGACCAGCCACTACCTGTGTGTCGCCCTGTTCCCCCATGGTACACAGAGCCACATTCACGTACGAAAAGGCAACATGGAAGCGCACAGAACCGCAGGGCCGTCCCAATGGGGAGGCACTAGTCCAGCTGAAAGGCCGAAATGTTGCTCCGAGCCACCAGTACTGCGTAAGGGCATGTGGCCCATTGGCGATCGTCCCATAAGATCGTAATGCTGCTCCACTGATTAACACGAAGCAGCAGGTGTCGGGAGTAAAATCCATCTGCAGGAGTGGCATACAGATGGCAGTGGCAAAAGGGGAGGAGATACCTGTCAACCAAAAGAAAAGAAAAAGAACAGAATGGCCATCAGAACTACATACCAACAACTCACTTCAATGATCACACGAAATCCACAGCCATATGCATGCTAGCCCACTCCAAAGGAACATCACCACCCCAAAACCACTTGCGACTCATAACCATCTATATCGAGGTGCAAACACCATCACAAACGAGTGTCTGAGGGCGCCTCGAGACAGGGAGGGCTCAACAAGGCCAGATGGACGATGGTCCCACTATGGCAGCCCTGCATCACATAGCGTAGGGGAGGCGGATAGATCCCAAGAAGCCCTGTACATGGCAAACTCTGTATCAAATCACCTGCCCATGCATCCATCCATCATTCCCTCATCCCGGGATCAAAATGCCTGAATAATTACTCACATAACATTAGAAACATCCATTGAGTCTGTGCGTTATGCAGCCTGCTAAATCCACAGTGCCCCAGCCCGTAATTCCAGTGTTGTGAAGTAACATGTATTTGGTAACGGACGGCCTCATCGCCCACGTAGCTATTGCGCATCCCAAACTATTCATATCAATCATTGCTCCCTCGCCATGGGCCCTGTCTCAAGGACATAGAACAATAGAACGTTACATTTGCAGTCAGACCTGTGGGCATCTCCTCGCCGCTAGCTGGAAACCGAAAGCGCCGCCCTTCGAATTCCTCATTTGCAACATCACGTCGAAAAGGCATCTGTGGCCGTTTGAAATCACTAATTATTCCATCGAGTGCGGCTGTGTGTGAAAATGGCAACTGCCTTCACCCACGAATGGGACGCCCCGCCCGTCGTTGCAACTCGGTACAGTGATGCATGAGGGCCCACCGTTACTCGAGTACTACGTCCCACTGACCCCTCACAAGTCTGTTCGCGACTGCACAGATAGTATGTGAAACAATGGGACCACAGCAGAATGAACATATCAACCAATCTTACACGGCCATCGGGTACAAATACATGATTGCAATAGCAAGATACAATTCCCCGAATTGCAGCGTTGTGCGCGGGACGTGCTCGGCCAAAGGGGAGAGCAGTTTGCACAGGTGGAATCAATCACCACAGGTGGAGGCCATACAGCCTGAAAACACATAAATTGCACAGCCAGTCTCCTCCCACAACCACACCGAAATGCTACCGGCAGGACTCGCGATGTTGGCCCTGGGGGACCTGATAGCACTGCAAGTGCTCCGACTCCAAGAAGTAGACGAACACCAACTACAACCAGCCGCACGGAGGAGACGCAGGAGGAGGAGGAGGCCAAGGCAGGGCCAGCAAGGCCCACCAGCACAGCCACTACCACCACGCAGGCAGCCCGCAATTCAACGCCTCCGAGCACATCCGTTCAACCTCACTGATGAGCAGATCCACACCCTCTACCGTCTGGACCGGGACACCATAGCCGCCATTGTGGACATGACACAGGCTGACCTTGTCAGCATGATAGATAGCCCAACCGCCATCCCACCCCTACTGAAGGTGGTGTCTGTACTCCACTTCCTGGCCACAGGCACCTACCAGCACACAGTCGGACAGTTGCATGGCATTTCTCAGCCACTGTTCTCACGGACACTATTGCAAGTGCTCGATGCCCTCCTGAAGCACGCAGACGACTACATCTCTCTACCACGCTCGGAGCAGGAAATAACCAACACAAAAGTGGGATTCCATGCACTTGCCGGCATACCGGGTTGCATTGGTGCCATCGACTGCACCCATGTTGAATTGGTCGTCCCACATGCCATGGAGGCCCAGTACCGCAACCGAAAACAATTTCATTCCCTGAATGTACAGATGGTGTGTGACTCCAACAGGATCATTACACATTGTTGTGCCCGATTCCCTGGATCAACCCATGATTCTATGGTCTTGAGGAACTCTACAATACCACGCTACATGGAGCGACACGCAGGGAACAGATCCTGGCTACTCGGTGAGTCTCATTACATGCATGATGATGTGGGGTATGTGAATTGTCAATGACCTGCCAGGAAGGGGAGGGGGGTGTGCGTACGTATCAATGGCATTCCACATCATACGTTTCTCGTCCACATACAGGTGATGCTGGATATCCACTGAAGAGATGGCTCCTCACACCAGTCCGGAACCCACGGGACCAGCATGAGGAGGCCTACAACCATGCCCACTCACGTACCCGTGTAGTCATTGAACAGGCATTCGGCCTACTGAAGACCCGTTTCCGCTGCCTCAGCAGGTCTGGCGGGGCACTCCTGTACCGCCATGAGAAGGTTGCAAAGATGGTGATGGCATGTGTCATGCTCCACAACATGTGCGTACGTAGAAATGTGCCCATGCCCCCTGACGCAGAACTGCAAGCACCTGATGATGGTCATGATGAGGGTGGGGATGTGGCAGCACCTCATGGAGTCTGCGAGGCACCGGAGGCCCGTGACATTCGTCAGCATCTCATTGATGTATGCTTCTAGCACTCACGCCTGGTGGCTGATACATGGACACGGGACTCGTGGCACTGCGTGTGTCTGGGACATGCACAATATGGACTGTACGCCTATGATGGCCTAGTTCACAAAGATCAATGTCCACACTTCTCATTGGTTGATCGTGCACTTTTTATGGCATATGTGATATCATGTTGAACACCCTATCGACCCGCCACCCAAGTGAGCCCAACACACCCCCTCCACCCTCCTACCTCCCCCCCGAACACCAGTGTCCAAAGATGCTCATTGTCAGTGGGCTGTCGCTATTGCATGCCCCCTCTGCGGGTATCAGGGGCACCCCTGCCTGTGGAGCGCAGGTTCCTTCCAGATCTACGTTGGGGGCTGCCCTGGACGGAACTTGCAACGGATGATGTGTCTGCCTGCTCACGTCCATGCATGTCCCTAAGGGTTTGCGAGAGCTCAGTGAGCACACGGCGCACTGCGGCAAGTTCGGCACATACGTCTTTGGACGTCGCATGCAGTTCCCCCCTCAGGCTCTCGGTGCTACTCTCCATTTGGACTCTCAGGCTCTCGGTGCTACTCTCAATTTGTGCCCTTAGCGTCTCTGTACCTCTCTCCATTTCTGCCCTAAGTGTCTCTGTTGATGTTTCTATGTCTGCCTTGGTGCCCCCACATTCATCGGCATGGCCCTTGAGGAGTGTGGCCATTTGCTGCTGTTGGACGATTAACTTGTCGAGGGACTGTTGCCTCTGCTGGGCCATGGCCATTTGCGGTGGTGTCACAGAGGGGCTGTTGTCCTCATGTTGCCTTGCCACAGGGCTTGTGGGGGATGGCCAGTCGTCGTCTTGTGGCTGCACCTGCGTGGTATCCTCATGTTGTACGGGAGGGGACAGACAGGGGGATTGGGACAGGTCATGGATGGATCTGACCTCGACATCCCCGTCTTCTGTGTCCGAGCATGCTGCCATCAATGGGGTGTCACCTATGGTGCTGCTGCCACCAGAGGCAGTGCCTTCTGTGGCATCCATTGGGGGGACCTGTGGTGGTGGTGTTGTGGCCATGCTGGCTGCTGGGGTGCCTGTTGATGTTCCCTCCTCTGTGCTGCCACCTGATTTGTGCTGCTGCCGTGTCTTGATGCGTGCAGCTGAGGTGGAGGGTCTCTGGCCGTTGGTCTTGGCCCTCTTTGCAGGTGTGCTGGTAGGGGTGTCCTGTAGCTCGTCGTTTGGATCGGACCCTGTGGTGGAGTAAAGGAGGGCGAGGGTTATTGATGGGTCAGTGGGAATTGGAATGGCATTGTATCACATGCATTGGGGTGGTACCTGAGGGTGATTTGGGTCGGGGTCTTGGAGGTGCTTTGATTTGTGTGTGGAGTGAGGGTGCAGTTGTTTGGCAGCCTGCAGTTAGGGTGTGCCTGCTGCACGTGTAGTGCGTGTATTAGGGGTTTTTAATTATTTATGTATTTATTGTGGGTTTTAACGTGCGCTATCAGGCCGATGTGTGTGGGCGTTCTCCTGGACATGTGTTTCTGTTGCACTATGTGGACGCATGGTACTTCACATGGATGGACTGTGTGGATTTGGCATTGTTTTATCTGGCCCACCTACCTGAATCTTCGGATGTCTGCACTCCTTTCTCCATCCCTCCGACTCCCTCTATGCTCTCCATTCCGATGGTGGAGGCACAGATTTCTTCCCAGGGGGTCAACTTGATGGGTGATTCAGGACCTCCCCCGGTGGCTGTGGCAATGTTGCGGTTGGCAGAGAGTATGCTGCGGACGCGTATCCGCAGGTCGTCCCATCGCTTGCGGCATTGCTGTGGGGTGCGGGGTGCGGTCCCCACCGCACTTACCCGCTGTGCCACCAGAGCCCATATGGCCTTCTTGTTTGCAAGTGCCGTCCTGGTCATTTGCGTGGAGAAGACGACGGCAGCATTCTCCTGGAGGGTCTCTGTTAGCACGGTGAGTTCCTCACGGGAGAAGTGGACCTGCCGCTTGCGGTCGCACGCTTTCTTCGCTACTTTTCCCATTTTTCTTGGTTTCGCTAGGGTGGTTGACGGGTTGGGGTGTGTTTCAGGGTAGTGATTTTAGTGGTTGTGTTGTTTTGGTGTTTTTATAGGTGTACGCCGGGATGTTTCCCGTTCCGGGCCCATGTTTTAACTTCCGTTTCCGTATATTTCCGGGCACCGTACTTTCCGGTAGGCGCACACTGCGGTGACCGCTAAGAGGGGTGGCGGTATTGCACCTAGGGCGCCGTACGGCGGCGGTGTGGGCCGTTTTGGGGTCATTTCCGCCATCGCGGACTTTGCACTTCCGCCGTGGCGTGGTGCTCGTGCCCGATGGGTCGGAATGGGCCGCACTTTGCTCCTTCGTACAATGGCGGAAACGCTATTTACGCTGTGGCGCTCCGGTCAGTCGCTTTCCGCAAGGGTCGTAATGAGGGCCATAGTGTTTCTTTGGTCTTCCAAGCCATAAGGTCCTTTGTTATATAGACTAATACAAATGGTTGGCACGCATGTGCCATGTCTGGAACATTCGGTTAATTTAGCAGCACATAACCCAAGACCCAGGTGCAGGGATATGGGAGATGAAGCTACCTCACCACCCAATTAGCCCAAAATCTCTCATCACCCATGACTTTTGCCATGAAATTGTCTTTGTACTTGGCCCTGCAGAGTATTCTCATCTTGGAAATGCCCGGGAGTGAGGGTACTCACTATCGTGTCTGGAACTCCAAGTTCAAGCTCTATTTCCATCTTTGGCTCACGTGACAAGAAACTATGATTTGGTCCATTTAACAGCCTTTAAATGCTTGAATGAATTAAAACTTGGCATTCTTTGTGTTCTTTCTTGCACCTTAATGTGAGAGGATTCACTCTCTGCACACTGGTTCTATTAAGAATAGATTGCTGAACTTGATTCCTAAGATCATGACTTCAGGCCAGACAGCCTTGCCATGCAGCTCCACTAGCCTGATTATTCTGCTGCAACACACCTTTTCATTCCCCTTTCATGTTTTTATGGCTTACTATTTCATGATACCAATGTCCAAGGGAGACCTGCACTTTGATCAAGAGTCACAGAGGGCTCAGTTAACCAGAGAGACACTTTGATTTACAACAGACAGGAAGATAGGTGGGATTTAGGAGTATATGTTGTCACCTTTTACCTTTCCTGTTGCAAAGCACTCTGGGCCTGACTTCACGCATAACAGAAGATTGTTGGTGGGGACTCAGAAATAGTTCATAAAGGAAGGCTTAGCCTACATCATTACTGGGGCCCATTTGGCTTTAAAAGAGGATTGAGCCCTTCTTTTGGCAGATCATCTGAAGACTTTGCAAGGAGTAACAAGATGGCCTCATTTGGACCCTGGCTGAAGGTACAGTCTGTCTGCCTTACAGCTTCTGCCAGTGATGGAAGGCCAGGATTTCCAAGAGGGAAGCACAATGCCTCCCCTAAACATCTCCCAGGGAACAGAGAGAGATACTGATTCCAGAGGACCCTCTTGCAACTCTAGAACTCATAACCGGCCAGCACACAGCGTGCCCTGCTAGGTTCTGCAAGCAAGCTTCCTCTACAGGAAGTGCCTGGGAGACTCTGAACTGAAAGAAGGACAAGGCTGTTGCCTGCAACACTATCCTCAGCTTTCGGAAGTATGCATTTAAGGACAACACAAGCCCAGCGAAGAAGATAGGAGGACTGCACTGACAACCATCAACCAGCATCCTCTTGAAAGGACATTTTCGAGACAGAGCCCCTTGAGCTGCAACCGACTGCACCCCTGACTATTGTCACGCTGCCGTAGCTTACACCACCCAAGTTGCCTCGACCAGTGCTTCAGACCTGCCAACCAGCACTGTGTAAGACAGCCTGCAGCTGTCCATCCAGCCTCACTCAGCGACTGACTGCCGCCTGATACCCGCAGCTTTCTCCCATCTTGAACTCTGTCACAGAAGCTGCAAGCGGCCTGAAACTGACTTAACCCTGTTGAGCACCAAGAACCTCTACAAGCACAGGGTGCATTGTGGTTCTGTCCTCCTGATCCTTCTCTGAAAGCCCCTATTGACATTTTATAACCCATTGCTCCCTTCGTGCTGAAAACAAGTATCCTTGAACTATTGCAATTATTTACTTTACCAACTACCCTCCTGTCAGTACCCAGAGTTCATCCCCTTTGCTTCTTGAAACTGTCTGTCCTCTGCATTCCTTTACAGGGTGGGTTGTATTTTATGGTGTTCTAGAACTGTCTGTTGAGACAATAATGAAGTAGAAATGTGCATACAGCCTTGACTGGACAGTCCCTTTACTCATTGGGTAATAATTGTATTTCACTGTGTTACAACTAACCAATGATCCATGACCTTGTGGAGATAAGCCTGCTGTTCCACCCATGTTATCAAAATTTGAGAAGGAGTTTTATAATTTACTTATGTTTCCAATCTGTTTGGATCCCTTCTGTTGTACTAGAGGTGTGGGGCTGATTGATGGTTTAGGAACCGATATACATCCCTGGAATACTAGTGCCCCGGAAGTTGATTCGTCACACTCGATCTGTATTCATTTTCAGTAAAAAAAGTACCATAGTTACAGACATGGACATACTGAGAGAATCATGGGTCTAGGAGTCAGCACTCCTAAAGTCACCACATGTTCCGTCCTGACTTCATGGTTTCGTTAGGTGTAATTCCACTGTAACTTGTTCAGATTCCATTTGTATAGTGTTCCCTTAAGGCACACCCAGATCATCTGGCCATTTGAATGTGTGGATACATGATCGCAATTTAAACTGGCACTCAAATTACTACTAAAGCGAGCACCATTTGTCATGATGCCTACCTCCAAGGAGCCAGGTCCGACCCAGCAACCCCAGAGGCAGGCATCATTTCCCCCAGGGGAGTGCCAGTGGGCCCAAGCTGGGGCCCTTTGGACGCAGTCCTGGCGCCTTAGGCGCCAGGCTCATGTTGGACCTCTGTCCTGTCGCCTTAGGCGCAAAGGCTCATAAAGCTAGACATGTGTTCAAGTGTTTTAATGTGCACTTACCTGATGCAGACCATGCTGCCACATCCAGGCCCTCTTGAGGCCTGAATGGAACTACTTTACCTGTGGGACTACTTTCCACCCGGGTGTGGTCGGGGAAGGATACATACCTGATCGGAGGAAGGATACACACTTGGAACTTCTTCCAAAGCTATTTAAACCACACCCGATCAGCAACTCACGCTTCGCGTTGTTCTGCTCCTCGCAGCTGGACGCTCACCGTGTCAGCTCCTGCATCTGGACCTCAGCCACGCCTGTCAGTATCCTGGGTCACCTGCAAAGGGAGACAAAAGACCTTACCTGCTAAATCAGCACCATGGAGACATCACACCGACGATCCTGAAAAGGAAGACATCATTTTAAAAGCATTTCGCTACGATCGCTGCAGCGCTGCATTTCACTCACCTATCCTGGACGCCACCATCTTCAGCAGCGATCATCCGGATCCACAGCCACTTCCCAGAGCCTAGAGAGAAAAAGACAAGAACAAGGTGAGAGAAGGAAGGGAATAGGAAAAGCTCAGTTTCCTTCTAAGTCTTACCTGTTGGGTCATTCCCATTTCATTTCGGGTCTTGCCACTTCCAGGCATTTTCCGGACCCCGGCCCCTATGGGGAAAAAAGACAAAGACATTGAATGAGCGAATGCAAAGACATTACCCGAGTGCTCATCCAGAACTTACCTGTCATTTACTGGAACTGCACGCTTCACTTCAGGTCGGCGCCATATCTCCGGCATTCCGAACCCCGGCCCCTAAGGGGAAAAAGACAATGAACATTATTATTAAGCTTGGACTTTTGAACTTGCAACAGAACTTTTACAGAGCCTTACCTGAATAGTCAAGCTTACCTGAACTCCCATCAATACTCAATCCAGTGAAGTAACTGGGTTTCAACGCGCCCCTGCATCAGAAGCAGGATGGAGAGCTCATCCTTCCTGACCCTAAGGTGAGACTTCACGGGGAATCGTGGAAGGGTATCGTGGAGGGTTGGAAGAGAGTGGGAGGCTTGAGCATAACTCAGTCAGTAGGTAATACTCCCTTTTCATGCACAGGGGAATATTCCTGCGAGCCGGAGAAGCCAGAGTAGAGGGGCCCTTCCTGTCCATCTTCAGAGTCCTGCGCTTCACCATTGAAGAAGCATCAGCACTCGAAGCCAGACCTGCGCCTCAGTGGGAATCAGGTGAGCGTAACACCATTTTGGAGTGAGCTTTCCACAGTATATATCAATCAAAATGTTCCATCCACATAAAATTTAAAAGTATATGCAGAACTAGATCTGGGTAAATCCCAAAATACAGGATCGGGGTGTTGAAAGGAACCATGTTATTCATTTGAACGTTTTGGCCTGAAAAAAATCGTTAAATCATTTCAATTGGCTACATTTTGGCAGCCATTCATATAAACATGCTGGTGCATAAAGAATTTGTGTGACAGGCACCTAGACCCTCTAGTGGTAAACACATGCTTCTGGCTGCCTGCATTTGTGCTATGTTTCCGCCAGATACTCAACAGCCCCACTGGGCTTTCAATTTAGCTGTTCTATTTATCAAATTTGGCCACTGTGGGCAAACAAAGTACATGGTGACTTATGTCACTCAAAATATGAGCGACTACAGCCACTACTATAGATATTATCCGCTCTTTCCTTGATAATCCTTTGCTTCTAACAAAGTGATAGACCCAAGATTATATAGTTGGTAAATCTTAATTGTCCATCAAATGTTCCACCATCTCCTTGCCTGTGTTATGGCCACTTAAATTTTGAGTATTACATTCAATAATCAGTTTAGATTCTTATTTTCTTCAGTGTCTTTATTTTCTTTTCTCCGATGTTCTGGAATATGAGCCAAGGCAGTGTATCTTAACAGAGAAGCCTTACTATAGTGTGTATCTTCAACGTGTAAAGCCAAAGGATAAGTGACATCTTTGTTCTTAATGGCTCTACAGTGCTGCACAATTCTTATCTTTAATGGACAAATTGTGGAGTCAATTACATGAGGTTGCAGGGGCAGAGTATCGCACACACCACAAACCTCGTAGTACAAGTGATCAACTCTTCAATTTCTCAAATATGTTTGTTGTCTTTGCCAAATCCAATCTGAGTCCCTGTTATTGCCTGATTGCAAATGTTGCATTAATGGCACTTGTGGAATCCCCTTTTGCCTTTCAACCAATTATCTCGATTATTTTTAAAAGAATCACTTGGCGCAATTAAATCTTTAATCAACTTAGCCTTGGAAAAGGTCATGTTAGGGTGTGATCCCACATATCTGGTTAGATCTTTATATGCTTGGAGTACAGGACAGTGTTTGTTCAAAATGGATCTGAGATTGCCTGCTTTTCTAGGAAATGGAGTCATGAACCTCATTATGTCCTCTTCATCAGCTTCAGTTTTTCTTTTCTTGTCTATATATATCTGCTAACATATCAATGCCTATGTTCATCACATTAACAACAAAAACACAGAGCGACAGCTCATCACTTTAATAAGTTTGGGCGAGTGCAAAACCAATAAACTGGCCACTCCTGTGCCTGCCTTCTGGAATGTGATCTTGCATAGCTCTGTCACACTCATAAACAGTGGACTCTAAAGTGATGTAAGATTGTGTGCAGCGTGTTCCAGTGGTTGCCGTCACACTCCCTTATAATGTGCAGCAGCCTCTAATGTTGTTTTGACACAGTCTGCTGCAACATGGTACCATGGCCTTCTTTTGGGACACATTCTCATGGAGTCAGCCATCTTGACTCGGTGGTATAATTCAGCATTTCCTGGCCCCCCTTCCACTTACATGGTTCCTGTCAGGCTCAGACTGGCCTGCAAGGAAAGAGGTACATGACTGAAGCACTATTAGTTATTTCTGTAGACCATTATGAGGCCTAACGTGTTTGCTGCAAATTTGACCAAAAGTAATCGTTGGATATAATGGAGATTTTTTTTGTGTGAAAATCCATCATTTGTGACAACTGCTGAACCCATTTGCATGCATTAGTAATGGCCGAACCCCAAACCCTCACCCATAATGATAGGCTCACAAATTGTTTCAAGTGTTGGCAATAAAAAGGCCGTAGGATTTTATTGTACAGATATGGGTTATGACAATAACAATATCACATATGATGGTATCATACTTTTGGGCACCGGGTCCTGAGGTTACCCCCTCAGACCCGTGCTGCTTTCTTGTGTCCCACGACTTGTTGTGGGCACCGTACGGTGCCTTGTACCTTTTTGTTCTTCTCCCCTTTTGTAGGGTGGGCGGGTTCTGTGGTAAAGAAGCAAGAAGATTTGGAAGACCTCCTGTTTGCTTGGGTCCCCGTTGAGGGTCCACAAACAGATTGTGTTTACTCTGAGCATGCTGCTCTCATTTATAGGACCCAGGGAGGTCCTGGGTCTTTGTTGTGTATGTGATGGGGGCCGCTGTTGTCGCAGCCCCCGGCCGGATAGCCGACTGTCTGACCCCCTGGTGAGGGCAGATCTTTGAACCTGGGCCCTGCCTGATGGTTGTTTCCTTGTGGCGCTTTAGCACCTTGCTGTTTGGAGGAAGGGTGCGATGACTGTTCGCACCTTACCCTTCCGTGGCTTTTGTGCTGCCGAGACTGCGTGTCTCTGTAGCAGGGGGGAAGGAGAGGAGCAGGCGCGGGGGGTTGGGGCTGCCCCTCTCCCGGCTGCCAATGGTAACAGCAGGTACCCTGCCTCGCTTGTGGGATACCCATGCAGCATTGCCCATTTTTGAGCGCGGGGCACTTTTATATGTTGGTGCTCGTGCCTATTTTTCCCTCACACTGTGAACTCTATTTCTAGGCTCAGTGGGACATTGCGACCCTAAACCCTCTTTTGCCCTGTGAACAGGGAAGGCAGACTTGAGGCTGGGCTAACCATAGAATGTTAACACGGCAGCAGCCCTGGTCGCTTTGGAGACAAATTAGGGTTTTCTAAATGGATGCAAAATCGTTAAAAGACAAAAAAAGCACAGCAACGGCTGAGAGGAAGATTACTGGACAAGACTTGCTGCTACCCCAAGAATTCTTTTCCTGGGGCCTTGCTGGGTTAAGCTTTCAGGTTTATTGCATTGCGAGATTATGACAGTAATTGCTGTTCTGCCCCATTCCTGAAAACCTGTTCCTTTGTTGGGCACCACTTAGCCCTGAAAGGGGAATGTGAAGTGACTGTGGGAGAGGCCAACGGTAGCCGAGAGGCAGAACTCAAAGGAGACACACTGGATGGAATGGGAGGGCGTCCCTTTGTTTGACAATCAAGATCCCTAACTCGTGGGGACATACAGACAGTAGTGCAACCTGCCACGCTTTCCCTGTGTGAGAAGATGGGGCTTTATGTTATCATTCAAGGCCCCTTTCTCAGTATCGACATGCACTATGTACAGGTGTCCATCAGGGTGGTCCTGCAACCTATTCCAATGGGAGTTCCTTCAGTATTTTACAAATACAGAAATACAGTTACCAGAATTCAGTATGATACAGGACTAGCAGTGAAGACTGGGCTATTTTTGTCCCACCTTGTATGGGACAACTTCAAATTCTGCCCATTATTTTTACTACTTTCAAGACACCCAGGAGGGTGTGTGAGAAAGTTGCATGCTTGCAGTCATTTTAGGACACATGCATGGCTGTTATGTATATGCCTAAGGTGCATAACCTTGCAAATGTTGATCACATTTGTTGTGCATGAAACAAGAAAGGCTGCACTCTCATCAGCTGTCAGGAGCCACTCTTAATGCAGGTTGGGCCCTAGAGCAATGAGGGTAGGCCTGGCCGCTCATGCCACACTTTATCTGGGCCCCTGAGCAACCTCTTGTCTCTTGCAAGGACATAGTGCCTATTATGCACCAAAATTCTATTTAGAAATGTCTTATTGAGGACTCTGGGCAAGAAGCATGGTCATAAACAGTGTGCGTGCTGGGAGCCTTCAATATATGGACTCGAATTACGGGTCACGACATTCCAAGAGTGGTGTCAATAAGTCCTCATAGGGTTAACGTATGAGGGAACAGGAACTGAGCCTCAATGCACGGTTCGCCTCATTTTCGCTACAGATCGATGTGAAGTTTCGAAACACGAACATCTATTGCTTGAAATTTGAATCATGTCAAATCGAAACATTGGTCTGTTTTCCGAATAGGATAACATTCAATTCTATCAGACTGAAATTAACGAAAAATTAAACAAAAATAAATGAAGGGAAGTCAAGTCTATCTTAAGTACCAGTACCAGCTGGGCTGAGTCGACTCGCTTCTTTTTCAGCGGCTTCAGTCAGGATTTGAATGTTTGCAATTGCTTAAAGGTTCAGCTCCAAATGGTTCGACTCACTCAAGCCCATGTGTGCCCTCATTGTCATCATCTGTTTCGAGCTGGCTCGCCCATCCTCAGAACTGACAGCGTTATCGAAATGAGGAAAAGTGCAGTGAGGAGGATGCATGACAGCCTTTGAGACCACACCTGTCCCTTTTTTTACAGATGTGAAGATGTTCTTACTGAGTAGAAGGGACCGGTGTGGTCTGGAGTGAATTTACTACACACTGTTTCTGTAGATATGTTCTTACTCAAATACAAGGTGCCACTTCTCGCAAGATAGAGAACCTTTTCTTGGAAGCAAACAGCCCCTTCATAAAATGTCTCTTTCTGGAAGGTGCTGCTCTGATCTCATGTTGTGCTGTTTGACAGCTCTGCAGGGAAGTGCAGCTGTTGTCCTGTTAAGCACTCATCAGCCTTGCTAAACAGAAGTAGGGGTTCTGTACCCCCAATTAGCTCGCACTGCTCCAGGCTGTTAACAGTCCTCGTTAGGCTGCACGCTTAGCAGTCCGACTCTGATGCTATGTCTAGGGAAGCCACACCCTAGCTAGTTTGCGTTACTGTTTAGAAGTGCCAGTACCGGCCACACTTGCCAAACATGACAGCTACTGCCCCAGGCCCTTGAGCCGGTGGTAATCTTGCTGTAACACACGGCCACTGTCTTCGCGTCTTAATCGTGTGCTGCGTGATGTCCACTGTGCGTAATAAAGCACAGCTCTGCCCTTTACTTGGTCCGAGGGTGCTTTCCGCAAGCACACACACTGGAGAGCACTGGTACTGTCCCATGCTGTTACACGTTTAGCAGGACTGGGCGAACGGGCAGTCGTTGCATCTCATTAAACAGGTAGCCATCACACTGACAAGTATAGGGTGGTTCCACCCCACTAAACATGTAGTACACCTTCTGAAAAGTGCAACTTTTACCATATCCAATTAAACACGTATCCTCATCCTCTGTTTCGTTACGCATTTAGCCATCCTGCTGGAGAGTCCAGCTGCTGCCACACTCCATTAAATGTTCAGTCACCCTTGCGTAAAGGCACAGCCACCATCCCACCTGTTTAAACATTTAGCCGTCTTGCTGAGAAGTACTTGTAGAGGAGCAGGTAAATGCCTCTGCAGGAAGTCCCGCCCCCCTAACCTCCTATATGTTGGAAGCCTGAGATTGTGCCTTTCTTGACATCTACCTGCATGTGTGCCAATACCGCAGCAAGTGTTTGAGAGAAGATATCCTCTGAGAAAACCCTATCAAATGTATCCTCGAAGAGATGATGATCTGAGGGAGGAACTCCCTGAAGGAAGATGAAAAAGAATGAAAGAGGAGCTGGTGGCGTCACAAGAGACGACCGTGACACCCAGAGAATACTGGCTGAAGAGACTGTGTGGATCATATAGAAACTGATGACAAAGTTTAGAATTGAGTAAACTTTAATATGCAGGAAATAAGATTGCACATGTGCAAAGCATTGAAGAAAATGCAAGTTCTTCAATAACTGTACCGATGCTGTAATGCAAGTAGACTAAGTGATCTTAAAAGCTGGCTATACATAGTGAATAGACTGTGGGCGGAGCCACCATTGTATAGAAAGTGGACACTGGTGTCATGTAAGCTCAGACCCATGGAGAGAAAGGTTGAAAGCTGTGTTGCAGCAAGAATTAGCTGAAATCATGAATATGAATGGCAGAGTGGTCTGGCCTGGTGTCAAAGACGAAGCAAGCCAATGCCAGTTATCTATTCTTGAAGGTGGTGAACGTGAGAAGCTGCATCATCCCTTGTTAAAGAGAATAGAAAAACACCAAGTGTGCCAATTTTATTCATTAAAGACATTTAAATGCTGTACAATGGTCCAAATTGTGGTCCCCTGTCATGTGAACCAAGCATGGAAATAGAGTTGGGCTTGGAGTCCTAGAAATATGATAGTGCATGCTGGCACTCTCTTATATTCCCAGAGACAAGAATACTCTGCAAGGACAAGTTCAAAAACAATCTTCATGGCAGAAGGTATGAGTGATGAGAGACGTTGGGAAGATTGAGTGGGGAAGTAGAGTCAAGTCCACCTCCTGGCACATGGGTATGAGCTTACGTGCTGCTAAGTGAACCAAATGTTCCAGACATGGCATGAGCATGCCAACCAATTGTAGAAGGCCATGTAACAGAGGGCCTTATAGTTGGAGAGCCAATGATATTCTGTGTACCTAATAGTGTTGAAGATTACATTTTTAGAGGTAGGCATACATTCTCAACGTGGCAGTAAATATCCAATCACAATCCCACCCCTCACAGAAACTATACTTAGATTTTCTCCTTGAACGTACCACAATCCCTTGTAGGTTTTTCTCATTTGCCACATAGTATGACGTCACTTATGATGAATTTCTAGTATATAAATGTGTTTTCATGTGAAATGAATTGAGAGCTCAAGCGAACATCCGTTGATGTCCCTTGTAACTCCCGGTTTTAGATAGTTGATATGAAAACAGAACCTTTGCCATCTTCCTGAGTTGGTTTGATTATTTGGTGTCTGAGTTAATCTGCATCCCCATCCATTGCATGCACGTTATCCAAAGGGCCATATGCTCAAACTGGTACTTTTGGGGTACATATTTAGCTGTCATGCTGGGACATACCTGTACTGTCCCTTAAATATTTAGCAACCCTGTTTATTGTGGCCAGTTAGCAATCATGCAAACTCATACTAGCCCAGATGTAATAAATAGCAGCCATTCCTGGCTATCACACTATACAATTGGTAGGCTTGAGGAGAATTACTGCTTTTGCTATTCTATCATTAACATTTAGTAGCAGAGTTAATAGAAACTGTCATGGGGCCTCATTACGAGGTAGGAGGTAACCATGGTGCTATTAGCACCATGGCTACCCCCTTACTGCATTCCAGGTCTGGGTTCCTGAAATAGGGACTTACCGGGTCATTCCAACCTTGGAGGACCCGGTAAATCCCCATTCCGGGAACCATTCCCCATTCCCATTCGAGCCCCCATAGGGCTCAATGGGAATGGGGATGGAGCTAATAACGGTACCGCAACATGCGGTACCGTTATTAGCGCTGAAGTCCCTTAACAGGTCCCTTCCATAACGTCTGGTAAAACCAGGCGTTAAGGAAGGGACCCGCTAAGGGACCTCTGAATAGGGTGGTAAGGGATTACCGGCACCAGTGTCCTTACCAGTGCGGGTAATCCCTTACCACCTACCTCGTAATGAGGCCATTGACTCATTATTCAGACATAAGTCCTACCAAGCGGTATAATCCCTGCCACATTAATTAGTTTCCAATCCTTCTGGCAAGTATCGCTACTGCCCCCTCTAACAGGTGGCTTGTTTGGTTCCAGAAAATAGTTATTTCCTCACTCTAAAACCATATTGTCACTGCTCTGTGCTTGCAGATGTCACACTTTTGTCTTTGACATTGCTACAAACTGGGCTTAATGTGAGGTGGAGATTTGGAGCAAAAACAAACACAGCCAGTCTTAATGGACTGCGGACTTGGCACAAGCACTTATTATTCAAGCAATAACCAGAGTGTCAGGTTATATATGCAGATAATGTCCTGTGTGCAAGTTATGACTTAATACCAACCACCTGGTGCTGATGCAAGGTGATCAACCCCACCACGTGGGCATTATTGGTATTAGCACTAAGGAGACTCTTATGGCAATTGTGGTGTGGGTGGCGGCATCAAAATCTGTCATACAAATGGAATATATAGAGTCGAACAGAGGCCTTCTTACATTTTCTTGGCATCGGGAGGTGGAGCCAGCATACAGGAAGAAGCTGAGAGCCGCGACTTAGTGGCTCAATGGTCATCGAGAAAGCAGATAATAGAAGTAGAGAGGAGGGCTGAGGGACAAAAGGGCATGGCAGAATAGCTGTGACTAAACAGTGGGTAGTGAGATTCCAGGCATAATTATGCAAGTCGGTGCATAGAGTGTCCCACTGAAACAGATAGCCGGCTTTCAAGCAAACTGATTGGCACCGGCACCCAACCCAGGTGCTAATACTAATTGTTTCAAGAGATGGGGGTGGGTGGAATCTCTGTTTGGATTAGCAAAGATGCTGCTTATGCAGGTTGTTTTGTCCTGAAATGTCCTTGAAGCATCACCCTGGTTCCATCTTGGATTGGGTTGCGTTTATGCACTCTCCTAATAACAAGATAAGAACAGACAACTGAAATGATAAAATTAATTGCAGGTATTATTTGACCCTTGATGCCATCTACTGAAGCTTGATAGAAGAGGGCTTTCCCCGATAGCAGGTCCTGTGTAGTGTATCAAGATTTGGAGCCCATGCCAGAAAAATTCCTATTGTGTTTGACACCATTACATCCTACTGTTATAAGTAAGATGGGCGACTGGGAGTGGCCTGGTCATTTCGTCCTAGACTGTGTTTGTGTGAAGGCAGGGTGGCCACAGAGCAGAGTGGGCAGGTGCTGGGCAGCGAGGGGAGGTGGGAGGCTGGTGGAAAAGAGTGAGTGTTTGTGCAAAAAGGATGGGGAACACAGCACAAGCACCTTATGCCCATCTACCTGACATTGTGGTGCGTGTGTGCGGGTAATTGACAATGACATCTCTCCTTCAATGTGTCTACGGAAGGGGAGCAAGCTGGGAGAAAGCATGACCATGTGACCTCTGGTTCCTCATCATCATTTAGCTGTTGGGACATCGGGTGGTTGCTCTCAGGTCCAGGTCAAGCATTACCCTCTACATGTTCTGGGTCTCCCTCATTTGTTTCCAACCAAGTCAACATTGTAGTCATTTGAACTTCCTGCAGCCAAAGGATTGACAATATCAGCCCAAGCCATTGGCAATACCAACAGAGTGGCAATCTCATAGTTGATTCCCACAAAACTCAGCTCTGGAAGAGAGAGAGAGAGACAGTGTTGGCCAATTTCAGACATGGGCACACAGCGGCTGGAGAGAATGCTATTTGTATAACTGATTTAGAAGCACAGGTGCCGATATCAGGAGATGCCCCAATAATGATCACAATTAAGTCAAGTGCTTGTTCTCCCAAGCTAGCCACTTGGTCATCTTTGGAGAGCTAGCCACCTGGTCTTCTTTGGAGAGCTAGCCACTTGGTCATCTTTGGAGAGCTAGCCACTTGGTCATCTTTGGAGGCATCGCAGTTTAAATAAAGGGTCATCCGATTGCGAATGCAGCAAGGCCGATGGTGAACTTACCAACATGACCCATTCCAATCCGTAGGTCCTTATCCAGTCCTGTCTTTTTCATTTGCTTTCTGGGATTTGTAGTTCCACTTTTCCCATCATAAAACTCTAACTACAAGTCAAAGAAAAATTCAGTACTGGATAAGCGCCTACAGATTGTAATGGGTCATATTGGCAAGTATGCATCCTCAGTCCTTCATGGGTTAATTCTCATTGTCACCCTCCAGAGTGTGTCAGACCACTTTCACCCGCATTGTCATCAACACCACACCTGGAGCATCACACCTGGAGCTTCACACCTGGAGCGTGCCGGACTGTCCGTAACCAATAACCATTAAACAGGAATGCATTCATCTGCAAACACACAAATTGTACAATTAGGTTTTCGCACAAAATCCTTTAATTGTAAGAGCCCAGTGCACCCCAGGGTCACTAGTTTCAGCTCAGTAGTAGGATTTATGCTCTAGCTACTATTGCCATTTACTGGATAACTCACGGGTCAGGCTCCTGCCTCTGGCAAGGGGCCAGCCCGCACTCAGTGAGTTTAAACGCCAGATAGGCCTGACTCCGCCATTCGTCCTTCCGCGGTCGGTAAATTGAGTTCCATCGAATAACAGCCATTATCACAGTGCTCAGAAGCAGGAGCAATCAGGCTTGGGGTGCTTTATATAAACCTTATATTATTTATTCATATATATCATTTCTTTCCTTTCTTGATTCAATTTCTCCTTAGCCCCTAATTTGTTTCAATTTGTACATCCATGGTGTGTGTTCCTTGGTTATTGCAGTATTTGCTTCTTCTTTTGTGACCAGATTTTCAAGACAAAAAACCGGGACAGCTGGACCCCGACCGCCAACCGGACCTTCCCCTCCCCCATTCCCACAGTATATGCATACAAATTGTGCAGCTTTGAGTGTTGATAAAATCACGTAAATACCAAGCATGATACTGAGTGAATTATGTATTTTAATGCTATATTTGTACAATGAACTTGACTGTTCTTGGTATTCAGTGTCAATATGTTGAGCATCTCAACTAAAACACACTAAAAAACCATACCAACATTAATAACAAAGGTGTTTTTGCTCTGTTTGACGTCACATATCTTGCTGCGTACTTTCCTCTCAGCCAGTCTCTGTGGTGCTAGCAGTTAATGCATAAGGCTTGTGCCTGGAACGTTGGGGGTTCAACCCATCCTAAGATGACAAAGTTCAACCTAATACTGTTTATATAGTTGATCATTGTTTGTGATATAACAGTTGATCATTGTTTGTGATAAAAATAAAAAAAATAAAAACAGGACTGTCGCTCTGCCCAAAACCGGAACAGGGTTTAAAAAAAATAAAAAATCCTAGGAAAGTTCCTGCAAAACCGAGACGTCTGGCCACCCGAGTTTTGAGTCCCCCAGCTACGATCCATCTCTCATCACACAGGGAAGGGGGTGCTGGGGTTGTGGGGGGCAGGTGAGGATCAGACACCGCTGATGTCTTTATACCAGACTCACGCATTTGCTTTCTGCCGCTCGTTGGACCTGTCTGAGCGTCACGCAGGTGCAGAGTGACGAGGGAACCAGCCCCTTTCACGAGGGATGTGCACCTCATGTGTTTCATTTTGTGAAGCTCTGCTGACACACACTTTTCCGTCATGTTTGCACGATTTTGAAGCAGACGGGAAACGTAGACTAATTAATCTACACACCTTTGCTTCTGGTGTATCCACCCCCTGCAACCTGATGACAGCTTCTTCTCAAGACTTTCAGACACTTTTAAAAAGAATTTCACCTATTTTAAAGAATTCTTAAACTCCTAAAGCTCATGCCGTGCGCTTCCCTGGGTAATTTTCTCCCATTTTTTTGGAAAGAATTCTGCACACCAGTGGCCCTGTTGCGCGTTTGGAGGTATTAATGGCAATACCGCCAGACTCAGCTATCATTACCGCATGGGCACATTGGACTCCGGTAATAGCGTGTGTGTCAGAACCGCCATTGTAAAGCTTCACTTTACACACCTGCTCTTTCTTTTGTGTTGGGGTTAAAATAATCAGAGTGGTAAACGGGCGGTATTGTCACATTGCCAACACAACCAAAAGTTTCTGCAGGTGCAATTGGAAATCTGCATAGCAATGTATACCATGTCCTTCCTTGGGGCAGCAGCAGGGGAAATGGTCAAGACTCAGCTGCAAGACCACAGCATCTGAGTAACATTCCGAACATGGACTCACAACAGGCTCCATTTGCTGAATGTCAATAATGCACATTGGTAGTAAAGGTTCTGTCTGCCATTTTGTTCTTGAACGTACCATCCACAGCTGTAACAGGGAGGCCCATGCATGTTTTCAGGAAAGTATTAACTTCCGTGTACCAGGGTCCCCAGCCATCGTAGTAGGGACGGTGGGGTGTTACACACTGCCTTTCTAAGCTAATGGCCTCCACAGCAAGTGAAAGTCTTCTCTGTGCAATCCTCACAGATGAAAGAAACCATGTCCAAATTGGTATATATGACTCACATTTTGCATTAATGTTCCTGTTGGGGCAAATTGTGACAAAGCCAAACCAAGCCCACCGTCCGTTGTGTGCTCAAATTAGTTGCATGCTTACCTCGTTAGGGCTGCTTGTGTGCTTTATACATGCAAAAAATAAAATAAAATAAATTAGCACAGAAAAAAGTGCTAAATATGTACATCCCTTTCCATTTTTATGTTCCCAAAATGCTCTTGATTTTATGGAAAGCAGGCAGGAACTATTGTGCCATTCATCCAAATATCCTTTCCCATAGGAGATCTATGTACAGAATGAGGGGGATGTAGTCACTTATTGAATTGTTTATGTACTTAGACTGAGAATAGTTTACTTATAGAAAGTGATTTATTAAAGCAGCAGAGACTCCCTTTACATCTCCTTGCAATCATTATCCATCAGCATGAAACACTAGTATTCAGGTCAGGCAGATTCCTAAGGTCATTTATCAGCTCCAATAGCTACAGAGAGAGGGGATGGAAAGGGCGACACGCTTGCCGCACACATTGGGTAAGAGTGGTTATGTCCAAATATGACAGAACATAAAGCCACATTCATGAAGAATTGTACTGTCTGTAAAAAGTATAACGCAGGCCATACTTTGCGTGTAGTGCCAGGAGCAATAACCCACCCAATTGGGCCTTTCCAACATCTCTGCATTGATTATGTAGACATGATCCCGGTCTACCAAAGCTATTGCTACATGATAGTAGTTGTATGCCCTTTTTCCTGGTGGATTGAAGCTGGTCCATGTTCACACCCTCAAAGCCCTCGGAGCACAACATTGCTTGTTAGGGAGGTGTTCCCACGATGGGGGGTGTGCGAGGTTCTGCGGTCTGACAATGGACCACATTTAGTAAATGAGACCCTTGAGAATATAACAACTCTTCTAGGAATTAACCACAAGTTTTCATGTGCTTATCACCCACAAGCAAATGGAATATGCGAGCACCTCAATCACCTTCTAAAAGAGAAAATAACCAAAATTAAAGCCACATTGAAAAAGGGATGGTTCCATTGCCTTCCCTTAGCTTTGTTCACATTGTGCAATCAGCCTGGATCCAACCACCATTTAACCCCCCATGAGGTGATGACAGGACGACTCATGCAACTTCCACTTGCTCCTCCCACTAGAGCACTGACAGATACCCACAGTTCTGCCATTGTCTTAGGAGATGAAATGCATGATTACATTGGTTCGATGATTGCTAGTGTGTCTTTTATTTCTTGACAGCTTCAATCCCAGAAGAGAGGTCGAAGAAGATTGAGGAAGACAGCACATCAGAAATGAATGCTGAGCTACTAAAGCAACTACCACTTTATCGAGAGATTCTGTGTTATGCATACTTTTGTCAGGCCTTGGTTCAAACTAAGGGTTGAGGGACTCTATTTTGTAGAGCAGACCACTAAGTGCTAAAAAACTCTGGAATTACATTGGAGACGTCAAGCCCTGCCAAAGTGAGACCTCCTCCCACCATAATGAAGACGATTTGATGCAAGAAAAAGAACACGCCAAATAAGAAGCACCACAAAGATTGACCTGGTCTGTGCCCAGAGTTAGCGAAGGACAAAATGCAGAATTAGATTAAGCACACTATCTTTTCTCACACCAGGTATTCATCATGAAAGTAAGAGGACTGCTTAAAATACATGATTCCGTACCTGCTTACAAACCTTGAGGAGCACTTTATTAGATTTGTAAATCAAACCGAGACTGAACGGATGATCCCGCCTAGATTGTTTTTTCATGCTTTTCTGCTTTACGTGGCACAATCTCACCCACGTCTCACTCACAGGAATGCATCTGTCATCACACTGTTGAGCAGTGCTAGAATTCGTATGGGGCGGGAACGATTGTTTTATGCAGCACTCGCCCAGTACTTTAGACGGAGAGCTTAACTAACACACTAAACCAATAATCACAAGGTTTTGAAGCTTTTCAGGTGATTCTTGTGGACTTTCAGAAAAACACAGAGGACATCCGGTACTACAAAAAATGGGAACTGTAATTCAAACTGCTGTATTGATGTTTTGTGCTTTATGGTATCTCTACTTCCTTAACCTCTTTGCACTACAAAGGATTTTATTTTTGCACGCACATACTTTGACTCCTACTAAAGCAACCCCCATCCATGCTTTTACAGAAGCCATGTTGGGCAGATGACAAATGCTGCCAACAAAGTGAAAATGCTTAAATGTAGTGCAGACATAGACTTTGACCAGGTACATTCATATTTAACTGATTCAGAGCGTATTTTCAACAACATGTGGTACAAGCCCATGTCCAAGGTGTAGAAAGAAATTATGAAGGATAGTTGTTATGTATGCTCTCATTCCCTATGCTATGAGTAGATCCTGAACATTCATAGCAACTGAAATTCCAACCACCAGAGAACAATGCCTCGTGCAATTGTTGCTCTGCACCACCAAAGGCCGATTTCAAGGGAGATGGGATACACTACGATGGATGTCACAGAAGACGTTCCCGTATGAAGATAGTTACATGAAGACTCAAGACATGATAGATGATTACTGGAGCACTGACAAGGCAATAGAGTACATTTCCGATGACCCACACGTAGGAGAAGCAAAGATGGTGACACAAAAAGAATTACAGTGCCTCAAGTCAGGAGAAAAAGTAATAGGAGAAATGCTAGGATTCTGGGAAAGACCACAGCTATTAGTTTATGGAAAAACCTACACAGATTAGGGGTCAAAAGAGCTAATAGTTGGGAGCAAAGCACATGTCTCCAAACAGTTCCGATATAAGTGGTACAAAAGGAAAACAACTGCCTCAAAGAATGGGAAGCAAGTGCAAAACCGCTGATATTGGTGGAGAATAAAGCAGGTCCTATGCCAATTCTACCACTCGAGAGCGCTGCCCCATGTTTCCAGAAGGATGGTGCAGTGAAGGTTGCAGAAAATAAAGGATGCAAGCAGACACCAAAGATACCTGGCATGAAGGTGAGCACTGCAGTACTCATGGACCACTACTGGGCCTGCGGGTCAAAGGCAAACATGCAATGCCACCCAACTTTGGAGGGATAAACTCCTACAGCTAAACACATTAGCATTAGTAGTACCGCAGAAAGACATATAAGATGGGTTCGCTAAAATGAATTCCCATCAAAGGAAGAAGAGTTCTGTAGAGCTGACAAGAGTGAAGAGAGGGAACTATGTATCATCCAAAATGGAAGAAGCACTAGATGCAATACCACCAGAACATAGGCTGTTCAGCAGAACCGAGATGTTCTTTGTGACCATCGTTCCAGCATTTCAAGCTAATGTGGATGCCAGGTGGCTCCAAATCACATGATGGAAGCTGATGCAGATGATAAACTCAACCGTTAAGGGGTTCAACACCATCAAAGAAGAATTAAGAGCTGTCAAATTAATGACCATACACAATTGATATATTCTAGACCATCTCACGGCTATGGAAGGAGGTGTTTGCGCCAAGATTGGGCTGTCTGGCTGTACATAAACACCCACTCACAATGAGAATTGGACCCTGACAGAGGCTATCAACCAACTATCAAACCTGCATGCTAAAATGGAGGGAGAGACAACCACTGTAGGAAAGAATGATGACTGCTTATCATACATAATTTCCTGGATACCATCATGGATAGCACACAGATTGAAAGTACTGATAGCTGCATTGGTACTTGTGTTATTCGCCTTCTGTGTCATCTGAGTAGCACTATCACAATTATCACATTGCTGAAAGACTACTGAAAAGACTATAGGGATGAAAGTCTTACTGGACATAGAGACGGAATAGGGCAAGGACACAAAAATACATAATGTGCTGAAGTTACAGCTGATGCAGTGTCCCTGTTCCCACAAAGCACAATGTTCGGGGTTCCTGCCAACTCTCAAGACTACTGGATAAAGGGGTATGGTGTATCTCTGATGAAAATTGCAGCTACATGGCTTGGAGTTTGGACAACCATGCAAAGTATCATGGACATCTAGGAGGAGTAATGTAAGTTTGGGTCCCTAAACTATATGTGAATAGGTATTTTCTTTTGGGGAGTGTGGTTGACTTGTTGACCAGAGGGGGGATTGAAAACAGAGGTCCAATTGTGGCCCTCATGGCACACACTCAACTTGCAGCCCGAAGGCAGAGAAATTAGAGATGTACATCACTCCTGGGCCCTTCATCACCAATGTCGATATATCGCAGGTATGAAGAACATTAGTCGCTCAGGCAGCCATTCAACTGTACCCAACTGATAATATGGAGGAGGTAGAATTATCATTGATCGAACAAGTCGACTGACTAGAACTTCGAAAGCAGATGAAATCACTATTGTCATCACAATGTAGATGTATTTAGACATGAAGCACATAGGCATCCATGCAGGAAGCTACATGAACACTTTTAGTTTATTGCAGATAGACACAAAACAAATGCTTATTACTCATGATAGTTAGAGGACTGATAAACTTACACCAGTAAATCTTAAGCTACGCAGAAACAGCAAGATGCCAAGAGCACATACAATCAGCTTGCACATGCTTAACTGCGACTAACATGGACGGCCATTGGAACAAAGATGGAAGCCATAGATGCACTCAAGTGAATGGCGAAGGCAAGATCGGCTTCAAATACATGGTAAAGCTGACAGCCTGGTTCCGCAGAAGGCAGAAAGAGTTTCCAGCACAGGCACTGTGCACATCCTAGCCAAGGACGAGCAGAGACATAACGTTTTGAGTTTACCAATGCCATAAGACACCTGCAAGGAATACAGCTTAAAATCCTCATAATTACAAACATGAGAGATCAATTTTTTGGTCCACACACACGTGACCTGGAAGTCTAGGATAGTGCCTATTCATTCAAGGCAGATGGAGGAAATCTGTTCCCATTGTACTAGAGGCAGAAAGATACAATGTCTACACAGATTCAAAGCTGGATATATGCTCTCAGGGCTAGGCGATCAGAGATGGCAACATGATGGGTACATGCAGCACCTTCATGATTGTTCCCATTGCCTTGAGTAATTCAACTCAGCCTGGTAGCTGTCCAAGTTCCCAAGGCTGGGAATCCACGTTATGGCCAATCCTTAACTACCTTCTTATATTAAGACACACTATGTTGCAGTGGTCAATCATTTTCCTGTTAAACTGCAACTTTGTATTTGTTAAATTCAGAGGTGGTCCTAAGAGGAGCCACCAGATATGGCTACCGAATAGTTATACCAACCCCTATGTATTATATATATATATAGTTTTCCTAAACTGACTAATTCCCATCGCTGATAGGTTTTGGAGGACACACCTTGTGTTTGTGATGTCACTTATGGTTGAAATGGTATGACAAACATTTGGAGAATGCGATTATGTGGACTGCTATGCTATTCTAGTGTGATCCCTGTCACCTTGTTTAATAATAAAGACAGTAAACTTTGCCCTATAGGTGAGTCTTCTGTTCTTGCTGTGGGGATTTTGTTGGGGCACAGGGGCCGTCTTTCTGATATTCGGGGTAGCTGCTAAGAGTTACCCTGCCACTGCTTTGCATTTCCATTTAGTATTTTCTAAAATTATTTCTTTCTTTAGCCTCATTAGCAATCACCCTAATATGCACATTTAAACACGATATGAAATCATTGAACTGCTTGAAATTATTTCTATTGTTACAGGCAGTTATGTTTATTTTGTATAAAAAGTAAAGTCTACAAACATTGGAAATGTTACCATTATGGTTACTATAAACAGTTGAAATTTCCTACTTCGCAGACCTTAACAAAGTTCATCAAACCACAAATCACAGAGTAATGTTTTAAAGTGAATGTTGTTAGTACCAATAGGTTGGGTAACAATAAACATGTATTATCTGCCAAAAGCACCAGGATGCCCCACTGGGGGTGAATGTGCACTTTACAAATACACCTGTTATGTAATATTATGTTTAGGTTGTGGTGCAATGTGACTTAAGGTGTGATTTGTAGTTGGATTAACTTTGTTTCGATTCAAGAAATAGTTAGTTTGAACGTTTTGTAGAAACGTTAATTATGGGATGACCAATGTTCTTAGAGTTAACCTTTTTATCAATTTATTTAAGTAATCATATGTCTTTTGCTTTGTAGTTTTTATGGAAATATTTCCAAAGACACTAAATGATGCCTTAGACCATTTAATTGTAATGAACTCTTCAGGGTAAAAGTGTCTCCAGATAATTCTCACTTTTTTCTTTAAAGTGATTAATGTCTGTGGTTGTATCATTATGCTATCTATGTTTCTGAATATGGCTTCCCACATACAGTGTGCATGGCTGAACTGTCTGTTTCACCAGTCTGGTGGAATTGGTTGGTGCATTTGTCTTTATGTATATCTTTCATTTTTCATATGTGTTTCTGCGCTAAATGTGTACTGTATTTGGGTGATTCAGGGGTTGGTTTTGTAATAGATTCAGGTGACAGTTTCAGGTTAAAATCATCGGAATTTCATGGTGATGAAATGTTACTGTAAAGAGTGGGTTCAAATCACCTAATGTATATTCTTAATGGTAATGTTTAGATGCTTAGGATGTCAGAACAAAAAAAAACAAAGTGCACAATTTATTAATTGCTTGCATGCACTTGGCTGTTTCTTTAATAAATACAGCTGACAACATATATATAAATATATATATATATATATATATATATATATATATATATTCAGTAAAAAATGTGTTAAAGGGATGTTATGGTTAAATTACTCTACAAAAAACAAATGAAATTCAGTAAAAAAAACTTTGTTAAAGGGACGTTATGGTTCTAAGTAAAACCAAAAAAACCATGAAATTCGCCAGTAAGCTAAGCAACCATAACTTGTGCCACCACCGTGCACTGCTAAGACTAACACCCAGGACATCAAAGATGACATCACAAATGTCATTGATGACATCACTGATAACATCACATGTCTGACTCACTGTTTTTTTCTTTAGGGATATATCTCAGACAGTAATAGTTAGGAACAAAAAAATCAAAAAGTACTTTATTTGTAGATTTATACTTTAAATATGTTCTTACAATAATTTGCGTAGGGTCCACTTACAACATATAAAACATATACATACGAAAAAAAAATACACAATCAGTAAGGTTATCAACACTTTCTTATTGTTTTGCTGTTTTTTATTACTGTACTTTTTTCTGGATGTGCTCATATTTGTATTTGCATTTGTTTCTTTAGGGTGCAGTCACACCATGTGATATTTGTACATAGGGAAGTAGTAGACTTGAAGCAGAGCAACGCTTTCTGTGCATAAAGATAATCAGTTAGGTTGTGAACACTTTCTGCTTCTACTGCTGCTTTTTTGCATACTTCACTTTCTCTATATATACTCATATTTGTATGTGTTGTTGTGTCTTTGTGTTTTGTATGTAATAATGAAATTATGTAGTAAGTTGTTTTATTAGCTACTTATTACATGTTGCACAGTACAGAAACATCTATTAAGAGTGCATTTATCATTTCACTATTCAACATGGTAAGATTATGAATATTGCACCTCCATGATGTATGCTGCACACAATGCTTATATTTATACTTGAGTAGCTTAGTATACTGTAAAGAACTTTATAATAGCATGCTATTTATATCAATGCATTAACTAATGCCCTACGCAGCTCAAGATATCTATTCCGATTATCCTTCACACTTTTTCTGTCAACATTATAATAAAAATCCTTGTACAGAGTTTTCATGAAAAGTAAATGCACATGTGATGTTATCAGTGATGTCATCAATGACATTTGTGATGTCATCTTTGATATCCTGTGTGTTAATCTTAGCAGTGCACGGTGGTTGCGCAAGTTATGGTTGCTTAGCTTACCATAACTGGCGAATTTCAGGGGTTTTTCGGTTTTACTTGGAACCATAACGTCCCTTTAACAACATTATTTTTACTGAATTTCATAGGTTTTTAGTAGAGCAACTTAACCATAACGTCCGTTTAGCAACGTTTTTTTTACTCAATTTCATAGGTTTTTATTACTCAACTTAACCATAACGTCCCCTTAACAAAGGTTTTTCATTGAATTTCATAGGTTTTTATTAGTGCAACTTAACCATAATGACTACAAACATCTGACTTCATTGCAGACCTTCCGGAGAGTGAAACATGACAATGTGCTGGCGCGCAGAATGAGGACGTGTCCGAGAACCCGTAAACACTTCACGATAAGATCTGTGCTTCTCGGACAGTTCAGAACTGCATTTTCTACTGGTCTAGGAACTTTCAACTTCAAAATTTCCCTTGCACAGCTCCAACACCTATTCCTACTCATTATCCATAAACAATCTAGTACACAGTACATACTTTTAGTAAAACTGCTATTTATCTTAAAATGGCATCAGCTAATGCCATCCCTCCTCCCTAAGAGACACTGCCACTGTTGTAATCAAGGAGCATGAGAAACACTGCCCCCACCTTACAAATAACACACACGAAACATTTTCCCCTGTCCACCTGCCCCTCCATATTAGTGTTTGGTGCCTCTTCCCTCATTTCCCTCCCCACCTTTCCTTCCAAGCTCTCCTGCCAAAATAAATGCATACAAAAAAAAATGTTCCTTTAGGAACCACCTAAACAATAGAACTAAAAAAAAACGTATAGATTCCATCTACTTTATATTTCTCGGTAAAGTACATAGACTCAATAAGATTTTCCAACATTTCCATTTGCATTTTGTGTTATGCTAATGGGAATATTGTGGCATTCATCCTCCGGCCCAGCAGCCCAAGTTATCAGCCCAAGTGAAGCGAGGGTGGATAATGATGTCTCTGAACTGCACGACTCGGAGGCGGCCTCAATCGTTCACGTTCTGACGTTACGATTCTACGAGGTGCGGCTTGAGTCGGCGTGGACGTTCTTTCAGGGTCCTTTCCTCAGGTCTGAGTAACCCGAGGCTGAGCCCGCCTTCGCTTGCCAGCGTACGACGACGTACGACGACGAATCTGCTCGCGGTGCCTGTCTGCCTCCTGTGGGCGTTCATCGTTCAGCCGCGGCCGCGGCAGGGTACCCCCATCTGCGGGACGCCAGCTGGAGCACAGCTGGAGCACACGGGTGCCGCCAGAGTGTTAGCGTGCGTTGGTCCCTGTGTTCGAGGCGGCTCATAGAGCCTGCCTGCTCTGTACTTTTAGCCGCGGCGGCATTTCGCCGTCCGCAGGACGCCCGCTGGAGTACCCGGGTGCCTACGGAGGGTGGAGAGCGACTCCTGACGATGTGGAACTCTGGGAGCGGATAGAGTTTGCGGTGGGTAATCAGCATATGGGGAAAAAGCGCAGGGGGGAGCTATATTGACTTGCAGTGATTACACTGCCTGGTAAGCAGCGCTACTCACTTAAACTGAGCCCCCTTGCCCCCTCCCCCTTGCTACCAGTCCCCCCCACCTTTATACCCAGCCTCCCTCCCATGGTCTGATATAATGGTATAGCCACCATATGGAGAGGAGTCCATCTGGGTGTGTGTGCTGAACCTGCATAGTGCCTGGGGCGCTGGTATTTGGTGACAGCTGGCTCTGCGCCTTTTCAGCTTAGCAAGGACAGTGTAGGCTACGTGTTGAAATCTGGCTCAGATTTGGGTGTAGCAGAATCTGGAAACCGGCTAGAGAGAAGGTACCTTGATTTCTGTAATAAACACTGCTATATGGCGCCAGGGAAGAAAATGACACAAAATAAGTACAATTTGCGCAAGACAAAGAAACAATTGGAAGTGGAAACCCCGACGAACGAGGAGATGAGAAAACCTAAAACAAATAACAAGAAAAAATCCAGCATATCCATTCCCTTGGGACAGGGAGCCATAACTGGTTTCTTTGCCCCCCTCCCCATAACAGAAACTAACTCAACGATCATTGAGGACCCCGTTTTATCGGGTGATGGGGGTGGTGACCCAATGAGTTCCACTAACTTTGATGACATAGATAACAATTCGCTGTTAGACCTGTGTTTGAGCATTCAGCGGGGGATGACTCCCCAGACCCTCAGGCCGCTGGAAGACAAAGGTCTGCTACAGGATAATAATTCTATGTCATCTCCTGCTAACATCATGGGGCACGAGATACCTTTGGGCCGACTGTCAGCCTCCCCTAATTTAGTAATGGTATCAATGGAGGATGGACCGGATTCAGAGGAAGGAAATCTCTCCACCCTGTTCCCTGGGGCAAAGGAATTGGCAGAGATTCAATCCTCAGTGGCCTCCCTTCAATTTGCACTCAAAATTCTGCTCCAAATGACGGGGCGGATTCTTACGAATACTAACCCATTGCCTAATACACAAATAGAAGAAAAGGATAAGGAGGTAGAGGCGGAAATCAATCTATCGGAGGCCATAGGTATGGCTGAGGAAATAAATAAGACAGCTGATAAAGATTCCTCGGTAAATGAGGACCTGAGTGAGACAGTCTTCTATTCCCGTAAACAACGCAAACTGGCTAAGAAAGCGCAAAAGAACAAGGAAAATACGATGCAAGGTACTAAAGAAGATAAGACGGCGCACATTGGTGGGCGCTCAAAAAAAGCAAAAAAAAGGGCAGCCAGAGCTAAGAAAAAGATGGGCTCTGGAGAAGGCCGCCTCTGCAGTTGGCTCATCACTGATCAAGTTACGAACCTAGTCTCGCCGCCCAAATATGAACAACCAGTGTCGGTGGATCTGACTACTGATGTGGGAAGATTGCCGACCGTGGTTGAAACAGAGGACCAGGCAGACGAATGGGAACGATTTGAGGCCGACCTTCAAGAGGAGGAGGAAACACGGATTAGGGGTCCTGACCTGGTATTTCAACCTGTACCAGCCCCGGCTAGTACCACCATTTCTCCCCTCAGACCAGTTAAGGACGGACCCGATCTCTCAGGGAACAGAATCTGCTTGATTAAAAACCTGTATAAAACCAGCGAACGCAGATGGCTGCCACGATCAGAGTTCCTAATACGTCTGCATTCGGTCCCTGAACTACGCGTCTTAAAATCAGATGATTTCCTGTTTGTGGAACCATTAAATGGCCTCAATCCTTGTGTGTCTGCAATACATTGTAAATTTATATCCACCGCACAGATGCTTAGGAAATACCATGAAGAGCTGAGGGCTGTGGATGTTGAGGTTGATACAGACTTGGACGAAGTTGACACCAGTGCTGAACTTGTGGAAAGAAGTGGGCCGGTCATACCAGGGGAGTACCCCTTGATACCTAAAGGAAAGAAAGTTGAAATTGCTGATGTTCAGTTGGTCCTAAAATGGCTCGCGGAATCTCTTCCAGAGGTATTGCCTAAACATTGAAATTTGACATTGTTATCGTGGAACACAAGAGGATTTGCTCATCTGTTGACGCCGGAGGGTTCGGTTAATTTTATTGTAAAACATTGCCTGATATGCCTACAGGAGACATGGGCAATGGACATTGTATTACTTGATGGATACATGAATTATCAATCCTATGCTAAGAAGGGCGATAAAGGGAGACCATTTGGAGGGCTTTTGATAGATGTGATTAGCTCTCTGCCCTCGAGACAGATACCATGTAATGCTTGTGATAATATGCTGGCAGTAGAGGTTGAATATGGAACACATGTTGATATGGGGAAGTTCCTTTTGATAAATATATATAATCCCCCGCATGCGGGAACTAGTGAACCTATTCAAGAAGCCCTTCATGAATTACTGGCCTCCTGGTCGGTCCTACCTGGTAATCGAGCAGTTATTGTTGTGGGTGATTTTAATTGTCGTATTCCTGCTGAGACAGGGAAATATCCTCAAAACCCCAAGTTAAGAGAGAAACATCTCCTAATACATACTAAAACTGACATCGAGGGGCCTCGTTGGCGTTGGCTGCTTGAAGAATGGGATCTGGAAATGCTGAATGGCTATACGAATAGTGACTACCCGGGGAAACATACATGGTCCAATGGGCTATATAGTAGTACCCTTGATTACATCTTCATGTGCCCTAAAATGCTCCTCTTAGTGGAAGATATGTCTGTATCACTAAATAAATGGAGCGATCATTCAGCTCTTCACTGTATACTAAACATACAACAGAGAGCTTTTGACAAGTGCAATATGGGCACAGTCTATGCGAGTAAATCAGGCTCCAATATTAGATGGTCGGCTAAGAACATTAATCAGGCAGCACTGGCACTCGAGATGGATAAATGGCCAAACTTACCTGATTTCCATTCCATGTCTATTGAATCAATAGAAAATTGGATAAAAGCCTTCTCTCATACACATGCTTTGGTTCCGACCACTAGCATGTTTAGACCGGAGGGTGGGCCTCGCTCTTATAATAATAAGATTAGAGATGCCAAAAGGGACTTGAGACGGGAACTGCGTATGAGCAAGAAAAAGTTAGGACCATCTGATGTATTACGAGTGGCTGCGAGGAAAATTAAAAATAAATATAGATCTATTATTAAAAATATAAAATCTGCCGTTAATACCTGGGCTCACCAGAGACTAGTGCAGACGATTTGTTCTAAAAACACTCGTAGTATCTGGTCACTTCTGGGGGATGCTAGGGAGTCATCGAAGTTTTACTAGCCCGTAATACAATACTACAGAGAGATGAATTGGGCCCTCAGACTACCTTGGCTCCCTATCTGGCCTTTGATATCTCATATGCGGCCATAATTTCCAAGATAAAGACACTCAAACCGTCCAGAGCTCCAGGACCGAACGGTCTAGCCAATATAGTTATGAGAAAGCAGCCCGAGTTTTGGGCGAGCGTATTGGCAATACTGTTTAAGAAGATAATGATACAGGGGCAAATACCGAGCTCATGGCAATCAGCAGTATTGATACCTGTTTTTAAAAAGGGCAATCGTCTAGATCCCACTAATTATCGGCTCCTCTCCATGCTGGACACAACGGGTAAATTGTTTGCTTCTTTACTGCTTGTGGAATTACAATCATGGGTAGAAAGGGCCAACATTCTGTCCATCTTCCAGTGTGGATTTAGGAAGGGTTATTCAACGAGTCACAATTTAATGGTCATGAACCTGTTGAGAACTAAAGCACGCAATAAAGGTGCACCACCTTTATACGCTTTATATATTGATTTTAAAGCAGCTTTCGACACCATCCCTAGGGAACGTCTGTGGGCTAAACTTAACGGTCTCGGGTGTCCAGCAGGCATCCTGTATTACCTTAAATTGCTGCACTATAATACGTCACTTAGACTGAAATTAGACCAAGAGGGACACCTGACTGATAAAGTGCTGCAGAACAGGGGGATGAAACAGGGCTGTCTGACAGCCCCTTTGGTATATACTCTGTTTGTCCATGACATACCATTGGCCATAACGGCCGTCTCAAATTGCCCACCTAAGATTGGGGAGCTGGTATGCACTGTCCTGGCTTACGCAGATGACTTGGTCATTTTTGATCACACAATCAGTGGCCTACGCAGATCGGCCACTGCTTTGTGGGATTATGCGAATCATAATGGCCTTACTATCAATCTTGATAAGACTAAGGTATTGCGATTTACCAATAAAAGAGTGTCACACGTAAATCTTATGGTGGGTAAGAACATAATCCCTTACGCCCCACATTATCGGTATATGGGTATTGATTTCGAGCCTAGTGGCGACTATAGCATATGCAAACATTCTCAGAAGACGCGAGCAGCGCAGGTTACATCGCTGGTTGCGAACTTCACTAACAAGCAAGGAGGTTTCACGTTATGGGGCACTCGCCAACTCTATGTGCAGGTTTTTACACCCATGGTGACCTACGGACTAGAGGCCCTGTTCGACCTAGATCTTAGCTGGCTACAAGTAATAGAAGGGAAATTCTGGCGGCGGGTCTTGGGGCTCGCCCCAGGAATTCCAATGGCCATTTTACGCCTAGAGCTGGGAATACCGTCATTGAAAGCTATAGTGATGAAAAAGAGACTAGGGTTTTTTATTAAAATGCGTAGTGGTACAACAAATCCAGTATTGATTGCTGTGGATAAGGAAATATGTAAAAAACAAAATTCCCTCTCACCCGTTGCTATAATGTTAAGATAGCTCGCTGATATAGGATGGACGTATCGCGAAGGGGACTACACCAGGCAAGTTCAGAGAGCCCTTGATAAGCGAATAGATATGTGGGACTGGTTGGAAAATTTTGCCCACCTCAGTGCATTGAAAAGTTATGAATTTGTGAAATTCAGGTTGTACACATATATGAGACCGCAAGATTACCTTAACTTATGCCCTTGCAAAAGACTGCGACGCTTTGTACTCCTATTAAGACTGGACCAACTCCCGACCCTATGGGTCACAGGCCGGAGAGATCGATTGCTGTCGACACTTAGGATTTGCAGATTGTGTAAAATCAATAAAGTTCTTGAGACAGCAAGACATGTCCTGACTCAATGTAGTAGTATGACAAGCATACTACATCACCATATGGGAAAGTATACGCATGACTCTGCAGCAACCTCTAAGGTATTATTTTGGCATCACTGTCTAAATTCCGAAAATATCCATATTCTAACTGCTTTATACAACATCTGGTTGGTCATAGAGGGAAAATTGGGCATTAGGATCTGAATAGGTGGCATTATCTACACTCAGGAGTAGTGATGGGATACACCTTTACTAGAACCCTTTTTTGGGCTATGCGTTACTCTGTAATTGTGAATCCTGTAATTGTGAATTCTAACTCCTAATTGTTTCTTCCAAATATTGTCAGTATTTCGTATCCTGGTGAGTTCTGATGTGATATCCACAGGGCTTGATTTAGGATGATTTAGGTTGTTTTTTAGGTCTTAGAATGTATGATTGTGTCTAGGCTAGATTTATTTATTTATTGTTATTAGCATTGCCATCTTATTTAATTGTGTAATCTTAATCTCATTATTGTATTTCTTTTGCCATATATGTGTAAAGTTTATTAATTAAACTGTAACACATTAAATAAATAAAAGATGTCTCTGGACCATTGTCCCCCCATTCCTGCCCCTGAAATGGGGGATGAAGGCCATTAGCAACCTAGATTCCCAAAATGGGATCCCGAGGTGCTAAAAAAGAGGATTTTGCTTCCTACACTGGGATACCATCCCGGTGTAGGAAGGAAAATCCTTTTCCAACATGGCCATCATAGAAAGAGAAGGTGAGGGTTCCATACAGGGCCCTCTTCACTTTCCATGGCAACCCGCAGAAGGCAAAAAGAGAACCCTATGACCATATTACCACAAATACATTTTTCTTCCCTTTCAGATCTATCCTAATTTCAAATAACTTCACAACAAAGCCAGTCCCAAGTGGACATGGCCACTTTAATCCTATGTTTTGTCCCTTGTGGTCATGGCCAGTAGCCAGATTGTCCGGATCATGACCTTATTCCATGAACAGGACAATCTGGCCACTGCCCATGGCCACAGGCTACCCCTCAGTCACTAAAGGTATACCACTATTGTTTGTATCTGCATTATGACACTTGTCAAATAATAAAACACTGGCAGATTTACAAAACCATGCTTGTAGATCCTTGCCAATGAGCCTTATGCAAGTTTGCTGGAAATCCACCCACCATTTATTTTTTCAAAAGTGTCAAATGAATGCACATGCAATCGTCATATAACCAAGCCCGCACTTCACAAAATCCATTCAGACTTTACAAAAACATTTATATCTAGATCTATAATCTTTTTGCAAACCTTTGTGTAGATTTGTCAAATGGCACCACATTTATAAGCCTTTATATTATTTTGGCACCCCCCCTCTAATTTGACCCCTCTGGACAAAATCCCACCAAACTTCGCAAAAAACATTTATATCTAGATCTATTATCAGTTTGTCAAATTAATTGTAGATTCGCCAAATGGCACCTCATTTATAAGCCATTACATTATTTTGGGACCCTCTCTTATGTTCCCCCATCATGACAGAATCCCACCAAACTTTGTAAACTCATTCGAAATCATGTCAGAAATATCCCATCCCATCCTCATCACCCCTCACCTCCCCAGATATTATTTGATAAGTTTCACAAGTGCAATGCTCAGAAAATATTATTGTTCTGAGGGTTCTGGCATGTATTTTTATACATATGTTGATCCATCGTACAAACATTTCCAATGCACCTTACTTTAGTTTTCCTCTTTTGTAAACAGGCAAAATCTGGCAGCAGGGCATGGCCATCTTGTGCTAATCTTATGCATTGCGGCATCGGCCTAAGGTAAACTGCCCTGACGTCACTTAATCATATGCCCCGCCCCTGAGCCTCATATCACCAAACCTTGTGATATTCTCCACCTTTCTCTGTGACGTTCCTCGTCAGCGTAGCCAAACGTGCCCATAATCACCTACATGACGTAGAACCCGAAAATCAACACACATCGACTTACAACACAGCACGTCACAATTCAGAATATTAAACCGTACTTTAAAAGAAAACAACACTGTACAATTTGTAAAGTACTTTTATTTCACAATAAACGCTCCGAGAACATCCGACTATTGCCATATTCTATCAAATTGCAATTCGCGATCCAAGATGTTTATCGTGAGGCACGCGTTGTTCTTTTTGCGTACACAAGGTGTTCGTTTTCGGTAAAAGAAGCACTTGTGTCTCACAGTGAATTCCAGTGCTTCTGCATCAACTTGGGGCTAGACCACCGTAAAGGATGTTATGTTGCTCCTAATCGCTAGTACAGCGTAAGGGCATATGGGCCCTTGGCGATCGTCCCAAAAAAGAGTCACTGTGATCCAGTTGTTCACAACTATGTGCAGCTGCTGGTTAAAAATCCTGTCAGTTGGCATCTGGAATCTATGACAATCACAGAATGGCAGGATGTACCTGTTTCGAAAACATAACAGAAACGTGTCTCACTAGCTGATCTTTATTAAAATTCATTTATTGACTTATTCATTTGGCATAGAGTTTAAACTGAGGATTAGCACAGACATGAAACAATCTCAACAGAGAGAAAACAACGTGGAAAGTGGTACACAATTCAAGATGGTCTTACATGACATTTTAATTAAATATTAGCGTTGAACCTGGGGGAACCGAGTGGTGGTCTACAATGACCTCGATGCTGGACTCCCCATATGCACGTTAGAAAGAGCACTACACACAAAGGTTGTGCTTGCATTTCATTGCAATATGCCACACAGAACAAACAAATAGAATGTAACCCAGAAATAATGGTCAGATAATAATAAGTTCATGCTTGTTCCGGTATACAATAGTCGAAAATCAAATTACATTATATTCACCATTTCCATTCTCTTGGCGTAACACAGACCGTAACGCACACTGCGTTTGCACCAACGATTCTTCATAAACTGAATTTACATGTTCCTTAGCCCAGTTTTGGAATGGATAACCTTATCATATCTTGCATTATTACAAACCTCCTTTCATTCAATTCCTTTCGGAATGCTCCCTTTCTCTCAAGGTCAAAAAACAATTGAACCTTATACTGTGTGTCCGATGCGTGGGTTTCCTTAGCTCGCAAGCAAAAATTCAAAGCTGGTGACCTTCACTCAGAATCAACATACATTCTTACTTTGCAACAACTTGCCTCACTGCATCCATGAGAACCGTTATTCTGATCAACGTCCATCAGGCACTGCAGCTGGATGCCTGAGGTTGCAGGTTCTAGGGGGCGCCAGTCTGACTCCATTATTATTTTAATTACATTTTAACACAGACAACATTAGCCCTTTTTTTTGCCGCGCTCTGGGTGTAGCACCAGCACATCATTTTTAAAAAATCAAGCGTTTTAATTAAGAGTGTAAAATAACCTGAAATTGCTTCTATTTAATATTAATAAATATTGGGCAACCAATATAAACAATACAGAAGAACGCGCATTCGGAATGTGGTATTACTCTGTAACAAGTTTGCAAAGGTAGCGGGCGCCCCTCTCTCGACAGAACAAGGCCTGATAACCTGTTCAGTGGTTATTAACCACTTGAGAGTTCGCAGCCACTGCTTTTACTCACTGTGCCTTTCACAGATGGGAAATATCCATTTGCATATCAGTCTTTGTCCTGCCCAGGGGCAGTCCAGCACCGAAATGCAATGGCAATTCCAACCTGAACGAGAGTACCACCAGCAACCCCATACACGTGTTTCACCCTTGTTGGGGATCATCAGTGAGGTGAAGCTGATGCCTCTCTAAGCACAGTGAGAGGGAGACCACGTCTGGTTGCCCCCAGGAGACCTAGGGTTACCAATCCCAGGTTGCTTGAAATTTAGTTTGCAAAAGTAGCGGGCGCCCCTCTCTCGACAGAACAAGGCCTGATAACCTGTTCAGTGGTTATTAACCACTTGAGAGTTCGCAGCCATATTTCCCATCTGTGAAGGTACAGTGAGCAAAAAGCAATGGCTGCGAACTCTCAATGTGGTTAATAACCACTGAACAGGTTATCATGCCTTGTTCTTTCGAGAGAGGGGCGCCTGCTACATTTTTTTGTATTACTCTGTAACAACGCAAGGTAAGGTTGGGGTTGCAGACTGCAGAAGCAACAATCTATGCTTACAAGTCCACAATTCCATGATTATACATCTCCATCTCTTGAATGCCAAAATGCAATCTCTTTGGCCTGCACCTTAGGCACATATTGTGGAACAACACCAAATCTACTGTGTGACTTTCACAACACAAAAACACAATTTTTTTGCTTCTTGCAGCCATATTCCATCCCATCCTCATCACCCCTCACCTCCCCAAAGATTATTTGATAAGTTTAACAAGTGCAATGTTGTGTTTTTTTATTTGTTTTTACTGCGATGTCCGCGGACACCAAACATAGATCCAAGATGGCGGGCGCATCGAAACAATCCGACGCACCTCACGCTTCATCCCAGCCAATCAGCGAACACATTGCATGTCCGCGGACATGATGCAAGCCGATTACCCAATCGGTGTCCTGTCCGCGGAGCGAACAGGGAAGTGTGTCTGCGCAGCGGACGTAGATATCATTAATTTTTTGTGACCTAATTTTTAGTCGTTTTAAAAGAAAACTACCGGACGGATTTTCACCAAATTTACAAAAGCACGCTTTCGGGACCAATCTGCTGCTCCTGCTGCAAATTTGGGGAAAATCCGTCCAGCGGTTTGGGCTCTAGGCGTGAGCAAAGTTTTTTCCTTATTTAGTCTATGGGAAAAAAAGAAATTTTGGGACCCCCCCTTATATCTTTTCCCCCCTGGACCAAACCTCACCAAACTTTGCAAAGAAATTGAGAGTGGGCCATATACTTTTTTTTTTGCAAAGCTTGAAAGCTTGGTGTGGATTCGTCCAGGGGGACCAAAGTTATAAGCCACCCAAATTAGCAACTTAACCATAGCTACACAACCACAGTAGTGGCTGTGTAATATATATATATATATATATATATATATATATATATATATATATATATATATATATATATATATATATATATTACATGGCCACGGTAGTGGCCATGTAGTTATGGTTAAATTGGTGTTTCCATAGGAAGAGCACTTTATGGGCGGCTTATAACTTCGCTCTCCCTGGACTTATCCTCACCAAACTTTGCAAAGAAAAGTATTTGGGTCACTCTGAATTTTTTTGCAAAGTTTGGTGAGGATTCGTCCAGGGGGGGCAAAGTTATAGGGGGGGTCCCAAAACTTTTTTTTTTCCCATAGACTGAATGGGAAAAAATGTTTGCTCGCGTCTACAGACGTTGTCGAACACTTGCTGTGTCCTGAAATGTTCGCAAATATGAATGGGGGGTTGTGGCTGGCAAGTTGAATGTGTTCTAAGAACATTCGCGGTGTCCTGAAATGTTCGCAAATAAACAGAATGGGGGTGTCCTTAGGACGCTGTCCGTATTGTTCTCTGTCAAGTTGAATGTGTTCTAAGAACACTCGCTTTGTCCTGAAATGTTCGGAAATACACAAAATGGGGGCGTTCTGAAGACGTTGTCGAACACTCGCTGTGTCCTGAAATGTTCGCAAATATGAATGGTGGGTTGTGGCTGGCAAGTTGAATGTGTTCTAAGAACACTCGTGGTGTCCTGAAATGTTCGTAAATAAAACAAATGGTGGTGTTCTGAAGACGTTTCTAAGAACACTTGCGGTGTCCGGGGAATGTTCGTAAATATGAATGGGGGGTTGTGGCTGGCAAGTTGAATGTGTTCTAAGAACACTCGCGGTGTCCTGAAATGTTCCCAAATACACAAAATGGGGGTGTTTTGAAGACGTTGTCGAACACTCGCGGTGTCCTGAAATATTCGCAAATATGAATGGGGGGTTGTGGCTGGCAAGTTGAATGCGTTCTAAGAACACTCGCGGTGTCCTGAAATGTTCGCAAATAAACAAAATGGGGGTGTCCTGAGGACGCTGTCCGTATTGTTCTCTGTCAAGTAGAATGTGTTCTAAGAACACTCGCGGTGTCCTGAAATGTTCGCAAATAAACAAGATGGTGGTGTTCTGAAGACGCTTCTAAGAACACTCACGGTGTCCTGAAATGTTCGCAAATAAACAAAATGGGGGTGTTCTGAGGACGCTGTCCGTATTGTTCTCTGTCACGTTGAATGTGTTCTAAGAACACTCGCGGTGTCCTGAAATGTTCGTAAATAAAAAAAATGGTGGTGTTCTGAAGACGTTTCTAAGAACACTCGCGGTGTCCGGGGAATGTTCGTAAATATGAATGGGGGGTTGTGGCTGGCAAGTTGAATGTGTTCTAAGAACACTCGCGGTGTCCTGAAATGCTCCCAAATACACAAAATGGGGGTGTTCTGAAGACGTTGTCGAACACTCGCTGTGTCCTGAAATGTTCGCAAATATGAATGGGGGGTTGTGGCTGGCAAGTTGAATGCGTTCTAAGAACACTTGCGGTGTCCTGAAATGTTCGCAAATAAACAAAATGGGGGTGTACTGAGGACGCTGTCCGTATTGTTCTCTGTCAAGTTGAATGTGTTCTAAGAACACTCGCGGTGTCCTGAAATGTTCCCAAATACACAAAATGGGGGTGTTCTGAAGACGTTGTCGAACACTCGCTGTGTCCTGAAATGTTCGCAAATATGAATGGGGGGTTGTGGCTGGCAAGTTGAATGTGTTCTAAAAACACTTGCGGTGTCCTGAAATGTTCACAAATAAACAAGATGGTGGTGTTCTGAAGACGCTTCTAAGAACACTCACGGTGTCCTGAAATGTTCGCAAATAAACAAAATGGGGGTGTTCTGAGGACGCTGTCCGTATTGTTCTCTGTCACGTTGAATGTGTTCTAAGAACACTCGCGGTGTCCTGAAATGTTTGCAAATAAACAAAATGGGGTTGTTCTGAAGACCTTTCTAAGAACACTTGCGGTGTTCGGGGAATGTTTGTAGGGGGTGTCCTGAGGACGCTGTCCGTATTGTTCTCTGTCAAGTTGAATGTGTTCTAAGAACACTCGCGGTGTCCTGAAATGTTCGCAAATACACAAAATGGGGGTGTTCTGAAGACGTTGTCGAACACTCGCTGTGTCCTGAAATGTTCGCAAATATGAATGGGGGGTTGTGGCTGGCAAGTTGAATGTGTTCTAAGAACACTTGTGGTGTCCTGAAATGTTCGTAAATAAAAAAAATGGTGGTGTTCTGAAGACGTTTCTAAGAACACTCGCTGTGTCCGGGGAATGTTCGTAAATATGAATGGGGGGTTGTGGCTGGCAAGTTGAATGTGTTCTAAGAACACTAGCGGTGTCCTGAAATGTTCGCAAATGAACAAAATGGGGGTGTCCTGGGGACGCTGTCCGTATTGTTCTCTGTCAAGTTGAATGTGTTCTAAGAACACTCGCAGTGTCCTGAAATGTTCGCAAATAAACAAAATGGGGTGTCCTGAGGATGCTGTCCGTATTGTTCTCTGTCAAGTTGAATGTGTTCTAAGAACACTTGCGGTGTCCTGAAATGTTCGCAAATAAACAAAATGGGGGTGTTCTGAAGACATTTCTAAGGACACTCGCGGTGTCCTGGAATGTTCATAGGGGGTGTCCTGAAGGCGTAGTCCGTATTGTTCGCTGGCAAGTTGAATGTGTTCTAAGAGCACTCGCGGTGTCCTGAAATGTTCGCAAATAAACAAAATGGGGGTGTCCTGAGGACGCTGTCCATATTGTTCTCTGTCAAGTTGAATGTGCTCTAAGAACTCTTGCGTTGTTCTGAAATGTTCGTAGGGGGTGTCCTGAAGATGCTGTTCATATTGTTCGATGGCAAGTTGAATGTGTTCTTAGAACACTTGCGGTGTCCTGAAATGTTTGCAAATAAACGAAATGGGGGTGTTCTGAGGACACTGTCCGTATTGTTCGTTGTCAAGTTGAAAGTGTTCTAAAAACTATCGTGTTGTTCTGAAATGTTCATAGGTTGTGTCCTGAAAACACTGTCCGTATTGTTCACTGGCAAGTTGAAAGTGTTCTAAGAACACTCATAATGTCTGCGGACATTAAAACATTCCATAGACCATAGTTGAAATGTTTGACTCTATGGATGTGATATGCTGCGGTGGTTGTGGCCAGGGCATATCACATCCATATTTGCTTATAACTTTGGGTGAAAAACAAATGTATAAGGAACAAAGGTATTAGATACTATGGATGTGATATGCTGCGATGGTTCTCCTTATTATTGTATACTTACTGTTTGGTCTAGTAACCGGAGTACATGTATTTCTTGTTAATTTCTGTGATAAAAGAAAATAGCATGTTAGTATTAGTATTTTGTAATGACTTATTACATTGTATAATCAACATACTTTTTTTTTTGGACCCTCATATTTAGTAGATTACAAATCAGAGTACTGTGCAATTTGCTCAGTTTCTGTATTTGTTGCTAAAATCATTGGGTCTGTGGGAGAAAAAAAATCCATGTTGGATCAAAAAAAAACCTTTTTCTGTTATGCTACAGTTTATTTGTTTGTTTTCAGTGTTCGCTTGTTGTTTCTGGCTAATGCTTTATACTTGGGCTTGTTGCATTTTTTGGGAGCAGTAACATATTATTTATTTGTTTGGATATTATAAAATTTTGGAGCAGTTAGATACCAATTGGCGTATTCTAATTGTCTATTTTTTTTATATATTTTAGTGGTATTGATTTATCTATTTGGATATTGTTAAAATTTGGGACAGTTAGATACCAATTGGCGTATTCTAACTGTGTATTTTTTGGTCTAATTTAGTGGTATTCATTTATCTGATTAGTTGTTGTAATATCTTTGAGCAGTTAGATAGCTTTTGGAATACTGTAACAGTTTATATTTTTTTAACACAAGTTTACTTAGGGTTTAAATACAGTTTAGTTATCAAATTTTGGTTTTAAGAACATCAAATAAGCTTTGTAAGATTTGCTGGTAATCTCTGCTTTAGAGTAATGGTATTATCATTACATTCAAACCATCCATTTTTCTTTTTTTATATATGCAGTGTAGTGCCCTGAATTGGTTGTGGCTCCTGCGTGGTAGATTATACCTATTGTTGTGAAGGTTTTCTTACCAAGTGATATTTGACCATGTGTGAATCCAGTCAGCTTGCAGTTGTTTTTGGTACCATCTGCATTGTAACGTAGAAGCATTAGTATTATGTATTTACTATGTGTTTGTATTACTAACGTGGAACGATTATCTGAATTGCAGGTAGAGCATAATCTATCATGGTTTGCATTTTGTACAAGTCGCTGAATTGGAATGGATTCACAATTTGGTATTGATATATATATGAAGCGTTCATTGGGGATTTCTTCTTGTGTCACATTGTTGCAGAGAGTGCATGTATGTTTCCACATGTATGAAATCTGAAAGATTTCATTTATAGGTATGTTTTTGTTTTCCAGTACTTGTAGTAAGTACATTAGAAATTCTGGTGGATCTTCCTGTGAGTTTCTAGTGAATTTCACCATTCCTGCACAGTAGTCCAATTATTATCTTATTCCATAAACACTATACGTGTTGTCAGGATTATTTGCTGCATTTCTGTGAAGTACTAACATTTGCAAACACAATGGGTCTGTACTGTGTAAGTAAATGTTGTCAACAATTGGTGGTAATTGAAATAGAATATTCTTTGCTACATTTGCGTAGCAACTTACACCAACTATATTTGAGAACTTAAATGGTCCAGGTAGTTCTGTATCTAACTGCTTTTTTTGGAGTTTGTCTTCCTTCTTTAAAGAAGTACCTGGTTTACTTTAACTAATTGATTCTTTTTTGCTTGTGGTGCTTAATGAAGTATTAGTTTCTTTTACTCTCTTTGGAGGATTTGCAGTGACATCCTGTTGCATTTCTGTTTGATTTATTTTTCTTTTATAACGTTTTACTTTTTGTGGAACAGAATATGTGTTTAGGTGGGGGGTGTATAGTGAGCGAAGTCTATTGTTTCTAAAATGCAAGGAATATCAGCGTTTATTTTACTTGCATCAAAGTTGATTAGAAATAGACCGTCAAGGGTATGTAAGCGTGATAGTGCTACGTAGCTCATGCCTTCTTTAAAAACCGTGTTAGCAATATCTATCATTGCTTTGTCTAGGGTAGGACCTTGTGATTTATGATTCGTGACTGCGTATGCAAGAGTTAGAGAAAATTGTTCTCTGCATACATACATATCTTTGAAGAGAAGGAATCTAGCTGTTGAGCGTCCTATCCTTTTTATTTCTAAAAGTTTGTCAAAGAGTATATAGACAAACTGAATTTTGTTGTCGCGTGGGTATGTTTGAAAGCCAACAACTGTACCCAGTGCTCCATTAACTAGTCCTTGGTCCACGTCAAGGTTACGTTTAGGCATTACTCTGCAATTTAAGGATAATTTTAATATCTTTTCTAAGCCTGCTGTGTTTGAGATTGATTTTTCTAAACTATTTAGTCTTGTTGTGGCTTGTTCACACATGGGTAGTGTCATACCATGTACATCTAGTTTATCTGTGGCGCTAATTTCCATGATCGGTTGCATTTCTTTACTTAGCATGATTTCATTGAATTTGAAACAGCTTGCAAGAGTTGTCATTAAGGCCATACAATTGACATTTTTGTGGGCTAATTGTTCCATAACATGTGTAGCACATGCATTATCGCCATAAAGTGCATTAATGTGCCGGGTTTTCAATATTGCTTCTGCTTCTTTAGAAAGTATACCAACTCTGCTACTTTTTAAAATGTTGGCATAAGTGAGATCTGCAGATTGCCGCATGTTTTCTGTTAATTCTCTATATTGGAAATGTTGCCAAAGGTTGACGTTTCCAATGCTGCCAACAGTTTTACGGCAGAGTTTGTGTCCCAATGTTTTAAAAATAGGCTCACCTTTTACTGGTGTTAATTGAAGCAGATCTCCAAAAACAATAATGTGTTTTCCTGCAAAGAGCTCTTCATAGTCTGTTTTGAGTACTTCTTGTAATCTGAGGTGAATCAAAGCTAACATCAGGTTGGAGACCATGCTCACTTCATCTATTAGTAGCATTTTCATTTGATTCAATACTCTGCGTAGTTCCATTGCAGCTTCTGCAGAAAGTTTGTAATAGTCTAATTTGTTCTGGTGTTCTACTGGTAATAGTAGTAATCGGTGTAATGTAACACCACCTATGTTGTAGGCAGCTACACCTGTGGGGGCAGTGACAACAGATGACAGTTTGTTGTTTGTCAATTGTTGAAGGAACTTACTAATGATTTTGATTTGGAATGTTTTGCCAGAACCAGCTTCACCACTGATGTACAGTAGTATAGGTTTATAATTATGGCAGGAACATTCTTTATTTTCATGTTTTACACCATGTGCAATTTGTTTTGTTACTTCTTGAAAAATGCTACTTTGCTCATTGTTTAGTTTTGATCGTAGTATAGTTAAGTCTTCTTTATCTTCATACTGACACATGGTGTTTTCTACTTCTATCATAGCTAATTCTGCCTCATTTATTATTAGTGGTTCTCCCAGTGGTTCTTGGCTTCCTGTTACAGAAGGTTGACTACTGTCAGGAGTGCCCTTATCTAGTTTGGCTTGGAGTTCTTCTTCGTGTTTCTGTTCATTGTGCAACATTGTTTTGTACTGTGTAAAGTTTACGTCAGTTATAGTGCTTTCTTTTGCTTTGAAAGCATCCTCATATGAGTCATAGTTATCTAGTATTTGTTCTTCTTTTCTCCAGGGTTTGAAGAGTTGTAGCAGGGACATGTAATATACTTCTTTATGTTGAGGAGTCTTTAATGACAATTTGATATGATTAATTAAATTTGGTTTTGTGAGTTTAACTAAGCTGCCTTCACAGTTTGTCACTCTATATTTACCTTTTTTTTTCATCGGGTTTCATATTATTTTTGTATGTGTAGTTTTGGGCTATGTGGTATAGACACATGTTTTCCAAAGTATTACTTCTGTTTGGGTAGTATGTGTTCAATAAATTGTTTTTTAAAATGTCTTGGCTGTTGGGATCACGTTTGGCTATTGTTTCTATATCTTCATATGATTTTAGAACTCTTTTTCTAGATTTAGCTGGACCAAGACTTAGCCATACTATATTTTCAGATTTACCATACAATGCAGTACCAGTTAAACGATCAGCTGCTTCATATGATCCACATTCTCTATGGGTGAGCATTTTTATGCCCAAGCTGTGTAATTTCTGAGACACTGTTTTATCTGATGACAGGTCATTCCAGAGGTATTGGAGCTCTGTCTTTTCTGCTTTAGTTAAGTATGCTGTGACATATCGTGCAACTGCAGTAGAATTGTCTGCAATGTACTGCACATCTATGTTTGCATTCCATAAGTGGGCAATGATTGCATTATAATCATTGATATATTTTTCTTCTTCTTTTCTTTTTATGTAATATGTATTTTTAGGTGACCTACCTTTAACACTATGTCTAACTGAAGACATGAGGTTGTTCACTTGACCTGTATTTGTAACTGGTCTAGGGAAACCAAATCGGCATTTGGTGTAGTATTTCCCTTTGTTTTTGTATTTGCGACGACAATATTTTCCACATTTGTGTCTTTGAAATTGTAAAATTTGTGCATGAAGATCACTATTTGTAGCTTTAGATGGAATTTCACAAGTGACACATTTTTCAATAAACTGTAAAACAGTGGCATCACTGTCTTGACCAAATTTAGGAGCATCTTTAATCCATAAAAGCATGTGGATATGTGGTGCTCCTCTGGCTTGGTATTCTTTTCTCCAAAAGAAGTGTTGCACTTCTCCAAGGGGAGGAACAGTTTTATTACAAATAAAATGTAGAATAGCAATGAAGGGATGGTAAAAATATCTTGAAACATTAACAGGATCCAAAGAACAAAGTTTTCCAGGTGTTAGTATAACTATGTTTGTTTTGTTTTTATTTGATATGCGTAGGAAATCATGTAAATCTTCCCATGCATATTCTGCACAACTTAATGTAACAAACCAAGTGGGTGGGCCAAGGTTTCTGATCATACAACGTACATCTCCATGACGTTGAAACCAGTACTCTTTAGTACCACGCATATTTGCTAATAGATTTGTAATATTTGATTGTAAAACCTCATCCTTTTGTTGCACTTTTTCTAATAATTGTGTAGCTGTCATATTTTGAAAGTGTGATCCTGATTTTAATATGTGTGCAACTCCGTAACATAAAGTTGCTAGTTCACTTTCAAAGAGTAGGTGGAATATGTATTCCACATTTTGTCTAAATATGGGATCTTCAGAATACATCCGTAATGAGCAGTATTCTGAAGCTGATCTTTGAATAGGTCTATTATCATACCTTCCTCCTTTGCCAGTAGGAAAGAGTAGAGGAAAAGCACGTGCTTCTATACTTTTTCCCATATGCTGATTGGCGATTGTTTTGTTTGACGCTTTTGGTACATTTCCAGTACATCTTCTATGGTGTCATTAAAGTGCAAAGGGTGAATTGTATAATGGTCTAAAGTATTTGATATTGTAGCAGGATCTAGTAGCTCAAATTGACCAGCTTCTTGTGTTTCTTGAATTATTTCAGTTGTATCTTTCAAGTTTTCTTCAATATTAATTTCTTTGTAATATTCATTTTCTTTAAGATATTGGAAGGCTTGTCTAACTTTATGTAAATCTACCAGCTGTTGCCATATTTTTTTGTCTTTTGTAGGTACTCAATTTACTAAGATAATTAAAGATTGCTGCATTGGACGTTGCACTCCTAGAGTATGCACATTTTCTTTTAGATCTAATGGTAAATAAACTACTTTTCCACGAATGCCTTTAACCAATTCAGAGGGAGGTAATGTTGCTGTTTTTGGTTGAAGGCGTATTATTGCTTGAAATGGGTGTACTGTTTGAATTATGATGCTCTCATATAAATTAAGTTGTTGTAGGGGTTTTGGTACTGGGTATAATTCCAAATTATTTGTGATAGCACGTGAAGGAGTTTGGTTGTTGTCAAGTTTTGTAGTGCAGTAACTGCAAAGTATTAAGGGCTCAGTTATTTCGTATTTGTTTTCTGCTACAAGGTAGAGAGCTATTCAAACCATTTAGAATCTTAATTGTCTTCTATTTTGTATGATAGGTCTACAGTGTTTGTGTTACTTTTATAAAAAGTTCTACAGCAACATACACATACATGGTTTGGTACTTCAGCTGATGTACTTTTAAATTTTAGTATTTCTTTTTTGTATGTTTTTAGCAAAAGGTTGCCATGTGTAGAATTGTTGCTTAATTGGTTTAAAGCTGTTTCATTCTGTAAATGGTTTTCACTTCCAAAATATTTTTTCTGGATATGGTCAATTTCTTCAAGTAGGTCTTTTGCTGTACCATGTAGAAGGATGTTATTTAAATTTGCTACTGCTAAAGCAGGACTTTTAGCATAGTACAGTTTATAGACTAGATTTCTTATAGTTGAATTATGTGTTGATATCCTTTTGATATCATGGAAAGTGGTTTTACAAGTAGGTCCTGTAATGCAGGCCAATGAATGTCCTTGTAGTCCTGTGTACTTGCGCACTGGACAGGTATCCATATTTTGCAGTAATTTAATTTTGATTTTGTCTTTTTACATATTTATTGACGAATTGGCGTAAAGATTTGAAACATTGTTTGGGAATGTTACACATTGACGTGCATGGCCATTTGTACACTAGACATTCTGATTCAGTTGAATGGAGGGGTAATTCTAAGTCTTCAGGACATATTTTTGTAAGGAGTACGTCTTGTTCCATTATGGTATTATTCACTTTTTCATAACCTCGACCACTGCTATGTATGGCAATTGTATTTCTTTGCTTTTGTTTGTACACTTCTTCATTAAAATATGGTTCTGTGCTCATAGTGTGATTCCATTCACCTCCGCAGATACTTAAGAAGTTCTTTCTGTTGACATTTCGCTTATTGAGAAGTCTTTTTTGTAATTTAGTTATTCGTTTTGTTAGTGGTTTCATTTTGTTTAACAGTAAAATAAATAACTTTCTTTTGAGAAGAATTGCACTGTCCATCAACGCTTCTAAGATTAATTTCCTACGATAGGCTTTAAGCACTGAACCTGATTTCTCTCCTGTTTTTATAAGATTTTGAAGGACTTTGTGACGGTACATTTTGGCTAAAATACATTTCTTGGTATGCTTACTTTGCACTATATTAAAATTTAAAGAAGTCGTTTTATCTGTAGTGATAGCTGATTTTCTGTTAATTGTTTTTTGGTTTGTTTTACATTTTGATAGAGGAGGCAATGTTTTTGTACTTGAAACTTCTTGTGCTTCACTAAATGGCTGTATTAGCTGTTTTGTTTCAACTTTTTTTTACAAATTCTGCTAGAGATGGATGCTTATGTTGGACACCTTTATTTTCATTTGCTCTACTTCTGTGTTGCTTTCTACGAACTTGACTTTTGGTAGGCATTCTTTAGGGTCTGTTGAAAAAAATAAAGAAGGTATGGGTTGGGGTGTTTTGCAATGTATGTGTGCTGTGTGCATGAGTGTTTGAGTAAGATGATAAAGATGTATGTAATGGTGTGTGATTGTGTTTTGGGAACTACAACTAGTAGGGATAGGTATTCTTGAATTAATTTGTTACTAAACTGGGGTTCAGATGACAAAAAAAAAGTAAGCTAGTGGTGTGGAAAAGTACAAATAGTAAATCTAATGTATACAAATAAAACAGTTGTTTGTTCTATAATTTGAAAATTGTAGCGGTTCAGTTGGGTAATTTGTGTGTCCAAAAATAGGAATTTGTGCGCCATTCTGGCTGTAAATCGCTGTTTAAGACATGGAGATTTTTGGACAAAATGGTACACAATCTCTATTTTTAGGCAGAGAAATAGCTTGTATTAACTTTACAGTATGTTTGAGTAATAATACAAATATATGGTGATATTCTACTTACTTTTTTTCTTAAATTAACAGGTAATTTCTTAGTTCTTCTTTGTTCTTCGAATTCGGCTGCTTCTTTTCAGGAGACTGGTCTTCACTGCAATTGTAAAAGATTCAAATTAGTAACTTTGTTTGTATATAGCGCTGTTTTTAATTTAGATATTGATTTTTTTAATTGAAATCCTCAGCGCCTTCTTCAAAACCATTAAACTAATTTATTTACATAAGATGCATTGCATCAGTTCAGTACATATGATATGTTCTTAATTAACAAATTGTATTGAATGACTAACTGTAGCAAAAAAAAAAAATGTACTATGTCTTGTGAAATTTATAATATACCAGTGAATAACACTATTTCTGTAACTAAGCTGTTCTAGGTAATAGCGCCTCAATGTCATGTCTAAATTAAAATAATTAAGTAAATAAATAAAGAAAAACAAAAAATATGAAATTGTATAAGTATTTTTTTAAAATATTTAAACATAGATTGTGCTTGCATGTAATTTTGTTTGAATATATGTAGTCTATATATTTTATTTAAAAAATGTTAGTTTAACATGATTTGAGTGTGTGTATAAAGAAAGTAAATAGTATAAAGGTTTATAAGTGATGGTTGATTTTAGGCAATTGAAAAAAATACAGTAAATTCATTTGACAGATTACACAAGCTAAAAGTCTGTTTGAAAATGTGTTTATCTACTGTACAGAAAATATGCATACCTGAAGTTTGTGTTCATGCATATGGATATGCATAGAGCTGCAATTAGAAATCTTGGAGACTTGTAAAGTATTTCTGGTAGATGGTGCTTGCCAATGATATGACACTTGTACTCAGAGAGATTCACAGTACATTTGCAGTGCTGATCTATGATGATGCAGTTAGATGTAGAGGTCTTGAATGTGATTGGTGCATGGTCATGTGACTTCTTAGCTGCATCCAATGAGGGAATGGCAGAGAGAGTGAAGTGGAAATGGTAGAAGGGCTGTTCATGTTACGATATGTCCGCGGACATGGCGGTAGTTCGCGGACATCGGGAGTTACATCCGGGGATTTTTGGGTTCAGAAGTCATGCAAATGAGAATGAGTACTGAAAGGGATTGGTCAGTAAAGTTTAGTGGGTGTGTTGTGCCAGAAGAGAGTTTCTCTTATACTGTTTTTGCTGAGAGAACAACAGATAGCTATGTCTGTGTGTTTAAGGAAAAAGATTGTATGGATTTTGGGAGATTCATGGATATATTGGTTGAAGGTGCATGCAGAAAGCTGTGGAGTAGCTGTAGATCTTGGATTCCCACATGTGGAAGTACACTGGCATGGAGTATGGGGAATGAAGTGGTTGGACTTGCTACCTCTCTGTGCTACTTTGGAGACAGAGCAACATCCAGACATAATTGTAATTCATTGTGGAGGGAACAGTTTAGGACATGTGACTGGAATTTGTTTGCAATTTGCTATGAAAGAAGGACTTGGGAAGGTTATGGACATGTTTCCTAATTCTCAAGTGATATTTTCACGGATTGCGCTGAGACAAATGTGGCTTTGTTCTTCTTCATTTGGGCCACAAATGGAAAAAGCAAGGCGCAATGTCAAAAAAGCAGTTTGTGCCTTTCTAAAATATTTTAGCATGTCTTCTTTTCACAATGAAAATATTCTGTTTCGTAGTACAAACATTTTTCACAAAGATGGAGTCCATCCTACTTATGGTGGCAATCAGTTTTTTCTGAGATTTGTACCAAATGCATTGCAACATTTTTTGGAATTACAACATCCATTTTGAAGTAGGTGTTAAGCATTTATAATTTTTGACTTACAAACACCCCCCAAAGGCTCTTTTCAGAGCCACCTCTTCCTCCCAGAGAAAATTGCAATGTTTGTAATAGGGTAGCAACCCAATTTTTTAAATGTTCGTGAACTGTCCACAGACTTCTAAAAAATACAAAGGGCCCTGCTTCATTTATTTTCACTTCTATTTTTTAACTGTGAAAGGCGGCTCTGAAAAGAGCCTTATTTTTTTGTTTTTGATTTTTGATATTTTGTATTTATTTTGGTTTTTTATACATGACACACTAGGAGAGGAGGGGAAAGGAAGGTAAAGGGGGGACACCAACCACAGGGATAAGAAAGGGCGAGCTGAGAGAGGAAGATGTAGAGTGGGTTTTATTTGGGTAGTGAGCAGATCTTCTCGTGCTCTGAGACGATAGTCTCGAAAGCACTACAAAGTCGCTCCCCCCTGCAGAGTAGTGTGTCACAGTACAAACGTACAACTGTGACCCTCGAAAGGTAAGGTTCATCAGCATTCTGTATGGCCTGTGAGGCAGCTTGAGGAAGACGCTGTCCCACAGAGGTGATCCTTGTGGTGACAGGATCAGAAACAGAGGATGAAGTAGAGGAAATCAACCTGCTACGTTCTTCGCAAGGTACAACCCTGCGAATAGCCCCAGAGTGAAATGACATCAGGTGTCGCTTCATAGTAGTGGTCCCAAAGCTTTACTTACCGTGCTTCCCACGACTGAGTATCATTTTGCACTCATTGCAGGTAACACGGTTCGCACGAGCCTTAGGACCATTCCCATGAATGGTAAATAACCACCACACCCAAGACTCACACCTAGTGCGGGTAGTAGCGATTTCCTCTACCTCATTCTCATCATCCTCTTCTTCCTCCTCTGCATCCTCACTCCTGTTCCCCTCTTCAGGCCCTTGGGGAGGTGGTGGTGGTGCTGAAACAGGTGCAGCACCAGGTGGCAGTTCAGTAGCCAGGGATGCCATCTCGATGATCTGCAGGTGGCAGCAAAAATCGGTGTGTTCTGAAGAATAGTCAGAAACACAATGAGAATAAGCTCTAGGGCGTGGTCTTTTATAGGGGTGCTTGTGCGCGGTCCGCGGACATGCACGCTGTCCGCGGCCAGATCGAACACAAAAACAAGTTCAAAAAGTTTCAAAAGGTATGTAGAAACTCAGGATTACTATGTGGGACTTGTGCCATGGTGAGATTTTATTGAAAAATATTATGGATTAATTGAAAATGTACTTTTAAATTGTTCGGGGACACGAACAGTGTCCGCATTCAGAACACGCGATCAGCGTGGGTGCGGTCATATGATCCGTTCGCGAACAAGTCCGCGAAGGAAGCGCATGTCCGCAGGACACCAAATGCACGGAGATTGGTTAGCGCATGCGCGTTGATGTTCTACGGACACTGTTCGGGTCCTGAAGTAATTAAAAATGTGTCACACGTGAAACGAACATTTCAGGACACCAGTTGTGTTCTTAGAACAGTTTCAACTTGCTAGCGAACAGTACGAACAGGTATAGTGTTCTTTAAGACACCTCCATTTTCGTTTAATTATGAACAATTCAGGACACCGCGTGTGTTCTTAGAACAGTTTGAACTTGCTAGCGAACACTACGAACAGGTATAGTGTTCTTCAGGACACCTCCATTTTTGTTTACGTACGAACATTTCAGGACACCAATTGTGTTCTTAGAACAGTTTAAACTTGATAGCAAACACTACGGACAGATATAGTGTTCTTTAGGACACTTTCATTATTTTTTTTACGAACATTTCAGGACACCGCGTGTGTTCTTAGAATAGTTTCAATTTGCTAGCGAACACTACGAACAGGTATAGTGTTCTTCAGGACACCTCCATTTTCGTTTACGTACGAACATTTCAGGACACCAATTGTGTTCTTAGAACAGTTTAAACTTGATAGCGAACACTACGGACAGATATAGTGTTCTTTAGGACACTTTTTTTTTTACGAACATTTCAGGACACCGCGTGTGTTCTTAGAACAGTTTGAACTTGGTAGCGAACCGTACGAACAGGTATAGTGTTCTTCAGGACACCTCCATTTTTGTTTATTTACGAACATTTCAGAACACCTGCACTGTCTGCGGACACCTATATTGTTTTACAAAAAAAAAAAAACGAAACTATTTACAACACAATATAAAAAATTCAACTTTATTTAACATATATTAATAATTTATGACAGAGAAGGTGAGGCAGAAACAGAAACAAAAACAGGAGAATTAGGGGTTTCAACATGATTGTTATTAGGTGAAGAAAGGATGGAAGTCTCATCAAAATGTTTTGGGTTATAGAGAGGGTTTGGGGATAATTGACTGGGATATGGTGAGGAGGGGCAAGTACATGTGGGGCAATGGTACGAGGTTTTTGGTTTAAAATGCTTTTCCACAAAAGTTTTCAAATTATTAAAATGAGTCAACAATAAATCCATTTTTCTTCTATACTGTGAAAAGTGTTATCCATAACAGGTTTTTCTGAAGTATTTTCTATTTTGGTATGCTCTGTACAAAAAATATATATATATGTTAAATGTATACAAAATAATAATAATTAAATGGTTTATATTATAAAGTGTTTACCATTAGTTTCAGTATCTTGTGACATTTCTCCTCTAGCCATTCCAGAGTACTAGACATTTCTGTGAGAAAAAAAAAGATAAGATTTTTATCTAATACATAAAGTTTATAAATATATGAATACAATTAAGTACACTTACTATTTCAGGTAAGATATGTCCTGTGTACTCAGTGGGTCTGCTCTTGTTCTCAGTTCTGTCGTGTTTGTGAGGTAATTATGTTGGAAGCCAATTTATCTTCTTGTGGTATATTCCATTTTAGAACATAGTGCATTTAAATGAATGGTTAGTGTGTTGTATATATGGGTTACATTTCTTATGTATTAGTACATATAATGTGTTTGTGTGCTCCTTTTTGAATTTGTTAAATGTTCCTATGTTATGATATAACAATCAAACATACCCCCCCAGAGTTTTTAGGTAGTGGTACTGTTCTTCGAACATGTCCGCGAACATTAAATGAGTTTGCGGACATCAAGTACAGTAGAAGAGATTCAGTCAGTTCCATATGACATGTATATAAAGTCATAGTCATTATTGCTAAGTTGCGCTGCTAAAAACCAATGAAATTCAGTGAAAAAACGTTGTTAAAGGGACGTTATTGTTAAGTTGCGCTGCTAAAAACCTTTCAAATTCAGTGAAAAAACTTTGTTAAAGGGACGTTATGGTTGCAAGTAAAACCGGAAAACCCTTGAAATTCACCAGTTATGGTAAGCTAAGCGACCATAACTCGCCCACCACCGTGCACTGCTAAGCCTAACACCCAGGACATCAAAGATGACATCACAAATGTCATTGATGACATCACCTATGACATCACATGTGCATTTACCTTTCATGAAAAGTCTGTACAAGGGATTCTTAGTGTAATGTTAATAAAAAAGTGTCAAAGATTATTGGAATAAATATCAAATGCTAATCAGTGTATTAAGCAATGCATTGATATAAATAGCATTCTATTATGAAGTTCCATCCAGTATACTAAGGTAAACATAGGCATTGTGTGCAGCATACATGATGGAGGTGTAATATTCATAAGCTTGCCATGTTGAATAGTGAAATGATAACTGTTTTCATATTACAGTTTTGCGTACAGTGAAACTTGTGATAAGTAGGTAATAAAACCCACTTACTACATAATTGCATTATTATAGACAAATCACAATGAGACAACACCACATACAAATATGAATATATACAAGGGAATTGAAGTAAAAAAAAAAAACAGCAATAGTAGCAGAAAGTGTTCATAACCTAACTGATTACCGTTATGCAGAGAAATTATTGCTCTGTTTCAAAGCTGTTACTTACACTATCTATATATATCACATGATGTGTCTGGACCCTAAGAAAAATAGTGTGAGTACAACATATAAAAATATGAGTATATACAGGGAAAGTACAGTAATAAAATAACATCAAAACTAACAGAAAGTGCTGATAAATCTACTGATAATTTTAATGCACAAAAAGGATTGCTGTCTTTCAAGGTTGTGTCTTCCCCTATATATATATTTCATATGATATGACTGGACCATAAGGTAATTATTGTAAGAACATACTTGAAGGATAAGTCAACGAATATAGTACATTTACAATTTTTAGTTCCTGACTGTTACTGAAGAACATCATGTGGCCTAGATGTGTCAGGAAAGGAAAAAGGGGGAGTCAGACATGTGATGTCATCAGTGATGTCATCAATGACATTTGTGATGTCATCTTTGATGTTCTGGGTGTTAGGTTTAGCAGTGCACGGTGATGGTGCCAGTTATGGTTGCTTAGCTTACCATAACTGACGAATTTCAAGGGTTTTTCGGTTTTACTTGGAACCATAACGTCCCTTTAACAAAGTTTTTTCACTGAATTTGAAAGGTTTTTAGCAGCGCCACTTAACCATAACGTCCCTTTAACAAAGTTTTTTCACTGAATTTCATTGGTTTTTAGCAGCGCAACTTAACTATAACGTCCCTTTAACAAAGTTTTTTCACTGAATATATATATATATATATATATATATATATATATATATATATATATATATATATTACACAGACACGGTAGTGGCTGTGTAGTTATGGTGAAGTTGCTGTTTCCATAGGAAGAGCCCTTTTTGGGCAGCTTATAACTCTGCTCTCCCTAGACAAATCTTCACCAAACTTTGTAAAAAACGTATATGGGTCACTCTGAATGTATTTGCAAAGTATGGTGAGGTTTGGTCCGGGGGGGCAAGGTTATAGGGGGGGTCCCAAAACTTCTTTTTTTCCCATAGATTGAATGGGGAAAAAACTTTGCTCACGCCTAAGCCCAAACCGCTGGACGGATTTTCACCAAATTTGGACCAGGAGCAGCAGCTTGGTCCCAAAAGTGTGCTTTTGCAAATTTGGTGAAAACCCGCCAGTATTTGTTTTTTAAATGACCAAAAAGTAGGTCACAAAAAATGTGTGATATCTATGTTCTGTCCGTGGACACACTTCCCTGTTCGCTCCGCGGACAGTGTCCTGATTGGCCAATCGGCTTGCATCATGTCTGCGGACATGCAACGTGTTCGCTGATTGGACGGTGAAGAGCATGAAGTGCGTCAGGTTTTTGGAAACGCCCACCATCTTGGATTTGCAGCCATCCGCGGACAGTGCGGTGAAACTTGGTGTAAAAATACTATTTAGTAAAGTGTTTTGGTGTGTAAGACTGTTTGGGGAGGGTGGGGGAGAAAGAGATGGGTTAAATGTTGTATTTACTTAGGTGGCAGGCACCCCTGTTGTGTTCGTTCAAACCGCAGACAATACGGGTGTCTTGAAATGTTCGTAAATAAACGAAATGGGGGTGTCCTGAGGACACTACGCCTGTCCGTATGGTTCGTAGGCAAGTTGAAACTGTTCTAACAACACATCAAGTGTTCTGGGATGTTCGTCAATAAACAAAATGGGGGTGTTCTGAGGATCCTAGACTGTCCGAATTGTTTGCAAGCGCGCTGAAACTGTCCTAAGAACACATGCGGTATCCTGAAATGTTCGTAAATAAACAAAATGGCTGTGTCCTGAGGATGCTATGACTGTCCGCATTGTTCACAGGCAAGTTGAAACTGTTCTAAGAATACAGACGATATCCTGAAATGTTCATAAATAAACAAAATGGCTGTGTCCTGAGGACGCTGTCCGTATTGTTTGCAGGCAAATTTAAATTGTTCTAAGAACATGTGTCCTGGGATGTTCATAAATAAACAAAATGGGGGTGTCCTGAGTATGCTATACCTGTCCGTACTGTTCGTAGGCAAGTTGAAATTGTTCTATGAACACATGCAGTGTCCTGGGATGTTTGTAAATAAACAAAATGGGGGTGGTCTGAGGACGCTAGACCTGTCAAAATTGTTCGCAAGCAAGCTGAAACTGTCCTAAGAACACACACAGTGTCCTGAAATGTTCGTAAATAAACAAAATGGGTGCGTTCGGAGGATGCTATGACTGTCCTTATTGTTTGCAAGCAAGTTGAAACTGTTCTAAGAATACAGATGATGTCCTGAAATGTTCGTAAATAAATTAAATGGGGTTGTAATGAGGACGCTGTCCGTATTGTCCATAGGCAAGTTGAAATTGTTTTAAGAACACATTATGTGTCCTGGGATGTTCATAAATTAACAAAATGGGGGTGTCCTGAGGACGCTATACCTGTCCGTACTGTTTGTAGGCAAGTTGAAACTGTTCTAAGAACACATCAAATGTCCTGGGGTGTTCATAAATAAACGAAATAGGTGTGTCCTGAGGACACTATGCCGGTCCGTACTGTTCGCAGGCAAGTTGAAACTGTTCTAAGAACACTTGCGGTGTTCTGAAATGTTCATAAGTAAACGAAATGGGGGTGTCCTGAGGACGCTATACCTGTCCTTACTGTTCGTGGGCAAGTTGAAACTGTTCTAAGAACACTTGTCATGTTTGCGGACATTAAAAGTGCCCATATGGCATAGTTAAAATGTTTGACTCTATGGGTGTGATATGCTGTGGTGGTTGTGGCCAGGGCATAGAGACTTGGGAGCATGGCCATATGGCCATGCTCCCAAGCCCTGGCCACAACCACCGCAGCATATCAGACCCATAGTGGCTTATCCAGTCTTGGGTGCATGGTCAAGACCAAATTTATAAACACTGAAGTTATAAGTCACTATGGGTGTGATTTGCTGTGATGGTTATGCTTATTATAATGTACTTACTGTTTGATTTATTAACTGGAGTACATGTATTCCTTGTTAATTTCTGTGATAAAAGGAAAGATCATGTTAGTATCGGTATTTTGTAATGACTTATAGCATTGAATAATCAAAATTGTTTACCCTCATATTTAGTATAATACAGACCAGTGTACTGTGCAATTTGCTCAGTTTCTGTGGTTGTTGCTAAAATCATTGGGTCTGTGGGAAAGAAAAATCCATGTTGGATTAAAAAAAAAACCTTTTTTTGTTATGCTAGAGTCTGTTTGTTTTCAGTGTTCACTTGTTGTTTCTGGCTAATGTTCTATATGTTGGCTTGTTGCAGATTTTTGGAGCAGTTAGATATCTGTTGACATATTGTAAATGTCTATTTTTTGTGAAGTGGTATTGATTTATCTATTTGGATATTGTAAAATCTTGGGGCAGTTAAATACCAGTTGGAGTATTCTAACTGTCTATTTTTTGTTATAATGTAGTGGTATTGATTTATCTGTTTGGTTATTGAAAATCTTGGGGCAGTTAGATACCAGTTGGCATATTCTAACTGTTTATGTTTTGATATAATTTAGTGGTATTCATTTATCTGTTTAGTTGTTGTAGAATCTTGGGGCAGTTAGATACCTGTTGGCATATTCTAACTGTCTATTTTCTGTTATAATGAAGTGGTATTGATTTATCTGTTTAGTTGTTGTAGAATCTTGGGGCAATTAGATAGCTGTTCTCATATTCTAACAGTTTATAGTTTTTTTAATAGAAGTTTCGTTAATGTTTAAGTACAATTTAGTTAATAAATTTTAGTTTTAAGAAGATTAAATAAGCGTTTGTAAGATTTGCTGGTAATTTCTGCTTTAGAGTCAGGGTATAATGGTGCTATCATTACATTCAAACCATCCACATTTTGTTTTATATATATGCTGTATAGTGACCTGCATTGGTTGTGGCTACTGTGTGGTAGATCATACGTATTGTTGTGAAGGCTTTCTTACCAAGTGATACTTGACCATGTGTGAATCCAGTGAGCTTGCAGTTGTTTTTGGTACCATCTCCATTGTAACGTAGAAGCATTAGTATTACGTATTTACTATGTGTTTGTATTAGTAAGGTGGAGCGATTATCCAAATTGCAGGTAGTACATAATCTACCATGGTTTGCATTTTGTACAACTTGCTGAAATACAACGGATTCACAATTAGGTGTTGATACATACACGAAGCGCTCATTGGGGATTTGTTCTTGTGTCACATTGTTGCAGAGAGTGGATGTATGTTTCCACATGTATGAAATCTGGAAGATTGCTTTTGTTTTCCAGTACTTGTAGTAAGTACATTAGAAATTCTGGTGGATCTTCCTGTGAGTTTATAATGAATTTCATCATTCCAGCACAGTAGTCCAATTGTTTTCTTATTCCATAAACACTATACATGTTGTCAGGATTGTTTGTTGCATTTCTATGAAGTACTATCATTTGCAAACACACTTGGTCTGTATTGTGTAAGTAAATGTTGTCAACAATTGGTGGTAATTGAAATAGAATATTCATTGCTACATTTGCGCAGCAACTTACACCAATTACATTTGAAAGTTTAAATGGACCAGGTACTTCTGTATCTGAGTGTTTTTTTTGAGTTTGTCTTCCTTTTTTGAAGAAGTATCTGGTTTACTTTCCCTAATAGTTTCTTTTTTGTTTGTGGTACTTGATGAAATATTAGTTTTTTTTTACTCTCTTTGGAGGATTTGCAGTGACATCCTGTTGCATTTCTGTTTGATTTAGTTTTCTTTTACAACATTTACTTTTTGTGGAACAGGATATGTGTTTAGATGGGGGGTGTATAGTGAACAAAGTCTGTTGTATTCTAAAATGCAAGGAATATCACCATTTACTTTACTTGCATCAAAGTTGATTAGAAATAGACTGTCAAGTGTACGTAAGTGTGATAGTGCTACGTAGCTCATGCCTTCTTCAAAGACTGTGTTACCAATGTCTATCAATGCTTTGACTAGGGTAAGACCTTGTGATTTATGAATGGTGACTGCGTATGCAAGAGTTAGAGAAAATTGTTCTCTGCATACATACATGTCTTTGAAGAGAAGGAATCGAGCTGTTGAGGGTCCTATCCTTTTCACTTCTGAAAGTTTGTCAAAGAGAATATTGACAAACTGAATGTTGTTCTCACGTGGGTATGTTTGAAAGCCAACAACTGTACCCAGTGCTCCATTAACTAGTCCTTGATCCGCATTACTCTGCAATTTAAGGATAATTTAAATATTTTTTCTAATCCAGCTGTGTTGGAGTTTGAATTTTCTAAACTATTTAGTCTTGTTGTGGCTTGTTCACACATGGGCAGTGTCATACTATGTATGTCTAGTTTGTTTGTGGTGCTAATTTCAATTATTGGTTGCATTTCTTTATTTAACATTGTTTCATTGAATTTGAAACAGCTTGCAAGAGTTGGCATTAAGGCCATACATTTGACATTTTTGTGGGTTAATTGTTCGATAACATCCGTAGCACATGCATTATCACCATAAAGTGCATGAATGTGCCGGGTTTTCAATATTGCTTGTGCTTCTTGAGATAGTATACCAACTCCAATACTTTTTTAAGATGTTGGCATAAGTGAGATCTGCAGATTGCAGCATGTTTTCTGTTAATTCTCTCTATTGGAAATGTTGCCAAAGGTTGACATTTCCTATGCTGCCAACAATTTTATGGCAGAGTTTGTGTCCTAAGGTTTTAAAAATAGATCCACCTTTCACTGATGTCAATTGAAGAAGATCTCCGAAAACAATAATGTGTTTTGCTCCAAAGAGCTCTTCGTAGTTTGTTTTGAGTACTTCTTGTAATCTGAGGTGAATCAAAGCCAACATTAGGTTGGAGACCATGCTCACTTCATCTATTAGTAGCATTTTCATTTGTTTTAATACTCTGCGTAGTTCCATTGTAGCTTCTGTAGAAAGTTTGTAATAGTCTAATTTGTTTTGTTGTTGTACTGGCAGGAGTAGTAATCGGTGTAAAGTGACATCACCTATGCTGTAGGCAGCTAAACCTGCTTGGGCAGTGACAACAGCTGACAGTTTGTTGTTTGTCAATTGTTGAAGGAATTTGCTGATGATTTTGATTAAGAATGTTTTGCCAGAACCAGCTTCACCACTGACGTACAGTAGTAAAGGTTTGTAATTTTGGCAGATGCATTATTTGTTTTCATGTTGTACACCATGTGCAATTTCTTTTGTTACTTCTTGAAAAATGCTATGTTGCTCATTGTTTAGTTTTGATTTTAGTATAGTTAAGTCTTAAGTGGTTCTTGGCTTCCTGTTACAGAAGGTTGACTACTGTCAGGAGTGTCCTTATCTAGTTGGGCCTGGAGTTCTTCTTCGTGTTGCTGTTCATTGTGCAACATTGTTTTGTAATGTGTAAAGTTTACATCGGTTATAGTGCTTTCATTTGCTTTGAAAGCGTCTTCGTAGGAGTCACAGTTATCTTGTATTTCTTCTTCTTTTCTCCATGGTTTAAAGAGTTGTAGCAGGGACATGTAATATAGTTCTTTATGTTGAGGAGTCTTTAATGACAATTTGATATGATTATTTAAATTTGGTTTGGTGAGTTTTACTGAGCTGCCTTCACAATTTGATACTCTGTATCCACCTTTTTTTTCATCGGGTTTTATATTATTTTTGTATGTGAAGTTTTGGGTTATGTGGTATAGACACGTGTTTTCCAAAGTGGTACTTCTGTTTGGGTAGTATGGGTACAGCAAATTGTTTTTTTTTTTAAATGTCTTGGCTGTTGGGATCATGGTTGGCTATTTTTTCTATATTGTTGTATGATTTCAGAACTATTTTTCTAGATTTAGCAAGACCAAGACTTAGCCATACTATATTTTCAGATTTTCTATACAAAGCAGTACCAGTTAAACGACCTGCTGCTTCATAGGAGCCACATTCTCTATGGGAGAGCATTTTTATGCCCAAGCTGTATAATTTCTGAGACAGTGATTTGTCTGATGACAGGTCATTCCAGAGGTCTTGGAGCTCTGTTTTTTTTTGCTTTGGTTAAGTATGCTGTAACATATCGTGCAACTGCAGTGGAATTGTCTGCAATGTACTGCACATCTATGTTTGCATTCCATAAGTGGGCAATGATTGCATTGTAATCATTGATATATTTTTATTCTTCTGTTCTCTTTATGTAATATGTATTTTTAGGTGATTTACCTTTAAAACTATGTCTAACTGAAGGCATGAAGTTGTTTACTTGACCTGTTTTTGTAACTGGTCTAGGGAAACCAAAGCGGCATTTGGTGTAGTAGTTCCCTTTGTTTTTGTATTTGCAACAACAATATTTGCCACATTTGTGTCTTTGAAATTGTAAAATGTGTGCATGAAGATCACTATTTGTTGCTTCCGATGGAATTTTACAAGTGACATATTTTTCGATAAACTGTAACACAGTGGCATCATTGTCTTGACCGAATTTAGGAGCATCTTTAATCCAAAAAAGCATGTGGATATCTGGTGCTCCTCTGGCTTGGTATTCTTTTCTCCAAAAGAAGTGTTGCACTTCTCTGAGGGGAGGAACCGTTTTATTACAAATAAAGTGTAGTATAGCCATTTAGCAATGGTGAAAATATCTTGAAACATTAACAGGATCTAGAGAACAAAGTTCTCCAGGTGTTAGTATATCTATGTTTGTGTTGTTTTTGTTTGATATGCGTAGGAAATGAAAGTCTTCGCATGCATATTCTGCACAAATTAATGTAACAAACCAAGTGGGTTTGACAAGGTTTCTTATCATACAACGTACATCTCGATGACGTCGGAACCAGTACTCTTTAGTACCACGCATGTTTGCTAATAGATTTGTAATACTTGATTGTATAACCTCATCTTTTTGTTGCACTTTTTGTAATAATTGTGTAGCTGACATATTTTGAAAGTGGGTTCCTGATTTTAATGTGTGGTGCAACTCCGTAACATAGAGTTGCTAGTTCACTTTCAAAGAGTAGGTGGAATATGTATTACACATTTTGTCTAAATATGGGATCTTCAGAATACATCCGTAACGAGCGGTATTCTGATGCTGTTATTTGAATAGGTCTATCATCGTACCTTCCTCGTTTGCCGGTAGGAAAGAGTAGAGGAAAACCATGTGCTTCTATACTTTTTTCCCATATGCTGATTGGTGATCCTGTTGTTGGTCACATTTGGTACGTTTCTAGTGCATCTTCTACAGTGTCATTAGAGTGCAATGGATGAATTGTATAATGGTCTAAAGTATTGGATACTGCAGCAGGATCTAGAAACTTAAATTGACCAGCTTCTGGTGACTCATGAATTATTTCAGTGGTTTCCTTCACGTTTTTAACAATATTAATGTCTTTCTAGTATTCATTATTGTCTTTTAGATATTGCAAGGCTTGTCTAACTTTATGTAAACCTAGCCGTTATTGCCAATTTTTTTGTTATCTTTTGTAGGTACACCATTTACTAAGATAATTAAAGATTGCTCCATTGGACGTTGCACTCCCAGAGTGTGCACATTTTGTTTTAGATCTAATTGTAAATACACTACTTTTCCACAAATGCCTTTCACCAATTCAGAGGGAGGTAATTTTGCTGTTTTTGGTTGAAGTCGTATTATTGCTTGAAAGGGGTTCACTGTTTGAATTATGATGCTCTCATATAAATTGAGTTGTTGTAGGGGTTTTGGTATTGGAAATAATTCCAAATTATTTGTGACAGCACGTGAAGGAGTTTTGTTGTTGTCAAGTATTGTAGTGCAGTAACTGCAAAGTATTAAGGGGTCAGTTATTTCGTATTTGTTTTCTGCTATAAGGTAGAGAGCTAATTCAAACCATTTTGAATCTTCATTGTCTTCTATTTTGTATGTTAGGTCTACAGATTTTGTGTTACTTTTATAAAAAGTTCTGCGGCAAATACACACACATGGTTTGGTACTTCAGCATGTGTACTTTTAAATTTCAGTATTTCATTTTTGTATGTGTGTAGTAGAAGGTTGCCATGCATAGAATTGTTGCTAATTTGTTTTAAAGCTATTTCATTCTGTAAGTGGCTTTCACTTCCAAAATATTTTTTTGGGATATAGTCGATTTCTTCAAGTAGGTCTGTTGCTGTACCATGTAGAAGAATGTTATTTAAATTGGCTAGTGCTAAAGCAGGACTTTTAGCATAGACTAGATTCCTTATAGTTGAATGATGTGTTGATTTCATTTTGATATGATGGAATGTGGTTTTGCAAGTAGGTCCTGAAATGCAGGCCAATGAATGTCCTTGTAGTCCTGTGTACTTGCGCACTGGACAGGTATCCATATTTTGCAGTAGTTTAATTTTGATTTTGTCCTTGCCTTTCACATACTGATTGAGGAATTGGCGTAAAGACGTGAACGATTTTTTGGGAATGTTACACATTGACGTGCATGGCCATTTGTACACTAGACGTTCTGATTCAGTTGAATGGAGAGATCATTCTAAGTTTTCTGGGGATATTGTTGTAAGCAGTATTTCTTGTTCCATTATGGTTTTATTAACTTTTTCATAACCTTGTCCACTGCTATGTATGGCAATCGTATTTGTTTGCTTTTGTTTGTATGCTTCTTTATTAAAATATGGTTCTGTGCTTGTAGTGTGACTCCACTCACCCCCACGGATATGTAAGAAGTTATTTTTGTTGACATTTTGTTTATTGCGAAGTCTTTTTTGTAATTTAGTCATTAGTTTTGTTAGTGGTTTCATTTTGTTTAACACTAAAATAAATAACTTTCTTTTGAGAAGGAATGCACTGTCTATCAAAGCTTCTAAGATTAATTTCCTACGGTAGGTTGTGCATGATTTCTCTCCTGTTTTTATAAGATTTTGAAGGACTCTGTGGCAGAACATTTTTGCTAAAATACTTTTTATGGTATGCTTACTTGGCACTATATCAAGATTTATTGGAACAGTTTTATCAGTAGTGGTAGCTGAATTCTTAATTGTTTTCTGTTTCGTTTTACATTTTGATTGAGGAGGCAAAGTTTCTGTACTTGAAGCTTGTTTTGTTTAGCTAAATGACTGTATTAGCTCTTTTGTTTGCACTTTTTTTTACAAATTCTGCTAGAGATGGATCCTTATTTTGGACACTTCTATTTTCATTTGCTCTACTTCTGTGTTGCTTTCTACGGACCTGATTTTTGGTAGGCATTCTTTAGGGTCTGTTGAAAAAAATAAAGAAGGTATGGGTTGGGATGTTATGCAATGTATGTGTGCTGTGTGCATGAGTGTCTGAGTATGATGATAAAGATGTATGTGATGGTGTGTGATTGTGCATTGGGCAACTACCACTAGTTGGGATGGGTATTCTTGAATTTATGTGCTACTAAACTGGGGTTCAGATGACAGTAGAAAGTAAGCTAGTGGTGAGGAGAAGCACAAATAGTAAATCTAATGTATACAATTAAACAGTTGTTTGTACTATAATATCAAAATTCTAGGGGCTGAGTTGTGCCATTTGTGCGCCGAAAAATGGGAATTTGTGCGCCATTCTGCCTGTAAATCTTTAATGAACAAATGGGGATTTCTGGACAGAATGGTGCACAGTATATGTTTTTAGGCGCAGAAATAGCATGAATTAACCCTACAGTGTGTTTGAGTAATAGTACAAATATTATGCTGGTATTTAACTTACTTTTTTTGTGGAATGAGCAGGTTTCTTCTTAGTTGTTGTTTGTACTTCAAATTCTGCTGCTGCTTTTCAGGAGAGTGGTCTTCACTGTAATTGTAAAGGAAACAAATTAGTAATTTTGTTTGTATATAGCACTGATGTTAATTTAGACATTGATTTTTAGGTTTTTGCACAAGTATTGTTGTTTGATATTTGAACATATTGTGTGCATGCAATTTTGTTTGACTATGTGCACTCTTTATATTTTACTTTAAATATGTTAGTTCAACATGCTTTGCAAATGTATGTGTAAAAAGAAATTAAATAGCAGATACGTTTTATAAGTGACAGTTGATTATAGCAGATGGAAAAAATGACAGTAAGTTTATTTTATAGGTTATACAAGCTAAAAGCCAGTTAATCTGAGTGATTAACGGTACATTTGAAGTGCTGATCTATGATGATGGAGTCAGATGTAGAGGTCTTGGATGTGATTGGTGGATGGTCGTGTGACTGCTTAGCTATATCCAATGAGAGAATGGCACAGAGAATGAAATGGAAATGGTAGAAGGACTGTCCATTTTACGATATGTCCGCGGACATGGCGTGTTACATCCAGGGATTTTGGGGTGAGGAGGCATGCAAATGAGAATGAGCAGAGCAAGGGATTGTTCAGTAAAGTTTAGTGGGTGTGTTGTGCCAGGAGAGAGTTTGTCAGATACTCTTTTTCCTGAGAGAAGAACATATAGCTATGGCTGTGTGTTTCAGAAAACAGATTGTTTGGATTTTGGGAGACTCGTGGATACATTGGTTGAAGGTGCATGCAGAAAGCTGTGGAGTAGCTGTAGATCCTGGATTCCCACATGTGGAAGTGCACTGGCATGGAGTAGCATCTCCAGACATAATTGTAATTCATTGTGGAGGGAACAGTTTTGGAATGTGTTTGGAATGTCTTTGTAATTTACAGTGAAAGAAGGACTTGGGAAGGTCATGGGCATTTTTCCAAATTCTCAAGTATTTTTTTCTCGGATTGCGCAGAGACAAATGTGGCTGCATTCTTCTTCATTTAGTCCACAAATGGAGAAAGCGAGGCTCAATGTCAATAAGGCTGTTTGTGCCTTTCTAAGAGATGTTGGCATGTCCTCTTTTCACAATGAAAATATTATGTTTTGTAGCACATACATTTTTCGCGGAGATTGATTCCATCTTACTTATGCTGGCAATCAGATTTTTCTGAGAAATGTACACAATGCATTGCGACCTTTTTTGGAATTACAGCATCCATTTTGTAGTAGGTGTTGAGCATTTCAAGTTTTTCAAACACAAACAAACACCACCAAAATACTCCTTTCAGAGCCACCACTTCCTCCCAGACAAAACTGCAATGGTTATGATAGGGCAGCACCCCAACATTTTAGATGTTCGTGGACTGTTCGCGGACTTCTAAAAAATACACAAGGCCCTGTTTCATTTATTTTCACTTCTATTTTTAAACTGTGAAAGGCGGCTCTGAAAAGAGCCTTTTTTATTTTTGTTTTTTAACTTTTTTTTTGTTTTTTTATACACGACACACTAGGAGAGGAGGGAAAAGGAGGGTAATGGGGGGGCACCAACCACGGGGATATGAAAGGGTGGGTGGAGAGAGGAAGATGTAGGGTGGGCCTTACTTAGGTAGTGAGCAGGTCTTCTCGTGCTCTGAGACCAGAGTCTCAAAAGCACTTCGAAGTCTCTCCCCCCTGCAGAGTACATTGTCACAGTACATACACACAACTGTGACCCTCGAAAGGTAAGGGTCATCAGCATTGTGAATGGCCTTTGAGGCAGCTGGAGGAATACGCTGTCCCACAGGAGTGTTCCTTGTGGTGACAGTAACGGAAACGGGGGATGAAGTAGAGGAAGTCCACCTACTACGCTCTTCGCAAGGTACAACCTTGCGAATGGCCCCAGCGTGGAACGACCTTAGGTGTCGCTTCATAGTAGTCGTACCAAAGCTGTACGAACCAAGCCTCCCCCGACTGAGCACCATTTTTCAAACTTTGCATGTGACTTGGTTCGCACGTGCCTTAGGTCCGTTACCATGAATGGTAAATAACCACCAGACCTAGACTCACGGCGAGTGCTGGTAGTAGGGACTTCCACTACCTCATTCTCGTCATCCTCTTCATCCTCCTCTGCAGCCTCACTCCTGTTCCCCTCTTCAGGCATGTGGGGAGGTGGTGGTGGAGGGGGTGGGGGTGGTGCTGAGGCAGATGTAGCACCAGGTGGCAGTAGTGCAGCCATGGATGCCATCAGGTTTCAGAAATAAATCTGGAAAATTGGCAGCAGAAATGCACTGTGTTCTGTAAGATAGCCAGAAACACAATGAGGATGAGATCTGGGGTGTGGCCTTTTATAGGGGTGCTTGTGCACGGTTCGCGGACACCCGCGCTGTCCGCGGACAGATCGAACAACAAAAAAGGTTCAAAAAGTCCCAAAAAGTATGAAGAAAGTCAGGATTACCATCTTGGTTCCAAGTAAAACAGAAAAACCACTGAAATGTTTCTACATGAGTATGTTAGTATACTTGATAGAATTTATAATAACATGTATTTATATCAATGTATTGATTAATGCACTAAGTAGCTCATGATATTTATGCAAATGATCCTTGACACTTTTTTGTGGACATTATAATAAGAATGCATTGCACAGACTTTTTATGAAAGGTAAATGCACATGTGATGTCATCAGTGATGTCATCAATGACATTTGTGATGTCATCTTTGATGTCCTGGGTGTTAGTCTTAGCAGTGCACAGTGGTGGCGCGAGTTATGGTTGTTTAACTTACCATAACTGGCGAATTTCAGGGGTTTTCCGGTTTTACTTGGAACCATAACATCCCTTTAACAAAGTTTTTTTTACTGAATTTCATAGGTTTTTAGTAGCGCAACTTTACCATAACGTCCCTTTAGCAAAGTTTTTTTACTGATATATATATCTTTATCTTTTTTTTTAAGACACTTATGGACAAATTTACAAAAATGACACAAATAAAAAAATGGGAAGAAGATCTGCTTTTTTCTTTGCATTACTTTAGAAATGTTCAGGTCACCTTATTCACAAATGTGGCTTGCGCATTTCTGTGGGGTTCTGCTGCAGGGAAATTATCTGGTGGCCTGCCCCCATGCATACATTTGTGTCAGGATATGACAGGCTCGGCTGCTGGCAGTGCATTTAACCATGATGGGCCCTTAAAGGGCCTGTAATTTTGAAATGTGTAAACAAGAAAGAAAAAAAAACATTTCTATCCATGTTTGAGGCATATTTATGCAAGTGGGGAACCAGTGCTTTATTCCACTGCTGTTCTACCTAAACAGAATTCATCAAAGGGTCAGAAATGACCCAATAATACATTGCTAATCCCTTGCACTTGCCCTAAACAGGCAAAAAGTACTATATTTCTTTTTATATTTGTGAATTTGCAATGCCCATTCAAATGTGAAAAAACATCCTCGTATTTTTGCAGATGTAGAAAAGGGGTGAACATGCTTTTGGAATGTTTGCATCTCGGATGACAGCATTCAAATGACCTTTGCAAATGAGGCACATTTTTTTGTTGGCCCAGGTCCGTGCTAGCGCGTCAATCGACAACAACCTTGTGAGTCAAATTGCTTTCCAACTAAGTTAATTGTGCCTTATATTTAGACAATAACCACCTTCTTCAGTGCTTGTGTATGTGATTATATTTGCATGAGAGAGCCTTCCCAGTGCTCCATTAACTAGTCCTTGATCCGCATTACTCTGCAATTTAAGGATAATTTAAATATTTTTTCTAATCCAGCTGTGTTGGAGTTTGAATTTTCTAAACTATTTAGTCTTGTTGTGGCTTGTTCACACATGGGCAGTGTCATACTATGTATGTCTAGTTTGTTTGTGGTGCTAATTTCAATTATTGGTTGCATTTCTTTATTTAACATTGTTTCATTGAATTTGAAACAGCTTGCAAGAGTTGGCATTAAGGCCATACATTTGACATTTTTGTGGGTTAATTGTTCGATAACATCCGTAGCACATGCATTATCACCATAAAGTGCATGAATGTGCCGGGTTTTCAATATTGCTTGTGCTTCTTGAGATAGTATACCAACTCCAATACTTTTTTAAGATGTTGGCATAAGTGAGATCTGCAGATTGCAGCATGTTTTCTGTTAATTCTCTCTATTGGAAATGTTGCCAAAGGTTGACATTTCCTATGCTGCCAACAATTTTATGGCAGAGTTTGTGTCCTAAGGTTTTAAAAATAGATCCACCTTTCACTGATGTCAATTGAAGAAGATCTCCGAAAACAATAATGTGTTTTGCTCCAAAGAGCTCTTCGTAGTTTGTTTTGAGTACTTCTTGTAATCTGAGGTGAATCAAAGCCAACATTAGGTTGGAGACCATGCTCACTTCATCTATTAGTAGCATTTTCATTTGTTTTAATACTCTGCGTAGTTCCATTGTAGCTTCTGTAGAAAGTTTGTAATAGTCTAATTTGTTTTGTTGTTGTACTGGCAGGAGTAGTAATCGGTGTAAAGTGACATCACCTATGCTGTAGGCAGCTAAACCTGCTTGGGCAGTGACAACAGCTGACAGTTTGTTGTTTGTCAATTGTTGAAGGAATTTGCTGATGATTTTGATTAAGAATGTTTTGCCAGAACCAGCTTCACCACTGACGTACAGTAGTAAAGGTTTGTAATTTTGGCAGATGCATTATTTGTTTTCATGTTGTACACCATGTGCAATTTCTTTTGTTACTTCTTGAAAAATGCTATGTTGCTCATTGTTTAGTTTTGATTTTAGTATAGTTAAGTCTTAAGTGGTTCTTGGCTTCCTGTTACAGAAGGTTGACTACTGTCAGGAGTGTCCTTATCTAGTTGGGCCTGGAGTCCTTCTTCGTGTTGCTGTTCATTGTGCAACATTGTTTTGTAATGTGTAAAGTTTACATCGGTTATAGTGCTTTCATTTGCTTTGAAAGCATCTTCGTAGGAGTCACAGTTATCTTGTATTTCTTCTTCTTTTCTCCATGGTTTAAAGAGTTGTAGCAGGGACATGTAATATAGTTCTTTATGTTGAGGAGTCTTTAATGACAATTTGATATGATTATTTAAATTTGGTTTGGTGAGTTTTACTGAGCTGCCTTCACAATTTGATACTCTGTATCCACCTTTTTTTTCATCGGGTTTTATATTATTTTTGTATGTGAAGTTTTGGGTTATGTGGTATAGACACGTGTTTTCCAAAGTGGTACTTCTGTTTGGGTAGTATGTGTACAGCAAATTGTTTTTTTTTTTAAATGTCTTGGCTGTTGGGATCATGGTTGGCTATTTTTTCTATATTGTTGTATGATTTCAGAACTATTTTTCTAGATTTAGCAAGACCAAGACTTAGCCATACTATATTTTCAGATTTTCTATACAAAGCAGTACCAGTTAAACGACCTGCTGCTTCATAGGAGCCACATTCTCTATGGGAGAGCATTTTTATGCCCAAGCTGTATAATTTCTGAGACAGTGATTTGTCTGATGACAGGTCATTCCAGAGGTCTTGGAGCTCTGTTTTTTTTTGCTTTGGTTAAGTATGCTGTAACATATCGTGCAACTGCAGTGGAATTGTCTGCAATGTACTGCACATCTATGTTTGCATTCCATAAGTGGGCAATGATTGCATTGTAATCATTGATATATTTTTATTCTTCTGTTCTCTTTATGTAATATGTATTTTTAGGTGATTTACCTTTAAAACTATGTCTAACTGAAGGCATGAAGTTGTTTACTTGACCTGTTTTTGTAACTGGTCTAGGGAAACCAAAGCGGCATTTGGTGTAGTAGTTCCCTTTGTTTTTGTATTTGCAACAACAATATTTGCCACATTTGTGTCTTTGAAATTGTAAAATGTGTGCATGAAGATCACTATTTGTTGCTTCCGATGGAATTTTACAAGTGACATATTTTTCGATAAACTGTAACACAGTGGCATCATTGTCTTGACCGAATTTAGGAGCATCTTTAATCCAAAAAAGCATGTGGATATCTGGTGCTCCTCTGGCTTGGTATTCTTTTCTCCAAAAGAAGTGTTGCACTTCTCTGAGGGGAGGAACCGTTTTATTACAAATAAAGTGTAGTATAGCAATTTAGCAATGGTGAAAATATCTTGAAACATTAACAGGATCTAGAGAACAAAGTTCTCCAGGTGTTAGTATATCTATGTTTGTGTTGTTTTTGTTTGATATGCGTAGGAAATGAAAGTCTTCGCATGCATATTCTGCACAAATTAATGTAACAAACCAAGTGGGTTTGACAAGGTTTCTTATCATACAACGTACATCTCCATGACGTCGGAACCAGTACTCTTTAGTACCACGCATGTTTGCTAATAGATTTGTAATACTTGATTGTATAACCTCATCTTTTTGTTGCACTTTTTGTAATAATTGTGTAGCTGACATATTTTGAAAGTGGGTTCCTGATTTTAATGTGTGGTGCAACTCCGTAACATAGAGTTGCTAGTTCACTTTCAAAGAGTAGGTGGAATATGTATTACACATTTTGTCTAAATATGGGATCTTCAGAATACATCCGTAACGAGCGGTATTCTGATGCTGTTATTTGAATAGGTCTATCATCGTACCTTCCTCGTTTGCCAGTAGGAAAGAGTAGAGGAAAACCATGTGCTTCTATACTTTTTTCCCATATGCTGATTGGTGATCCTGTTGTTGGTCACATTTGGTACGTTTCTAGTGCATCTTCTACAGTGTCATTAGAGTGCAATGGATGAATTGTATAATGGTCTAAAGTATTGGATACTGCAGCAGGATCTAGAAACTTAAATTGACCAGCTTCTGGTGACTCATGAATTATTTCAGTGGTTTCCTTCACGTTTTTAACAATATTAATGTCTTTCTAGTATTCATTATTGTCTTTTAGATATTGCAAGGCTTGTCTAACTTTATGTAAACCTAGCAGTTATTGCCAATTTTTTTGTTATCTTTTGTAGGTACACCATTTACTAAGATAATTAAAGATTGCTCCATTGGACGTTGCACTCCCAGAGTGTGCACATTTTGTTTTAGATCTAATTGTAAATACACTACTTTTCCACAAATGCCTTTCACCAATTCAGAGGGAGGTAATTTTGCTGTTTTTGGTTGAAGTCGTATTATTGCTTGAAAGGGGTTCACTGTTTGAATTATGATGCTCTCATATAAATTGAGTTGTTGTAGGGGTTTTGGTATTGGAAATAATTCCAAATTATTTGTGACAGCACGTGAAGGAGTTTGGTTGTTGTCAAGTATTGTAGTGCAGTAACTGCAAAGTATTAAGGGGTCAGTTATTTCGTATTTGTTTTCTGCTATAAGGTAGAGAGCTAATTCAAACCATTTTGAATCTTCATTGTCTTCTATTTTGTATGTTAGGTCTACAGATTTTGTGTTACTTTTATAAAAAGTTCTGCGGCAAATACACACACATGGTTTGGTACTTCAGCATGTGTACTTTTAAATTTCAGTATTTCATTTTTGTATGTGTGTAGTAGAAGGTTGCCATGCATAGAATTGTTGCTAATTTGTTTTAAAGCTATTTCATTCTGTAAGTGGCTTTCACTTCCAAAATATTTTTTTGGGATATAGTCGATTTCTTCAAGTAGGTCTGTTGCTGTACCATGTAGAAGAATGTTATTTAAATTGGCTAGTGCTAAAGCAGGACTTTTAGCATAGACTAGATTCCTTATAGTTGAATGATGTGTTGATTTCATTTTGATATGATGGAATGTGGTTTTGCAAGTAGGTCCTGAAATGCAGGCCAATGAATGTCCTTGTAGTCCTGTGTACTTGCGCACTGGACAGGTATCCATATTTTGCAGTAGTTTAATTTTGATTTTGTCCTTGCCTTTCACATACTGATTGCGGAATTGGCGTAAAGACGTGAACGATTTTTTGGGAATGTTACACATTGACGTGCATGGCCATTTGTACACTAGACGTTCTGATTCAGTTGAATGGAGAGATCATTCTAAGTTTTCTGGGGATATTGTTGTAAGCAGTATTTCTTGTTCCATTATGGTTTTATTAACTTTTTCATAACCTTGTCCACTGCTATGTATGGCAATCGTATTTGTTTGCTTTTGTTTGTATGCTTCTTTATTAAAATATGGTTCTGTGCTTGTAGTGTGACTCCACTCACCCCCACGGATATGTAAGAAGTTATTTTTGTTGACATTTTGTTTATTGCGAAGTCTTTTTTGTAATTTAGTCATTAGTTTTGTTAGTGGTTTCATTTTGTTTAACACTAAAATAAATAACTTTCTTTTGAGAAGGAATGCACTGTCTATCAAAGCTTCTAAGATTAATTTCCTACGGTAGGTTGTGCATGATTTCTCTCCTGTTTTTATAAGATTTTGAAGGACTCTGTGGCAGAACATTTTTGCTAAAATACTTTTTATGGTATGCTTACTTGGCACTATATCAAGATTTATTGGAACAGTTTTATCAGTAGTGGTAGCTGAATTCTTAATTGTTTTCTGTTTCGTTTTACATTTTGATTGAGGAGGCAAAGTTTCTGTACTTGAAGCTTGTTTTGTTTAGCTAAATGACTGTATTAGCTCTTTTGTTTGCACTTTTTTTTACAAATTCTGCTAGAGATGGATCCTTATTTTGGACACTTCTATTTTCATTTGCTCTACTTCTGTGTTGCTTTCTACGGACCTGATTTTTGGTAGGCATTCTTTAGGGTCTGTTGAAAAAAATAAAGAAGGTATGGGTTGGGATGTTATGCAATGTATGTGTGCTGTGTGCATGAGTGTCTGAGTATGATGATAAAGATGTATGTGATGGTGTGTGATTGTGCATTGGGCAACTACCACTAGTTGGGATGGGTATTCTTGAATTTATGTGCTACTAAACTGGGGTTCAGATGACAGTAGAAAGTAAGCTAGTGGTGAGGAGAAGCACAAATAGTAAATCTAATGTATACAATTAAACAGTTGTTTGTACTATAATATCAAAATTCTAGGGGCTGAGTTGTGCCATTTGTGCGCCGAAAAATGGGAATTTGTGCGCCATTCTGCCTGTAAATCTTTAATGAACAAATGGGGATTTCTGGACAGAATGGTGCACAGTATATGTTTTTAGGCGCAGAAATAGCATGAATTAACCCTACAGTGTGTTTGAGTAATAGTACAAATATTATGCTGGTATTTAACTTACTTTTTTTGTGGAATGAGCAGGTTTCTTCTTAGTTGTTGTTTGTACTTCAAATTCTGCTGCTGCTTTTCAGGAGAGTGGTCTTCACTGTAATTGTAAAGGAAACAAATTAGTAATTTTGTTTGTATATAGCACTGATGTTAATTTAGACATTGATTTTTAGGTTTTTGCACAAGTATTGTTGTTTGATATTTGAACATATTGTGTGCATGCAATTTTGTTTGACTATGTGCACTCTTTATATTTTACTTTAAATATGTTAGTTCAACATGCTTTGCAAATGTATGTGTAAAAAGAAATTAAATAGCAGATACGTTTTATAAGTGACAGTTGATTATAGCAGATGGAAAAAATGACAGTAAGTTTATTTTATAGGTTATACAAGCTAAAAGCCAGTTAATCTGAGTGATTAACGGTACATTTGAAGTGCTGATCTATGATGATGGAGTCAGATGTAGAGGTCTTGGATGTGATTGGTGGATGGTCGTGTGACTGCTTAGCTATATCCAATGAGAGAATGGCACAGAGAATGAAATGGAAATGGTAGAAGGACTGTCCATTTTACGATATGTCCGCGGACATGGCGTGCTACATCCAGGGATTTTGGGGTGAGGAGGCATGCAAATGAGAATGAGCAGAGCAAGGGATTGTTCAGTAAAGTTTAGTGGGTGTGTTGTGCCAGGAGAGAGTTTGTCAGATACTCTTTTTCCTGAGAGAAGAACATATAGCTATGGCTGTGTGTTTCAGAAAACAGATTGTTTGGATTTTGGGAGACTCGTGGATACATTGGTTGAAGGTGCATGCAGAAAGCTGTGGAGTAGCTGTAGATCCTGGATTCCCACATGTGGAAGTGCACTGGCATGGAGTAGCATCTCCAGACATAATTGTAATTCATTGTGGAGGGAACAGTTTTGGAATGTGTTTGGAATGTCTTTGTAATTTACAGTGAAAGAAGGACTTGGGAAGGTCATGGGCATTTTTCCAAATTCTCAAGTAATTTTTTCTCGGATTGCGCAGAGACAAATGTGGCTGCATTCTTCTTCATTTAGTCCACAAATGGAGAAAGCGAGGCTCAATGTCAATAAGGCTGTTTGTGCCTTTCTAAGAGATGTTGGCATGTCCTCTTTTCACAATGAAAATATTATGTTTTGTAGCACATACATTTTTCGCGGAGATTGATTCCATCTTACTTATGCTGGCAATCAGATTTTTCTGAGAAATGTACACAATGCATTGCGACCTTTTTTGGAATTACAGCATCCATTTTGTAGTAGGTGTTGAGCATTTCAAGTTTTTCAAACACAAACAAACACCACCAAAATACTCCTTTCAGAGCCACCACTTCCTCCCAGACAAAACTGCAATGGTTATGATAGGGCAGCACCCCAACATTTTAGATGTTCGTGGACTGTTCGCGGACTTCTAAAAAATACACAAGGCCCTGTTTCATTTATTTTCACTTCTATTTTTAAACTGTGAAAGGCGGCTCTGAAAAGAGCCTTTTTTATTTTTGTTTTTTAACTTTTTTTTTGTTTTTTTATACACGACACACTGGGAGAGGAGGGAAAAGGAGGGTAATGGGGGGGCACCAACCACGGGGATATGAAAGGGTGGGTGGAGAGAGGAAGATGTAGGGTGGGCCTTACTTAGGTAGTGAGCAGGTCTTCTCGTGCTCTGAGACCAGAGTCTCAAAAGCACTTCAAAGTCTCTCCCCCCTGCAGAGTACATTGTCACAGTACATACACACAACTTTGACCCTCGAAAGGTAAGGGTCATCAGCATTGTGAATGGCCTTTGAGGCAGCTGGAGGAATACGCTGTCCCACAGGAGTGTTCCTTGTGGTGACAGTAACGGAAACGGGGGATGAAGTAGAGGAAGTCCACCTACTACGCTCTTCGCAAGGTACAACCTTGCGAATGGCCCCAGCGTGGAACGACCTTAGGTGTCGCTTCATAGTAGTCGTACCAAAGCTGTACGAACCAAGCCTCCCCCGACTGAGCACCATTTTTCAAACTTTGCATGTGACTTGGTTCGCACGCGCCTTAGGTCCGTTACCATGAATGGTAAATAACCACCAGACCTAGACTCACGGCGAGTGCTGGTAGTAGGGACTTCCACTACCTCATTCTCGTCATCCTCTTCATCCTCCTCTGCATCCTCACTCCTGTTCCCCTCTTCAGGCATGTGGGGAGGTGGTGGTGGAGGGGGTGGGGGTGGTGCTGAGGCAGATGTAGCACCAGGCGGCAGTAGTGCAGCCATGGATGCCATCAGGTTTCAGAAATAAATCTGGAAAATTGGCAGCAGAAATGCACTGTGTTCTGTAAGATAGCCAGAAACACAATGAGGATGAGATCTGGGGTGTGGCCTTTTATAGGGGTGCTTGTGCACGGTTCGCGGACACCCGCGCTGTCCGCGGACAGATCGAACAACAAAAAAGGTTCAAAAAGTCCCAAAAAGTATGAAGAAAGTCAGGATTACCGTCTTGGTTCCAAGTAAAACAGAAAAACCACTGAAATGTTTCTACATGAGTATGTTAGTATACTTGATAGAATTTATAATAACATGTATTTATATCAATGTATTGATTAATGCACTAAGTAGCTCATGATATTTATGCAAATGATCCTTGACACTTTTTTGTGGACATTATAATAAGAATGCATTGCACAGACTTTTTATGAAAGGTAAATGCACATGTGATGTCATCAGTGATGTCATCAATGACATTTGTGATGTCATCTTTGATGTCCTGGGTGTTAGTCTTAGCAGTGCACAGTGGTGGCGCGAGTTATGGTTGTTTAACTTACCATAACTGGCGAATTTCAGGGGTTTTCCGGTTTTACTTGGAACCATAACATCCCTTTAACAAAGTTTTTTTTACTGAATTTCATAGGTTTTTAGTAGCGCAACTTTACCATAACGTCCCTTTAGCAAAGTTTTTTTACTGATATATATATCTTTATCTTTTTTTTTAAGACACTTATGGACAAATTTACAAAAATGACACAAATAGAAAAATGGGAAGAAGATCTGCTTTTTTCTTTGCATTACTTTAGAAATGTTCAGGTCACCTTATTCACAAATGTGGCTTGCGCATTTCTGTGGGGTTGTGCTGCAGGGAAATTATCTGGTGGCCTGCCCCCATGCATACATTTGTGTCAGGATATGACAGGCTCGGCTGCTGGCAGTGCATTTAACCATGATGGGCCCTTAAAGGGCCTGTAATTTTGAAATGTGTAAACAAGAAAGAAAAAAAACATTTCTATCCATGTTTGAGGCATATTTATGCAAGTGGGGAACCAGTGCTTTATTCCACTGCTGTTCTACCTAAACAGAATTCATCAAAGGGTCAGAAATGACCCAATAATACATTGCTAATCCCTTGCACTTGCCCTAAACAGGCAAAAAGTACTATATTTCTTTTTATATTTGTGAATTTGCAATGCCCATTCAAATGTGAAAAAACATCCTCGTATTTTTGCAGATGTAGAAAAGGGGTGAACATGCTTTTGGAATGTTTGCATCTCGGATGACAGCATTCAAATGACCTTTGCAAATGAGGCACATTTTTTTGTTGGCCCAGGTCCGTGCTAGCGCGTCAATCGACAACAACCTTGTGAGTCAAATTGCTTTCCAACTAAGTTAATTGTGCCTTATATTTAGACAATAACCACCTTCTTCAGTGCTTGTGTATGTGATTATATTTGCATGAGAGAGCCTTCCCAGTGCCTCTCCTCCCCCCATATCCATTATAACACCTTAAAGAGGTCTTGTCTAACTCTAAAGCTCTTGGGGGTTCGGGAGGACCCTGGTTCTTTCCCAACACTTGTTTAACTAGACAATTGCTAAATATATTGATTGCATCACATAGTCGTTTTTCAGCTAGAGTCTGTTTGGATAAGCGTGGCAATAGATCTTCATACGAGAGATCAGACCGGGATGTGTGCTAGCTCCCATTTGGTGACACCTTCTATTAACTCATTACCTAATTAGTTGAATAAACTGACTTAGGACACACCAACAATAACTGGTAAGAACATATGAGAGCTGGTTTATGCCCATAACCTTGTCCTATTGGCTCATACTCTGAGTGGCCTTCAGAAACGTATATAAATGGTTGCTGTGAATTCATGGCTGCTCGTGATCTTTTACTGAATACTAGCACATCTATTCCAATGTCTGTAACTAGGTCTAGGGGAAAACCTACCACAATTCTAGTGTCAGGCTGTAGGCTGAAATGGCTCATCGATTCCCCTACTTAGGGATTACTGTTAACAAAAACATGGGCTACGCTGATCAGGTTGGTGTCTCAGCCACTAGATTTACTCAGGTCAATGGTGCCATTTTCAATTATGGAAGGGGCCTGGGTGAACTAACTTTAGATAACATGTTACCCATTTACCTCTCAAATTCAATTGCGATTGGCAAAGATAGTGCTGAAGTTTGGGGTCATGTGCCTGCAACCCCCATCCAAGATGAAGAAAATAAATGTCTGTGCTGATGTGTGCTCGGTATATCTAATGTGCATTGACACAATTCAAGAGATTCAATTTTGGTGTACCACGAAATTACCAAATTAAAGAAAAACAAAAGTAGAAATGACCGAATTTCTTTTCTAATAATGCGGGGGTAACCCCACACTCTCCCCCCCAATCCCGCGCTCCACTCCTCACCCCCCTTCCTTTACTAATACCCTTGACCCACACCTACATTTTAATAAAAACGACCCAAAGTATCGAAAAATAGCTAAAAAAAAGTTATTTCTCGTTTTATTATTATTCGATCATTTGTATGGATACCGTTTAATTAGTATGAAACCATTTAACCTGTGGGTCAAACTGTGGAAACATCTACATGCATATCTTACTTTCTATTATATGTAGGACCTCATGATGGCTTCTGATGTTTGTTTCAAAAGTCCATGGATTCACTGCCTAAAAAAGTCGTTTGATATATGGGGTCTATCTGAATTATTTGTTCCGTCATATAAAGCAGCTAAAATAAGGCACACAATGTTTGTGTTCTAGACTTTCTGCACTGGTAAATGAACAAGAGCTAGGAAAGAGCTCAGCAGAACATTAATTTAAGTTATCTGCATTTTAAGACAGATAATGACCTGAATTGGTTTGAGAACACTTGTATGTGAGGGCTAGTTGACTTCCCATTGCATCAGTAATAAACACATAGAAATACAAAAATGAAGACAAGGTGACTACAGCTTGCCTTTGTAACATCACTATAATTGAAGATGCAAGACCCTTTATTTAACTCTCCTCAAACCCCTGAGGAAAAACGAGTTTCAGTTTTAAGGGCGGTAGTGGGAGGGGTGAAATCTTCGAGAAATTGTTGATGCGAAACAATCTATGCTCAGTACCGTACAGACATGTTTCATTTGTTGCCGTGAATTCTTACATAGAAATAACATGTATACTGTGGGAGACACATGCTGTTGTCTAATTAGCATCCTCTATTGTTTTTAACTATTTTATATTCTTTTTTAATTGCTGTTGTTCTTTATATTTGCTGCAGTATGTGTAATGCTCGTTTATGAAGAATGTTCACTTTTTAAATTAAGATTTAACTACTAGTATGAGTACATCTCAACACTCGCACGCATTATTTTCTAGAGAATCAGCCTTTCGTGGTAGAGGTCTGTTGTGTGTTTCTGTTCCCAGGTACAGTGCTCATAATATTGCACTACTAGCCGACTAAACGGTATTCATTTAGTCAACATCAGAGGAATGAAAGCCTGCATCATGAATGATTGACCTGTGATGGGCACTGCCTCATCCCTACTCGCCTTTCTGAGGATATTGACCTGCAGCCATGGACACTTCCTATTATAAATAAATAGCTTCAGTGGTTCTCATGGAATCAAACTGGGCAGGATAACATCTCACGCATCTCTATTGTATGGGCGACTTCCACAGTGCTACACGGGCTTTCAGAGGTCCATGGCTGTTCTGAATTCCCCATATTGTAATATTATACAATTCAATAATGTGCAATTTGACGACCTCTGAATGATGAATGCCTGACATGTGACCGGATCTACTGCTGTGACACAGAATCTTCCGATTCCCCACCTCCTCTTAAGTAGTTGCTTACATGTATTACACATTTTAAGAAAACAACACATTATTGCAAGACAATTAAGAATAAGAAGCATGAAAAGATTAGGGCTCCTGGGAAGTTGGGCATTTACTATGCACTAAAAGCCAGCATAGGCTGGTGCCTCCCGGCTCCGGCGTATTATAAAAAGATAAATAAATAAATAAAAGCATGCTTGGTAATATGCAAGCTGAGCCAATGACGCATCTGAACACTCAAAATCCTTTTTTCTCTTTCTCCTAAAAGGACTAAATAGACAAGAAATCATCATCAGGTTAAAGGCAACCAAAGCTAGACCCGCACAAGCATTTGCCTACAGGATCGTTCTCCCGGCCTTGATCTTTGTCTTTCTCATTTCTAAACCAATTTTTACAAAAGGGACATATCTACTTAAGTTTGACTGATCACTCAAGTTCACAAGCTGTCTTACGGCCTCTCTACCGGTTGCACAGGATCGCTTCTCTAATAATGTGCAACAGCCAGTGGTTCCTGGTTTCACCACAGTAAAAGGAGATGAGCAAAATCATCCAATACAGGCATGGAGCATGTGCTCTGTGAGGGCTGGAAATCCTTGATCTTTCCTCACTGCCTTGTGTTTCAATAGGTGGCGGTCTTTTAATCTTTATTTAGCAATACCTGTTCTATAAACTAGACCAGGAAGCAGTTCTAACATCTCTGGCATTCCTCCCCTTTCTATGTTGGCTTTATAGTTTGTTAGGGAGATTTCCACAGCCCTCTAGCGAGGGAAGTATTTATTTTATTTATTTATGTTTTTAATTTGTTTTATCACGCGCCTAATACCATACCTGAGTTTGGTTTCTAAGCGGAGATCCAGGATTTAAACCTCTGTTGCTCTGCGTGGTCTTGCTTCCAAGACCAGTGCGTTGCCACTCTGCTATCCTCCATAAATCTAACCAACTGGCAAGGCAGGGATGCCAACCAAATGTTAGTCCAGACTCTCTCAGGGTGATAATAGCTGAGCAGTCAGGCTTCACTCAAAGGGAGGAGGTTGTCTAGCACTGAGGCGCTATCAGTCCCAAAAGTTACCCGTAGAGAATACAGCACATGGGTATGATGGGAAATATACCATTTATTATAACATTCCAGATAGACCAGCTACAAGGTCAAATAAGTACGTTGGGTTAAACATAACACCGTCAAATACAGTGTGTATATAAAAACAGCAAAGGGTCACAGACAGACCCCACCCACTGCAATTCTAAATGTATACCCGATACCCAGGGGTAAGCACGGTGTGCATAAGGAATGGGGAGAAAAGGGGAACCCTAGACAACAATAAAGTAAGTTTCATGATCAGGATTCAAAATGCCAACACTTGAATTATCATAGTATATCCTCGAACCTCACGCACATAGCGAATTATTACCCGTACAAACCATATACTACATATATTACCTAGAGGGAGGAGGAAGAGGGCAAGCACTTTCCCAACAAGGAGTAGAGGGCAACTAAAAGTTAGAATAAATGAAGGCTCACAACACCACACCCAACTGGTTTCCTTATGCTCCAGGAAGTTACATGATACAAAATAACCAGCAGTTATACACTGTAACTCAACACATTTCTCTAGAATTAGGGGTAATATGATGTTTAATAATGCAGAGAAGATCAGTGGTCTAGTCTAACATTCCAGTCTCTTGTAGAAACTCCCAGGGACCAAAAAGGGAGCCAGCAAGCATGCCAGTATTCAGGTAAGGATTATCAAATGTCACTTCTGAGACATTTTTATAGTTGATAAAAGTTAGTCTTTGGAAATAAAAGGAACATTCCAATAGAGCTGTGATTATAGGATAACAACGTGTAAGTCTGAGTTCTACCCCAAAGATGTGGCAAATGTTGCAACCATCCTCAGAGAACCTCAGCTAACACCCCTAAGAGGAGTTTCAGGTGTGAAAACCAAAAGACCCACAAAGCAAGGAAGCAAAGCAGGATTCTGGCCAATGCAAGTCAACTTTGAAAAACGGTTGGCGAGGTCCTGCAGAACCAGATTACTATTAGACCAAGGGACCCCTTATCGAGAAGCAAACAAATAACCCAGCAGCATACAACACCATAATAAACCATGTTAAGAGACCTTCACTCAGAAACTGCAAAACCACAGAATCAAGTACCCAGGGACTTACACCCCAAACCTATGATGACTCACACAACCCAAATGTAGAATAGTTCCAGGAAGATGACCCACCAGCCAAGAGCAGAAGCAATGATAGAGAATGCACCAGGAACGCGTGGAAACATGACGAAGCAGATCTAGACTGCTGGAAGGGAAAACACAGAGTAACCCGCCAGCATGAAACAGTACTAGGACTGGCGAAACAGTGGCAGTGACCCAACATGCCCGAAACAAAGAACTGGGGTAGGATAGTGGTGTCTGGGGAAATTGATCCGTCAGAACCAGTCCAAACCAATGTAGAGATTGCAGGGTCACCTGGGCTCTGAATTAGCCCATGTATTCTTAGCAGTCATAAACAAAAGGGAGACCCAAAAGAAATGGCAGAGAGTAGGACTTAATATATTGGTACCCCAATGAAAACCATACTGGTTCATTGGGCTACTAATGAGGTGAAATCGGCAGGATCCTGGGTAAAGCCAAAACTAAGTGTCATAGTATAACAATTCTTCGTGTTATAATCACCATTGGGCCAAAATGGGGGTTCAAAAATCACCCCTCTCTTTGGGGCCATATGTACTACCATACGACAGTATAGCAAAAAAGGGTTGCAGTGGGACTTCAATGGGACTTCGGTAGCAGTATCTACAACCACAAAAATAATGACAACGATCCACAAAATAAACATAAAATGAGACAGTGGAACCCCTGCACCCGAAATGTAATTCTGCCCTGACACACGTCCTTCCCAGACATGAACTAACTCAGAGTAACCAATTCCTTGCAGTGTAGATCACATGGTTGAAGTTTGTTATACTTCCCTGCAGGGGCGGAGTCACCTTTTGTACTAGTCTCCAACTTTACCTCGTTCAGGTTCAGACTTTCAGACTATTGGAACAGCAACACTGTTTAGGAATTGTCGTTCTCCTCTTGGAAGGAGGTTATACCAAAAGACCCTCAGGGAGGGTTCATCCCCTGAACAAAAAATAAGGTTTTCCATGGGGTCCTCAATAGAGGGTCCACGTGGCCCAGAGGGGTCACCAGTAGAAGATGCCCAAACCCTCCTGCAAATTGTACCCCCCCTCTCCTGTAGGAAGAAATTGAGTTAATGTCTTTATCATAGAAGACCTGGGGAGGAACTTGCCTTCCCCTTCTCTTTTACCTGGGCAAATGCCCAGGCTTAGGAGTGGCTTCATCATCTCATGTTCGCTGCCTTCAAGGATAGAGAACCAGTCCTGACTGCTTCCTTCTTGACACCAGGCCAGGCAGCCCTTCTTGACTCATCCACAATCTTGCCTACTTCTTTGCTGCAACACAGCTTTCAGCCCTTCTCTTCATGGGTTTGAACTTACTAAAGTTGGGACACTTATGTCCAGCTTCTATATAATGGTGGCTCCGCCTGCAATCTATTTACTACATATAGCCAGCTTCTATGATTACTTAGACTACTTGCGTTACTGTGTCTGTACAGTTATTGAACGGTTGCATTTTCTGCAGTGCTCTTAACAAGTGCAAACTTTATTTCGCATATGAAAGTTTACTTGATTCTTTACTTCGTCATCAGATTCTATATGGTTCATACACTCACTTCTTCAGCCAAACTTCGCAGTGCATTATGCTTGTTTCTTGTGACATCACCAGCTCCTTTCCTTGCCTTTTTTCATATTCCTTCAGGCACTTCCTCCATGAGACTATCGTCTGTTCTGGAATACATCTGATAGGGTTTTCTTAGTGGATACCTTCTCTCGAAGATTCGCTGCGGAAATAGTCATAACTGCTGGTGTCAATCATGGAACAATTTCTGGCTTTCAGTATATCAGTGGGAGAGGGGCAGGACTTCCTGTAGAGGCATTTGGCTGCTCCCCTACAAGTACAACATCACATTTTTGCATTATGACATGGCGGTCACAGGTATAATAGCTGAAGATGAAGCTGGTAACTAGCAATGCCAGTTGGGATAAGAAAAAGTCCCTCTTAGTCACCTGTAATGGAAATAAAGATAAAACAATATATTTATAAAATCTTTATTTGAGATTTGGTTTATTTTTGTACCACAGTAATATGGTTGTTTTGGATGCTTCCTTGGTGGCTTACGGGGCTCTTTTGTGAGGGTAGTCTGGTGTTCTGATCCTCATACCTTCTATACCGTGCCACCTGTCCCTTTCCTGCGAAATCTCTTCATCACCACATCCCTTTGAAGTAGAACATGTGTTGTAAAGCTTACAGTGTGTTATTCTTGTTGTTTGTCAGTTTGTTGTGATATTAATGTGCTTTGAAATTCACTTTTTGAACCGATTTTTCCCAAATGTTCTTGTCTGAGAATAGCCCAAACTCTTCTAAGAGGACTTATGCTTGCTCTTACTGTGTAATTTTACGCCATTTTGCAAAACATGTTCAGGGCCCCTTTTGGATCCCAGTCCAGTCCTGGTGACGAGACTTGAACAACTGTCACATGACCTCTGCAGGCTTTTTTCTCTTCTAACAATGGGTGTTGGGAGCTGAACTTGCTTCCCACCGCTGCATTGCCCTCATTACCGGTGGTGGCTCTGGTGTCAGGAGTTTTCATTTTGTTGGTACTTGGTTTCCGGTGGAGTTACCACCAGTGCTTTGGAGATTGGCGATAAGGAGGGAATCTCATGTGCTGATAAATGCATGGAACATTCCTCTTGGTGCTGTGCTGCAGATTGGGTGGCTTTATTCTTCAGTTGTTAAGTTCTCTCAGCAACCTAAGTCTTTTTGTGACTAAGTGAGAGGTGGGAGGAGTTGCATGTTACCATGCCCAAAGGGCTGTAGATTCTTCTAGCGCGCTCGCACATATTCATGTTTTCTTAAGGTGCCTGTAGTTTTTTATCAGTAGTCTGAGTTGATGCTATTAATACATCTGCGTATGTTGCCTGTTATATATTAAAATGGGTTCTGTGCTGTTTCACTTATGGCTAGGTTCCAAGGACACATTAATGGCAAGGGGTAAATACGCCACGCATACTATTCCCCGTTGGTGCTCGGTAACTTCTTTTCTGACGGGTCAGCTGTATGTAAACGGTGTGGTGCGGATCGAGCAGATTTTTTTCATGTCTGCTGGAGCTGCCCCAATATTAGATCCTTCTCGGGGAGGATTTAAGAGGTCATGTCCAAATTGTTGCCGCCATCGTGTGCATACACACCTGAACTTTGGCTATTGGCATTGATTGAAGGGGGTACACGCACTGAAACAAAAATTGTTGTGCATGGTTTAAGTGGTTGCCAGATACCTGGTGGCTAGGACATGGGGAAGGTGACGCCCCCTACCTTTTCTAGATGGTTAGACTGCATGGACTGCTGTAAGTGACAGGAGTCTATGTTTGCTTTAACGCTTCCAAGCGCCAGCCAGCGACTATTGGGCCCCATACAGACAATACCAAATGGACAGGATGAACACTACGCACTCCCCCGGATCTGCCTCTGACGGATAAGGGGAAGAAGAGAATGCACTCTGTTACCCTGAGATTTGGCATGAGTAATGGTTACTTTCTTTTAGACATGGCTGTGGATATGGTGCAGCCTTGTGTTCGAACTTAATAATGGGAACAAACTGGGATGATGAATTGGGAGTATTGTGTTGGGTGGTGGTGTGCTGGGTGTGTTTGGGGTTATTCTTGTTTTTTGTGTGCTGGTTTCTAATAAAACAATAAAGAAAGTTTTTTTTTTTTTTAAAAGGATGTGCAAATACTCTCACACCCAAATGATATGATATGATATATGATATGATACCTCATTTATAACGCACCTGAACACAAGTGTTTCTAGGCGCGATAAGACCAGGGAGGGAAGACAGAGAGAGGACAAGACAATCAATCTTACAGTCCCCCAAATCAATCTTACATCAATCACTTACAGTCCCCCAAAAAGTGTAGTAGGCAAAGAGGCAGTGCAGGGTGGGGACTGATCAGGAGGGACCTGATGCCTGGTCAGACTCTGAGGGTAGACAGGTGAAGAGTTGACACAGAGGACAAGTAGAGAGAGAAATCTGAGGAGAAGAGGAAGTTATTGAGCTCCTTACAGAACTTCAGGTGGTCCGGCTCAAGTTTGAGAGGGGCAAGGACGCCATTCCACAGGGAGGATCCTGCAGAGGAGAGAGATCTACCCCCCACTCCCTGCCTGGAGAAGCGTCTGACCCTCAGAATATTGGAGGTAGCAGAGCGAAGGGCCCGCGAAGGAAGGCCTGGTGGAAGAGAGAGTTGGATGTAGTGCGGCCCGGCCCCAAAAAGCCTTGTGGATGATGCAGAGGGCCTTGAAATTGATCCTTGCAGCCACCGGGAGCCAGTGGAGAAATTTCAGGGCTGGAGAGATACGGTCCCTGGGCTTGAGGTCAAGGATAAGACTTACAGTCCTGTTCTGGACTAGTTGAAGTGGGCAGAGAGTAGAGGAAGGCAGATTGAGAAAGAGTCTGTTGCAGTAGTCCAGCCTAGATAGAACCAGGGTTCTTGAGACAGTGAGCTTCTGTGGGAATGTGAGAAAGGCAGAATACCTCTGAGGATGTGCAGCTGGTAGTGGGCCTTCTTGGAGATGTCTGTGATGTGTGGAGAGAAGGAGAGAGTGAAGTCAAAGATGACACCAAGGTTTTTTGCCTCACAGGAAGGCACAGGAAGAGAGCCCAAGCAGGGCGGCCAAAGTGAGAGAGGGAAAGTGGGTTCAGGGGTCTCAATGAGAAGGATCTCCGTTTTACTGTCATTAAGTCAGAGATCGATGGAGGTGCACCAAACCTGAATCGCGGATAGACAGTCACGAATGAGCGAGTGAGGAGAGGAGGCTGAAGGGAGCCTGAAAGAGAGCTGTCATCCACATAACATGGAAAGTTAGAGAGGGTAGAGAGCAAGTGGGCCAAAGGTGCCAAGTAGACATTGAAAAGCCAGGATGAGAGTGTAGAACTGTGAAAAGAGAAAAATAATATGAGGCCGGGAAACCCAAAGGAAACACACCAAACACCGGTTACAAAGGAACATACAAAGTACTTTATTTTAAGGTTAAGCAATGACAAAGTCAATGACAAATCGGATAGCTATCGGCCCTCAGTATTACACAACGAACTTCAACGGGGTTCGATGTATTCAGTGAGAGACTGTAAATTGGGACATTCAGGCTTTTATACATTTCTCCAGCCTGTTGTCCAACCCCTTCGCGGGTTAACCATTCCATGAATGTATTACTGGTCTAGGGTCTCTGCCAGGTCAATCTTCTAATATATACATCAGTATGCGCATAGATCAGTTCCGTTGATACAGGTAATCCATTTACACGCAGTTCAACAGAAGGACAAGGTCTCAGTTCACGACCCTAACAAGTGGCCTGTAGGCAAGTTATACATTAGCTGTACGGAGGTCAAGACGACCTAGATTCTATTCGGAATGGCATCGTCCACCATTTTGATCTACAGGGTGACTTTTACACAGCAAGAGAACCTAAAATGGCGGCTTGATTTAAGATGGCGGCCTACATCTATTTCTAAGGTCAAGACCTTGCCATAGAGAGTTATTCGCGTACAGTTTTAAGCAACTTGGCGTAGGCCAATATACATACAATCGTTTATAATGGGAGGCATAATTTAATATCCAGTTTGACAGAACCATGGGGAAAACCACAAGTGGGGAGCGATGCGGCAGAGACAAAGGACCCAAGTTGGACCTGGGAAGGTCGGTCCAGGAGAAAATAGGTCATCCACTCCAGGGCCTTGCAACAGCCTACTTGCAGACTTTCCAGCCACAAGCTTTGTCTTGCTGGAAGGTGTCCAGCTAACGGCACCACAGCTCGTTGCAAGGAAACAGAAAAATCAGCCTCATCAACTGACCACTCAGGGACCTTCTTTCGTTGCCCCTCCAAGCCTGCCTTGCCTTCAAGATGGCCTGCATCCCTACAATACACTAATGACTAAGACCCTACCATATCTGTATCAGAAATTCATTACCTGCGCAACACCAGGAGCCAATACGTCGCCAATCCAAGAAGAGGGAGAAGGGGTCTAGAAAGCAAGCATTCAGGGCTCTGCAAACTTTGCCTCTTCAGATGTTGTGGGTTACCACTCCTACCCAGCCATAGACAGCATAGTGAATGGGTCATCGGAATGGTATTCTAAAACATCTGGTGAGCCACAGGTTGCAGACCCACTCCACACCCTGGAACAACAAACATACAAACACCCGGTTGGGACCCTTCCTTATTACAGGACGGAAGTGGAAGCTCTGCTCTTTATGTTGTGCTATGTTCAAGGTTCTTATTCCACGCACTGTTGCCACCTGCCTAGTCTCTTGGCGCTCTGGCGGATCTGTAAAGCAAAGAGGGGAGCAGGTAAGTTAGTAGGGCTGAGCGGGGAAAAGTTCAAGAGAGCTGTGATGTGCTGTTGGCAGCTTCAGTTCAGTGATACCGTTCACTGAGCGCAGGAGTGTGTTTCAGTTAATAGCCGCCATGTGGTGTTGGGCGAGACTATGGAGAACACTACACACAATGATATTTAGGGCATGATGCAGTCAACAGACCCCCACCCTCCATTAACTATATACCCCTTCGTGTAAAGCTCTCAGCTGCTTTATGATTCATATATATAAGTGCACGGAATCCTTTTCTGGCAATGCGGCCAGAGTAGGGAGTGGCACAACCGAGCTCTCTGCCGTGTGGGCCTCTCCACCTGCGCTGAGGGGATGAGTCAGCTCTGCAGGCGCTCTCGCACTGGACTCTCGAGCCTAGCGTGGGAACGCCGATGGCCCTGGGCGGCCGTGAGAGCCCAACCTGTGGATGGATTCTCGGTAATCCGAGACGTCCTAACAGGCAGAGCATAAATCACAGCGTCCATGATGACAGTGGCGCGCCAGTTATGGCCATATCAGAAGGATCTGGAGAAGCTGCTATGTGATAATTACAGCCTGTGGAGACAAAAGAAGGACTCCAGACACATCGACGTGCTGCACTTAATATAATAGGACAAGAGGGCGCCATTTGTTTCAGGTATTTGCTGTAATGCATTCCTCGTCCCAAGATGGAGTTTTACAGAGAACACTTGTACTTTGGCAGCTCGCCTCTCAAGCAAGAGGTGCTGCCCATTGGATCATCTCTTTCATTTGATGGGTTTTCGCAGATGAACAGGGGCTTCAGGGCACCTTGGCAGGCAGCTGCATGACTGCACGGTGGGATACAGGCATTTATACAGAGATGCAGGAAGGTTTCTGATGCAAGGTTTGGTGAACCATGAATATTTGTGGGTCACGCATATCCCTATAATGCCCCAGAACAACCCCAAGAACACTGCTTGGCTCTGACCCCCACCCCCAGCCCCAGTGCAACACAACAAATAGAAAAAGTATAAGAGGGCTGGACATCAAAACATTCTTTATCAAGCCCCACAGCCCCGATGGGGCTTACCAGGGCCCTATAGAGGCGTGTAGAGTGGTATAGAGCCCATGGAGGGGTGGTGGCAGCCTGCACACCAAGCCCCACAGCCCTGCTGGGGCTTACCTGGACCATATGGAGGCGTGGAAAGTGGTATAGAGCCCATGGAGGGGTGGCAGGTGCACCAAGCCCCGCAGCCCCACTTGGGGTTACAAGGCCCCTATAGAAGAGTAGGGAATGGTATAAACCCCATGGTGGGGTGGCAGCAGATTGTGCACTAATCTCCACGGCCTGCTGGAGTTAACCAGGACCCTATAGAGGTGTGGAGAGTGGTATAGAGCCCATGGTGGGGTGCAGCAGCCTGTGCACCAGCCCCACTACCCCGCTGGGGCTTACCATGAACATATAGAAGTGTGGAGAGCGGTATAGAGCCCATGGTGGGGTGGCAGCAGCCTGCACACCAAGCTCCACAGCACCGCTGCGGCTTTCCAGGCCCCTATAGATGCGTGGAAAATGGTAGAGAGCACATGTTGGGATCGCAGCAGCCTGTGCACCAAGACCCACAGCCCCACTGGGGCTTAACAGGACCCTATAGAGGAGTAGGAAATGCTATAGAGAGCATGGTGTGGTGGTAGTGCCTGCGCACCAAGCCCCACAGCTCCACTAGGGCTTACCAGGCCTCTATAGATGCGTGGAAAATGCTAGAGAGCCCATGTTGGTGTGGCAGCAACCTGCAGACCAAGCCCCATATCCCTGCTGGAGGTAACCCGGCCCCTATAGAGGCGTGGGAAATGGTATAGAGCCCATGGAGTGGTGGCAGCAGCCTGCACACCAAGCCCACAGCCCTGCTGAGGCTTACCAGGGCCCTATAGAGGCGTGGAAAGCTATATAGAGTCCACGGAGGGGTGTCAGCAGCCTGTGCACCAAGCACCTCAGCCCTGCTGGGGCTAATACAGTACATGGGGGACCCCTGCAAAATGTACTGAGAGGCCACGGATAATAAAGTGAGGACATTTTGGTCAAGTGCTAACCAGGGACAAGAACCCAGCAACTTGGTCACTAGACCACGTGGCATAAGAATGAAAGCTATTCAAATATTACCTTTCATATATATTCATTTGGATAACACAACTTACATCCATACATTTGTCAACACAAAAGTGTGTGTAATTCATAATGCAGAATGTGAAAGAGATTAAAAATAAATATAAAATGTTCAAATAAGAATATAAAAATGAGGACTCACAGTAGATATTAAAGCTTAATTCCGCTTCATTCTGCAAACATAGCACCTATATATACTATTGCCACCACAGGTGTTGGCTATGAATCTGCCAAATTGTGCGCGCTCGAGGCGCACTACTGCACTCCGTAAGGAAGTCACGTGGGACACCACTAGGGTTGTGGAGGAATTATCAGTAGCAGTAATGCCATGGTGATAACCCATCCATGCATTGGAGGTGATGCACAGGCAAAACCTGCAGCCAAGTGCTGGCCGATTTCCCTCCCAATCACCTCCAGACTTGGGACATGGCGGGGTGCTGAAAGTGGCAGGCAATCCATTACCGCCGTTCCCCTCCCCCAACCCCCATAATCTCAATGAGGGCCATAGTATAAGTTGGCATGCACGTCGAGGGTTTTGCACAGTATCCCATTGATGTGTTATTGGTCAGCATGCTTCAAGTCCATTACAGCGCTCCGAGTGACCAGACACACATCGTCACCTCTTTCTCAGCTCTTGCAGAGGCATTTCCTTAACACTGAAACCCTCATCAATTTTCTTTAACTTACAACAACAACCACACACCAGCAGACAAGTTCCATCTGTTTACAAAGTCCCCGCATTTACAGGCCCCAAACGTGCATTGTATTCCACACCCCACTAAGGGCCAGTGTTTGTGGCTAGGGGCAACTGGACCAACCTGAAAAGGATCCGGATTCCCCTGGTCCTCAGGGAAGACCTGATAACATGCACAGGAGGCACCGGTTAGATCACTGCCTTTTTCTTGCGTGATGCCGGTTGAACCGGCTGGTGATGCCGCCAGCCAGTAGAGTCCCAAAGCTCTAGCAAATGTGCTGGCTTTGGCATTGCTGGGAACTGGGATGAGTTAACTGGGTTTATTCGGAACCATTCTTCTAAAAAATGCTGCCCCCACTCAGAAGCTTGCATGTCTGTGATCAAATGTGCCACCATTGTTTGAGCAAGGCTTTATATATTTGACTGATCTCTTCCTAACATCGCTTTTAGTCTACTAATTATCAAACCTCAAGCCATTTCACAATGTGCTAATGCATTAGCTTGGATTCTTTGGCCTCAAAAACATACTATATATATATATATATATATATCTATATATTTATTTTAATGTACTGAGTTTGAGTTACTCCTAAGCCCGTAGTCTAATATTTCAGCATCTTGGGGGAAGATGCCCCTTTCACTTTGATGCCTCTTTGCTTCCCGAAGTCACGTGCAAATTTGAAAAAGAGGGTTTTCCTGAACCCCTCATGTCCTCCTGTTAGTTCTGGATTGAAGCAAGTGAGAGTGGGAAGAACAGGCTCGGAGGCGACAGACGAAACCCATCCGTGAGTTTTCCTTTGGAAGAAATGGGGCTGCATTTAGTGCAGAAAATGCAACAATGCATATGTTACAGAACTGCACACATAGTTATTTTTTTTAAAAATGTCTTTAAAGTTCTTTGAACTAAAACACAATTACAAAATAGATAATTCCCAATACTTTCACTTGCATTATCAGAAAACCAATACCGTAAAACCATTTGTTACTAAATGTTAGTCAATTCAATAAAATCACACACTCATAATTTCCAGCAGCAATTCACCTGTTAATTACAAATCTGTGATAACAATTTTTTCAAATAGTTTACATTTCTGAGCATGCAAAAGGCCGTATACAGCTGGACCAGTTGGGAAACCACTGATGCAATCAACGTAGATGGAAGTGGTTGAGTGAACGCGTCCCCCACCCTGGGAGCGGTCCTGGTGACTAATCACAGCCGGGTACCCCCAGAACCATCCCACCCAATGCCCATGTGTGCCCGCCCAGCTTCACCGGCATGTACTGAGCACCAGTACAGCACTGGGGGCAAAATGTATCTTCCCGAATGTAGTCAATATTCACAAGTACAGTGCCCAATTTGAGAAACACCTGGAATGCACCGCCGCAGAGCTACTAATTCCATCCGGATATGGGCACTCCCCTCACAGACCTCCCCATAACACCTCACTCACACCAAACAAATTATTAATTTGTACAATCTACCCCCATGTTTAAAAAGGTAACGGGATGGAACAATGTCCAATGTTCCAAGAGAGGAGGTGGGAGAAAGAGAATTGCAACCCCGTAGCGAGCAATGAAAAATGCTCATTTTCTATCTATTTATTTACCAATTTTATTGTTAATTTATAACGTGCTTAATACCAGCGAGTAGTCTCTAATCGCGGGAGCGGGATTCAAACCTGTGTTGCCCCGCACATAATTCTGTATGCATTTTAAGCTCTACTCTTTGCATCTAGGTGATAAGTCGCACTGCTCTTTGTACATAGACGGAACCCAGGATGTAAACCTTGTTTGTACAGATAACCCATTTCTCCCCTCACACACCGTATCTTCCATAAGTTAGCGGAAGGCACGATCTCATTGCACACACCATGCACTCACATACAACACAGACACTACTGCACGGCACCTCTGCCATAAGAAAGAAGCTACCTTTAAAGCGACAAATTTGAACTGTAGCCTCGCACATAATCTCCTTAAACACACTCCACTGCACCCATCCACATGCCATTCAGACATGGTTGACAAACAGGGTATTGGCCACCCTCACATAACCTTAATGGCTGAAATTCACACACCCATAATAGCACCTTCCAATTCTTTCAAAGTTGGACTCAGGCCCTTCTGAGGGCGCTCAACAACATGCGCGTTGGGACCATAATTATGGTGAAAGGCGCTATAGAAATGACAAAATGAATGAATGAATGAATAAATAAATACAGAGGGGAAAGAGCCAGGGCCTGCAGGTGTCCCAGGGAGAGTAAACGCCAGCACCTCATGTGTGACACTTTCATCCTGTTCAGTTTTCGGGCACCCAAGAATTCCGGTGTCGCCCTGATGACATCATGGGCACCACCATGCCCCCAATCGTTCTTCCTCAGCCTGGCAGCAGGCCTCCCAACGCGCCACCCAGCACGTTGCTCGGGCATGCTTAGAATAAAGGAGGAAGGGCTGTCTTCAGACATTGGTGCTGCTGGATTGGAGCACCCTCTGGCCAATCTCTGACACTCCCTCCTTTCGTTCCCAACCCATCCTCTGTTTTTAAGGACACCTCTCCAAGGGCAGCACCTAGAGGTGCTCAGCCCCAAATGCAAGAGCAGAAGCTACATGTGTGTGGTTTCCAGCCGCATGGCCATTGAAGAAACCCCTGCAATCTGCATGAGTTCAATATTTCATTGTGTAAAACCGAAGCTCTGTCATTGACTTTAACTCCTCAGGTGTTGAAGTACCTAATCTATTCCTATTAAGGAATAATGTTTTCACTATCCATATAAAAGGGTTATATCTTGCACCCTGTCTAAGTACCATTATAGGCGATTTATGTGTATCAATATATGGATTTCAACAGATAGAAAATATGTATTTGCTCCAATGTGGCTGCTAAATGGAGCCACTATTTGCTTGATTGCCCCCATAATTTCACAGGTGCTGGGGTTGTCTCCTTGACCAATAAACAGTAGGGTTTCTGAGAAGTACAGGAGAGATCCTGCCTAGCGCATATGTCAGGCCTTAAGTGTGACCCACTTACCAGGCAGAAGCACATCACCAGAAGAGCCAGTAAAGCACCTCATGAGAAGAACCACTAAAAACCCATCACAAGAAAATCTGCTCAAGCAACTCAAAGGAAGAACCACTAAAGATGTATCACAGCAGGAGCCTTAAACTCATAACAGAGACAAAAGGCAATGGAGCACTGAAGCCCATGAAACACAGCACAGGAAGAGCCACGAAAAAACTGTCACTGGAAGAACCAATAAAGCACATAATGAGAAGAGCCACTACAAACACATCACAGGAAAAGCCACTCAAACACCTCAAAGGAAGAGCCACTAAAAGTCCATCACAGGAGGAGCCAATAAAGCACATCATGGAAATGCCACAAAAACCTATCACAGGAAGAGCCAAGGCCGCTCAAGCAACTCAAGGGAAGAACCACTAAAGACGCATCACAGGAGGAGCCTTAAACTCCTAACAGAGACAAAAGGCAATATAATGGAGTACAGAAGCTCATAGAACACAGCACAGGAAGAGCCACTAAAAACCAGTCAAATGAAGAGCCCATAAAGCACCTCAAAAGCGAGCCACTAAGAACACCTCACAGGAAGAACCACTAAAGCACCTCAAAGGTAGAGCCACTACAACACATCACGGAACAGCCACTAACACACTTTAAAGGAAGAGCCAATAAAACTCATCAAAGAAGGAGCCTTAACATCATAACACAGGCGGAAGGCAATGTAATAGAGCACAGAAGAGGCACATAAAACACAGCACAGGAATGTACATTAACAGCAACACAGGGAAAGCAGCAGAGCGGTGTTAGTAGCAGTAACATGTTTTTTCTTTGACATACCATGTGCTTGCTGCACGTTACCTTGAACAGCACAGTGGAGGTATAGTGTCGACATTTAAGGCCAAATTCACAGAGCGTTTTCCTATGGGATTGCACCATTATAAAACGCGTCCATGAATCAGGCCCACCATGTCAGAGTACTGGGGATGTAAAGTGCATTTTATAAGCTCAGGGAAGATTATCTGCCTCATGAAGCAATGGGGGGGGGGGGTTAGGGAGGTAAGAGAGCACAGTGCTTCTCACAACACGGTAAAAGGTAAGGGGCTTGCTGCAGTCTATGGAAGACAAGCTGTCACCTGTAAAGCTCAGGAGAGGTCGTTTATAGGACATGGACGTTAATGAGTCCTTTACAGCATGGGTGAGGTATTTTACTTCAACATACGGAGGTTGCAAGCCTCATTGAACCTACTAGGGCTACACAGCTCATGGCACGTGACATGTTAGGATGCCGTTATACAACATACAGTGCTAAAGTGCCACCTACAATACACCACAGGGGGCATGAGGTGTTCCTCTTACAATACATCACAGGGGGCATGAGGTGTGCCTCTTACAATACACCAAAAGGGGCATGAGGCGTGCCTCTAACAATACACCACATGGGGCATGAGGGGTGCCTCTTACAATACACCACAGGGGGCATGAGGTGTGCCTCTTGCAATACACCACATGGGGCATGAGGGGTGCCTCTTATAATACACCAAAGGGGCATGAGGTGTGCCTCTTACAATACACTGCAGGGGGTGTGAGGTGTGCCTCTTACAATACACCACTGGGGGCGTGAGGTGTGCCTCTTACAATACACCACATGGGGCATGAGGTGTGCCTCTTAAAATACACCAGAGGGGGCATGAGGTGTGCCTCGTACTGGATTGAACAATCATGTGAATAAAAAGAAAACAAAACAATTTCAAATAAATAAAATGAAATGAGAATGTGAGTCAATGACCTTTGCCCTGTGGACACCTCATTGCTTGGACAGAGCCACATTTCTTGATATCCAGGTTTTTCCAGAGGAGAAGAAAGCAAGGGCTCAAGGGCTGTGACCAGGGAATACAGGTATAACCTGGAGATCTGGAAAATGGGCAGAACCCATGGAATGCACACAATAGCAACCGGCCCTGACTGCGAGCACAGCTTCTCTCTCTAGCCTTGATTATATAGCACGCCTGTACACGTGTTTCTAGACACGACAAGGGAGGGAAGACAAAGGGAGGACAAGACAAACAATCTTACTAGGCCTTGTGTTATTCAGATCGTGCAAGTGTGAGAGCGAGAAGTGCAAGGGGAAAGGGAGGGGGGAATGTAAGGGAGAGAGGAGGGGAGAACAGGGCAGCAATGCTCTGTGTAAGTGCAGCCCGGGCAGCGCAGCTCTGGGTAGTGCTAGGAGAACAGGGGACTGTAGGGTTACAGTAACAACCCCTATGTCCGTGGTAGGCCTGGAGGCAGTGCAAGAGTGACTGAACAAGAAATAGCCTGGACCCCAGAGAGACTCCTGCAGGGGAGAGGGATCTACCCCCACTCTCTGCCTGGAGAAGTGTCTAACCCTTAATGAGTTGGAGTTCAGGGCTGGAGAGATACAGTCCCTGGTATTGAGGCCAAGGATAAGTCTCCTATAATGTTTGATTGCTGACCTAGTGGCCTAGGGGTCTGCCAGTGACGTCTGGTGATGAGAACAACTAAAAAACCCTGATTATCATTTTTTAAATGGAAGCCCCCACAATTTAAATGGCAGACACAAACTCAATTGTCTCTCTTGCATGAACATCAGAGGATTGGCTTACACAAGTCAATGGAATGCATTTCATTGGAGCGATGATAGGGTTTGTCATTCCTGGTGGTGTGAACCTGTGGCCTGCAGACCAAATGGCGAGCAGTGAGCTCACTGTGCTATTAGGCTGAATAAATCCATCAGCTCAGTCAATGTGACCCAGTAAACACTGTGATGGGGTCGGTCAGCACAATGTATGGGCACAGCACAGTGATGGCGCCCGGCCAGAAAAGTGATGGTACATGGTTGGCACAGTGCAAAAGCACAGTGATCATGCTGATTGGACCGGTCAGCACAGTGTATGGTCACAGTCAGTAAAGTGAGAAGAGCAACCAACACAATAGTTGGCTTGGTCATTATGATGAACACACCCAACACAGTGAAAGGGAACAGCACAGTGATAGGGCTTGGACATCACAGTGCTTGGGGCACACCACAGTGATTGGCACTGCTCAGAGCAATGTCAGGGCACAGTGGTAGGGTACAGCACTGTGATCGGACCGTTATAGCACTGTGATCGAGTGCCGCACAATGGTATGTCCTAATCAACACAAAGATGGCACACAACACAGTGATGGGGACTTTTCATTACAATAATGGGACAGAGAAGAGTGAGGGGATCTAGTCGCCACAGTGATGGGTCACTGCACAGGGAAAATGAGGCTACATGGTCATCACAGTGTACAGACACAGCCAGCACACTAATGGGGCCAATCCTCACAGCGTATGGACAGAAGAACAGTGAGCGGAACCAACCAATAGTAGGCTTGGTCATTATACTGAAGGAACCCAGCACGGTGATGGGACACAGCACAGGGATAGGATCTGGTCTGCACAGTGATGAGGTACAGCACAATGACATGTCCTAATTAACACAATGATGACCCACAGCATAGTGATACGGCATGGGACACATCACAGTGATGGGACACAGCACAGTGATGGGACATGACCCTCATGGTCATCACAGTGTACAGACACAGTCAGCCCATTGATTACACCAGTCGGTACAGTGCATGGACACAGTCAGTACAGTGAGTGGACCCAGGCAGAATAATAGTCGGCTTGATCATTACAGTGAAGGAACCCAGCACAGTGATGTGACATAGCACAGTAATATGACCTGGCCAGCACAGTAATGGGGCTCTGCACTGTGATAGGACCTGGCCAGCTTGGTAATAGGACCCAGCACAGAAATAGGACCTGTTTTGCACAGTGTCCGGGCACAACAAAGTGACAGAACCTAGTCAACACAGTGGTAGGGCAGAGCACAACAATAGGGTTTGGTCAAAGAAGTGATGGGGCACAGCACAGTGATTGAGGCACAGCACAGTGACAGAAGCTGTGCAGAGTACTGATGGGGCATATCACTATGATGTGACCTGGCAGCAAAGTAATGGGGCACAGCATAGTGATAGGAGACGTTCTACACACTTGCATGCCACGGCACAGGGATGGGACCGGGCCAGTATGGTCATGGGGCTCAGCACAGTAATAGGACCTGTTCAGCACATTACCCCGGCATAACAAAGTAATAGAACCTAGTCAACACAGTAGTGGAGCACAACACAGTGTTTACAGTCATGGGGTATGGCACAATGACCTGCCCTAAACAACACGTTGATTGGCCACATCATAGCGATAGGGTCTTTTCAGCACAGTAATTGGGCACAACACAGTGATGTAAACTGTCCAGAAAAGTGATGGCGCATGATCATCACAGTGTAAAGACACAGTGAGCACACTGATGGGACTGGTCAGCACATTGTATGGACACAGTCAGTACAGTGAGCATATCCAGACAAAACAATAGTAGGCTAGGTCATTACAATGAACAAAGCCAACACATTGATGAGGCTCAGTGCAGTGATAGGGCCTGCTCAGCACAGTGATGTGGCACCGCACATTGATTGGGGCACAGCACAGTTATATGACCTGGTCAGCACAGTAATGGGGTACAGCACATTGATAGGAGCTGTTCAACACACTGACAGGGCAGAGCACAGTGATGGCACCTGGCCATCATGGTCGTAGGGCCTAGAACAGTAATAGAACCTGTTCTGCGTCCTGGCACAGCAAAGGAACAGAACCTAGTCAACACAGTGGTGGGGCACACCACTGTTAGAGGGCCTGGCCAAAACGTTGATGGGGCACAGAACAGTGATTGGGGCACAACACAGTGACAGAAGCTGTGCACAGCAATGTCAGGCCACTTCACACTGATATGAACTGGTCAGCACAATAATGGGGCACAGCACAGTGATGGGGCATGGCCAACGCAGCCATTGGGCCTAGCACAGTAATAGGACGCAGTCTGCACAGTGACCTAGCACAACAAGTTGATCGAACCTAGTCAACACAGTAGTGGGAGCAGGGTAAGACCAACCGCCAGGAACACCTCATTGCACTTCTAATCAGACTTTCTCATCACAAACGAGTCAGGGCCATGTAAAGCCGAGGGAAGGGGCCTCATACTGCAGTTATCTTGAGCGCCTGAAACTCATGATGGAAAAGCCCTCCTTCCAGTGCAGATGTCGATCTCCTACAACACCCATGCAGGTCCCCAACACCCATGCAGGTTCCCAATACCCATGCAGGTCCCCAACACCCATGCAGGTCCCCAACACACATGCAGGTCCCCTTCCTGCAGCAATGATGAAGTCCCAAAACCACATGGGAGGTGTCCCTGTTGCTGAGCAGAAGAGAAGAGATTTCCAGATCAGCCCATGACAAACCCTCTCTCACACACACTCACCACCCTCACACGCAACATCCTTACACCGCAACACCTCTTCAAGATTCCCACTTCCAACAACCAGAAGGTAAACTGAATAAACCAGAGAACCTTACACTGAAAAGTGTCTGCACCCTGACCAAGTGTCACACCACCTCATACATCCTTTCTAATACTATCTGCGAATTCCAACTATGCATGTAATACCAGACACCACACGCATGCATAAAAGAGTGACGTGGTGTTTACCCCCTTTACAACCAGAGCCTTTCCTCCACCCTAAAGGGAGTGTGGTAGACGCCCCCAGCAGGTGTTGCGGTAGGAATAAAGGTAGAGAAAAGCAAATACCCGTCACTGTGCATCCAAGAGAGAGGAGATGATGAACCCCTGAAGTGAGCTAGCCCCCCACACTCATCCTCACAGATCTGATTTACCCTCATGTCAAGTACAGAAGGATTTGTGTTAAACCACCTTCCAACCCATGTACAATGTACTGTAAGACAATATGCTGCAATTCAAATATCAAGAACACAGGATTTGCAGCACTCAAGCTGGGGTATTCAAACTGCCGGACACAAGGACACAGGGGTCTCTCGGTCTACACTCCCTAAACCGATCACTGGACCTTCAGAAATTGGCCATAAGTAACCCAAACAAACACACAGGCAAACCCACACTCATTGTAGGTCCCTAAAATCTAAGACGAGAGCTCCCGGACATCACATGAGTCGCACCCTATTAGGAGAGTATCCAGCATTGCAAAAGTGTGGGGAGAGGGGTACAAAAAGAAATCCTGCTAAATTCTCAAATGCAGTGTTTGTGATTCCATACGATATCATTTGCATCCGCCCAATCAACTTGTTTGGTAACATTAATGGCAGATGGCATTTTAACACATCAGACAACAAAAAATAAATAAAACTGCAGGTCCATTAAAGATGCAGGAAACTCCTCTATTGGAGGTCTGTGGGGCAATGTACATGCAAACCTCCTAATTTGCATATGGATTGCACGGACAGAAGTGATTTCACAGAAAAGGACATTGCAAGGAGCAGCATCAGTCCTTAATACTCGGAGGCACTATGGAAGTGACTTTTGATAAGCTGTCATAAGTAAGCCAAGTGGTAAATAGTTTTTGTGCTGCAAAATACCTAACCTGTACTATTATTATATATGGAGCAACTCTATAGTCATTAGGCTTATATGATAGCATGATATAAGTGCCAAGGATGAGGAATCTCGTCCTTGGGATTACCTCCCCAGTGCCAAGGACGAGATAGCTCGTCCTTGGCACTTACGGGGTTAATGAAGGAGAAAATGTTAGAAGGCTTTGAATGGTGAAATACCAAAATCACCAAAAAAAGCCTTGGTACTGGGGGCGGGGGAGGAACCCATGGCAGTTAAAAGGTTTTATAAGCTATGAAATGAATCACATGCAGAGCTGCGGATAAATGATTTTCCCAGGATCACTGACTTTGGTGAAATGGTGAAACCAGGGTGTGGACTATTTAAGAAACTGAACACATCTTCCAAGGTTTAGTTGATATAGATATTTATTAAGGTTTTGCTGTGCAGTTCATGTGCTTCAAAATATTTTATTTATTGTACTGCTTTGGAAGTAAACCACATTACATAATAAACTAGCCTTTCATGGGAAACTAACTTTGCACTGCATACATTGTCATAGAAATATGTTGTACAATAACAGTGTGTTTTTAGTTTTATTCTCCCCATCCTGCAAAGTCACAATAGCATCATGCGGGTCAATGTAGCCTAACAACCCCCCCTTGGGTTTTAAAGCCATAGGGCCTCATCACGAGTTTGGCGGTAACCCTTAAATCCGGCGGTCACGCTATTACCACTGGATTTAAGGGTTCACCAAATTAGGGCTTCGTCAGATTTCTCCCCAGCTCTGAGCTGGGGGGAAATCCACCGAAAATTTGCGCTATTCCTGCCGGCGGTAAGAGCGCGAAAATTGCCCAATGGGGAATGGGGCATTCCCGAATGGGCTCAGTGGGGAATGGGAAATTCCTTTACCACCAAACCCGTGATCCGGTTCTAATAGCGCCGGGGGGTTTGGCGGTAGGGCTAATACTGCCGGTGGTAATACCGCCGGCGTTACCGCCCAACTCGTGATGAGGCCCATAGTCATTATTTCAGAAAGCATGCAGCATTATGCACCCTTCACACTTCTGATCACCCCCATTCACTTTTCTTGAGGGACACAAGTCCCTGCTAATAGTAATCAGTGCCTAATGGCTGCCATTGTAGTGCTCTGTTGACACAGAGAAACATGCCAAGTCCTCAGGGAGCTGCTCTGCTGCCCTGGGGGATCTTATCCTGGCAGAGGGACAACTCTAGTATTCAGAACCATCATTGTTAATGAAGGTGCCGAACGGGAAAGGTGTCCTGCTGCCAGAACAAAGAAGGCGCTGCATCCTGCATGCCCCCCTCATTGTCCAGCCAGTGGGACACCACAGGAGAGGTGTCCCGATGCCAAATGTCCAGGTGTGGCTATTAAAAGAGCCACAGAGTGGGCAAGCTGCCCCCCCCACCCCATCCCCTGCTCGGCAGACCACTGCGCCCTACCCACATGCGTCTGTCACTTCCCCACCTGCATAGAAACCCTGAGGGCAGAGTGCTGGAAGCCTGCCAGGAACCCTGTGATTCAGCAGCTCGGAACGATGCGGGCCCGAGAATGCGCATTCCCGTCCACGCATGAGGCGCACGAGGAGCAGGAGAGCTCGTGCCTGGACGACTTGAGAAGGTCGCGGCTGCCTGTAGAGAAGGGGCAGAAGGGAAATGCTTCTTCAGTCACGCTGTCATTTCAGTGGCCTCCATGTCTGGCCCTCAATAACCCCCACACGCACCAGGTTTCCACAATAATACCTGAGCTCCCATTTAAATCTCTGGATTCAAATGTATATTGTGTGGATACACTGAAAGTATGGAGTGAATTTGGATTTTGAGGACTGGGCTTGGAGCCCATTCTGGCTAAAGAACATACAGGCTCAGCTGAAGATGTGTGGGGGTCCATTTCTACATGATGGTTTCTTCCCCGGCCCCCTTGCTGAGAGCAGAAAGCAGTCTGAGGCGCCCATGGGACGAGGGGGAATACATTCCAATGGAGATAACGATAAGGTTGATAGCCACCAATTATCACAAAATGGCAAGCCAGCAAGGAGCTGAAATACTCACTGTCTGTTGAATAGCAATTAATCCTTCTTTGTAAGCAAGTGGCTGATGTGGTGGAACCAGGGTTGAAAGGCAATGAGGTAGTAACACTTCTGTTTTCCCTAAAGGAAGCTTGATGGCTGCACGAGCTCCAGCAGACAAAGCTTGTAAGGCGAGCGCCGCAAAGCCGCACTGTAAGCCCCAGAGCATAACTGATAAATAAAGAAATACATTGGGCCTCATTACGACCCAGGCGGTAAGTTACTGCCTGGGCCGTGACTTTACCACCATGGCGTAAACTATGTTTACGCCATGGTGGTTGGCGGACTTACCGCCCCATTCCGACCTTGGCGGGGCGGTAAGTCCCCAATCCCCATTTACCCTTCCCCATTCCCATTTTTGCCCCATAGGGCATAATGGGAGTGGGGAAGGCGTTAATTACGCCACCGTAAATTACGGTGGCGTAATTAACTCCATGGTCCCTTAGCGCCATGGATTTTAACACCTGCTAAAAGCAGGTGTTAAATCCGCCATGGCGCTAAGGGACCTCGTACTCAGGCGGTAAGGGTCGGCACTGTTTACGCCGGCGTAAACCCCTTACCGCCTGAGTCGTAATGAGGCCCATTGACATGTTATTAGACTGCTGACTTGCAATATGGGAGCATTTGCTGGGAGCCTCCTGAGGCTGGACACGCCTTTCATTTAAAAAGGTTGAAATGCCCTGATGTTGTTCCTGAAAACATATCAGTTCCCAAGTCTCTGAATATTCCACTGTCAACCAACAGTGCAAGCGTCAGCATGCAATAGTTTTTCATATACACTCAGAGGTCAGGGTGCTGCAGTATCAAATGGGTTACCAACACTTGTGCTCTGTTCCAATGCTTACAGTGACGAAAACCCAGATGGAATGCAATCCGTAGCCTGTGTAGAATCCCCTTCGGGCACACAGGAACAAAGGACAATGAGACCTGAGTCCTGGGACTCAAATTCAAACTTAGATGTTCATTACAGAAATAAAAGAAACACAATTGAGAATTGGGGGTTTATCAAATATTTCACAACACAGTTCTGGATCATATTGAAATACAGTGCCGAATGCCAAAAAACTGTAGAGCCAGCCCACACCTCGCTTGGGTGGTTCTGGTCAACAGAAAATCCTTGCATCCTTGCTCAGTCCTGCTAGTGCACACAGCAGATGAGTACCCATAAGCCATATGACACACCCAAGCCCAGCCACAAGCAGGGGAACGGTTATTTGGCAGATTATGTAACTGTTTATTGATAAGCCACCCTCAACAATGGGAGTTCCTTCCCCCCACTCAAGTGGTTATGCAACAAACTATTTAACAGATTTTTTTGTTTGTTTAGCCCTATCTCAGACACATATCATGCCCCTTGGATTCCTATCCCCTGAGCTAACAATGAGCCAAGAACCAGGCCGGTTTAGGGAAATATATTGGTACTTTTTAAATTAAAAGTAATAGAAATTAGTATAAAAATGTTAAACAGCACGTTATCCGTGGCACACCACAATCAACTTCTCTCAGCATAAATAAAGCACAAAAGTGAAATTAAAAAGAACACAATCACAATTTGTACTTTCTGCAAATTTCACTACACAAAATAATTGCACTCATCAATAACAAAGGCACTTATGTAATGTGCGATTTTGATTTTCCTTCAGGCTTAAAAGGGTAGCAGTAGGATTTCAAGATTGGTAAAAATACATATGGCAATTATAATTTTGCCCACACCTTTGGATTTATCACTTTGTTTTTCAGCCCCGCCCATGCTTTGGTCTAAGTTGGAAAGTCAGACAGAACAACTGGAATGCTTTGGGGAATTTGGGATTTCAGACCCCCCTTACTGAAAGGTCTGCATTGGGGAAGCTGATTAAAAAGGTTGTACTGATTTAAGAACAAAGACACCCATCTTCCTTAAAAAAAGTCAGGATCAGCTAGATAAGAAGGATTACCCAATTAAATTATAGGCTATGGTTTTCAGTGCACACTGGGAAGTGAGCTTTGTTAATTTTGAATTTTAACAAAATTCACCCCGTCGTGTCTGCCAAATGGGGAATTATTTAAATTAATATGTTTGGTTAAATAGGCTAAGGATCTAAACAGTTTTGCCCCCCTGCCCTCTATAAAGGGAAGGGATTCAAGGCCATCAGACTCCCCCACCCTTTGGTTTCGCAGGTCTCAGTTCTTCTTACATAGCAAACCTCTGTTTAAGGTTCAGGAAAGAGAGCTGCATCTCAAACCACTCTGGAAAGATAGGTCAGGGGTCTGGTCATTCCACTCTCAAAGATGGCCTCCCACTCTCAACCATAGGACCCAATCAGCTTTGAGGCCTTCCTAGAGATGGACAGCTCCTGCCAGATGCACTCTCAGCAATCTCCTCTGGTGTCTCATTACAGCTGTCAGATGGTAAGTTCCAGCATCCTTCCTGATGATCTGTCTCTTCTCTCTGTCCTCCTGTCTTTCTCCTTTTTCTGTCCATCTGTCCTAGTGCAGTCCCCCTTATATAGCAGCAATGACACCACCAATTTTACAATCTTGGGGAAGTACCCTGCAATAATCCCTGCCACTAGGATTGGACAGTCACTGTTCTCTCTCCTCCCAAACCCAACCTCCAAGTCAGGATTGGTTTAGGGTCTGGAGTAACATAAGGCAATTGCCATTTGTAATCGCCCCTTTGTTCTCCTTTCAACTTTTTGGTATAAACTAGTCATGTATCACAATTTCATAATTTTACTAGCAACTGCCAGAATAAACATATATTCTGATTCTGCTAATCATGTGGAATTAGATAGGCCGACCACCAAGTCCATGTCATGTAGCAAGGCCATTTGGCACCTTTCTGCCTTTTCCATAAAAAGTGTAACCGTTATTAAACATATCCCTAATTTATTTTTCTCCGGCTCACCAGCTCTGATATGTGGTACATGTTGAGATCAACCAGAAACATACTGTAATTGCCCATTACAGTTCCCGGAGTCACAGGTAGATACATTTTATATCCCCAAAATCGCATGAAAATTACATAACAAAATGGTACATAGATGAAATCCATCTGCCTTATGATGGCTGAACAAAGGCCTACATGATAATAGTCCTTTTAAATCCCTGTTACATGTTCCATCCTTCCTCCTCTGTTGTGCCTAAATACTGTGGACATTTCAATCTCCCTCAAATCTCCTCTACTGTGCCCGAACACTGTAAAAGTTAGTCAATTCTCTCTCATATCTACTTTCTCTCTCCTCTACTGTGCCTATTCCTCTGAGGTATTTAACTCTACTTTCTGTCTCCTAATGTGCATAAACATCATATGCATTTAAATCTCTCTCTTATCTACCGCCTCTTGTACCGTGCATATACACAGTGGATATTTAAATCTCTATAGCGCCTTATCTCTGCCTTCTGCTTCCTCTAGATTGCCTAAACACCTGTGTTATTCACACATTGGGGCCATCTCCCGGCCCTACTCCACAGTGGGTGGTGCCAGGTAAGAAATATGGCGCTATCCCATCAGTTCCACAATAAGGTTCTACGTGTTTCCCCACTAAATAGTGGTGGGCGGGCAGGTCTGATTCCTCAGAGGGGGATTTACACTACGGGAACAGAGAAGAGCGTTTGTTAGAGTGGACATTGTTCAATTAGTTATTCTGTGTGGTTTTATAACTAAAAGGGTCCCCAACTGGGGTCCCTGAACACTCCACCTTGGTGCCTGTGTCTTATTGAAGGTAGGAGGTACAGAATCAGGCTAAAGCCCATCTTCTGTTGTAACATAGATTACATTTTCAGGTTGCTCAGTGCCCCCCTATTCAGCTGGTTTTGTGGTTAGGGCTGGTTGTTTCCCGTGCGATCTCTCCCTGGCATTGGGTTCGGGAAGGGTACAACCTTGCCCCTGACCGGGGCCAGAAAAGCAAGGGCTACACTACTCCATCCCTTCAACTGGTCAATGACTTTAATGATTATTTCCTTTCTGATATTGAACTGGTAACCCTGCCTTCAACAGACTCTGCTTATGATTTTCGGAAAGTTTCAGAGGAGGGAGCCTTGATCTTATTGCAGAATATTACACCCGCTAAATTTATGTTGGGCGCAGTGCCAGTCATAACAGTTTGTCATTTAGCACCAGGAATTGCCAAACAACTCCCATACTTTGCTAATCTCTCCTTTCATGAGGGAGTAATGCCACACACACCTAAAACAATACCCTACATGACCATGCTCAACTGAGCACATTCTATCCCATTATTGGGTCATCATGGAATGACAAGATTTTGGAAAAACTCCTAACCATACAACTTCGACAGTGTGTGGAGCCGGATCACATCCTGGGCTTGTGACAATCAGGGTTTCGTCCCTAATCTGCTGTAATCTAAACAAGGCATTGCCATTGTGCCGCAGGCTGATGATGACCACCAGTCCGTGCTAGTCATGTTAGCACTCTTGGCAGCTTCGGACATGGTGGACCATGCCATCCTTCTCTCCCACCTAACAATCTAAATGGGGATGGCTGATCAAACGTTATCAGGGTTCTGTAGTATTCTTGGTCAAGCTCGATTCCTTCATGTCTAACTCCAGCCCATGGTTTGTGATGTGCCTCAGGGTTCACCTTTGTTACCTTTATTTTTTAACATATACCCGCAACCTTTAATATGTATTTCACAAACATGTAAGTTACAATTACACTCCTACTCGGATGACACACAGATATATGTAAAGGGATGTACTTTATCATTGCGAATTCTGAAAAGCGCGAACTACAAAATACCGAAGCCCACTTTACCGCATTTTGTAATTCGAGCTTTTCGGAAATAGCGCAATTGTCCCCAGATTTCTATTCCATATATATTCGGGACACCCCTGTAACCTCCGAAGCAGAAAATACCAAACTAGGGAAGCAGGGACACCCCCCCCAACCGCTGCTCACCCAATTTGGTATTTTCGGGCCCAATCTTTTTGACCTATGCCGAATGCAACCAACACTCGCATTCAGCATTTTATACTCGGTCTTTTGGGGCAAACCCATGTAAAGGTGTGTGGGTCCACTGGCATTTACCCCCATAACCCCACTTTAGAAGACTGTCTATCTGAGATCTGTCAAGGATGATTCTGAACGGACTACAGTTCAGTCCATATAAGATGGAAGTAATGTTGGCAACAAAGCACATGCTAAATGACCCTCATTGCTTCCCTCTTCTTCCAACTCTATTTGGCTCACCCACATCTTTTCGAAGCAAGGTCAAGAGTCTAGTGTTAATTCGGGAAGCCTGAATTAACTCTCATGCATCAGATTAACAAAGCAGTGAGATTGTCTTCTTTTCGTCTTCAGCTGCTTATCCCGAGAGAGGACCACGCCTCGGTGGTGGGCTCTCTCACCAACTCTAGTTTGGACTATGCCAATTATTTGTTTATGCGCTAGAATCTCAAATAGTCTTTTAAATCGGCTTCAGGCGGTTCAAAATGCCACAATCTGCCTCATTATTAAACTAGCCAAGTGCTCGTCTATCTCCTGCCATTGATGAAATCAATTAACCATATATTTTTTAAAGATCCTTTGTTTAATTTCGAAATGTATTCATGCCCTCGCTCAAGTCTAACTCAGCTCTAGGGCCCATGTAGATCACCATTTAAGAAGAGTATCCTCCATGAAGAAATATTTACTGTTCATCCCACGTTCACGGTGCATATCAAGAAGCGACCTTATTCCATGAAAAGTTGAAAAGGTTTGTTTTTCAATAATCTGGTTGGGGAATGTTGTTGTGATTCATTTCTCCACTTCTACTGCACTTAAGAACGTAGAGCATGTCAGTCTCGCTATCATACCTCCCAGCAACGTTCTCTCCTTCAGGCGACACAGATGTAAATCCATGCTGATTTAACTTGCGCATAATGTTGCAGAAACTTTGCTCTGATGCAAGTGCAATTTTGCATGGTATTTGCACTAGGGCGACCGTTTGCCTAGTGGTAAAAGCGTATTCTTTCAATGGATGTTTGCACCAGGGCAATGTTTGCTCCAGCATACCGTGCAACACTGCACTTTCATCAACGCACCGTTCATGGATCTGACCTTGAGCTGAACCTCAGGCCTAGGAGGCTCGCAGCACCGTTTGCACTAGTCCTGCTACCGGAGTTATTCCACACGTTTCCGGGAGACCCTCCGCTCATCTGAGTGTGCTACTGCATTTTCTTTCCTCCGGCACACCAGTCGGAGATGGAAAAAATGTCTTTGCTACCAAGATTTGGGTGCTGCCATTGACCACAGTGCACAGAAGCAAACCAGAATGTGCTTGGTTTGGTTCTGTCCACACCCTTCATGTCATCGCCACACCTTCAGCCCTATAGCTGGGAACTCTAATCCGAATGCTGAATTTTGTATTTAAAAATAAATACCATCCTTGTTTAAGCAATTGAAGGAGAGGAGACCTACATCTATTGAGATCCAAATGATTACATTTCAATTCAAAAGGGAGAAACCGGATCTCTCCCTCCTTTAAGGCGAGAAGAATGCTCACAATGAAAGCAACCTTAATCCCTCTTCAAACAATGAATATAAATATTTCCCCATCTGCCTTCTGTCATCTGGCACGCAATGGTTCTATACGTGTATGACGTAAGTTTATGGAGAGGTGAGTGGGGTCTGTAGGAGGAGAGGGAAGCTGCCGTGCACTGTTGCCTTTCACCGACGCGGGAACATTGGCTTTGTGCAGACACCTGCCTCGCTCCCAGCCATTTACTTTCTATATCACTGGTGTGGGGTTAGTTTGAAGATTTACTTTGAGTGATGTGGAGCGAGACGTTGTGACAAACACGCGCGCCTCGCCTGACATGCGCGACACATAGTGGATCATAAAGGAGAGTTCGGCCACCATCTTGGAGTCCCTCAACTGTGGGTAATATACCCGGCCTGTGTGACTCTGTTCTTCCTCTACACAAGTATCTATCCACATGAATATAGAAAACCTGCCCAGCCCACATTTTTTCAAAAAATAAAACAATCATTGGTCTGGTTGCTAGATTTGGTCAGGATGTTCTGCTTCATACTGTGTCTTCCCCCAATGCTCCATATTATTGGCCACTAGCAGTCTGTCTATAGCCAATCACATGGAGGAATGGGCGAAGTTGCTAGGGGTGCCGAAAATACCCAAAATATCCAACAGTGTTGTCAGGTCTGCTTATTATAAGCGACTTTGGGCTTCTTTTGGCCCAAAGTCACTTATAATTTATTAAGGTCCCTTGTTGCGGTTTGTGTCCACTTAGCACCCGATAGAGCACTTATTGTTGCACTTATTCAGTCCAAGCGGACAAAAAAATGCAACAAACAGAATTACTTCACCTGTTGCAGCCCTGCACCCTAACATGAACGACCTCCTATTAACTTCCCAGGCCCTTCAGCCTTCTTCCTTTCAATCCCCTCTGCAGCGCCGGGACTCCTGCTGCTAAGTTTCATTAGCAACAAGGGTCAATATCAGACTCTGCGTCACAGCGGGTGAAGTGAAGAAACAACAATAATGGAGTCTAACGATCCCTAATGCGCCAGACCTCAAATCTTAGAACCTTTTCATTCGAAATCGCTTTTTTAGAACATATTTGTAGAGACTATTTTCATTAACAACTTTACATTTGTTTGTCACATGACATCTTTACAGTTTTTCTCTTTCTTGCAACCTGACAGTTGTGCGTCACTTAGTAACTTTACAATTCCTGCCAACATGTGTTTCAACCTCAAACTTTAGGTCTTCTTCAGGGCTGTTGTACCATCAGCAAACAACATGAATTTTAACACAATCATTTTTCATAACATGTATAATCAGTAATGTGTAAGTACAAACCAAATTAATAATATTTACAATTGGTAGTAAGCACAGAGAAGTACGAAGCCTGTTTACAAGAAACAACAATAAGCCACAGGAAGTAAACTCCTATTTCAATCATGTTAGGAGTTAACTTCCCCGTGGCTTATCGGTGGTGTAGAGCACTGTTGCAAAGTTTCATTTTCTAATGAAACTTAGCAGCAGGGCTCGCCGCCGCAGCAAGGCCCGAGCCCCCTTCCATTTGAACATGCTTCAGGCTGATACCACAGCAGACACTACTCCCGTTGCTACTGCAGGTACTGTCTAGCATGATTAGGTATATATTCCATGCTTGTCTTAATTACTATCCATGTGTCTGGTCTTTAGATTGTGTATGCTTTGCTAAGGAAAATCACACTATAATGTTCACTTCCAATTATATGGCCCTTCTTGTATCTCATGTAATGTTAATGTGCGCATGTTTTTTTTTGTACAAATGATGCATATTCACAGTGTGCAAGTTCATGTCATTTTGTTTGTGGTTTTAGGGGGGTGGGCAACACTTTCATAACAACAGTGCGCAATTAAACATTGCCATACGAATAACAAAAGGAATTGCTAGTGTTTTACGTTTGAAGAAATTAAATACTTTTTTCTACAGAACGTGTAAATTACACATTTCGATGAAATACAGAAACCGGAATAAAGGTGATTATACTTGGTGTGTCTCACACAAAAGTACTGATCAACTGTGGAATGATTATGGCACACCCCCTATGAATCACTAGGCGGGACAGTCTTGCTTTAAGATTAAAGGAAGAAAAGGAAAGGGAACTGAGGATATTGCAGAACAGCATGTCCATTAGTACTCTTTATGATCTGGGTTTCTATTAGCAGTACATGGCAAATACCTAAAACGTATACACAAGCCAAAAACTGTTAGCTTTGCCAATGTTTTTTTTTTTTTTAACAGGACTTCACTGATGGACACGCACAGTGCTTATAAATTGATTGGCTGAAGGCAGACCTGGTTAAGACATTTTTATTACACCAGTAGCATTTACAGCTCAAATTAACTCATTAAATCTCAGAAGACTGCTTTGAAAAAACACTGGCATGCACTTTGAATGCACAGGTTGATTTTAAGGCTTGATTAAAGAGAGCTCAAAGAGTCTCCTTCTTGAACAGTAAATTGACAGGTCAACTCTAGCATGAACCGGATGACTGAGTCCTTTCTCCAGTACTGACATAGCACCTGGCACCAGGCTTGTTTGTTTGGGGGAGTACAAGTGGATGCTTTGTAAACACTCTATCTGTTCCTTATTTCACCAAAAATTATCCTCGGTAACCACCCGAGTATTTTATGATTACATCAAAATGTGAGGAGTGATGGACTGGAGGAGCAACTCATGAGGGAGCCAATAACCACGGGGGTGATGCTCCATATGAGCCAAGGAAAAGAGGAGTGATGGACCAGAGCAGCAACTCATGAGGGAACCAATGACCAGAGGGGTAATGGACCATATGAACCAAGGACCAGAAGAGAACGATCAAACAGGTTGCCCAAGACTAGAAGGGCGACTGAGCAGAGGAGAGCGACTCACAAGGGAGTCCTGGACCAGAGTGGTGATAGAAAAGAGGAGCAACTCACAAGGGCCTTACTGCCAAGTGGGGGGCCCATGCCATGCGTGACGCCATGAGCCAGTCCTGGTTTTCACTTTGCATGGAGGTCCTTCTAGGCCCATACTTAAAATTGGAAGAACACAACTACCAGTCCTAGCAATTAACAGGAAATGCCTGGGCAGGATCAGTGTCACGAAGGACATGGGGATACCTGGCAGGTATGCAAAGGAGTCAAGGACCAGAGGAGAGTGACAAATCAAGGACCAGTTGGTGATGGACCAGAAAGGATCCAAAAAGCCAATGATGTGCTTTTATAAGCAACACACAAACAAGAAATTAAAGTAGACACTAATTGTTAGAAAAATAAATACCAATTTTAATAAGTGCTTTTGGTTCTGTGTTATCTCTATGTATATTTGCGTTATTGTGATTTTTCTTACTTTTGAGACCTATCCACAGTGTTTTAGAGTTGCACTTGTTTTTTCAGCTTATTTGGTTGGGGGTCAGCTTGTTTTGGGCTTATTTTGAAGGGGCATTCAGCTTTATTTTTGCTTCCGACCTGGCAACACTGGTCTCCGAGCTAAACACAGACGAGGCAGGTATGAACCACTACTGACAGCATGTATTTTGTATTTGATCAGATAATTCAAAAGATATGCAGTCATAATAATATTATCCCACAAAATATCGTTTAGAAAATTAAATATTTTTCCCCCACTATCCATTACTTTCTATCATTCCAGATTTTTCGATTATTAAAATGTTCTTTATTTCTTAGCTGGAGCTAAAGTGGAGCAAATGAAGAAGAGGAAACGGCTCAGCTGTAACATGTCGTGATACAAGTGGGACCTTTTCATTGGTGCTTGTGTTCAGGTGCTCTTCCCCTTTGGTGGTTCAACAAGTCTCCTTCCACCTTCCACCACATAGTGAATGCCATTATACAAAACCAAACAAATGCCTTCTTCACTCTATGGTGTTTAAGACAAGTATGTTCGTCCTATTTGCATAGACTTGCATAATAGCCCAGTAGTTAAGGGGTTGAATAACACATTCCACAACCGTATTATGAATGTTCTCATTTGCTGTGAAAAGTGTCATCTGTGATCTCTCTCTCTGGTGTTGCCAGAAGCAGCATCTTGTCACTGGTTCAAGCTTTGTTTTCTGAGCTTTCTGGTGCAGATCTACCATGTGCAAAGCTCTCAACCTTTTGTGTCCATGGGATGAGTGAAACCAGACGATTTTTCTTTCGGTGGGTGAGGGCCCATTGAAGTGTATTGGTGTTTAAGGGACTTGGTGAGTAAGTGACCTGATTCTATGGAGGGTGACATCTGCCAAAAGGGTGTGAGTTGAGAGGTGTATGATATGTCTGAACCCAAGGTCATGATCCAGGGATCTCACATTGGGGCTCATCAGTTCAAAACTGGGAAGTCAAGGCCCTTACTCCTCAGAAGACTTTATTAGGAGTACGCACCATTTATTATGCTGCAGGTAAGAGCACTCTATCGCCCACAATGCATTATCGGGGAGGTCCTGGAAAACCAGGTATCAGAATCTGACCAGTCCAATCTTCCTCGTTCAATGATATGCATAATGTACAACCCTCAAAGTGCACTGTGTCGAGCAACTGCAAGACCTGGAACCAGCATCTGTACTTTTAACCCTTCCTGATGCATAGCAAATATGCTGCTGTTGGACAACAACTATCCAGAATACCGTACCCTGCTGGGCTTCTCGAAGACCTGGAACTGGAATCTTGACTTTTGGATATTCCCAATGCATTGATGCTGGATACCATTTAGCCAAGAACGACAAATCCCACAATTAACCTCCCCATGCTACTGGAACGCCAGAACCTGGAATGTGCACATTCCAACCTCTCTGACTGGTGATGCTGGGTTCTATGGAGCCAGAATCTGCATCCTTTTGACCTTTCAATATGTCAAATGCAGTGCTGCCATGACCAATCATGTCATCCAGAACAAGCCTCTCCTAGCATGCACTGTTCTGAGAACTGGACGCCTTGGTACGAGAAGCTGCAACTTTCAATGCTTTCTATGATGTGTTGCTTGATTTAATGCAGCAGGAAACCCCACCTCCTACATGCACTGTGCTGAGTAGTTAGTAGAACGAAAAAGCAATTAGCACTTTTCAACCTTCCTTTTGCAGTGATGCTGGATAATGTATTGTCAGAAATCCACAGCAATTACTTGACCACGTAGTGTAACCGGAGATTTCTTCCCAACAATGCTACTGACTGGCTGCCTAATAACAGACAGTCTGTGGCATTCTTTGAAAGATGGAAAACCACGAACCGCCAGGAGGATCCCAGAAGACGCCCAGAGGATCAATCACAAGGTGATGCCAGCAACTCCAGGACCCTATGAAAAACGCCCTGATTAAGTAACAGCACAAAGCAATATATTCGTAGAGTACTAAAAGTAGCAGAACCAACCTCTAATGGAAGGAAGACAGGAGCCGGTAGGAAGTGCAGGGAAAACTATCCTCCTTAATTCTGTGACAGAGCAAACAAAAGACAACAGAATAAGTGTGGAAGTTCTAAAGGTTCGAGAAATACGTGCAATGTGAATTATGTACCTTACCGTGGACCCAAGAATGTCAGCATTGAAGAACAAGAAGTAAATGCCGTATCCAGGTAGCAACAGCCCAACTGTGCCCGACGACACGAGGACGCCTTCATAGAGTCTCTAATGGGGGAACCCGAAGAAATGAGGGCGAACAGAAGCACACCAAGCAGGCAGTCACTAGCCCAAGGTGTACGACTGGAGGGAAATGGAATAAGGACTGATGTTGCACTAAGATACAAGCACTTCAACTGGAAGGTTGTAGTGAAGGTTGAGTCAAATAGGTCCGGTACGCCGTGGTTCATGGAAAGCACAAAAGACACTGTATAGAAACGAACAGCACACGAAGCAGACAAGGGAGCAGCAAGACAATCCAAAGGAAACGTTCCAGGGTTGATATACCAAAGTTCCAATAATGTCTAGGCAAACAAAGCAGACAAGGAGTAGGCAGATGACTGGTCCAAAAAACGAAGTCCGAGGTCGAGGCAGCAGAAATCCAGAAAGTTTGAAAAACAGGAAACAAAGCACATTCCACGTAATCAGAAGCGCAGGACCCAAGGCAATCGAGCACTAAGTACTGCAAAGTCACATTACATGGATGCGAACATGAAGACGAAACAATCACGGGCCCCATAGTTTCCAGGCCGACCACCAGGAACGACTGTAACGTCCCGTAGGCTGAACCCTCTGGGAAATGTAGTGCAAATCATGACTTGGTGTAAAACGGTGAAGGTTCTTATGTAGAATGCGTTGCTTAGCCACTGTCAGGTTTCCTTCTCTTATTCAAGTTTCCTTTTTATTATTTATCCTTTTCAGATTAGCTTTGTGTGGGTGGGAAGTTTTCCATTATAGTTGGTTAGGCCTTAACTTGTTGATTCAGAATCCTGGTTCTGACCCAAGGCAAGATGGAGCCTCACAGTGACAGCTCTGATTGGCTAGAAGACAATGCTGAACTACAATGAACATTCTAAACTGTCACTCTGTGCCTTTCATCATCAAAACCCCATCTGAGAGGACGTGTTCAGTGGCTGCTCCTGCTTTAGTATTAGGCCTGGTGGATTTTATCCTTCAGATCTCAGCAGTTGAGCGGCTACTTTCTTGGGGGTTTCAGGAGAAGTCATCAGCTGGCAGGAATTCGTTTTTGAAGATAGGAAAAGCAGGAAATCTTTGTGAATTCGCTCAGGAGATAAGTGACTTTATTTTTACTGTAAATCTGTTCATCTTAATAACATTCTCCTTGAAAATTCGTTAAAAGTAGTGTTTCTACTAAAACTATTGAACTCCCGGAGTGCGCTTGTGTTTCCAGTGCGGTGTTCCTTAGCGCGAGATTTTGACTGTCGCGTGCGAATTCAAGTGAGCGCGTGCTTTCTAGCGTGTGTATTCCGAGCGCGAGTAGATGTTGGTCTCGTGCAATTTTAAACGCACGTGTGTTTTATAGCGCGGGTGATCCTTTGCGCGAAAAGCTATACGCTGCGTGTGAACTAAAGAGCGCGTGCGATTTCATAGCGCGGGTGATCCTTAGCGCGAGAAACTATACGCTGCGTGAGAACTACAAAGCGCGTGTGAAATACAAAGCGCGTGTGATTTTTAGCACGGGTGTTCAAAGCGCGAGAATCTGTTCGTCGCGTGCCATGTGAGTGCGCGTGTATTTCCTAGCGCGAGTGTTTCTTCGTGTGAGTATCAATTCGTCGTGTATGGAACAAGGATCGCGTGTGTTTTTTCCATCGCGAGTGATTTTGCGCGTGAGAATCACTTTGTCGCGTTTGAACTCAATAGCGCGGGTGTTTTTATTTCGCTTGTCTCGCAGGAGAACATTATTGCGCGTGTGGACTATTGCGCGTGTGGATTATTGTGCGTGTGGATTTTTTGCGCGTGTGGATTATTTTGATCGTGCGTCTTCATCCGTTTGCGCGTGTTCTTCAACCAGGAAGATTTCTATGTGAAGTTCATCGATAATTTAAATGGAAATAACCTGCGTGTGCATTTAGCACGTGTTTCCTCTTTCTTCAAGGATTCAAAGACTCAAGATAATTATAAAGAGTTTGAAAAGTTTTGAAATGACAAGAAAGAACATTTTAAAGACAATCTAATTGAACTACCAGTGCATGTTGGAAAAAAGACAAACAAAGAACTAAGACTTCCAGTTTTGCCTAATGTAAGAAGTTGCTGTGAATTTCAAGTATCGCAAGTAAGAGAGATTTTCAGCTTCTTATCCGCTTCTCTAAGAAATTTCAAGAGAAGAACCAGGTAGGATTCCTAATTATTAGTTAAGGATTAATGTCTTCCCATTCATAAGGTTAAGTAAGTGAATTAAGGAAGTCTATATGTTATTCTTTATCCTCTGCAGGTTCAGCACTGATTAGCCTTGACGCAGTCTGCCTGGTGTTGTTTTGTTGTCCCATTCCCCCTTTCCCTTTGGGGTGTAGTTTACAGAGCTGAATTGAAAACTAGTTCTGGGAAATACATCTCAGGGGGATTGTCGGGGGTTCAGCAGCTTCCGCGGATACAGGACCTCTCAGCCTGACAGAATGAAAGGCCAATAATTTAGTCCGCCCGAGCTGTCATGAACCCCGACGAATCCATGGAGATGTTAGGATCTTTGATTAGGGAGTTACGGGAGGAGTTGAAACTTTCTCGGGAAGAAAATGCCTTACTTAGTCAAAAGGTAGATGACTTAAGTGTTAAAGTTACACAAATTCAACAGAGGGGAGAAAGGAGAGAGGATGAGGTTTCAGGGGGTGCAGGTTCTCCACCTGAGTTAGAAAGAGAAGATCAGTTACCACACATACAACGGGCGCCTTCAGTGGCAGAAGGGGTAAGGAGTATAATTATGCCAGTTCCTTTGGCGCCCCCAGAACGTTATCATGGGGATTCCAAGAGATTTAGGGTGTTCTTAACACAATGTGAATTACATTTTATGAGTAGACCAGAATTATTTCCATCGGATGCTACTAAGATAACATTTATGTTGTCATATCTTTCTGGGGAGGCATCTGCTTGGGCTGGGTTGTTGGTGAGTCAAAAGAGTGCGGTTTTAGAAAATTATACCAGTTTTTTAGAGATATTCCGAAAAATGTTTGATAGAAGACAGTTATCTCTGGAAGTAGATGGTGAACTTTTAGAATTAAAACAAGGTAATAGAGACTTGATTGCTTATATAACACAATTTAAGTCCCTTGTGTTAGAAAGCAAGTGGCCCGAGGTTAAACAGGCCTCGTTGTTTTATCGGGGCCTTAGAGATGAGTTAAAGGATGCTTTGTCTGGAGTAGTTGAACGCCCTCCTACTTGTGAAGGTCTGATTGATTTGGTTATTCAATTGGACTTCCGTTTGAGTGAAAGGAAGGCAGAGAGACGTCATGGTCAGAGTGATGTAAAGTCTATACTTAGAGTAGATAGACCTAAAATAGAGAGTAAACCCAAAGGGAATAATTCATCTCCAAGAATCAGAGGCCCGTTAACAGTGGAGGAAAAGACTAGGAGGAGAGATAATAATCTGTGTTTATACTGTGGAAGAGGTGGGCACTTTTTAGGAAACTGTCCTTACACTCCCAAGAAGACTTCTTCCTCAGCAGTCAAGGTACAACAGATCGCTAATACGGTGCAGACAGCGGTTCCTCATATAACCATAAATGTATCCTTATTTTTTGATTTGGAGTGTAAGGGAAATGGTCCTGTAATGATTGACTCGGGTGCGACTGGGAATTTCATGGATTGGGGTCTGGCCAAATCGTTGGGAATTCCAATTATTCTGAAGGAGGTTGTAGAGCAGGCTAGGGCTGTTGATGGTACATGTTTATCTTCTGGTCCTATTACTCATAGAACCGGTTCTTTAACTTTGGAGTTATCAGGAGGTCACAAAGAGATAATTTCGTTTGAGTTAATTGATGCCCCTTTGTTGAAGATTATCTTGGGCATGCCTTGGCTTACTCTCCATAATCCCCTAATTGATTGGAGTGCTAGGACAATTGACATGCAATCCGATTTTTGTAAAGAGAATTGCTTTTCAGGAAGTCTCTTAGAGGAAGAGGTAAAACAAAGTAATTCCGTGTCTAGTTTTCTGGCTGAGACTGGAATTGGAGGTCATGATGTGGGAGCTGTAGTGGGTCAACTTCCCCAGTGTTACAAAGATTTCTGGGACGTATTTGATGAGAAAGTGGCAGGAGAATTACCACCCCATAGATCCTTTGATTGTAAAATTGAACTGGAGCCAGGAACAATTTTGCCTAGTAGTAGGGTATATGCTCTTACTGAGAAAGAGAATGATTATTTAAAAGAATATTTGTCAGAAAATTTGGCCAAAGGATTTATTCGTCATTCTAAGTCACCTGCGGCCTCTCCTTTATTTTTTGTACCAAAACCGGATGGCTCGCTTAGAACTTGCATAGATTATCGAGCAGTTAACAAAGTCACTATTAAGAACCGGTATCCTCTTCCTCTCATCTCAGAAATGCTTAATCAAATACAAGGAGCAAATATTTTCTCAAAATTAGATCTGAGAGGAGCTTACCATCTTGTACGTGTGCAGGAAGGGGACGAATGGAAGACAGCGTTTAAGACCAGATTTGGGCTGTTTGAATATCAAGTTATGCCATTCGGTCTATGTAATGCTCCAGCGGCTTTCCAATTTTTCATTGATGAGGTTTTTAGAGAATACTTGGATATTTTTGTTGTCGTTTATATCGATGATATTTTGATTTTCTCTTCTGACCTAGATCAACATCAGAAACATGTGCGCTTGGTGTTACAAAAGTTGCGAGAAAATCATTTGTTTGCCAAATTGGAAAAAAGTCAACTCCATACCGATTCTGTGGAGTTTTTAGGTTTTATAATTTCACCTAAGGGTTTAGAAATGAATCCTAAAAAAGTGCAAGCCGTTCTTGAATGGCCCCCTCCTACTAAGGTTAAGGAAATACAAAGTTTTTTAGGGTTTGCCAATTTTTATAGGAGATTTATAGAAGGTTTTTCTCGGCTGGTTGCTCCTATAACGAGGCTTTTGAAAAAAGGAGTGAAATTTGACTGGGACCTTGAAGCAGAAAAGGCTTTTCAAGAGTTAAAACAAAGATTTACTTCTAGTCCAATTCTAATTCATCCAGATCTTTCTAAACCTTTTTTTGTGGAGGCAGACGCTTCAAATTTAGCGTTGGGGGCGGTGCTTTCTCAAAGGAATGAAACTACTGGTCAAATACATCCAGTTGCATTCTTTTCTAGAAAGTTTTCTGCTGCTGAAGTGAACTACACAATTGCTGATCGGGAACTGTTAGCAATAAAGTCCGCTTTTGAAGAATGGAGACATTTTCTTAAAGGAGCAAGACATACAGTAACGGTCCTTACTGATCATCGAAATTTATTGTTTTTAAAATCTGCAAGAACTTTGTCTCCACGACAACTTCGTTGGTCTTTGTTCTTTGCAGATTATGATTTCATTGTGACTTTTAAACCCGGAAGTCAAAACAAAAAAGCTGATGCGTTATCTCGCCAATTTCCTGGAAGTGAAGACAAAGAGATTATAGAACCAGAACCTATAATTGCTCCAGAACGTTTTTTGTTAGCTGGAGCCATTAAAGAAATTGATTTTTTGAATGAAGTTCGTCAAAATATGTCCTTGCAGAAGATGGAGGAGTGGGTGAGACTGGATCCAGCTAGAAAGTTGAAAGACAATCTTCCTTTTTTTGATAACAAGCTTTATGTACCTACTGATGAGTTGAGAGAAAAGGTTTTGAGAAATTGTCATGAATCCATTTTAGCAGGACATCCTGGGTTCAGAAAAACTCTGGAACTGGTTCGAAGGAATTTTTGGTGGGAAGAAATTCACCAAGACACATTGAATTTTGTTAAAACTTGTGTAGTCTGTGCACAAGCGAAAAGTCAAGTTGGGAAGCCGCATGGTTTATTGGAGCCGTTACCTGTTCCTCCTCGTCCTTGGCACACAATTTCTATGGATTTCATAGTTGATCTCCCTCAAGATAAGGGTTGTACTACCATTCTTGTTGTGGTCGATCTTCTTACTAAAGAAGCACATTTTTTACCAATAGAGGGAGAGGTTACCGCGGAAAAACTGGCTCATAGTTTTTTGCAAGGTGTAGTTAGACTACATGGACTCCCAAGTCAAGTTATCTCTGACAGGGGATCTCAATTTATTTCAAAATTCTGGAGGGTCTTCTGTAAGAAACTTGGAGTGGAAGTTAGTTTGACTTCTGGGTATCATCCGGAAACTAATGGACAAGTGGAGAGAGTAAATCAAGAATTGGAGAAGTTTTTAAGGTGTTATTTACAAGCTAGAGAGGAATGGGTGGATTTGGTGTGGTTGGCAGAATTCTCTTACAACAATTGTGGAAAAGATGCTACTTCTATGTCCCCTTTCTTGTTGGGTCGTGGGTTTCATCTTCGTTTTCTGAGTTTTGAGGTGTTGGAGGAAGATTCAGGGAATCCTAGAGTGGAAGATCGTTTGTTGATAATGAAAAATAACTTGGATAGAGCAAAAAAGGTTCTGGGAGAAAATAAGTTGAAATATAAGAGATATGCCGATTTGAGAAGAAAAACTGGACCTGAATATAAGGTGGGAGACTTAGTTTGGCTTTCTACCCGATACCTGAGAATTAAGGGGAAGAATAAGTTCAGTCCAAGATTTGTGGGCCCTTTTGAGGTAGAGAAAATCATCAACCCTGTGGCAGTACGATTGAAATTACCCAAGCAGTTGAAGGTACATCCTACTTTTCATGTTAGTCTTTTAAAACCAGTTTGTTCAGGAACTAGATTCAGAACACCACCTTCCCCTGTGATTTTGGAGGATTCATCTGAGGAATTTGTGGTTAAACAAATTTTGGATTCTAGGAAAGTGAGGGGAAGGTTGCAGTATTTGATTGATTGGGAGGGATATGGACCGGAGGAACGATCTTGGGAAGATTCAGTTGATGTACATGCCCCCCGTTTAGTGGCTAAGTTTCATGCTAAAAACCCACACAAGATAGGCCCAGAGACTGGGCATTAGGAGGGGGGTACTGTCAGGTTTCCTTCTCTTAGTCAAGTTTCCTTTTTATTATTTATCCTTTTCAGATTAGCTTTGTGTGGGTGGGAAGTTTTCCATTATAGTTGGTTAGGCCTTAACTTGTTGATTCAGAATCCTGGTTCTGACCCAAGGCAAGATGGAGCCTCACAGTGACAGCTCTGATTGGCTAGAAGACAATGCTGAACTACAATGAACATTCTAAACTGTCACTCTGTGCCTTTCATCATCAAAACCCCATCTGAGAGGACGTGTTCAGTGGCTGCTCCTGCTTTAGTATTAGGCCTGGTGGATTTTATCCTTCAGATCTCAACAGTTGAGCGGCTACTTTCTTGGGTGTTTCAGGAGAAGTCATCAGCTGGCAGGAATTTGTTTTTGAAGATAGGAAAAGCAGGAAATCTTTGTGAATTCGCTCAGGAGATAAGTGACTTTATTTGTACTGTAAATATGTTCATCTTAATAACATTCTCCTTGAAAATTCGTTAAAAGTAGTGTTTCTACTAAAACTATTGAACTCCCGGAGTGCGCTTGTGTTTCCAGTGCGGTGTTCCTTAGCGCGAGATTTTGACTGTCGCGTGCGAATTCAAGTGAGCGCGTGCTTTCTAGCGTGTGTATTCCGAGCGCGAGTAGATGTTGGTCTCGTGCAATTTTAAACGCGCGTGTGTTTTATAGCGCGGGTGATCCTTTGCGCGAAAAGCTATACGCTGTGTGTGAACTAAAGAGCGCGTGCAATTTCATAGCGCGGGTGATCCTTAGCGCGAGAAACTATACGCTGCGTGAGAACTACAAAGCGCGTGTGAAATACAAAGCGCGTGTGATTTTTAGCGCGGGTGTTCAAAGCGCGAGAATCTGTTTGTCGCGTGCCATGTGAGTGCGCGTGTATTTCCTAGCGCGAGTGTTTCTTCGTGTGAGTATCAATTCGTCGTGTATGGAACAAGGATCGCGTGTGTTTTTTCCATCGCGAGTGATTTTGCGCGTGAGAATCACTTTGTCGCGTTTGAACTCAATAGCGCGGGTGTTTTTATTTCGCGTGTCTCGCAGGAGAACATTATTGCGCGTGTGGACTATTGCGCGTGTGGATTATTGCGCGTGTGGATTTTTTGCGCGTGTAGATTATTTTGATCGCGCGTCTTCATCCGTTTGCACGTGTTCTTCAACCAGGAAGATTTCTATGTGAAGTTCATCGATAATTTAAATGGAAATAACCTGCGTGTGCATTTAGCACGTGTTTCCTCTTTCTTCAAGGATTCAAAGACTCAAGATAATTATAAAGAGTTTGAAAAGTTTTGAAATGACAAGAAAGAACATTTTAAAGACAATCTAATTGAACTACCAGTGCATGTTGGAAAAAAGACAAACAAAGAACTAAGACTTCCAGTTTTGCCTAATGTAAGAAGTTGCTGTGAATTTCAAGTATCGCAAGTAAGAGAGATTTTCAGCTTCTTATCCGCTTCTCTAAGAAATTTCAAGAGAAGAACCAGGTAGGATTCCTAATTATTAGTTAAGGATTAATGTCTTCCCATTCATAAGGTTAAGTAAGTGAATTAAGGAAGTGTATATGTTATTCTTTATCCTCTGCAGGTTCAGCACTGATTAGCCTTGACGCAGTCTGCCTGGTGTTGTTTTGTTGTCCCATTCCCCCTTTCCCTTTGGGGTGTAGTTTACAGAGCTGAATTGAAAACTAGTTCTGGGAAATACATCTCAGGGGGATTGTCGGGGGTTCAGCAGCTTCCGCGGATACAGGACCTCTCAGCCTGACAGCCATCACCTGAGGTCTGGGTGAGATGCGTGTGTGTTTCCTCATAGTTTGTGAAGTATCATGTAAACTAGCAAAGCCTGTGAGACCTTGTGTGCGTGACTGGAGTCTAGTGGTAGGTGGATACCTAACAGTACCCTCTCCCAAAGATCGCCTAACTCTACGGTCAGACCAGAAATCAGAAAGAAGAACATGTGCATGAATATTTCGGGCTGGTTCCCAAGTGCAATCTTCCGGCCCATAACCCTTCCAATCCACCAAATACATTCTCACACCCCTCTTGACTTTAGTATCTAGGATACCACTAACCTCATACTCATCAGAACCCCCAACTGCCACAGGTCTGGAATGAGGAAGTAGCCAAAAGTCTGCATGCACTGGTTTGAGCAAGGACACATGAAAAATGGGATGGATTTTCCAAGAACTAGGCAAAGCAAGTCTAACGACTACTGGGTTGATGATGGCAGTTATCTCATAAGGACCAAAGTAGCGTGGTTGTAGAGACCTTCGTCCAGATAAGTGGAGATGTTTAGTTGCCAACCAGACCTTCATCCCGATGGAGTAAGAGGGAGAAGCAGAACGATGAGCATCAGCGTGAAACTTAGCACGAGCCTGGGCTTCCACAAGATGCTGCTTGATAAGTTCATGTGTTTTTTTTCAATCCATTGGCACAGGAAATAGAGGCAGGGTTGCAAGGTATTATCGTCAAAGGACTTGGAAAAGCCAGAGGATGACGGCCATAGGTAGTGAAGAAAGGAGAGGTACCCGTGACCATATGTACTGTGTTATTATAGGCAAACTCAGCCAATGGTAAGGCTGACAACCAGGAATCAAGATAATGTATCATCAAACAACCAAGAAACTGTTCCAGAGTAGCGTTCAATCTCTCCATCTGCTCATCAGTTTGAGGGTGATATGCGCATGAATAACGGTCTTCAAAACCAAAAAAACCTGTCAAGGCTCGCCAAAATCGAGAAGTGAACTGCGAACCACGATCCGTCACTATGATGGACGGTAATCCAAAAGGACAGCAAACGTGCTTTAGAAACAGATCTGCCAAAACAGGAGCTGTTGGATGACCACGACATGGAACAAACAAGGCGTATTTCGTGAAATAGTCAATGACCACCCATATAGTATCATGACCTTGTACTGATGGAAGTTCGACTATGAAGTCCATAGAAATGGAACTCCATTGAAGCTGGGTATATCAAAATGTCATCAAGATATACAATAACAAAACGATCCATCATATCACTGAAAATGTTATTAATGAAATGTTGAAACGTAGCAGGAGCATTACACAACCCAAACGGCATTACACAATACTCAAATAATCCATATTTGGTTTTAAATGCCATCTTCCATTCGTCCCCTTGCCGGATCCTAACCAAATTGTAAGCCCCTCTCAGGTCTAATTTGGTGAAAATCACTGAGGATCCTAACTGATCCAAGATGACAGAGATTAGTGGAATGGGGTATTGATTTCTTATAGTAACCGAATTTAACGCCCGGTAGTCAATGCATGGGCAAAGCTCCCCCTCTTTTTTGGGAACAAAGAATAATGGAGCTGATGCCGGTGAACGTGAAGGTCGCATGAAACCAGTCTTAAGGGATTTGTCAATATATTCCTTAAGGATCCGATCCTCCTTTTGGGTCAAGGAATACATTCTACCCGTGGGAATCTTGGCTCCTGGAATCAGATCAATAGGGCAATCATAGGGCCTGTGAGGGGGCAGCATCTCCGCACCCTTCACATCAAAGACATCCCTGTAGGATTCATATTCGGGGGGTAAAAGAGAAGGCGTGACTGCTCCAATTGCCGATGTATTAAGCAACAAGGGTCGGCAAGGACTATTCTCTGTACTAGAGAATCCCAAACATGTTTTTTCACAATGGTCCGAGACAAATTCAATGGTGCCCAACCTCCAGTCCAAAATAGGATTATGTTGCACCAACCAAGGTAGACCTGAGATCATTAAATATTGGGGCGTGGCTATCAAATCAAAATGAATGGTCTCGGAATGTTCGTTATTAGTGATCATACACAAGTCCACCGTCCATTCGGTCACTAGTCCGGAGGCTAGTGTGGAACCATCAACAGTATTAACCATTTCAGGATGGGACTAAGGAACAACAGGGATACCCAAGGCCTTGGCATATTCAGCATCAATATAATTGCCAGTGGCACCTGAATCAAGAACAGCCGTAATATCCCATTCCAAACCAGAAGATATGGAGCATTTTGTGAATACCAAAAAAGGAGCTGTGATACTTGGGCCCAAAAAACCACTGCTCGGAAGTCGGACCCCTTCTACTGACGAACTTTGGCATTTCCCGATTTCTTTTTCTGTTTTCCCTTTCTTCTTGTGATAATGCGCCCGACAGCCCCGATTTGCATAGGCTCACTGTCAGTGACAGAGGAAGCAGAAGTGGACATATAAGGGGGTAATGGAGTTCTGCGTTCCCCCTTACGTTCCGCTCTTCTGGCATCAATCTGAAGGACTAAATCTAAGAGCTCTGGAAAGGCAACCGGCACAACCGGTACAGTGGCAAGAACATCCTTCAGCGAATCAGATAGACCCTTATAAATAAAAGCCCCTTCTTTTCCTCTGGCCAGCCTGTCTCAGCCACTAACTGATGGAATTTAGCTAGGTAAGACAAGAGAGGTAAGGAACCTTGTTGCAACCCCAATAATTCTAGATTTGTGGCCTGGGTGTTGTACCTCGTGTCAAATACCTTGCTCATAGCTTGGATAAGGGCGTCACAATAAAACAAAAGTGGGCTTCCTGACCCTAATAACGAATTGGCCCAAGATGCTGCTGTTCCACCAAGATGAGAGAGGAGGAACGCAGCTTTAGTTGTAGAATCCGGAAAGGACGTGGGTCGGCACAAAAAGTGCAATCGACATTGATTTAGAAAAGACCTGAATGTCTTCGGATCTCCTGTAAAACTTTCCGGAGGAGCTAGCGGGAATTGCATGGTCATGATAACGGGGCCTGAGCTCTGTGGTTGCAACCCAGAAGCAGAGGCTTGGTCAGACCCTGAAGGCATAGCAGCAGGAGGTTGCAACCCTGCTTGCAAGGCGTTAATACGAAGTTCTGTATTAGCTTGAGCCGTAGCCATATCATTGCGTAAATCTGCAACCAGCTGCATGATTTGTGCTACGGTGTCCTGGATTTCCATTATGGCTTCTGATTATATCAGAAATCCACGGCAATTACTTGACCACGTAGTGTAGCCGGAGATTTCTTCCCAACAATGCTACTGACTGGCTGCCTAATAACAGACAGTCTGTGGCATTCTTTGAAAGATGGAAATCCACGAACCGCCAGGAGGATCCCAGAAGACGCCCAGAGGATCAATCACAAGGTGATGCCAGCAACTCCAGGACCCTATGAAAAACACCCTGATTAAGTAACAGCACAAAGCAATATATTCGCAGAGTACTAAAAGTAGCAGAACCAACCTCTAATGGAAGGAAGACAGGAGCCGGTAGGAAGTGCAGGGAAAACTATCCTCCTTAATTCTGTGACAGAGCAAACAAAAGACAACAGAATAAGTGTGGAAGTTCTAAAGGTTCGAGAAATACGTGCAATGTGAATTATGTACCTTACCGTGGACCCAAGAATGTCAGCATGGAAGAACAAGAAGTAAATGCCGTATCCAGGTAGCAACAGCCCAACTGTGCCCGACGACACGAGGACGCCTTCATAGAGTCTCTAATGGGGGAACCCGAAGAAATGAGGACGAACAGAAGCACACCAAGCAGGCAGTCACTAGCCCAAGGTGTACGACTGGAGGGAAATGGAATAAGGACTGATGTTGCACTGGGATACAAGCACTTCAACTGGAAGGTTGTAGTGAAGGTTGAGTCAAATAGGTCTGGTACGCCGTGGTTCATGGAAAGCACAAGAGACACTGTATAGAAACGAACAGCACACGAAGCAGACAAGGGAGCAGCAAGACAATCCAAAGGAAACGTTCCAGGGTTGATATACCAAAGTTCCAATAATGTCTAGGCAAACAAAGCAGACAAGGAGTAGGCAGATGACTGGTCCAAAAAACGAAGTCCGAGGTCGAGGCAGCAGAAATCCAGAAAGTTTGAAAAACAGGAAACAAAGCACATTCCACGTAATCAGAAGCGCAGGACCCAAGGCAATCGAGCAGTAAGTACTGCAAAGTCACATGACATGGATGCGAACATGAAGACGAAACAATCACGGGCGCCATAGTTTCCAGGCCGACCACCAGGAACGACTGTAACGTCCCGTAGGCTGAACCCTCTGGGAAATGTAGTGCAAATAATGACTTGGTGTAAAACGGTGAAGGTTCTTATGTAGAATGAGTTGCTTAGCCATCACCTGAGGTCTGGGTGAGATGCGTGTGTGTTTACTCATAGTTTGTGAAGTATCATGTAAACTAGCAAAGCCTGTGAGACCTTGTGTGCGTGACTGGAGTCTAGTGGTAGGTGGATACCTAACAGTACCCTCTCCCAAAGATCGCCTAACTCTACGGTCAGACCAGAAATCAGAAAGAAGAACAGGTGCATGAATATTTCGGGCTGGTTCCCAAGTGCAATCTTCCGGCCCATAACCCTTCCAATCCACCAAATACATTCTCACACCCCTCTTGACTTTAGTATATAGGATACCACTAACCTCATACTCATCAGAACCCCCAACTGCCACAGGTCTGGAATGAGGAAGTAGCCAAAAGTCTGCATGCACTGGTTTGAGCAAGGACACATGAAAAATGGGATGGATTTTCCAAGAACTAGGCAAAGCAAGTCTAACGACTACTGGGTTGATGATGGCAGTTATCTCATAAGGACCAAAGTAGCGTGGTTGTAGAGACCTTCGTCCAGATAAGTGGAGATGTTTAGTTGCCAACCAGACCTTCATCCCGATGGAGTAAGAGGGAGAAGCAGAACGATGAGCATCAGCGTGAAACTTAGAACGAGCCTGGGCTTCCACAAGATGCTGCTTGATAAGTTCATGTGTTTTTTTTCAATCCATTGGCACAGGAAATAGAGGCAGGGTTGCAAGGTATTATCGTCAAAGGACTTGGAAAAACCAGAGGATGACGGCCATAGGTAGTGAAGAAAGGAGAGGTACCCGTGACCATATGTACTGTGTTATTATAGGCAAACTCAGCCAATGGTAAGGCTGACAACCAGGAATCAAGATAATGTATCATCAAACAATGAAGAAACTGTTCCAGAGTAGCGTTCAATCTCTCCATTTGCTCATAAGTTTGAGGGTGATATGCGCATGAGTAACGGTCTTCAAAACCAAAACAACCTGTCAAGGCTCGCCAAAATCGAGAAGTGAACTGCGAACCACGATCCGTCACTATGATGGACGGTAATCCAAAAGGACGGCAAACGTGCTTTAGAAACAGATCTGCCAAAACAGGAGCTGTCGGAAGACCACGACATGGAACAAACAAGGCGTATTTCGTGAAATAGTCAATGACCACCCATATAGTATCATGACCTTGTACTGATGGAAGTTCGACTATGAAGTCCATAGAAATGGACCTCCATTGAAGCTGGGTATATCAAAATGTCATCAAGATATACAATAACAAAACGATCCATCATATCACTGAAAATGTTATTAATGAAATGTTGAAACGTAGCAGGAGCATTACACAACCCAAACGGCATTACACAATACTCAAATAATCCATATTTGGTTTTAAATGTCATCTTCCATTCGTCCCCTTGCCGGATCCTAACCAAATTGTAAGCCCCTCTCAGGTCTAATTTGGTGAAAATCACTGAGGATCCTAACTGATCCAAGATGACAGAGATTAGTGGAATGGGGTATTGATTTCTTATAGTAACCGAATTTAATGCCCGGTAGTCAATGCATGGGCAAAGCTCCCCCTCTTTTTTGGGAACAAAGAATAATGGAGCTGATGCCGGTGAACGTGAAGGTCGTATGAAACCAGTCTTAAGGGATTTGTCAATATATTCCTTAAGGATCCGATCCTGCTTTTGGGTCAAGGAATACATTCTACCCGTGGGAATCTTGGCTCCTGGAATGAGATCGATAGGGCAATCATAGGGCCTGTGAGGGGGCAGCATCTCCGCACCCTTCACATCAAAGACATCCCTGTAGGATTCATATTCTGGGGGTAAAAGAGAAGGCGTGACTGCTCCAATTGCCGATGTATTAAGCAACAAGGGTCGGCAAGGACTATTCTCTGTACTAGAGAATCCCAAACATGTTTTTTCACAATGGTCCGAGACAAATTCAATGGTGCCCAACCTACAGTCCAAAATAGGATTATGTTGCACCAACCAAGGTAGACCTGAGATCATTAAATATTGGGGCGTGGCTATCAAATCAAAATGAATGGTCTCGGAATGTTCGTTATTAGTGATCATACACAAGTCCACCGTCCATTCGGTCACTAGTCCGGAGGCTAGTGTGGAACCATCAACAGTATTAACCATTTCAGGATGGGACTAAGGAACAACAGGGATACCCAAGGCCTTGGCATATTCAGCATCAATATAATTGCCAGTGGCACCTGAATCAAGAACAGCCGTAATATCCCATTCCAAACCAGAAGAATGGAGCATTTTGTGAATACCAAAAAAGGAGCTGTGATACTTGGGCCCAAAAAACCACTGCTCGGAAGTCGGACCCCTTCTACTGCCGAACTTTGGCATTTCCCGATTTCTTTTTCTGTTTTCCCTTTCTTCTTGTGATAATGCGCCCGACAGCCCCGATTTGCATAGGCTCACTGTCAGTGACAGAGGAAGCAGAAGTGGACATATAAGGGGGTAATGGAGTTCTGCGTTCCCCGTTACGTTCCGCTCTTCTGGCATCAATCTGAAGGACTAAATCTAAGAGCTCTGGAAAGGCAACCGGCACAACCGGTACAGTGGCAAGAACATCCTTCAGCGAATCAGATAGACCCTTATAAATAAAAGCCCCTTCTTTTCCTCTGGCCAGCCTGTCTCAGCCACTAACTGATGGAATTTAGCTAGGTAAGACAAGAGAGGTAAGGAACCTTGTTGCAACCCCAATAATTCTAGATTTGTGGCCTGGGTGTTGTACCTCGTGTCAAATACCTTGCTCATAGCTTGGATAAGGGTGTCACAATAAAACAAGAGTGGGCTTCCTGACCCTAATAACGAATTGGCCCAAGATGCTGCTGTTCCACCAAGATGAGAGAGGAGGAACGCAGCTTTAGTTGTAGAATCCGGAATGGACGTGGGTCGGCACAAAAAGTGCAATCGACATTGATTTAGAAAAGACCTGAATGTCTTTGGATCTCCTGTAAACCTTTCCGGAGGAGCTAGCGGGAATTGCGTGGTCATGATAACGGGGCCTGAGCTCTGTGGTTGCAACCCAGAAGCAGAGGCTTGGTCAGACCCTGAAGGCATAGCAGCAGGAGGTTGCAACCCTGCTTGCAAGGCGTTAATACGAAGTTCCGTATTAGCTTGAGCCGTAGCCATATCATTGCGTAAATCTGCAACCAGCTGCATGATTTGTGCTACGGTGTCCTGGATTTCCATTATGGCTTCTGATTATATCAGAAATCCACGGCAATTACTTGACCACATAGTGTAGCCGGAGATTTCTTCCCTACAATGCTACTGACTGGCCGCCTAATAACAGACAGTCTGTGGCATTCTTTGAAAGATGGAAATCCATGAACCCGCAGGAGGATCCCAGAAGACGCCCAGAGGATCAATCACAAGGTGATGCCGGCAACTTCAGGACCCTATGAAAAACACCCTGATTAAGTAACAGCACAAAACAATATATTCGAGTACAAAAAGTAGCAGAACCAACCTCTAATGGGAGGAATACAGGAGCCGGTAAGAAGTGCATGGAAAACTATCCTCCTTAATTCTGTGACAGAGGAAACAAAAGACAACAGAATAAGTGGTGGAAGTTCTAAAGGTTCGAGAAATATGTGCAATGTGAATAATGTACCTTACCGTGGACCCAAGGAATGTCAGCATGGAAGAACAAGAAGTAAATGCCGTATCCAGGTAACAACACCCCAACTGTACCCGACGACACAAGGACGCCTTCGTAGAGTCTCTAGTTCCAAATGGGGGAACCTGACGAAATGGGGACGAACAGAAGCTCACCAAGCAGGCAGTCACTAGTCCAAGGTGTACAACTGGAGGGAAACGGAATAAGGGCTGATGTTGCACTGGGATACAAGCACTTCAACTGGAAGGTCGTAGTGAAGGTTGAGTCAAACAGGTCCGGTACACCGTGGTTCGTGGAAAGCACAAGAGACACTGTATAAAAACGAACAGCACACAAAGCAGACAAGGGAGGAGCAAGACAATCCAAAGGAAACGTTCCAGGGTCGAAATACCAAAGTTCCAATAATGTCCAGGCAAACAAAGCAGACAAGGAGTAGGCAGGAGACTGGTCCAAAAAACAAAGTCTGAGGTTGAGGCAGAGGAAATCCAGAAAGTTCAAAAACCAGGAAACAAAGCACACTTCCGCGTAATCAGAAGCGCGGGACCCAATGCAATCGAGCACTAAGTACTGCAAAGTCACATGAAATGGATGCGAACGTGATGACAAAACAATCACGGGTGCCATAGTTTCCAGACCAACCGCCAGGAACGACTGTAACGTCCCGTAGGCTGAACCCTCTGGGAAATGTAGTGCAAATCATGACTTGGTGTAAAACGGCGAAGGTTCTTATGTAGAACGAGTCGCTTAGCCGTCACCTGAGGTCTGGGTGAGATGCGTGTGTGTTTACTCATAGTTTGTGAAGTATCATGTAAACTAGCAAAGCCTGTGAGACCTTGTGTGCGTGACTGGAGTCTAGTGGTAGGTGGATACCTAACATGTATGCCATCATCTCCATCTCCTACATGCAATGTATTTAATAGTTAAAAGCATACATTGGAAGCAACACTTTTTAACCTTACTAGTGCAGTAATGCTGGACATAATGCAGATGGAAACTTAGTTTCCTGCATGCACTATACTGAATAATTAAAAGAACTGAACTAGGAAGCAGCACTTTTCAACCTTCCTGGCCAGTGATGCTGGACATAATGCAGATGGAACCTCAGTTTCCTGCATGCAATGAACTAACTGAATAATTAGAAGAACTGAAATAGGAATCAGCACTTTTCAACCTTCCTGGCCAGTGATGCTGGACATAATGCAGATAGATATGGAATGGGAAGGAGCTACTCCTGCCTGCTACTGTGATGGATAATGATGCTCACTTCCAAAGGATTCCACAGCCAGGCTAACCAAGACTCCATAGGCAAGCCTGTAGGTGGGCCTTTGTGCCTCTCGATTTAAATAGTTAAAGGTTAATGCAGGCAGGGCCGGTCCTCATGACTATTTGCAAAGTTTATCACTCAGAACTGAAATTACCTGCAAGGAAATCAGAGCTGACATACTGTAGAAGTTTGATTACTCTCTTGTTCAATGTATGCAGCTGCCTCCTAGTCCCTTTGCAAGTTGGTGAAACTATTAGAGGGACTGCTAAATTCTGCAATCCTATTTTAGTTGGGTGCTGCCTTCTGGTAGCTCTATATCCATACATTTTACGTGGAAAGCTGTAACGGTTTATTGAGATGCTACCTTCAACACAGGGAGTTCCTTCCCTTCCCAATCAAGGAGTCACACAACAAACTGTTTAATGGATTCTTTGTTCAGCTCTATTTCAGACTCATGCCATGCTGCTGTGTGCCTCCCCCTGTGCCACCAATGAACCAAGAACCCAGGCCATTGTGCAGAAAATATATTTATATTTATTTGAATAATAGGTAATGAAGATTGCACTAAAACTACACACGCCACCTTCTCTGTCGCTCACAATTAAACTTATTTTTATATAAATAAATCCCACAAGTCGGTTTGGAAAGCACAAATCATGAAACTTTATACAGATTTCAATTCAAGGAACAATCAACACTGGTCAATGAACAAAACCATTTTACATATGCAGTGCTGTGAACATTCGATTTTCCTGTGTGCTTAGAAAGGCTATGTCAAATGTTCAGTGTTGGATTCATGAGGTCTCACTTTTGCAAAGCACTCCTTCCCCCAGCTCCAGAAAGCCCAAGCACCAATTGTGTGCACCACCCTTCTATTCAAAGGCCAGGTCTATTTGGTGGGGACAGTTTGGAAGTTTGTTTTTTAGACCCCCTCACTTAAAGGCCAGTGTTAGGGAATGTGGATGGAAAAATTGGGATGATTTGGAATTCGGAATTTGGGATTTTCAGACACCCCTCACCCCCCTCTTCACTTAAAGGCCTGTGTTGGGGATGTAAGCAGTTAAGGGATTGTTTTTTTAGTTTAGGAAAAATGGGATTACCCTATTGTATTGCAGTCTATATTCTATAGTTTTCAAAGTACACTGGGAATGATCTTTTCTCATTTCAAATGTTAACAAAAAACACTTTGTGGAGTTTTTCCAAAGGGGAATTAATTAAATGAATATTCAGTCAAATATGCTAAGGGTCTACACAGCATCCCCACCAATTAATGGAAAAGAACCCCCCCCCCAACAAAAGGAAATGGGTTCAATTAATAGATCCCCACGCTAAACTTTTGTTGGACAATCTACTTCGTTTTTAAAATCTCAGGGTTTTGTACTCAAGGGCTGAGAAGAGCTTAGCTTGTAGGGAAAAACAGGATTCTAACCAGCACTTCAGTCAATTGGATCCCACAGCACTTCTCTCTCTCTCTCTATCCAGTGAAGAATCACAGCCTCTGCTTTCTTGTCACCCCAGCAATAGAAATCCAGTGTATGACCACCAGCAGAAATTTCAGTAGATCTCCTTTGGTGATTTTAGCTGCTGTCCCCCTCTCATAGTGCATCCACTTTATGTGCCAGTGATGACACAATCAAGATTTGAATATTGTGCAGTGCCATGCAAGAATCCTCACACATTTGATTGGTCTTTTACTCATCTACCCACCCTAGAAGTCTGGCCCCCGCCAACACATGGGTTCCAGGGGTGGTGACATTTAAATTATGCAAATAAGGAAGGTAGGGGGCAAATCCACCATCTCGAATGATATATTTTTTTTTAAATGTTACTTTGCAATGTTTCACCTAAAAGGTCCCTACATGGTAACTCTCTTTATTTTACAAATAATCATCATAGCATATATATTTCTGACATCTGGTATTCTGTCTTGTTATCTGAAGTGGACCACCATTTTTATCTTAAAACATTCTATTTTCTTGTGTTTTCACAGTTCGGCTTCCCTTGATTGCAGCCTCTGTTTACACAGCACCTCCATATATTCCAGTCATGCACTGGCTGGGCCATTTGCCCTGCAAAGAAATTAGCCTTCAGAGACAACACATCTGAGAATGGGGGAAGTGTGTTTTGAACACCATTAAGGGCAGGCCACAATGACCAGAATGCTGTACTTTACTTGTCACAATATATTTCTTTAAGCATGAATCCTTATAATATGTTCATTTGGCAGCGGAGCCCGATTCTCCATGTGTTCCTTTACAGTTGCAAAATACACATACATCAGAATATTTTAGTTTTAGTCCCTTGATTTGCAAACAGCAATTTGTATTAATGTTGCAAACTTTAATGACAGCCTTCTGTGTCGGAAGGAGGGCCTTCTGGTGCTTTCAATGAAAATGTTAGTTGGCTTCAACTCTCCCCGGAGAGGCCCAGTTTCCTCTATTTTCCAGTGTACGCAGCATTTCAATGTGTGGCAGTTTCAGTGAAAATAAATGCTGCATTTATCTCTCAGCTAGAAATGTGATTTGCCATTCCAATCTGCACACTGATTAGATTTTTCTTTTAGCATTCCCTGGATTTCAACTCTAGAAAGACACACACTTCCTTTATTGGACTATTCCTTGTGCCATTTTCAGCTAGACACATAGGTCCATTCACCAGGCTCTATCACTGTATTACAATTTCTTTTAGAAATGTAATTTTCTTTAGTGTGCTTGCATATTAGATGCAATGTCCCTTGCAGCAGAGCCCTACTTGGCCTTTCAGTTCATGTTATGTGAGGCTTTCATTTAACCCCACAAAAAAGAAGACTTGGAAACGGCTGTCCAAGTAATGTCACCAGGATCATGTTGCTGTCACCCTATTTTAGTAGCAATGTGAATATAGTGATATCCTGTTTTAGCTGGGGGCAGCACCAAAGGTGGTGGATGCATTTTGGGTTGCATAGTAACCTAAATGTCTACACTTGATTCTGGAACCCCATTGTTTGATGGTTTGCTCATGACTCAGAATTCTCAGATTCCTTCTTATGCTTTCCTGACAGCAGCGCTCACCTTTGATTTCCAACCAGAGTACCCTAGTGTTTAGCTAGAGCCACCCTGCTTACCACCTACCCCTCTCTTGCCTGTGTTGTCAGCTTAGTTTGTATGCACTTTTTAGCCTCTCTGTCTAATGATAGTTAGTTTCCATGTCCAGTGTGGTTTGTTGCTTGTTCAGCATTGTGGTGTCATTTGTGTGCATCTTTGTTACTTTCTGGTGTGCAACTAGAACCTCTCAGTGTCGTCTTCGCTAGTATCTGATAATGCTACTGTGCTAATAATTAGTTGCAGTGGTATGTGTCCAGCTTCTCTATGAGTATTTTCAGTTCTAATTGATAGCACACACATATTAGTTGTGGATACAAACCTTCTGACCCCCCTGATTGAACCCAGATGGGAGCGCAGTAGAGTAAATGCTGAAGGCCTATGGTTTTCTCTTAATGGTGTTGGGTGACTGTCATCGAACAAACGCACTCTAATGCTTCAGATAAATGGAGTGGCTTGGTAGCTCACACCAGCATACATGTAGTTACTCCTACCCACATTCCCACTCAAAATGACTGTTGTATGCTTCCACTTCACAAGAAGAGGCATCACACCAGGGCTGGAGGTGGGGGCAGTTAGTGCACATATGTATGTATCTGTCTTGGGACCAGCACAGGTTCCCAAAACCAGACTCTGACATATGTTGAAAAGGTATCCATTGTGCTGCCTACTTGCTTTGTGTTGTTCCATCCTGTAAATCTATGACCACAGGGATACTCCACTCAAGGCCCGAATGGCTGATGGCTGCCTAGCCTACTTCTTGCAGGGCCCCGCTGACCCTAGCCCACTGGAGTCACAGTTCTGAAGGTGTTTGATGGAGGACAATCCCAGGGTGGACACTGTCTGGTGATGTTCTTGTCCTTCTATGAATGCGTGTTTATATATTTGCCTTTTTGTGCCTGCATTATTTCTTCCCATGCTGTACCGCTTCTGTTTATGAGTTAAGTGTGTCCCACTCGTGCCTGTCCTGCACTTGATCTGTGTTCTTGTTTGTGAAGTGTACACTGTGTTTGATAGCGATGTGTCTGTTCAGTGTGCTCAGTGTCCACTTTAATACCTCTCTCATAACTTATTATTCCTTACCTATTTGCTTATGGGCCTGGGTACATTTCCTTCTTGTAGCTATATTAATTCATTTGTTGAGGGTGAAGTATTGGGTTTATGGAAAATGCAGGGCGCTTCAACATTCTGCATGACTTGTCCAGCGTAACGCTGTCTCTGCCACTGGCATGCAATTTCGCAATTTATAATTGTACTGATCGTACAGAGTGCAGGCTGGCATGTTTGAGTGAAATGTGCTTCCCTCCCTTGTTTCTATGCAAGTGGAAAAACGTAAGGTTTGATTAAAAACATGAATTACATCTTTCACATAATACGGCGCACCGCTGTGGCAACATAATCATCATGCATATTTCACTTGCATGGTGTCCCAGTCCGGCTGGGAATCTGGCACGGTCTGTACTTCTTCAGGGATCTTGAGAGTTAGGGGGGTGAGTGGCTTCAGCGTGGTTTGCAGGGTGGCCCACATTTTGTGTTACACTACTGCTTACAATTGCAAAGGGGCACGTCTCAGTGGGCATGCGCTCGCCTGGGCTTTTTAAAAATGTTTAAATAAATGGAAGGATGGTAGACCACCGGGGCTGATCCACACACAATTTCCTAAACTCAAACCATAACAAAGCACACACCTGTGTATTCCGGACCGAACAACGCCTACAGGCACAGTCCGCCCCTGTCATATTAAGTTTGAATGTGAAAGCCAAGGAGTGCACAATGTCATATCCAGGAAAGGGGAGGACCAACCTTCCCTCTGCTATGGTCAGTCTGATTAACTGACATAGGCCCCATGGATCCGCTCTGCTCTTTGTTAGGCTCTGCAGTTGGTGACAGTAATTATCATACCACCAGAGGGTATTTCAAGCGGTCCACAAAGGGCCTGGCTACAGAGGATAACAAAGGATGTTGGAAACCCAATCATATGGTATGATAATGTGGTTTGCAGGAGCCACAGAGTCTGGTTTTGCTGCAGCTTCAAAGGAGACCTGGCGCTTTAGCAGGGACGACACACTGAGCTCCAATTGCCACGGAGACTCTTTGAACACAACAGACAGGAGGATGGGTGGGATTTAGTAGCACAAGGGGGGTGATCCCAGAGCTCTTTCTGTTGAGAGAAGGGTTCTGCCATTTTAGTTCTGGGGCAAAACTTTTTCCTGTTTTCACCCCTTTACCTTTCATGTTGCAAAGCACTCTGTTTATGACCTCATGCATACATGAGATTGTTGCTAGGACCCCAGGATTGGGTCAATAAGGTAGGCTTAGCCTACACCAATCACTGTTTCCCACTTGGCTTTAAAAGAGATCCGAAACCCTCTTTTCAGAGATCATCTGAACACTTAACTAGAAGTAACAAAGAAGAACTCAACGGTGGACCGTGACTGAATGTATAGTCTGCCTTACATCTTCCTCCAGCGAAGGAAGGCATGGATAGCCAAAGAGGGAAGAAATATCCCTCCCCTAAATATCTCCCAGGGAACAGAGGGAGATAAAGAACACAGAGAACCCTCCAGCTGCTCCAGAACCGGTACCCAGCCAACACAGATCATGCCCTGCTACCTGCAACACACTCCAGAGCTGTGGACAGTCCTCAAAGGACGAAACATCCCACTAAAGAAGCTGGGAGAAGTGTCTCAACGAGCAGCTCCCAACATCTGCCTTAAAGGACATTTTTGCGCCAGTCGAGTTCCTCAAGCTGCAACCAACTGCAATGCTGACCGTTGTCAGGCCGCAGTTTCTTAAAGACATCAGAGATGTCTCAACCACTGCTTCAGATCTGCCGATCAGCACCAAGACGATTCCTGATCCTGACCCTCTGTGTAGGCCAGTCTGCAGCCATTAATCCAGCTTCACTTGCTGAACCATCTCACCGACTGATAACCGCAACGGACTACCATCTCAGACTCAATCACGGAAGCCTGCAATGCGCCCTGAATCTAACTCAACCCTGTCGAGCACCAAGAACACCTACAGCAAAAGGTACATTGTCATTCTGTCCCCCTGGTTCTTCCCAGAAGGCCACTAGAGACATATTAAGACCCATTACTCCCTTAGAGATGAAGCCAAGAAACTTCAAACTGTTGTGGTTGTTAATCATACCCTCCTGTCAGTATCCACAGTGCATCCTCTTTCCTTCTTTGAAATGGTCTGTCCTCTGCATTCCTTTACAGGGTGGGTTGTATTTCGCACTGCTTTAAGACTTAAAGTAGATATATTTAATACAACCTTGACTGCACACTCCTTTTATCGTTGGATAATAATTGTATTTTTGCTGTATTGCAAGTAATCAACGATCCATGACCTTTCGAAGATAAGCCTGACATTCCATCCATGTTACCAAAATTGGACAAGAAGGTTTATAATTTGCTTGTTATTCCAATTTGTTCGGATCCCTTCTGGTGTACTAGAGTTGTGGGGCTGATTGATGGTTTAGGAACCGATATTCATCCCTGGAACACTGGTGCCCCGGAAGGTGATTTATCAGACCAGTCATTCTGATCAGTGTAAGGTGAGGCTACCAACTAGGGCTAGCCAGGGTCGGACTGGGCCATACATTGTGTCAGGCACAAATGAAAAAGTAGCCCACAGTTGGAAATGGCTATTCATTCCTTACGTGACACTGTTTGAATAATAGTAACCAAGGGAGAGTTGTTTGATAAAGTGTGATGAAATTATGCATTTTAAAGAATATTTATTCAACCACACTGGTCAAAAAGACTAGTCATAGAGTGAATTAACTCATCAAACTGTCCCACATTGTCCAAAAATGTGGCCCACTTTGACCAGCAAAACTGGCCCACTCCATCATTTTGTGTTTTTTGGTTCTGCCAAAGGCTTATTGTCCTATGGGGCAGTCCGAGTCTAGGGCTAGCACTAGAACTCCACAGATAATCAGGAATACACACATTGTTATGTTATGTTATGTTGTGTTAGTTTATGTTATGGTAACTTGGAAAGCACAATGTTCACCCGAGGGTATCTTGGCGCTAGAGAGAGTAGCGACTGAAAAATAATAGATCAGGCAAAAAAGCAGGCCCTAGAACAAAATGGTTTTGAGTGTTTTCCTAAACTGTAGAGGGTTAGGCAGGGTTTTGACTGTCCCAGGAAGTTCATTCCACAGCTGGACAGCAGCAACCGAAAATGCGCGACCTCCTAAGTGAGATCTATGAAACGCAGGGACGGCCAAAAGGCCAGCCTCAGCAGAGCGGAGGTGTCAGGCAGGAAAATAGCAGATGAATTTCGCTTGAAGGTATTCAGCCCCCTGGCCGTGCAATGCTCTGTGCATAATGCACAAATCTTTAAACCTTATCCACTGCATCACAGGGAGCCAGTGAAGGGTGCGAAGCACAGGGGAGATGTGAGCCCCAAACAGGGTAACCGTTGCCACCCTGGCAGCAAAGTTCTGCAGACGCTGCAATCGCTGGATGGCGCCTTTGTGCTGAGCAAGATGAAGAGCATTACAATAGTCGATTCTGCTAAACACCAAGGCAGCTACCACCGGTGGATGGAGCATTGTTTTACGAATCTACACACACACACTCATATCACAATTCACTCACTAATTTACTTGCTCTTCATTCTAAACACAAAAGCTTTCCGCAGATGAAAAGAAAGACCCACTGGCATTGTAAATGCTTTCTCTTTTCAGTGAATTGTTTTGTTTTTTTAAATGTGTGTGATTAAACATGTTGTCCGAAATCTGTAATCCAAGAAATGTGTGTGTATACTCTCAGGTGCATAGGTTCCTTGAAAGGCCCACTACTCACTGATGGGCCACTACTTCCTGTATTTCAGGGTCCCTAAAAACTCATACAGGATCTGGAAATGTCTGCAAGGTGCACTCCCAAAGCAGTGCACGGAGGGGGAGCTCAAGCTGGCCTCCCTTTGCCCCCAAACTTGCATCCTACACATGCCGCCACAGACACCCAAAACAGATGGGCAATATGTACTTTCAGTATCGTGTTTGAAGAGGGATTGAGTTGCATGCCCTGTGGTGATATCATTGTTCTCATTTTGCTGCACCGGTAGATCTGGTGTCTCTGGTTTCAAGGGAAATTGTGCACTTTTGGGCTCCTCTGAGGCACAAGGCCTTGCCTTCAACTGCCGAACCCAGCAGTGGAGTATTGCGCTATCCCCAGCTAAGCAACAAATTCAAAAAAATCGTGTAATAGGTAGTGGTCTTCTGCCACCCCACAAGGGGGGTTCCTGGAATCGTAAAAATGCTGTGCCCTGACCCAGAAACACAGCATCCTTCTGCAAACACCATACAACTAAATCAGCATGCAAGCACCCATAGGCCACATGATACACAGGGCCTGATGTAATCCCATTGAAAAATGCTTTGTAAATCAGACCCACAGACTGAACGGTGTCCCAACCACACAGGGAAACTAACTGTGGAAAATGATGACCAGACAAAATGGTTAAACCTTGAGGAATCAACACTAAAAACCATCAGATGTCACAGAACCTGCTCCTCGAGGAATACCTAGGGGGCACTTAGGATCTGATACTCTCAGGTATATACCACACCTGAGGCAGAGGCTATCCAAGGTACTATAACTTGTAACCGCCCCTTACACTGACATCTGCTATGCTAAATGACTTGTACACTAGTCTGTTGAGTCTTAGCTAGGTCCACGCTATAAAGACACAAACACAAATGAACAAATCTAACAGTTTATAAAAGGCCAGATGTATTTTTGTCCCTGTAAGTTTGTCCAATGCAGTAGTTTTGCCTGTTGTCACAGCTAGAGGGAGCTGTTGCCTTAGGATATATAGTGGTCCTACTATGCTAATGAAAACCTACACTTTGCACACAGGCACTTAGTCTCTAACACTAATATTCAATATGTAAATATAAAAAATAATTAGGGTTTACTTTTTACCAAAAATGGGAAGTGGTCAGGTCATATAATGGCCATTGCCACGAAGGCTACCGGAAGGCTGGGGGGGTTGCTTAGATTTGATCACATGTATGGCGGGAGTGCGCTGGATAAATGCCTCTGTGTTTATGAAGCCATGGTCCCCCTCACCCTAATGTTATATGAGAGCGAGATTTGGGGCTACTCCGATTGGCTAATTTTGGAGAAGATTCAAAATAGAACCTTGAAAAAACTAGTTCAACTTCCTCAAGGTGCTCCGCGTAGTCCGTTGCGGCTACAGCTTGGGATCTCCAACACTGAGATACAGGCAAAAATCAGTTTTTGATGTTATTTCTTGAAGGCCTGTATGGGCCACTCTAATAATCCGAACCTGAAGGAGGTGGTTGGGGAAATCGAGGGGTCCCTTGCCTTCCCCAAATACGTTTGGCTGAAAGAGGGGTGTAATTACTAGTTACATGGGGTATTGTATATATATATATATATATATATATGGATCCCTCCTATAATGCCTGCCTGTCTGACCTGGTGACCATGGTCAAACGGAAAGCAATAAGGATGACCTGGGAGCAGAATGTGAGGATAGACCTGTATGCAGGTTTACGTGCCATCCTGGTTTTGTGGGGGTGAAATATGCCTTATTAAACCTGGAGCATATAGTGTCGATGATTAGGTTGCATTTGCTGTCCCTGAATGACAGGGAGAGGTGGGACAAGACTGTGATGGACAGGGATTGTCATTGCAATACTGGCCTGCTGGAGAATCTGTGTCGTTTTTTTTTATTGCTTTGCACATGCTATTCAGACATACAGAAGGAATTTTTAAATGATTATTTTAAAAATAATATGTTTTGGCTACGAGTATATAAATACATAAATTATGTTTTATCTCCTTTTAATAATGAACTGCAATGACACTGCTTTTCTGTATCATTTATATAATTTTGTCTCAAGAGCTCTTTTAAGGTAGGCTATTACCCTGCATAGTGTGCACTTTTAGCTACTCTCTAACGTTGGGATTGGAGTATGTCTTACTTAACTGTTTTATTGTTACTGATGTGTTAATGGAGAAATCGGAGCCCATTAAAGTATTCAATTCAAATAATTAAGGCAAACTCAAATGTACAAGTTATACTGTATGAGAGATAAAAGCGAAACTCTTTAAAACGTGGGCCTTCTGGGTGAGCAAAAGTCATAGTACAAAAAGGGCGAGAATGTTGTGTGTTTGTGTGTGTGTGTGGCCCTTTAACGTCTGGAATTTCCCCAGCACTCCTGCACGCGAGCAAGCAGGCTGATGCAGGCCCAGACAGCAGCAGGGCAATGACCCCAGTCTTATCTCAAGTCTCAACTCAACAACATTTTCTCCCAGAAAAACCCACTAACACGCGCGCTGAAGGCTTTCGCCCACCGTCTCTTAACATTACAGAAGGACATCCCGCGCGCGTTATCATCTGGGAAGTCCCGCGAGAACAGTTGGCACAGCAGCCACGCGATGGCTCTTGCCACAATGAAACAAAACCGGGTTTCTGATCTGATTCTCGGAGATGTTAGCATGACTTCGGGCTTGCATTTCGCGCCATCGGTTGCTCCCCCTTTGCTGCTGTCTTGTTTCCTTCCCAACCGCTGTGCTCGTTACTCTTTCCAACACGTCTGCTGTATTAACTAACTCAACATCTACAGAGACCTTGGAATAAAATAAACCCAATAGCAACATGTATCCACGTTCCCACCCCAAAAAAATACGCAGAGGATGGGAATTCGAAACTGTTTGGTTTAAAATGACAACACCACCTGTTGTAAATCGGGCCAGCTATTTTGTGAAAATAAATGTGCTGTTTTGGGTGGCACTCCCTCAACATACAAAATGTGCAAACTTTATAAACAAAGCTGAAGTGGGTGTGTAAATATCCCCACACCTGGACTGATCGCAGAAAAGTGCTGCAGGCGTGTTATACCTTTCAACAGAAGGTGCATGGCAGGATCTGTCTGAGTGAAACAGAGGAAGAGAGAGCAGGGGGGGTGAGGAGTGAAGAGTGAGGAGGAGGGGATGCGAGAAAGAGGTGGAAGGATAGTGAGAAAATGTGGTCAGGGGGGAAGAAATGGAGGTAGAGAGAACTAGGAAGACACGGAGAGGTGGAGAGGAAGAGGGCAAAGGGGAAGTGGAAAGAGAGCAAACTGTGCTTTAAGTGGGACAGGGCCGGCTGGGGCTGGGCCCTGGCAGTCTCCAAAAAGTGCACCCCCCCCCAGTCCCACCACGTAATGATGTGCAGATTAAATCACAGAGCCCCCAGGTTCGCAGAGCTTCAAAGACGCCTCGGGCTCGGTGATCTATCTACTCTGCAGAGCAGAGCACAGATCACCGAGCCCAAGGCGTCTTTGTCCATTGGCAAAGCTTTATAAAAAGATTGCTATGTTTATAAAAGGTGGCTTGAAAAGCACACAAACCATAGTAAGATATGCACATGAATATATAAATGCTTTCATACATTTATATATTGGTTTGCGCACCATACCATGGTTTCTGCACTTTTATTGCCACGCCCACCATGGAAGCCATGCCTACAATTTCTTAGCCCACATAGAGCACTGAGAGCAAGAGAAATGGAGCTAGAGGGAGGAAAAAAGAGGGAGAAGGAGCGAGAAAGTGTGAAAAAGTAGTAGAGAGTGGACGGCTGCACGCGAGAGAGGACTTAATGTGTTAAAAAGAGATGACGAGAGACTGTTGAGGGGAGAGAAGAGTGTGAGAAAGTCTTTATTAGCCGCTGTTTTTCTAATATGTAAACGGTTGTGTTGGGAATTATGATGGGGCGTTCCAGACTCAAAACCGACACACAGCCCCAGTGGATCTACCAACTGCCTTATTAGAGAAAAGAAAGCAATCGATAATACAACTCCCCTTTTAAAGCTTAGTTTACATCCGTGATGTCTGCAAGTTTGACATGCAACATAGAATATCTGCTTTTATATGGATATTCATAGTTTCTTAACACCATGCACAACAACAAACTGGAAGTTTGTGTGAAAGAATCCCGGCTTCTCTGCTTAACCAAAGTGTGCGATCATTGCTAAAGGATTTAACTTCACTGTGCCTTACCTGCAAACATGGGGCCTTCTGAAAACCTACCAACTTTCGTGCATCACAATCATGCTATTTAAACAGGCCAGCACCAGTCTGTGAATGATGAGTGGCTTTGAGAGATGGTTGCAATAGGCTGACTCAATTATATTTTCGGTCAGTAACTGTTCATGACTTAACAGTACACCATCATACTGAGATTTTGGTTGGAATCTCAGTATGATTGAGATGCTTCAGTGCGTCATGCTCCCAAGGATGTGACTGAGAGAACATATGGACTTACGCCGAGAGTTAAAGCGGGTGTGAGAACATGACTGGCGAAAGGGTGCGGGGGAGAGAGACAATTAGAAATGGATACAAAAAGAGAATGAACCGTGAAGAATTAGATGCATGTACATCATGAGACAAATTGAGAACTACGGAAATGGAGCGTGACACACAGTGTGACATACATTGAAATGGATCAATGAGCCTTGGCGGGCCCCGATGCGGGAGCAATTTCAAGACCATTGCGGAGCTGAGCCGCAGCCCACTTAAAGCCCAGGTTGGCACTTCCTTTTTTGCATTTAAAGCACTGGGAGACACAGAAAGGAGACGATGGAGAGGGGAGGCAATAGGAGTCAGACAGAAAGAGAGAAAAAGAGGTAGAGAGGGTAAGGAAGAGAAGAGCTCGTGAGAGAGAGGCGGCATGAAAGAAAGAGAGATGAAGAGAGACAAAGGGGGAGGTATAGAATGAGGCAACGCGAGTTCGAGGGAGGGAGACAGAAAGATTAGAAAGAGCGTGTGTGTGAGAGAGGTAGGGAATGAGAGAACGAATGAAGGATAGGGGCAACGATCAGCAGCAGCCCTGGGGCACTTACCGTGGCTCATTTGGAAGCTGTGTGTTCATATGAGGGTCTCATCATGCTGGCAGGCCCAGGGACCCAGATGCATGCGGTCAGAGTAAAGCACCCGAGCAGTGCTTCTTGGAAGAAGACTCTTCTTTGTAGCTGTGCAGTTGCTGCAGGAGGCATAGCATATATCTGATGCTCCCTTACTCGAAGGCTGCAGGGCAGACCGCGCGGCAGTGCAACCATGGGATTTTGGACACAATCTACTGCACATATTCTAACGTGTTGTGGTCTATATGGCTGAGTTGTTGCAGCTTAGCATTTTGAATGCATCATTACATTTTAGTATTATTGCAAGATGCATTATGTTGCCATACATGTAACCACATTGCAAACAATTGTCATCACTGTCAGCTTAAGTTGGATTATTATTTTCTCTTGAATGTGCCAATAATTTAGTGAAGCAGACTTTTATGCCATCAGCCATCACACCGACAGCTTCCCTGGACCGTTAGCGCTATGATAGTCACCTGCTACCATGAGACGAGTCAGATCATCATGTCTATTGCTAGGGCCCAGATCAAATGGTCAGTTTTAAAAAATAACATTAACGTGGAGAAAGCACCGTATGGAGTGACAGGCATCAACTCTTTAGTAGAAAGGTACAAGTCATGACTGCACTTGCACATGTTCCCTTTGGGGCATGACCAGGGCTTTAAGTGAGCCGGGGCTAGCCATGGCTGAGTCCTGGCAGTCTCCCAAAACCCCAATCGAGCCAGGGCTCACACTACCGCGACAGCCACCTTTCTTTTCTTTCCATGCTGGGAATTCGAACCACAGCACTGCCGGTAACAAGCCACATAAAGCCTTTTACGACAGGCTTTGTGTCAAGCAGTTGATTGAATGAAACAAGAGAAATCCAGGAATGTGCTATTTCGTAGGTGCTGGATTTCGTTTGTTTCATTCAATTGACTGTTTTACACATAACACCCATAACGGGCGTTATGTGTCAAACAATCTATTGAATAAAACAAAAGAAATTGAGCACCTATGAAATAGCACAGTACAATGCAGCACTAGCTAGTCATGGCAGAGTACTGGCCTGTCACAACAGGGATCCCCAGCACGGGAAAATACAAAAAAGTAACCTGAAAGCGATGGAAGCCACGGTTCTTTTGCATTGTCCATGCTGGGGACACTTCAGGCCACGCCCTTCATTTAGGCCACACACCCTCGTTACACCCCCCTCCCCAACCCCCTGATTTTGCACCCCACTTAAAGCACTGGACATGACACATAATGTAAAAGCGGCCTGTGAGGAACCTCTTAGTTGGTATAATGTATCTGGCTGTGGATACGTCAAGGCAGTGGGAGGCATGCTTGCTGCACCACGGCATGTCATGGCAGGAAGATAATTCATAATATGCCGCTACAATTTAACATGTTCTCCTTGAATAAGAGTGTGTAAGTATATTATTCTTTTTGTACGATTATTGTAAGCTTTCTGCCTACTTTGGGGTGGTCGTTTCGTGGGTTGTCATCAGAGGTCAAAGGTTTTATGACATAACAGGTCTGACTGTAACCTGCAAAACGACTGCAAACGGCTGCGAGCTCTGCCCCAGTTGCAGCACAGTCTCGGGAGGATAGCTCAGGGGCAACGCGCTCGTCTTGGAGCAAGAAAACGCGGAGCAACACAGGTCCAACCCCCGGGTCCGCGCTTAGAAACGTCTGGGTATATGAATAAACAATTACAATTACAACAGATTAGAGTGCTTCAGCTGAAGTCAGTGCAGTCAAGTAAGAAAGCAGGTAAAATCTTGTGCAATTTGTGGTGCGTGTCCGCATATTGGACCACCACTGCACACAAGACTCAAATGAAGGGGCATGACTAGGGAGAGTTGCACTCACATGTGTGGATGCCTCCTTGGATCCATCCTTTGCTTCCACTACAACTTGTCTCACCAGGCTTAAGAGGGGAATTGTGGAATGTCCAAGCCTGGTAGTGCTTAAATCCTCTGTCTGCATTGTGGGCCCATATTCATTTCCTACCCCCACACCTGGGTTAAAAGTAGAAATCCGAAACAAACATTTCCCATGATCGGCCTCTTACAGCTTGCCTGAAATGTGGTGTGGTGCCAGCAGCATTGTGGGTGGAGGAACAGGGTTAGATGTCATCAGGAGGCCGCCAAACCTCCACCACCAGACTGCCAGGAGTAACTGCTAGGAGCTTGTTAAGGCCCGAGTCCAGCAATGCGGTGCAACTGGTGCCGGTAATACCAGCAATTCCCACCATGGAGTCCCGGTGGGAATCCATGGAATGGGGAATGACCGCCGTTGCTGGCACCGGTAATATCCTGGAAATTCCAGGATATGAGGCGCCAATAACAATAGGTCTGTTTCCCTGTATCCCACTGGAATTACCATTGGGATACCAGGAAACCTATAATGGCCGCCTTTGTCTCGACAGTCGGAGGCAGGAGAAGGCGGGAGGGGGGGCGGGGGCAAGATAGCAGATCAATGTCAAAAGAGGTTTCTTATCTGCCATGGCAGGGGGTGCCAAGATATGCTGTCTCTGGCTCGCACAGAAGGGTACACAATGAGTGTGGCAAAGGCTAATGGCTTCATTTAAACTCTCATACCGGCTTGAATACTCCCAGAGTATTGGGTCCACAGTAAGTTAGAAGATGGCGGCTGTTCTGCCTAAGGGGGGACATCTGGCTGAACTGGAAGGTCTTCCGAGAGAATGTAAGCAGGGGGAATGTTTCTGTAAACAGAAAGCAAGCACCAATCAACGCCCTTTACATCCACTGCGGAGGGGAGTGGGTATGCCTGGGGGCAGCGTGTGCTGTGGGTTCAGGACCGCCCATCAGATAAGCTACCACAAACAGAGGCCTGGGCAGAGTGCGGGCAATCATCTCGGGTTGGGCTTCGGGGGCATTATGCATTGTTCTCAGGTCCCCTCCCCTTTGCCTCAGCCGTCTCCCAGGTGTCCTTGCGTGGCGTGGGACGATCCTGTTGCCTGATAACGAAAGAAGCACGTCCATTCTTGCCGGCAACTCCGTTTTACTGACACGGGCCCTGTATCTTAATGGGATCTCCAGCACCTGAAGGTTACAGGGAGCAGAGTGGGGCGGGCCCACGGGAACAATCTAGAGGCTTTCCTGCCCGGCCTGTTCAGACGCAGGCCTTGGGCTGTGCCTGTATAGAGACTGCCTGAAAACATAAAGAAAGTGGGCCGCTTACACCCTCCAAATTGTGGGGGTTTAACCTCTTTGGCTAAACGTTCTCTGAAACGCAAGTCAATCCATCGCTTTCAATATACTGTGCATGCTTTTTCAACAACACCAGATCAAGGCCTCATTCAAAATGGACGCACGTACCAACGAACAGAGCCCAACTCGCAGCACTGCGCTACTGTTAAAAGATGCCAGCCACTTTGAACACCATCCTAGGTAGGACCACTTATGATCGCCAGTCCACCCCTGCCGTTGCAGCTTCTCGTGTGTGCTCAGTGCTGCACCACACACTGCCAATGCTTGGTCCCGAATGCACCCTTTCATGTGGCATACATACATGCACCGTTCGGTAGATCCACTACATCGTGCATGCCATCGCTGCACAGTGGTTAAAACCCACGAAATGTACAGCGATGTAGGAGCAAATTATGTATTAGGTAGGGATCGATGCAAAACAGACCCACGTGTATTTTTAAATACAGAGGTTTGCAGAAGCTCTGGTGAGATGGCATCTCACGAAGTCCTGCGCTCGCCTCCTGCTCTCCCCTTGCGCCCTCGTGCCTGAAGGGGCAGACTGGAAACCAAAACAGGCCCCCGAAATAACTTTCAAAGTCGCCCAGAATTACGCATTTTCAGCAAGCCAACCCTTTTCCTATGGAGACATTTGGAAATAGAATAGGCTACCGCACGAAAAGAGGCTCTAGGGTGCAGAGGCCTACTGGGAAATCTCCTGAGTTCCCCATACGACAGTCCACCCCTGGGTGCCCGATGAAGTATCCGTCATGATGGGTGAAACACTTCAAACTAAAATACACACTGCATGCACGCATACAGATTGGAATTCGCCAACAATTAGAGAGAAAATGTTTTTAGCACTAGGGAAAACTATGCCCTGGTCTAAAAATGCATTGTAAGAATTGCTTTCTGCCCTAAGGCAACTTTGCCTAGCGCTAACACTATGCAAGGCTGCATTTGCACTGGTGCAAAGTTTCTGTAATCTGAATAATGATATGATATGACATTAATACGGCGCCTGTACACAAGTGTTTCTAGGCGCAACAAGACAAGGAGGGGGAAACAAGGTAGGACAAAACCATGATCTTACTAGGCCTTGTGTCATTCAGAGCGAGCAAGTGCGGGAAAGAGGGAGGGGAGAATTTCCTGGGTCTGGCACAGTGGTACAAAAGCAGGAAGCCAGGACAATTGATCTGTTCCCTTATGTTGTCTGGGTTCATCCTGCTGCCGTCTGATGTACGCGGCTCCCACCTTGGGAGGCAGGTTGGAAAGAGATGGGGTGCTGGTGTGTACCATGATTATTCCCCAAAAAGTCCAGCAAGAGTCTAAAATAAGCCGAGCCCCACAAAAGAGACAGAACCTGAGCTGGGAGGCATGCTTCAGCTTTATTCTAAGAAAGGAATAATAATATGTTGAGGTTTCAATAGAGAGCTTCATGGTTGATTCTTCACACTTCTAAGCGCTGTAATATTAGCAGTTATCATTGCCCTATTTAATGGTCATTAATTGAGCAAATATGCAAGGATGAAGGGCTGGGTAAGCCCTGCCAAGATTCAGACTTCCAAAGGGCAGGATCGACCCATGGCTGAGGTGAGCGCTTAACCCAGTGGTGTATTGACCTGGGGGGTACAGCTTGTAGTGGTCCAGCTTGTCCCCCCAGAGACTTCACTGTTGTGCGAACCATGCCATTGTGGAGCTGCCTGTGACTTTTCTGATGCTTCTGTAAGGGCTGTCATGAGGGCTGTCATGAGGGGCCAGCTTCTGGGTCGTGTATGCTTCTCCAGAGGGTCTCCTGTGCAGCAGATCCGTATTCCACACGTCCCTTCTTAGTTTTCAGAAATGCACCTGCATGAGCAGCAGTTTCCTTAAGGGCTAAATCAGAAAACACAAATACTCCAGGATTTGCCCTTTTCTCTGAAAAGTCTATGTTACTGTAAAATAAGAATATTGTGTGTGTGATGTGCAAATGATGTGCACATAACGCATAACAACAAGTTATTTGGCACACTGTGACTACATGCAGGTGACTTTATCAAACATGCTCTTCTGGGGCATGTCTAAGTATTGAAAGTAATAACAGGGGTCAAGTCCTTAAAAAAGTGGGGTTGGGGGGTTCATTAACATACAAATTGAATGTGGCGTCACCAGAAATGTGCATATCATGGTGCCTCTGAAAAAAGTGGGTTAGACTCCTGAAAAACATGGGGGGAATCTGTCCTCCCGCGTGTACCCTCGACTTGGACCCTGATCTTATAGGACATTTGAAGAGCCTGTAAGCCATTCGATGTCAGGTGTGATATAAGTAACCATTCCTGGTTTTTTTGCTGACAACACATTGCATTCTGGAACTTGAAGGCTTACATTTGTAAAGGGAATAACATGCACTTAAAACAGCAGGACTTAGAAACCAACATTTGAGCTTTTTGCAGCATACTTATAAGGTACAAAATGTGAATGAAGTAGAGATATTAAGCCAGAAAATTGGGCAGTTGTCTGCATAAGTAGCTTTGGAGGGCTTTACAATTTTCATGTTGAGCAGTTACTTTTCGTGGAGTTCTTTTGATGTGCATCAGAAGAGTAATATTTTCTGCAACCACGACCTCCATAGATCTTTGTACAATCTGTTTGCATACGTTGGAGTTCTTTCAGCGCTGTCTCTACCTTTCATCCTTATGCAGTTCATACAATGAGTACCATTTAGCTTGGTGCCAGTAATGACTGTTGCTTACAATGCCACTGTGAACCTACTGGCAGTCAGTGTGATGCATTGAAGTGTGTTTGTTCCACCAGATAGCCACTATACTATAGTTGTGGCCTTGGACTGGGGCATTGAGGTCCAAGACGTTGGTTGGTTAGCACCTGGTCCTGTCTTTGGACACATGTCGGCATATTGGGAGGCCCAGGTCCCCTCAACACCCAAAGAAATGGCTTTATCCATAGTCCACATCCTTTTATCGCCTTCTCCCGCCTTAATCGATACTGCTTGAGCTGAACCTTGTGAGCTATCCATCTTCTGGAAGTGCCACACTTAAAGTCACCCGGACCTTAAAGTGTCTACCGGGTCCTCCTGTTAACCCTGCTGCAAACCTGGGTGATCGTGGGCCTTTGGTGGCAGGATCACTGGATCCCCTAGTGTAGATCTGTTAGCTCACTGCCAGTTACTTTGTTGTGCTGCATCCTCCGCTACTCCCAGTACTCCTGATAAGTGAGTACCATCCACCACTACTGTACAAATATGCAGATACTGACAACTCAGCAAGCATGCATGCTCCCAACCAGGGATGGACTGGGAACCAAAAGAGGCCCTGGAAATAATCTTCAAAGTGGCCCCATATTACACATTTTCAGCAGGCCCAGCCCTTTTCCTAAGAGGACATTTGGAAATGAAATTGGTTACCACACAGAAGTGGCCCAGGGTGCAGAGGCCTACCAGGAAATCTGCAGAGTTCCCTATAGGCCAGTAGGCCCTGCTTCCAACCAAAAATAGGAACTAAGGTAGGGTGACCAGACGTCCTGCTTTTGCTGGGACTGTCCCGGAATTGTTCCCTCTGTGCCCCTGTACCAAGTTTTTTCTTTTTGAAAAACCCTGTCCTGGGTTTTAGCTCGAGGGTTGGGGGACCTTGTAGAACATGAGCACAATGTTTGTTTACCACCAAACATTTCGGCATTATTGTTCTGAAACAAATAAAAGCACTTGTTTGAATATTTAAATGACCACTTAAAGGTCTGGGCTTGCACCACCCAGTTTTCAGCTAGCAGCCACAAGACCCCGCCTTGGAACAGCAAACAGAGGTCAGGCGCCTTCTTATTTCACATGCTCTGCACTCACAGACAAATGGCCCCAGCGTGTACCCAGGGGATGCCGGGAATTCCCACACCTGCACTCCTTTCCCCACTACAGAAATGTAGTCACAGCAGCCATTGTAAAATGGTAGTCCTACTTATGTCGGTGGTCTGTCCCTTTTTTTTATTTTGAATACCTGCCCGGGTCATCCTAGCTAACAGAGACCTGAGAAAATGGCTGTGAATCCAACCCACACAGCTCCACATATGCGTTTCACATCAATGCTGCCGGAAGAGCATTGGCACAGTGAGGTACTTTAATGTTATTACTGCATGATCCGAAGAGGAACTTTACCTTAAAAAGGCATCTTTTCGTGTGCATTTTGCATTTATTTATTTATGTACTACATTTGTATAGTGCAGCACAAACCCAGAGGCATAGTTACATGCAGAATGGGAGGTAAATCGAGCCATAGGTAGTTTATCAAGATAAGACATTGGGCCACATTACGAGGAGTGTGGTAGGGGGTTAACAGCGCCAGTAGAACTGCCGGCACCGCTAACCCCCTACCGCACCATTACAAGGTCTGCTCGCGGGACCCGCTAAGGATGCCTGGTAAAAACAGGCGTCCTTAGCGGGTCCCGCGAGCAGACCAAAATGCAAACAACAGGCCCGTCATTAATGAGCCTGTTGTTAGCATCATCCCCATTCCCATTGAGCCCCATGGGGGCTCAATGGGAATGGGGATGTACCGGGTCCGGGTTCCTTGAATGGGGAAATACTGAGCCCTCCAAGGTCGGAATGGCCCGGTATTTCCTCATTCAAGGAACCCGGACCCGGTACCCGGTATGGGGGTAGTCATGCTGCTAAAAGCGGCATGGCTACCTCCATACTCGAAATGAGGCCCATTGAGTTTAATTGAGCGTGAATTACTAGGTGCGTTGAGGTATGGGTTAGAAGAAGATATCTATCTGTTGTGGAGTTAATGCATGTTTTTGCTTGCCTAAAACATGGGATTTTATTTTACTCCCACCAATATTTTTTCTTCCAGTTTCAAAAAATAGAGAGCAAAATATTCCCTCTTCAAAATCTTATCTGAAACCATGATTGGCTCACTGCCACCCTTCTCTGATCTTCACCGGAAGTGGAGTGAGAGGGCCTTACTTTGGTGCAAAGCGCTGTGAAGGCAACCGGCGTAAAATCATGTTCCCGCCTCGCCCCTCCTGATCCTTCCCCTCTGTTCTAACCTTGCCCCACTCTCTTTTCTTCATCATCAGAGCTTTGAGATGGCCTGAAAACACTGAAAGCGCTATACGAGCATCAACCAACATGATTCAACTTATGCATTCATCGGATTTCGCATAAAGTGGACATATTTCATTGTACTCATGCTCACTATGTGTAATAAAACGGGGCCGTGTTGCCCAGTGTGATATTATTCTGTGTTGTGTTGAGGCCAAGGGGCAGCTGGAAGCACAATTTCCCAACAAGAAACCGCCCGCATCACACTGCAGCAGTCACATAGCTATCATGGGCTTGGCTACTAGAAGGTGCTTTAACATTGACAAGGAATGATGAAGAACTCATCAGGCCGTAGAATCATTGTAAAATACTTAGAATTCTTAAAAATCCTGACTGCAATGTTCTTAAAATACCTGGCATTTTAGACCTGAGCATTTAAACTATGCCAATCTGGTTTTAGAAAGCCACCTTCATTGCAAAAATGAAACACTTTCTAAAGATGTTGCAGATGGGTTGTGTTTTTTTTTCTTTTTCTAATGGATCTTTCCTTTACCCAAAGTGAAGAAGTATCTTCCCACAACCCATCAGGTTATAATTACTAGTGTCATTTGCAGCCATCATGAATTTACCACATACCTCTCTGCTGCAGGCTGGGAGGTGGGCGGGGGTGGTGGGGCACGTGCACCACTTTATGGTGTGATTGCCGCCATAAAAAGGCAACTGATGGGCAGGTAACTTCTGCAGAGGGACCAGAGCCACCGCTGGAGTTCCCAATACACTGGTTTGCTATTGTTCAATGGCACAGCTAGTAATGATAATGCTTTGTTATTTATCTGGCACGTTCGCCAAAACACTGTACACAGAACATATTTGCATATAATTATCACCCAACTGAAGTTGGTACTCATTTATCGATCTCCAGAGGATAAAAGGCTGAGGTGCTTTTACCGGGATTCGAATCGTGGCTTACAGATTACTGCAGCAAGCGCGTAACCCACCGAGTTATCATACTAGTTTGTAACCTTGTTTTTATTTTTGGCAGTATAATGCTACAGATTACTGATTAGGGAGAGCAAGCCACCCAGCAACAGGGCATCTAGACTGGAGGAACTATACGTGAAGACGCAGGAACGGGTGCATTGATGTAATCAAAAGTCGACCTAGTCCAGGGGTCTGCAAAATGTGGCTCTCTAGATATTTTAGACAACCACTATCATCATCCCTAAGACAGCTGAATTAATGGGGAAGGACTTTAGGAGTTGTAGTCCAAAAGAACTGGAGAGCCACAGGTTGCATAGTCTACATTAAGGGGTCCTCCCCCTCTCATCCCTCAGCAATTTTGTTGTGAGAGTGTGAAGGGCACACTTTTTATTTAAATATGATTCCTACGGCTACAGAATTATACAATTCCAGTGGCCCTGGCAGTGATATACCAGAAATATAAAGTGCTATACCTGTGGTCCACTGTCAATTGCACACCTGTAATACAAATTGGTGTACCATCACTGCACAGTACAACACTTGGACTGCACTCTGCATTTGGCCACTAGCATATCTCCACTGCTCGATGGCATGTTTTAATTGTAATTGGTTATTTATTTAAAACTTTATTTATTAAGCTTGGCAGTGCAACAAAGAAAACTTGCATTATACAAATGGTCGGTGAGTATACATACAGTATACATATTGGATTGTACATTGGCTGAGAGCAATGGGACGCCGTTAGAGGTACTCAGAAGAGGGTCAGAGATACAGGTAACACAAGGGCAACAATGCATGTAGACTAAGCAACGTTGGGAAGTGAGGAGGCTAGATCCTCGTCCTAGGTGTCAGTGGATAAGGAGGAGATATATGAGTAGAGAGGGGCACAGATGTTTCTTGGTCTAGACACCATTGGTTGTAGGTGTGTAAAGGAGGTCCCAGACATGACCTGCACCCCTGCCCCTCATTTCGAGCACCCAGGTTGGTATTCGCCAAGGCACGTGACGCATGAGGAGCAAATGAACCAACAGAGAGTTGCACTAGGACTTTGCCCAGTATACATTCGAAGATCCGTACCTGTTGAAGCGCCCATAACCAGGCAACCTTGGGCAGCACGGTACCCTATCAGACAGCCATACCAGACGCTGATACGAAATGAGGAGTACCTACACACGGTCCATGAAGAGACCCCAAAAGCCTTAATGGAAGGCCAGTGGAAATGACACCAGGGCCCGAACAGACCCGTGAATGAATAAAAGTAGCTATTGAAGATAACACGCCAGTGTGAGTAACTACGAAAATGAATGGAATAGACACAGAGAGGAGACAATGTTACAACGTGAGGAAACACTGCTGCAAGAAAAGATGGAAGCAACCATCCTGTTAAACGTATGTAAATAAGCTTGAAACGCAAGATGCTAAGAAATCGATACTGCTTGCAATGCTTAGTAGAAGATAGAGCGGCAAGCTCCAACCATATATCTACCTCAATAAGGCACATTATCCAAGTGCGACTCCATTTTGTAAAGGCAGAAATGTACCCAGGCGGCCAGAGGCCTGACAGGCCAAGTTTTGAAACCCAGCCAAAGGCAAGAGATGGAGCGGAATCGGAACTCAAAAAAGAGCGCCTCATGCCTAGGAAATCGAGGTCAACCAGAGAAGGGGAGGAGAGCGTTAGCTCTCAAGACTCCAACTTCAGAGCATACCAGCCTGCCTCATGAAGGTCAAGATAAGGGGGCCCATGCAGGTGGCTAGGCTGAGACAGAATTAAATGCACTAAAAGCTGGAAACTGAAGCAGTATCATGGTGAATTAACACGTGACCAGCCAGGCGCGAAAAAGTACCATTGCCTGATGTCATCCAGGCCATAACTTCTCCCAATAAGAGACTACAGTTTCGAGGCCAACCTTAGCCAACTAATTGACACATTGCCCTAAAACACTGATTGATGGAAGGGAGGCAGGGTGAAACTTGGGACACCAGGCACAGGCACAGGGGTGTCCATTCTGCATGCTGCTAATTAAAAGTGGAAATTTATGCCTAGGGGTGTAACCTGCCCAATCACAATGGACCAAGTTATCTGGAGTCCTATAGATATTGTAACCAATAGGATGTCGTAGTTGTAGTGACGTCTATCACGCGTAATGTAGAGGGATGGGTGTAGACGGACACCCGACAAGAGTTATCCAATCCGCATGCCCTATTATCATATACAGATGTAACAACTATACTTAAGTTACCTTTCCTAACCAATTATATTGCATGATGAGTTTTATAGAAATTAGACGTCAGTGATGACGAATTTTGCCTATAAGAATTGCTGTTCGACTGAAGTTCGAGGAAGTCGGAGTGAGACAGGTGATCGCAATGCTGCTGATCCCCATTTGTTTCTTTGTTTGATGTACTTGCCATTAAACAGACTTCCCTTTGCCAACTTACTGAGTCTTCCTTATTGAGTCGTGCTGGAGTATGTGAATCCTGAACCCCCTGTCCTCACATGGTGCAGCTATCTTGTTTTACGAGTTCTAGAGGGTGAGCGCTGACCTATGGGCCCGTCAGTGAATTCCTCCCCTCTTCAACACTTGATAGCATGAGGATGGTTACGGCCATCGATTATAGATTATCAATTGATACAGTTATAAAACATCCTTAGACCGACGGCACAAAGTAACTCTAGGCCTTTGGTAAGATCACAAGTCCTTTCCCCATTCCGGCTGAGTAGACTGAGAAGCTCCCCGTGGACAATGATAGAGTAAAAATGTAAAAAAATCTGCAGTGGGTTTGAAAGAACCCGCCTTTCCAAGCATTACCCTTCTCATTCCCACAGACAGCGGATCAGACGAAAGCCTTAAAAGCAGGAAGAGGAAGGGGCAGTGATCCCGAAGTTCCAGAGAGGAAACGATGCGATCGGTGAGTAAAGCAATAAAACTCTTTACTTTGGCAAATGTCGTGTAGGCATTAGAGCCAGTAAGGGAAAGGTAACGGTGGGTGGCGGAGAAAAAATAAAGTAGTCAGGAGTAGAGAAGACTGTTTATATATAAGGGCTTAATGACTCGAGCATAAGAAATAAAGAGTGGATACCAGGCGGGCACCTGAGAAAAAAACATAAGGATTACCAGGGGGGCACCTGAGAAAAAATGTAAGGATTACCAGGGGGGCACCTGAGAAAAAAACGTGAGGATTACCAGGGGGTCACCTGAGAAAAAAACATAACGATTCGCCTTGTCCCTGCACTTTAAAGAGTGGTCAGAATGAACGTGAACCCAGAGCCCACAGTGGGGGGACAATTTAGGCTACGATGACGATTAAAGATGGCATCAAAGGGGTTTGTTCACATCCCAGGATGGGGTATTGATTAGAAGGCAGGTATACGTATGACCAGCTGGTGTCTGTCTAGTCTGTCAAACGTCTGTCATATGTGTTCTGTTGTGTGTCAAATGTAAAATAATTGTATTGGTGATTGTTTGAAATGCATTTTGGCTTTATGCGATTCTGTAACTAAGAGGGAATTGCCACTGAATTGATGAGTTTGAGTAAATTGTTGGTATAAAATTTGGCGGGAAAAGATTGGATTGGAGCTTGCGTTTTTGGAGCTCGCTCATACTGGTAAAGGATTAAAGAACTGTATGAATACTGGTAGTGACGAAATCAGAAATGGAGAAAGTTACCCCACTTGCACATTTATGCAAACAGTTGCCCAAACATGAACCAAAGCTGAAGAAATACAGCCAAGAGTGGGTTAAGGGTAACGCAAATAAAATGTTTATGCCATGGCCCCAGAACGGGTCACTCTCTAAGGCTGTTTTGCAGCATATTACTACCTTCCTACACACCACATATACTGGCAAGAAGCTAGAGAAACGTCTTGCCATCCTTGAACTTTGGAAAATGTTTGAGCAGACGAAGGAGGAAGAACCATTCGCAGATTGGATATTAAACGTATGTACAGAGGGGGGTGAGACACCTACCGCGCCACCTGCCCCGCCTGAGCCAGTGATCGAAGGGAGTAAGTCAGAGGGTATTTACCCGCTAAGAGAACTTAAGGCAGCCACGGGGTACAGCAACCCGGCATATGAGTCGCCTGCGTATAGTAGTGACGACATCAAAGAAAAAGAGCAGGAAGGTAATCTTGCCTCCGAAGTCCTAAGGGACAAGGAGAGACGCAGTGATGAAGGAAAGGATCAGGCACAGAGTAATGCATCTCTCGAGAAAGAGAGAGAGGGAAAGAAGCGGAAAGGAGGTGATGAGGCAACATTCGCAAAAGAAGAATGGATGAGAGGACAGATACTATTGAAATTAGATGGAAAAGGAAGTGATGATGTGAGGCCGAGGGAACGGGCTGACGAGGTGCAGAGAAAGGAAAAAGAGAAAGAAAAGGAAATGAGAAACGAGAGGGTAGGAAAGAAGGATAGGTTAAGGCGAGAACAAGTATATCGCGAAGAGCAAGGAATAGCGCTCAGTCGCACACAATACGCAGCCTATGAAAAATACAGGCAGAATATGTTAAAGTTAGAGGAAGAAAGCAGAGTGCACGAAAGGAAAGTAAAGAAGCAGGAAGATGAGGAAAGTAGAAGGGCAAGGGAATGTAGAAATGAACGGATGATGGAAGTATATAAGACTAGAGAAGAAGCAAAGAAGCGAAAAGAAATAGATGAGGAAGCAGAACGTAAGCACAGTCAGCGGGCACGAGATCTAGAATATTTGTAACGGGAAGTTAAAAAACCAGATCCTGTTGTTGAATGGGAAGACATGGAAGAATTCTTTCCTACAAGCGATGTGGTACCAGGTACAAGCGGGACAAATATTGAGGATGACTTCGACACCAGAAGCATGGGGAAACGATTGATAAAATCTATGATGAGATGGGGTTGGAACTAATTTACCAAGGGCCAAGGGAAGATGAGCGCTTAGAAAGCACTCAGCTATACGACCCAGAGGATGTCACCCAAAGTAGTGGGAGCAGGGAACTGTCCCTAGACAGGCTGGATATTGTGCAGAACGAAGAAGATGCAAGAAGTTGTGTAAACTGGGAGTACTCAGGATCTGACTCCGGTGGGTAAAACGGAGGAAGTATCACATGAGGAAGGGAGACGGCGCGAAAAATGGCTCCCAGGAGACCAAGAGGTACGATGGTCAGATGCTAGTGGGTTCACAAGTAGGGCACTGAAGTCTGCCTCGCAGTCCGGCGGACAAAAAGGAATGCCCCACGGTCAGAGGGGGGCGGCAGCATCTGCCTATGCAGACAGATTAAGGGCATTGCCAAGTAGGACGCAAGGCAGGAATGTCACCCTGGGATAGACCGGAGAGCTATGGGGAAAGAGAAGGAGGACTGTGCATTCCAATTCCCGTTGCTAGAAAAGGGGGGAGCAAGACCACAATATATTCCGTGGCCACACATGGACCAAGAGAACCTTAAAAATAAGCTTCCAATGCTGACGTCGGGAGTGGGAAAGTGGATACATGAGTTAGAGAAAATGACGGGGGTGTCACCTTAGCTATAGGGGACATAAGGGGCCTCCTAATTGCCATACTTGGTGAAAGAGCGGATGATGTATGGAAACAGGCAGGCTATCCTAGGGTAATCCTAACTAACACCTCCCATGATGGAGCACCATTTAATAACTGTGGGGCAGCAGTGTGGAAAGCACTGCAAACGCTGTATCCAGACAAGTCTGATATGGGAGATATAATGACTCGAAAAATGAAAGAATCAGAGGATCTGTTGATTTATATCCAGAATTTTCAATACGCGTGGGTACTCGATACGCATGAGTCTTGGACGAAATCTATCCCCGTATTCTACCACATATGGTGCCAAGGGTTGCCAGAACTGGTGCAAAAACAGCTTAAGAAATTGGTAGGAATAGAAGCTAAACCATGGGCCGAAATACAGTTGACAATTGCACACTATTGTAGATTGTTGCAAGAAAAGAATCGGAAAAAGGAGGCAACTCGTAAGGGAGAGGAGGCAAAGCTGGTGCAAAAGAAACTCTCGAAGTATGCTCTCGAGGGAGCCATGCTCACCAGCCAAGCCGAACCAAGCACACAGCAAGTGACTAACCCATCTCAGAATAATCAGGGTAACAGAGGATTTAACCCGAGGGGAAGGGGTTTTGGAAGTAGAGGATGGCAGAGTAATCAGGGAGGGTTTCGAGGTAACCAAGGAGGCTTTCAGAATATTCAAGGTGGCTTTCAGAATGCACAGATGGGTGGTCCGGCTATGCCAGATGGACAAATGGCCCACCCACCGCCGGTGTGTTGGTTGTGTGGAATGGTAGGGCACGTGGCGCGCATGTGCAGAAGCCAAGGCATGTGGCAAAACAACCAAGGGATGGGGACAGGCATGGTGAATCAAACCACCACCCGCAGCAGGGCGGTGCGCAAAATTATGCAGTGCAACCACAGGCGTCAGCAAGGTGCACCGCAAATGGTTCAGCCACCGAAAATGGGAATGTTGCCACAGGGACAACCCCAGCAGGCGCCGCCACAGACAGTACAGGGTAATAATTCCGGGGGGTGAGTTAATCCTGGAAATGGGGGGAGCACACAAGTATACAGTGGACCGAACCTGTACATGAAATAGGACAGCTCACGGGGGACTCTGATGTGCTCTATCCTATCAGTGACACCAGACCCTAACAGGGAACCAAGGGTGAATGTCACCATAGGGGGGAAAGAATATTCCTTCTTAGTTGACATGGGTGCAATGTGTTCGTGCATACGAGAAGGCACATCCAATTCGATGCCTATATCAGCGAGAGTATCAACCAACTGAGAGGGAGCATATTGAGTCTCGAGGAGGGTGAGTCTCGTTTCACTCTCAGCAATGTCTCCTCAAGTTGTTCTGAGAATTCCCACCTCTTTAGAGATCGCTATGCCCCTAATATAAGCCTTGAATACCTTCCAGAGGGTGGCCTGAGATTTGACACAGCTGATGTTCAATGCAAAAAAGTCAGCTATACCAATTCCTAGTTCTGTTTCAAAGGTGATATCTAGTAAGGAATGTGGTTTTAACCTCCATGATCAGGTCTTTGGGTCATCTGTGTTCCATTTTAGGGAGATAGGTACAGGGGAGTGGTCTGAGAATGTTCTGGGGAGGATAGATATTTGGGTGACAGCCCTGACAAGTGTGTCTGAAATAAGCCACCTATCTATGCGTGAGTGGGAGTCATGCACTGAGGAAAACAAGGAGAACATCCAAGAGTCGGGGTGAAGCAGCCGCCACGGATCAGTGATTTCAAATTGGGCTTGTAGTTATATGATGGTTCTAGCTGCCTTGGACAGTTGGCAGGGTTTGGAGCCGGATCTGTCGTAGTTAATGTCCAGAATGGTGTTGAAATCTCTGCCCCAGAGTATGGGAATAAGTGGGAAACCAGATAACAGAGAGGAGCGATGTATATAGAAGTCGGGATCATCAATGTTGGGGCCATGTATGTTCAATAATATAACTTCTCTGCCCTGCAAGGTCCCAAAGAGTAAAATGTATCACTGCAGGGAAACTATGTGTAGTTTCTTCTTGACAGCTAGGAAGGACTTCCGTTCCTGCTCAATGGCCATGGAAAAATCTGGCTAAAGGTGGATCCTAGAGGAGCCCATGAAGAGGTTGCCTTTGGCCCTTGCTGCCAGAAGCAAAGCATCCCTGTTGCGATAGTTCTGTACTCTTGCATTACGGGGAGGGGAGGGGCCCCGGTCTAGGCTTCGCTATTAAGGATCGATTGGCTCTCTCGATGGCAAACTGCAGGGAGAGTTTATGGGAGTTCAACAGAGATAGTAGTGTCCACTCTACGTAGTCTTCCATGGAGCTTTCTATGTTGTCCTCTGGAATGCCAATAATGCAAGTATTATTGCGCCTGGGGCGTGATTTGAGGTCCTCATTCTTCTTGCTGATTTCTCAGACTAACCTAGACAGGGCATTCATTTTGGACCAGAGGGCTCCGATGTCATCCTCAGCAGCCCCCACCCTAGTTTACACCTCCGTCACCTGAGTGTCTGTCTTCTCCATGTGGGCTTTGATCAAACATACGGTCCCAATCATGTCATCTAACGTTGAGTGAAGGGCAGTGAACCCCTAACGCATATATTTCATCATTGTAAGTGATTCTGAGGTGTCAAAGGGTGTTGACATGAATGCCTCTTGGTCTGGTTGAGGTTTGTTTGGTTTCTGTGCTGTTTTAGTATACATATTGATAGAGCACTGCTTCTTATTAGTTCCCTTGGGCATGACATCAGCAGGCACGTGTAGAGAAGAGGAGCACAACTCACCCACTACCAAGAGAGGGGGTCTCGGATTGGGACGAGAAACTCCAGGGATGGTGCGAGTATCCACAATGGTTATTGACTAAGATCCAGGCAGCAGTGTAGCGTGACTTTAGAGCGTTGTTGTGTTAAGCTGATCCAAAACAGGCCACATCTGTATCCGGGTCTGAAACCAGAGGGTCAGTAAAGGAGGAGGCTGGTGTCTCGAGGCAAGGAGGAGCAGTCTCCTCTACACTGGCTATATCCCCGCGATTGGGGGAGAGGGGGTCAGGGACCATCTCTTAGCACACGCCGCTCCAGGATAGTGCGCATTCAGTGAGACCGCGAGGACGGAACCTGCTACCAGGTGAGCTTCAAGCCTCATTCAGATGGTCTGTGGCCTCCCATGTAAAATTGAGTGGAGAACGTGGGGAAGAGGGGCTCCTGCCGAAGAAGATGATTCAAGATTGTCCAGTATTTCAACCTCAGTAATGTGGCACCCATTCTTTGGGATCTCTGTCAGGTGCATTCCATGTATAACGGGACCAGTAATGGCAGTCAAAGCGCTTAGTGACAATATCTCATTTGCTGTGCTTGTCTAGTATCTTACACTCTAATGACTCTGGGAGCCCCACCATCCACAAACACTGTGTTCAGCAACAGTTTATCCTCAGGTAGCAAGCGAGGGCAGGGCATATGATGGGAAGATTTGCTGGTGTTGGAAGCTGAAGTTAACCGGGTACACGCGGATGCGCAGTGTAGCGTATGATCACTGGGCCCACAGTCAAATATGGGCAAAAATGATGGGTGTGTCATGCGATGTACGGGGCCATGCAGCAGGGGGTCCACGCAGTCTGCGCTGTGCAGGGTGGGCAGTCCTGCAGCCCAGTGTAGGTAATTGTGTGTGGTGTGTAGGGCCGCAGGGTCCATCCAGTGCCCATCCAGCAAGCACGATTCACACAGCGCCTTACCTTATCCGCTGAGGAACCATCCCACTGTAGCAGCCGGCAACAGGAGCCACGGTGCACACAGTACACCGTGCCAGATGACGGGAGGCAGGACAATCCGAGCCCGCAATTTCTCTGCAACGGTCCCTCCTCTGAAACCAACAGTAAGGTGATCAGTGCTTTAAGTGGGGTAAGAAATTGAGGGGGGGCCCTCGTTTGGGGGCGTGGCATCCGCTGTGGGCGTGGCCTAAAAGTGCACAAATCATAGTAGGGTGCGCAAACAAATATATAAATGTAGTAGAGCATTTATATATTTGTATGCGATATATAAATGTAGTAGAGCATTTATATATTTGTATGCGTTCTACTATGGTTTGTGTATTTTTCAAGCCTTCTTTTATAAACATAGCAATGTTACATATTTCTATGTTTATAAAAGGTGGCTTGAAAGTGTACAAACCATAGTAAGTTACGCACACTTGTGTGCTTCCCTTACTATGGTTTGTGTACTTTTCAAGCCACCTTTTATAAACATAGACATTTGTAACATATTTCTATGTTCATAAAAGATGGCTTGAAACGTACAAGCCATCTTTTATAAAGCGTTGAGGACGGACAAAACCCAAGGTGGTTTTGTCCGTCGACAAAGCTTTATAAAAGATGCCTTGAATTGTGTACGTTTCAAGCCGTCTGTTATAAACGTAGAAATATTTCTACGTTTATAAAAGATGGCTTGAAACGTACACATTTCAAGGCATCTTTTATAAAGATTTGCCAAAGGAGACAGGCACCTCGGGCTCAGTGATCGCTGCTCTGAGCAGAGATCACAGAGCCAAAGGCGTCTTTCACCCTCTGGGAACCCGCGGGCTCCGTGATGTAATCTACGTATTAGATCATGGAGCCTGCAGGTTCACAGAAGGTCAGTGACCTGGCAAGGGCAAACGAAGGAACTGTAACTTCCCTGATGACCCCTCAGATGGGAGGTCATCGGGGAAGTTACAGTGACTGACAGAAGTGCCAGCCAGCCTCAGCGACGCTGTGGCTGGCTGGCACTTCTGTCCACATGCCTAACGTTACACTGGCGCGCGCATCTCCCGTCGCGGCTGCGGCCGTGGCGGGATAATGCATCCTGCCATGGCGTGGTGGGACCGGGGGGCCCCGGCAGGGCCCCGGCTCAGCCCCACTTTTTGGAGACTGGCGGGGCCCGGCCCCGGCAGGCCCCGGCCCGGCCCACTTAAAGCACTGAAGGTGATAGATGCAGGCCAGTTGTGAGAAGCAGCTGGTTGATTATTTGTAAAAACCGCGGCACCACCACAGGTTATTTGAGAATCAGGATCTTCCCCAGTGCGGAGCTCACGCTTAGGCGGCCATACTATCGAGCGCAATTGGTTATTTATAACGTTTGCTTAATACCAAGAGGTTTCTAAGTATGGACCCGGGGATCGAACCTGTGTTTCTTCTCGCCATCTTGCTTCCAAGTCGAGCATGTTATCCCTGAGCTATCCTCCAGAGACATGTTTGCACTGTTGTGGCCTACACCACCACTCCAAGGTGGCCTACAGAAACTACTCAGTTGCATAACTCCACTGCTTCATTACCTTCCTGCACTGCACAATGATGCAGCTGGGTTGTATAGTAGCAAACCAGTCCACTAGTTGACAATGACATACCTGTGCTGCAAGTTAACATGCCCACTCTGTATACTGATAAGACTGCATTGCTGCATGCCTCATTGGCATGGAGCTATACCAACAGGGCATTGTACATTATTTGCATCCTCTGCGGTGGCTATTTTGGAATTACTTCGCAAAGAAAGGAACTCATCTAAGGCAACACTACTGAAAAAACAACCTATCTCTTATCCTCAAATTACTGAGCCAGGCAGTCCCGGCCAGGTCCCTAGGCTTAATACCGCTTTGGATGTAGAGGTGGGATTCCAGTTCCTAAACATCTCACCAACCTTCTCTGACATCACCACCCTCCCTCAGCAGAATGTCACGCGTAATCCCAGAGGATATATGATATGATAGTTTATTTATAACACGCTTAATACCCAGAGGTTTCTAAGCGGGGACTCGGGGATCGAACCTGTGTTGCTCAGTGTCGTCTCCTTCCAAGGCGAGCACGTTGCCCCTGAGCTATCCTCCCGAGAGGATACTGATTCAACGGGGATTTTTGCCCTGGGATCAGCTTCCTGGAGTATTTGAGAACACCCATTGTTCAAGGTGAAAGGGCAGCAAGAGGCATGTGGGATCTGTGGCTGGGTGGCACCCCGGGGATGAGAGAGACGGAGAACACGCAGGAGACACCCACAAGCTCGGAGGAACATCAGCATTTTAAATAAACAATGTTCAAAACAAAAATGCATTCTATACCATTTTACATGATCATTTTCAAATACTTAAATAAAAGAGTAAATCGTTTGTTTAATCCATTTTTCAAGTGCATGATTAATGCATAAACCATCGCTCTGTGAAGCCCGCCTCAGGCCACTCATTTTCAAATGAGGTTTTAAGCTGTGCTTGCGCTGCCTTCTAAAGTGTTTACGCGCCAGTAAATAATACATCACATGATCCTTTTGCCGAAGGCCACAATAACACTCCCTTGGTGGAAGCACCTCACGTTTCACTCTACAACATCTCTCCCCAGTTGTTAGCTGATTAAATTACCCTTTTGGAAAGAAGATCCTGAGCTCTGGGCTTACCACCTCTGCCACATTGAGGCCCCTGCACGCTGCCAGTTACCCATGAGCACTAGGTTTGTCTCATAGTATGGCGTCTTTGCTTTCCTTGGATTCGATCAGCGATCAAGTTCCTCAGCTTCCTGTAGGTCATGTCCTTGCAGGATCAAAAGGCTAGGCTAGATCCAGACTAACACATGCTTCAACCAATCTATTTTCAGGCCCAGCAAGTAGGAATTTCCTTACAACCTTCCGTAAGAAAGGAAGAAAGGACCCTCCGTTTTTGCAACCTTCTTTGCGTGAAAGAGAACTGGCAGCAGGGGGAATAATGCCAGTGACGACGAACAGCACAACAAAATGGAGGAGGCACCCCGATAACCCAGGCAGTGGGCAGTGTCTTCCTGCTGTCCTCCCCCTCTTGGGACGAAGGGGAGGCATCGGCCAAAAGCGCAGCGAAAAAAGGAAAAAGCGTGCGAAGGGCTACAAAGGAAAGGGGAGGGGCTACCCCTTTATAACTGGCAGGCTCCTTACTGTAGGCAGCATCCAGCCTCGGCAGAAGGATGCCCGCCCGTCACCAGGAAGAGGATTTCATTTTCCCACCCACCCACCCTACAAACAGAGCAAAGCAGAGAGGCCTGGTTGTCGACGTCGCAGAACGACAAGGCGGTGTGGTGGTGTTTGGGCAACCAAACACAAGAGACAGACTCCGGATGAGCCAGGAGAAAGCCGGAAGGGTCTTCGCTCTTCTCAGACCACTGCCACTTGGGAGCCTAAGCGGCAGGGGCCCCTGGGGGGAACAACAAGGACTCAGCTTCCCCCGAGGAAGCGGCACTCTCCCCGCCCAGGATCACCTGCAGGGGCAGGAGAGGCTCAGATGCAAAGGGTTGGGAGAGTTGGGCTTATTCTGGACTCTTTGGAAGGAAAGGGGGAAGCAGGTTATTTGGACACGGAGCAGTCGCCGCATCTTCTAAGTGATTTCCACTAATGTGTGCAGTGTGGTTTTTATGATATTGTGGAAAATAAATCTGCAGACTTTTTATGCCAAAAAACAAAGCAAAGACTCATTCTACACATTTCTGGGGGGTAAGGGGGAATGAGCTATTGCTATGTGATGGGTCCAAAATGGACAAATGCACGGGTTATAGCTTTCAGCAGCAGCAAGTTCGATCTTTGCCAGCATGATCGCCGCCTGGGGCATGATGCAGACAGGTGCCCCATGGAGCACACAACACCTGGCTTAACAGAGGGCCCATCTCTGAAGATTCCATCCCCAAAATATCTGCCCCACAGACGGTAGCTGCTACAGCCTTTCCACCAAAGACTCTCAAGGTGCGAGGCCAGACGTGTCCGCCATCTTCCTCCTTTCACTAGTTGTACCATTTATATGTTATGTTATTGTGATTTATACCATGCAGCACTGGCATTTTCATGATCTCTAAGCACTATGCGGGATCTGAAAAAGAAAAAAGGAAGGGTGGCTTTGCTAGTGGGGGGAGAGAGAGAGCGCAAGAATGCTTTGCTGTTCTATTGATAGTTTCACTCCAGAAAAAACAGCCACTGTGTGTGGGTTTGCTTATGGGTAGTATGTGTCGGGGGGAGTTTGGGCATTTGACTTCCAATAGGGGGGGTTGTGTGCCTGTGAGGTAAGGTAGATTGACCATGCTGCGATTGTGTGAGTTATCGGGGGAGATGTGTAGTTCTGCTGTTTCGTGTTAGTGTGGGTGTTGCAGTGGCCATGTGTTTTTGTGTCTTATTTGATTGGCGTGTGGTGTATCTTCAGGAGTATGGAAAGTTTTAGCAGGGTTGGGGTGATGCGCGTGCCACCGTTGTGCAGATTGTTTGGTGGTTAAACTTAAATCCATTGTGTAGTGGTTAACAGTAGTGGTCTCTCTTTTACTGGTAGGTCAATATGTTTGGTCTGCTTAATCTTGGAATCCCCACGGGACCCGGTGCTTTGTGGTGTCTCTTTTTTAATGAACACTGCATGCTTCCCTTGCACCCTGATTTGGCATTTTAGGGTGTCAAATCAAAGACCCATGTTTTTACTGCTTTCTTGAAAGTCAGGTGTTCCTCTGTTCTGTATATTTCCTTGGAAGTGAATTCCAGAGTTTCGTTAATATGTGTGAAAAAGCTGTTCCATCATACTTCATTTTTTAATATTGTTTGGTTTAAAGACGTGTGCCATTGCTAGATCTCAGGGTTCTTTTTGGTCTATAGACGGAGATGTTTCTTTCAGGAATTCTGCTCATTATCCATGAGTTCCTCTGTGGACAATGTAGAGTCCTTTTCTTGACTGGTGGTCAGTGTATTGATCTTAGTGCCAGTGTAATGTGCTCTCTGTTGCAGCGTCTGAGGGGGAGTCTTGCTGCTGCATTCTGTATCCATTGCCATTTTCTGGTAAGGTAATCTGGCATACTAAGGTAGATGCTGTTGGCATTCTTGACATGATGAGAGAGGAGAGGTGATGGCAAGTATTCTGTGTGGGAAGGTGAGAAATGGTAATGTCTGCTTCATGGTGCATACATGGAAGAAGCATTTCTTCACTAATGTGCTGACTTGGGGTTCAAGTGTTAAGTCATTGTCTATCTAGTTTGGCTGCTTCTGGTATGTTTCCCATATCAATAGACCATGGTACATGATGTTGTGCACAGAGGTTATTGGCGGTGATCATGATTTTAGTTTTGTCCGGGTTGAATTTGAGCTGTTGCTACTCATCCAGCCCATTTATTTGTGAGAGGCAGTTGACAATGGTTTGACCCATGTCCTTGCGGCTATTGATTTTATAGATGATTTGATTATCATATGCGCAGTTGTTTTTTCCCCGAAATCCATCATGCACCATACCTGTTCAATCTCCTCATTGAAAAAGGATGCACTTTCTGCAGATTTTAGCATGTATTTCCAAACATGTGATTGCTCTGAAAGATGTTGGATCACTCAATGTTTGTAAATCAGAACAATAGTACCTCTTTTCCAGGTTTTAGGAACTGACACTCCTTCACTGAGGTGACTCTCAACACTCTTGTTAATATAGGTGTGCATCGTTCAACTGGAGCTTTACAAAATATAATACTCAAATCATTACTTCCTACTGCTTCCCTATTCTGTATGTGTCTGATGATATCTATTATTTCAACCACACTTGGTTTAACATTACCATTCAAAGTCCATCTTCACAAATCTGATGAATCTGAAGTGGAAGGTGGATAGCACAGCGCCTGGAAGAATATAGCAAAGTAGGTGACCCAGTCCTGCACAAGGACCTTAGGGTGGATAGGCACTTCATCTGGCTTTATTCCAGTTGCCAGCAATGCCCAAAACAAGCTGGCTTTATATCTAGCAAATGTGTGAGGAATTCGACCATCCACACGGTGGGTGTGCACTCTTATGGGCTTTTATGACATTTTAAATTAAATTGAATGATGGTAGATCAACTTCCAGAAAATGTGCAGGGCTAATCCGCACACATTTTCTTTGCTCACCGCACACCATCAACATAGACCTGTGTACTCTGGGTGGAAACAGCCTACAGGTGCCATCCCCCTGTCATATTTAGTTGGAATATTACAGCCAAGAGTACATCAAGGCATCTCAGATGGGGGAAGGCAAAACCTTCCTCCTGCCATGGCCAGCCTAATTAACTATCAAAGTCTCAATGGATCCACCCTGTCCATTTGTTTACCCTATGCAGATGGTGGCAACAATTAACATAATGAACATCTGAATAGAGTATACTTCAAATAGGTCCTCGTGGGGCCTGGCTGCTGAGTTTTAACAAAATAGACAGGAAACCCATACACCCCTTTCATGTTCACTGTGTAAACCTGAAGCCAGTTCTGGCTCTCAGTACAAAGGGCAGTGTAATGTGTGGGACTATGTGTTTACAGTATCCAACCCCTGCAGGGGGACCCGATTCAGAAGGTACAGGTATGCGGATTGATGGAGACAGAAAGTTTGTTCTCACCGTAGCTTCAACTGAGACCTGCCGCTTTAATCATGAACCACAGAAAGCTCAATTAACCAGAGATACCCTTTAATCCAGAACAGACAGGAAGATGGGTGGGACTTAGTATTACATATTTTCTCCCCTTTACCTTTCAGTTGCAAAGCACTCTGGTTATGACCTCATGCATTCAGCAGATTGTTGTGGGGACACAGGATAGGCTTAGCCTACACCAATCACTGTGGGCAGTTGGCTTTAAAAGAGGGCTGAGCCCCTCTTTTGGTGAGATCATCTGAACACTTTGTAAGGAATAACAAGAATAACTCATGTGAAACCTGGCTGACAGTGCATTCTGCCTTACAGCTTCTACCAGTGAAAGAAGGTCAGGATTTCCAAAGAGGGAAGCAATATCCCTCCCTTAACCTCTCCCAGGGAACAGAGGGAGATACTGAATCCAGAGGACGCTCCAACAGCTCCAGAACCGGTACCCAGCCAGAACACTGCATGCCCAGCTAGGCTCTACAAGCAAGCTTTCCAGGTGGGAAGTGCCAGAGAGGCTCTAAACGATACTAAGGACAAGGCCGTTGCCTGCAACACTCTCCTCAGCTTTGGGCTGGACGCCTTAAAGGACGACACACGCCCAGTGAAGAAGCTTTTAGGACTGCATCGACAAGCATCAATCAGCGTCTGCCTCAAAGGACATTTTTGAGCCACTCGAGTCCCTTGAGCTGCAACTGACTGCACTACTGACTGTTATGTTGCAGTCGTTAACAGCATCAGAGACGCCTCGACTAGTGCTTCAGACCATTCAACCAGCACTGACACCACAATTCCTGACCCTGAGCCACTGTGTAGGCCAGCCTGTAGCCATCCATTCAACCTCGCTCACCGAACTGCCTTCCGTCCGATACCTGCAGCAGTCTTGCATCTTGAACTCTGTTGCAGAAGCTTCAAAGCACCCTGAAACAGATTTGACCCTGTCGAGCACCAAGAGCCTCTACAAGAACAAGGTACATTGTGGTTCTGTCCCCCTGGTCCTTCGCCATAGGGCCCTAGTGAAATTTGTATGACCCATTACTACCTTTGTGCTGAAGCCAAGTATCCTTGAACTATTGTGATTAATTACTTTACCGACTAGCCTCCTGTTAGTATCCAGAGTGCATCCCTTTTTCCTTCTAGGAAACTGTCTGTCTGCATTTCTTTACAGAGTGGGTTGTATTTTGTAGTGTGCTAGCTGTCTGTTGTGATAATTATAAAGTAGATATTTGTATACAACCTTGACTGGACAGTCCCTTTTACCATTGGGTAATAATTGTATTTTCGCTGTGTTGTGACTAACCAACGAGCTATGGCCTTGCAGAGATGAGCCTGCCATTCTGTCCACGTTACCAACATTGGACAAGGAGGTTTATAATTTGCTTTTGTTTCCAATATGTTTGGATCCCTTCTGGTGCACTAGAGGTGTGGGGCTGATTGATGGTTTAGAAACCGATGTTCATCCCTGGACCACTGGTGCCCTGGAAGTTGATTTGTCACATTGGTGGCAAGCGGTCGGGTTTAGTTGGAGTCTTGCACACAGCTTAGTCACCCAACGCAAAAAAGTACTGTTGCACGCAACATTAAACACTGCTAGGTATCTGTAATAATCATGGATCTTGAAATAGAGGCTGTAAAAGGCATGACCAAGGATGTCCTGCATGTCCTATGTCCAGAGAGGAGACTTTTCCGCAGCACTATGGTTAATAAACCTGAGCTGATGACAATCCTCCAAGCTTGGGTAGAAGCAAGGGTGGTTGTGTAAAGGACCCGAGGGGACGGATTAGGCCCTGTGTACCCGAACAGAAAATACCTTTGGGAGTGGGAAGTGGAAGATGACGAAGAAGACCGCATGAGCAGTGTTTCTCGTCAACCATCCCGCTGGGGGGCAAGCTTGGTTTCTCAACACTCTAGAGTGTCAATAAGATAATGGGCTAATGCCGCATCCCACAGGTTCCAGACCTCAGCACAGTCTCTAAGTGGCCCATTATTTGTTCTGGCTGTTAACGAGAGAGCGGCTAGAAAGCTCCTGCTCGAGGAGAGGAGACTAGCGCTAGAGGAACAGAAACAGCGGGACAAGGTCACCATAGAGTGGGACAGGACCGCCAAAGAGTTACAAAAGCTGACACTTGAAGAGAAGAAGGAGGCCAACAGACCCACCTCTACCGAAAGCATCAGTAGTGGCTCAAACCAGAGTGTCTGGGATAAGCCGAGGTGGCAAATCCCCAACGACTTAGTGCAGGCTTAAGAAGTGGTCAAGGTTATTTTTGACTGGTTTGAAGATCTTGAGCTGGCTTTTCAGCTATAGGAGGTGGACGAGGTACTGCGGGATGCAGCACTGATGAGTCGCTTACCAACAGCAGCAAATGATGCAATTCTTCAGCTAACTCCTGAGGAAAGACCTATTTATGAAAGCTTGAAGGTGGACCTCCTCAGTAAATTCTGTAAAATCCTAGAACAGTATCTCAAGAGCTTCAGAGAGTTGGAAAGAAAAGTGGGCATACATTTGAAGCATTCACACACTTGTTGAAATATCTGAGTGGGTGGGTGGGTGGCTGGTAACAAAGTTGACACATTTAAAGGGATGTACAATCTGATTGCGTGTGAGCATGTATTGAAGAATTGTGAGGTTGACCTGCACCAGCATCTTGTGGATAACACTATCACAGACCCCAGGGAGCTTGCGAAGGCTGCCAACAATTTTGTGAGTACTCGGCTCAAGAAAAAGGCTCAGGTGAGCACAACCAAACCAAAAGAGAAATCTGCGGACAAACAAGTAAACAAGGATGTGAAGGACAAATGTCCAACCCACTCCTCTACGAAGTCAGGTCCCCAAAAGAATGAAGGGAAATCCCAAAACTCTAGTTCCGCTGCACATTGAAAAGAAGAGCACAGGCAATCCTAACACTGGGACACCGGCGTTCTCACCACCCAAAGGTATTTTCCAGTGTAAGAAGCTGGGCAATAGGAAAGGGGATCCTGCTTACAAGGGCTTACCCAAGCAAGCCATAGTGAATGTTGGTCTTGTGGAAGAGGCCATCATTAGTGTGGGCCTCCTAGAGGATGACTTCCCAATAGGCCAAGCAGTGGCTGAAAGTGGATTTGTTAAACTGAGTGGGAACAGTACCGTGCCTCCAGAAGAGATCCCAGTTCCCAATAATACTCAACTCTATTTCGAACATGTGTATATCAATGGACACAAAACTCCACCACTCCTAAATTATCCTTTCTTTTTAAACTGTTGGCATCCCAGCATTGCCCCTTCTCATCAGTTTTTGAATTGTCCAGGTCAGAGGGGTCAATTAGATCACTCTGCGATTGGTTCCCCGGATAATGTTTTACGCTTTCCTTTTTGACGATATCTGTAACCATAGGTGACCACATCCATTTATTTTGCCTATTTCACTTGCCACATCACAAGTAAATTTAAGATGGCCCCCATAATTGCCATTAGATGTTTATCCTTACAAGTATTATAGGACATTCATCTAGCTCTAACAAGAAAAAACATAATTTGAAATAGGCAGGTTCAGAGCTGGATGACATTTCAGCTCTGGAGACTTCAACTACAGCTCTGCCTGAACACTGGGGACTATGCAAAAAAGTCTTGTAACCTCTCTGCGAATCTGCTATCAGTGTCTGGTATCATCTGCATGTTAGCATCACTGGGTCCTGGTGCTGTCCTAGGGTCCTTTGTGGTATCTTGTGTGCTGAGGTGCCCTGGACTCCTCCAGACTGTTATCCATCTGACATGCTAGTGCCTTCGGCCATCAAACCCATTACCAGGCATTGTAATTCTTGTCTGTCACATCCTTGCCTTTCTGTACAATGAAACATTGCTTGTGATGAATCACACATCTCTTTCTGCTGTCACCCGTGTGCCTTTCACTACCACCATCGGGTATGGACGCCAGTCACGTGGCAGTCCCAGTTAGCCACTCTTTCGTTATTCCGTACCAACACTAGATGTCTGTGGCTTGTTTATGGTAGTACTGCTTCACATCAGGCTGCTGATGTGTCATCTCCTCACTTTCTCGTCTCATCATGAAGGCACACTGTTGGAAGTGATGTCATTTTAGAGTTGTTAGGCATATGAGGGCCTCATTATGGGCCCAGCGATAACGCTGGAGGTGCTATCGGCGGGTTGCCGCCAGACCCGTAAAAATGTACCGGCGCCTGACTTCCGGTTGCCACTGGTTCATTATGATAAGACACAGCAGGTGTCCGCAGTCTCTGTGGAACACTCCCGTCCCTCGCGCACCCTCTGTATATAGAACAAACACCCAAGTATTTATAATATTTTATCACAAAATTCTTGCCTCACATCATTTTACCTGTGTGGTATTATTTTTCTTTATATATAAGTATTGAATTCTTTTTAGACAGAAATTTAAAAAGACAACATTTGTGAACAATATGGTATAGAGTGTTTACAATTTTCAAAAATTCATAAGTTATAAACAATTCCCTTCATTGTTTAACTTAAATTCTGTTTCAGCAGAGGATGGCATATATTAATTCTTGCTCAACGCGTTTTGGGAATTCTTTCCCTTCTTCAGGAGCTGCTAGATCCTTTCTATCGTTATGCTTCTTTCATTTCTATAATTAATTAAATCGAAAATCATATTTTAGTGACTAGATTCATATATCTTCAGTATATCTGTCATATTTATTTTGGGTTTAGTAATCACCTGGATGATGCTCAATAAATGCAAATTCCAATCAAGATAAACGTGTTGTTCCATTTAGTCTGATTTGGACTTGTATTCCAATGCAATATCTTTCAGCCTGTGGGAATAACAATATGTGGGATTCTGTTATAAATGGAATACCGCTAAAAAGCCATTTACAATTAGAATTTATTAAACAGATTAGCTAAAAATGTGCTAAAAATGAATTAAAATCATAAGGAAAGTGTTTGCCTCATACCTATCACAACTTGGTCCTTACACAATCTTTTCTTATAATTGATGTTGCTTTCATCAGTATACAATGGTGTCGTAAGCACAAAAAGTTGAAATTGTACAACATATTGTGCTAATAAAATGTTGTAGATTACTTCGAAATATTGCTGATACTTTTAACGCATTGGGCAAGAATTAATATATGCCATCCTCTGCTGAAACTGAATTTAAATTAAACAATGAGGGAATTGTTTATAACTTATTAATTTTTAAAAATTGTAAACCATATCGTTCACAAGTTTTGTATTTTTGAATTTCTGTCTAAAAAATGTTCTATGCTTACATATAAAGAAAAATAATACTACACAGGTAAAATGAAGTGAGTCAAGAATTTTCTGATAAAATATTATAAATACTTGGTTGTTTGTTCAACATACAGAGGGTGTGCGAGGGGCGGGAGTGTTCCACAGAGACTGTGGACACCTGCGGTGTCTTATTATTTTACACCACCTAGTGTCAGGGTTGGTTTATCTCCCTTGCACCCTCCTACCAATCTTAAAAAACTAGTAATCACTACAATAATCAAAGTGTGCTCCCAGGTACAAGGCAAATTGGTATACTGGTTCATTACGAGTCCGTCGGCCGGGTGCAGGCGATTGGGACACGGAAGCACCGGCAACATTGTTAATGGTGCCGGTGCTTCCTGTGGTGGCTTTGCTTACCGTGACCGCTGCGCCTGGCAGCGTCAGACCTGTTCGGCTCCGGCAGGCAAACCCATAGTTTGCTGGTCCAGAAACAGGGGTACCGGTGAGCTTACCGGCGCCCTTTTTTCTGTACTGGCAATTGTGGCATGAGGCCCAAAGTATTTCTTTGTGCAGCTGTGTCTTCCAGGTCCAGTGGTAGATGTTTTCTGAAACCGGGTGTGTGCAGGACACCCACAGGAGTTGTGTGACTGCCAGGCCATGAGGCTGGTTGTTTGCTGGGACATTCCAAAGCCTCTTCTTCAGAGTCTGATGAGACTCTTGATTTCACTGTTCGCCTGAAGCCCAATGCAGCAGAGCACATAAATGCCCCCCCAAGAGAATCCACAGATGGCACAGTCCCCACTGCAGGTCTGTGTGGTGTTTAATGGGACACTTGACAAAGTGCATTTTTGCCATCACTTTCCCAAGGCCATCCATTCCTGGAAACCGACTTTTTACCATAGAAAATCCTTGATTCTCTTCATGTGTGACTTCAATCCACTGTTGCCACTATCTGTGTGGTGCCACGATGCATGTACACTTGAGCCAAAGGCCTTCTGGTATGCCCGACCATACTCTGCCAATTTGTGGCAGGGCATTGAGTATGCTTCTAGCATGAGGTATGAATTCTGGCAATCTATAGAGTAGCTGGTAGCAAGAGTTCTACAATGTTGCCTCCAACGCCAGATGAATCTAGTATTCTTGTCCATTTTCATATACTATCTGTTAGAGGGTGAGGGACCTTAGGAGAACATAGAACACTTCAAAGTCAATGCGCAGTCCGGTTCTGCAGAATCCATTTTTGCAGGTGCTGATGCCGGTGCTTGTGGATGCCCTGAAAAGTAGTCTACTGGGTTCCGCGTGCTAGAGCTGCACTCCACCGGATACTGATGAAGTTAAATCTGAAGCATCCGTTCCACGATCTTCGTTGGTGCCTTGAACAAAGCGTTGATGAAGATTTGGGTTGCAGGTCCAGGACTGCGAGGCGGCGGTGAGGGCTTTACGTACTGTGCTGAGATGGTTAAAGTTGGTTGACATCTTTGATCAAGCAGTGAAACAGAAGACAGAACACTGAAAAAAACAAATGATTAAATTCTAAGAAGGAACTACTATTCGTCCCACTTGGTGGCCATTTTGGTGGCAATAGTATTCAGTCCCCTTCTGCTGATCCAACATGATGCCTGAGTACAGTCAGTGAAGTGGATCTTCCTGTGGAATAAATTCAGTAGCACACATTTACCATAGTTGACTGTTGACTTCCTCCTCATCTGGGACTACACAGCTATCCCTTCTCTCAGTCGCCCCATTTCCTGTTGTAATGCACCATCACATCTTAATCCCCCCCCTGTTTGTCATCACGCCACCTTTCTCTTTGGGATCCCATGCTTACATTGTGTGACTCCCCGGCTCCTCTCTTCATCCCTCTCCCAACCAAGACCTGTTCTTCACACCCACAACCACTTCTTCCCAGACTTGGAGCTCCCTCTTTACTCTGCACAAAGAAGCCCCTGGGACCCTATGGGGACTTCAACCTTCCAAAAGTCTCTTTTGTCTCCTGCCTTAACCTTGACTCTATTCTCTGAGACCACTCTCTGCCCCCCCGCTACAAACCAAAACATTTCCATCATACCTCCCTACATCTCAGCTTCCTGCTATTAGTCCTCAACTCGTCAGTGCTCTCTGGTGACCCTTGCACATCCAACCACTCCCTTCTGTGCTTTAATATTTCTGCCCACATCCTCCTCTAACGCGTGCCCTTCTTCCCCACTAACTAAACACTATTTCAATGCTGTCTCCCTGCCTCTCTTCCTTGCCGAGGTCAGCTCCCCTCTCCCACCCTCTCTCCTCCTCAGGATTCCTCTTGCCCTCAACCCCAGCTATCCTCTGGGGCTTTCCAATTCAAGACGACTATGTTGGCACCAACCATATGCACCACTGGTGTAAGTCCACCCACACATCCTTTCATTTCTTGCAACGCACTAGGGCTCCCTTTTCCCTCTCACTGCTGCCCTGGGATACTGCAGAGTCCAAGTCCTCTACCCACCATAGCTTGCCTCTCTGCTCAGATCCTCTGAAAGTGCCCACTGCCCTTCAGGACAAGACATGACTTCAACTCCAGACATGGCTCCATCTCGTCCTCCCACTCCACAAACAACTTTGCCCTTGACTTCTTCCCCAAGATCTCTGGGGTCAGAGACACCATCACTGCCTTTAATCTCTCCCCTACTGTCACCCTTTTCTCCACAGCCCTTCATCCATGCTTTATCCCCTCGTGACTGATTGCTCTCCACCGTCCAGTCAGCCAATCCATCCTGGGCTCCTATGGATCCCCTTACATTGCAAACTGTCAAGAAACCTGTCCCTCTGAGATGCTATTGCCCTTCCACCCTCTTTCACCTCTCCCTTAACTATGGGTCCTTAACTCACCACTTCAAAATAGCTACTCTGTTATGCTTCCTAATAAAGCCTAGGGCTCAACCCAGCCAACTTTGGCCTTTCTACCTCCTCTTGCAGTCCTCCAAGGTTCTGGACTTTTCAACCGAATCACCACCATGGCAAAACGCCTGCTTGTGTGGCTGCTCCTCCTCTATCTCATGAAACTCAAAGGCCTCCGATCCTACTGCTCTGAGAGTGGGGTACCATAAGGCGTGGTGCTTGGACCATTGGTCTTTCGCCTCTGCGCCTCCTCTGCTCATCTTCTCCTCTGGGTTCTCCGAGTGACCATCAGATGTTCTTCTCCTTTTCCTGCTCTACCCTGCCATATCCACACATATTTCTGTATCTCTTCTATTCGACATTGGATGCCACATTGCTGTCTCTTTCATTGGCAAACGTATATAACACCCGCTATAGCCACACCCTCATATCATTTCCCCCTCACCCCATCACTCCTAACCCCAAAGGCTCACAGCCTGGTGGTCTTCTTTGACAGTATACTTGAGCTTCACCACTTCATGCCTTCCACTGCAACAAGACTGAACCTAAAGACCATTAGGGTGATTCACCCCAGGTCACCCACTACTCTGAAACAATAACCTCCCCAAGTCTACCCCACCTCTGCCGACCAGCTACATGTTGGCTGGATCTTGATGCACCATCGATCCCTCTTCAAACGTCTTCTCTAAGGGCCTGATTCATGGAATTTTTTGCACGGTTCAAAGTGACTGCCGACACATAGAACTGTACACAGTGTATTTTTTCAGTGCAAAGTCATTATGATCTGCAAAAATGACTATGCACTTACTTTGCACGGAATAAATACACTTTGCACAGTTCCATGAATCAGAGTTTGTGTCGGCAGTGCAAAGTCACTTTGAACCTTACAAACAATTCCAGAATCTGGCCCTTAGTCTTCATATCTAGCTGGATTTCCTAATATAGATACCTCTATTTCCAAATATGCCACGATGGAGAGACCGGGAGACACATAGATAAAGAGAAACAGAGTCAGAGGGCCTCATTACGACTGTGCCGGTCCGGAAACACTGGTGCCGGTAAGCCTACCGGCACAGTACGACTCTGCGGGCGAGTGCCGTCCCACCTGCCAGGGTCAGACTTGGTGGGCAGCAAAGCACCCGCCCGCAGAGTTTTACAGAAGCACTGGCAGCGTTGCTAACAATGCCTGTGCTTCCGTGTTCTCCATTCCCATTGTGTTCTATTGGACGCCTGACTTCCCGGCAGCCGGACTCGAAATAGCCCGGAGGTACCAGGAGGTCAAGCATTGGTAATTCATTACGGGTCAGGTGGCAACCTGCCGGTTTTACTGGCATGGTTACCGTCAGACCCACAATGAGGCCCAAAGAGTCAGGGTGTGGCACAGACAGGGAGAACAAAACAGGGAGACAGAAATAGCCAGAGAGAGGAACACAGCGAGTGATATAACGACAGAGAGACAGAAATTAAGAGACAGAGAGAGAGTAAGAGAGAGAGAGAAGGATGGAGAAGCCCCTGTTATTTTCTTTTCTTTTTTTTCTGGCCCGGCGTGCCTAGTATTATACATACTCCGGGCTAGCAACAGACCTACAGATGTCACCTGACCAACCAGCCCTGCTCGGGCAAAAGTGCACTCTTCCCTCGCCCGGAGCAGGGAAAACTTCCAGGGATAGCACCCCACCTTCCCAGTACACCTGCTCAGGTGGGGCGTGCTTAGCAACCTGCAAATGAAAGATGTTAATACAGGAAATGGGCCACAATGCTGGGATCCAGATTTTAATAAGGCACAGTACATCAGTGGGAGGTTTTAGTGTCCTTACAGACTTAAATATAAAAACAAATCACTTCTCTGCTACCAGTTCCCATGAGAGTGCACCCCTTTCATGTTGCCCATTCCCTCGCCGAACTAAAGACAAGGTAGAAGATACCATGGAACACAGCCCTCCATCATATGAACTTTAGTCAAGTTCCCAATTGAACATACCCTGGGCTTCACACTCCCATGCCAACCCTTCCATGAGCTCCCTACACACATTTCCTGTATTTCCCCTTTTTTTTCCAAAAATAAACTTGGCAGCTGCAGACTGCCCTTACTTGGACTGAACTTTCAGTCCCTCATGTCAGTCACTTGTCAGTCCCAGTCACAAAAACATATCAATAGTGCAGAGTACCTTTTAGTTGCAGCACTTGCACTGGGATGCTCCCTCCCAAAGTTCATCTCTAAAATCCCTGTTTTGGCGTGGGTGGCTACCATGGGTACACATACGGTGGTGCTCCTGTGCTTCATGGGGCTGTGGAAGCCCTTGTTTCCTCTGTGGTAACACAGCTTTCATTGTAGAGGGCTTTGGGTGGTGTTTATTTTCCTTTGTGGCAGTGGTTTCTAGCTAATGTGGCTTGATAAGCCTTTTTCCCCTGTGGTGGCACTGGCAGGGACATTATCAGGGCTTAGGGAGTTCTTTCTTTTATTTCATTACTTTTCCTCCGTGGCGGTGGTTTCAACTTTAATAGAGCTCTGGCAGCCCTGAATGTTTCTTTTGTGCTTATGAGCCCATGCTCTCCCAGCTGAGAAACTCAGGGGTTCAATTTCCTTTATGGCGGCGGTTTCCATTTATTTCCTGCTTTTGGGCCTTAGGGGTCCTTCCGGTTTCCGTCGTGGCAGTGTGTACACTCTGTCGTAGGGCTGGGATCCCTCTGTTTACTTTCCTCCATGACACTGCTTAAGTGGGAAGAGTCTTTGTTGGACTCCGCCCAGGCCCGCCTACCTGGGCGGAGTCTTATCGCTCGCTGTGCGCAATAGCGTTGAGCCCCCACAGCATAGAATGTTGCAGCCAGGGCTGCGGGTATGTCTTTCTTTCTCTGCACTCCCCGTCTGGCTGCGGGGAGATCGGATTGCCTGCAGGGCCCCCGGCGGTGCTGGCACTAGCACTGGTCCTGCCAGGGTCTTCTTTTCTTCACCGCCTGCCCTGTCTGGCCATGGGGTGGGAGGGCTTCCAGGCACAGCCATACTCTTCACGGGACGCATGCGCGGGGCAGCCCGGGACTTCCCTCACATTTGGGCCACCCGGACTGCCCCCCGGGCAGCCTGTAGCCACCAGGCTCCGGTTCGGGATGTGGTAACACACGGCCCAGGGCTTTCTATTCCCCCGGGCTGCCCCCCGCCCACATGCAGCCCCGGGATTTACTTCTCTTCTGGTCTGCCCGGGTTGGCCACCGGGCAGGCCACTGCCTCCCAGGCCATGCTCTGTCTCCGGGACCTCCCGGAGCCAAACACCTCCATTGCCTCCCCGAGGCTGCACCCCACATGAGGCATGTGCTTCATCAGCACGCTGAGCTGCAGATGGCAGACGCGGCCCGGCTCACAAGAAAATTCCTTGGGGGGCGGAGGAGGGGTTCTCGAGGCCGGGACACCCCCAGGGACAGCAACTCTTCTTTTCTTCCTTTTCTGTACTTTCTCCTCCTGCTTTCTCTTTCTATATCCTTATTTCAACCGTCTCTTTCAACTGTCACCTCTAAAGTTTTTTTTCCCTTCTCCCAAACGTTTTCCAGGTAAGTCCATTGTTGTGGGCAGGGGAGACCTGCTCATTGTCCCACAGTCCAGTGCTGCAGCTGTCCCCCATGGTGGGGAACGTGGTACAGTCAGGTAAGTAAGTGCATGTCAAACCCCTTATGATAATAGCTATTAAACCCTTTCTTGTATTTTTTTCTGTTTTGCTTCCCATAACCCCATACCCCCTAGGGGCCCCTTTGGGGCCGGGGGTTACAGAAGGACAGACCAAGAGTGAAAAAGACTGAGAGGCCGAGACAGAGACAGAAATAGAGAGAGGTAGACAGAGAGGGAGTGAGAGAAAGTCTTGGAGAGGTCAGAAAGGGTGAACAACAAAGGGACATATAAATAGACAGAGAGAGAGGAACAGAGCGAGAGACAAAGAGGCAGAGACAGAAATAACGTGAGAGACCGAGAGATAGACACAGAAAGGCACAGGCAGAGGAACTGGGACAGATGGGAAAGTTTTGAAAGTGAGGCTGAGAGATGGGGAGAGATACAGAGAGACACGTAGCGACAACGAGAGATGCACAAAAACAGAGGCAGCGAAACAAGTTTACTTTCACAACCTAGAAAAGCGAAGATGTCTTCATTTAAGGCATTTCTAGTGACTAGATCGACATTTGGCACGGCGGGTAAAACGGGTTAATGAATCACAAGTTATACAGGAAGAGCTCTTACCTTTATACTATAGGAGGGCGCTTCTGATATTTTGCTAAAAAAGTGCGTTTCTGCCTGAAATATTCCAAACCATATATCTATGTTTACATATTGTAGCTTGGATGAAATCGCACCAGAAAGATCAAAGCCCGTGCTGCTTCGTTATGATGGAAATGTCGGTTCTCTAAATTATATTTGTTGCAGTAATTATGTAGATCTGCAATACTCCAGGCGGCCAGCAAGTGGCAGTGTCTTCTTGTAGAGGCACTTTAGGAACGGCGTAGGCCGTAGGGCCTATCAGCGTATAACCAAGGACTGACACGGCAGCGTGAACATCATGGACGCAGCAGCTAATCCAGTGCATGCCACCTGCATCAGCAGTGGGAGGGCGAGGGGTGGGCAAGGGTGTGTGCAAGCATGCCTGGCAGAGTCAATCGAGCATTGCATTTCTGATGCCTGGAACGGCCTCTAGGTATAGCCCTTTTGTGAAGAAAGCAAGACCTCCTTAAGGGGTGGCTGTTTTGATCATGGGTGTGGCCAGTACCTTGTTCCCGGTGAATTACCTACATGGAGAGAAGCCATGCAGACACCGACCACTCACCCCAAATGTGTGACGTTGTTTGTAGGGGTAACTACTGTTTTGACAACATTGGCGCTTGTCAGTTACACAGCAGTTGGCGAATTTACAGGTTCGGGAAAAATTGCACACAGTCCAAAATGAGGGCTAGGCATCACCCCCTTCGGACCCCTGCCCCCCATGTATGTTAGGGGCTGATCCACATCAGCGTCCTTAGAGACGGGCATAGGGGGGGCAATTGCCCCGCCCCCCCTATTGGTTCTTTGTCAGCCCCCCACCCCCCACTTAGTGGCCTGCCCCACTCTGGCAAATAAATCTTTCCAGGAGCTGTAGTGGTGCTCCTTCGTCCACTCGCGCGTTTGCAGGTTCTATTTGCCAAGCTTGTGCTCTTTCTTCTAGCCTGAAAGGGGCATCACGCGAATTAATGTGCTATGAATATCACTGGGGTGGGGGCCATCACTGTTAAAAGCAGGCTTTCTACATGCTGAGCAGACTATTGTTTTCTAAATGTGCATCTTACACGTGTCTAGAGGAAAAAAAAAATAAACAAGACGTTTCAAAACTGAAAAACGCTCTTAAACCTACATTCACTAGTTTTCTTTAAAATGTGTTAATTTTTTTGTAAGGCTACCGCACAAATACCCTGTGATTTGTGTACCCCATCCTTTGTGTTTTTTCTAAAGCTGTTATATGCTTGTCAACCTGCTCAATCACAAATCAATACTTGTATTGTGCTGACACCAGATTTTTTAGGAAATTCAACTGTGGTGAAGTGGGAGAATTGGACAATACCCTCCCGCCAATCTCATCCAGACCATGGCCTACAGCAAGGTTGTCCAACATACGGCCCGCGGACCACAATGCAGCCCTCCAAGCCATTTCATGTGGCCCGCGAGGCTGTACAGAAAACATTGAAATAATAAAGAAATAAACCGGGCCGTGGCGGAGGACTGTTACTGCCTCTGGTGCCTCCTAAAAGGGGGGGGGGGAGGGCAAGAGGCAGTAACAGGCCACGGCCCGGTTTATTTATTTATTTGCCCAATTTTTGTTGGGTCCATAGACCCGATAATTTATTTCTGCAATGGTGGTCGAACCAACATTGACATTGTGAGGGAGGGGGGAGGAATTGTAATAAGGGCGGCGGGAGGTGTTTTTACAGTGTGTTGCAAAGATTTGATTAACAAGTGTTGACAGACGAGTGAGCGGTAGCGGGATAGGCACGAGGGCCATCTTCTACCGCATCACAGAAGCAGGGTGGGTGGAGCCAGAAGGCACCACGTGCGGTTGCTCGAAGGCACTGATTTGTCTAGATCGTGAACACCTGTAGGGAAGGGGTGTGGCTCTCCTATGAATTGGCGTTTTAGATCAATGAGTGGATGAGGATTCCTTCTAATTGAGTGTTAAAGCTCGTTAGGTAGATGACGTCTTCCCGTTTGAGGTAGCCAGATTGTTGGCAAGTGCGGAAGATAATTGGCTGGTTAAGCTCCCCTGGTGAGGGGCGTATCACACGCGAGGCAACGCAGCGTGTGCAGTCCGATTATAAGAATATTTGTTGAATACCTTGCTCCGGGCGAAGCGAGAGGACAGCTGTGGGGTTGAGGGGGACAGAGAGTAAAACATATTGCGCGCTCCACTAGTGTTATAAAAGGTTCTTACCGGTAGTAGGTTGGTGAAGTCACCCTTAGGGCTTCCATAGGACACCGCGGCCACACCGCGTTGATAAAAGGGGTGGTCAATGAATAAGTATCGGGGAGAGGGCGGTGTAGAAGAGGTGGGGAGGCCGCGCACAGAGAACGCCGGCACCCCTCGATACGGGGAGGGCAAAAAAGGGGAAAGGTGGCCGCGCACAGAGAACGCCGGTCACGTGAGCAAGGTGGTTGAAAAGGGGAGGGAGAGGGTTGAGAAGGGGAAAAGAAAGGTGGGGCTGCTGTACTAGCACGTCACACAGGGCATGCAGCTGCAGGGGGCTCCGTGCGCTGCAGCTGCAGGGGGCCATACAGGTGATATCAAAGAAGAAAAAAAAACACGAGGAAAAACAAGTAGGGGAAAAGAACTGTACATTTGCACTGCCTTACCTTTCAGCGGATTACGGGGCCGGATAATGAAGGTGGTTACTGAAGAAGTTGAAATATAACATATAACATAGCAATGTCTTACGGGTTAGGATCCGGAGGGTGGGGAAACACTCTAACTACCCCCTTCCAACAATCTGTAAGACACTATCACCCCACAAGGAGAAACTTATCAAGTATAGTATAGATTGGACATAAGGAACAGACAACAAAATGACAACACCATGGCCGCCTAATGGCAGCTTCGACCCATACGTCCAACACTCGCTGTTGACGTACATACATAACACATACAAAGGGAAGAAATTAGCTCATCATGTAGAGATGTTCAACTTGTGGAGGATGTTCCAGGGATCCAGGCCAGGAGCAACAGGGATGACTATGGAAGGGGCAACAGAGGAAAAGGGGAGCAAAGAAATAAAGGAGGGTAAGGAGGTGAAGGAAGAAGATGGGGACATGAGCACGGCGAGCAGCAATGCCCCACGTCTGGAGGAGGGCACGAAGGAGGAAGGAGGACTGGTTGCAGTACCAGAAGTAAAGATGGAGAAGGAAAGGACAGACGATATGCCTCTAGCGAAGGTAGTAAAAAAAGAGGAGGGAGGATTGTACCCAGTGACGGAATTAAGAGAAGCCACTAGGCCACAATTAACAGCTGCTGAGGGCTATTCAAACCCCGCGTACAGCCCTCCACCCTACGCCGCTAAGGATAGCTACCAGAGGGGGGCGGCGGCAGCAACTGGTGTGCCAGAGTTCAACACAACACAGGCCAGTACGGGGGGAGGGAAGAAGAGTTGAGAACTAGTTGCAAGCATAGGACCAGATGAGTGGATAGCAGCACATGTACTCCTAAAACTCTGAGGGACACTAACAGAAGCAGAAGAGGACGCGGTGCAGAGAGTGAAAGAGGAGGGAATGGAAAACACACTGACAGGGACTGAGGTGAGTAACACCGAGGAAGGACGGCTGTCACAGGTGGAAGAAGAGATGCTGGAGGAAAGGTTGGCTGAACTAAGAGAAGTACGAAGCAACCTGATTAGACAGTATGAGCAAGAAAAACGGGGGAGAAAGAAGGAAAGAAAGGAGAGTAGGGAGGAGCAGGAGAGGATGAGGGAGAGACTGGAGGAGAGAAAGAAAGAAGCAGAAAGAATGAAAGCGATAGCAGAAAGAGTGTCACGTATGGAGCAGTGGGAAATGAAAAGGAAGGAGGAGGAAAAGGAAAAAGAAATGGAAATGTGAAAAAAAGAAAATATTGTCTGAAAGCACACGGAAGTATGAAGAAGGTAAAGTAATAGAGAGCATATTGAAAAGAGGAGGGGCAAAATGGGGAAGACGGGGAGAAGACAAAAGGATACTGGCGAAGGTAAGTGCCGAAGTAATGGAAGAATTACGCAAAAGGAGAGAGGAAATAGGGGGTGAAACATTGGGAAATGAGGGAAAACAGATGGGGGTTAGGAGAACGGAGAATGAAATAAGAATATACACTCGCCAGGACTCAGAGGTGCCTATAACCTCGGGGGCAACCATTAAAGGAGGAGAACGCAAGGAGGCAAACTTGATCGATTTAAAGACAGTTACAGTGGGGGGAAAACTAACAGACTGGAGATTGTCTTTCCTTGATGAATTTTGTAGCGAGGAGGAAGGATGTTTGGGAAGGAATGGAGGATATGACAACAGGGAAAGCTTAGACAAACTGTACATTACACGGGTAAATTGCGAATCACTCTGGGCAGGCAGGAAAAGGGAGGAGGAAAAGACGAGCGAAGAACGGGTAAGAGAAGTAGCAGGGAGAATGCCACAACCAGTGACACCAACACCACGCCCTCAGACACCCACCCCTGCACACACTCCATATGTCGACAGACTTAGAGATCTCCCGGGCGCAGACAGGAGGAAAGGACGAGCACTCCTGCGGTGAAACAAGAGGGTAACATAAGAGGGAGGAGGAGTGAAGGGGACAACAGAATAGATAACTGTAATGATATAATGATAGGATCACATGACACAGAGGAAGAGGACGCATACACTGACATAGCCCCACGAGCATTAGGGGAAGTGAAGGGGGGAACTTAAAGCCACTTCTTGAAAGGGGAGGGGTCAGACCACAATACATCCCATGGAAGCATGCCGATAAAGAAAACATAAAGTGCAGGCTCCCATCCCTAAGTGGTGGAGCTGGGAAATGGATATATGAGATGGCGAAACATACTGCAGGACAAAAACTAGCGGTAGGGGATGTGAAAGGGCTCCTAATATTAATACTAGGGGATGCTGCAGATGACATCTGGAAAAGGGCAGGCTTCCCAGGGGTCACAATAACAGACACGTCACATGACTATGGCAGGCATTAAGGGTCCAGTACTCAGACACATCAGTCATAGGGGCAATTACGTCACGCAAAATGCGTGAGAATGAAGATCCTGTCGATTGCATCCAGGAGATTCAGGAGAAGTGGCGCTTGGAAACTAGGGAACCGTGGGATAAAACACTAGCCATCTTCTACCACATACTGATACAAGGTCTCCCCCCGAACCAGTGCAGAGACAGCTGAAGAAAATTGTGGGGATGGAGGTAAAGCCTTGGCCAGAAATACAACTAACTATAGTACATCACTGTAGGATGTGGCAGGAAAAGATTAAGCAAAAGGAGGAAGATAGGAAGGCAGAGGAGGCAACATTTGTACAGAGAAAACTATGCTAATACACCATGAAGGAGCATTATTGACAGTGCCTGTGGTAGCAACACCAGCACCTGCTCAGGCCATAGTTGCACAAAGCACGGCACAACAACATGTAGCACAACTTCAGCAGCCAGCACAAATGATAACACAGCAAATACCCCCACCCCCACCATACACGGCAGCCGCAGGGGGGGGATATATGCCAATGGGAAGCGGATATTATAACAGCTACAGAGGAAGGGCGGGGATGATGAGAGGGAGAAGGTAAGGCCGGCATGCACAACAAGGGGGAGGGTTCCGGGGCCACTACTTAAACGGGCAAAAAGGGTATCAGGATAACACAGGGAACTTTCCATGGCAGGCAAGAGAACCATCAACATGTTGGGTTTGTGGAATGGTGGGGCAAAGTCGCGCACATGTAGGATGAGACCCACCCCACCAGCTTGTGGGGAACAGGGGCAACAAGGGCAAATGGGGGAGCAGCAAGTATACCTGCAACAGCAAGGAACACAACAGTGAACCCCACAACAACAAGTGCCACTACAACAACTGCAGCCACATATACAAGTGCAAACACCCTCGCCACAGCAGCAACAGATACAAACGTACATACCACCACAGCAACAAGTGACACAGGTACAAACATAAGCACTACCACACCAAAACGTGATAGTAACACAACAACATCAAGTGCAACCAGTCCAGCAGCTCACACAGATACAGGACAATGCAGTATCAACAACTGATGCACCCCTACAACAGACACAATTGGGGAGGGTGACAATATTGGGGCACAACCCTTATACGCTGGGTGGCCAGTCACTGTACCACGCAATAGGACAGCCCACAGATGTCCTTGATGTGTCCCATCCTATCGGTAACACCTAATAGTGCAGAGGAACCACGCATACAGGTAGTGATAGGTGAAAAACAATTTTCCTTCCTTGTTGACACCGGGGCCACTAGGTCCTGCACAAGGGAAGGTAAATTTAAGATGTCAGGCGAGGCCATGCACACTCAAGGATTTTCTGGGGCTCGAGGGTTGGTTCCCTTTACTGATAACATCTCCTTATCTATAGGTTCATGGGTGCCAGCTTTTGATTTTCACTATGGAGATAGACATTCCCCCACACCAACCCACACCCTGAATATAAGCAAACTACCATCCCAATCCATCCCCTGGTCGAACACATTTTATAACACTTGGTTTGTGTGTGTTTTTTTAAGGAATTACAAAAAGTCATATGATTTACAACCAGTTTGAAATATATAACATCTTAGCAACAGCTACCCTTGGAGCCTTCTACTGTAGGCCATGTCTATGGGTCCCTTAATGTGTTAAAAATCACTGCATTAACAACAGTGCAATTCATGTACATGACTGCAAAGTCAACAATATTTGATCTCCAGCAACTCTGACCCCGTGCATAGATTCATTGACAGTGTACCAGTGGCAGTTTCTCCATAATGGGCAAGGGGCACCCTCCCATGGGCACCCTTGCCCATAGAGGAGGAGCCAGGCCATTGTAAACACTGAGCACTCACAGAGCTGCTTTATGCGGTTGAGGAATCCCTCCTCGGCTGGCTTGAACTGTTAAAGGAAAACCCTGTTTCTGTTTGACAGTTCTGTTCCCCAGCCTTGCATATCCAATGAGCCGTGCAAAGCCGGGGGTGTTTTGCTCCCTCAACATTGTATGGACCATTCGGGATGCTAGTTGAGGAACTGCATGTTTGTATGTACAATGGGAAGCATTAATGTGCCTCCTCACAAACAAAGCGGCGCACTTCGTCATCAGTGCTCCAGCTCTTTCGTGCATGTGCATGAGCCAGGAAGCACTCTTTGCTTCCTGCTTCCTGTTCATGCTACGTGGAAGCTGGAGTGCTGAGAGGACTGGGGCAGAAAGTATGTTCATTTAAATATGTGTATGTATGTGTGTATGCTTCTGATGTGTGTAATGAGTGAGTGTATGATGATGGGTGTATGTGTGAATGAGCAACTGCATGCTGCATGTGAAGGTTGTGTACATGTGTGTGGACATGTGCTTTTACTGGGATGTGGAGCTTATTTTGGCAAAAGGGGGATTGTGCATCAGCCAAAATCAGCTCCGTGTATGAGGTGCTGGGGAGGCCCAGGGGGCAGGCACTGTATTTTTTTTACTGGTCATCTATGATAGATGCCTAGTAAAAAACACCATGCCTACTCCTTGGCCCACCCCCTCCCCATCACCTGGCATGCACACATAAGCGAATTGTTGGGAACCAGAGGGCAGGCATGGCATTTTTTTTACTGGGCATCTATGATAAAGCAAGCATGATGCGTTTTATTATGTGGCTAGACTGGCATTTTAATGCAGCCAGTATAGCCATTTCTTACTGTGGCATGCCTTTTTGAATTGGGCATCTTTGATAAAAAAAAAAACATGCATGGTAGGTGTTATTATATACCTAAACTGGCATTTAAATGCACTTTTAAATGCGCTCAGTCTAGCCATTTCTTTCTTGGGCATGATATGTGGTATTGGGCATCTTTGAAAAAGTAAGCATGATAAGAGTTATGATGTGGCTAGACTAGCATTTTGGTTCAGCCAGTGTAGCCATTTCTTATTGTGCCATGATATTTTGTATTGGTATCTTTGATAAAGCAAGCTAGAATGGCTAAAATTGCATTTTAATGCAGGCAGTTTGGACATATTTTCATACTGTGGTAGTGCATTTCTAATGGTAAAGTAAACTGGAGTATGTTCTTACATGATGATAATGCCATATTTTGGCAGAACAAGCATGGACATGATTTCTAATAGTATCATTACTGGCATTATGTGGAAAGCAAACATGAAAATGTGCTTAAATGGGAATAGTGGCATGTATTGGTGCAGCCAGCATGGAAATGTATGGGTGTAGCCAACGTGAACATGTTTTATACTGGCATATATTGTGTCCGAAAGCAACCTGAAAACGTTTTGGCAAAATGCTCCTCTGCACTGTTGGTGACTTGCATCTATTGGATCTTTCTATGTGTACACCACAAAACCAATTGCAAACTGTTTGGCATTTTACCCAGTTTTTGCACCATTTAAAGCCATTATTGAAAAGACACTTCTCTGGGTGGGAAGTCCCCCACCCCAACAACTCTTAATTGGTTTGGGCTCCCTCGCTATGCTCCGTCACATTGCAATATTTGGGAGAAATATTTATGCCCCTCCAATTAAAGAATTCATCAGTCGCCACTGGGGTGCACAGCCAGAAACTGAAAACTATGAACAATTCTGTGGGCGCAAGGTGGGATTCCTGCAAACATTGCTAAAGAACCAAGGGAGAAGTTGCCTCCTTTGCCTTTGTACTTGGTGCCTATATGTGATATTCTATCTATTAAACAGACTGTCCTTGACTAGCATTTGATAGTGAGGTATGAGGATATCTCTTCTGTTAAACTGAATAAGTACTATTTAAAGCTGAGCCAGAAGTGATTTCTTTTCTGATAAGTACCATCTCGAACTACACATTATTTGAAACTGCAAGGGAGTGATGACTGCTTGAAGTAAAATAATGCAGTCTCTTTCTGACTGCAAAGGCATGTTTCCAACTGTTGAACATGAGTTAACTTTCTAGCCGGTCAAGTGGCACAGCGAGTAGAGCGCCCGCTTTGACACCCGTGCAGAGCCTGTTAACGCAGGTTCGAATCCCGGCGGGGCCAAACTCAGCCTTTCATCCTTCCGAGGTCGATAAATGAGCACCACACACCGTGGGTAATAATAAGCAGCGCTCAGATACCTGAGGGTTTGTAGCGCTATATAAAAGCCTAATTATTATTATTATTATTATTATTATTATTATGATGTATAGATTTATTTTATTGTGTTTTTGGCTTATACAATAAAACGTTCAGAAATACAACTTGTACAGTAAACAAAAAAGAAAATAAGTTGCAATTAAATATTTTGTTAGCATAATGCATAACACTGCATTCATGCTAAAATGCCTCAATTATTTCCAAAATGTCCCGTAAACGATCATTCAGTGCAAGAGTCAATGCCACTGCATTTCCGCACATCAACAGCGACCGAAATAGCTTGTTTGAAGCATGTGGACTTAGAAAGCAGACGCTTACGTCTTCCACAGTAGTACAATATAAAGCTAAATAGTTTGTAGTTTCTGGTATACTTTCATCATTAAGACCTACAGTCTGTAGCTTGCAAGCACTTATCCAATTTTCCAGGGCGCTCCAAGGTGGGAAGTTGATTCAAACGAAAACGAACGTGCATGGAGCGCACTTTTGCACATGGGAATAAGATGATGTATTTTGGCAGATCTCCTCTTTTTCTTGGAAACCAGGCATATTCCTCACGGGTGGAATAAGCATCCGGGAAAACAAGTGTCTTAGCCCAGTCTAACATAATTAGTTTCCTTTATGTGACCACTGGTTTGCCAGACAGCTCTTTGTCAGAAGACCCTCTTGAAATTAAGATAGCAGCCATCCTTCTATTAAAGTTAGATGTAGATATAGCCGAACCATGCGTTGTGTCAACATGTAAATCTTCTTATAGTGAGTTCGGAGGATTTATACATTTGGTTAGTTTCCTACAGATTGCCCTCCTAGACAATGAAATTAAGCCAAACTCATGCCGAGTGTCCGTGTTAGGGATGGAGGTAGACAGGTGCAAGGTCTTTTTCTGAAAAAAAGCCTTATGGGGTGTTCAAATAAGGACATATATTGGTAAAAAAAAGAATATCTAGTCCGCAAAGAATCATTAGTTTGACCTTGGACATTTACAATCTAATAAGAGGCCGAAGAGAGTACTTGCACAATTGTGTGTGAATCCTTTTCATTTGAGGTAGCAAGGATTCGGATCTGCCTCTCAAGCTGGCTCTCCAGACAACATTTGAACCTGTATTGGACAGATTGTAGCCCAAATATCTCATCGACAGAACCCTTTCCAACAGATGGCTACCAACATTCCAGTTGAATGTTTTAGGCTGTGTCTTTGTAGTACAAACTATAACCTTAGATGTACTTCCATTAACCACCAGGCTATTATGGACGGTGTAATTAAAAAAGAGGTTGAATTTCCTTTGTAGCCCGATCAGACTTTTGTCAATGAGAATAAGCGTCTCCACAAAAGCCAACCAGTTACATTTTAGAGACCCCAGTTTGATTGCATAAGTAACGCCCCATACCCAAAGGCAGTCAATATCAGAGGAGTATAGGTTGAAGATGGAGGGTGACAAGGCATAAGCCTGCTTCAGCCCAAGGAAGCGGGCACAGAAGCTGACACAGCCCCCTCCCTTCTCAATCTGATCCCCAAAGAGGTGCCGGTATGATGCACCGCCAGCAGCTGGACGATCCTCAGTGGAACATTGCAAGAAATGCGTGTGTTCCACAACCTTTTCCTACTCACAGTGTCAAAAGCAATCTATGCTGTATATTAACTTGATACAAAACTTTTATTGCATTAAACCTTCTCTGAACCAGGGACGTCATTTAGGGGTCGCCGGAGGTCGCAACTGCGACCTCTGAGGTCCCCCTTGCGACCTATGTGGTCTCCCTTGCAACCTCTTTTTTTTGTAATGCAAGCTCCTGGGCTGTGGCCAGCACCATGTGGCTCTTTGCTTCTGGAGTGGCTGGCTTTCTTGTCCAGGCCCCTTAAAAAAAGAAGAACAATAAGAACAGGAGTGCCACGAGTCTAACACTTTCAGCACTGACCCTACATAAGAAAGAATAGGAATACCAAATAATGTGTCTTTCGGGAATTCTATACAATAATTGCTAGACTCATTAAAGGTTTATTTCAGACACTCCAGGGGGTGAGTCACTGATTTAGTCTGTTATTAAATGCCTCAACTCAGCCTTTCATCCTTCTGGTGTCGATAAATGAGTACCAACACAGGTTGGGTGATATTGGGTGTATTTTTTTCCATATAAAGCGCTTATGCGTATGTGCTATATAATAACACATCATTACCATTTGGTCATGGACGTCTGCTTGCATTCACAGTAATTTGGTAATATGGGCCTAAACACACTGATCTTAACAATACATATGACCATCCATTCTTGTATGAAATGTACATCACATTATAGTGACATTGTAACCATATTTTTCGTAGTGTACAATGCTATGTGATGCCACTTCCTGTTTTATCAATGGGTGAAAGGTTGTGTACCACTTTGGGGTGGGGTCAAATGACATCACTTCCTGTGATGTCATCAGGGGGTCAAGGGTCGTGTGATGTCACTTCCGCTACCCCAGGCATTTTGGTGAAATTACGTCTCTGCTCTGAACGTGCTTATCAACACGTTTTCTTAACCCGATTGGTAAAATATGGGTATACTTACACCCATTTGGCCTGTTGCTCCTTATTTGGTTTGCCCCCTGTTGTGTGTTTGCCCCCCCGAAGGTTTGCCCCCCTAATACTGATTTCTAGTGATGCCACTGCTGATACAGTGCAACATGTGCTATATAAGCTCTGTGTGTGCAGAAGACCAGAGGGGATTTTGATCCATCATCTTTCTTTAAAAACAAATAGGAATTGTTTACGGGGTCTCTGCTTCCAATGTGTCACGTTAGGAAGGTGTTACTGCTAGTCTCAAATTAGCCCAACATTGAATTCATTCATCAATGATTCAGTAAAGTTACCGGATGAGTTCATATTATCGGAAACACCATGCTTGCCTTAATTTCTCCTTGAAATGACTGCTCAGAGGTTTATTCGTAGGTATTCAAATGAATAAAATGAGTTTTATTAAAAGAACATCCGAGTACTGGCAGAGTAAGTTCTGTCCCCGGTGACCTTGTGTTATCTGGTAACCTTACGCACCACTCACCACTTGATTCCCTTTACACAGAAGCAGATCCACGCTCAGTAACAAGGTACTTTTTTTTTTTAATAACACATTTTATTGGTGTTTTTAGGAAAAAACAAGGTTAAACAAATAAACAACGTAAACAATCAATACATGCGCATTGCCGGAGAGGGTTACTGGCTGTTTCAGATGTTGTACACATATGTTTGCAAAGGAAAAAAGGGGGGGGGGACAGCTTTAGTTGAGCCCGCAGGCAGCGTCCAGTTGTTTTATAATCCTCATTGGGCATCTTCCCATTTCCTCCACACTTTCAGGGCTTTTGCCGGGCATCCTCTGGCCGCGTATACTCTGTATTCCGTTGCGACACAGATATCCACATCCGTTCTCCATTGTTCATAGCTCGGTATTTGGTCCGAGCCCCATTTTTGAGCAATGTTCCTTTTCAAAAGTGCGGTGGTGGTGAACAAGAGCAGTTTTTCATATCTAGAAGTAACAAGGTACTTTGAACTGCATGCATCAACACAGCAACAATGTTCCCTTGCACTCCCCCTCCCTCTTCGCTAGCCTAAATTACCCAGCAGTACCGGAGGCAGCGTTTTGTGCTGGGTGGGGAGGATAATAAGGTGCCAGCGGGAGGCTGGGGGGCACACTGAGCACCAGGCGGGAGCTAGGAAGGCTGGCGGTCAGCCCTGACTCTGCCCCCGTTGCCCCGGCTCTGCCACTGTTACGCAGTCTCTTTCAGATCCACCAGAGCTCTTGGTGACCATGCACATAGCAGCGAAGAGCACCCCAAATCCCATGACATTATTCAAATGAATCTAAGCCAGACCCCTTCTGGGTAAGGATGAAGTATACAGACAGCTTTGTTACAGGCTTACAGCCTCCCTTTCAAGTCAGAAAACGCAACTAGAGGACTTAAAACATCCATGCATCTCATATTGGGAAGAGTAATGCAGTTTCATTCAGCCTCCAGCCACAGGTTCTTGGTATGGCAAGAGTCAGAACAGAGGATTGTATCATCCTTGGAGTGACAGATGTTTGGAAGCAGAACATCACGATTTAGATCAGAGACAATTTGATCATCTCAGATTAAGATTCTAAGCACCTAGAAGTCCCCTCAAATCCAGGAAAGGGTTCAATCATGTTTCTTTTGTCATATCTCGTTTTTCTCATTTGCCTTCAAATTCCCAGACGTGATCCAAGATGGAGACATAGCACCATAAAGTGGCTATTGCATTAAGCATGGCTTTCTGAGTCAGTAATAGAATAGAACTTCTAGCCAAAGGCAGCACAACACAGTCTAGCCCCCACAGTATGACGGGCGTCTGATTAAGTCATATAGTGGGAGCTGGTGAAGTCCCCAGAGCTAGGCGTGGTACTGTGGAAACATTGGGATACTATGATACGCATGGCCGCGCACCCTCCAGTGCTTCACGTCTTGCTAATTTGCCCATTGCCCAGTTTGGCTGCAGAAGACGTTTTGAGCAGAGTTTGGAAGTCAGAGGTTGGCAGGAAGGGGCAGAACCATCTCAGCACTCGCTCCAGCCAATGGTGGGTGCAGAGGCCATCAAGCTGTCATGTTTGTTTAGAGTTGAGTTGCTATCTGGAGGGAGGGACATTACGGAATTCCTTGGAGTCATCATGCAGATGGCCACTGCCCTGCTGGTAAGGGATGACAGATCCCAATGTCCCCATGTTGTCCAACAGTGAATGAAAGACTGCTTCAGGTTCATACCGTGTTATGTGTAGGGGGTAAAACCCCTTTTAGGTGCTGCCATGAAGTTTCCTTCAGTCTGGGGGTCGGAGCAGGATTGATCATTGGTGAGACCTCCTAGAGGGATCTAGATGCTGGTTCTGTATAGCCGGGGCCCTCATGCCTCTATACTGTATGTCATAGGCTTGGTGCAAAATATATGCTAATCAGAAGAGTTGTGGATCTGTAGAGAATGAGAAATGTGTAGGGGTCCCGGAGGTGCCACCAAACCTTTGCTTTTGATCTATAGGAGTAATCCATTGATAGAGGAAGAGCAGACCAGAGGAATGCTCATCAGCATTTGAAGAAGCATTGTGTGGTGCACAGCATGATAATGATGAGCTATTTATACAGAGACCATATTTACATACAATATCACCCAAGCGGAACTGGTACTCACTTATCAACCTCAGAAGGATGAAAGGCTGAGTTGACCTTGCCAGGATTCGAACCTGCAGATCACACACAGATCACAGCAGCAAGCACTTGCCTTGATGAGCTATTTTACTGGGCAACAGTGCTTAAGTCACAAACTTTTGTTTTTAAAAAGTGTATGGAATCCATGAGGACTCGAATTGGTTCTTCAGATTTCTGGTCTGCAGCAATAGCCAGCAAAGAGTTTGTTTTGTTTATCCCCTGAAGAGCTTGGACGAGGAATAAACTGCGAACCAGATTCTAATTCCCAAAATCTATTTCTTGCCTATTTGCTCTTTTTTGTGTTTTTTTGCAGCCTTGTTCATTCTCTGCCTCCGGGATTCATATGGTTAGGGCTTTTTTAGCCACTCCTCTTTGTTTGTCTCATAATCCACATAACATCACAGTGTTACAGCGTTTTCATCCCGCCGGCTAGCGCAGAAGGACCAGCAGTCCCCACTCCACCCCGAGGACACCGGAGTTGTATATCCATTACACCTACCCAGTAAGCCTTGCTGGAGCATGGCCTAATTGTTTGTTTGATGACACTAATATCTCGAGCGGCGAGTGGGATCAAGAGATTGGAAAAAGAAGAAAGAAATGTAAGAAAAAAGAAATTCAAAATATGTTTCATTAACTCCATCCTCCTCGGTCTTTTCCTGAATGTGGCAGCACCACAGAGGCATTTGGGGGAGATTGCAAGTGTTACATGCACAGAGGCCAGCTGGGCCACTCACTACAGCCTTTCTTCCGTATACAATCATGGCCACCACCAACTAGCATGTACCAGTGTGCATACTTTGCCTGACTGGCCTGCTTTGTGATTGGCCTTGCCCCTCCTTTTGTTGGCCTATCATGGAATCCGGCAGGTGAACTCCGGCCCCTCCTAAGCCCCATACAAAGACCCCTGTCTGAGCCTGTTGGAGCATGATGGGGCATGGGGCACCTCTCTGCATTCTCCTGCTACCTCACAGCCCTAAGGAATGGACAATGATCTGCCGCCAGCCCTGGTAAACTACCATGTGGAATGCTCTATCCCCTTTTCCATCACACTACCTCTGTTGACACTTTGCCGTGTTCCTTTATGCACTAACTTTCTCCAACTCACACATAGCATGAGTCATCACCACCTTGTTTCACATGCCTTAGATTGCCTGGCTTGAAACAATTTTTTTCGAAAGCACCCTCTACCTGTGTTGCTATTTTGTTTGTGTGTTCAGAGTGCCTGGTAAAAAAACAAAAAAAAAACAAATTTAGGTGCCCTTACATCTATGCTTCCAATTTTGTTGTCTGTGTTCAGAGTACCTTGCAACAAAAATCGTGATTAGGTGCCCCTACATATGTTTTTGTATGCGTTGATTGCAATTCCAGTGCATCTGCTTCTTGCACCCTTGGCTACTGGGTCACCTGGTGAGTTTAAGCTTGTACTGTGCTGTGCAGCCCCGCCTCTTTCTTCGTCATATTCTCTGCCATTATGGCACTTACCATCTCCCCTATCTTCTCTAACTGCTATACTATCACCTATCCTCCCTCTCTCACAAAGTCTGGTAGAACAAAGCATAAAAAAGGCATCCTGACCACTAATACTGGCCTACCCATTGCAGACACCTATGTTAGGGCAACTTCGAGACAGGTCTTCACCAAAATCCTCTTCTCTGCCCCTCCCGAGATCTATGGACCCCCCCCCCTCATCTCTACTCTCCCTTCTCTTACATCCTCACCCATTAATGGTGGCAATAAATGGAAAGTCCTTTTGGCAGGCTTCACAACATCCAGGTCTCTCACTAATGTATATCACAGTGGCAACATTCTGGTTCAAGGTACTCAATCCAAACTCCTCCTCTTTGACCAGTGCCAGCCATCCCTCATTAAATTCCTCCCCACTCCTGCTACGCCTTCCTCCACTCTCTATGCCCCCACCCCTCTGACTGGTGTAACAAGCCCCCGTACTCCTTCTCAAAACACCTTTATAGGTGGAGACGTCTTGCATCTAGCCATGCTTAAGACCCTGACCTTGATAGCCTTGCTCTTACCGAAATGTGGTTCAAGGCCAGCTCAGTCACAGCTTTTAACTCCCTTCATCCTGATGGCTACAAGATCATGTCCAAGACTAGCCCTAACCGTGCATGTGGTGGGGTTGGTCTTATCTTCCCTGAGTGGGTCCCTTCATCCCTCATACCCTCCCAGAATTACTCTTCCTTCAAGAGCCTGGTATGCAAGCTGGTCATCTCCCCCACCTCCTCTCTGACCATTGCCACCATCTACAGGGACCTGGCTGTACCACCCGGTTCGTTTCTGAATGGGTTGATTTCTCCTCCTCTCTCCTCACAACCACCACTAAACACCTCATGGGTAATTTCAACATCCACCTTGACTCATCAATCACAGCATCCACTCTCCTCCATGTCCTCTGCATCTTGCTCTCCCTCTCCACTCTCCCTTCTGGTCCTACCCACTCAGCTGGACACACTCCTGATGCCTTCATCCACACTGATCTTTCACTCTCATCCCACTGATCACACCACTCTCCTGGTCAGACCACTGTCTCCTCTCCTCTCACCTGGGCCCTCCGGGCCCTCTGACCTTGCCTCCCCCAGCCATGCCAACCTCAGTCACGAACATCCGGCCGATGAAATGAGTGTTAGCTGCTGCCTTCACAGCTACCTTCATCCCTCACTCTCTCTTTCCCCACTACAGACTCTGCCTCTGCTCTCATCAACCTCCATTTTAGCATCAACAAAATACCCTTGACATCCTTGCCCGAATTAAGAGGATCCACCTGAAACATACCTCTAAGCGTAACACCTGGTACGTCTCCGACTTGCAGCCCTGAAATGCAAGTGCAGAGCTGCGGAATGGAAGTGGCAGGCCTCAGACTCACCCTCTGAAAAACTGGCCTGTTGCCTGCTCCAAAGGCAATACCGACTCTCCATCCGCACCAAGAAAAGGGTCCACATTCAGGCTCACATCTCTGGTGCATCCAACAATACAGCTGACTATTTAAAATCTGCAGGGAACTAGCCAACCCATCCGCAGTCTCCTCCTCACCACTTCATTCCCAGGGCCTATGCTACGCACTGGCCACACTCTTCACTGCAAAAACTCAGGACATCCTGTGCACCCTTGTGTCCCCCTCCCCCTCCCCTTCCCCAATCCCTTTGCCTCCTATGACCTCCCAACCTCCCTCTGACTTGCTCTCCTCCTTCTCTCCTACCACACCTGATGAGGTCACCAGAATTGTCAGCTCCATGAAGGTCTCCTCCAAACAGGGTCCCCCCTGCTCCTCCAGAACCATTAAGGACAATATTGGCCCCCTTGCACCTGCACTCACTGATTTCGGGAACCACTCTTTTGCTATTTGTTCGTTCCCCTCCTCCCTCAAGCACCCCTTTGTGCGCTCCTTCCTGAATAAATCTTCTGCAGACCAGTCTTGTCCAGCCAAACACCATCCCATATCTATTACTTCCTTCTGTGGGGAAACTTGGAGAAGCGGGTCTTTCCCCAACTGACCTAGCACGCTGAACTTGTTGGTTGTCTCCATGACCATCAATCAGGATTCTGAGCATCCGGAGCCACGGAAGCTGTTCTTCAGAACACCCATGAAGAACTGCTTGCATCTCTTTATTCCAACTCACCAGCTGTTCTTATTCTGCTTGATGTCTCTGCATTCGATACCGTTAACGACCCCAACCTCATAAAACGGCTCCATGATACCCTAGGTATATCGGAGCAGGCACTGGACTGGCTGACCTCGGTCCTCAGCAATCGTCCATCCCAGATTATTATGGGCTCTTTCGCCTCTCGCACCTCTATCTCTACCTGCGGAGTCCCCCCGGCTCCAACCTTTCTCTGTGACTCTTTAACAACTACCTTGTTCCGCTTGCACAACTCATTTCCACCTTCTCTCCAAACTTCCAGTGTTATGCAGAGGACACATAACTCTTCTTCAAACTTCCCTCTCATCCTCTTCTTACTTCCTCCATCATTCCCGACTGCCTATCTGCCATTAATTCCTGGTGTACTTCCTATGATCTCTGCCTCAGTGGCAGCAATACTGAGATCCTTCATCTCAGGACTCCTGCTCCCTTTTTCTTTCCCTCACTCTGGCCTTCTTCTATGGGTTCTCCCCCCTTCTCCTTAATCTGAAGTCAGAAACCTTGGATTCATCTTTAACTCGTCTCTTTCCTTCATCACTCACATTCAGGACCTTGCCAAGAAGTCCCACTTTCAATTCCACCTCCTCAAAGGAATTATTCCTTTTCTCACTTTCCCTCAGACGCTCAATGTCTCTAGAGCTCTGGTAATCTCTAGGATAGACTACTGCAATAACCTTTTCCTTAATCTACCCTCTCCTTCTCTATGACCCCTGCAGGTAATCCAGAATAGGGCTGCAAGACTTATCCTTGGCCTAAAGTCCAGGGACCACATCTCTCCAGCCCTAAAAACTCTCCACTTGGTCCAGGTTGCTGCAAGGACCAAATTCAAATCCCTCTTCATCATCCATAAGGCTGTCTGGGGCCAGGGACCGCACTATCTACAACTTGCTCTCACTAATACTCTCCCTCCAGATCTTTACGTTCCTCCGGCACCAACTCTCTGTGTGTTAAGCGCTTAGCTAAGCAGTGTGCTTGTGACCGATCTCTTGCCTCAGCAGGCTCCCTCCTATGGAACATACTCCCCCTTCCTCTTCATCTTGAGCCAGTTCTCCTCAAATTCATGAAGCTCTTCAAGACTTTCATGTTTGCCCCCTCATTCCCTTCCTCCCTCCTCTGCTAAATCCAATAGTTGCTGAGATTGGTGACAAGGGCCCTTGTGTGTCCACCCTGGTTGTGACCTCCCACACCCAATCACCTACAGCATATACCTAGCACTTTGCTTTGGCACCCACTGGCCTGCACTTATTCATCTATTGGTGGCTGAGCACTCCACCTAGGCAGTTACTCCTGCTCACTCCCTAGCACTTCCCTCTTGATACACCTAGCACTTACCACCCCCCCCCCACTCCTCATCTCTCCTCTCTCTCTGCACTTGCACTTTCTGAATGCTCACAAGGCCTAGTAAGTCTGCCTCTATCTTTCATTGTTATATTTGATTTTCTTTCCCATGTTCCCTCCCTATTGCCGCTTCGAAACTCAATTTACTCGATGTATAAGCGCCTTACAAATGTACGATAATTAGAATAAATATACCACACTTGACATGATCCACATTTTTCTTCAAACGCTTTGCACTGGGCCATTTTGTCTAATCACTATCCAAGTCCTAGGGAGTCAAGTATGGAGGGTTTTGGGTCCTGAGCCAAGTTTATACTGGTCAGGATTTAGCCCAATAATATAGCAGAGCGAGCATGTTGTTTTAAAGTCCTGCATCTTACAGCAACTGTTGTGTTTGTAGGGATGGAAAAGTCACGTACCCAATATACCATTTGCCTTAAAGAACACATTTATGTCAAATATGTTGGGTTTCCGAAAGGTTTGCAATGCTATCCCTAAACGCACCCTTCATTCTACTGGGGTGGAGGGGAAGTCTCTCCAAGTGATAAGCCCGTAGGGCTGCAGCTTTTAATAATGGCATGGCCTCATGAAGAACAGCCATAGTCCTCCTTCAGGTACTCACATGGGCACTCACTACACGATACACCACGCTACAATGCCATAAACAATCTCTTGCGTTGTGCCAAGGCTTGCATTGCAACCAGAAAGGTCCATTTCCTGCTAGCCTCTCTTTCCCTGTGTTCCCGTTCACATTCACCTATGACAAAGCCTATCCCGGCTGTGCCCACTCCTGGTCTCTTGGCTTGCAGTTGCAGTGTGTCTTGGCTGTTGTTTCCTTAGTCTGAGAAATGATTGCAATTTCAGACAACAGAAATCTCCACACTTCATGGGCCTTTTGAGGTACTTCCCATAACCACTGCACAGCCAAACCCTACACTTTATTGAAACAATAGAGCCCGAGGAGGGGTGGGGCATTACCGGTCAGGTAATGCCCCCAAGGAGATAGTAACACGTCCGAGCAAAGCAAGGGTTTTAACACAGTCCTGGTGTTATTACCCGACCGGTAATGCCCCCCACTCCAAGGGTCCTATTGCTATTAGTGCCCGAGAATGTCGAACCGGGGGAGCATTTTTTTCTCGAGTTGAGAAACAGCAATTTAACCGTTTCTCTACTTGAGAAAAAAAAGCAAAAACAATGTCTGCGAGGGATCTGGGAGAAGGGAGCACACATAGTTTGCATTAAAAAATAAAAACGAAAGTAAACAAACAAAATGGCCATCATGGAAGCGGGCAAAGAGACTACACATAGTCCCTTCTCCCTTCCCATGGCGGACTGAAGAGGAAAGTGAAGGAACTCTGTGGCACGCGGAGCTCTGGAATTGCAGCCGTTAAGTATTTGTCGGCCGGGCAAGAACCTGGCGAGGCCAGATTGTTTGATACAATCTTATTGTCCCTCGCCGGGTACTAATATAAGGTCAATTAAACCTGTTCTAGAGTGAATTCCACCTTAGCTACAGACCCATTTTGAAATAATCCTTTATTTTCTGCACACTTATTTGTGTGTTTCAAGCTTACTGGAGCATCATGCTTCTAAAGCTGTCACAAAAATGTACCCTTCTCCATTTTAGCTGCTAGTTTAAGTCTCCCCATGTCTCGTTCTTTGCTTCTTACCCATTTTATTTTCATCTACTCACTTCCCTTTATTCTCAGACTTGGGTTTACTAACTACAGGGATGGAGCACCACCTGCTACTTGTTGGAAAACCTGCTGTGCTCTGCTATGGTAGTGATTTGTTGCAATATAAAAATGTTCTAACATAACATTCATGTGAAGCTGAATGTGATTGGTGTCAGCATTTAGGCACTAAGAACTTTACTGGGGGGTTATGGACCAGATGCATTTGGCATGTCCAACCAGCTTTTAAATCCCATGGCAATGGCAGGTTGGGCAGTTGAAGGAGGAGAAGGGGAGATCAGGTTTAGCAATTCCGAAGTCCAGCTGCTGTTACAGCCGAGAGGGTTGTAGATCCGCAGAAGTGAGAGGTGTGTACTGGGGGGAATGTGTCTTCTGAAAGCTGCATCTTACCCCTCAGTGCCCAGGATAACAGACATGATGGTTGAGCAGTTACCTTTCACAATGAGCACCTTTTCTGTGTGGATCAAAGTTGCACTGACATTGAAAATACATCCTCTTCAAAAATCACCAACACAACACACAACCTTTAAAGCATACCACAAGGACCTGATGGAATATCGATAAGTTTAATTTGTAATTGTTTATTTGTAAAGCGCTTGTACACAAGTGAAGTGCTTCAAAGTGCTTCAAGGCAGGGAGGGAACAAGGGGATAAGCATCGTCATTCTTAGGCCTTGCAGATTCCGAATGATCTAACAGCAATAACGAGCATACTAGGCCGGGGCATTTCTACTAGTATAAGTGCATAACAAAGAGTGGGCGTGAAAAAAGTGTGGGGCGGGGGGAAGAGAGCAACATGTGAGACAAAAAAGGTTGGTCTTCAGTGTGCCTATGCATGCAGGCATAACCAGTTAGGGAGGGGAGATAGAGGAGGACAGGACAGAAAAACATGCGAAGCCTAGTACATTCAAAGGTTGTGCAAGTGTGCAGACAGAAGTGCGGGGGAGGGGGAGGGGAACAAGTGCGCCCAGTTCAGCAGGGGCCAGGGTTAAGTGCAGAGTGGGTGTCACTCTCATGGAACATATTCCAAGTGCAGTAATGCCAGGCATAGTGCGGAGGCCCGTAGGCAAGTGCTGGACTGGCAGGGGAGCCTGGGACATGTGAGGCTCTGAAGGTGCACCAGGCGACCAGTCAGCTGACTGAGCAGATTGTGGAAGAGAACGAGGGATGGAAGCAGGAGAGAACAGAGGATGTTGGCAATGGAGAGGGAGGGAGAAAGAGGAAGATAAGAGGAATGTCTTCAGGAGTTTCTGGAACTTAAGGAGGTCCGCCTCAAGAAGGAGAGAGGTAGGTATGCTATTCTAGAGTGAGGCACCTGCAGAGGATAAGGATCTACCCCCAAATCTCAAAGTCCACTTTGTCCACTCCAGTCTCTAATATCCTGCTTATGGAGTACACAGCCTATTGGGGAACAGGATGACATATCAATAAAAACTGACCTCAGACTATAAATGAACCTAGAACTTCTGGTCCAGCCTCTCGTTCTCGTCAAGCATCCAGGATGCTGCTATCAGCCTTTTATTTCGGCTTCCTCCCCACTCTCCCTTGCCCTGGCTTCCCATTGGAGGGCTCCCTTTCCCTGCTTGTCTTCAGGTCCATTTCCTGCATTTTCAGGTCCATTTCCTGCATTTATGGCTCGGATCCTTCTCATGTTCTCTCTGCTTTCCATGTGTTCCTCTTCTGATACTCTCTGACCTGCTTTGCTTGTCTTGCTGTGTCCCCCAGTTCTTCCTGGGCCCAGTCCCATTCTGCTCTTTTTCTCTTTAAGATGTATAACTCTGCTTTGATCACTCTGCCTCTACTCTTGCTTCTTTCCCTTCTTCTCTTAAAATATACGTTCTCCTCTTAATCATTAAGAAAGTTACATCTTCATTCCTTTGTATTCATATAACTTATTGCAATGTTGACAGTGCTTTGGCTATAGAACTACAATAAACTAAATAGGTTAAAAAGGCACTGATTAAGAAATAGTTAGAGGCCGAGCAAAACTATGGAGAGGGGGACCAGAGTTACCTCGTTTCCTGGCAGGGGAAGATGGTGGCCTCCAGCCGTGAGGCGGCTTGGAGCGGGGTGATTACCGCTGGTTCCGAGCCTTCTCAATGGCTGAGATGCAAGGTAAAATGATGAGGGCCCATGGCCCCTTGCTATGGAATGCTCTTCACCCAGCTTTGATGGTTCTGGCACTGTACCGTACATTCCAAAAATACTTGAAGACCAGCAATTTCATATAGGTCTTTGCAGAACCACCAAATTGTGGCCAACCGTACCTTCAAACAAAGAGCTGGCCCTCTGACAGTGATGGAAATTGACAAAACAGGACCAGAAAGGACAAGTTGCCTATTTCCACAGTGGGGAAATGTCAAGCTTGATTGAGTATTCTGGCATCTGAACAGAAACAGCTGGAAATAATTACCTTACTATCTGTGGTGTTCTGTGGATTACTCACTCTCTCAATCCAGTCCTTCAACGCACTCAAGCATGGACAGAGACGTGGAGGCAGGAGATGTGATGAACACATCTTTATTCTGGAATATACAAACAGGAACTTACCTAGCTAGCCTTTGCTCCTCCTCTTCCTGCTTCCGTGTGTCCCTCCGCACGTGACATGAGTGAATGAGGACATCACACTATCCTCGTCCAATTCCTTACTTCTTGGACAAGTAAGATGAACAGGCATAAGTGGCCTCTCAGTAGGGTGATCAGACGTCCCGGTTTTCCCGGGACAGTCTGGGGAAATCACCCTCAGTCCCGGGGTCCCAGGAGTTTTTTCATTTTAGAAACCCTGTCCGGGGTTGTTGTGCATTGTTGGGTGGCTACTGTAATTAAAATTGTAGTTATTTTTCACAAGGCTTTCAGAATGTTGAATTTGGAGGACTGGCTCGAACCCCCAACCTTTCAGGTACAAGTCACATCACTTACTGACTGTGGCACAGAGACTGGCTCGGAAATGATTGTACAGCAAGCCATCTAATATTAATTAGAGCAAACGCTCGTTTTGTATGAACATGCCAAGATTCACAAACAAAAGTGCACAAATGAGAGCATATAGAGTTTATTAAAGGAGAAGTGCTTGCAATATGATTGGTTGGTGGTTGTGGGGGCGTGTTGGGGGAGGGCCGGTAATTGGTGGGCTCCGATGGGGTAGTCCCTCTTTTATGTTGTCGGTCGTCCCGGTTTTCATTTTGGAAATCTGGTCACCCTACCTCTCTGCGCTCTGAAATTTGAAGCAGCTTCAGGGTACTGTGCCGGAGCGCAGCACACATTAAAACACATTTAAGAAATTCCAGTTTATGTTGTTTTCAATAATATGCTTACTTAAAAAATAAAAAATAAACAATGTGGCTGTGCACAGGGGAGCCGACTTATGAATTTCCCAGGGGGGGCCCAAATACAGGAAGCGACATCACTGGCAGTTATATGACTGCAAATTTGCATGTAGTCGCCAACTTGGTGTAACGGCGCGTGGGGGGCAGGTGTTGGCGCGCGCAGCGCAGAACAGTGGAAACATTGGCTAGCATGCACTGCATATACTAAAGTCAAGAAAGAAGGAGATTTAAGCCTTCGAGTTGCATTCCAGTAAGACATCACTACCCCTACTCCACCGCTCTATAATCGTCCACCACCAAAAAAAAAGTTCCCAATTCAAGGGAAACGAGAAGTAAAGACGTTTCCCGATTAAAAACTACCAAGCAAGACGTGTGTGGTGCCATAGTTCAGTAAAACATCAACAATTGAAACTTACAATTGTGCTGCTGTGGATTGGCCAGCCACAAGTGGAATTTGCTAAGATGTTACCTCTGGGTAACCAGATAGAGTTAGGGAGGTAGCTTAATCTTAAACCTTTCAGTGGACACATCAGATGTGCTGCTGAAGTATAATGCAATCCTGGCTGAAGTATAATGCAATAAAGTGTGGTTTCAGACTTGGGGGGGGGGAGAGTGTTAACTGCTTTTAACATTGTGGTTTACCAAAAATTCTGGTAAAGTAGTGTACAATGTTAAAAAGCAGTTACCAAGGCTCACCCTGCACCCAGGTGATGTTTGGAACTGATGGAAGCACTTGCGTCTAAATGATGTTGTAGCCATGGTTGTCTCCATGTTTTAAAAACTCCCACTTTCGGGTTTTCAAAATTCATTTGAAACACCCCTTATTCAAAAAATGAAGGAGTCAGTAAAAAAGCCAATGCTGAAAAGCCTATTTCGCACAAGTAGTAAGACCCAAAGGGTAAGAGCTACTGTATAGCAGACCATGCCAATGTAGGATACTCCAGGATTACCTTCAGTCAAAATTCACCCACTGTAATGTTCCTAAATTCAGATTGCAAAGTAGTGTCCGACTGAACCTCAATCAGCTCTTCCTGGGCATCAAATGGATGATGCACCACCTCCTCTGTCAGAAAAGTCTGCATCACCCAGTCATTATTGCCAGCATTTACTTCAGGGAAGTATTTATCAAAGCTGGACCTTAATGTTGCTAGGTGTCTTGCCCAGCTTCAACTGTTCTTTTGCAAAGGTCTAGCTTCCACTTGAAGGCAAATACTTTTGTATTCATTCTTTCCTCTGTGTTCCCATGTCCCCAGGAATGCCCCCAAAGGCGGGATTGGGAGTTTATGGGGTGGTGAGTTCTAGTGGTCTTAGTTTCCTTTATAAAATACACAAATCACATAGTATGTCAACCAGACAATGTATCATTGTGTACAGCTTAAAGGGGGCCACCTGACCAAAGGCAGCACACTAGGAGATGTATTTTGGAACAATCAACATTGTAAACATACCTCTAGTTTAGATTGTAAAGAGTGCTTGGCTGCAATTACAAGCACCCAGTTAATAACGCCCAGACTTAAAACACTTAATCAGCATTCAGTGAGTAAAATAACCTTATAAAAATAAAATGCAGCTTTGCATAAAATTACAGAGAATTTTGGGATTATGGGGGTAATACCGCTGAAATCCACCATGGAGTCCTATCGACTCCAATTAATGGGGACTAACACTGCCTACCACCACTTGTAATCCGGCAGTAATACCACCAGACCAAGTGGCAGTAATGGTAGTACAGTTCAGATTTACAGGCCACAAAGAGACATCACCTCTCTCCATGTAGTCTTTTATTGTAAAGTGGATTACCAGGTTTCAGACCTGTAAAATACCCCTGTCTCCTCAGGTGACTCAGACCCCTACCATTCCATCCTACATAAACTTGATGCCCCCAGACTGTTCTGCTAGTCTACTTTTATTCTACCCATGTAGATCCAGGAACGTCATACTCCTGTTACTTTCATGGATTATTTTACTTCCTGTTCCTTAAAGCCAAGGGTCTTAAACATGTGGCTCTCCAGATGTTTTGGACTATGACTCCTATGATCCATCACCATTGACTATGCTGGCTGGGGCCTATGAGCATTGTAGTCCAACACATCTGCAGAGCTAAAGGTTGCAGAACCCGGCGTCCAAGCAGAGGCCTGGAACTCCATACTGCCACAAGCACCTTATCATTTGACTCTGGCCCTGAAATAGAGACTTTATGCCGGCCCTTTACCCACAAACACTGGTTGTTAATATTATACCTTGGAGCTGCATGCGTTAATAGCACTGGTGCAAGAAACGTTCAGGACGGGCGGTAAAAAGACTTCTGTGGGTCTTATGCGGCCTATGAGTTCACAGGGTTTGGTTGACCAGGGAATAGCACATGAGGAATGGAGTTGGGACAGGATGGCAGGTTAGCTGCTGGCAACCTTTCAGGTGGCAACCGTAAACCCATGAAGAGGCAGCGGAGATGTGCAGTGCTTCATTGCCCCCCTGATTTCTCTGATTTGTGAGAGCTACATTTTCAAAGCCTCTCTCTGAATGGAGCATGAGTGCATTCACCTCTCAGTTGACTCACACAGTGATTGTTCTGTCTGCGTCTTTCATTTGTTATAAAACAGCACCCAAGGTTGGTGGCTCTCAGGGGGTAGGGAGCCTGGGATGCTCCAAGGACAATGAACTGGCAGCCAGGGGGTTTTAGCAATGCGCTTCTTTTGTAAACAAAATGAACCCCCAAAAAATCTTTTTTTTTGTGACTGCACCAGTAAGTCATCAAGAATCGATGACTGGTAGAGAGGCTGCAGGAGAGCGATTCCCCCTAATTTGTATGGTTCAGTAGCACAGATAGGAAAAAGAGGTTGGTTGGCTCTCGACTTACATCTACCTGTTCAGTAGCACACCTGGGAGTGGGTAGTTGAACTGGCTTTGGGGTCCCCGTTTCTCTGTGATAGCATACACATGAGGGCATACTTTTTTAATGAACATTTAATTGCAACTGCATGTGTATACCAAGTGCTTAATTTGTAAAACAGTAGGTGCCTGTGCCCAAATATGTTCTAGCACTTCTGTGACACTTTGGCAGTTCCACAACACTGCTGCCACCCATGGCTGGACTGGGACAAGAAATAGGCCCGGTCACCCAAAAAAAAGTGGCCTACCCGTCACCTCAAAAAAGTGGCCCACCCCTCGCCTCACGACACTTGACCTCTGATGATATCACCGCAAGTGATGTAATTTGACCCCACACCAAAGTGGCATCCCGGGAAGCGATGAAACACAACCTTTCACCCCTTGACAAAATAGGAAGTGGCAACAAATAGCATTGTTCCTAAGTAAACTACACTACGAAAAATATGGTTATGATTTCACTAAGGTGATATACATTTCATACAAGAATGGATCACCATACGTATCATTAATATCTGTGTGTATAGATCCATGTTGTCAAAATACTGTGACTCCAAGCAGACATCCAAGGCCACATGATAATATGGTATTATATAGCACTTCCCCTTAAGCTCTTTTTTATAGAACAGATATGCATACAATATCACCCAACCTGTGCTGGTACTTATATCGACCCAAGAAGGACGAAAGGTTTTTGAAGAATAAAAAATTAAAAAATAAATTTGAAAAAAATGAATTTTCCGAGTTTTTTTTTTCAAACCAGCCCAAGCATGGCCTGAAACCGGCCCTTACTCACCAGGGATGATTTCAGTTGTGGGGCCTCAGGCTCCATTAGGAGCCTATTCATGAAGACAAAAAAAAGCACACACATTATCATCAAGGCAAAAGAAGGTGTGCGCTTTTTCTTTTGTATTCATAAATAGGCTCCTAATGGAGCCTGAGACCTCATGAAGGTCCGGCCCCTGTCGCACTCAGCATGTGTGGCAGGGGCCGGGGATCGGGCTGCTGCTTGTTAACGAAGCAACAGCCCGACACTTTGGTCATTTATCCTTTTATTTTTTTATTTTTTTCAAACTGTGGATGCGCGCCCCCCCTGGGCATGAGGCTGCGGCCCACCAGAGGGGCGCGCCCCACAGTTTGAATACAGCTGCGCCTAAGCCCTCCCCTCCAGGACCATACACCAATGAGTCCTTGAGGGGAGGGCTTAATAATCGCACATTTTCGCGATTATGCTCGGCCGAGAGAAGTGATGCAGTATCGATGGAAAGGGCCATCGATGCTGTATCACTTCTTTCCGGCAGGGGGGGGGGGGGATCAACACCGACTTCATTTTGACGGGGGCTCGGGCTCGGGCCCCGGATCCCGTCCATACTCTGCGCCCCTGGCTGTGCACTGCGATGGTCAGGTTGTGATAACCCACTGGCCAGCCAGGCATTGAATCTGAAATGTTGCCACAAGTACTCAGTAACCACTGGTTTTATCATAGACCAGGTTGCGGCACCGCCTCTTTTCAGAAAGTGCTCAGAACACCGAGTAATCGCCTAACCTTACGGAGCAACAGCTGCAATTATGAACTAACGCCGCTTCAAGGGATTGTTTCAATTTTGGATCGTCTGTGGTGCTTTGCTGCCACCTAGTGAAGCAAAGATATTGCTCCATGCCTGAGGGACACGTGGATCCATAACAAGCCTGCCGGCGTTCTCATGAGTCCTCCGTTTGTACTTTGATGCAACTATTCGTTTTGTCACAGGCGTTACACGCTAGCACCACCTGGCGAGGTTGTATACTTGTGGTTCGCATGCAGAGCTTTATAGTCCTCGTTAGTTTTGGCCTATATATAGAGCCTTAGCACCCCCTAGTCAGGCTAAATAGAGTTCTCTCAACGGTGGCGCGACATATTTTAGCGTCTGTGGGTGGCACTGGTGCTGGAGAGAACCAAGGACGTGGCTCTGGAATATATGGACTGTGGCTTGTAATATATGGTGACTCCTGAAACGCACTGTACCAATGAGACGATGGTGCACTGTTCCTTCATGGCGGCGCTCTTTCACCCATGCAGGCCTCTTCCTTGGTCTTTCCATGCCTGGAACCTGTGCAAATGAAAGAGTTTTCCTTAAGGAAGGACACAGCGGTTTGCTTTGTCAGTGCTTATACTTTTTTTTTAGCAGGAAACCGGCTTCAAGAGGAAGTGTGCCATCATGTATACCAGACATGGGTGAATAATACCCAACACCGCCCCACCTCGAAAATAATTACATAGTGGTATTTATTCTCTGAACCACACAGTGCTTGGAGTCCCGTCGAAGCGCTTTGAAGGAATGGGAGCAGGGTTAATGGGAGAGAAGAGAAAAAAGGAACACCACAGAACACTTTCATAGATAGACACAAAGCCGCACTCGAGAAAACTCATGCTTGGAGTAGGAAAGACGGGTTGGGGGGAGTCAGACAGATGTAAAACTATCCTGTTCCCGTTGTCCAGCCCTGCACTGATTTCGCCCATTTCAGAAGTTATGGCGGAGAATTGATCAAAGCGTAGGCGCGCTTTCTGTCCCCTCTCTGTTCCCATCGTCAGAGGCTTTGTGGCTGAGCTCTGCGTAAGGATTTTTCAGGGGGCAGTCTAGGGTTTCCTTGGGTGCCGTCTTTCAGAAGTTTGGCCCTGCAGGCGTGCGTGCCCCTTGCACACCTAGCACCCGGCCGCTGTCAGCAGTTGCCGCGAGCGGGAGCACGCAGCCTCTCTGCCTGTGGTCTGCCACATGAAAAATCACAGTCTAAAATCCACTCGCTCAGGCAGCCGGGCCAGAGACCACTACTGACAGAGCCCCCCTGATTCTCACTGAAATGGCGATAGTGCCCCCTCCCAAATTTTCACAAGGTGAAAACAGAACAAGGATGTCAGATGTGTCTTTCTTCTAGGACTGGGCACTACTGCGACTTCCAGAATTGGCCGAGCGCACCCTCGAGTCCCTCCAGCATACGACATTGCATTGTGCACTAACCTGCACTGCTCCAAATCTGCCTTGGAAGCATAACTCGATTATTAATATAACATATATAAATAAATAAATGACAACAATTTAGTACATTCCACCTCCCCCTTTTGCAGAACCATAGCCCATATGACAGGACTGGCACACACCTGTGCCATCACACACCCTGCTTCCCTCACTGCATCCCTGTTTTTGCAGCAACAATTCCCCACTTTTCCACCCTCTCCTCTTCTGCTCGCTCATTTTCTTTCTTCCAATGGAGGCATGCCGCCACCCCTCAGAGAAGACTTGGCTCCCTGAAAGTACTGCAGTGGTGACGTGGTGCAGCAGAAAACCCCATTAACATAACACAGCCATATATTCTGCGATTACCCGCCCTTGCCTTGGAAAATCACTTTTCCAAATGTTGCTTCATTAAAAGTCTCACTGAACTCAAGGCAGTCTCCCTAAATGGCTGCCTGTCTCACAGATTTCTACAAATGTCCCTACAATTGATCACGCATTACTTGGTTGGATACATATACATGTTTAAGTGAATATTCAGGTCATTTTCCTTCTGCCCATAAGATCATATTTTGCCATATAGACGTGCCAAATAGTTGGAGAATGGTCTATTCCTGAATTGTTTTCACTTGGAAATTTAAGTCCGAAAACATTCCAAAAGTGGAAGGAACATTAGCAAAATGTATCTACCAGTGTGAATGTCGTCAATATAGTCGATTGGATATGAAATGTAGAAGAGAGAGGGCAAGTCTTGTGTTGATGGGAGAGGTTCCAGAGTCTGGGGGAGTCGACAGAGAAGCCCCGTTTTATGGTTCTTTGTTTCCTGTACTGGTGGAGTCCAAGTCTGCACATGTCCTTACTTCTGATGGATCATAAGTCTCCAGAGAGTTTTTCAGTGAGGTTGCTTAAGGACTTCAGGCACTACACCTTAACAGGAAAATTTAGGCAGAGGGGTTTAACTCCAAATGTGTGCTGCCTTATCCCCTCCCCATCTCCAAAATCTGATTTTCTTCCCCCATCCATTATCCGTATTCCAGTCCAACCCGTTGCTCCTAATCCTTTTACGATTCTGTGCATCCAACACCCCCTTGAGCTTCCCAGTAATATGTTTTCTGATTTTGATCTCCTCGACTCCTTTTCACAGCAACGACTCTATGGTCTGAATTGAAGATTGCAACCTCCAAAACATCTTCAGCACACATCACCTTGAACTGGACTCTGCCCGCTCTGACCAATCCTTGTTTATCTTCCGAATCCTCTTCACGCGCCTAATCTCATCCTCCTATCCTCAATCCTCTCCTCCATCTCTATGGACCTCAGCATTGACATTTATCCTTCAGACCACTCACTCCTCCATTTTATCAATCCACTCTTCCTCCTTCACATCTTGTCATGACCCGGCGAAATTGCCCCTTCTGGACCTCATGGTCATTGTCACAAAGGGCTTGTACTCCTTCTTCCTCCCAACATGGCCGTACCAAGCTCCGTGCTATGCACTAGCTTTCACGTCGTGGCACGTACTACAAATTGGCCACGCCCCTGCGGTCCGCGCGTCTCAACGCTATCTTCGGTAGTGACCCGACGTGTGCTTACTCTCTACATTGATTTCCTTAATCCTCTTGCTTCCTTCCTTGCCTTTATCCTGTTCCCGGATTCCCCCCCCTTCTCACTTGTTCTACGCTAATCCTGGATACCTTGGAACCACGAACTTCCCGGAACTCTGAACGTGTTCTGCAACCTGACGAGGCTCGGACGAGCCTATTCAAGACCCAAACCATCCACAGGGAGAGTCCTGCGGCCGAACAAGGGAGATCCTGATCACAGGTGAGACGGGGGAGATTTACAACACATCTCCCCCTTCCCAGGCCCTATGCATGGCTCTGGTTTCTCATTCCATCAAAAAAAACTCAGAACATCCTGTCCTCTCTCTCTTCCTCTTCCCCTTCTCCTTACCCCTCTACTCCCTGCACTTCCTCTGGCCCTTCTTCGGCCACCTCTCACCCTCCTTCTCTGCCTTTCCCCTGTTCTCCCCAGATGAGGTTTCTAGACAAGTGCGATCTGTGAAAGTCCAATCTATGAAAGTCTCATCAAAACAGGTTCATCCCTCTTCCTCCAAAACCATCAAGGAACACATGGACTCCCTGGTTCCTGCTCTGGCCGACTTCTGCAACCACACCTTCGGCACTGGAGTCTTCCCATCACCCCTGAAGCACTCCCTTGTGCACCTCCTTCTTAAGAAACCCTCTGCCGACCCGTCCTGCCCAGCCAACTATCGCCCAATCTCCATCATTCCTTTCCTGGGCAAACTCCTCGAAAAGCTGGCCATTTCCCAGCTTAATCTTCACACTCAATCTTCATGACCATCAGTCTGGCTTCAGAGCTGCCAGAAACACAGAAACTGCTCTCCTGAACATCAGTGAAGACCTGCTCTCCAATCTTGATTCCAACACGCCCTGTGTCTTCATCTTACTTGATCTCTTTTCTGCCTTTCACACAGTCAACCATGCCATCCCGCTCAACAGTCTCTGTGATATCCTGGGTTTCACCTGTCAGGCCCTGGCATGGCTGACTTCTTTCCTCTCTTATCGACCCTCCCAGGTCCAACTCGGATCCTCCCTCTCCTCTATCTCTATCTCTACCTGTGGTGTCCCCCAGAGGTCTAACTTCTCTCCCTGGCTATTCACCCAATACCTGCCATTTGTGGGCCACTGCATTGCCACTCTCTGCCCCACTTTCAGTGCTATGCGGACGACCCTCAGCTTATTTCTGGGCTACCTTCAGCCACCTCTTCTCCTTCTGTCATCTCTGTCTGTCATCAATGAGTGGTGTGCCACCAATGATCTCTGCCTTAATGCCAGTAAGACTGATATTCTCCTCATTGGCACACCTGCTCCCTCCTTTCCTGTTACTCTCTGGCCGGCCTCTCTTGTCCCTCTTCCTGCTCTCACCTGCGAGGCTATAAACCTCAGGGTCATCTTCGACTCCACTCTCTCCTTCTCTCCTCAGAGGAAGTGTTCCTTTCCTCTCCTTCCTCCAGAAGCTCACTGTCTCCAGAGCTCTGGTTCTCTCTAGGCTTGATTATTGCAACAGCCTCTTTCTAACTCTGCCTGCTTCTACTCTCCTCCCTCTGCAACTCATCCAGCACAGGACTGCAAGACTTGTCCTTGGCCCCAAGCCCAGGGATCGTATCTCTCAGAACTGAAATCTCTGCACTGGCTCCCAGAGGCTGCGAGGATTAAGTTCAAATCCCTCTGCGTTGTCCACAAGGCCTTCTGGGGCCGGGGGCCTCAATGCCTTCAACTCTCTCTTCCTAAACATCTTCCTTCTCTAGCTCTTTGCTCATCCACCTCCAACAAGGTTATTTGCTTCTCCAAGCAACGAGTTGGTGGAAGATCTCTTTCTTCGGCTGGACCCTCCCTCTGTAACTGCCTCCCTGCCTTCCTGAAACTTAAGGAGAACCATCTCCGGTTCCGGAAGCACCTCAAAACCTTTCTCTTTGCTTCTGCTTTCTCTCCTACTCTCCCCTGCTGAACTCCTGGCTGAAACTACACTGGTTACCCGGCCACCCTCTGATCTCGGGCCCAGGTCCGCTCTCCTGCCAGTTGCACACCTGCACTTGGGGACTGTTTTCTGTATCCCTACAGTCCCCCACCAGCACTGACATCTGATGTCTGCACTTACCCTTGCACTTGCCACCAGCTGGCCCTACTTCGCTTATTGTATTTATTCTATTCATCCTGTGTACTGCGCTGTCCCATCCCCCCTCCCATCCAGCACTTTTCCCCCACCCCCCTGCACTTGCGCGATCTGAATGACGCCTGGCCTAGAAAGATCGCTGTCTCTGTCTTCCCTCTGTTCCCCCTCCCTTGCCTCATCGCGCCTTGAAACACTTGTATATAGGCACGTTATGAATGCCATATCATATCATGTCATATCTCTGTGATGTACACATAGTTTCTTTGCAGCGTACAATTTAACTTCCTGAGCTATTTAACAAACATTAGAACCTGCGTTGACCAATTCCGATTTGATAGTGTGCTCTTAATTTAAGTTTTACTCACCAAAGGTAAATAGATGTGTTCCCCCTTTTATGCAAGGCGCGAAAACTTGACCACGTCACTCAGACGGCTCATTTATCTCCATCGGCCACGCCCCTTTTATAGGTTCCTTATTTATTCGCAATTCTTAGGCCACAGCTGCCGCTTCTAAGGTGCAGCCCTTTAAAATTACTTTGTGGGTAATAAAGGCCCCCTGCATTTTGAATCCCACTTAAAGCACTAACGTGAAACAAGGGATTTGATTGGCCCATTCTGTTTCGAACGCGGCTTGTCAGAGCCTTTCAATAATATGAAGAAAGCACATGTTCCCCAAAGTGAAGAGCCCTGGGCCCAAACTTCCAGCACACCCTGTGCCGTGTTCATTAACTGGATTCATTAATCATTTATGCTTACCTCGGTGGAAGGAATTTGATGTTTCATGTTCTGACTTTGAAAGTTGACTTATTATCTCCAACCCCGAGGATGGGAGCGTCGCACGCCGAGGGTGTTTTCTGCAGTCTTTTGGTCTGACGTCAGTTAGGGAAATTAATTCACAGATAATGTGTTTTCTGAGCCAAGAGGAACAAAAAAAAAAACGGAACCTGACACATGGGGTCAGTGTTGGACCGTGGTCTGGAAGAAGCAACACGAGTGCTGTCGGCAGACATTAACTGTACAATATTATCAAGGTTTCCGGTTTTATGGTATGTGTTTTTCTGTCATTTCCGTCTGCATTTATCCATGTGTATTTTGGGGCATTTGTTCTGTATTTACCCACATTTCTTTTTTGTTATCCATAACTGCCGATTCTGTACTCAGCCCAACCAGACAGAAACCACGAAGCATCTTGTGATGCACAGCGGAGTGCAGGACTCCGGAAACAGGTTTCTAATCCCCCTGATGGAAGACTACAGGACAATGGGCGACGAGCCCCGTTGGGCCGCCCTTGTTAGCGGAATGGCATGGAGGATGTACACTTTCTTACACCAATTGGAACCAGAACTAACAACACTGTGATCACAGTAAGGAGGCTCAAGCCGCGATTAACAATTAGAAGTAATCACAGTCTTAGGAAAGATGGAGGACGGAGAGTGAAAAGACTGTTATTTCATATTTATATTTTGTAAACAGTGTTAACACAATTAAATTCAAATACATAAAAAATAAAAAAAAGAGAATTTGCAACCAGTATTTTTCTGCATTTAAACTAATAAAAAAATGCATTTATTAAAGCACACATGCAGCCATATAGGAAAGAAATGGTAACTCATTTTTTTCCCATAACAACTGTTGGTCTTGTGACTGCTGCTGCCTTAAAATACATGCTGTCAGCAATTTAAGAACTTTAATACTATGTTTATACAACCTTAACACTCTCCATGCTCGCAAGTTGCAATGTGATTGGCCTGCAATATATAAGTGACATCACAGAGAACGAGACAGAATGATGTTTTTCCGTTTTTTTTTCTCCATTTTTATAAATAAACACAGACGGAAAGCAGATTGATTTCCGTCTGTATTTATGTGTAAACATCAGTAAAACTGGAAAACTGGAAGGCTTAAATTTAATATTGACTGTATTCCAGCCTTGCCTAGGTATTTAAAAGCCTAAGGATGTCTGTGCATTGGGCACTGAGCATTCGAACCGCCAGCCCCAGCAAATACACCCTTGTGCTTAAACATCACCTGGCTCAACACCAGATCCCATTCATGGTGGTCGGTCATTTTTTCGAAAAAATAATGTCGAATGACAATTTTTTCGAAAAAAGAATGTTGAAATTTTTTTTTTCGAATTCCGTTTTTTTAAATTATATATTTATTTTGGGGTTCGGGATAAAAAAATGGGTAAAACAAAAACATTTTTTAAAAAAGGGGGGCTGGGAGGGGAACCCCCCATTTTGAAAAAAAATGCATTAAAAAAAATTCACCATTTTTTTTTCGACATTTTTTTTCGAAAAAAATGACTTTCGACATTATTGGTTTCTACATTATGACTATAAACCCCCATTCATGCCAACATGCTCAATTCTATTAGAGAGTTGGTGATCCAGTCCTGTTCTTTTTCTTTGCATTCTGGGACTTGAAGGTTGGCATTTTTACTGTGAAGATCCTGGACTACAAGTCCAAGTATACAAAGTAAAACTCGACACTGCACTAATACCTTTAACATAATGGGGCATCTTTTCATATATGTGAGCCCCTCCTCATCTCACGCAGCTTGCGCATAGGAGGTAAAAAAGGAGTACAGAGTGGAAGAGAGGGGAAGACAAAGGTAGAAAGAAGAGTATACGAGTGGACACAGGGAAACAAGGGGAGATCGAAGTAAAGAGGGTGGCGCAGAGGGAGAGACAATGGATAAGAAAAGGGAGAGAGAGAGAGAGAGCGAGAGTAAGAGAGCGAGAGATAACTCATCCTCAATACACAGACTCCAGCTGCGGAAAGAGAGAAAGATGGAGAAAAGGTAAGAGAGGGAAAAATGGGGCAGAGAAGGAAAGAGAATACTTTCCGCTGTACAGACTATGAAGCTTCAGATGGAGGGAGTGGAAGAGAGAAGAGCGTAGACCCCATAGAGGGAGACAGATGGAGAAAGGGAGTGAGGGGGTGAGCACGAGCAAGAGAAATCGAGAACCCCATGCTCATTGCACATGCTCCAAAGGGGATGGGGCAGAGGGAGAGAGTCAATACCCTACACACTATTCACAGTGCAGCACCAAAAGGAGTAAATAGAGTGGGGGATAGGGACAGAGGGAGAAAGGTGGAGAGAGAGAGAGAGAGAGAGAGAGGGAGAGAGAGAGAGAGGTGGAGAGAAAGAGAGAGAGAGAGAGAGAGAGAGAGATCAGCTTCAACGCACAGATTCTCTATGGAGAAGCAGAGAAAGATGGAGAAAGGGGAAGAAGGGTAAACAAAGGGGCAGAAAAGGAAAGAGAATACCTTGCTGCGCCCCACAGGGAGGTAGAGGAAGCGAGATTGGGCAGGGGGAGACTGCGATTAATCAAATTCTGGGGCACCAGTGGTCTAGGGATGAATATCTGTTTTTCTAAATCATCAATCAGTCCCACACTTCTGGTACACCAGAAGGGATCCAAACAGATTGGAAACACAAGCAAATTATAGACCTCCTTGTCCAATTTTGTTAACATGGACAGAAGAGCAAGCTGTGCCTGCAGGCTGTGTCCCCCCAGAGTACATGGTATATGCGTATATTGTGCTGTGAGCATAGGAAAATGCGTGCAGATTAGCACCACACATTTTCCAGAGGTTGATCTACCACCATTCAATTTCATTTAAAAAGTGCAAAACAGCCCAGGCGAGCGCACACCCACTCTGTGGATGGTCAAATTCCTCACATGCCCCCCAGCCTCAACATGTGAACAAACACACTATTGAGAGTCTGGTTCGTCATCAAAGCGAAAATTTCCGGCTGAGGCCATCCTCACTTCCATGCTGGGATCCTGGCTTGTGCTGGATGTCCATATCTAATCCATGTAGGGATATGGGCCAACGCAAAAGCTTACAGTTCTCCCCTTGCATGGCCATTAACCATCGAAGAGGCCGGTGGTCTGTGTGGATAGTGAAGTGGGACCCAAAAATATAGGGTTTCAGCTTCTTTACTGCCCACACGACCTCATAAGCCTCTTTTTCAAAGACAGCCGAGTTCCTTTTCCTTTTTGTCAATCGCCTGCTAATGTAGGTGACAGGTTGCTCTACTCCTTGAGAGTTCAGCTGTGCTAACACTGCTCCAATCCCAAAATCACAGGCCTATGTCTGGATAATGAAATCCTGACCATAGTCCGCCACTTTCAGAACTGGGGCCCTGCACAATCCATCCGTTAAATTCTGAAAGGAGATTTGACAGGTGGCAGTCCAAGTTAACTTCTTTGGCATTTTCTTGGATGTTACATCATTCAGGAGCATGACAATGGTCCCATACCCCTTGACGAATAACCCATACTACCCAGTGAGACCTAGAAAGTCTCTCACCTGTGTCTGTGCGGTGGGGATCTCCCATTCCTTGACACCTTCCTTCGACAGGTTATTTCTTACCTCCACCGACCAGGTGGCCTAAATAAGTAACAGTGTCCTGCAATATCTGGCACTTTGTGGCTTTGATAGTTAGACCTGCGTTCCGCAGCGCCTGAAGCACTTGTTTCAGGTGGGATAAGTGATCTTCCTAGGTGTGGTTGAAAAAAGCAATGTCGTCCAAATAGGCAACACTGAAGTTTTCCCGTCCAGGCAAAACCTGTTAACCATTCGCTGAAAAGTGGCAGGGGCATTCTTCAATCCGAGGGGCATCACCGTGTACTGATAATGTCCTTCTGGGGTTGAGAATGCTGACCTCTCTCTTGTTCCATCTGTGAAGCCAACCTGCCAGTATCCTGCCCTGAGGTCAAAGCCACTCATGTACTTGACAGCGCAGAGTTTGCAAATGAGCTAATCTTCCAGAGGAATGGGGTAAGCATCTTTCTTCATGACAGAATTGAGCCTCCTGTATTCCACATAAAAGCAAACTTCATTCTTCCCACCACTGGCCTTTTTAGAGACCAGTACCAATGGGGTAGCCCAGGGGCTGTGGGATGGCTCTATCACTCCAAAGGACAATATCTCTGAAATCGGACATGCAGTGAATACTGCTCTTCATCCGCTTACTGTCTCCAGTGTCCACATCATGGATTCACCAATTTGCACGACCAGGAGTCAGCAAAATAGAATGGCAAACTGTCCCAGTAAACACTGACAGTTTGTCAGTTGCTGTTCTGACAGGCCCGTTGCAAAGTTGACACCTTGAACTCATCTGTCTGTGGCTTCAGTGTGCAGGAGGTCTGGGAGGGGATCAGTCCCATCCTCAGTCTCTCCATCGCTCACTAACGCCATGACGATGTCATCCTTGCTATAATAGGATTTGTAAGGAACTCATCATGGCAACAGTAAAGACAGACACAAGTGATCAGACTTCAAAGGAATTTATTAAACTGTAATTTCAGGGTGGAAAAAACTCCAAACCTAGCCTAAGTCTAGGATGGGAGCAAGCTTTGACCATCAAATGAAAAATAGACAGTCCTTGTGGCGTCTTGTCAAAATAAAAGGGTCTATACTAAAAAATACCTATTGACAAATCCTTACAACACATTAGAGATAGTGTGGGGGATAGGGGTTTCAATAAAGTAAGAAGTGTTCATAAGTAATAAGTCAGGGATTTTGGGTAATGCTTTTTCACCCAAGGATCTCCCTCTTTTGGACGTCAGCCTCCCTCCTTCAGTTTCACTGTGGCTTTTCTTGTATTTACAAATCTTAATGTCTTTTTAAACAGTTCTTCATGCTATGCCTGTTTCTGTCGGCACCACTCTGCCGTGTTCACTCTTGCCAACCTTTGCTAAACAGTTCACTGTGGACATCCCTTGGTCGGTTTCACTCCTGTCAAGACACTATTCATAGGAACTTCAGGCTTCACCCCTTTTTGTTAGCATCCCTACGCCGGGTTCACTCTTGCCAACTTTATCAATCGTGCCTTTCTCATTCAATTGTTAGGATGCAGGATCATCTTCCCCAATTCTTATGATGCAGGATTCACTTCTCTTAACTTCACAATCATCTGTGGTCAGACTTTCAACTGTACAGAGGATTTTAAAAGACCCCTATACAACCACTACAACCCCCCTTTTCACCTTTTCCCAAGACCTTCTGGTTATGGCAGTTTCAACAATTGGTGAATCGCCCAAAGTTTCATGAGCATGCACCCACATTGAGCCAGGCTCCTCTCTTGCTGGTTTTCCCCCTTCTAGCATCAATAGCTCTTTATGCTTTCACAGTTCAATTAACCCCTTGCTACCTTTCGTTCAACACAGTTCGGTTTCTTATCGATTCTCACCTCGACTCACCAGCTGTGATGAACTGCTTGGATTTCCTTCTCTTTGGAGTCAAGGTTGGTACCACGGAGACAAGTGTCTCTCCCCGGCTTGGTTATTAGCAGAAGAGGGTCTTGTGTACCATTGACATTTGCTGCAACACACGCTGGCTATTGCTTGCGGTCTTACGATTCCTTCACCTGAGGTTTGATAGGCCTTGATCAGAAAGGACAAAGTCACTTCTTTCCTTGTCACCCTCTCGGTATGCGCCATCTTTCTCCTCCTCTTGAACTGCCGTGCTGAGTTAGCTCTCACGTTGTGTGGTCTGCGTTGCTCGTCCTGTGCTCTCGTGCTCCACCTTTCATCCCTGTGGGGAAAGGAAAGGGTGTGTGTGATTCTGGTCAATTGCCTGACTCTGCCTGACCCTTGTATCGGGACATGTCAAGTAAACAGCTCTAGGGTTAGACTGCCGTATTCCACGGGGTAAGAAATGGTTTGAGAAAAAAGGGGGGTTTTGTCATGGGAAATATTATTCTTAGTCCTACGGGGGTTGGTAAATTCAGAAGGATGAGATTGGTATGGTTTGTGAATCAAACGGATATGACTGGGATTATTATCATGAAATAAGCAAGGGGGTTTTCAGGAATGGGAGTTTTATTGGAGCAGGTTCGGAATGCAGGAAAAAAGTATCAGAGGTAAGGGAAAGAGAATAATTGTGAGTATTCAGGTAGGGTGGGGAAAAGCAGGAATTCTGAGAGAGGTAGTTTCTGGATGTAACTTGGTTTGTGATTTTAGGGGATGTGTTATATTTGGGCAAGAGAGGTTTGACTGGAGGAATGGTGGTAGATGTATTACAGCCTACAAAGTTCTCAGGTATCTTGTCCTCCTCTTCTCCTTCCCTGGTACAATACCACATCTCTCCTTGGTTATTTCCCATAGCACAACCCTGGGCTCCCCTATCCAGGTGATCCTCCCTTTTCCCTTCACACCTAGAGTTGGGGTCTGAGAATATCTGCCCTTCCGAGGCCACCTGAATAAGGGTTTCCTGAGGTTTGCTTGGGAGAATACCCTTAGGTTTCTCACAGGTTTTAGTGGGTTGACTTGAAAGACCCTGTATATCTGTTTAGGTTCTTTCAGGTCAATGAGATAATTCACCTCACTGACTTTTTCCAGCACACAGTAATAATAATAATAATAATAATAATAATAAAAATAATAATAATAATAATAATAATAATAATAATAATAATAATTTAGCATTCATATAGCGCTTCAAACTTTCAGGCATCTGAGCGCTGCTTATTATTATCCACAGTGTGTGGTGCTCATTTGTCGACCTTGGAAGGATGAAAGGCTGAGTTGGGCCCTGCTGGGATTCAAACCTGCATCAGCATGCTCTGCACAAATGTCAAAGTGAGCGCTCTACTCACTGTGCTATCGGACTTGCCCAGTCTACTTGTCATGAAGGGCACTAGGTTTGGGAGGCTCCATAATCCACACCCACAGGCCTGGAGAATAGAATGTCACTTGACTTTCTGGTCGTACTAGTGCCTCATCAGCTAAAGGTTTCGCTCCCATCCCGCTTTCATTAGACAGAGGGGACCTCATACAGGGCGGCCAAACAGAAGCTCAAATGGGCTAAATCCTACTCTGTTCTTTGGCACCTCCCTGTAGGCAAACAGTGGGCATGGCAGGATAAATGTGTTAAGGATTTCAATCAGGCGACGCACACATTAGTCTCAGCCTAGTATGCAGCGCGCAATTGAAATGGTTATGTTTTTATGTTAGATTCAATACTGAGATGGTACACCACTCATATCACACACCCTTTTCAAATACCTCAGGTCACAATGGACCATGAACCAGGCTGGTTGATGAAATGTAATATTTATTTATTTATTTGAAACTTTAAAAAATCATACACTTTTTAAAATGGGGCAGCAATCACCAATGGGGTGATAATAACAATAGGAATGTAAGCAGTGCACTTAGTTAGCCTTCTATTGGCACATATACAAAACACAGGGAATAGGAGCACTTTTTGATTCTAGGTACGATAGCACTTAAGTTAGAATTTCCCCCTGCAATGTTCCCTCAACACACAAATAATACATTCTAAGTGGATAACAGAAGCAGCAGGTAATCGGGAATGAAAAAAGGAAAACAGAATTGGAATCCGACCTTCCCTCCGAAACAAGAGAGAAAAACTTATTTTAAACCCTGGCAATGTTTAAAACCATGTAGAAGTACAAATAATCACAAGCAATGTATAACCAAGAGCATACAGTTTGAAAATGAGTGGCAGGTTTTTAAAACATGTTATAGCAATTGACACGTTGGAAACTTGCAAACTTTTGCAATTCCCTCCTGAATTTACCAAAAACGTTTTTTAATACAAACCGGTGAAATATTGCTATATTGTTTTGTTGGGGTGTAGCTATAGCTCATAGGTACAATATGGAAGTGAAATTAGGTCTCTAGCTGGTAAATTGAGTGAGTTATGCAAGATCTAGTGAGGTGCGTTTTGAGTAAAATTGAGCGGTGAAAAAGGAAAGGAAATCAGTTTTTGACAAGAACAGTTTTACCCTACACTAGAGCATTCAGATTAGGATACCAAAGAGAGACACAGTAAGCTCCAGGGATGATTTGCAAATTCAACCCTAGTTCCCCAGCGCCCGCCTTGGCGGAACCAGTCCAATCACTCAAAATAGTATTAATAGCTTAGGATTTACACAAGGCAGAATTACTACAGAGATGGCGCTAGCAAAAGAAATCTATGGCAGGGTTTCAAGAATGATTGTGCCAATATTACAAGTTATCAGGATAAGGATAGGATGCCTTAGAGAGGGGAACTAAGGCTAAGGCCAGGAAAAGTATACTCTGGTTTTCTATTTTTCCTATTGATACTCACAATCCACTTTTTAGTTTTTGGATTTTGGACAGTCAGCGCTCTGGTCACCACACAGATCTGGTCTAACAAAGGACAGCCAGACAAAATCAGCGGACAGGATCAGCTGGGCAGGGACTGGACAACGGTTAACACTTCTGGACTGGCAATTCTGGTAGGGTGACCAGATTTTCAAAGTAAAAACCCAGGACAGGACAGGCCACCGACATAGAAGTAGGACTACTATTTCGCGGGTCACTGACACAAAAGTAGGACTATATATCGTAGCACTGATAAAGACAAAAGAGGGACTACAAACATAGCACTTATGACAGTGAAGTTTGGGGGCACCCACAGCAGATCAAATGCTGGATTAATGTACACATACCTGTGAAACCACTATGTGGCATGGTTTTCTGTTTTTAGAGTGAATTCTTGGGGATCCACCTGTACAGGTAGAGCACTGCAGTGGACTGGGGTTATTGTCAACTCAACAATATTTCGCTGTGAGATTAAAGCAAGCATTTGCACAATTGTAAACACTTTATGAAGACTGCTGGCCCCCTTGCATCATAGAATGGCACAAAAGTAATGCACCCCACATGCGTATGGCAAACTTTTTTGTGGAATTATTTCACCCAAAAAGGTTTTTGCAAAGAATGAAAACAGTGAAGATTGAAAACAGTGAAGATAAAAAGCAAGAGAATTGCTGTACACATTTTATTACTATTCTGAGTACTTTGCTGATGAATGAATTCTTTGTAGTACCAATTTGTCTTTCTGTAGCCTGCTATGGAACTCAGAGCAGCTCAGGCTGAAATTAACCCTAGTAACCAATATGGATTTCAAAGTCTCAATGTCCATTCGGTTTCGTTCATCGCTCCATGCATTGTTCATAATTGAAAAGATTCTTTCCACTGGCGCATTTGTGCCGGGCAAGCACAAGACAAACTGGACCATCATGCTCAAGTTTTTCATTGTTATGTTCTGCTGTGAAAAATAGGTGAAAACGTCCACCCACCGTTCATCTGCAGACTTTTTCTGCTCATTCCACTGGGCCAGCCTGCAAGCTGTGTAGTTTGAGCCTTCCTGATGTAGACTGCACAAATTGTAGGGAGCCCTCTACATCTCCCCAAACAGAGACACTGTTTAGGAGGACCCAGGAAAAAACGTTCAGTTCTGTGAATTGAGCGCCCCATTCTTCTAGGTACTTTACACAGCAGTCATAAAAAGAGTACACATTTTCGTTGAATTGGGTTTCATTTAGTTGCCCTTGTTCACGGAGGTCATTTAGGAGGCCTTTTCCTTTGTTACTCAGAAAACATGCATCACGCCGCCCTATCATTTTCTCCTTCAGCATCATCAACCTTTGGCCAACATCAATAGCATTTGAGTTTTGCTTTTCAAGAACCTTAATCGTATCATTAAACAGGACTAGCTGGTTCTGCAGGAAACAGAGCCACGCCTCACCAATAGGGTTCTGCAAAAACCTGGTAATGGCTGTAGGGGTTTTTTCCTGTGAGAAAAAGTATGACTTCATGGCTGGGTACAGTTGGAGCACCCTGCCAAGAGTTGGCAATAGGGACAGCCAGCGTGTGTTACTGGTGCCAAGAAGGCTCTGGTAGTCTCCACAAATTCACAAAATTCCTTTAATTGTTCTGTTCTAACAGTATAGATGTGGAAGTATTAACACACTTTCAATATAAAGGGTTCTATATCCAAGAGGAGCACATTAGCAGCAGTTTGCACTGCATTATGCACAATGTGTGCTGCACATCCCACACCAATTAGTTTATTTTCAGGGATTGCCTCCTTCAACTTACAAAAAACATTGTTTTTCCCTGCTCTTGCATTCCCACCAAAGTTTGTGTTTGTGTTATCCCCACAAAAGGCAATTACCTTTTCCCTTAGATTGTTTTTCTCCAGGGCTTGAAGCAGTTCCCCAAATAATATTAATGAGGTTTCCCCAGGGACCGAGGTGAACTCCAAAATCTTACCTTTCACCCCCTCAAGGTCCAGGAAATATCGGAGTACAATTGGGATGAGCTTCACCTCTTTTCTGTTTGAAGCATCAACTGAAACCGATAGACAGGTAACATTACTAAAATCACGCTGGAGATCCTCCATAGCTAAATGCGCCAGCACTTTGGATACTAATGCTTCTGCTTTTGTACGGGCACAGGTACATTTCTCATCATACAATTTCCTTATCAATGAGGATGTGCAGTCCATTGATCTAAATCTGTGGTTGTGCTTTGCGAGGTGATAGGCAAAAGTGCCCTCAGCAGCAGCCCTACTGAAGTCTGTGTCCCCAGGAACAGCCTTCCCAAAAAACTGTGTGATATTGCTGCTACTGGCTGTAGATAACCAAAATTGTGCTTTTTGGTTTGCACATGCTCCTTAATATCTCTTTTTCCACCATGGGCAATAGAAAAAGAGCATCTGCATTGCTTGCAATACACTTCACTGTCACTCCTCGCAACCTTACTCAGGAAACGGAATGACGTTTGCATCTCCTCAGTGGTGGTACATCTCCTCTTGGGGATCTTTGGTAGCCACCTAGCTAGTGATTCTAGATAAAGCTTGAAGAAAAAAGTAATGTCAGTCATCGTGATATTGTGAACTACGTCTCACGCAACAACAACAAAAATATTTTGATGACTGGACTACGGTTGTTGTAGTATACCTGGAAAGTCAATAAATCCTCAAATGTGTTTGTGACTTATACAGGTGCAACAAAGGGCACAGCATTGGCATTTGCCAAAAAAACAAAATGAGAGTAGAGTGGTGCCTGAATTGCAGGATGGAACTGGGCAAGCATTTACAGGCAAGCATAAAGCCTACACAGGCTCTCTTCATATAAACAAAAAATGTTGAGGACAGAAGGCAGGGGGTTTGTTCTGTCCCAGAGGCAGGAGCTGCTGAGCTTAGAAATAAAAGCCATGCCACCATTGAAAACATGTCCTTGCTGGCTGCACAATCCCCCCTGTCCCCATATAAGAACACTCAGGTTTTAGTTGCCTCCTAACACCAGTAAAATGTTACATGTCAAGGAAAGCTTGCCTTGTGGGTTGCACAAATGCTCCCCATGTAAGAACATTAATCATGTTGCCTTTGACACCTGTAAACAAATGTCATATGCCCCCCTCTGAGAACACACATGTTGGCTTTACTCTTAATGCAAGCACAAAATTCCATGCCAGAGTACAACCCAGCCAGCCCCATTGTAGTGCCCTCCACGTAATAACACTCAGCACATTGGCTTGCATAACAATTACATCACAGGAAAACACAAGACATATTGTTGGCACCACCGGAGCATTCTAATATACAGAACCCATCAAACAGCACAACATGGAAACTGTAACTAAGTTGTGTGCAAGCAACAGCGCTGCAATGGCCAAGGCCTGTCTGCGCGCTGTACAAATGTAAAAATAAATCATACAAATAAATAAGTAGGGTTGGCAAGTATTCTTAAAGAATACGTACAGAGGAACTGCTCCGTTACCAGATGGATGCAAAATGAGTAACCTGCAAATCACATTTCATTTCCTTACCTGGTGGATATTGCAGGACGATGTGGGTGTGCTGCAGCAGGGATAAGGGTCACAAACGAGCTGGATGCAAGAGGATCAACTGATGTGAAGCTGGTGGCGTAAAGAGATGCGCTGCAGGCTGGAGCAGGAAGCAGGTCCACGAGAATAATGCTCTTCGAATGCTCAGGCGATGGAATCCAGACAGCAGTCACGAAGGAAAAGCAAACGAATGCTGCTAGAAACTCAAAGTCCCACTCATGGAAGAAGATAGAAGGATGATGCTGCGACAGCCACGGAAGAAAAAGAATGAAGCGTTTGTGGTCAAGGCTTTTATGTGTTGCCAGGGGTCCCATAACTTCCCCCAAACACGTCGCAAGTTGCGCTTCCTGCAACGTCACAAGCTGATGTTGCAGGAAATCTCCAGGTCCTGGAGGGCCTCTATAGGCTGTGTGGCTGTGTTTCCGGCTTGGGCGGGGCCTTGGTCGCAGAGAAAGTGGAAGTATGAGCCTGCACACTGCAGCGCAGGCTCATACTGCAGCGTCGGAGCGGTGTCGTCCAAAAATCGGGACACCAGACACCTGCGCAGCAAAACCCCAGACGGGGTTTGGAAAAAAAAACCCTGGCACCCCGGGACAGGGGGTGATTTCCCCGGACCTGTCTCAGGAAAACCCGGACATCTGGTCACCTTAAATTCTGGTCACTGGATAATATAGGTCATCAGGGTAGCAGGATGGCAGTAGCATGCAGTGAGTGGCGGCAAGCCAACCTGGATCAGGATACCAAAGGTACCACCGTTTCTCCTGGTTAATGCGAGATTAGTGGGTTTTAATATTGTAGGGTAGGCCTTGCTGGAGCAGGATCAGCAATGCTTGGCCTTGTAGTTGGGATCTGGAGTCTGGATAGATGACAGGTACAGGAACACAGTGCAGGAAATCAGGAAGAGTGTGTGTCCAGGGTCTTGTCAGGGACCCTTATGTATAATGCCTAGTGACATCATCCAAGTATATGACTGGCGCAGGCTTAACTAAACACACCCCTAACAAAGGGATTGGACAAGGGTGCTAGTCTCCGCCTCGCTCCCAGTTGGTTGGATTTCTAAGGGAATGATGTCAGGTTTATGAGGTGGGTTTTATAATGTCCAGAAACTCCCACCTTTACTTTACTGAAAATCCAAATTTGCCAAAAATATAAATTTCTTCAATTGAAATCTCTTGGCAAATTATACACAAAGGTTACATATTTTGTGGAGCACAGTCAGTCCAATCCTCAGGTCTGTGCGACCTTGTTTTGACCTTCGAATATATTTTGGTAATTTTACACATTAACTGGTCGATTCATGGAATTAATGTGCGCCGAAAATTCCGGAGCAGAGGTGCTAAAACGTGCGATTCGCAGGAAAAGTGCGAAAATCACAGTGCAACTGCGAAAATCGCAGGGAAACCAGCGCACATCAATTCATGGAAGTCCGTGCGCGAGAAAAATATTGGATGTGCGCTGAAAAAGTGTGCAGCGCACGCCGGTGCACAGGTCATCCAACGGCGTGCGCCACGGCCATTGCGAAATCGCACATAGCGCGGCGCACATTACAAAAGTAGGCGGAGCACAGGGTGTAACACTCGGAATGGGGAACAACGCGCAAAAATATGGACGTCACGGGGGAAGTACAGGAGGCAAGTGCGCGGAACGCCCACACGCTCGCCTACAACTCGTATTCATGGAATCGAATAGGGCAAACCAGCGCACGGTCAAAGATGCGCACAGGGCCAAACAAGTATGCCACAAGAAAGCACGCGATAGCGTCCCTGCGCCTGAAATAAATGTGCGCCAAAATGTGCGCTAACAAAAAGCACCCATATACAGCTATGATGAATGATCCATACAGTGGCCCTCTAGGACAAATGAGGTGCAAAGGGGTACCGACAAACACGGACACCCGCTGTGTGAAAAATAGCGTGTGCTTGTACTACGGGATTCACGGGAAGCTCCACACGTGATTGGCCTGGGCAAATCTATTCCGGAGTGCGCGGGAAGTTTCACACGCGAATTTGCAGTGTACGTGCAATTTCAGCAGGGTATGTGTACTCCGGGTGCGCGGCAAATTCCACACGCAAATCCAGCAGCCTACGTGTAGTTCGGGGGTGGCGGGGAGTCCCACACGTGAATTGGCCGTGTAGGTCCTCCCAGCTATTCCCTTTACACCCTCCACGGGCCCTGCAGGCGGCCCACACCACAGGGGACTACCCTCCCCCCCTGCACATGTCCCGCAGGCAGCCCATCCACCAGGCCATGCCCCCCAGCCAACCCACATGTCACCTTGCACTACTGCCCACCAACGCATGTCTCCCAGCACCTCCACCCCCCTGCATCCAGGGGCACCCTCCACCAGGCCCCCACTCATGTCCAACTCATGTCCCCCTGCACCCCCACCCCCCAGCACTGTGGGCCACCCTCCACCAGGCCCCCACTCATGTCCCCCTGCACCCCCACCCCCCTGCATCCAGGGGCACCCTACACCAGGTCCCCACTCATGTCTCCCAGCACCCCCACCCCCCAGCCGTGCGATTTGCCTGGGTACATGTATTCCAGGGGTGCGCGGGTAGTCTCACACGCGATTCCATCAGGGTACGTGTATCATGGGTCTGCGTGAACTTCCACACGCGATACCAGCAGGGTACGTGTATTACGGAGTTCGCGGGAAGTTCCACACGCGATTGCCCTGGGTAGGTATATTTCAGGGTGCGCTGGAAGTTTCACACGCAAATTTGCAGGGTACGTGTATTTCGGTGTGTGCGCATGAAGTTCCACATGCGACTGGGCCTGTGAGAGTGGGATACGTGTATTCCAGGGGTGGGCGGGAATATTTACTTGCGACTGGGCCTGGGAGAGCGTGTTACGTGTATTCCTGGGGTGGGCGGGAAGATGTACACGGTCGCCTACAATGCACCAAAAAATAAAAGGACCAATCTGAAACACGTACGCCAGCATGAAGCAGGCGCACGTCCCACGCAGCATAAAAGAGTGCGCAAACAACAAACAAGCTCAGACGCCAATATGAATATACCATTCCTAGCAACAGTGGCCGTGGGATACCGCAGAAGGAGGAGAAGGATAGTCAGGGCCAGAATCTTCACACCCAGAACCAGCCTATTTGGTTTGCCTGATGACCATCTGTATCGGAGGTACAGGTTTCCACCACACATAGTACTCGACCTGGTCAGTGAGTGGGAGGATGACCTCACATCACACACCCTGTGCTTCCAAGCACTCAGGCCCCTGGAGAAGGTCCTCAATGTACTGCAATTCTTGGCTACCGGATCATTTCAGCAGACACGTGCCATAGTGGGGGGGGGTGTCGCAGGCCACGCAGTCACGGTGCTTACACCAGGTGTTGGCCATCATCACTGCACGCCCATCAGTCCGCAGGCACATATACCTGCCCAGAACACCTGCAGAAAGGCAGGCTGTCAGCCAGGATTTCTACAGGGTGGCACAATTCCCCAAAGTGCTAGGTGCCATTGATTGCACCCATGTGGCTCTACGTCACCCCAGGGCATCTGAGCACATCTATAGAAACCGCAAGCACTGGCATTCCATCAACGTCCAGGTAGTATGTGATGCCAAGGGAATCATCACCTCAGTATTGCCAACTATCCAGGGTCCACCCACGACAGCTTTATTTACAGAATGTGAACCCTAAACCGGACATGGAAGCTGGGCGGCATGGCGATGCATGGCTGCTTGGTTAGTATAAATGCCACAGCACACGCATGCATGACAGATACAGAGTAATGTCAATACCCCACTAATGATCTGATCCCCATCACCACCTCCCCAGGGGACAGTGCCTACCCTCTGAGCACACACATGATGACGCCAATTTGGAACCCCATCACGCCTCCCGAGGTAAGATACAACACAGCCCATATTGCAACCCGGGGCATAGTGGAGCGCACATTTGGAGTGCTCAAGTCACGATTTCGCTCCCTTGACCGTTCTGGCGGGCAGCTGTTATACGCTCCCCCAGTAGTGTGCAGGATCATAGTGGCAGCATGTGTCCTGCACAATGTTGCAACACGCCGGGGCCTGGCTGTGGACATGGTGGTGCCCCCACATCCCCAACCACATGCACGCCCGCTGTGCATGGGAGGGGAAAGGGCACGGGGTGAGGCAGCCCGTACGCAGCTGGTGGCTAATTACTTCACATAGAAAGCACACCCCTGTGGAGTGCACACAGCCCTGGCACATACCATCTGACAATCAATGATGACTCAATCTGACAATTATGATGAACAAAGGGACAGTCAACTGTCAGAACCACAGCAGCCTGAGATTGTTCATCTGGAAGTGTCACAATGTGTGCATCCCTGCCTACACAAACACCACCAATGCAGTGTCATCAAAAGACACACTTCAATGCAGCAAAAATGAATACCCACTTGCAAAATACAACATGAGAACAGTGCCATGTCACCCATCCCCTCCCCGGCACGGTCACACAACACACCATGGCATGTCATGCTATGTGAGAACAAACAAATGAATACCCACAACATGCCCCAAGTGTCACCAACTACAGTGTCCGTAATGGAAACCGGCCACACATGAAATGCTCACAGTAATGCAGGACCAACAACACACATTACCAAATACTTATCAAAAATACCAATCACCTACACAACCTCCTACCTACCATAAACATGACAGTACGGACTTAAAAAATTGGTAGCATCACTACCCGATAATGGCAGCACTTCGGACACTTCCAAGTATACAGTGTTAGCACCACGCAAGAGTGTAGGTGCACTGCTTACAACATGGACTCCAGTCCCAAAGTAGACCGCCTTGTGAAGACATGAGAAATGGACCTGCAAATTAGGAGGATGAGATGGATGCAGAGCCACATATTAATACACCATGCAGTGTACAATACAACAACAATATGCACTAGGAATGTATACACAGTATTGACTACAGACTGCCCACACATCAAATGGGAGTCCAACGTCACTGTGTAAGTCAATGTCACTTGGGCACACCCTTTGCCAGCCCATGGAAACGGGAAGCAGGAGGGGTGTGTGTCACACAAACCCAAGCATCTGACCCAAATTCAGGACAAGCCTGCATGTGCCCAGCCACAATTCTGCGTATGCCCACGGGAGCCACACAAGGCAAACACACTGTCCAAAAAATAAAAAATAAAAAATAAAAAATAAAATTAAAAAAAAATAATCAAAAATGGCCATTAATGGGCCTGGGGGTGGGGGAGGCCACCCAGGAGGTCCGAGGACAGGGTGCACACCAAAACCCACCTCTGTGGATCTTGCGAAAAAAAAAAAAACACCTCCATGGGCTCATGGCCTGCACGGCTACCCTATTGTGGGAGAATCGCTGCTGTCACTCTCCTCACCCTCTGCAGCTGCATCAAGAGGTGGTGGCACTATGGGAGGCAGCCCACGCAAAGCCATAGTCTGGTCCTCCATGGCAGCAAGCATGCGGGTGTGGAAGGTCTGGTTCTGGAGGATAATTGTGCGGAGGTCCCCATGCAACAACTCACGGTATGCCCGGACCTCCGTCCTAGTTGCCTGCATCTCAGCTGAGAGCGTACGTGTGAGCCGCTCCAGCTGCTGTTCTGTCCTCGTGTTAGCTGAAGCCTCAAGCTCAACCAGAGTTGCCCTGAGCTGAAGGAGTTCCACCCTCAGGGCTTCCCTGTGGCCCTGGGACTCAATGGAAATGGCTTCCTGCAGAGTCTCCAGTGCTGCCCGCCTGTCCCTGTTGGACGCCAACATGTCCTCCCTGTGTGACTGGCTAATTGAGTCTGTTGCCTGCTGTAGTTGTTCAATTAGCCTTTCTTGGGGGACAATGGAAGTGGCCACCCTATCCATGGCCTGAGCCATCATCTCAGTTGATGCTGCCTGTTGGTTTGCCATACCGTATATGGATTGCTCCCATGTGGTATTGCCAGGTGGCGTACGGCTACCGCGTCGGCGGGCACCACACCTGTCTGGGGCAAGGCGAACTGCGCCTTTCTGTGCCGGCACTGCCTGAGGCTGCAGGACTGCATTCCCCCTCTGATCTGCTGGCCCAGGAACAGGATCAGATGTAGCGGAGTGTGACCCTGCATCCGTAACCACCAAAGGCGGACCTACCGACACTGACATCCCCATTGAGGGTTCTACCCCTGGTGCAGGTGGGTTGGACAGTACAGAAACCCTCCCAGAAACACTTACCTGCGATGCCACATAGGTCTCATCATCCGAATCGACACCTGAATAGAGCTCGGGGGAGATGCACCCAGAGACACCCCATGAGATGACGGCCTGCAGCAAGTGTGGGTTCTCAACCACCACCACACCACGTCCCTCACTGGTGGCCGGTCGGGCCTGAGACCCCTCCTGGGTCTGCACCATCTCCACAACCCAGCAGTATCAAGTGCGTCATCCCCTGCAAAGACATGAAAGAAAAGAAATGAGAACAGGCATTAGCAACATGGAACACAATTAGGGCTGAGAAGCAACAGAAACAGTACTTCATTGACACATGTCCAACATGACTATAACCCTACCATGCATGCACTGTCACTGCCTATGAAGGGGAGGAAAATGGCACACATTGATGACACCAAGGTAGAAGACCAACACATTTGCTGCATGCTGCCTAGCAGTGCCATCACACAGATGGCATGTACCCTAGCCATGTCACACATGTGACAATAGGACTGAGAAATGCCTAGTGAAAGTGATGGAATGCAGACAATCAGCCTGAATGAACACAGAATAACATGCAACTATGTTGTGGCAAGATGACAATTCAAGGGCAACTGGCGTGAGGTTGGGCTGAATGTCTACTGTTGCCAGAAGGGATACTGCAACACCCAAATCCTGGTGCGCAGAATGTATTGGATGAAGCACATGGGTGACCCAAACCACTCAGGCACACACCCCCTCACCTGGCACTCAATCAGAAGCACTCACACACACACAATGCACATGGATGACACACACATGCATATGCACTCACTGGACAATGCCTCGTAATCTGGCAGGTCTCCCACGCCTTGGATCTGTTCCTCCGTGACGTAGGTCCCAGCAACATACTCATGTGGAGTGAGTTCTATGTCCTCTGCCACAGACCCACCTCAAGTCACTAGAGTTGCGGCATGACTTGAGGCCAGCTTTTTCTTTGTCCTGAACTTAAGGTCATTCCAGCGCTTGTAGCAATCATTAGCTGTGCGCCTCACGAATCCAAGGGCACTTATGAGTTCCGCAATGGTCTGCCAGTGTGCCTGACGTTGTGCAGGTGTGGTCTTGCATCCTGCAGTAATCACCATTTCGCTGTCATGTGCGGACCCATACTCCACAAGTGCATCAAGTTCGACCTGATTGAAGCTGGGCTTCCTTGGTGGGCCGGACTGTGTAGTCGTGTCTGGGGCATCAGCCTGTACTGGACGAGCACTCTTCCTCTTCCGCTTGGAAGGTGGTGGTGATACTGAGTGTCCTACGCCGCTCTGGACACTAGGGGCAGGAGCCCCGGTGGACTGTGGACTAGGAGTGTGGGAATGAACACTCACCATGGGACTTGGTGCAGGCATTAGCTGAAGTGTGATGTAGTCAGGGGGAACGTCAGCAGGATGGACTAGGACCGACACTGTCCTGGATGGGACACTCAGAGCTGGGGTAGATGGAGCCGCAGCTGCCCCTGCAGCCTCCCCACCCTGCCTACTCGGGGTAGCAGATGACATAGCTGCCCCTGATCCACGTGGGCTGCTGACACCAACGTGCACCACCACACATGGCCTAGACCTGCTGACCTGGAAGTCAGCCATGGAGTCACCCAGTGCCAGGTTTGGTGCCACAATGGGCTGGTCCAACAAGGGCTGAGCAGGGATGGTGTCAGCCACGTTACCCTCAACCAGAGGGGGGGCATGGGTTCCCTGACTGGTCACCCACACATGGGGGGCTAGGGGCACCCTGAAAGTCCTGGTCACGTCCCCTACCATATCCACCACGGCCACCTCATGTGGCTCGCCCACCTTTGCCACCCTTACCGCGTGCTCGCCTCCCAACCATGGCACTGATGTTGTTGTGCGTATGGGAGTTGCAGTAAACTATTGTCCTGGGCAATTGGGGGTCAAAGGGGTAGGATACCAGATGGAATTCGTACCCTAGTGCTCTAGCAAGGCTGTATGTGACCCCTGGGGGAAGATGATGGGTCACGCAACGCACAGGCACCCTGAAAAAGGGAGATAATGTGCACGCAACCCCTCCTAGACCACGTGCGTGGAAAAAAACCCCTGCACTATGCTGTGGCACCCAGAAACACAAAAATGAACGTATGCGTGTCACACGCAGCCTAGACTGACGTCTGAAGGGGTATGCTACACACGGGGCAAGCACAGATGTCAAATACGTGCGCAACTCACCGTCTGCCAGGAAAAAACGCATAAAAATACGCGCGTGTGCGTGTTGGCAACACCCCCGCCAAAAGAAGAATTGTACGCTGTCTGAGGAGACAGGACAACAGGAGAAGTGAACGCTGTTTGAGGAAACAGGCCCAGGAAAAAGACAAGAAGACAAAAAGCTGTCAGAGGTAACAGGGAGTACGAACTTGGAACGCCGTGAAGTAAATCGCGTGTGAACCGACAAGAAGTACAGATTTCACCCACTCGCTCTCCACGAAAAGCACGTACAAGGAAATGGCATTCTACACGTACCTTTTAAACATGCCCACACGTACAGCGTCACTTCCGCGTGTACGCGCTAAGGCCCCATCCTCCAATTACACAAGCTGACACTCTGACGTGCTGTCATTGGACGTGTAACATGCACCTGTGTACAGGGAAATTCCCGCGCACGCACGTCACAGACGCGCATACGCGCTGGTGGCCTTTGGGCCAATGAATTTGCGTACGTGTGCTGACGCGCTTAGGCGCTAAGGCCCTTTCCTCGAATTACACGCAGATGTGCTTGATTTTCACGTGCCAAATCACTCCGTATCAAGCTGGCCACGCGTAAGCACACGGAAGACCACGCTCCTGCCCAGAAGGCTGAATTACTGCCCCCCAGAGCCCCCAGCACGCTCCCACCTGCCATCTGCTGCTGCCTGATTGCCTGCTGCCCATGTGCCCTGCCATTTGCTGCCTGCACATCAGCCAGGGGTGCTGTTGCTGTGACCACCCCTGCTGGAACCGAAGACTCCCGACTGGGATTCCGTTGCTCCACAGCCCAGCCCCAGGACCCAGTTGCCCACCCACTCCTGCCTCTGGGGTTGTCATGTCGGGCTGTCATAAATCACCAATGAATCAACTGAAAAGGATACGGTAACCAAAAAAGGATACAATTTGTTAGGGCTCTTCCGGATCCTATCTTCACACGACTTGATTGTAGGCAGGTCAAATTAGGCCTTCGAAATGATACAACTCTCTGACTGGATGAAACAGGCAGAGAGATGGATCACTGAAAAGGGCGTGGGAATTGTATAGGAAGTATGCCTAGGATAGATAAAGTATCATAAGAAACTGTCCCAATCGAATACTAAGATAACACAGAATTAGTATTAATTCAGACACTGACCTTAAGGCAAAACTGAAGTAATCCACGAAAGTTTCTTGAAGAAAACCAGGAGTTGAACAAACGACAAAGGAAGGGAAGATTAGTAAGGGAGATTTATCCCGAACGGCACGAGGCTCTCGCTAGATACCGGGTTGGTGCAGCACAGGATAGCGTCCAATGTACTGTGCACAATCACCTTCCAATAGTTCATGAAATACTTCCTTTCCCATGAAGAACAAAAATAAGAATTTCACCTGTTAACTGTCACAGGTACCAAAGGTTCAAAGTAGTTCAGAAAATCACATGCAGGATTGCACGCGATAGCATACAAGCAGCCAGGCCAACCGCGCTTGGAGACAGTGTTTCCACGTGAAGATTTAGCTCGCGAACTGGATATGCGCAGCCCAGGACAGCCGCGCATGCAGACAGCGTCCGCGTGGAGATTTGGCACACGACTGGATACACACAGCCCATGACAGCCGGCCTTGAAAACAGCTTCCGCGTGTAGAGATTTAGCACGCTAACAGGATACACGCAGCTCAGGACAGCCGCGCTTGCAGACAGCGTTCGCGTGGAGATTCGGCACGCAAACAGGATTCACGCAGCTCAGGACAGCCACGCTTGCAGACAGCGTCCGCGTGGAGATTTGACACGCGAACAGGATTCACGCAGCTCAGGACAGCCGCGCTTGCAGACAGCGTCCGCGTGGGGATTTGGCACGCGAACAGGATACACGCAGCTCAGGACAGCCGCGCTTGCAGACAGCGTACGCGTGGAGATTTGACACGCAAACAGGATTCACACAGCTCAGGACAGCCGCGCTTGCAGACAGTGTCCGCGTGGAGATTTGGAACGCAAACAGGATACACGCAGCTCAGGAATTAGCGTGTGGAGGAAAACACGCTCAAATTAGGCCAAAGAAGTTGCTGAAAGGAATGCGAGAACGCAGGTCCGGAGTTCAGCTACAAAACGCCAAAATTGACTTAATCAGAAGCAGCGATCTGAGTTTCCACGCTGCTTATGTACGCACTGCCGTGATACACGTGACGGAAGTAAAGTCACGTGAAATTTAGCGACGTGAAAAATGCAGACGTCGTTTTCCAGGCAATGCATCGAACAACCTCCATTTTGAGTAGAATGGTCTAGTGGTTCTATGGGCGTAACTCATTTTGTATGGAGAGATCGTTCCTGGTCCAGAGATATGTCCAGCAGGCATGACACGGGCACTGCAACATCTGGCACCACTGACAACCCCCGGCCAGAGAGGCAGAGGGGCACCAGCTTCACTGCCACTGAAGTTAGTGTCCTGGTGGAGCAAGTCCTGGGGCAGTATGATGCCCTCTTCGGAAAGTTGCGCGCCGACAAGGAAGGACGGACTCGGATCTGGACCGACATCGTGACTGCCATCAATGCGGAGCGGGTGGCAGTCCGCGACTTCCAACATGTCAAGAAGCGCTGGGAGGACTTCAGGTCCAGGACCCTCAACAAGGCCCGGTGCCTCTTGAAGGCAGCGGATGCTAAGGGGCGCCGGGGCCACTTGTCGGACGATCAGATGAGGGTCCTGGAACGCATATCCCCAGCGCTCCACGTCCAGGTCCTTGAGAGGCAGACCCGTCTGGAGTCGAGCAGTAAGTGTACATGCATCATGATTGTAAGCTGTGCATGTGGTGATGTGCCAGTAGTGTGCAGGTTGCACATGTGTTTGTATGGGGCCAAGTATGGGTGGGGGTGTACAGGGCCGTGAGGCTAACACATGCGAGGGCTGTCATGTGTGAGACATGGATGGTGCTTGTGTGTGTAGGCTTGCATGCCAAATGCAGTTGTGTGGGCACACATGTTTGGATGAATGTGTATGTAAGTAGGCATGTTCGTGATGTCACACATGGATGTTGTTTTCAGCTGCATGTATCAACACTGTGTACATGTGCATGTGTGTGTATTTGACAAGGGTGCAACAGTGATGCAACATGGATGCATGTGACAGCGGGATGTAGAAGCCTGATTGGAAGATGTGACATGGATGCCGATCTGAACACTGCGACAGTTGGCAGAGGTGTACACATGCATGCAAGTGTGGTGGTGTGTGTGCATGTGTAGTGCACTCCCTGTGTTGCATGTGATGTCTGGCTCACCTTTGCCTGCTCATGCTGTTGAATGTGTATGGATGGTGCTGGCAGTTGCGATATGGCTGTGGTATGGCTCATGTGTGCGAGTTGAAATGACATGTGTGTTGGCGATTGTGATGCCATGTCTGAGGTTTGCCAATGCCACTCATGTACAACTGTCATGTGTGTATATGTCCATTGTACAGTGCCCTGTCTACAGCGTCAACTGATGAAGAGGGCGGAGAAGGTGCTGTGGAGCACAGCGGCGGGGATCGCACCGCCAGCCGGAGACGCAAGGCCCGGCTCCCCTCCCAGGTTGTGATCTCGTCAGGGAGTGAGGAGTCCGGTGCCGCGTCCCAGGCCGCAGCTGCCGGGGGGAGGTCCAAGAGGCGGAGGTTGGAGTTGGACTCCTCGGCAGCAGAAGGGGCAGCTGGGACCCCACTGGGCCCAACGGGGGAAGATGGCACGGAGTCATCCAGGTTGGTGGGGGGTTTGGTGGAGGAGGAGGCCGTGCAAGCAACAGAGACGGGGTCTGCAGGTGGGGATTCCACTGGTGCTAATGGTACAGTGCAGGACCAGGGACAGGAGGCAGCACAGGCCGCCGCGGAGGTGTCTGTGTGCAAACCTGTCCCTGATCCTGTCACTGCATCATCTTGCACCAGCAGGGATGCCTACGTCCAGACCCGTTTTCAGGCAGGGGATGAGCTCACGACAACTGGCCTTCCTCTGCCTGCGGACGTGGCTATCCGGGTCCGGGTTGAGCCTGTCCTGACTGGTGTGGCGTTTTCATGGGGAATTTGCACGTGATCTCGAATGGCTCGTTGACCGTGTCGGCCTACTGGGACAGGTCACCCAGGCCGGATTCCTCTGTTTGATGGGGCTTGCTCCGACCGCCTTCTCAACTGAACCCCCTAAGCGCCAGTCGTCCTCCGTGCAATCTTCCCATCCATTAGTCACCTGGGTGCCCTGTGTAGCTGCCTCTGACAGTGCGGCCAGGCTGGTGGAGGAGGCATCCCTGCCACAGTCGGGAGTCGGAAGCCCAGCAGGGGTGGCCACATCAACGACTGCACCCCAGCCGGTGGAGGATGTGCAGACAGCAGGAGCCAGGGCACGGGTAGAGGCACAGCAGCAGCAGCAAAGAGGTGGGAGCCATGATGGCTCGGAGCCTTCCACATCGGAGGGGCAGACATCGGCCGGAGGGCAGGAGGACCCAGGATGGGAAGTGTCTTCCGTGTGGCAGCGGTTGCACCACGCCATAGATGCGGAGCGGCAGTGGGCGGAAGACGCACGGCTCACGATGATCAGGGCGGAGAACTCCATGCGGAGGGCCCTGAGGCGGGCCGAGTGCCTCGAGGCAATCCGCAGGGAGTTGGAGGTGAACATGTCGATGGCCCTGTGGACCCTCGGGGCCATGGAGGAGGACCGCCTCCGTGACATTGAGCAGGAGTTCGATGATGCCCTGGCCCGGAACATCCCGAAGTGAGCCGTCGGACTAGCCGCTGTCCTTGTAAATAGATCTGTAGTTAGTGTTAGGTTTCCTTTGGTTTTGCATTTTTTTTGGACCTTTTGGACAATGGGCCACATTAGATAGGTTTCATTTCTTCTGTTGGGATCATGGACCCTGGATTGTGTATCTGTATATAGTTGACTGTTGGATTTTCTATTTTTTTTATGATTTACCCATGTAGCAATGGTTTTCGATTTTAATTTTCCATTGGATTTACTTTTGTGAACTGTGACTTTGGACACCTTTCCTTTGGATTATGATTTGTGGTTTAACATTATTTCACGGACATGCTGCTTTTTTTATTCATTCCCATTTTCGTTTGTTTATTTTTGATTCAATTTATGTTGCTTTTAATACATATTTTTCTTCAAACTTCAATGTGTAGTATCATCTCATTGATTTCATGCATATCATGATATGGGTTTTTACATTCACTGACACCCATTGTGTGTATGTGAGGGATATGTGTTCATTTACAAACTTGCCATTGGGGTTGTATCATGTAATTGCCATTTCTAAGTGGGTGGATGCAATGCTTGGGTGGGTGTTTGGCATTTGGAGGCTGCCCATAAGGCCCTGGGATCTAGATTGTGATGACGTGTTGGCTGGGGGACCTGTGTGGGGGCCTGGTGGAGGGTGGCCCACAGTGCTGGGGGGTGGGGGTGCTGGGGGACATGAGTGGGGGCCTGGTGGAGGGTGCCCCTGACTGGTGGGGGGTGGGGGTGCTGGGAGACATGAGTGGGGGCCTGGTGTAGGGTGCCCCACAGTGCTGGGGGGTGGGGATGCAGGGGGACATGAGTGGGGGCCTGGTGGAGGGTGCCCCGGGATGCAGGGGGTGGGGGTGTAGGGGGACATGAGTGGGGGCCTGGTGGAGGGTGGCCCACAGTGCTGGGGGGAGGGGGTGCTGGGAGACATGAGTTGGACATGAGTGGGGGTGTGGTGGAGGGTGCCCCTGACTGGTGGGTGGTGGGGGTGCTGGGAGACATAAGTGGGGGCCTGGTGGAGGGTGCCCCACAGTGTGAGGGGTGGGGGTGCAGGGGGACATGAGTGGGGGCCTGGTGGAGGGTGCCCCTGACTGGTGGGGGGTGGGGGTGCTGGGAGACATGAGTGGGGGCCTGGTGTAGGGTGCCCCACAGTGCTGGGGGGTGGGGGTGCAGGGGGACATGAGTGGGGGCCTGGTGGAGGGTGGCCCACAGTGCTGGGGGGTGGGGGTGCTGGGAGACATGAGTGTGGGCCTGAGTGGGTGCCTGGTGGAGGGTGCCCCTGACTGATGGGGGTGCTGGGAGACATGAGTGGGGGCCTGGTATAGGGTGCCCCTGGATGCAGGGGGGTGGGGTTGCAGGGGGACATGAGTGGGGGCCTGGTGGAGGGTGGCCCACAGTGCTGAGGGGTGGGGGTGCAGGGGGACATGAGTTGGACATGATTGGGGGCCTGGTGGAGGGTGCCCCTGACTAGTGGGGGGTGGGGGTGCTGGGAGACATGAGTGAGGGCCTGGTGGAGGGTGCCCCTGGACGCAGGGGGTTGGGGGTGCAGGGGGACATGAGTGGGGGCCTGGTGGAGGGTGGCCCACAGTTCTGGGGGGTGGGGGTGCTGGGAGACATGAGTTGGACATGAGTGGGGGCCTGTTGGAGGGTGCCCCACAGTGCTGGGGGGTGGGGGTGCAGGGGGACATGAGTTGGACATGAGTAGGGGCCTGGTGGAGGGTGCCCCTGGATGCAGGAGGGTGGGGTGCAGGGGACATGAGTGGGGCCCTGGTGGAGGGTGGACCACGGTGCTGGGGGGTGGGGGTGCTGTGAGACATGAGTGGGGGCCTGGTGGAGGGTGCCCCTGGATGCAGGGGGGTGGGTGTGCAGGGGGACATGAGTGGGGGCCTGGTGGAGGGTGCCCTGACTGTTGGGGGGTGGGGGTGCTGGGAGACATGAGTGGGCCCTGGTGGAGGGTGCCCCTGGATGCAGGGGCGTGGGGTTGCAGGGGGACATGCGTGGGGGCCTGGTGGAGGGTGGCCTACAGTTTTGGGGGGTGGAGGTGCTGGGAGACATGAGTTGGACATGAGTGGGGGCCTGGTGGAGGGTGCCCCTGGATGCAGGGGGTGGAGGTGCAGGGGGACATGAGTGGGGGCCTTGTGGAGGGTGGCCCACAGTGCTGGGGGGTGGGGGTGCTGGGAGACATGAGTGGGGGCCTGGTGGAGCGTGCCCCTGGATGCAGGGGGGTGGGTGTGCAGGGGGACATGAGTGGGGGCCTGGTGGAGGGTGTCCCACAGTGCTGGGGGGTGGGGGTTCTGGGAGACATGAGTGGGGGCCTGGTGGAGGGTGCCCCTGGATGCAGGGGGGTGGGGGTGCAGGGGGACATGAGTTGAACATGAGAGGGGACCTGGTGGAGGGTGCCCCTGACTGGTGGGGGTGCTGGGAGACATGAGTGGGGGACTGGTGGAGGGTTTCCCACAGTGCTGGTGGGTGGGGGTGCTGGGAGACATGAGTGGGGGCCTGGTGGGGGGTGCCCCTGGATGCAGGGGGGTGAGTGTGCAGAGGGACATGAGTGGGGGCCTGGTGGGGGGTGGCCCACAGTGCTGGGGGTGGGGGTGCTGGGAGACATTAGTGGGGCCCTGGTGGAGGGTGCCCCTGGATCCAGGGGGGTGGGGTTGCAGGGGGACATGCTTGGGGGCCTGGTGGAGGGTGGCCCACAGTGCTGGGGGGTGGGGGTGCTGGGAGACATGAGTTGGACATGAGTGGGGGCCAGGTGGAGGGTGCCCCTGGATGCAGGGGGTAGAGGTGCAGGGGGACATGAGTGGGGGCCTGGTGGAGGGTGGCCCACAGTGCTGGGGGGTGGGGGTGCTGGGAGACATGAGTGGGGGCCTGGTGGAGCGTGCCCCTGGATGCAGGGGGGTGGGGGTGCTGGGAGACATGAGTGGGGGCCTGGTGTAGGGTACTCCTGGATGCAGGGGGTGGGGGTGCAGGGGGACATGAGTGGGGGCCTGGTGGAGGGTGGCCCACAGTGCTAGGGGGTGGGGGTGCTGGGAGACATGAGTGGGGGCCTGGTGGAGGGTGCCCCACAGTGCTGGGGGGTGGGGGTGCAGGGGGACATGAGTGGGGGCCTGGTGGAGGGTGTCCCACAGTGCTGGAGGGTGGGGGTGCTGGGAGACATGAGTGGGGGCCTGGTGGAGGGTGCCCCTGGATGCAGGGGGGTGGGGGTGCAGGGGGACCGGAGTTGAACATGAGAGGGGACCTGGTGGAGGGTGGCCCTGACTGGTGGGGGTGCTGGGAGACATGAGTGGGGGACTGGTGGAGGGTTTCCCACAGTGCTGGGGGGTGGGGGTGCTGGGAGACATGAGTGGGGGCCTGGTGGGGGGTGCCCCTGGATGCAGGGGGGTGAGTGTGCAGGGGGACATGAGTGGGGCCTGGTGGGGGGTGGCCCACAGTGCTGGGGGTGGGGGTGCTGGGAGATATTAGGGGGGGCCTGGTGGAGGGTGCCCCTGGATGCAGGGGGGTGGGTGTGCAGGGGGACATGAGTGGGGGCCTGGTGGAGGGTGGCCCACAGTGCTGGGGGTGGGGGTGCTGGGAGACATGAGTGGGTGCCTGGTGGAGGGTGCCCCTGGATGCAGGGGGGTGGGTGCGCAGGGAGACATGAGTGAGGGCCTGGTGGAGGGTGCCCCTGATTGGTGGGGGGTGGGGGTGCTGGGAGATATGAGTGGGGGCCTGGTGTAGGGTGCCCCTGGATGCAGGGGAGTGGAAGGTGCCCGGGACATGAGTTGGACATGAGTGGGGGACTGGTGGAGGGTGCACCAAAGTGCTGGGGGGTGGGGGTGCAGGGGGACATTCGTTGGTGGGCAGTAGTGCAAGGTGACATGTGGGTTGGCTGGGGGGCATGGGCATGGTGGATGGGCTGCCTGCGGGACATGTGCAGGGTAGTCCCCTGTGGTGTGGGCCGCCTGCAGGGGCCGTGGAGGGTGTCGAGTGAACAGCTGGGAGGACCCACACAGCCGATTCACGTGTAGGACTGCCCGGCACCCCCGGAATCCACGTAGGCTGCTGGATTCACGTGTGGAATTTCACTTGCACCTTGGAATACACGTACGCTGCTGAAATCGCGTGTGGAACTTCACGCACACCCCGAAATACACGCACCACGGACAATCGCGTGTGGAACTACCTGCGCACCTTGGAATACACGTACCCTGCTGAAATCGCGTGTGGAACTTCCTGCGCATCTTGGAATACACATACCCTGCTGAAATCGCGTGTGGAACTTCCCGCGCACCTTGGAATACACGTACCCTGCTGAATTTGCGTGTGGGACTTCCCCTTGCACCTTGTAATACACGTACCCTGCTGAATTCGCATGTGGAACTTCCCGCGCACCCTGAAATACACGTGCCCAGGGCAATAGCGTGTGGTACTTCCCGCGCACCTTGGAATACACGTACCCTGCTGAAATCGCATGTGGAACTTCCCGCGCACCCCGAAATACACGTACCCAAGGCAATCGCGTGTGGGACTTCCCACAAACCCCGTAATACACGTACCCTGATGAATTTGCGTGTCAGACTACATGCGCATCCCTGATATATACGTACACAGGCGAATCGCACTGCTGGGGGGTGGGGGGGGTGGTAGGAAGGAGTGAGGGCCTGGTGGAGGATGCCCCTGGATGCTGGGGGATGGGTGTGCTGGGAGACATGAGTTCGGGCTGGTGGAGGGTGCCCCACAGTGCTGGGGGGTGGGGGTGCAGGGGGACATGAGTTGGACATGTGTGGCGGCCTGCCGGCAGGTGCCCCACAGTGCTGGGGGGTGAGGGTACAGGGAGACATGTGTTGTTGATCAGTAGTGCAAGGTGACATGTGGCTTGGCTGGGGGGCATGGCCATGGTGGATGGGCTGCCTGCGGCACATGAGCAGGGATGCAGGGTGGTCCCCTGTGGTGTGGGCTGGCTGCAGGAGCCGTGGAGGGTGTAGAGGGAACACCTGGGAGGACCCACATGGACAATTCACGTGTAGTTCTCCCCGTGCACCCCTGAAATACACGTGCCCTGATGGAATCGCGTGTGTTACTTCACGCGCACCCCTGATGTACACGTACCCAGGACAATCGCGTGTGAAACTTCCCGCGAACCACTGAAATACACGTTTCCCGCTTGGCGTTTGCAGTTTGGCAGCCCTGTGAATTGGTCCAGGGTTAGCGCAGCCCTTTGCGATGAATTGGGAATTTTGAAGGCTTTTCCTTGCGCAAGGGCGTTCTTGGGGGCGTAACTGGCGCTGCTGCAGGGTCGCTGCGCCACTGTGCGCCACGGCTGGTTTTGGAGGCTGGAATCCATGAATACGCTGTGCGATGAAATGGATTTTATCGCACGCGGGTGGCGCAGTGTATCGCACGGGGACACTGTGCGCCAGCCGCGTGCACCACTTTTGTGCGAAATTCTATGAATTACCCTGTAAAGATTTGGCCTAAAATTCCACAATGTTATACACAGATGTGAATTGTCCCCAGGGATGTATGTACAAAATGTTCTAATTTCCACATTGGAATCTGTCATATTTTCTAACTTCTGTTCCACATGCAGCAATGAGTTCTACCAAGTTTTAAAAGATAGCCCATAAAATTAGATTTGAAACTGTGAACTTTTTACATTTTTAATAAATCTTGCTAAAGAGATAAAAAGACTTTAAAGTTTCTTTATAACTTAGTATATGTAACCAAAAGGCAGTCCATGTTTAGCGCCTCTTTTTTTTTCTTTTCTTCCTCCATCTTCAAGCAATGGTCATTTCCTTTCAGGCAAGGGGGGTATCCCCATCTTAATTGAAGGTGTTATTGCCCCTTACACTTGACAGGTTAGTTTCCCAGGACTTCTATTGTCCCAGCCTGGAGCACAGACAAATGTCTGATTAGGGTGTGAACTTGCTTTGTCCTGACCCATACAAGGTTTTTCAAGCTGGCAATTTTCACTTACATGTCCTGGAATTATGGTGTGACTCCCTGCCTTGGGGAAGTTTCATGGCTGGGAACTGGAATGACTGGTTTTTCTGAGAGCTTGCAAATCCAGCCCATGTGTTTTAAACTCTTTTATTTTTTTTATTTTGGGTCCTGAATTAAAACAAACCTGTGAAAGAAGATTGTCTATGTGTGTGTGGTATTATCACCACTAACATAAACCCTTTACATTGCTAAGTAAGCAGGCTTTCATTAACAATTTATTTTTAAACAAGCCAATTTTTCTTCAGTCAGCAAAGCCCGTTTTTCCATGTGTGTAAACAACTGCTAGCATTTCTTTCTTTAAATTCGGTTTGGCAGCTGCCTCAGATTGCACACACTGTTCTTGCAGATGTAGTCATTTCCTTGAATACAGGAGTTTTATACAAAGCATAGATACATTTATACTTAACCTGGCTCAGAGAGTTACAGTCTCTTTGAACTGCTGAGTCTGGATACATTTTGGCAAGAAATGAATGCGTGTTCCCGTGCAAGTGAAAGAAAAGTTGCTTATTGATTTCTCTCAGAGCTGGTTTGACAGGGCCTCTCACTCAGAAACTATGCCTGGTTTTGGTGAAGCACAGTGAAATATCCTGGGCATGACTGGGCCTTTTTACTCACAGTGGTTTTAGAATGAACAGATGGAATTAGCGTAAAAACAGCATTTGGAAAGGGTGAAAAGGTTTCATTTTGAAAGGGATTTTGGCTTTTGAAGCAAAGCAGTGGTGCCTGTTCACTTGATTTCATATATGTTTCAGAACACACTGGCATACTTTTTAAGTGTGTTCCCTTGTTCCATTTTGCACAAAGTGTGCCAGGCAGGATGGTGCAGCCATTTTTTTGTTGTTGCTGCCAAAATGCAGTTTTGAGGTCCTGGTGTGCACAGGAGCCAGTGCAGCCAGGTTGCTGTTTCTTGCGCAAATGCTGCTTAGTGTTGTGGGGAAATGTCGTTGAGTGGGTCAATATATCCCACAATATCCAGTTTTCTCCTCAGGTGCTCTTCCGAGCCACTTATGATACCTTTCAGGGTCATGTTGAACCACTCAACAAGCCCATTTGTTTGGTTGTTTGTCAATGGAAGGATGTAGAGAACCGGAATGTGATGCCACACTCTTCCCACATAGACTTCATATAAGATAATATGAAGTTTGATCCCCTGTCAGAAACAACTTCCTTGGGGAATCCAACATGGGAGAATATCCCAATAAGAGCCTTCACAATCACGGGAAATGGAATTAAGGGGGCTTTGTGGCACCACCTGACTTGCCAGAAGCCTGACACATCGGGGAGGACCGGACAAATTCCTTAAACTTTATGGTGAAAAACCACGGCCAGTAATAGTGCGCAGACAACCGGTCCGATGTCTTAGTCACTCCCAAGTTACCTGCTAAAGGAATTTGGTGAACCAAATCCAAAAGTAACTTTCTGTGGCATTGGAGAATCACCAACCTTCTGGTGCCCTCACCCTAAGGGTCTTTTGGCTCACTGAACAGCAGTCCATCCTCCCAGTACACTTTGAACAGTCCAGGGGCCTCACCCTTAGCCAGATCCTCCTGCCAGAGTGGGACATTCTTTCTGGGATATAAAGAAGTCAGTCTGACCTGGGCCTGAGCTGATGCAAACTCATCCAATTTTGGCAGAACCTTCATATGTATGCTCACCTGGTCCTCCACCTCAGTTTCCTGCACTGCGCCATGCAAGTCACTGAGTCCCCTGCTGCCAAAGTAGGGTCCTCCGTGGCTACTGGCCCCTCTCCCACAGGCATAGGGGACTCAGAATTCTGCAGAACTGGAGCAGCAGCTACCAGCCATGCCAGTCCCTCCAACAAGCCCTCTGGAAGCACTTCAAGCGCTAAGGCTCTGAGAGTTGTAGAGAGGCAGCTGACATCTCTAGTGCCCAAGCCTTCACCTCTGTCTTGCTGGAAGAATAGCAAGAAGACTCTGTGTATGACACCAAGTAGTATCCCAATACTGTATCAAAGACACGAGAGACAGTATGCACTCAGACAACCGTTTCAAATGTACCCTTGTACTGAGGTGGTGGAAGGTTGTCGACATACACCATTGAACGTAGAAGAGCTGTAAGTGTGAATCAATGAGAATAAAGTGATGTCATAAAGATAAGACACAATGACACAAAGAAACAATGCAGGAATACTTAGAGAATTAAGGTGTAATCCAATTAATAAAGTAATTGAGAATAAAGAGATGAGTAAATCATGTATGCCGAGAAGACAATTGTGGTAAAGCTCAATGAATGTATATACGCAGAAACGTAAGGTAGATGAGATAAATAGAAGCTTGCTGCAATAGAAACTATAATGTGAGGAAAGAGGCCATGATGGAAAGATGGACGTCGGATCGTGTCAAAACTACCTCAGAAACAAACCAGTGCCACAGATCAGAAACGCTGCAGAAAACAGCTTCATGCAAGAAACAAAGAATATCTGTTTTACAGAAACTAAGGATGACACAGCAAGACATAATTGGAAATGACAAGGGGATTTAAGCAGGATAAGCCATGAACGAAGGGCACATTTCTCTTAGATTAAGCAGGGGGATAACATCTGCATGTGCCAAGTATTGGACAATCAAGGGTGAAGAAAGCACATGTAAGAAGGTGCTATTAAGTCTCCAGAGGCCAAGAGGAGTAGCACCCACCATAATTAAATCAAATAGCAGTAAACAGATGGTAAAAATTGACAAATGTGTGGTCTTCCGACATGTGATGCAGGACTCAAAAACAAGGTCTATTAATTAAACCTTAGATGAAAATTGCAGTGTCCCCTGACTCCCTTCAAAATCACAGAGAAGAAAACAGTCAGCAAGGTCAACTACAAAGGAGAAGCCTTGTCTCATGGTCTAACTGATGAGAGATGGTCAGCTAATTGACTAAAGTGGGCAGTGGTCTGACGTTGTTCTCTGCACAGGAGTTTTGCTCTGTTCACGTGATGATAACAAGCCTTGTGTCCAAGGTTGTGAGAGTATGCAACCAATCATGAGTGGCTTAGTAGCGGCATGCTATACAATGTTGTAATAGCCAATCCACTGTTATTATTTTTCATAATCAGTATTATATATGTTTGGAGGTAGTTTGAGGCTCATAGATAAGGGCAGCCAATGGGGTCATTAACACGTATGCATACCATAGGTATATATGTTCCCTTACCCAATCCATCCACTTTATATGTTTTGCTGTTTGCCACATAGGATGACATAATAGCTGATGCACATTAAAGTATAAAGCCTTTGTGTAATTAAAACTTCAATGAGAGTGAGTGAGCTGCATTTTGGATGGTCACAAGATTTCCCTACTTTATTTGAGCTGACAATAAAGTAGTACTTTGCCAAATTCTTTGACTCTGTCCGGTTATTTGGGTCTGAGGTCATTTATTATGCTAATTCCATTATGCACATGAGATACACTCCAAGGTGCTACTGCACAATTTAGTAGCGGTGCGGATCTTTCAAGATCCAACCTATGCCCAGATCTAGACTCTTAGACAATCGACAACTTTCGCCATAGCCAGAAGTTTGTGGAGCTTCCTGTGGAGAGTGACGCGTAATACACAGAAAAGTGGTCAACAGATGCCCCTTTGACAAAATACTTGACTGGGCCCCACAATTGCCAAGCGGACTGAAGGCAAACTGTTCGATTGGGGAAGATTCGATCCCGAGTGACTCGAGCTGAGCCACGGATGTAAGTAGAGCATTGAAAGTGGAAAATAAGGGGAAAGGCTATTGCCTAAGTGTACATTTATGGTAACAGGATTTGATTTTAAAGAGATAGACACCTCCATTTCAGGTTCCAAGGGGATGAAAGAATATGCATTTAACTCCAAGAAGAGTATATGATGGGGATTCCTGAGGCAAGTGCAAATTAAGAAGAATGTGTATTACACTCCAAAATGGAGTAAATAGTGAGATGAGATACATTTACTAAGGAAAAGTAAAGAAAGGTGATCACAGAAAAAGAAAAGTGCACATTTATTTGGGGATATAAATACGTCAGTATACAACTTTAATTGTGTATAAACTAAGAAATTTAAAAAAACATAGTAATAAAATCAGTTGAATATCAGGCCTTAAAATCAAGCGATTGACATGAATCAGAAAAGGATAAAAGCATAATAAAAGTTAAATAATGGTTCTTGCGGTGGCAATAATAGAAAAACAGTCCAGCAAGAGTGCATAGAACTATAAATGAAGAAATAAAGAGAAACAATATAATAAAGATTTTAAAATTGGTCAAAATTTTGATCTTTATTGGTAAAGGGCCGCGATTGATATTGCTTGCCCAAATAGATCTTTGTATTGTAGGTGATTTAAGAAACCGGTAAGTATTGGCAGTTGAAATCGACCTGTCATTATGGGGGATACTCCTAATTTACATCTATGCTGGACATTACCAGGATACACACCTAAAATAAGGCAGAACCATGCGCAATGGGTGAAAGGCACGACTAATAAAACTCTCATGCTGGGGCCTCAAGAAGGTTTGTTGTCAAAAACAGTATTGTGACATATGACAATGTACCTGCATTCTACATACATGGGGAAGAAGCTACAAAAAAGATTAGCCATTCTAGAAATGTTGAAAATATATCAGAGCAAGAAAGAAGATCCACCCTAGAAGGAGTGGATGCTCAATCAGCATAAAGAGAAGGACATAACACCCTCAGCTCCTCTTACTCCTCCCAAAAACGCTAGCACAACGGAATATAAACTGGGAATTTATTGTCTAAAGGAATTGAAGGCAGCGGCCGGGTATGTAATCCAACATACACACCTCCAGCTTATAATAGTGAAGTGAAGACAGCATAGAAGATTGTAAGATTAAGGAACGAAAACATATATTGACACACAATGAATATAAAGAGCGTGAGGAACACAGAAGTAGAAGGATGGAAATAGAGAAGGAAGCCAAGAGACAAAAAGAGTAGAAGTACAGAGCCAAGGAAGCGATCATAGTGCAAATCAAATGGAGGAGAGGGCAGATAATACTCAAGTTAGACAGAATAGTTATTGATGGCATTAGAGAGAGGGGACAAAGAACAGGAACACGCATACAAGGAGCAGAAGGAGAAAGAGAGGAAACAAAAGGAAGAATGAAGAAGGTATGAGGAACAAAAGAAAAAGAAAGAGAGAATAAATAAAAAGAAACAGTGAAATAGAAGCTCACAGAATGAAAGCACGTAGGTTGCAAAGAAGGCGAGAGGAAGACGAGAACAGGGAGATGAGGAGAAGGTAAGAAGAAATGAGAATGAGCAGGGAACAAAAAGACGACAAAAGAGATTATCTTGTTAACAGATGCATAGTGCCAGTTGATGCTGGGAATGATGGGAAGAAGAAAAGGATCACAAGAGCCCCGTAGAAAGCTGTAGGGAATACTGAGAATACAGGCATGGGCTGTCGAGCAAGAGGCAGAAGGCATAGGGAAAAGGATTGGGGATCTCTATAGACAAATGAGGGACAAGGATAACTATAAAACTAAAGGGAACAATGAGGGATCTTTATCAGAAGGAATAGAAATTAGACTGGGTGACATAATGGCTGACTGACATACCCTGTGAAAAAATCAAAGCGGAGTCATGGAGATTTATTCAGGATCTACACTGTGAAAAACTAGAGAGTGTTTCGATGCCTTAAGCCGAGGGATCCCTTATTCAGGTGGCCAGAGCACAGCCATTGCCTTTGTATCCAGACCCTGAGGGGTGGACACGTGACAGGAGGATCACCTGGGTGAGGGGTGCTCTGCGAGTTGGGGAGGAACACCGGATTGCGAGACATGGTATTCCCCCTTTCCAAATACCTTTGTCCCATCATATTCTATAGGAACTCCCCAGATCTGCCCCCTTTTCCTACACAAACACAGAGCCGAGGAAGAGGAGGTCTGAGACTGAAACGAGTACCACTCATGCAATGCATTAGACATGTCCCACTAATAAGATCAGGCAGGGTCAGAAACTTGATCTTAATTACAAACACTTGGTAACTATTAGCTCTCCCCGGTATTGTACGTTTTGACTATATCTAAACGGTCACATGTAAAAAAAGACTGTAGGGGCTGCGGGGGTGTCCCCCGCAACACCCCGCTCATTATACTTCAGAGTATACTGAGCGGGGGTTGCAGGGGAAACCTCTGCAGCCCCAGTAAAAGGAAAACAAAAAAAAGAAAAAGGACCCTGCAGCGCTGGTTCCCGTTCACGAAAATGAAAGGGAACTGGCGCTGCAGGGACTCAGCGTGAAGAAAAAGGTAAGTAGGGATTGTTTATGTTAGGTGTGTGGGTGGGGCTGTGTTGGTATGCACGTGTGTTCCCATGAGAAAAGTGAAAACTTTTGGTGGTTCGCACCTTTCTCATGCAAACTTTCCGGCCGCGGGCAAATCAGCCACGGTCGGATCACGTAGATCCGCTCTACCCACATGGTTAAAAGGTGGAACACTGAGACACACTCTAAGCAAGGTGAGGCATGAAAAGGAGCATTTATTCCAGGGGGATGGCGAATCAGGTGGAGCAGAGCGACAGGCCAAGAGACGGAACTGAGGTATGGAGGAACCTTGGACACCCCGGCAAGAGATGATTACCTCTGAAAGGCCTTGACATTTGCGCATTGGAGCTCAGCCAGAGAGGAGATACACACCATTTTTGTGTGTCATGGATACCAGCCACCCTCCCGGGTGAACAGCAGAGTTGGGGAAGTACATCAGCAGTTGTGGTATCAACCTTCACTTCAGGATCAAAGACGCGAAAGATGAAAAATGAATTAACACACCTGGTGGGTTGATGAAAGCTATGAAAGTCCGGTCTGTGTTAATGAAACTTGATGGCAATATTATCCGAAGAATGAAGGTTGAGCGTGTGCCGATAAAACGTGAGAGAAAGTAAAGCATTGTAAAGAACTGTAAATTAAAGATACAAAGTAACTGAGTGGTCCAGGGAAAGACAATTGCCAAATCAAAAGTCTCTGTGAAATGTCTGATGGCGTTGAAGTGGTGGAAAGAGAAAAACTGAGATGCAAGATTTGAACTGTTAGGTTTTATCCCGGCAGAGGGAAACCTAGATATGAGAGATATTTGTAGAGAAGGAGCGAAGTACACCCACCTCAACCACTCTGCCCAGAATGCCTATATGTTGGATGCCGGAGTATGTGACATATGTGGAACAACTAAAACGACAGAGGCCAAAGGAAATCCTGGAGGCTAGGTTCCCCTTGAGAAAACCATACCTGAATCCAAGACAGTATGATGGCTGTTTAAACAAAATCCCAGAAGAAGCAGGATGCCTGAGTGACAAAGCAGAATGGTGGCATCATGCAAGAGTCAAGCTGATGTACCTAAAGAGATGCAGGGATGAGAGAATGCAGATATTCTATAAGGCATCAAGAAAGTATCAAAGATAAGCAACAATTTCGGCTCAAGATGAAGAGGCTTATGCTACAGAAACGATGACGATATTAAGCCAGTTTACATGTGTACAAACGCAAACTAACGTAAGAAGACAAGGTTTTCATGAGGCTAGCTTTATAGTAAATAGATTGCGGCAAGCACCAATGTATGGATACATAGCAATGAGTAAAGAATGGATGGTCCCATTATGAACTATAAGCAGAGCTGAGCTAAAGTAGAGAGGCCACGCATGGCAGAGTTAGAAAACAAATGGATTACAAGCGAAGTTCAGAAAGGTGACGTTGAATGAGCCAAGAAGCCACGGTCATATTCGGCTGAGAAGAACAGAAACTACTAATGAAGGAATAAAGCTCCTGTTCAGAAGCTTGGAGAGAACAAAGAAGATGTCAGAGCCTCATTGGAAAATAGATGTTTTAAATACACTGAAAGCTCAATATCGTGGTCTTCAGTCATGAGGGGAGAAGGAGTTGAACAAGCATGATGGTCACATCTATGCACAAGGGTATCTTCCAGAGCAAATGAACACTCCCTAGGACAAGTTCAAAGGCCCTAATTGACAACCGACCATTGGGGTGATGATGGATGATGTCCTAATTGGTGGGAAGCAGATGTTTAAGACTAACTCACCAGCACCTGGGTGCTTGGCCTGCATGCGGCTAGCTTCCGCAGAAGGATGCTAACAGAGGTTAGTAGCCATGTACAACAAAGATGTGATCCCTTGTTAAAAGTTTAAGATTATCTAGTAGAATGTATTCATGTAAATTAATAATGCATTAGAACATTCTAAGTGATTTAATCACACAAATCATCAAATACATGGTAAATAGTTGTAGTGTAAATGTATATGATATCAATACAACAAAATTTAGAAAAATAGGAGAAAAAATAAGCAAAAACAATAGGGATAGAAATGATAATCTTTTTCATATAATATGAAATACCCTAACATCAATCTATACAGAACTTTCAGTATAACAATAGAAACACGAATATTCACAAACTCTATTGCAAGTAAGTTAAGAAATTGAGTGCCAATTTTATAAACGCTCTTCCATGAAGAGGCAGCAACAGAGAAAAAAAAAAAAGAACAGGAAAACACATATATTTATCTAAAGAACAGATTAAACAAATAAATGAAACTTCTTGCGCAGCGTGGACCTAACTAGTGCCCATGATGGAATTCAGCTCGTAACGACAACAAAACCAAAGACGGGTGTTAAATCTCAAGTGTATAGAGACTCAAGCACTTGAAAAAATCCCACTGGCAATTGAACTCAGCCTGGTAAATTGACTAGGGCCAGTTTACCTCAATGCTGCCTGCAGTTTACAAGGGGTCCAGAGAGTTAGGCCGCAGCACACTGATGTGGTTAGGAGCCCGCCAATAATAGAGGATAGCATGGTTAGGGGTCCTATAGTTAAGTAGCCAATAGGATGTTGTGTATGTAGTGACTTTCATAGTGACCTGTTTTAAGGGAAAGGCTTAGTTGCCCCACCTGATGTTAAGAAACCTATTACCTTTCTCACACCCATTAGACGTGTATGGATTATATACTTAGATGTTCCCTTAGACCCTATAACTCTCTTCAGTAGGTTTTTGTAGTTTGACAGGTAGGATGATGTTAGTAATACGCAGGTTGTACGTCACCTATGATGAGATTTTAGTATAAAAGAGTGCTTTTTTGTGAAGTTCATTGAGATCATGCTGTGAGACCTCCGTTGATGTCCATTGTACTCCCTGTTTTAGATAATTGATATTAAAACAGTTATCTTTTTGCCAACTACCTGAGTCGTTTAGTTTATTGATGTTTGAGTAACCTCTGCATCTCCATTCCTCTAGAATGTATTGCTGACCCATCTTAAAGGGCTGGAAGTCCTCCAGTTCATATTGATTGAACTGTTAGGTTTGATCCCTGAAGAGCAAAACCTGGATGTCAGAGATGTCTTTGAACTGTTAGGTTTCATCCCGGCAGAGGGAAACCTGGATGTGAGAAATATCTTTGAACTTTGAAATAAGTACTGTGCTCGAAACTACATTTACCAAAACGCCTAGGTGTAGGTGAGAAAAATGACGTTTGCGGTCAAAGTGGTCATGCCGAGGTAATAGCCAAAGCCTTGCAGTTTAAAAGTCAGCGCAAGGAAAGTGAAAGGAGGCTTGAGCCCGATTGAAGCCTATGATGGTGGCATTGAAGCTTGGGGAAGGGAACCCCACACATTGTGATTAAAAGGTTTGAAACCCAGCGGAGGGAAACATGTACTGAATTGTGGTAACCAGAAGGAAACAAACTTTTGTTGAACTGTATTACAAGTCAAAACGTGACCTGGGCTCGAGTGAAAGAAAGCCGAGAGGACTAGCGGATAAACTTATGACTTTTCTTGGAAAGCTAAGTGGGCCCTGGTCCACGAAACAAACTGCATTCTTGTGTCCGAAGCCAGAGTGTGTCACAAGGTCCAAGTGTGCCACCTACCCCATGCTACAAAATGTGGGGAAGGGAGTTTACTCAGTCATACTGACATTTCTTTTGAACACCTATTTTTCGTTTATGCATTGCACATTACCTTTACACGTTTATTGTACTAGAAGGAGGGCAGGCATTAGGTTTATTAGAATAGGCCATTTTATTTTAACTAAAGACTGACTAGGATTGTATTTTATTTTTGATGGTCGAGAATACTCTCAACTCAATTACAGGGCAAGATAGGAGTTTTCCAACACCTTTTAAACCATCAATAAAAGTTGTGAAAATTGCAGCTCTTCTGTCATTGTCTACTTGTGATACCATGCCTCCCTCACACCACCCTCTTAATAATATTGTCGAAGCAGAGTTTCCTCTAGTTACAAACCCTGCTACGATATGACGCAATATTCCAGCCACATCTAAATATTTTACAGTCATAGATTTAAAAAACAAGTTCTTCTCAATCCCCCTTCATGAAGACTCACAGGATTTGACCTCATTTTCATATAGAAACATGCACCTAAAACATACTTGTTTGCCTCTGGGCTACTGTGACTCTCTCTTAATCTTTAACAGGGTTCTCCAGATGGCCAAAGGCAATGTACAGCTTGAGAGTGCAATAATTTAGTACATAGATGACATATTTGTGTGCAGTGAGACAGAAGAAAGATGCAGAGAAGACCCATTTCAACTCCTAACCATACTAGCAGAGAAAGGTTACATGGTAGACAAAGAGAAGTTACAATATTGTCAGGAAGTGGTCCTATACATAGAACAGTCAATCTCTCAAGACGGGAGAAAAACGACACCTGAGAGAACAGAAGTAATTCAAAACATTCCTGACCAGAGACAGTAAGGCAAATGCAACAATTCTTAGGCCTTTTTGATTATTGTAGGGCCTGAGTCTTTGATTACAGCACATACATTCAACCACTTTCACTTTTAAAAGGACTCAGGAAGCATAGGTGGGCAAGAATAAAATAACATGGACAGAGGAAATGACTGAGGGATTTGGAGGATTCAAAATAGCAATTTGCACAGGCCCTGTGTTAAGAATTCCAGATTAAAATGAAGAATTTGATTTGTTTTCACACTCAAATGAAGAGGTAATGACAGCAGTTCTCACACAGAAAATGACTTTAGGACATGGGCACAAACCATTAGCTTACTACAGTCGGATCTTAGACCCAGTAATGATAGGACATTATCCTTGCAAACAAGCTTTAGCTGCTGCCGCTTTTGCGATTGAAAGGCCTACAAGTATTACAATGGGGTGCTCAACGACGTTGTTTGTCAAGCACACCCTATTTGCTAATCTAGAGAAACCCAAAAGCACCTTGACTACACAAAAATCTCTGGACATCAGGTGAATATTTTGAATCCAGGGATCCACATTTTAGATGTAGAACAGTGAACCCAGTGACATGTCTAGCAGAATTAGTAGGGAAAGAAGGTTATGTACATGACTGCACCACGTATACGGAATTCTATGATGATATTCCCCATGTTAGAGAAAATAACTTCTGAGGTAGGGAAGTCCTCTTTATTGATGGTTCTTCAAAAAATGTATCAACCAAGTAAAAAGCATAGTGGGACAGCAGTAGTGAACTTAAAAATGAATGGTGAATTTGAGGTAGTGAGAAGTGGAGCCTGCCTTCACATTGTTCAGCACAGGCTGCATAATGTGTGGCGCTTATAGCCACACTCCAGTGATACAAAGATAAGGAAGTGAGAGTGTACTCTGACTCCGCCTAAGTGATGTCAACCATACATGCAGGATTGTCACGTTGGAAAGGAGGGATTTCCTCCTCGGAGACAGCTCACCCTGCGACATGCACTGCTATCGGACAGGCTTATTAAAGTATTGAAGCTTTCATACTAAAAAGGTGAATTTCCTTTCTTGCAGTGACAAAGTTACAGACGTAGAAGCCAAAAGGGCAGCATATTTCCCAAATATTTCTGATTTTGATTTAGAGAGTGGTAAACAATTGCCAGGAGAGTACATGGTAATGGCAGAAGGGTTTAATATGTTATTCATTGTACAATTAATTGAATTGCAAGGTTGAGCCCCACAGGAAGAGAAGGACCTAGAGAAAAAAACAGGGGTGTTCTTAAGCCCCCACTGAGGCTTTATGGGGAAAAGACAGTATTGGAAAGCCAGCTATGCCTCTAGCATTATTGAAGGTGGCGCTGGAGCAGATTCTCTATCCTGCACACACTGCAAGAGAGAGACGTGTTAAAACAATTGTAGAAGTCTGTTTCACACCACATGTATTGGAACATATGGCACAGTTTTTTGTGAATTGCATTGCATGCCAGACATTCCCAGCAGGGCATACTTTAAGAACATTGAAAGGAGCAATCCCAAGGACTAATGGTCCTTTTCAGAATCTACATTGAGATTATGTGGATATGTTGCAAGTATGCAATGGATACAGGTACATGTTAGTGGTAGTTTGTCCCTTTTCCAGATGGATGGAGTCAGGTCTGCGCACAAACCCCAATGATACATGTACTGCCAAGTTCCTTGTGTGTGAAATGTTCCCTGGATTGGGCGTGTGTGACATCCTACGGTTCGAAAATATCCTGCATTTTGCAAATGAGTTATTCGAACAGTTAGTACTTCTATTAGGCATAAAACACAAGTCTGTGCCTGATTATCACCTACAGGCCAATGGTACATGTGAGAGATTAAACAGACTTCTCAAAGAAAGGATAGCAAAATTGAAGATCACTTTGTGGTGGTTGCATTGTCTGCCCCTTGCTTTGTTTGCACTGCCAACCAGCCTGGTTCAGAAAACCACTTGACTCTGCATGAGTTGGTGACTGGACCTTGCATAAGAGTACCTCTTGCTCCTCCTACTAGAAGATACAGTGATGCCCACAGTGTAGTGAAAGCTTTAGGTGATGAGATGCATGATTATTTGACAAGTATGACCGCTAGTGTTTCTTTTATTTCTCAACAGATCAAACAGCAGGGGGAATAACCAAAGAAGATTGAGGAAGACAGCCAAACTAGTGATCCCAGCAAATTGTTGAAACAGCCTAGTTTATATCCAGGTGACCAGGTGCGAGCACAAAGTTGTGTGCACGCTTGGAATAATCCCTGTTTTGAAGGACCATAATCAGTAGAGGCGGTGACACTCACATCTTTTAAATTGAAAAACCGAAGAGCCAGGCTGCATCTGACTTACGTGGAGATCTACAAAGGAGAGACTCCTACCCCTCTGGCAACCAATGACTGAGAACCAGGAGAATGGGCTCCATGGTTGACAAGATTGGCTACCAAGGGCAAAATCAAAGACTTATCAGAATAAAGAACATTTCAAAAATGTTCAGCCATTCACAAGTTTGAAGCAAAGTGAAAATTGCAGCAATTGCAGAACAATTTTAGTTAGGAAAAAGAAACAACAATGTGCCAGAAACAAAGCAACAACGTATATACATGTATCACTTCATGTTGCCTATAACTGTAACATTGCACACATTTTTGCATGCTCCTTTCACCTATATTCTCCAGTCTTAGCCAGCCTTACGTGGATGCAGTTAACCTTTTGAGGGATCCAAAAATGGGCAAATTATTTTAAGAGTTGTCATTGCGATTATCATGCAATATTTGTTGGAAAAGTGGAAGAACTTGATAAAAGTGATCTAAATACATATTGAAAGAAAAAGAGAATGATAATGCGTCAGCGTACAAGAGGTACCATGCCATTGAGAAGACCATTATGTTCATTTGGATTGATGCTTAAATTGTCATTTGTTACAATGAATTGTCTTTTTTCCTTATTATTACGGTTTTTCAACAATTGATTCTTAACAATTCAGATGAAATATTAAGAGATGACGCTTCTTTGGTTGTCCCTAGTAAAGAAACAATGTTTTCCATGATGCATTCCAAAGAAATTGTCAGAGAAAAGAGAGATGCTGCAGAAGGTAATGAGCATATAAACTAATATCTTGATAATTCTGCCCATTTAAAGAACAATATGTGGTATCAGTACATGAGGGAGGTGGTGAGGAGAAGTCAGAGAGATGATGCTATGTGTGTTTTCTCATCCCTTATGCCATGAGCACGACCAGAATATTAATTGCAAGAGAAATACCTCTACTTGATGTGAAGTGTCATCTAGCAGCGTGCACAACCCGAGGACAATTCGAAGGATGATGGGCAACCCTACGTTGGTGATAAACAAGATCATTTACATATGAGGATGCTTATTTGAAAACACAAAAGATGGAAAAAGAGATAGGCTGGATAAGCCCGGTACGTATATATTCATCCCTGACTGGAGAACAAGTAAAGGTTGCTGAAATGAAGAGGCTCGGATGTTCAGATATGCAGGAAAAACCAGAAGTACATGGATGTTGGGAGAGACCTCAGCTATTGATATGTGGACTAGGGGCCACCAGCACAGGATGGGAAGGAGGAATGTTATCTTGCACTGCACACTTATTGAAGAAGGAATCAGTAAGCATAGTGCAAATAGTAAACGACATATGCCTAAAGTCATGGGCTAAGTATTATAAGTTACTAACATGGGTCAAGCATGAAGTAGGAACTGTATCCATATTACAAATAAAGAATGGCAGTATGTGCTTTCAAAATAGGGGACTGACTAATGTTGGAGAAAATAAATAATGTAACCAGATAATTGATGTCCCCAGGAATGAATGGGGGAACTACTGTGCTGATGGACCAATATCGGGCCTGTGGATCTAAAGCTTATATGCAGCTGCCTAGGAATTGCTCTATAGTGATCATACATGTTACTACGTTAATAATTCCCCAAAATGATCTGCAGATTGAAAGCTTTCTGGAAATGAATGCACACCAGAGAAATTAGAGGTCACTGATCCTCCTTCGGCTGAAAAGAGAGAACTATTTCTCAGCAAAATCAATACAAGCTTATGACAGCATTCCAGATGAGCATAAAATATTTGGCAAGATGGCAATGATACTTACATCTATATTTATGCCCAGACTCCATACTGCATTGAATGGCAAGTGGTTACACATCACTAGATGGGAGCTGCTACAGATAATCAACACAACTATAAAAAGATTCAATGTGATTTGAGACTAATTAAGGGCCATTCGACTGATGACCCTCCTGAACATGTATGTCTTGAACTTGATTACAGCAATGGAAGGAGGCTTTTTCTCCAAGATCGGGCCTTTTTGCTGTACTTACCCTCCAGCCAATGATGGAGAAAATGGAACCCTGACAGAGGCAATAACAACTTTGTCACAATTACACATTAAGGTGGAAGAAGAAATAGATGAGACTGAAGGAGATAACTGGTTCTCGTCCTTGTTTTTCGTGGATCCCGTTCTGGATGGTGAATGCTTTCAAACTACTATTAGCGTTACTAGATTGGTAATTTTGGGATTCTGCGTTGTGAGGATCATCATTGGACAAGGTTAAAAGACAGCAAAGAAAGCTATTGGGATGAAGATAATAATCAACCTAAATGCTAAAAATGGGGAACGCATGCAAGATGAGAGCTCCACCTGTGAAAATATAAATAAAAATTCCTTGGCAAGCCCAGGTTCAAAGTTCTATTACTCTAAGGAGCATAAGAAATATGTAGGACATGGGATGTTCTATCCACCATCCGGGAAGTGCTGCTATATGACTTGGAGTGTGGATGAACATATAAAGAATGCAGGTCACCTGAGGGGGTTCATGAAGGTATGGATCCGAAAAAAGACACACTGTGAAGAGAAGGTGGAGAAGATTGAGGGCTCAACCACGGGGGGTAATGTGGAGAAGCAGCTGAAGTAATATCTAGTGCCTGCCCCCTCACCTCCATCATACTGGAAGAAATGACACCAAATATTATCCCAATACCATATCGAAGATACGAGAGGCGGTGTGCACTCAGACAACCATATTTAATGTACCCTTGCACTTTTATAGCGTGGAAGGTTGTCGGCATACACCATTGGATGTGCAAGAGCTGTAAGTGCAAATCGCTGAGAATAAAGTGTTGTCTTAAAGGGAGTACACAATGACACATAGAAACAATGGAAGAATACTTAGAGAATGAAAGTTTAATCCAAGTAATAAAGTAATCAAGAATAAAGAGACAAAGAAATCAAGTATGCCGAGAAGACGAGTGAGATAAAGCTCAATTAATCTATATACACAGAAACGCAAGGTAGATAAGATAAATAGAAGCTTGCTGCAGTACAAACTATTACGTGAGGAATGCGGCCATGATGGAAAGATGGAAGTCTCATTGTGTCCAAACTACCTCAGAATGAAACCAAGACCGCAGATTAGAAACACTGCAGAAAACAACTTCATGCAAGAAGCAAAGAATATCTGTTTTACAGAGACTAAGGATGACACAGCAAGACATAATTGGAAAGTACAAAGAGAGTTAACTAGGATTAGCTATGAACGAAGCACACATTTCTCTTAGATCTCTAAGCAGGAGCTAAAACATCTGCATGTGCCAAGTATTGGACAATCAAGGGTGAAGAAAGCCCATGTGAGACAGAGCAACCAAGTCTCCAGAGGCCAAAAGGATTAATGGCAGCCAGCATAATTTAAAAAAATAGCAGTAAATAGCAGGTAGAAATGGACACATCCATGGCCTACTGACGCGTGATGCAGGACTCCTATACATGGTCTAGTAATTAGGCCTCAGAGGAAGATAGCGGTGTACCCTGGCTCCCTTAAAAATCCCTGAGAAGAAAACAGTCAGCAAGGTAAACTACAAAGGAGAAGCCTTGGCTCATGGTCGAACTGATGAGAGATGGTAGGATAATTAACCAAATTGGGCAGTGGTCTGATGTTGTTCTCTGCACCTGGGTTTTATTCTGTTCACGTGCTGCTAACGAGCCGAATGTCCAAGGTTGGGAGAGTATGCCAACAGATCATGAGTAGCGACATGCTAAACAATGTTGCAATAACCAATCCGCTGTTATTATTTTTCTTAATCAGTGTTATACGTATTTGGAGGTAGTGTGAGGCGTGCCTAACAGAAAAGACACAGCCAATGGGTTCATTAACACCTATACATACTATAAATACTATAGATATATGTGTTCCCTTAAACAATCCCTCCCCTTGATAGGTTTTGCTGTTTGCCACGTAGGATGATGTTGTAGCTGACACATATTAAAGTATAAAGCATTTGTGTAATTAAAACTTTGATGAGTGTAAGTGAGCTCCATTTCGTATGGTCACCAGATTTCTGTACTTTATTTGAGCTGACAATAAATTTGCACTTTGCCATATTCTTTGAGTCTGTCCGGTTATTTGGTTCAGATGTAATTTATTATGGTAATTCTATTCTGCGCATGAGATACACTCCAAGGTGCTATTGCACAAAGTGTCCAATCTGGCAACCTTTGTGGCCCTTTGTGCGACTATCTCTGGGTCAGGAAAATCATTACCCAACTGACATGGGACAGGGATGGAGTCTTTCACCGCTGCACAGCGTTGGGTCATTTCACCTTGCCAGCTGAACTCTACTATCACCAAATGAGCACCTGCTCTTCCCTTCAAACCCATTGACGCTACAAACAAGCCGGGTAACAACAGTGAGGATAGCCACGGTGTCTCAAACGGCAGGAGTTTTGTGTCCATTGATATATTCATGGTCTAAATAGAGTTGAGTATCATTGGGAACTGGGATCCCTTCTGGAGACCCGGTACCATTCCGACTCAGTGTAACCAATCCACATTTGGCCACTCCTTGGCTTATTGGGAAGTCGACCTCTAGGAGGCCCACACTAATATTGGCCTCTCCCGCTAGTCCAACATTCACTATGGCAGGCTTGGGTAAGACTTTCCAAGTAGGATCCTTTTTCCTAGGACCCAGCTTCTTACACACAAAACAACCTTTGGGTGGTGAGAACGTACATGTCCCAGTGTTAGGTGTACCTGTGCTCTTCTTTTAGGTGTGTACGGCTGAACTAATGTTTTGGGATTCCACTTCAGTCTTTTGGGGACCTGACTTCGAAGAGGAAAATGTTGGACCTTTGCCCTTTCGATCCTTGTTGTCTGAAGATTTCTCTTCTGGTTTAGGTGTGCTCGCCTTAGCCTTTTTCTGGACGCGAATACTTGCAAACCTGTTGGCAGCCTTTGCAAGCTCCCTACAGTCTGTAAAGGTTGTGTCCACAAGATGCTGGTGTAAGTCAACCTCACAATTATTTAAGAAATGCCCACATGCAATTGAATTACACATCCCGTTAAATGTGTCAACTTTGTTACCAGACACCCACCCACTCAGATACTTCAACGTCAATTGTGTGAATGCTTCAAATGTCTGCCCACTTTTCTTTCCAAGCTCTCTAAAGCTGTTGAGATACTGTTCTGGGGTTTTACAGAACTTTATGAGGAGGGCTGCCTTCATTCTCTCATAAACTGGCCTTTCCTCATGAGTTAACTGAAGAATTGCATCAGTCCCTGGTGTCGGTAAGAGACTCATCAGGGCTGCATCCCCCTGTACCTCCTACTACTCCTGGAGCTAAAAAGGAAGCTTGAGTGCTTCAAACCAGTAAAAAATGTATTTTCCCACTTCATATGCCTGCACTAAACCTTTGGGGATGTGGTGTTGGGGCTTATCCCTGGCACTATGGGTTGAACCACTACCGCTGCTTTCGCTAGAGGTGGATCTGTTGGTCTACTTCTTCTCTTCAAGTGCCAGCTTGCACAATTCTATGCTGACCTTGTCTCGCTGCATCTATTCCTCTAGTGCTAGTATTCTCTGCTCCAGCAGGTGCTTTCTAGCTGCTATATTGTTAATAGCCAGAACAAAATACAGAGCCACTTAGAGACTGAACCGAGGCCTGGCACCTGCAGGATGCCGCACTAGTCCCTGACCTCACTGAAACTCTAGAGAGTTGCAAAACCACACTTGCCCCCCAGAGGGATGGTTGTCGAGAAACACTGCTCATGCTGTCTTCCTCATCATCTTCCACTACCACTCCAGGAAGTTCTTCTTCATTCGGGTTCACAGGTCTTAGCCTGTCCCCTGGGGTCTTCTCCTAAGCCACCCTCACTTCTACCCAAGCTTGGAAGCTGGTCAGCAACTCAGTTTTATTAACGTGTGTGGTATGGGGAAGCCCCCTCTCTTGACAACAGTATTTTTATCAATGGGTGACTTAGCTGTGTGCCAAGCTCCAACTAGATCTGACGGTCTGGCACCAATGTGACAAATACACTTCCGGGGCACCAGTGGTCCATGGATAAATATCGGTTTCAACTAAACCATCAATCAGCCCCCCACCTCTAGAACACCAGAAGGGATTCAACAGTTTGGAAACACAAGCACATTATAAACCTCATTGTTGTAATATTGAAGTGGACATGACACGGAAGGTAAGTGGAGTAACAGGGTTTTATTAACTGGGGTGCATATTTAATATAAGGGTTACATTAAGAGTCGTCGATTGAGCCCCACTTGCAGCGGCTCCCTCCGCCTCACTTCTCTCGCAACTGCCGTCTGTAGCTTTCATCTCTCATTCCAGGCATTGCTCATCACCACGTTCCAGGAACGGGCTGGTCACCCTTTCCTGCTCTGGAAAGTGGTTCTCTAGGAGCGATGCTACACATCCTTCTTCACAGACAACAAAAGTCTTCAGTAAAGTCCTCTTCACTATGCCACATACTCAGCCAAATGTCATGGTTTGCAGTAGGTTCTTCCGCATCTTGACTGGTGAAGGTTTTCTGCATTATTACTATGCAAGGAAAAATCAGATTTCTGTTTCCTTTCATCACCATCACAAACACCCTTCGGTCTCTTCTACTCTTCAAAATGAAAACTCCAGCTACTCACATTCTGTCCGCTCTTCACACTTTCATCCAAACCATTCACCATACTTCTCACTACACATACCCTCTCCATGTTCCACACACACCGTCATTTACTCTCACTGCATGTTTGAATACTTCAGACACAACTATTGGCCTGGACCATCTGCACGGTCCATTACTGGGAGCAGGAAGTAATTTGATTCTCACTGTGTCATCAACAGCAGGTAGCATGCTCTTAATATTTGTTACACTCACCTTATCATGTGCTGCTTTATTCTTAAGTTGCGTGTTCCTGATATGTTCCACAACACTCTCTGGTTTCACTCTTATGTCAGTACTTCTCCCCAACCAAGGCGGTACTAACTTTGTGGTTGCCTTTCGCCCTCGGCTAAGTTTGAAAGGAGAAATACCTGTTGTGGAGTGTGGAGTGAAACGATGAGCTACAATTACATCATTCACAGCTTTTTTCCACTCTAGACCATTTGACCACACCCAATGAATAGTTTCCTTGAGAATTGTGTTGAAACACTCAACAACACCATTCGTTTGGGGGTTATAAACGGCACTATACTTATGCTCTATAGTGTTTATTTTGAAAGGATCACTCATCTCCTTCGAGCGAAACTGAGTTCCATTATCAGTAACAATGACTCTAGGGAACCCCTCACGTTCACTGATTTCATCCATAAATTGAATGATTGACCTGGTGGTAATATATGGTTTGATCAATACTTCCACCAACTTGCTCAACAAATCAATCGCAACCAAACAGAAAGATTGTTTACCATTACTCCCCACTTGGCCCAAAACATCCAAACCCAGTTTATCCCATGGTTTCTCGGGAACATCCGTCATGACCATGGGATATTTTGAACCCACACATACTTTATCACTCCTACAACAAAGGATACAATCACAAATTGTTCTTTCGATTTGAAGATCGCATCCAGCCATCAATAGTCATTTCATATCCTTTGCTTTGTTTTGACTATCCCTTGATGGCCCTCATGGCCTAAATCTATGATCCTCTGTCGTACATTTAAAGGTGGAATAATTTTGCCTCCACGCATCAACAATCCGTCATGGATGCTCAGATCATCAACAATGTTCCAATAAGGTAACACATCTAGTTCTTGAAAATAGCTCTTCCTACAGAGACTGTTATCTTGCAGTGCATCCCTCAGCTTGTTGAGAGAACTGTCTTGTCTCATCGCTTCCTCCGATTCTGCTTGTGGAATAGATGCAGAATGAATGCAAGAAAACCAAATCTTCATTGTTTTCTTCCTCACCAGCTTCCACTATGTTTGTAAGCTTGTAAAGACAGTATACAGTTATGTTCTTAACGGCAGGTCCACATTTGACTACATAGCTGAATTCCTGCATTAGGGCCACCCATCTCCTGATGCGAATCGACAACTTGTCCAAATCTTTTGATGTAAATATCACAACTAGAGGCTTGCGATCAGTGCCGAATTCATAGTTTGTACCCCAAATAAAGTTCCTAAATGTATCTGCTGCCCACTTAATGGCCAATGCCTCTTTTTCAATGGTGACATATGTTTTATCTGCGTTCTTTAACAGCCTGGATGTAAATGCTATAAGGAACTCTTTACCATTGTCTTCCTGTGTGATAACGGCGCCCAACCCACGTTGCTGGCATCCGTAGTAATAATTGTGCTTCGATCACCCCTGAAATTCCTCAAAGCAGGAGCCTTAACTAAGGCTGACTTGATGGACACAAATTTGTCTTCACTCTCTTTGGTCCATACAAAGGTACATCTCCCTTTGATGAGCTCACACAAAACACAGTATGTTTGGCAAAGTTCTGAATACATTTCAAATAATATTCGGCCATACCTATGAAAGTGCGGACTTCATCTTTTGAAGTTGGCCTGGGCATTTTCTCAATTGCGTCAGCTAATGGTTTCCTAGGATGTATTTCCTCTGCTTAAATGATGTGTCCCAAATATTCTATCTCTTTTCTGTTAATTTTACACTTCTCTCTACTCAAAGTCATACCTGCTGCATTGAGTTTTCTGAACACATGTTCTAACATCTCGTTTGAAGTTTTAAATTGTCAGCATGTATAAGTATATCATCTTGAAAGCATATGATGCCATCTTCTCCATCATACAGTCTGTGCATGATCTTTTGGAAAACTGAAGCTGCAGAAACGAGACCGAATGGCATCCTCTTGTCTTGAAATAACCCCTCTGGGGTAATGAACGCAGGGAGAGCTCTCGATTCATGATGTAATTTGACGTGGTAATAGGCTGAAGCTAGATCTAACGCGAAGAAGAACTGTGCTGGACCAATTGTGGATACAATTTCTTGAATGTTCGGTAGTGGATGCCTCTCCGGAACTAGACATTTATTGAGTTCTCGCATATCGACGCATATCCTGAGCTTTCCTGTCTTCATTCTTAGGACCACAAGGGGGAAACCCATTCGCTCGCATCTATACTTTCAATGATGCCCTGTTCTTCGAATATATTCACTTTCTCCCTCATTGACAAAGCAATGCTGTGTAACTTTTGTACTACTGGTTGATGCTCCTTCTTCATTTAAATCTTGTGGACAAACCCACGCAAGCATCCTATTTCGTCCCGGAAGACTCCTTTCTTGATAACTTGCATACCATCTTCATGTGAACTGTAATTCTCTACAGCATATACTGAATCTACGGCACTGGGGTCTAGTCTCACTTAAAGTTTCTGCTGGCGAGTCCAACGCAATAATGGGGTCTTCCCTTTCTGTGTCAAGTAAATCTTCCTCTGGCCATTCTCTCCTTGAATTTGAGAATTCCTCAATACATCCTATCAAATCAATCGCCACACCTCCATATTCCTTGGGGTTAATGTCTGTTTCATTAAGAAAATCATGTTTGGACTGGTCCCAATTGCACTGTGGCAATAATGTGTACTTCGCACCAGAGTCTATCATCATGTTCATCTTCATGATATCTATGAATACAAGAGCCTTTGGGCTATCAATTTCTATTGCATCATCATCACAAATCATGGAAGCCCACTCTTCCCCTTCCTCTTCACTGCGTTCATCTCCAATCCAGTTAGTGGAGATCCTTTTTACTTTACAACACTTTGATAAGTGTCCTTTTCTCTTGCATAATTGGCAAATGATTTTCAGGGCAGGGCATTCAGGATCATCATCCCAATATCCTATGCTGTTTCATCTAAAGCATCTGCTCAGGCTACTTCTCCTGGGACTATTTGCTCTCTGTCCTCAAAATGACAGCCTCCCCCTTCTGTCATTCCTCTGCCCTGGCTTTCAGGCTTTTTCATGATTCTTCTTTTTTTCCAAAAGTATCTTCAATTGGTGCAACATTGTTATTAGTGCTGGGTGTATTTACATGCGTGACATTCATCTTGACATCTTAAGCACTAAGATTTATCATTCTCACTCTGCTTTGTAGCATTTTCACGCATATATCTGTGTGTTCCACCTCTTTTGCAACACGCAGGGCTACTTCTAATGATCGGTCATCTTCTGACCATAGCTTCTCCCTTACTTTAGCATTATTACATTCACGTATAAACTGATCTCTGAGGCGTTCATCCAATTGCTCATTAAAGTTGCACGTTCTTGCTAACTTTCTCAGACAGATAATGTATTGTTCCACGCTCTCACCTTCGTCCTGTGTCCTTTTTCCAAATGTGTAACCCTCTAGGAAAGTGCTGAGCTTCTTTTCATAGTGCCTGGCAATTTTCTTTAGTGTTTTCTCATATTCGTTCAACTTGTTATATTCATCCTCGGGGAGTTCCGGCAGGTCCTCAAAACTTTCTTGTCCTGCGGAACCAAAATAATGTAATAAGAGGGATTTTCTCCTTTCCACACTGCAGTTCTTCACACAAACCACATTTGTGTAATGTTCAAACGATTTTCTCCACCTTTTCCAAGGGATGGTGAGTTCCCCTACTTCAGGCAAGAAGAATGCAGGGGGTGGTACACTGCTGAATGCCATAGTAATTGACCATGCAGAATGAGCTCATGTCTGCTAATGTTCTTGGTTGGAAAGCTCAGCACAATATACTTTAGTCAGGCTTGCACAGTCATAATACACATTGTGTACTGAAAAACGTAGATTCCCAAATAATTCTCAATTGGAGTACTTTACTGTTTTAATTGTAATTTGCAGATCAATGGTCTGAATTAATGTGTATATGCTTCATGTGTGCTTCAAACACACATGCTTGCCACGTTATATAATTAATGTAGAGATAATGATCCTGAGGCATGCATTCCTTTGCTTCATTCAATCCGTAACGTAGTTACAGTAACGTAAAATTCATGGGAGCGAGAGCGTCTCTGCCTGACCTTGATATGGCGTCGCAGATATATTGGGGATTGAAAGGAAGTGTGTCTTTAAACGTCTGCCTGGCCGTCAGATGTGTAAATATCAGGGGAAGTGAGTGTGGATCTCAACGCAGTGCCATTGCATTGCTTTGTGGCACCGCAGAGAAGGGTGGCTCTCAATTCCGATGTTGATCAGAGTCCCAGCCGGACACTGGCAGTCCGCTCGCATGGAGCTTGTAGACCGACAACGCTGTCACTTGTAATATTGAAGTGGACATGACACGGAAGGTAAGTGGAGTAACATGGGGTTTATTAACTGGGGTGCATATTTAATATAAGGGTTACATTAAGAGATGTTGATTGAGCCCCACTCGCAGTGGCTCCCTCTGCATCACTTCTCTCTCAACTGCAGTCTGTATCTCGCGTCTCTCGTTCCGGGCATAGCTCATCACTACGTTCCATGCATGGGCTGGTCAAGCTTTTCCTGCTCTGGAACGTGGTTCTCTAGGACCGATGCTACATTTGTCCAATTTTGGTAACGTGTATGGAAAGGCTGGCTTTTCTCCGAAAGGTTGTGGATCGTTGGTTAGTTGTAACAGCAAAATTACAATTATGACTCAATGATAAAAGGGACTGTCCAGTCAAGGTTTTATAATAATGTCTAATTTATTTACATCACAACAGACAGTTATAGAAACACTACGAAATACAACCCACCCTGTAAAGGAATGCAGAGTACAGACAGTTTCAAAGAAGGAAAATGGATGCACTCTGGATACTGACAGGAGGGTGGTTGGCACGGTAAATAATCACAACTGTTCAAGGTTACTTAAGAGCAATGGGTCTAACATGTCTCTAGGGGTCTTCTGAAAAGGACCAGGGAACAGAACTACAATGTACCTTGTGTGTGTACGTGTTACTGTTGCTCACCAGGGTAGAGTCGGTTTCAGGGTGATTTGAAGCTTCTGCGACCGAGTTCAAGATGGGAAGACCCCACTGACTGTGTCATCAAAATCGTCGACCCTTTCTCCTGTGACGATATCCTTAAAAAAAGGTTTGTGATACTGTGTATTTTAATTGACCACTTTTGTCGACTTGCTTGACGACACAGTACTGATGATACTGATTTGACAGCATCACCCTACAGGGATAGGGTGTGCTTCTGACTAGGGACAGTGTTAGCGGACTCATTTATTGTATGTATGAAAAAGTCATGCATGCACCTATGTATGCTCGGTTCCATGTAATAATGTCCCCTCAAAAATATTGCCATGCAAAAAAATGGGCGAAAAGTAGCTGTTTTTTGATGGGACAAGCCTTACCATCAAACATTGCACTCAAAGGGCCTTCCTGTGTTTTTTCAATGCAGTCTTTTGAGAGTTAACAACTTAATTGGAGATGTAAACCCTCTACTGGTGTGATACAAATGTCCTAACTAGGTCTGCCTTCAGCCACTCGATTCATAAGCACTATGAGAGTCCACGTTTGAAGGCCTGTAAAAAATAAGCATTGGCAAAGCCAACAATTTTGGCTTGTGTTGAAGTATTAGACATTTTCAGGCTCTGCTATTTGATGCCCACTATTTTGCACTTGCTACTATTGATGGTCAGTTAAGACCACTACGGCAATACGTGGCAAGTGCCTTTCCCATGCATACAGAAAAGCCCAACCTGTTGGCATTGCCAATGCTTGTTTAATTTTTCTGTTTGTTTTCAGCCATGCAACTCTACTTGACGGCAGTTTAATTATCGGCTGCGGCAGAAATGGAAAAAAATTTAGAGGGGTGTAAGTCTTGAATGTGGCAAGACTTATTGGAGAGTTTGACATGTTCTCAAGTTTTCCAATGTTAGGTTTGAAATAATTAACCATTCGTGGCTTTTAGCCTCATGAGCAAGAAAAAAAGATATGTTTAGGAAAAGTGTGTTTGCATGCCCTTTTGCATGAATGTGTGTATATCTATGTGTTATCTGTATGTGTGTGTATGTGTGTGTATGCATGCCAGGGCAAAGGCGCAGTTTGCAGACACTAAAAGCAACATGAAGAAGAACTGGTGGCAGCATGGGTATATAGTGAGAGAGACTGCAGGATTTGATTGGAGCACTAGCACCACAAAAGAGTGGCAATACGGGCATATGTTGTTGGGAAAGGTCTCGTGTTTTCTTTGGTCACTTGCAAAATGAATAGGTGTTTAACAGTGACAATGTTGGCATATATTGTTCAGACCAGACTCATTACTTTCTTTGGACGCAGCCAGCATGAAAGGAGGAAGACCTAAAGATCCAATGCGGACAGATCCTGGTTCGAAGTCGGGTGGTGCTGGCATCTATGCTTGAGACAGGCCTCGTGTTTTCTGGGGGACAAACAGCATCAACATATTCTGCAAAATGCTCATGTTTGCTGTAGGTGATCTGGCATATAGTGTAGTGTTTCATGTCTTGCTCCGTAGAAACATGTCCCGAAACAAGCGTACATCCTATGGATTGTTGCCCCAATGTTCTGTAATTTCTGCCGCAAAATGGATGATTTCAAGCAATAATGTAAAACATGTCTAAGAGGAGAGCTGCCGAAAACTGGATTAGTTCAGATGTGCACGCTCGGGATATTTCAAGGAAACCCTTTAAACCGCTCCCCTCTACAGATTCCCCAACTGCCACTGCTCTAGACGTCGGTGGCATCTTCGGAGTGTGGCATGCAAACCCAAGAGAATGGGTGGTTAGTTTCAATTCCTTCTTTGACAATACATCGAGAGAACCCGATTTCTCCATAAAATCAAATAGGGCTATCCCATAGTTTGGGCTGCACTTCCGCCACCCTGGATACGCTCATGGGGTGTACCGCAACAAGCCTGTGTCTCTGGACTCTGCACTCTGTGCCATGCATGGCAGGCACTTTCACAAGCGTGTGTCCATGCAGGGGACGTGCATATTGCACCTCCCACTTCAATCTTTCATGATTTAATATACTTATCTTTCCTGGACAATTTGGCTTCCTACTTTCAGTTTTTGAAGCAAGAATGTTGTCGTAGTTGCGTAATCTGCACTTCATATGTGTATTGTGTTCTTCTTTTATCAGCAAACCCCATCAACCAACCAACCACCCATCCATTCCTCCCTCCCCGTTGCCCATCCGTTCACCCATTCATCTGTCCATCCTTCCATCCATCCATCCATCCCTACCTCCCGTAATCCATCCTTTCACCTATTCATCTGTCCATTCATTCATTCATTCATCCATCCATCCATCCATCCATCCATCCATCCATCCATCCATCCATCCATCCATCCATCCATCCATCCATCCATCCATCCATCCATCCATCCATCCATCCATCCATCCATCCACAATTCTATTTATGAATTTTCCGGAAGTGGCCAGTCATGCGTCTGACGGATGGAAATGTGACGTGCAGCTTGGAGGTTATAGGTTCGAATCAAAAGGTTCGAAATACAAGAGGGTCGAATCAAAAGGACGGAAAACAAAAGTTTCGAAAAAAGATAGTTTTTTTTTAGAATTTTTTTTGGGGGGGTCCCCGTCCCAAACCCCCATTTTTGTGTTAAAAACCATTTTTTTACCTTAACGGAAACCCCCCCAAAAAAATATATAATTTAAAAAAAAAATGGAACCTTTTGTTTTCGGTCCTATTGACCCGATCCTATTGCCTTCAAACCTTTTGTATTCGCACCTTTAGCTGGACACCCACCTTGGATGTGTCACTGTTTGAAATTGCAGTACATTAGGCTACAGAGGGAATCATTTACATTGGCATCATGCCATTGCTTGCCCTCTTGGTTGACCTGGGTGTTCAGTACACCAACTATGCTGATGACTCTCAAGTTGTCCTTGAACTGTCAGGCAGCTATACTCAGGATGCTTTTGCTATTAATTCAATCAACAAGTGTGTCCAGGCATGGATGTCAACCAATCATCTTGCTCTGAACACTGATAAAACCGAGTTGCTGATCCATGCCTCAGGACAAAGACTCAAAACACTTTGCACTGACTATGAGAGCTTTGCCATCTCTGGCAGCAAAATCACAGTAGCCTGGAGTGTCAAGACACCGGGCGTCATTTTGGATGGCAAGCTCAACATGAAGCCACAGGTTGCTTGTATTCGGGGCACCGGCGGTTACATCACTGCACTCTTAAACTACATTCGCCCATACATATTTCTCGGCAATTGATCTCTGCTTGCCACTGCCCTGGTGAGTTCATGCCTGGACTACTGCAACAGCCTGTTGCTAGGCACATCTTAAACTAATATCAATGCACTTCAGGTCACTCAAAATGATGCCGTCCGGACTGTCCATGGGTTATCCCGGAGAGATCATGTCACCGAGGCCAGGAGGGAACTTCATTAGTTGCCCATAAAACACAGTGTTACGCATAAACCTCTCTCCCTGACCTGCAAGTGTCAGAATAATGAGGCGCCTCAATACCTGGCAGACAGCCTCAGAGCCATCCAGCTGAGCTGGAATTTATGGTTTCAAGACCGCAGCCCTGGTTCAAGCTCACCAGATTTGGTGGAACCATCTTTGACGTCCAAGCCTCCTCAGCCTGGAATAAGCTTCTGCTGGACCTGGGACTAGCAAACTCCCATAAGGATTTTAAGAAACTGAACCACTTGTTCAACCTCAAACCAGGTTAAACATTCCTCCAAGTCTCCCCTCTTTTTCCTGACAGCCCTATCTGCTTTTTTCGTTGTCCGTCTTGTCTTCGTTTTCTGTGGCCCTGAGGCCTACGGGCAAGTGGTGCATTATACAAATTGAAATAAATAAATAAACATACAAAAATATGCTTTATACATTTGTTTAACTCGGCAGCTTTTGTTGATTCTGCAGGAATACACACATGTGCTGTATATGCATAGCCAGCTACCAGTTCTCCAGTACTTCTTTGATACCTGGACCTTATCTCTGATGTCCATTGTATGCTGTTGCTTTCATATTTGCGTTGCACACCACCACACTGCATATATGCAAAGATTGACATTTCCTTGGCCTTATATTTGCCATCAATCACATGCACATCCTGGTAACTGAGGATTTGCTGACCGCAGCCCCTAGAGAGGGTGCAGTTCACAGGCTACACATAATTGGTAACCAACATGATAGACCATCACATTTCATAGCCTCAGATATCCTTCAGTTGAGCCCTAAATAGGTCTACAAGTCTCCCGGCTGGCCCACAAAATAGGGTCACATAACTCAAAACAGATATTAATATCCATCAAAGAAACATCTCCCATAATAACAGCGGACCCTCAAACTGCAACCAACTGATCCACAAATGACTCCAACAGTCCCCCATTGTCTCTTCCTTTCATCATGTCCCTTCTAAGTGCTGTGAAGTGACCTCAGGGTGCCATAAGAACTGAGCAATCACCTACCATGACATACTATCATACCCCTCTTTGCCTCCCCTGCTCCCCCTCATGTATTTGTAGTTGTACTTAGGGTGTTCACTGATGGCAAGGGCAAGACTATCATGGGGAAGTAACAGAGTGCTTTACAAGTCATAGGGGGAAGTGCACAGCAATCAATACAAGGGGGCGTGGGGCAGCCAACAGGGGAGGGGAAGGGCAGGCAATTTGACAGCAAGTAATGAGGTGATGAAACAGGAGAGGGCTGTTCACCCAGTCTCAGATTCCATCTTTCTCTACTCTTTCCTCTTGATTTGGAGAGGCTTTAGGGAATCATGTGTACCATAAGTCAAGCATTGTACCATGACATCGTGTTTCCTTTGCCCTTTTTCTGCACCCTCGTCATTATGTTATGTCATATAATGTTATGTTTCATTATGTTACGTTATATTATGTTATTGCGATTAATACCATGCACCACTGCCATTTGCATGGTCTCCAAGCCCTCTGGCAGATCTGAAAGAGATGAGGGCAGGTTATATTAATGGGGAGGGATGGGAAATAAAAGAATGCTTTGCAGTTGCATTGATGCATGCAGACCGGGTGTGCCTGATCTCTGCCTGCCAGTCTGTTTCTAGGCGTTCTGCATCAAAAGGGAGGCATTTAAGCCTAAGGGGTAACCTCGTGTAGCTGTGGATTAAGAATGTATTGGGACTGTAGACGTGGTGTTTTCTGATCTTTGATGTGTGCTGGGCGGATTGTCCAATTGCCATGATTGGGCGGCTTAGCTGGCATGCCTGATTAACAAATACAGGGTTTACCTGCAATGAAACCCTGGTCCTTCAGGTAAAGATAGAGAAAATGGGATTCACTATGGACCTGTGGATTTGGGATGACAAAAATATTCCTTTGTTGTCTTACTTTTTCTCAAAACAGTATTTATTAAAAAAATACTAAATTACACAATATTTATTTTATGTTTGCTCTAAATGCATCCAAACATTATAAAATCATTCTCTGGCTCACACGCATTTTTCCCCATTCTACATTCATACTCACACTCATATATATTCGACGGTTATAGGTTATCGTATCGAATCAAAAGGGTCGAATGACAAAAGGGTCGAGTCAATTCGACCGAAAAAAAGGATCTTTTTTTTTTTCCAATCGTTTTGTTTTCGGTCGAATGCACTCTCACCTTTGGCATACGATCCTTTTGTTTTCGAAACTTTAACTGGACACCATATTCGACACCTATCTTCAAATTTTCAAGGTGACATTTCATGTATCACCACCTAAAAATGCCAACAATTCATCAGCATGGGTCGAAATATTTTGATGAATTGTTTGCATGTTTAGGTGGTGATACATGAAATGTATGTTTACATTATTATTATTATTATTTATATTTTTTATAATGCACAAAGCTGACCGATAGCCAACAGACTGAGGAACAGTGAATCCAGAAATACAAAAAAAAAAAAATGAAAGACAGAAGATGACAAAAATCAAGAATTTAAAGAATCAAGTTGGAGGTAATTAAGTCTTAAAAACCTTAGGAAATTGAATCGGGGGAGGGGCCAAGCAAAGAGAAGAAGGCAATGGATTCCAAAGGCCTGGCAGGGCAGTCAGAAGCACTGTCGCAATGTAGGAATTTCTTTGGTTTATGAATCAGGAGACAGAGAGTATATTTGCTTCAAGTAGCTCGAGTATCTCCAGATATTGGCAGTCAATTTGCAGGATTAGGAGGCTGTTGAAGCACAGCAGCCTTATAAGCAATGCAAGCAAGCTTAAATGTAATACATGCTTCAAGTGGCAGCCAAGGAAACCGAGTCAGAATAGGAGAGATGTGATCGAACTTCCTTTTGCCCGAGAACAAGCAGGCAAGCAGGGTGTAATGCTATCCAAAGAGGCGTGAGCGCATATTGAAGGACTCCCTTCTGGATGAAATTTGTATCATTTATATGTGGAACCCGAAGTGCTTGAAGAACTGAACTAAACAGTCTATTGAGAATGTAAGATTTGTGGAGTGTGGCCAAGCAGAGGATGCTGCAAGACGTGTCCTTGGGCTTGGTCAATGCCGGTCTAGGCACAGATTCCCCACTACCGCTGCCTGAATGCCACAATACAGGAGGGAGGCATAATGATATACTGAACCTTGAATGAGGCGTGCAGATCTCAGCCCTATAGATGAGGACAGCCGAACACACGCAAATCTGTGGGGAAGATCGACAGGGCACGAGCCAGTGTCAAGATGGTGCCAAGATAACGTGTTCCCTACCGGGGTGACCTAGTTCGCATGAATAAAGTGTAGGGATCTCATGAGAGCCTAGACTCTCAAATGCCACCTGTGGAGCTCTCCTCCCAAGGGACACAGCGGTCGGCTTGGTTTGCAGTCTGGACGCACATGGCAGAAGAACGAGGAGAGGAGGTCTGATGTGGTGACTGCATGCCAAGGTGAGGACTGAGCAGGGTTGCAGGAGGAGTGGTAGACCCCCAAAGTGGGCAGCAGAGTGAAAAGCACAAACAAGGAGCAGCTCTGCTCTAGAAGACTTCATAGTGTGAACCCTTCAGCACCTGATGGTCGCCCCAGAGAATCGGTCTGTCTAGGTTGCATCCTATGTGCCCATGCGAGACAACCATGGGGCTCACCCTGCTTAGGCAGGACAGGAGTCTCATGCATGGAGAGTGAAACAGAGGACACAGCTCCAGACAATGATCCAGATGGCTAAGGCAGAACAAGACATAGAGATGACTCTTGACATGGGGCAAGCATTGCATGTGCTCGAGTTAGATTGGATGGTTCGGATCAGTGGTGTGGCTGTACGGGCAAAGAAATAAATGGGGGGACAACTACCCAAGGCATCATTCTAGCTGAACCGGCGGATTAAGCGATGGGACTTCTGACATCCTTTGAGGCCTGAGGAGTCTATAAAGGGTGCACAGCTGCCATTCCATACAACTGGGAAGTGCATCATGGCAGCAAATCATAAGTTAGTGAAGGGCCTAGATGCTCTAACAATGTTGGGGGCCCAGGAGAAGTCTTAGAAGGGTGAAGTCACAATTGTGTCCAGGGTACACCATGAGCCAGGAGAACAAGAGCGCCAAGACTTGCCAGTGACCAGAAGAGACCTGCAACAACTCTCGAATGACATTACTAAAGAATTTCATAATAGCACAACAGAACTACTCATGAACATATCTACGCTTGATATGGGTGTTGTGGAGGCTAAACAGAGGATCAGCTATGTGGAGGACACTGTGAGTACCCAGCAGTATGAAATGGTGGAATTTGCAGAGTAGGTAAGCTGGAGGTCGCAATATGGGCCCATTCAACTCAAGCAGGAGGACTTAGAAAACAGATCCATGCGCAATAACATCCAGATATGGGGGATGCCCAAACAAGTGCATGATGCTGAATTGGGGGGCTTTGTGAAAGACCTCATCTGACACATATTGTAAATAACCAACGAGATGGAGAGTGAACAGGATAGAAACCACGGCACATACTCAGCCAGCCAAACAACGTAATGACTGGAACCCAGATGTGATATCCAGAATACATTTCTACATGTTGAAGGAGCAGATAATGGTGAAGTGCAGAACAACCAGATATTAACTTCAGAGCTGCACAAATACTGATCTTTCAAGAACTTGCAATGGGCACACTGCTTGAGAGGAAATCCATGCGTGAGGAGACCACTGTACTCGAGCTAAGAAGGTCCGATAAAGATGGGAGTTCCCCATCTCCCTACAATTCAAGTACAGTGTCGAGGCTGATCCATCCCCACTGTGGAGAAGGCAGTTCCCCTCATGCACCAGGAGGGAATAACAAAGCACCCAAGCAAATCAAAAAGCAAGGACACTGAAAACAGAGTAGGGATGCCCAGGCCAGGGTGGCACAAAGTCCAAAAACTGGGGTCACACAAAAAGACTCCATCCCTAGACCCACCTCAGAAATGAAAAACCTGATGGGCAACAGAGGAACAACAAGAGGGATATGGAAGGAAATCTCATCACTGGGTATCCCAATGGCTGAGAACGCTGGGGCATGTATCTCAGTAATTGTTTGGACATAACAGCAGTGGGGATGAGGGTGGGGGTCTAATGTCCGGGGTTCCAAGAGATATGGGTATTGGGGCTTTGGACGGAGATGAGCAGGGCAAATGCGAAGTTGGGGCAGACAAATTGGGCATCTTGGCCCGTAGGCACAGGGGGATGTTCTGGTACCACAGTTCATAGACAGCCTGCTGGTGGATGCAAGTGGGATAGTGCCATAGTTGGTAAGAGGTAATAGTAATGCCCACATTGGTGGCTCAGGAATAACCAGCTGTTCAGCATCTATTTTGAAGGGTGCGTCAGGGGTGGGGGTTGGTGGCAGGCAAAAACAAGGCCCCTACCCAGAGAGGAGGAAGTGGTAGATGTGTTATTCCAGGAATCATAGTGGGGGAGTAGGAGGGTAGTTGAATAGTTGAAATGTAGTATTGTTAAAAAAGTTGATGGTTTTGGCAGGCATGATAATGGGACACTAGAGAGGATGAGGAGGCTGGATAGTGGTGACAGTGTGTTTGCTTACATTGAGGGAGGTACAGAACAAGGGATCAGATTTCTTCATAAATGACTGATATGAATATATTTGTCTGGAATGTCCAGGGATTAAATGGGGCATGTAAGAGAGCCTCTGTAGTCAGACAAGTACGAGAAATAAAAGCGGGGGGTTGTCATGCTTAAAGAAACACATAGGACCCCACAAGATGAAGACAGGCTACGCGATAGGGAGTTCCCACCCCAATAGCTGTCCACTAGTGAGAACAAAACAGGCAGGTACAGCAATATTGTTTCATAAGGAGGCAGTGCTCCAGCTATCTGGGTTACACAGAGACAATGGGTGATGATTTATATTAGTAAAAGGGAAGTGGTTCGGGTACTAGCACTGTGGACCAATGCCTTAGATTATATGCAATTCTGGCCAACTATGTCACAATACAGTACTCAAGGATATATGCAGTCTTTGTGGACCTTGGCATGGCCTTAGACAGTGTCTCATGTGAAACACTGTAGGCAATACTGAGAGGCGAGGGTATCCCAGAGCAACTCTTGCTTAACATCCAGTCATTATACTGTATCAACAGAGCCTCTGTACGGTGGGGGTTAGGTGGGGAAACTACAGAGTACTTTGCTGTAGAAAGAGGGGTGTGGCAGGGGTTTGTTCTTGTCCACCTCTTATTCTGCCTATGCATAAATACAATAATATAGGAACTAATGGCGACTAGTAAGGATACTCCAAATCTTGGGCTTCATACATTTCCAGTACTCCTTTTCACGGATGATGCTGTATTGTTATTTATTACACTGATGGGTTTAAGACAAAGTCTGAAAATATTTAAAGAGAAATGTAATGATCTGTCACTATCATTAAATACAGAAAAAACAATGGTCATGGTGTTTAGTAGAAAGAGGCATGCAAAAGATCAAAGTGAAAGTGCTAGTAGACAGCCTTGAGATAGAACAGGTGCCCCACTACGACTATTTCGGTATTAGAATTTCAATCGATATCTCATGGTCAGCTCACCTTGTTAAGGCTACAACAACGCTACAGAAATACAGTGTGGGAATCCAAAGTTTGTTCAACAGATTAGGAAGAGGGGCTATCTCTCCGGCCATCAAATTGTATCAGGAACAAGGTAGAGCAGCAGCAATGTACAGAGCGGAACTGTGGGGTCATTGCCCACAAGTTGGGCTGTGTGTAGCAGATAAGAACTTCCTACGGAACCTACTCATGCAGCCGAAGGTTAGCCCCAATGGAAAGTTTGAGATGGGAAACTGCCTTCAATCGTTCGCTACCAAGCCACTGCTCTATTGGATTAGGCTTTGGAATGTCCCAGATTTGGTAAAATACAGGGAGGCTGTGAATTGTATGCTATTCGTGCCTGGTTCTAGGTCATTAGCCTGACCTAAATGTGTGCTGTGAAGAACTGGGTTTGATGGGCCACTGTGTCAACCCGGAAGGTATAACACTGAGTGCTAAAGCCAATGCAAAATCTATTTGTCAAGAGGTAATCCTAGGGAAAAAGCAAATGGCCTGTACTAAGTTGAAAACAGGATATGATATAATATTGTATTTATTGTGCGCCTATACACAAGTGTTTCAAAGAGTGACGAGGCAAGGGAGGGGAACAAGGGAGGACAAGACAGCAATCTTACTAGGCCAAGTGACATTGAGATCGAGCCAGTGCAGGGGAGAGGGAAGGGAAAAAGTGCCAGGGGAGGGGGATGGGGAGAAGTGTGAGATATAGGATCAAGACACAGAAAAAAGAAGTGCTGCCAGCAGGTGGCAGTGCAGGGGTTCAAGTGCAAACAACAAGAGTTAGATAAGTGCAGGTAGGGGGATTGTAGGTTTGCAGATACAGCCTCAAGTGCAGGATTGCCAGGAGGCAGTACAGGTGTGCAACTAGGGGAGCAGGAACCTGGGTCCATGGTTCAGAGGGTAGCCAGGTAACCAGTGTGGTAATGACAGGAGATCAGCAGGGAAGTATAGGATAGAAGGCAGAAGCAAATAGGAAAGTCTTGAGCTGTTTCCGGAACCGGAGATGGTTCTGCTCAAGTTTAAGAGAGGCAGAGGCGCTGTTTGTTGAAGGAGACGCCGTCCGAAGAGGTAGATCTGTCCCCAACTTGTTGCTTAGACAAGTGACTGACCCTCAAGGAGTTAGAGATGGAGGCGCAAAGAGCTCGAGAAGGAAGATATTTCTGAAGAGAAAGCTGGGAATATTTTGGTCCCAGGCTCCAGAAGGCATTGTGGACAATGCACAGGTTCTTGAATTTGATCTGTGCAGCCACTGGGAGCCAAAGGAGACATTTCAGTGCTGGAGAGATACAATCTCTGGGCTCGAGGCCAAGGACAAGCCTCACAGTCCTGTTCTGGATGAGTTGCAGAGGATGGAGAGTAGTGGCAAGTTGATTTGAAAAGAGTCTGTTACAGTAATCAAGCCTAGAGAGAACCAGAGCTCTGGAGACAGTGAGCTTCTGGGGGAAGGAGAGGAAAGGAAGAATACCTCTGAGGAGGTGCAGTTGGTAGTTTGACGTCTTAGAGACATCGGAAATGTGAGGAGAGAAGGAGAGTGTTGAGTTAAAGATTACCCAGAGGTTCTTAGCCTCACAAGTGGAAGCAGGAAGAGGGCCAAGGGAGGCCACCAGAGAGTGGTGGGAAAGAGGGGAGCAGGTGTGCCGATGAGGATGATCTCTGTCTTACTGGCATTCAACACAGAGATCAATGGCGGCGCAACACTCCTGGATTGCAGATGGACAGTCCGGGATGAGAGAAGCAGAAGAGGTGGCAGAGGGGAGCCTGAAGGCAAGCTGGGTGTCATCTCCATAGAACTGCATGTTGGAGCAGAGAACAGACATGCAGTGGGCAAGATGTGCCAGGTATTGGTTGAACAATCAGGGAGAAAGTTTAGACCCCTCAGGAACACCACAGGTGGTAAAAGAGATAGAGGAGAGGAAAGATCCAAGTTGCACCTGGGAGCGTCGGTCAGAGAGGAAAGAAGTCAGACACGCCAGGGCCTGATCAGTAATACCTATGGAGCCGATTGAGCAGGATAACATGGTGACCGTCTCAAAGGCAGAAGAGAGATCAAGTAGGATGAGGACAGAGGGGAGTTTGGAATCAAGATTAGAGAGCAGGTCTTCACGGATGTTCAGGAGAGCAGTTTCTGTGCTTCTGGCTACTCTGATGCCAGACTTATGGTCATGCAGACAACCAAGAGATTCAGTGTGAACATTAAGTTGGGAGATGGGCAGTTTTTTCAGGAGTTTGTCCAGGAAAGGAGTGATAGAGATCGGGCGATAATTAGTCAGAAGGGAGGGGTCAGCTGAGAGTTTATTGAGAAGAGGGTGCACAACAGACTGCTACAAGGGTAAGGGAGGGTTCCAGAGACGAAAGAGTGGTTGCAGAAGTCAGCCAAGGCCGGAGAGAGAGTGTCAATGTGGTCCTTGATGGTTTTGGAAGAACAGGGAAGGACCTGCTTAGATGAGATTTTCAGATTGGACTTGTCTAGAAACGTTGTCAGGGGAGAAGAGAGGAAAAGCAGAAAAGGGAGGTGTGTGGCCGCAATGAGGCCAAAAGAAGAGGGGAGAGTGGAGGGACAAGTAGGAGAAGCAGAGAAGGTGGACAGGATGTCCTGGGTTTTAGAGATGAAGTGAGAAGCCAGGGCCGTGCAGAGGACCTGGGAAGGGCCAGGGGAGGTAGAGAGTACGGCAGGATTCGCCAGTACCTTGCAGATTTTAAAGAGTTCTGCTGAGTTGGTAGATGCCGCAGAAATGTGGAATTTGATGTGATCTCTCTTCTTAGTGACGACAGAGAGTCCGTATTGCCTTTGGTGTAGGCGGCAGGACAGTTTGTCCCGGGATGTACAAGACACCACCATTTCCTTTCAGCTGCTCTGCACTTGTGTTTAAGGGTGATGAGGTCTGAGTCATACCAGGAGTTGCACTTGATTTTAGGCTTCATGCTGATCCTCGTGACAGTGGCAAGCACATCAAGAGTATCAGAGATGGCACAGTGGAGCAAGGAGAGGGCTCTGTCAGGGTGTGAGTCAGCCAAAGGTGCAGGAGGGGGAGGGAACGATGTGCCGAAAGCCTCAAATGACACGTGCTTGATGGGTTGAATGACTGAAAATGTAGGTTGCAGTTTGGGGGTAGGATTAGCATAGGAGGTAGTGGGTAGTGAGAGAGAAATGAGAGGATAGGAGAGAGTGGAGGGTTAGAGAGGGGGAGAGCTGACGAGATCAGAGCATTAAGAGTGTGCCCTGCAGAGTGAGTTGGGCCAGAGGGAAGAATAGAGAGAGAGAGGAAGAGAGAAAGAGAGAGAGAGAGAGAGAGAGAGAGAGAGGGAGAAAGAGAGAGAGAGAGAGAGAGAGAGAGATAAAGAGAGAGAGAGAGAGAGAGGGAGAAAGAGAGAGAGAGAGAGAGAGGGAGAGAGAGAGAGAGAGAGAGAGAGAGAGAGGGAGAGAGAATTGCAAAGGTCGCAAAAGTGAAAGCTTTCCTGTGGTGGGACATGAAGCATCCAGGTGGATGTTGAAGTCTCCAAGGAGGAGGAGTTGAGTGGTTGAGGCCGGATGGGAGGAAGAGAGGTCTGCCCAATCAGAGAGGAAGGAGGTGATCGGACCAGGTGGCCGGTAGATATTAGCCACTGTGAGAGAGTAGCCAGGAGAGAGAGAAAGCCTACAGACCAGGCATTCAAAGGAGTGGGCCTGCATAGGAATGATAGAGGCAGGGATCCACTTTGGGAAGATCAAGGCTACACCCCCACCGGAATGGTTGGGTCCGGGCACAGAGAGAGTCTTGTAGCCATCAGGAAGGAGAGTGTCAAAGCTCATGACAGAGCTGGCTGTGAACCATGTCTCGGTTAGACCGAGGACATCAAGGTCAAGTTCTTCCAGGAGACAGCAGATGTCAGACGAGTGTTTGACAACTGAGTGTGAATTAAAGTGGCGAGGTGGAGATGGTTGCCATCCTTGAAGGTTTCCGGGGAGGGGTACAAATCAGAGGTACTCCCTGCAGAGGCAAAGAAGGAACCCGGGGGAGGGCAGAGGAGGTAGGAGGAGAGGGCAAGGGAGAGGAGGAAGAGGGTGCCAGAGAGGTGGCAGAGGGTGGAGGTTACGGAGCCAACGAAGGGAGAGAAAGGACAGCAGGAGAGGAAAGGAAACTCTGAAAGCATCTGACAAAGAGGAGGAGGTTGGCCTGACGGCCTTGGACCAGGACGGTGCCATTAAGGTAAACATTAATGATTCATATAATTAGAGGGAATCCTAATTTGCACTATAAGAATAGTGAGATCCCTACCTTTCTTTGGGAGTGATAAGTATAAAGATCAATAGAAAGGTAGATAGATATGTGAACAGCTCATCCAGACTGTTAGTTCATTAAGAAATGATATCAGATCATTATATGTATCATTTTTGAGATAGCCACAGTTGAATAGAATATCAATAATTATCCTGAGGCATTGATAATATTCAGATACAGTTACAGAAAACCTGAAACTCAACTACAGGAAACGTTTTGTCACTAGCACTTTATTTAACAGTTTTAATGCTATGTTTATTACAAATTATGTATATGAATTTGTTAAACTCAATCTTGTTTTTAAACTTGTTGTTTTGAACTGATATAATTTCTTAATGAACTAACAGTCTGGATGAGCTGTTGATATATCTATCTACCTTTCTATTAATCTTTAAACAGTATTGATGACCTTAGAGGAGTGGAAGGAAGCCAGGAGGGCCTCCCAACGGGTGCCACCATTAATGGGAGAGGTAGAGAAAGGAGAGAGCACGAAGACCATATGAAGAGTCCATAGGTCAGGTGAAGGAACAACAAAGGGGATGTCGGTGTGGGTCTGTCTGGAGAAAGCGCTGGTTTTGGTGTTAGCGATAGGGAGGCCAGGGTTGGAGACCAGAATATCCTTTTGGAACTTCTTCCTACCAGACTTCGTGAGGAGGGTAGGATAGTCGATGGTGAAACAGTTGGAGAAGAAAGGAGAAACAGAGAGCACCATAGGTGATGTGGAGGAGGGGGAAGAGGTGAGAGAGGGGGTGGGTAGGGAATGAGAGAGGAGTGGAAGGGGGTGGAAACACTGAGGGAGAACACAAGGGGGGTGAAAGCAGAGGAGACAGAACAAGACAGGGACTGCAGGACAGAGTACCAAATGCAGCCACTTGGGCACAGCTAAGTTCAGAATCAGCAGAAGCGAATGACACACAGTGCAGCCACCGTGCACAGCTAAGTTCCAAATCAGCCGAACAGAATTAAACACAGTGCAGTCACTTGGGCACAGCTAAGTTGGAAATCAGCCGAACAGAATGAAACATGGTGCAGCCACTGGGCACAACTAAGTTCAAAATCAGCAGAACAGTATGAAACACAGTGCAGCCACTGGGCACAGCTAAATTCGAAATCAGCAGAACAAAATGAAACACAGTGCAGCCACTTGGACACAGCTGGAGGCAGTGACAGTGGGAGTCCAGGTGAGAAGGAGCGAGGGAATGATAGTCAGAGGGGTAGGAGGCATTTATTAAGTAGGGGTGACTAACCCATAATGAAGTGAAGTGTCACGATAGTTTCAGTTGTTCAGAAAGGATACAGGAACACACAAGTCATGATGCATTCATGTGGCGTGCAGGCTAACCCCCAGACCAGGCCAGACAGTGGACAGGGAGCAGACAGGGTTGTTGCGGGCATTGAGTGTAAAGGGGGGCCGGAAAAGTAAGGAGGCCTTATACAGCACCCTTCTGCCAATAATGTTAACCATGCTGCGGATAGCTCAGAAAGAGAAAGTGGTGGGGGTTGTTATTTGGATAGAAGAGTGGTAGAAAAAAAGCAAACCATTAACTTTGTGCTGATGTGGAGACTTCGGCTGTCTTCCTTCTTCTTGCTGCTAGATTGTATCCATCAGCTGTGATTATTGGATACCAAGGCTTGAGCCTCATTTCTCTATCTTTTCGGGTTGAGTGTGTAGTCCTGTGTTAGGATTCTTCATGGTCTTTGTGGAATTGGGCTGGTTTCAGAGGGTCTTCGCTGTGATGGAAAGTGGAGTCCCTCTATTCTTGGAAGGGGTTATATACCGGGGCAGGTTAGACCTAAGGGCATTGCTTTGGTTACACAGCTGTTGATAGAAGATGAAAAGGGCAGGGCAATGTTTAATACACTAGACATAGTAGATCGACTGCTAGGGAGTGAGTGAGACGTAAGGTTGCAAGATTTTAATAGTGGGGCATTAGCTGAGGTAGGAGAGGTGTGGGAGAAGGGATGGTGATAGGGATCGGGTTAGACTACACTGTCCCCTACCTTGTTCTCTTTAACAGCTCCATATCACCTGTTTTAGCACCACATTCTCCCATGCCAGCCTGTATGCTGTGATACACTGGGAGGCAGGATACAGAGTTGTATAACACAACCAGATACCCCTGACCAATTCGTGCGGCTTACATGTATCGGCCTATCATTAGATGGCAGGTGAAGGTCTGAGATGCATTTCTAGTGGAAGTGAAGACGCTCAGCAACCGCATACAGAGTCACATGGTCCATGGAATATTCTCCAGAGAGAAAGGAAACACTCTCTGGAAGTCTTCCTCTTGTTAGTGATATAGAGGTTTGCTGCACCATGACATAGAGAACATGTGCAGAAGCCCATACTCATTTCACAGAACATATCAGATACTCTATGTAACAGTTAGCGTGATGTCTTGTGCCAGCCAACAGTGACTGGGGCATGGTGATGAGGGGGAGGGAGCATGCAATTGTAATAGAACCACATTTGTTTTGTTTCATGCATGTAATTTCCGAAAGATAAACTGATGTGTCCCGAAACCCATGATGTTTTTGATCAAATGCCATAGGCAGGATTAGATCCCTGGTCAGTTCACCCGTGCTTCTTCGCTTAGACAGACTCACTAGAACCACTTGCCCATCTAGGCGAGAAAGTTAAAACAAAACATACAATGTGTATTTTGTAAAATTAGTCAGAGACCGCATTCATCCTATTTGGCAGCAACATTTCATAAGAAGGATGAAGAGGAGTATTACACATATCTGCAGTAGCTTTCTATCATTATATCTCATCCTCAAATTCAATACCCCAGATGAGGCGCATGACTGCTTGGGAGAGCAAAGTACAGCAAAAGGTTGAAACATTGTCCTCTCATCCCACGACAATCCCTTCGCTATTCTGGTCATAGTGATCCGCCCAAGGAAAGGCGAGTACAAGGTTTAAGCACTGCACTCTCATTCCACTATGCTCTCTTTGCTAGTCTGGCCATAGCGATCCACACAAGGAAAGGAGAGTACATGTTTTAACCATTGTCCTTTCCTTCCGCAGTGGTTTCTTTGATATTCTGGCCATAGCGATCAAGCCAAGGAAAGGAGAGTAAAATGTTTAAGCAGTGCCCTCTCATTCCATGACAATCTCTTTGCTATTCTTGCTATAGAGATCCACCCAAGGAAAGTAGAAGAAACTTTTAATCATTGCCCTCTCATTCCACAACGCTCGCTTTGCTATTCTGGCCATAGCGATCCACCCAAGCAATGAAGGGCAAAAGGTTTAACCATTGCCCTCTCATTTCATACTGGAAAGTCGAAGACTGGATCTAGATCCAACCATAAAGTGCCTTGTTTGCTGATCAAACTCTGATGAGGAGGTTCTAGGTACATGCAGGACATGTGCAAAGAGAATTTACCGATTCAAACCTCCACAGTGACAACATGTGGACCGTAAAATTGGGCAATTGTAACACACATTATTATGTATAGATTGTGCAAACCTCTTCGTAATGCTGTTTTCTTGGTTAACAATAGAAGCAGAAATTACTCTCAGTAACTACAAAATATCCAAACCACATATTGGAATAGGAAACATACAAAGTGGGATCGAAAGCGGCAAGATCTAAAATCGTCTCCCCAAAACATCTCAGTGCACAGGGCAATGAATATGAGCAATGGCCACAGTCATGGACTTAGGGATATTGCAGCAATGAAGCGGGCTCCAACTTTCAAAGGACTCTCTTTATGTGTCTGACAATAGGACAAGACCAGAAAGCAGAGAATTGCATTCTTACACCCTGCAATCATTGCCCCAAAACGGCATACCGAGATTGCAAGCACGCATAAGCCTTACTAGACAATATGGTCAGATTGGAATGCAAACACAAAAGTTTTTTACCAATACTGGTGGTGAACCATCAGTTTTTCTGTATATTTGACTCCTGGAACAGTGTAATTCAGGTTTTTGGGACACACCCAGAGGCGTTGCTAGGGGGTGGCGGCTGAGGGGGCTACAACCCGAGTCTTTTGGTTGTAGCCTGGGTTAGAAGCTCACGGGTTACAACCAAAAAGGCTAGCTATCTCCCAGTCCCGACCGTCCCAAAATTAGCGCAACCCTGGATCTTTTACACACCTAGCAACAACCCTGGACACACCAGATACTTATCAGAATATACACTTGAACATAATTTGAACTACTTGTGGTGCCCGCTGAACACAATTGTTATCAGAATGGAAAGCACTCCAGTTTCACACACACAAAGAACAGCCTGAACCGCGGCCAGCTGATAAGGTGAGGCTAGACTCTTGGCACCAATCATAACTTTCATTGTAACATTTCTTTTTAATTTGCATTTAGTGCACATGCACCTTTACAAATATACAAGACAACAATCAAATACATGTATAAATGAACCAAGACAAGCATTGACATTAGATCAAAATTACTATACAAAAAAGAAAAAAAAAAGAAAATAGCAAAGGCAAAAATTTGAGAACAAACTAAAATTATGTCCCGACTAAAATCTTAAAATTTACAAAATTCAGATTGCTGTATATTAAAATCGCATAAAGCGATGCCTGTGTTGTCGTATGGCATAGGAACATACGAAACTAAAGTTATTTGGTTGGTGGTTGGTCAAAGGCAATGTGATACTGCAACAGAGAATTCAAAAGTATAAAACAGCGAATGACATGAAAGCCCATAAGTAAATGAAGAATTGAAAAAGAAAATGGTGATTACATGTTAACTGGACTAGATGACAAACCAAGCTAGTGAGCGAAGATGTCATCAGAATAGAAGCATATTTGCAACGCCATCGCATGACCTTTGCCACCATGAATGCACGTGAGTATCGAGGGTGAATATGATGTTAATCATTCCTCATTCTCTTTCAGTTGCGCCACAATATAATGTAATAGGCAGACTGTAGAGAATATTATGGCATTACTTCTGCCCCGCATGCATCTCGCCCAGGTGAGATTGCGAGATGCAATCGAGGTGACCGACATGTGATCGCCCATAATTTGGGTTCTCTGCGTGTCAAAGTGAGTACAAAAAAGAAAAAGGTGTTTTAATGTTGCCTGCGCAGCAGCAATCCCACAAAAGCGACAGCGCCTTCTGCCATGTTGGAGTGCCTAGTTTTCCCATTTTTAGAACGAGATCTAGTATGCATGAAGTCCATTCTGAATCTCATATAAAGCCTTCTGGCCTTATTACATGGAAAACAGATTATGTCTGGCCTGCATGGTAGTTGACTATGGCCCTCATTCCGAGTTGGGTGGTAAGGGATAACGGGCACCGGAAAGGAGACCGGTGCCGGTAATTCCTTAGCCCCCAAACCGAGGTCCCTTAGCGGGAACCGCAAAGGACGTGTGGTCGGACCACACGGTCTTTACGGGTCCCGCTAAGGTACCAGGGCGCTAATTACGGGCCTGCTATTAGCAGGCCCGTAATTAGCGCCTGCCTCATTCCCATTGAGCCCTATGGGGGCTCAAATGGGAATGGGGAATGGTCGGGTGAATAGGGACTTACCGGGTCCGCACAGGTCTGAATGTCCAGTAAATCCCCATTCACCCAGACCGGACACGGACCCGGGTTTGGAGACAGCCATGGCACATATAGCGCCAGGGCTACCTCCAAACTCAGAATGAGGGCCTATGTCTGAATTTGACGTATTTCTCAAAGGAGAAGTAATCCGCAATGCGATCAGATGTTGCGACTCAGTCGTTTTGAAAGTACAGTTTTTTTTACTAGTGCAGGTCGCAGAAGTAAATCTTCGGTCTTCATATTTATTTTTACTAAGAGGACCTTCATGTGTTCGTGGAATTGGGCAATCGGAGCAGGATAGGACTTGAAAGCATGTCAGAGAGGTCCTCACAAAGTGAATTGTCAGGGGTTATGACATTTTGTTGAAGTTGGATAACATCCTCCATGCGAGTTTGGTGGCTAGGGAATGAAGACCGAGTTCGTTTATAAGAATGACATTAGGCAAAAACATAGGGAGGCCAAGAAATGTTTTCCAAATTTTACCCTGAATTTTATTCAGTATTGGATCTATTTCCAATAGACAGAGGTCCAAACCATAAAGGATAATAGCTTCTACCTTCATGAGGGAGAAGTCTATAAGTGATAGAAGGGAACATTTGCAATGCCTGTATAATATACATTTCATCTGGGCATTAAGTTGGACAACCTTAGTGGAAAGACAAGTCTGCCACTTTTACAAAGAATTGGAGTGGGATAGGTTATATCCCAGATAGGTCATTCCATGGGAAAGATGAATAGGATTTTGATTGATAGACCACTTAAATGTGCAAAGTTTGTTCTTGGTGGAAAAATCAAGAATATTCGATTTAACAGAGTTTATGGTTAAGTTGTTTTGTAGGCAATACTGAAGAAAGTAATTAAGCTTATTTTCAAGGCCAAAGGGGGAAGATGTTGGTGGCATTCCTTATGGTATTGATATCAGCAAGGTATAAGTTGAAAAGAGCTGACACAAGATTGCAGCCTTGCTTGATGCCGATCTCGGTAGGTATGACATCTGTAGAAGCCCAGAATGGTTAATACGGTCTTTATAGTTGTTTTTATGAAGTAGTAGCACAATAATGGCAACAATGTGCGCAGGGATGCCATAAGCCAGCGTTTTGTTCCATAAGAGACCTCTTATGACACTGTCAAATGCAGATGACAAGTCGAGAGACACCATATAGATGGTGTAAGGGATTTCAATCAGGCACTCACCCAGGTCTCCCCTAGCATGTAGCGTGCAACGAAACCCTTATTTATTTTTGTCTATAAGTTCAATATTATGAATGAAATACCGCTTATATCACACCCATCTCAAAATACCCCCAGGTCACACTGACCCAGAAATCAGGCTAGTTTGTAAAGGTAAATTGCATTTTATTTATTTAATATTCAAATCGCACATAAGTTTAAAAAAAAAATATATATATATATATATATATATATATATATATATATATATATATATATATATATATATATGTAAGGGTGATAATACAATTCAGAAACTAAGCAAAGCAATTGAATTCACTTTTAATGATGAAAAATAGTAAACCCAGGAAAAAGAATAGCTTTGTGAACAGATAGCGTTTAGGTTACTATTTCCCCTTGCCAAGTACTGAAGTGCAAATGAGCAAACCTACACAAATGTGAGTAACCAGCAGGTATTCAGGAATGAAAGACAAGTTTATAGGCAATCTTCCCTCCCCAAACAAGAGAGAAAAACCGTTTTGGCAAATTACACTTTTAAACTGACAGGTGAGAATGGCTTTGTAAAATAATGCCAAATAGTCACAAATGCTTAAATGGAGAAACATTCTAAATAAAGCAACTCTAAACAAGTCCTAACACACATGAGCGATAATATAAACAACAATACACACTTCAGATCAGGATGGGATGGAAGAAGCTCTTTGAAATGGGAGAATGACACATGTAAACTTTTGAACTTTACAAATTCGCGGGAACCTTTCACTATGCGATATTGGAGAAATACTTTATCAAATACACTGTAGCTAGGGGTTTTAGGTATCTGCGAGAGCTGAAATTTCGTTTCTATCTTTAAAACTGAAGAAGTTATAGAGGTTTTAGTGAGGTTTTAGTGAGAGGTGTTTTTGCAAAATAGGGGCAAAAGTGAAAACAGCAATTCGATTTAAAAATGACAGATAGGTTTTCTTATACTAGATTAATGACTATGAAAAAGAAGAGACCACACATGCATCTTCACGGCTACGTGGCCAGCGCAACCATTCACGTGATGGGTCCTCAATTTCTTCTGGGATTTACTTTAGATATTCAAAATTAATAAGCTCCAAGTCCTTCAAAATAATGCGCTACGGGCAGCGCTAAATATCCCCAGATGTGAGCACATCTCGGCCACCAGAACCACATGCAGATGGCTCACCATCCAACATAAAATCGACCTAAAAACACTCTGCCTGACGTACAAAGCTCTCAACAATTTAGCACCCCCATACCTGACTAACAAACTCACCATGAAACCCTGCGTTAGAACCACGAGATCCTCCAACACCTTATGCCTAACAGTACCCAGATTTAACTCTAAAAGAGCCGGAGGTTCGAGCTTTACTGTCCTCACCCCCCAACTCTGGAACACCCTGCCACTGAGCATCAAATCATCCAATTCCTTCCAGTCATTGGGTGGCTTCTGACAAATAGCCAACTTTGAAGTCAGACTTAGCTATATACTGCATTGTCTGTCCATGCCTCACCTATGTCACTATTGGGTGCTATCACCCCCACTGCCTGCATATAACTGCTATTCCAATTGTTCTAGCATCACTGTTTATTACCATGTACTGTGACTTGTAACCTTGTACTAGCGCCCCTATACTCCCGGGTCCGGAGCGCTATAGAAATAAAATAAACAAACAAACAAACAAACAAACAAAATCACTAGGGAGTTATGGTTTTGTAACACAGATGAGAGGAAAATCAGCACAAGAAGGATTCTAACAATGTTATGGTTCTGAATTAAAGATGGGATGGGTTGAGATAGGGATAATACAATGCAAATATATTATGGGTCACTGTTCTTCCTATTAGACTTACAGTCCTTTATAATTAAATTGGACCGTCCGGTTCTGGTCATAAGGTCGGATCAGGTCTACTAGCAGCAAGGCACCTCGGGAGGGATCGGATCAGCAGCGCGGTTCTGGTCAATTTTGGACCGTACCTCAGACTGGATTTGGAAGGGCCCTTCTGGTTACAGGACACGTTAGATAGCAGGATGCAAGTTTCAGCAGGCAAGCCTTAGTGGTAGCAAGCCAAGCTGAATCAGAATTATTCTTTAAAGTTATGTATGTTTGTAATTGGGTCAATATGACAAGAGTTCAGCAATGCTAAGTCTGGATTCTGCAAAGAAATCTGGATCTTCAAGAATTCTGTAGTCAGATACAAGATGAAGAGTTATGGAATAAGGTGCTGCATGTAAATCTGGATGGGTTCTGGAAGCAGTGTGTGTTAGGTGTAGTGAAACTCCTATATTTATACATTACAAAGTTTATGGTGTGGGCAGAACTTCAAAAACACACCCCCATGTTTGTAAGTGGATACATGCATGTGCTTTGTCCTGGTTGGCAGTCTGAACAGAGCTGCCATCATTATGACAGGATTTAGGAACTCCCACCTTGACTTTTACCAAAACATAACTCTTGCACACATGTACATTTCTAACCATATGTACCCTAATAAAATTGACACCTACCTCATGGAAAAGGTGAACATAGTGTTGTATACTGACGACTATTTAAAAAAACTCCTTGGGACTACGTCCACCCTCAGAAATGAGGAAGGTGTTATCACCAGGGGCATATCGGAGGACCAACTCGAGATCCTGAATCAAAAGAAAAAGAAAATTATACAAACTGAAATGCATGGCAAGTTCATGCTCGAATATTTAAAAGCAGCCATCATCCCAGAAGGTTTGCAAGTACGCAATATACCAAGAGTTTTCAGCGATAATCCGAAGTTCATCAAAAACGTCAGTGGAGTGGGCAACAAATGTCGTAGAGATTGGTTGATCCTCGTAATAGACACTGCAAAGGAAGAGTGTGACAAACAAGGAACATAATTGGCTGATCTAGAGAAAAAGTTCATAGAAGACAAGTCCATTCAAGAAGCCAAAGAAAAATTAGAGAAACTTGAGATTGAAGTTGAAAAGTTCAAAAACATCACCATCGATAGGAAAGTAGCAAAATTTAAGAAAGATCTAACCACATACTGCGAAGAACAAACATACCCATATTTGCGAACGATGTACTACACTGATATTCAACAGGGACAAGAATACAACCTCAGAAACATGGGTGTAAGCTTTTCAGGGACCTCGTCCAGTGGGAGTAGTAGCAACTCCAGCACAACAGGACTTCCTGGACAACAACAATCTCAGCCACCTTTTTTCACAGAGGAGGGCAGAGAGGGTGACCCAGGAGGAGACCCCTACCATCAGGGCAGCAGATGCACACACAACAGTGGTATAAGAACCAGGGAACACAAATGGGATACCCATCTTCAACCTATCCAAACATCTGATTTCCACAGTGGAGTTGAGACTTTTGGGGAAGGGTCTATCTTTCGTGCGAGCACAAAAAGAACAACCTTTCGAGACGGAACTGGAACTTCGTAGGTTCTTTAGAAATATTTGTTTGAAATATTTCTTTGAGGCGTATTTACCATCCATCAAAGAAATACCTGACAGTGACATTCTTTCTAAGCAAGATAACTTTACAGGCTTCAAACAGAAGTCTTCCTTTTTTCCACCTCCATACACGATTCCGTGTGAAATTGAGGCCTTTGAAAAGACAGTAACCAGGACCGTCATGGCAGGTTTTGCAAAACAGAACTTCTATCAAGAGAATCTTGAACACGAAGAAAGGACAGCTTTACGGGCTTTGCAAACTGAATGATCAATCACGATAAAACCAGCCGACAAGGGTGGCGGCATAGTCCTCATGGACACCCTTGATTACAACACAGAATGCACACGCCTATGGAGTGACGAAGAAGCCTATAGACCTCTCAACCATGACTCCACTTTGGAACTGCAAGGGAAAATCAAGAGCCTTACCCAACATGCTTTAGAAGCAGGCTGGATATGTGAAGAAGAAAAACTTTTTTCTGAACAAAACCCCTCCAAGAACACCAGCCTTCTGCATTCTGCCAAAGATCCATAGGAATGCAGAGAGACCACCTGGAAGACCCATTGTCTCAGTTTGTGATTCTTTAATCAAACCATTGTCATTATATACCGATTTTTTCCTAAAACCTTTCGTGGCACGGATGCCCCCCTATCTCAAAGACACCACGAGTACCATCAAACTCCTTGACCAAATCCAATTGAATCACAACAGTATACTAGCAACAATGGATGTTGAGGCTCTGTATACTTCTATCCCACAAGAAGAAGGCCTTACGACTATCCAAAAATTCCTTAACACCAGGATTGACACTGTGTCTGTCTCTACTGAATTCATTTTAGAGTACACAAGTTTGGCCATGTTGAGAAATTTCTTTCTATTCAATAACCAAATCTACCAACAGATCAAAGGTGTCAGCATGGGGGTCACCTTTGCCCTGGACATTGCTAACTTTTTCATGGCACAATATGAAAAAAATAACATCTTCTGTGACCAGAATCCCTACCGTAAACACATAGAGCTATGGAAACGGTACATTGACAACGTCATACTGGTCTGGATAGGGACTCCGATTGAATTACAGGAATTTCATTATTGGCTCAACCTATGCAATCCACATATAAAGTTCACCATGGAATGGGATCATCGTCAGATTGATTTTCTCGACCTTCATATATACAAAACGGACGAACGTTTGAAGACAGAACTTTACTGCAAACCAATTGACTGCAATACATTGCTGCACTTCAAGAGCTATCACCTGCAAGCCTTGAAATATAATTTGCCCTATGGTCAATTCTTACAGGTCAGGAGGAATTGTACAGAAACATAACAATTGAGGAGCCATGCTGAAGACCTACAGGCAAGGTTGACAGAGAGAGGATACCCAAAGAAGGCAATCAGAGAAGCCAGGAAAAGAGCTACATATGCACCAAGAGAAGTATGCCGAGGGGTAAAACCAAAAAAGCCCCTGGAGAGGTTGGTGTGTGTCACTACTTTTAGTCCATTAAATAATATGCTACAAAAAACCATCAGAAAGAACTGGCATTTAGTCAAACAAGCTAGCACACTAAGTAGAGTGCCGTGCTTCGCTTTTAAGAAGAACAAAAATCTAAAAGACTCATTGGTTCATACTTTTTTAGAACCGGCGACACAAACAAACAACACACTGTGGAACCTGCCCCCGGTCATGGGACACTATAAATGCAGGAAATGCGTGGCATGTGCACTGACCCTCCAAAAGAAAGTTTTTGAACATAAGAAAGTCAAATGGACAATGAAAGAACATACAAATTGCAACACCAAAGGGATGATATATATCATTGAATGCCCCTGCAGCCTATTGTATGTGGGCAAAACCATTCGCCCAATTAAGTTGCACATTTCGGAACATCGTTCCTGCATTAGAAATAACATCCCAGACAAACCTTTGGTAGAATATTTTGGCCTCAAGAAACACAAGGACACTGATCTCAGGTGGTATATCATTCAAAAGGTAACACCAACAATAAGGGGGGGGAGACCTCAACAAGACCCTCACCCAACTAGAACAAAGGTGGGTCCACAAATTAGATACTGTACACTCAGGCCTCAACATCCCCGTAGAGTGGAAATCATTTATTTGAGTATACTTTTCCCAATACCATCAGAATAAATTGTTTTTTTTGTCACGTGCCCAGCAGTCCTGTCATTAGGACGTAGACTTTATCAGAAACTCCAGAGTGTGATGACATCATCCTGTAAGGGGCTCAAAATCAACCTGTTTGCTGAGATACTTAGTATTGCCATGGAAATAAGTAATTATATCTACATACAATCTGGCCACACAGGTACATTGTAAAATACATGTACCCATTTTGTGTTATCTGGTCATTGAATATGCAGCATTGTTTGAAAATTGAATTGTCACATGCCCGTTAGACAGGGACATGTCTTTCCAACTGAACTATTCATTGTGGATTTTAGAAAACTATGGATGATAATGTCACCATTTAGTACAACTTTGGGTGAATGCTTGTCCATTTGAATCCATTGTAACACATGTGCCTCCATCTGTTGTGTGTGTGCGGCCAACCACGACATTACCATCTTGTCGCAATGATATGCATGGTCCCTCCTCGGATCATGTGCACACATGACTTAGTCACAGATCCGTTATCGACCCTTTCTGGCCACACCTTGTATGGGAGTCCAACCAAACTGGTATCAGGCCACCCTAGAGGACCGTTAGGTATATTTGTTAACATATATGCAACATAAAAAGTAATTGTTCAACGCAGATTGGACACATGATACTATAAAATAACAATTCTGCTTTTTCCCTTTGTGGGCTTTAACTAGGAATGTGACTCTGTACCGTTGCCATGGCAACTGTTGTAAACAACCCTAAAATCGGCAGCATTTTTTAACATTGGACATAGTAACCCTCCTAAATTAATCGACATAAGTTTGATAAATGCCCCTCCCAACATGGCCAAGACTATTTAATCATTGAGTGTCCTAGCAACAGCGTTCGCATCGCGACTCAACCGTGCTTTTGGTTCTGGTCCTCGAGGGGTTCGCTTTACTGACACACAGCAGCTCCGGTTTGCCACCAAGCCTCACTACTTTGATGGATTCCAAGGCGCGTGCCTCCAGACAGATGGAATAGTACCACAGCAAGGTATGTACATGAGATTTGACAGATCTATCAGCACACCTATACAAAATGGTGTCATGTAATAATCTCCAACTATCCTAAAATTACCTCTTACTTAACAAGAGACAGACCGTCTTCAACCAGGCGATCCATAAAATGAGGCGATTCACACGCCGAGCAAGATCGTTTGTTTAGCGCTACCTGTACACAGGTAAGCGCATACACCATCAAATATTAAAGTTCTAGCCAGTCATTGAACTGTTTATGTATATTATGGGGACAGTAGAGACAATATATTTGTCCATTATGTCTCCCTTCTGTGTATTAGGTACCCAACTACAACTCACGAACACGAGACACTATGAGTCCCATAATCCTCCCGTTTTGTTGCCGGGGACACTTGTGGCTAATATAACCCACAGGTAAGCAGTGCCTGTGATTTACACAATAGACACTTTATGATTCACTCAGATATTAAATAACACACGAGCAGACCTCTCACGCTTTCTCATTCCCATTTCAGCTTCACTTGAATATCTTGACAACATTGTCCTCCCCGTCCTGACGAAGGCCAGAAAAACACGGCTTAGACAGCTGAAACAATTGGCTGAAACAACTTGGTGTAGACCAAAATGTTTCCCTGTATACCACAGTGTCACATGTTTTACCACTGTTTATGTAACGACAACGTTTGTAGACTTGTTTTTTCAATCTGTGTTGTTTTTTTCATATTTATCGACAGCAGCAACAGGATTTTTGTAATGTGTATAATTGTATGTGCAAAGATGTGCACTTGTTTCACTTTATGTTTTTGTGCAAATACTTTTGCTTTACTTTATAAACAAATGATTTTCAACCTACAAAACCACCAGTAATTGAATATTTTCATATATCACTAGAAGTACCCTACAGACAATGAGAATTGGTGCTTTCTTTTTCAGTGCAAAATGAAAATGGTGAATGAGCAGTGAGGGGATTGAGCACGCAACCCTTTCGCTTTCTTTTTTTCGATTGAGCCCTCCTGGGCAGAATAGGGTTTTCTCCAGGAGCCCTTATATACAATTTCATAGTAAAATTGGACACGTATATTTCACATTTGATTGTCTACATCCAAATTCAATTCCCATCTGTGTGAGAGCTGTCTTTCTCATTCAACGGATTTCTATCAATTTTACCCATAACAGTTAGGATTAATCATTTCTAATTCGGTACATCTCTGGGCGCTGATCAGTGGATCATGCACCTACAATTTTAGGTTTGCAACATTGATCGTTCTGCTACAATAAGACATTTTTCAAAACTTTGTTTCCATATGTAGTAAGAACTCCTACCAAATCTTGAACTGTCTAGAATGAGTTCAGATTTATAAGTTTGTATTTTTCACTTGTCTACTTATTTTGGCTGTCATGTTAAATGTCATGTAGTTCTGAAGCAAAAACAAGTAATTTCCATTCAAAATCCAGTCCAGTTTTTTTTCTTACTTCCAAAGTGAGCAAATGACCAGTCCTTTGACGTTCACTGAGGAGAAACCTCCTCCACATCCTGCCCCTCTTTTAGGAGGAAGGGTGTCCAAGCCTTCCTTTGTCCTTGGGTCAGCCAGGATACGAATATCTAAAGCTTTCTTTGTTTTCATTATGCAGGAACCATTAAGCAGCCATTAAGCCTTCCTGTTGCAACTGAGTGTCAAGCAGAAATGTGAATCTTCCCAGTCTGGGCTGTGAGATCAGAATTAAATAGTTGATTCGCTCCAGACTGGGTTCCTATACATTAAAGTCTTTTCAGTTCATATATAAAATACAAGCACAGTTTATAAGGGATTTGGACATTTTACAAGAATTAGGCCTTCACAAACATGCTTTAAATAGGTGAATGTTGCCATTTTGATCAGGAAACAGAAACACTTTAAACTGGGTTTGACAGCTAATTTTCTGAAGCAGCTGCCAGGCAGGGAGGCCTGGATTCCTCTGACTGCCTGGAGAATCCATTATTTCAGCACACTTTCCTTTCAATAATTCACTATGGAAAAAGCCTGAATTTAGCGCCAAAACTGCACTCTGAAAGTTGCCATTGATTAGGAAGCTGTATTTAAGGCCATTTTCTGATTTTAGCCCACTTCTGTGGCATTGATTCAAGTGACAGGTGACAGATGAAAGATGACAGATGACTACAGTGATTCCTGTTTTTACACCAACTTCGCCTGTGTGTGTGGCAGTGTGTGCAGCTCTTTTGTGGTTTATGAACCATGCACAATTTTGTAGATTTGGTATGCACAGGGTAATTTCCTCCATTTTTGACAGTTTTCTTTCCCCATTGCCAAAGGGGTGCAGTGTGGTGCATTGCTGTGGATACAAATATTTCACAATGGAAACATTGGATGTTTGATGAGAGGATACTAAAAGATGAGTTAATTTGGTAGCATTGAGTTGAGTAGCTATTACTTTCCTAAAACCGACCTGGGATCTTGAAATAATATGATTGGCTGTCATAAAGTTCTCTAATTCATTGAGAACAAGTAAAGCAAAGACCTTTCCTGTAACATTGATTAAAGCGATGGGCCTAAAATTGGCTGGATCATTGATAGCACCTTTTTTGTGTAAAGGGATTATAATCAATGTTAACCATGAAGTTGAAATATTTTTTCTCTGAAAGATTATCTGAAATCTTGACAGCAATATTTTGGCCCAAAAGTAGGGATTGTCTTTTATGATGCAAGGTGGCAGTCCATCTGGGCCTGCTGATTTGGAACATTTTAATTTGTGAATGGCCCATAAAATGTCTTTCAGAGACCATGGACATTTCAAAGGGATGCTGTTAGCTAAGGTTTGCACATCAAAAGTAGTATGGGGAGAGAGTAGGGTGTACTTGGTCTTGAAATACTTCTGCCAAGTCACACTGTCTATTGTTTAATCAAGACGAGAAGAAATGGCACCAGTGGGGTTTCTCAATATTGCCCAGATGTCTTTTGTATTACGTTTGCACAGAAGATTATCAATTTTTTGATTGTCTTCAAGGTGGCGGTTGAAGCAAATTCTTTTTAGCTCAATTTTGTATCTGGATACAATATATTTTCTAGCCAAAGAATAGCGAGAACATCTGCTGAAGAAGATTTGGCCCTTCTAAGTTCACACATTTTTGGAGCTTTTGAGCAGAGATATGGCAGGATAAAATTTGTTTGAATGAGGAGATGCAGAGGGATTAGTTTGTAGAAAAGAGAGTTTGGAGGTGAGAATTGATCATTTTCAGGTTCCCAACCACCACCTTCTCTAGGAAGGCAGTTGGAGCTAAGTCGTCAGTCACAACCCACAGCTTGTGATAGACTAATGATACAAGTTTCCTGCATAGCCCAGGATTCCAGTGAATGGAAAGTGCATATCTGTCTCTTTGTAACAGAGATAGAGTGGGTGATACGTCGAAACCTTTATATGGTAAATGAAGCTCGGATGTCAAGATCCTGTGGTCACCCAGATGAGGATTAATGGTGATGATGTGGTCAATGTATCCCAACAAAAGCTGAGACACTGCTTTGAAGTCTATAGAGGAACTAGCTGCACCTCTTTGCCACATTACACAACCTTGATATGAGGTGGAGGGTCTGATTTGTATATCGCACTCCTGCGAGAAATGTACCCAGGTTCGCCCCCTGGCAATAGATTGATCAAGATAGGAGGACTGTTGAGTCTTAGAATGGATGTAATCATCCATAACTAGGGTAGAGTTAAAATACCCACAAATAATTATTCCGTAGTCCTGATTACGTGAAATCGCCCCAGAAAGCGCTATATTAAATTTTGCCATGATCATGCCTTGGCATAGAAATTGAGGATTCCAATATAAGGAAACAATTAGAAAACTAGATAGGAAACCCTCAAGATTCAATTCAATAATCAGGAAGGTGTCAGAAGAATGAAGACATTTAGCTGTAAATCTCAAGCTATTGTGAATTAAGATTGCTAAACCGCCAGATGGTCATCCCGTAGAGCCACGCTTGGCATGATGAGAGTAAGAGGAAAATCCGTCTAGGTGGAAATCTGTCATGCACATCGTTTCCTGTATTAAGATGAATGAAGGTGCTTTCAAAAGAGATAACAAATTGTGCCAAGACGACAAGTTTTTAAAACCACAGCACTTCCATGAGAGAATAGAAAGAGGCATACGTTACGAATTGGATATGACTTCATCACCGTGGGAGGCCAATTTAATAAGAGGTTCCAGCCATGTTAATCCTTTTAAAGCCTTTGCAAATGTTGTTAATTGCTTTAATATTTCGATGTTGGGGACTTTTGGTAGTGAGCCAACTGGACCAGCTCTTGTTTAGAAATGGGAACAAAGTCGAGAAATAACCATGCGTCTTCCATAGAGGGGAATACCTGAAGCTCCAATCCAAGGAGTGTAAAGTCCGATCTACGATCCCATAACAACTTGGCAATTATATGGGTTTGCAGCTTACAGAGGATGCAATTGTTGTTGTGAGTCAAAAACTTGACCCAATCAACGTCATTGGTGACAAGATTGCGTAACGAAGGAATTTTTAAAGAAAACATTCATGAGATAGGCACGAATGATTTGTGCCGACCCGTTTAATGATGGATTACTAGACCAACCAAGGATGACCTTCATTTTACTGGGAGCTTCCATGAATATAAAAGGGACTGTCTTGGGACAGGAAGGTGGCATTTCAGAAGAGCCAGGAGGTGAGTTGGCATTGATCTTATTTTGTTCCATTGCTTTTAAGAAGTCTTGGAATGAGATGTGGTTTATCTCAGATGATGGCAGTGTGACCCTGCTATTATCAATAGATACTGGGCCTCATTACGACCCAGGCGGTAAGTTACCGCCTGGGCCGTGACTTTACCACCATGGCGTAAACTACGTTTACGCCATGGTGGTTGGCGGACTTACCGCCCCATTCCGACCTTGGCGGGGCGGTAAGTCCCCAATCCCCATTTACCCTTCCCCATTCCCATTTTTGACCCATAGGGCATAATGGGAGTGGGGAAGGCGTTAATTACGCCACCGTAAATTACGGTGGCGTAATTAACTCCATGGTACCTTAGCGCCATGGATTTTAACACCTGCTAAAAGCAGGTGTTAAAAGCGCCATGGCGCTAAGGGACCTCGTAGTTGGCGGTAAGGGGTCGGCGCAGCTAACGCTGGCGTTAACCCCTTACCGCCAGGGTCGTAATGAGGCCCACTGTCTCAACAAAGTTAGAGGAAGGCAAGGCATTAGCCTGTTCAATGATGGAGACAGATTTTGTCTGAGGAATCGCCTCACCAAAAGTGCGGAAGGTCGAGACTGATGGATTATTAAGAGAAAGAGGGATCTCAGTCTGTACGGCAATCGTAGCTTTTATGTTTTGCGTTGGGGGAAATAAAATTAGGAAGTTGGGATTGAACAATAGATGTTTGAGGTTCACAGCTTCTACAAGATAGTGTAGTAGATGAAACTTGTTGTGTCAGCATGTTTTGAACAATGGAAGTGTGTGGGGTTTACAGGTTGTGAAAGAGAGTTGGTCACCAGTGTTTTTTGATTTGGCCTATCAGCTCCTTTTATTTGCAGAACTATATTGCTCTCATCGTTGAGTTGGTTGAGATCTAGGGCTTGTTAGAGAGAGATTGCATAATTTTTAATGTTAGTGTTATGGCCCTTGATTTTGGGAAGATGTTGATTGTTTGCTTTCAGATTGGCAGAGTTACAAATGCTTTTGTTGATATGGTTGTTTTTAGCACGGAGACTTCTTTTCTGCACCCTCGATTGAGATTTTTTAGCTTTGCCTGACATCAAATGTTGGGTGGGCTGGCCGTCGTCTTGGATGGTGGAATTCTCTAAAGATTGATCATTACCTTGAATGGTGTTTGGTTGTTGATCTAATAAATCAGTGATGGCCGACAGACTATCAGGTGAATCCATTAGGGAGGTAGTCAAGGCGCCTGAGAAAGCAGGGTCTGGCAGACATTGAGGAACTAGATTAGCCCTGAACAAGATATGTTCAATTTGCAACAGTCTATTGTGCTGTAATTTAGCAACTTCCAATAGATCAATCTGGTGGGTTTCAATGGAACCACTTGGAAGATTATTAGTCCCTTGGACAGCATGGGCATAGGATTTAGACTGTGCATTTGCCAAGGAGATGTCCTCATAAGTATGACAGGATTCTTGGGCTAGGATAAAGCCTTCCATTTTATTCAATTTGGATAAGGTGACTGAAAGTGACTCTTTGAGTTCTCTAAGAGCATAGTGAGTAAACTCATGACCCCTGTCCAGTAGATTGACTATCTGTATCGTGACAGGAAAGTTCTGTAAATCTGTGCATTTAGGTCTATAAGAGAGTCATCAGGAGTGGAGAAGGGCATAGGAGGCCGAGTTGGCTGCAGGTGTGCGGGAAAATCCTTGGGAGAATCCATAAGGAAGAGGATGTGAGTTTGTGAGGTGAGTTGAGTCCAGATTGGGTGCAGGATCATCTGAAGAGGACGGATTGGCCGTCATAAAGACAGACGGAGGACGGTTAGACAGGGAGTCGAAGCCAGCAGAAGGCAACCCAGTGTGCAAAAGATTATCAGTTTTGTGAAAATGCACTTGTTCACAGTGTTTAGATGATTTAAACACTTGAGTTGATGGGCAAAGGGAAAGACAAACCCGCTTATCTAGTTCGGCCACAACAACAGGGGCAAACATATACGTGTCGGAGATGGGAGCAAAACGGCTCTCTTCAACATTATCCATAAAGGAAGCGTCGTTTTTGGACAGGTCCAATATGGGTGTAGCAGAATTAGTCTTAGTATCATTCACGTCTTTTAGTGAGAAAACGTTGTTACTAGTTGCAGAAATTACCACTTTATGAACCGACACTGTAGTAGCAGAGAAAACAGTTGACAGAGGAATTTGCAGCCCATCTCTCGAGGGTGTATTTGTACCAGTAGAGACAGTATTAGGTGACATGGATAATAAAGAATAACAGGGGAGAGAGTTGGGTTCTAGGTATTGAACACTCCTGTGCTGCACTATGTGGTAGGTTTTGCTGTTTCGGATTAGTCTCTGCAAGGCCACAGGTTGGAAGAGGATAACCCAGCACCTCTTGTGGGAAAATTGCAGAGAGTCCTGGTTACCTTGCAACTGTAGGTTTTGTGTTGACATTTTTAAACAAGAAGATTCTCATGCTGGTTGCTGTGTTGTAGGATGTGTTTATTTTATTGTCCAAGTGTAGACACATAGTCTAAAGGGGGGTCAGCCAACATGTGTTTCAACATCGGGGGATCCTTCTCAGAGCAGGTATAAATAGGTTGGTCTAGGCTAGGGGAAGTTGCCCGAGGCCATTCAAAGGATGCCGTTGGGAAGTTTGTTCAAGTGAAGGAGCGGTGGGTGTTCCTAGGCTAATGCCATATTCTTGCTGGTATGATGATCACCAGCATACCTGCAAGACACAGCACCCTAAGACAAAGCAACCAGCGTGAGAATCCTATTATTCACAAGGTGCAACACAGAACCTGAAGTTGCAAGGTAACCAGGACTCTCTGGATAATAAAGAACTCTTACTTGCAATGAACACAGGCGGAGTCAAATCACAAAGAGGAGTAGCAACGTTGTTCGTGGATTATGCAGGGACTTCACAGAGCTGTTTTCCACTTCTTAGGCTTTTGTCCATTATGGAAAAAGGATACTGCAGAAGCATGAAAAGATAATATTACCAAAAGTGCGTCAAAGCTCAAAAGGAGATCGGAGTTGGGCTCACGGCTGGGAATAATGAGCAAGAAGGAATAGCACGGGATCTAACAACACAACTCCTTACACCTTAACAGCCCAACAGCACTTGCAGGGCACTTCCGGGTGCGTGCGCGGTTGCACATGCACCTGGCTCTGAGTAGTGGTGCTGGGCGTGGTGGGCGGAGCCAAAAGAGCATGAACGAATCTGGAATGCAAAACAAAACAGTAAAGTGAGGCCCTGTGCTTACTATACTTGTGCACTGCAACTCGGATTCACCACGTAATGCGTGGAGGAAAGAACGTCCAATGCAGTGGAGAAGTTCACTGCTATAGAAAAGTCCAATGCAAAAATAGACCCAATGAGAGTCACAGTGTGATATTTACCTGCAGGGAGCAAAGTCCTGGTGTTTCGCCGACCGCGGCTGCAGGATGGCTTATTCTTGCCGACTCGTCTGCAACGAGGTCCTCAGTGGGAGGTTGAAGTTGAAATTAGATCATCTTTGTTTGGCTCAGCACCAACAGCATCGAAAGCCCAACAGCACTTGCAGGGCACTTCCGGTTACGCATGTGGGTGCGCGTGCACCTGGCTCTAAGTAGTGGTGCTGGCATGGGGGGGCGGAACCAAAATAGCGTGAAAGAATTTGCAGGAGCAAAGTCCTGGTGTTTCGCCGACCGCGGTTGCAGGATGGCTTCTTCTTGCCGACTCACCTGCAACGAGGTCCCCAGTGGGAGGTTGAAGTTGAAATTCGATCAGCTTCGTTCAGCCCAGCACCAATAGCAGCTACAGATCAACAGCACTTGCAGGGCACTTGCGGGTGCTAAATTTCTATGCATCTTAAAGTAAAAATGTCCTCCTAATGGGACACTTATCGTCAACAACATATGCTACAGCCACACTGGTGTACCAGTGTTTGGCACCAGTGAACCCCCGCAAAAGCCCCACATCAGCACATTAAACCATGGGTAGCTATTTGGTATACAAAAGCCAGGAAGGGGTGAAGATCAACTTAAAGGGGGACAGGGATGTCCTCATACTCACAGTGTTATTGCAGAATACAGGAACTGTGTACATTGCTTCTAACTTTCAATTATGTTTGCAAACGTCTTCCCATCTCTCTGCCAGGTGTGGTGTTAATAAGAGGCACTTCAGTTAAAGGCTAGTGGATGGGCCTATGAGAAGTCTGCCACTCTCCCACAATCGCATCTCCGGCTTCACACTATGATTTGGTTGAATATTCTCCCAGCTGCTTGTACATACCATTGCATCAGCTTTAGAGAACTCCCTATCTATATATATATATCAAACTCTCTATGTCTCTCTCTTTCTCTTTTTCTCTTTTTCTGTCTCTCTCAGGCTGATCATTCAACGAGAGGCTGCCAATCAGAGAAATGTTATCCAAAATGTCATCCAGAGCTTTTACACACACACACGTGAACATCCAGGGCTTCATGTGGGCCAGGGTTAGCAGGGCTCAACCCCGGCATTATCTAACTATTGCCCTTGAGCTGGAGCGCTGTAGGGGACCAAATCTCTTCCTGCCACTAACGTAAATACAAAGCTGAGTGACAATACTGCTCATTGCCAGTAGATATCACTATGAGTCATGTTCATAATGACAAAATCAGTTAAATTAATGTTGTATTCAAACAGTGCTGATCATTGAAATCTATTTACATATAAAACAAAGTTGTGTTTGTGGGTTTGTATATGGCGTTGATCTTAGGGCCGCAACTCCTCATGAATGGTGAGGACTGGCGCCATGGATTTTGCTATGGACTATTCTTTATTTAATTGCCGCATTAATGCAACTATTTCTAGCTCGATAGGTCATCCCATTCCCGATATAATTATCTTTTTTTGTTTTTTCAGCATTACGTTTTGTGGTGTTCTGTGCGCCATCTACAGGTCATTTGTAGAAAGTGCTCATCATTGCGCTGTCTGTGCTAAGATGGTCTTGGGTTTCTTTGTTTTCAAAACATTTTTAGGAGACAGTGCAACTAATTCATTGATTATTTGCGCCAAAAAAATGGGATTTGTGTGCCATTCTGCCCGCAAATCCCCATTTATTAAACAGGGATTTGCGGGCAGAATGGCGCACAAATCCCGTTTTTTTTGGCGCAAATATTCCATGAATTACCCCCAGTGTGTCTTTCTTTTCATTGATATGTTTTGCAATAAACCTGATACATGTTAATTTCACTACATTTTTATTTACCTCCAATTTAAATTCTCACATGAATTTCATATTTTTATGCTGACTCTGATTATATGCAGTGTGTGTTTAGCAGCGAAAATGGCCACCACTGCAAACAACACTGCAAATAATAAGAGTAAGCATACAAATATGATATTCATGTGATAATTTAAATTAGTGAAATTAACGTGCATCGTGTTTTCCCTATGTGGCAAACAACAATATGTGTTCATCAAAGCCGAGTATTTAAGCTAGTACTATAAAAAAGTATTGTCATTACAAAGATGCTAATTTGTACATACAAATTGTGGATTTCTTTCAAAGGATCTATGGGATTGCATGGGGCAGGGACCTACTTTAATTCGAAGTTCTATTTTACATATTAATATATTTATTTTGGTCAATATTTTTAAGCACATTTATTATATTTAATACATATCTTAAAGTAAAATGTACTCCATTTCATTTCACATATGAAAACTTGTTTGGGTATGTTAGGTCATTCTTAATTATGCAGGTCCCACATCTTTCAAAGGCTTTGGGATTTGAGGGTGCTTAAGACCTTCTTTAGTCCCCACCTCTAAAAATGTGAATCACAGCGTGCTAGAGCCCCCCTCAATTTCTTATCCCACTAAAAGCACTATAAGCCTGAGGAGGCCACACAGGGGAATGGTCTTGCCTCTGAGATTGTCTTCAGTGCCAGCCCCTAGCATGAAGATGTGTTAGTCCTTCTGTAGTGTCTATGCCAATATCTGGCTACAAAAAAAGCCTTGTTAACATACTGTACAATCCACAGGGGTGCCTCATTTCATGTCCCACGTTGTAACAGTACAGGCCCCAGATTTCACGGGATGAGTGACTCGAATGACCAGTTGACATCAATCACTAAGTCACTTGGACACCCCTTTTACTTTTCTGGACCATACGTTTGCAAATCATTAATATTAGGTGCCTTTCAATGGGATTGATTCGAGTCAATCACGAATGCACTCTCAAAATCCCATCAATCACTAAATAAGTTCCCTTGACTAGAAAGTAAAATGGCTGCCCTACGAGGTGAGCTGGGTCTACGCGAGACCGTTGCCTAATACGCTGGGGCAGGCCAGGGAGGAGGTGCATTAGGCCACTTAAAAGTCTTAACAGAACTTGTGTTTTTTTTGGACTAGACCTTTCCTCTAAAGCATTCCACCTTAGAATACACCCACATGACCACTCCGGCAGCAATTTTTGGTTTGGAGGTTGCGCCACGGTACGCGCATCGGACAAAGGGGACAACAACATTCACCTTCAACTTCCAGACACGCACCAGTGGCTTTGAATCAACATAGCTCATTGTTGTTCACACGGCGCCAGCAAACTGTCATGGCACGCACCTTGGTGGAATGGCGGGCATCCAAGACATGCTGGGTGTGTGGATGTCAAAACATGGCACGCTCTATTGAATCTGATGGACGTGCCGGGGAAGGACTCACTGCCGCCTAAGATCTGGAGCATCTCCGAAGTGATTACCATTGGTGTCATCATAGTCTCCTGCATCAACTGGCTCTAAATTGGCCTCAAGACCTGGCATGTTCAGAAAGGTGAATGCTAGCAGCATTCACCCACCAATGCCCGAAGTCCACATGTGTTTCCACGGTGTTAGACCTCTGCTGGCAGCCAGTGGTGGAAATGAAAAAAAATGTGGTAGGGGATACCCCAAAGGCCTGGTGTGGACCGAGTTTTGGGGGGTAGGGGGTGTCTGAGGAGGCGGGGTTTAGAGGGGCGGAGCACACAGTTAACCTCCGATCAAAGGAAATGTCCAAAATAATAGTTTAAAACGGCAATTTCAAACATTCCGGCACAAAGGGAATGAATGCCCACTTTTGCATTGAAGGCAAGACAATTTTACGCCCCAGTCCGACACTGGCAGCCAGTATACAGACGCATAAAATGTGCCCCCAGCATCACTCACAAACCACACGTTTACACCGTGCACGAACCAAGACATTACAACTTACACTGGGTCACAGGAGCCAACACACATTGAAATCTGGCCTCTATAAAATGCAGCTCATCACATCTGATGTGCTGTATTTTTTAGAGGCCAGATATGAATGTGTGCTGGCTCCGTGTGTCTCTCTAGTGTTTGTTCTTAGTTGGTAATACAAATAAGTATAAACAACTAGTCCTGCTGTGTACACATAGGGGGGCGGAGCCAGAAGAGCGCTCATGGCGGCAATGAGCTGCTCTGCCCCCTTACTCCATGCCGTCGCGTGCACTTTATTTATTTATGAACTTTTTTTTTAAGTAACCCAGCGCACAGCATGGGTTTGGAGCGGCTGCCTCTGGCCGGAGCCTGAGATTCAGGTACACATCTGGTGCCGTATCTCGGTTCCATCAAGAGCCGCCCCAATCACCAGCGCTGCTGGCAGCAGATAGGCCCGCGGATTTGTACATCAATAGTGTCCCGCATCGAGGCTGCCTGCACCTGTGGCCACAAACACGTGCACCCTCCTCAACTGATAGTGATACATTTGAAGCTCATCACTTATTACCTAAATACCTGCACCATCAACCAAACCCTGCCACACAACACACTGCTGACCGTGCTCGCCATTTTAAGAGTGTGTTGATCAGTGTGTAGTTTCCAGCAAACCTAGGCTTAACCATTATCTGCCAAGATTGCTTGTGCTATTAGCCTACAAGGCGGCTGCTCCCTGATTTACTGTTCCTACTGAACAATTTTTAATCAGAGTATTTCTGATTAACCTAATTTCTGGGAAAAGCTTCCTGCAGTTTGCCTCAAGTAAGGCCTACCTTGCAGGACAGGCAAAAAATCAGTATGGCAGTAAAACACATTCCCCTAACATTTACCTTTTACTAAAAACGGTATGCCCTACCATTACACCAAATCTTCACAATGTTAACTGTCACATCTAAATTCTAGCCATTATGCTTAGCTATGACACACCACTACCTGCCCGCAATTATATAATAAACAAAATACACTTCTTGACCCCCAGCCTACTTTCAGCAACCCATGAACAAACCACATCACCATCTAGCCTCCAGTACTCCAGGGGTTAACTACCATCCACCAACTGCGGGCCTGTTGCCTGCATCACCATAATCCACTCTCCTTCATGCGGTGCTATGTTCATTCATCCCCAGTTTTTTTTCTGCTGTTTTTTTGCTGAAAGTGTTTGCCCGAAAAAACTTTTTGCTACCTCAGGTCCGTTTCTAGCCCTATCTATACCAGACGGATACTCCATTATCAGAAACGACAGCCACTCCAACCTCTCCAAAGGTGGTGGTGTCGCGTTTATACACAGAGACAATATTAACATGAGACTTATTCCCAACACTCAACTCAGCTCCACCAAATCTCTATCAGTGAAACTGTCTCTATCACATACCAACACTGCATCACTGCACCTCATGTACAGACCCCCAGGCCCTATCACCTCATTCTCGAATGACATTATATCCATCCTTACTGACAATACTAAACCAAACTCCCAAGTCTTACTACTTGGCGACCATAATCTTGGGTTATCAGACCCCAAGGATCTCCAGGCTGATGAGGTTGCCAGCAACATGTCTAACATAGGATTTTTGCATCACATTCTTGAACCTACACATAACAAGGGCAGAACACTTGATTGGATTGCTGACCTAAACTGCAAAACATTGATAAGCTCCAACACCGCCTGCGCATGGTCCAACCACCACATTATCATCTTTAACATACCAGCCAACAACCCATTTCCTAAACCTAATATGGCACCCCCTATTCCTACAAGAAACAAAAAGGACATCACCAGGGACAAATTGCTCCCTCTCATCCTGCCACTACTCAACACTCAACAGTGCCTCGCTGCACAATGATCCTACAGTCCTAGTGGACACCTTTATCCAAACCCTGCTCAAAGCCATCAGCACCATAGCACCCCTCAAATTACGGAAATCTAAACAGCGAGCCGACCTGAACTCATGTTTCACCCCACAACTGAGAGTACTACGCAAAGAAAAACGTGATGCCGAAGCTCTCTGGAAAAGTCTCCCATGCGAGACCAATAAAGACAACCTCTTCATAGCATCCCTGAATTACAAGGAAGCGATTGTTCAAGCCAAAAAAGAATCGTATAACCTACGCATCTCGCAAGCAGAATCTAACACTAAGGAGCTATTCAAAATTCTTAAAGAATTAGAATCCCCATCGCCTATCCCTGATACTTGTAGCAAAGACAGTACGTGGTGCAACAATATTCAAAAAGCCCTCCTCACTAAAATAACCACCTTACAGTCTAAAATCAACGCCAAACAAAAGTGCCTACAAACCACTTCCCAAACTAAACACTTGACATTCAAGTTGACCACCCCCACTTTCACTCATTCTCCGTTCAGCTTCGTGCCTCTCACCATCCTAGAGGTAGAAAATATCATCAGAAAGTTGAAACCCTCCAATTGCCAGGGTGATTCCTGTCCTGCCCCCATCATCAAGGAATCCGCCCATGAACTTGCATCTTTCATCACCACCTTTATTAACTCCTCATTTCAAGCGGGCATTGTCCCTGATAATCTCAAGGACGCCAGGGTCATCCCTTTGCTGAAAAAAACCTACCCTTGACCCATGTATACCTTCTAATTATAGACCCATCACTATGGTCCGTTCCTTCTAAAAATGCTAGACAGAGCAGCTTACTTACAGATCCAGAAGTATTTACAAACCAACAATTTATTTGGTACCAGACAATCTGGATTTAGACCTAAGCATGGGACAGAAACAGCCCTATTAGATCTCAAAACTCAAATTGAGGATCTAAAAGACAATGGCAAACTGGCCCTCCTACTACTTCTCAACCTCTCGGCATCTTTTGATTTGGTCTATCACCAAATTCTCTGCCGCCACTTGAAATCAGCTGCCCACTTTTTAGAAAAAGCCACCAACTGGATCAGATCCTTCTTGGACAATAGACACATGACAGTATTCTCACCTACCTCATCCGTGGATCCAACCCCGGTGTCGTGTGGAGTGCCACAAGGTTCTTGTGTTTTACCCACACTTCACAATGGGCCTCATTACGACCCAGGCGTTGGACCATGGTGCTAATAGCACCATGGTCCATGCCGGTAACTTACCGACTCCGCCATGGCGGAATGGGGAATTACCGCCCCATTCTGAGGTTGGCGGGGCGGTAATTCCCCATGTCGCCAATGCCCTTCCCCATTCCCATTTTTGCCCCATAGGGCTCAATGGGAATGGGGAAGGCGCTAAGTACGGTGCCGCAAATTGCGGCACCGTACTTAGCACCAAGGTCCCTTTGCGGGTTGGTTTTTAACGCCTGCAAAAAGCAGGCGTTAAAGTCTCCAACCCGCAAAGGGACCTCGTAATCAGGCGCTAAGGGATTACCGGTACGGATACCCTTACCGGTACCGGTAATCCCTTAGCGCCAGGGTCGTAATGAGGCCCAATGTATTTACCAAACCATTATTTGATGTACTTGATTATCTGGGTGTCACCTACACCAACTACGCTGATGACACCCAGATACGCATTCCCATCACTGGTGACTAAATGGCTGACTCTAAAGCACTGAATTACATCTACCAAGTCATTCAAGCTTGGATGACCCAACATGAGCTCTGTCTCAACAATGACAAGACTGAGCATCTCATCTTGGGTACCCAACAGAGACTGATCAAACTTGACCCATCATTCAAAACCTTCAATATTGATGGCAATTCCATCAAAGTATCTAATGACACCAAAACTTTAGCAATCTATCTCGATTCTATGTTATCCCTCAATAGACAAACTAATGCTGTTGTTGCTGCCTCTGCTTACACATGTAAGCTCATTACAGCCTGCCACCCTTTCCTCTCCTCACAGAATTTAATTACCCTGGCCAGGACGTTGGTTATGTCTAAACTCGATTACTGAAATGCATAATATCAAGGGACTAACCAACGCAACCTCAACAAACTCCAGGTCACTCAAAATAATGCAATTAGAGCGGCCCTCAACTTCCCCAGATCTGCACACATCTCTGAAACAAGGAAGAGCCTACATTGGCTTTCAATTGCTCAAAGGATATCACTGAAATCCCTTGCCCTCACACACAAATGTGTAAACAACCAGGCCCCTATCTACCTAGCTTCTCGCTTCACTCAGTATGTGCCCACCCGGTCACTCAGATACACCCAAGCACATAGTCTGACAATCCCGCGATACAAACTTCAGAAAGCCTGAGGTGTACGTTTCCCAGTTCTAGGCTCTAAACTATGGAACTCACTTCCTCTAACCATTCGATCCTTATCTTTTCCAAATGTATTGAAACAAAAAGCTAAGATATGGCTATCCTACACATTCGACTAACTGCCACTTGCCCCTTTACTCAACAGTCTTCTTCTTACTTCTTGACAACGCTGGATTACACTATATGCCTTTGATACAATTATTAACTGTATCCTCCTTCCACATCTCCAATAACCACCTGTTTTTTCTCGCACCTGCTTACTATGTACTGCACTCGTGGCACGACACTCATGAATTCTGCCTTGAATTCCAATGTAACTGTAACCGTTGCCTTATCTGTATCTTGTTGTTCTAAGATATGCGCCCGGATGCCCTCGGGCCTGGAGCGCTATACAAATAAAATAAATACAAATACAAATAGGCTGGGTGATATCAAGCTGTTGGCTTTCTGTTTAGCTGTTGTCATGCAAGTGTGGAAGAAGTCAGACTTTGGGGCTGTTGGATGGCAAATCAGGGCTATCTCTTTGTGGCCTTTTTCGGCAGCTAATGTAATAGGCTGTTGCCCTACCTGCAGTGGTAAGGAGTGTGGAAGTTGTGCATGTGATGTAGTGTCATAGTCCTGAAGCATACTTACAAGGGTTTCGTATTGGTTCCATGTGATTACTACCTCGAATATAATTTGTCAAATACAATTTTGCCAAATTTTTGTTTTCTTTAAATCAATTCAGCTGAACATATGTGCAGGGGAGTCCCTCCGAACCCCCCCTCACACTTTTCCCTAATTTTATTATCATGATTTCCCACCCCCTCCACATATATTTTGGGCCACATTTGATTTAACAAAATTATCAAGTTTGTGTTGGATGAATTCTTCCAAAATGTAACCTCCCCCTACCTTTAGTATTAGCTCTAGTTTGTAGGGTTTGATGCCCATCACTGGGTCCTGGGTAACCTGCCACCACCACATTAACAAAACAATGTGCATCAAGCTTGCTTGATCATTGGCCACCTTCATCGCGCCAAGCATTCTGCCTAGTTCCAGAAGCAGCAATCACCTGCAACCCTATTTCCCATAAAGGGAACCACCCCATGACAAACTAAGCAACTATTGACGTCCAATAAATTGGAATTGCCATGGGTAGCCAACCGTCTCTAAGGGATTGTACGATATCCACTGACCGAGTTTAAGGAGTCCAAACACATTGTGGATGACTGGTAGCCGGGGCTTCTTACCCATACACCACACAGAATCAGACCTCTGCTGTGCATGAGCGTTACAATAGATTTCTTCGAATACCATTTCACTTAATGAGATTTCACCAAATTTATTTCACCGAAAATGGTAAGGGAAATGGTAAATGTGTAATGCATAATTGGTGGGGTGTGGGGTAAGGTTATAGGGTAGGGAGGGGTGCAGAGGGTCTATGGGGGGGGGTCATCCCCCGCATTAAAAAAAGTAGAAAAAGTAAAAAGTAGATTTTGTTTTTTGGTGAAATGGATTTGGTAAAATCTCCATTAGGTGAAATATTTTCGAAGAAATCACATACATCCGTGCATCAGATCTCATCCACGCCAATACAGATAAGAACTCTCCAATCACGCACATCCTCCCTTGCTGGTCCAGGGCATCCTCTGAGAACTCCATCGCACAACACATCAATCACAAGGCTTTGGGCATTGATTCTGGATTCAATCCGGATTGGCTAAAAACAAAAGGTCCACTGTAACGCCTTCTCAGTGTCTGTCACCATCATCTGAGGAGTCCCCAAAGGATCGCTCCTTCATCCCATCCAGTTCATGCATCCTGCTCTCCTTCATAGACCTGCTCTTGTAAATTGAACTATGTTGCCATCCTTGCATTAGCACCACTGGAGTATTTCAAAGGAATGGTGCCAGGCTTGGACTGGACTCTAGGGCAATGCTTGGAGGTCAGCGTGGGCTGCCCTTGTGGAGCAGTTTTTGCAAATGTAGTCTCTTAATGTTCTAGTGATTTGGCTAACTGTTAGAGGCTCAGTTTGATTAATTTAAAAAGAGCAAGTGGACAAATTACTTCCCAAAAGCATGCACCTAAGTACAGTTCAATTGGTTTTTCTGCATATGGTCCTGATTTGCGATGGTGCACAGGCCTACTTTGTTTCCCATTCTGACACTTGTCTGCAGTTTTTCCCACCACCATCCATCCCCCTTAAGTACCAGTTCATGGCTATTTACAAAGGTATGAACACCTCAGAAGAAGGGGTGTGTAGGAGTGGAATCTAAGGAACAAGCAGTGAGAATACCAGAGGCAGCAGAGATGCAATGAAACGCTTGAGGGAAGGCCTCCATAGGACTCCATGGGGATTTTGGTGGTAAATCTGGGCACCCAGATAATTGCCCCCTACTCCACCCTGCTGCGGTACTAGATCAAATATCCAGAATCTGCCCATTGACCAGGGATTTCCAAGTCCTTTCCTCGAGATCCCCAACCACAGCAGGTTTTCAGGCTAGCCGTTGGCCATGTAAATAACTCCTATTTAGACTCAATGGATGCAGATGTTCTTTGCGTGGCTATCCAGAAAACATGGTGTGGATGTGACTCTTGAGGATTAGACTTTGAGATGCCTGCCCTAAAGGCAAGGCGGCACAAAAAAAAAGGACCCTGTCACCCCAGACAACTGAACTGGCTTCCAACAAGGCCCAGGTTGAAGTTTATTACAGGTTTCTGCCTTTAGCGAAGACACAAGATGAAGGGATCCTGCCACGGCTGCTCACAACCCTAGAACTATCAAGCTCCTGAAGGTTTACACGCCTGCATTCAAAGTTTGGAACCACAAAAATAATGTTGAGTCAATGTTTCCTTCCCTCTTCCCTGGCTACTAGATGGGGAGCAACGTGAAGAGAAATGCACAAGCTTGGATGGGTCCTACAGTGTTGTCAGGGTATTGAAGGGTGAGTTTCTGCACTGGGGGTCAGAAGCAGGGGCAAAATCAAGAAACTGTGTTTCGTTGTCACTACTTCAAATTGTTCTTCCCTCCCCAGCGATACCCTTGATCATGACTGCGTTGACCCTACGTGATGTACAATGCGCTGTTGCGCCCTAGCTATGCGTCCATGCTATTAAATGCCCGAGCAGTCCTGAGTGCCCATCTGCTAGAAAGGCACAGGTATGGCAGACTGGACACACATAGCCATGAGCAGCACCAGCAGGGCACCATGGCATGTCTCTAAAGGGGGATCCTGGCACAAAGGAAAATATCAATTCTGAGTCACCACTCCTCAACATTGGCATGACATCAAGATCACCCCGTATTTTCTCTGACGGGCTCTCCCTCTCAAATGCACAAGTACACACACAAACAGACGCACACCTTCCAATGAGGCCCTACACAAAAACATGCAATGACCCAGCCAATAGATTTGGCATGTCTGCATTACATTCTTGGATTTTGTGAGTCTGACATTTTCTCAGTTAAGTGGAAACAATCACTGTGGGAAAAACAGGCGTACTATGCCCCCATTCTTCTGCTTCCAATAGGATATGTATGCCACCCTATCCTAATCGCCCCCTCCTCATTTCCACACCTGCACACCTCTCACGTACTACAGATGCCCTAAAGGGCCTGCAAAACTACAGACAAAAAACACACACCCACTGCTAATCACGCCATAAGACCCAACAGTCACAAACAACAAACAGCCTAGACACTGAACGGTACCCCTCCAGACACAACAAGCCCAGTGCACACAACAATGCAAACCCAGAAAGCTTAGACGCACAGGTGCCAGTTTCTCCTGGTTCTGCAAGCATCAACAGAAAAGCACAACCTCTACAGTATCCCCCTCTAATCAACCTCACACACATTTCTTACAGAGCCACCTGGACGCCTGGATACCATGCAAATGGCGGCAGCGGTGCGCAGTACAAATCATCATAACATAACATGATATGATATGTTATTTATAACGCACTTAATACCCAGAGGTTTGTAAGCACGGACCCGGGGATCAAACCTGTGTTGCTCTGTCTTCTTGCTTCCAAGGCAAGCATGTTGCCCCTGAGCTATCATCCCGAGACAGACATAACAACATAACATGACGCTCCTGAGGCATGCAGTAACACCATTCCATGCTGTGTATAGCCATTTCCCGCGCAAAAGACAACATGCTTCACTCCATCCCTTAGAATGTTGGTAGCAGTTGCTGCTTGTGCAGGCAATCTAGTGCCTACTACCTGCTGGTGAGGTCCTAGGCAGCCGCCTTGGGAATAGGCGCTTGAGATGCTAAAGAGAAATTAAAGATACACCAAAAAAGCAAACTGTATTGAAAGAGTGTTTATTGAATCTCACAGCCACAGAAGCAAGAGGTCCCATTCCTGTTCACAAAGCGATTGCCCAAATTCGGAGAGCAATTGACTTGTCACGCAGCACGGCCAGACATGAGACAGAAAAAAAAACATGTCGACATGAAAGGACTCGTCACTTTCATTCCACACCAAAGGCTGCCTGCATACATGAGGAGAACATCATCCTGTCTGGGAAGTGCATTCCTTGCACGCACACCTGTCACTTCCTCGCTGAAAAGTACTTTGTGGCGGGGACCTGGAGTTTCCCTTACAAAGCTTGCAAGCTTACATTTCTTGTCAAAACCAATTATGCCTCGCCCTCTCCCCAAACCCAGAGCCGCTGCTTATGAATGTGGGTGTGTGTGTTTCTTGTGCATTCAGAAACGATCCTCAAACAGATGTCACCAGAGTTCTATGTGATTTCATCGAATTTATTTAATCGAGGGAGAATTGGTCTATTTTTAGTTTGATGTAAGGACATTTTAACGAAAATGTATGTGGCGGGAGACCACCGTAGGCCCCCCACCCACAATTCCCCCATTCCTTTATTATCCTAACCCACCCCCCCCCCCCGCACACATTTATGGTAAAATGCGGCAGAATAAATTCAGCCAATTCTTCCTCGATTAAATCTGCCGCGGCCAAACCTCCCATTACCATCACCAGAGGAAGAATTGCCCATCGGGAAACCAGGAGCTACATAACCCAGCAGCCCTGTGGCTCTGGAAGGACGTCAGAGCTGGGGCTGTTCCGCAGCGCTGCCAGCTTTTCCCAAACACTGCCCGCTGGGAAACATTCCAAATTCCCACTAGGCGAGCTGGACCCAGCATCTCAAATAGTTTACTCGCAGGAGATGGAAAGACAGTTTTCTTTTCCTCATATACGTATTAAAATCCTTTACCTGCTACACAAAACCCAAGATTTATTGACATCAAAATCATATGAGAAATGAGATGAGTGCCGAGAAAAGGCCCAGGGACTTGACTAAAGACACATTTGGGCCTCATTACGAGGTAGGTGGTAAGGGATTACTGGCACCGGTAAGGTCACCGGTGCCAGTAATCCCTTACCACCCTATTCCGACGTCCCTTAGCGGGTCCCTTCCTTAACGGAGGGGACCCGTTAAGGGACTACAGAGCTAATAACGGTACCACAAATTGCGGTAACGTTATTGGCTCCATCCCCATTCCCATTGAACCCTATGGGGACTCGAATGGGAATGGGGAATGGTTCCCGGAATGGGGACTTACCGGGTCCTCCAAGGTTGGAATGACCCAGTAAGTCCCTATTTCGGGAACCCGGACCCAGAATGCGGTAAGGGGGTAGCCATGGTGCTAAAATCACCATGGCTACCTCCTACCGCGTAATGAGGCCCATTATCTGCCAATAGCCCTTATTTCCTGTATCATTCTCAATATGACTACATTTCACAAATTTATCCCTCAACCAACAGAGAAATGTTGCAGGTCTTTTAATAATATTCCAAATCGAAGACAGTATTGATTCCAAAAAACTTCCAGCGTCGTCTCTTGAGGTCTGCGATTAATCCATTTTGTGTTCTACCACCTCCGTTTGTGAATTCACAACCTGGCCGTCCACCATTTCCTGGATGATTGTCTTGACCATCCTGGTCTTGGTGGGCTCTAAAAGAAGGAAGCAAATGACCGGGTTTAGAAGAGGTACTGTCTTAACCAATCAACAGGCAGGAATCCTATACTTGATGCCCTTCATTGTCTAAGACCACCCCACTTGATCTGGTTAAACTCTTTTCATTGAAATATTTTCCATCAAAAGGTTTTCCATCGAAAAATGTTGTTGAAAAATGTTTCCATCGAAAAAATCTTTCAATGAATATGTTTCCATAGAAAATATAGGTATGTGTATTTGGGTGGGCTAAAGGGTTAAAGAGTTCAATGATTACATTTGGACAACAGTGGTTTTGGGGAACCCCCAATTTAAAAAAAAAAATGATTTGGGAATAGGTGTTTTACAGGGCGAAAAACAGGCGTTTGGGGGAACCCCAATTAACCCCAATTAAAAAAAATAAAGAAATTTGTTTTACAGGTTTTCGATGGAAAGTGGTATTAAACCACATTAGATTAAAAAAAAAAATCTTGGAAAATATTTGTTGAAATGTATTCAATGAAAAAGATTTGATGGAAAGACTAGGAACCCACTAGATCAATGCTAAATTCGGGATTTGATAATCCCCCCCAAAAAACGACTCAGAAAGGAACGAGCTGAAAAGATCATGTTTTTTGGTTGAATTTTGCAATGATTGTTTGACCTTTTTTTTGCGGGGTTAGGAAAGAGTATATATAGAGGGAGGGAGAGTGAGAGGTGGTACAGGGGTCTCCCCCTGCATTATTAAATAAGCAAAAATAAAACAAAACATTTTCAGAATTCGACCGAAAAAACTTCGTCTTTTAGGCCTCTGTTTTTTCTTGTTTTTTTAACATAGAACCCTGGGTTTGCCCTCCCCTTTTTCTGGAATCAATGGGACTAGGAAAGGTTTTAAATCAGCTGAACTTTTATTGACAAGCCACCCTTATGGGTTTTTAGAATTTTAATTGGCAGATCAGAAATCCCCTTGGCCGTTCAATATTCTGAATTCTGAATAAAAAAATCAAATTCTCAGACGCCACCAGCAGCAGATGGAAGGCTGTTCATTTGGTTGCCAGTTTGGCTGCCGGAAGCCCTCTTGACCAAACCAGCTCCAATTATGGTATTCGGGCAGAATTGGCCCTGCCCACTGACTGGAAGCTGTTCTCCCAATTGAAAGAGAAGGGCAGGGGGGAGGGGGGCGTCAGTTCCCCAGGATAGTCACAGCTAAGTCCTTACCTTTCTTGGAATCCACGGATGAGGCCGGGGACCTCGACACCTCTTTCTGAACTTGTTTTGTCTCCTCTTTAGTAACTTTTATTAGATTCTGGGACTTCGATGAATCAAAACCACTGCAAAGGAACCAGATCTTCATTACTTATTATGCTTACCTGGCAGAGCCAGCCAACAACATTGCCCAGAAGCTAAAGCAAATACAACAAAATGGAAACCAGGAAATTTTCCAGATGTCTGCACAATTCGGTTGTTCAATCTTGCCATTGGCATCTGATCACTGCACAGGAGCAGAGGTGGCACTCATTGAGACGTGGCATTCCCAGGTCTCTCAACCACGCCTCCACATTGCTATCCTTCTTCACGAGTCTTTGAAAGACTGTATGAATTTGGAGCAGTTTACCCCATTCATGGAACCTTAAACTATTACTTGCAAGTGTCCAAAGTACTCTTGCTCCCGCCCCAGGACAGGAGGTGTCCTCGACTGAGTGGAATGGGGCTAGGACAATGTAAGTCCATGGACCAACTGTTCAACGCAGGTCAGCAAGGACTGTCTTGTAGACTTATTGCAGAGAGAAAGGAAGGTGCAGTAGACGAGATCCCATCGAGGAAACATTCCTTCTAATAATGTATTTAAAAACAAGCACTGACAAAGCCAACAGTTTGGGCTGTCATGTAGGTAAGCGATAGGCGTTTTCTATAATGGCAGTACCTGGTCATAGTATGTCAGCAGGTGACAAATGATGTTACTATGCCTATCTATTTACTATACAAGAGCCAAAACTGTTGCCTCTTTTAATGTTATTTTTAAACAGGAATTCAGTGCAAGGAACTCTTTCAGGAACACACACATTGTTTATAAATGAAGTGGCTGAAGGCAGATTGGGTAAAGGAATTTGTATTAATCCAGGTGTTGATTTACTGTTGTTATTAAGCCATTACCTTTCGGGAAGCCTGCTTAGAAGTAATAATGGCATCTGCTTAACTGTACAGATGGTACTCCAAGAGATCTTGGGAGTGTGTGTGTTGGGTGAGGAGGAGGGAGGGTCGTAGGGGTAGCATGCCATGGACGCTCTATGGGGAGGTACAAATCCAAAGAGCACCCTCACTCTGTGGGTCCCTTTTAACATCCCATCTGTTGCCTTTCTTCTCTGCCCTTGCCTATAGTTGTGTTTTATATGCAGCACTTACAGCCCCACAAGAAAGCCAAACATAAAAGAAAGTCAAGCAAGTGGCAATAAGCAATCTTGAAAAGATGGCACCTTTCCGTCCCGAACCTGCATGCCCTACCTGTAACCCTGCACCTTGGGCCCACCCTTGCCTATTATCCTTGGCTATTATGCAAGTCTATGCAAAAAGGACGAGGACCCGGATTGTACTGTTAGTTGAAGGAACTCTGGCAGACAGTCAGGCGACATCAGAGGCACTCGCACAGCCCTTGCAGCCCAGGCAGTGCCAAGAAGCAGACGGGTACATACCCCAGCTCTCCGTCCAGCAGGCGGCGGTAGGTCTCGATCTCCATCTCCAGCCGGGTCTTGATGTCCAGCAGCTGCTGGTACTCCAGGCTCTGCTGCTGCATGTCGGCGCGCAGCTGCAGCAGCTGCTCCTCCAGGCCGCCGATCTTCTGCTGCATCCCGAAGAGACTCTGGCAGTAGCGGGCCTCGGTCTCAGACAGAGTCTGCTCCAGGGATTTTTTCTGGTAGGAGGCAAACAGAAGTTAATGTCATGTGCCCAAGCTGATCACGCTTATGACATTGGCCTCAAGCTACTTACACAGTCTGTCCACGTGCCACACGCTACCCACATTCTCTATCCGTGTGCCCCAAGCTCCTCACACTGCCTGCCCCTGTGCCGCAAGCTCCTCACGCTGCCTGTCCATGTACCCCAAGCTCCTCACACGGTTCGTCCATGTGCCGCAGTTTGCTCTGTCTTCATGTAAAACCAAGCTCCTTGCCCTCTTCATTTACAGCAGGCTCCCACAATACCTGTCCGTGTACTGCAAGCTCCTCACACTGCCTGTCCATGTGCCACAAGCTCCTCACACTGCCTGTCCCTGTGCCCCAAGCTCCTCACTCTGCCTGTCCCTATGCCACAGGCTCCTCACACTGCCTATCCATGTGCCACAAGCTCCTCACACTGCCTGTCCCTGTGCCCCAAGCTCCTCACACTGCCTGTCCGTGTACCCCGAGCTCCTCACACGGTTCGTCCATGTGCCGCAGTTTGTTCTGTCTGCATGTAAAACCAAGCTCCTTGCCCTCTACATTTACAGCAGGCTCCCCACAATACTTGTCCGTGTACTGCAAGCTCCTCACACTGCCTGTCCATGTTCCACAAGCTCCTCATACTGCCTGTTCCTATGCCACAGGCTCCTCACACTGTCTATCCCTGTGCCAAAAGCTCCTCACACTGCCTATCCCTGTGCCCCAAGCTCCTCACACTGCTTGTCCCTATGCCACAGGCTCCTCACACTGCCTATCCATGTGCCACAAGCTCCTCACACTGCCTGTCCCTGTGCCCCAAGCTCCCCAAACTGCCTGGCCATGTGCCACAAGCTTCTCACACTGCCTGTCCCTGTGCCCCAAGCTCCTCACACTGCCTGGCCATGTGCCACAAGCTTCTCACACTGCCTGGCCATGTGCCAGCAGCTCCCCACACTGCCAGTCCCTGTGCCCCAAGCTCCTCACACTGCCTGGCCATGTGCCACAAGCTCCCACACTGCCAGTCCCTGTACCCCAAACTCCTCACACAGTGAGTTTATGTGCCCTAGTTTGCTCTCACTGTTTGTAAAAACCAAGCTTCTCACCCACTCCATTTATATCAAGTTTCCCACACTGTCTCTCCATGTACTTGAAGCTCCTCACACTGTTGGTCCATGTACCCCCTTTTGCTCTGTCTTTATGTACAAAGCAAGCGTCCCACCATCTCCATGTACTACAAGCTCTTCCCGCCAACTGTCCATTTTTCCAAACGCCTTACAGTGTCTGCCCGTGGTCTGAAAACTCCTCACACTGCCTATGGGCTGAAAGCTCCTCGAACTGACTAGCCATGTGCCCAAGCCCCGTCGCGCAGTGTTTTCGTGTGCCACTAAGCTCTCCTCGAGCACCAGACATTTTAAGCTATCTGTCCATAGGCCCAAGATCATCGCACTGTTTACATGTCCAAGATCACACTGTTTGCACAGAATGTTATCTGTGGCTCGCCCAGAGCCACTAAATCTAATGTGGAGCGCTGGTCCTCGGCTCGCTTGCACAGATGCGGTCAAAGTACCGCCCAGTGAACATAGTGCCCTCTAGCTGGTCAGTGCCACCTACCATGGCCAGCTGGGCCTGCAGCTCGATCTCCAGGCCCTGGAGAGTGCGCTTCAGCTCAGACATCTCGCTCCGACCAGTTGACACCGCCTGCACCTCCACGGCGATTTCCCTGTTCAGTTCCGCACACTGTAACGAGAGAGTGACATCGCGTTATTGCATGAATTCATTAACCCATTCAACCATAGCGGAACTAGTGTCAGGGGCGAGGAATTCATCAATGTATTGGAGAGTGAATGATTGGCCATGTGCAAAGTTTTCAGATTTGCCTTGGCAGTTTGAGAATAAGGGACGTGATCTGGACAATCGTCCATGCTGTGGTTGTCATGGCGATGTAGCTCAGTGGGCTAATGTCTCAGATGCAGAAATCTGGTCCCGCATCACTCTTTCATCCTTACAAGTTTCTTCCAATGGGGTGGTGAGTTGCCTAACATTTGGAACGATCATTAATAGTACTGGCCAACCAGAAGACGTCCATAACATGCCACAACTGACCGGCAGCTACACGTGAACATGCACACTTGTTTTCACAACATTTGCAAAATCAAGATGTCCTAGTGCAAGATGACTTTTTCAGGTGGGGGGAGGAGGGTGGGTGGGGGCTAGTTTTTCAAATGAATGTACATGGCATGCTAACATATCAAGAGTTTGAAAACTGCAAGCCCCCTCGGGGAGTAGGGTGATACTTCATCCATATCAAAACTCTGACCCCATAATAATCCAATCCCTTACACACGCGGATTGGCAGCGTAAACATAGGTACTTTTTATGTGCATGTGGCTTCCTGGAATCGCACCTGATGCTGCCTTCCAGCAACGGGAGGTGCAGCAGAGCGGGAGGGGGAGAGAGAAAGGAGGAGGATGGGGAGCAGGAGAGAGTGAAAGAGAGGCAATAGGAGAGGGGGAGGGGGCAGGCTGTGCTTGTGTCGCAGGGCTAGGTAACCAGTAGTCGATTGGGAACCAAAAGTGGCCCTGGAAATCATTTTCAAAGTGGCCCATATTACACATTTTCAGCAAGACCAAGCCTTTTCCGATGGAAACATTTGGATATAAAATAGGTTACCTCACAAAGAGGCCCAGGGTGCAGAGGCCTACTGGGAAATCCCCAGAGTTCCCTCTAGGCCAGTCTTCCCCTGTAGAATACCCACTCACTTTTAAAGTGCTTCATTTAAAAAAGGATGGACAATATGTAAGCACGTGTGCTCCAACCCTGCACGATACCCATCCCTTACAGTAAATGTGTTGATATTATGGAGTTATCCCCAATTTAAATGAATCTGAATATTAGTTTCCTCAGGGGCCTTCGGGAAGACCCCCACTACACCTTCCCTTCCCTGAAAGGGAGAAACAAAACGTTTGCGATGGGGTTTAAAGCGTGCTGGAAGCCTCAGTGGCTTTTACACGTTGCCCTTCACTGCAGTCTAAAGGAGGATAGGGCTACTACAACTCCCAGCAGCCCAGACCAGCATCGCCAATGGTGAGGCATCATGGGAGTCATAGTCCAAATCACCTAAAGAGCTGCAGGTTGTTGACCCCTCCCCTGTAGACACGGGCAGCCAATATCTGGACCATCAGGATGGCAGGGATAGATTCTGGAATGAGCTGGAACTAGCCTCAGTGCATCCCGTAACATTTGGGATATGGGCAGACAGTTTGATGGGCGGCACCAATGTCAAGTGAAGCCACCACCGCCTGTCAATTATTCTCTGCAGTATCTTGTTCCATGGCCTCTGATTGGTCGATAATAGAGCATCCTACAGAAGTTATCACCTGTCACCAGTGGGCCAAGACATTGACACAATGCTTTTTTTGTTACACGCCAAAACTCAATGAAGTGGGCAAGACCCTATTTACTAAATAATACTTCATTTATTTACATGTCTTGGGTAAATGAATGTTTCAAAGAGAAACCCTGTGCAAAATGAACAATAGTATGTGGAACAATACAGTTCCCAGGCGCTATCCAAAAAGAGGGTGACCATATAAGGATGCACCACCAACCCGGGATGGCAACTACAGGCCTCGAGGGCAGGGATCCTGATGGGATTTCAGGATATCCCTCATTAATATTAAGAATCGGTGTATGCAAATTCATCTCATGAATATTAATGAGGGGTATCCTAAAAACCCAACATGGAGCCAGCCCTTGAAGCCTGGAGTTGGACAACTATTTGCTAAACAGGAAGTTGTAACATGGGAAGAGGTGCAGGACATACTAACACTACAAACATGTGGTGCTGCTCAGTGGGAAGTACTCAGCTCTCGTCATGGAGGTTGGCCAAATATCATGGCTAAACTCCGTAAATACATCTGTTTAAAAATGTTCTTCCCCCCAATTACATCGATACCTGCATGGGCCACCATATGACGGGCATGCGCCTGTGGTCGGATCTGCACTCTTACCTTGCGTTTGAACATATCTTCAGCCTCCTGGCGGTTCTTCTCTGCCATAGCCTCATAGTCTGCCCTCATGCTGTTCAGGGTCTGGAGCAGGTCCAGGCTCGGCGCTGCGTCCATCTCAACACTCACGTCCCCGGAACCACCTGCTGTAGAGTGCATCTCCTAGCATGCCGGGAAAGAGACCCCCAAAGGTTTAGAAACATCCTTACTGGATACCAACAATGACCTGATCAGATGTACTTTGAGGTTGCACTGACCTTAAAAAAGGTCTCTAAAAATCTCTTTTAGAAAGATCCCTTCACCAACCGGTTGTGCTTTTCAACAAAATAACTCTCACTGATAGGCTGGCAGGAGCCCCATTGGGAAATTGAAATCCATTCCCTTACCAGTATCCCACCCAATAACCCTAAAAGTGGTATTTTCTAATGCAAGAGCTTGGATCTTTTGGATGACTGTCAGTTAACTCCCTTGCAAACCCCACACTGTCCCGTAAACGGATACCGACATGTCACCCCATCTTTGGTCCCACGCTCTAACCGCCATCGCTCAAACTCCTAATGGCATGGGGAAAGATGTGAGCGATTTGGTAAAATAAGCCCTCTGTCACAGCAATGCAAAAGGTTTGCAAAACAATACTGTTTCCATCCCTCGTGACCCTTTCCAGCTGTGTTTCAGGATTACTAGGATGTATACGTGCGTTGGAGTGTTAAACAGGCACAGGCTGTGTTAAGATGGCCGCCATGGATTTATGAACCCTATAACCTGCATACACACTAAAGCAATACAAAGACTAATGTTCTGGCCACATGTCTCCCTTGACAAAGCTCTCTAGATGGTGACACGCATCGTGCACCGCTCCCCAAGAGTCCTACGATTTGAATAAAGGGATGATTTTTCGTAAACACTTATCCTGGAGCGCTCCCAGAATTTCTTTTGTTTGTGGAATGTTATAAATACGTTTGTAAAAAAAAAAAAAAAATAAATAAATGGTTGCAATGATATGAAAGCCGTTCTGCTTACATAAGTGGCCATAAAGATGGCTGTATAATGTGGACGAGACCAACAGCTGCAGTTCACAAATTCAGGCACCCCAAAGGGCTGCAGGACCCCACTGTTCCAGCTGCCCTGTGAGGAGCAACAATCAATAGGCCCATGACATGCTGGGTTTGGTGGATTCTTTTTTTACCATGAATTGAAGGAAACCACAGGAACCCCGTAGGCCCCCCTGGTCTCATGCACTTTGGTCTTCCTTGGGAAGGTAGCACTGAGATTGTTTTCTGAAAATTAATAGATTTACTGAACTATACTTTTTTTTTTCCTAAAGTGTACTTGTTAGGAAAGTTCACATTGTTCTCATTATACACTTTGCAGGGATCTGCCATTTTTTCCAGAATCTCCCTTGGTATCTATCCCTTTTCGTCCTTTTCAGTGTCAGTAGACACACGTGAAACATGGCTGGTGTTTTCTAAAGAGCATCAAACTGCTAAGTATTATCCTCAATAGTGTAAACTGTCAATTGTGTTGCTTTTTTAAAGATCCTCGGTAGTGTCCATTTTTCATCACTTCCACTCTTTGATTTGGCCCAACCCTGTTTGGTAAATGTCCCAACTTTAAGAAGGTTCAGAATTTCAAAATGGAGCATTTTCTACTGTATCAATGCTCCTTACATTTGGAAATGTGTTCCCCCAGCCCCATCTTTCATTTGCTTAGGCACTGTTCACAGTAAGCCTGCAGGTAGCCCGCACTGCAGTATGTTTGATCATGGACAGTACAGCTGCATCCCATACTGCTATGTTTTTAGATGGGGTTCTCCAAGCACGCATCCTGCGAGCCCGCAACCGTACCACGGTTTCAGTATTCCCAACGGGCAAGTAGTTCTCTTTTATTTATAATGTATAATTGGTTATTTATAACACGCTTAATACCTAGAGGTTTCTAATCCCGGGGATCGAACCTCTGTTGCTCCATGTCGTCTTGCTTGCAAGGAAAGTGCGTTGCCCCTCAGCTATCCTCCCGAGAGTTTAGGTTTGGTATTGGGTGGTGAGAGTTCTCTGATTGGCCAAACCAACCTATCTCCTTATGTCATGAGGGCCTGACATAGACTCGGTCATCTCTGAGAAAAATGCACCTCGATACACTGTCTAATCTGGTGAGCACTTCCGTAAAGGCAGCTGCAGGGCCTGTAAGTGGCACAGCCACGTCTGGTGAAACCTCCCAAGACCCAGCCCCATCCTAGTCCCTCTTTTTATTGTAGAGAGAAATGGCGAGTCCTAGGGAAAATGCCCAGGATGAACAGGTGTGCAGAGTGAAAATGGCAGGAAGTTTCCCCAATGTGCTTCCTTCTGGGGGGCAGGTGGGAGATCTGGTACTTGGGGGCTGTACGCTACCTCTTCGTGGTTCTTCTTGAGGTAGGCCAGCTCCTCGGAAAGGTTCTCGATCTGCAGCTCCAGGTCAGATCTGGACATGGTCAGCTCATCCAGGACTTTGCGCAGACCGTTGATGTCGGCCTCGACGTTCTGGCGCATATGCATCTCAGTCTCATACCTTGGAGCAGAAATCATGACTTTAAAACAGTTTCATTACAGGATTCAAGCTGAAATACACACAGCAAGCTCAATCTCAAGAGAATCCTTCCTTCCTTCCTTCCTTCCTTCCTTCCTTCCTTCCTTCCTTCCTTCCTTCCTTCCTTCCTTCCTTCCTTCCTTCCTTCCTTCCTTCCTTCCTTCCTTCCTTCCCTTTCTTCTTTTTTTTCCTTTCTTCCCCACTCCCTCCCTTCCTTTCTACTGTCTTCCCTCCTTCCTCCCTCTCTCGCCCCCTTCCTTCCTTCCTCCCTTCCTTCCCTCCTCTCTTCCTTCTTTCCTTTCTTCTTTCCTTCTCTCCTTCCTTTCTTTTCTTCTTTCCTGTTTTCCTCACCCCTCTCTTCCTTTCTACTATCTTCCTCCCTATCGCCCTCCCTTCCTTCCTTCCTTCTTTTGCCCTCCTTCTTCCCCCTCCACCCTTTTTCCCTTCCGTCCCTCCTTCCTGTCCTTTATTTACTTTCTTCCTCACTCCCTCCATTCCTTTCTACTTTCTTCCTCCCTCAACCCTTCCACCATTCCTTCCTTCCTTCCTTACTTGCTTACTTCCTTACTTCTTTCTCCCTCCCTTCTTTCCTTCCTTCCATCCCCCTTCATGTCATTTCCTTTCTTCCTCCGCTTTCTGACTACTTTCTTCCTTCCTCTCCCCTCCCCACACCTCCCTTCCTTCCTTTCGCCCACCCTTCATTTATCTTATTCTTGTTCTTGCCTTCATATCTTTATGTCTCTTCCCCCCTCATCCATCTTCTCCTAAAGTCCTTCTTTTACAAAGTGACTTACTTTTCACACTGGTTTGCTTTGATGTGCCTGTTATTCTCTGCCATTAAACACATGTTTCTTTTAAAGCTTGTGCTTAGACCTATAAGGGAGCAGAGTGGTGAAGGGTGCCTGCTTGGATTACTCACTTCAGTTTGAAGTCATCGGCAGCCAGCCGGGCATTGTCAATCTGCAGCACCACTCTTGCATTCTCCACACTTGCAGCTAAGATCTGGAAAACAGGGCCAGGCACAATTCATTGCATAATTAAGAACTCCTGAAAACAGTTACTATATTTAATACAGACAATTGCCTCCTGAAAGAGACAAATGCCAAGAGCTGACTTCCCTCATTCATTTAAAATGATTCACATGATGTTAATGGCACTAGCCTAAGATCAAACAGTTAGTTGGTGGAGAGCAACGATCTAAACATACACAGTCTTGATTTCAAGCAACCAGCCAAAGTCAAGTGTATCACTGCATGTTGGCAAGGCCCAGCATGCAGTGGGCTTGCTTGCAGTGGCTAAATTCGCACCCAACACCCCTGTGCATGACCTCCCAACCCTGGCGAGGGTAGCAGGTGCGCTTTGGATCTGGCAGCCCACCTTTGGAACTTCTTGAACATTCACATGTTTCTGATCATCTGTAGTTTTGGAAAGTAGTCTCAGCATGGCTGTTTTGCATCCACTTGCTATGCCTGGTGGTAACAGTGGGCAGGCCAAACACATATGGCCTATTTGGTGCCATATTGGCTCTCTATGCATAAGCATCAAAGTGTGTGAGGGACTGGATTCCACTTAAAGCTCATTCCAGATTTTTCAACCCAACAGATAGAATGCCTGGTAGAGCTTCTGGGGCTTTTTCACGTAGACAAGTCAAGGTGGTTGGATGTTGAAAAGGAGTGTGGGAGCCCCTCTACTGAGAACAACCATGGGTCAAATACGCTGTTCTGTAGAACGTCTTCCACTGAAGAGGGTCTACATCCACGTTTTAGCTCACTGCCCCCTTCACAGAGGAGAGATATATCCATTTACATATCAGTCTTTGCCCACCCACAAGGGCAGTCCAGCAGCAAAATGCTAGGCAAATTTCCTCTGAACAAGAGCAGCAACAGCAACCCCAGACACGTGTTTCAGCCTGGTTGGGCCTTGTCAGTGAGGTGGAGCTGTGCCTCTCTAAGAATAGTGAGCAGGGGGTCCATGTCTGGATTACCCTAGTAATTTAGGGTGAAACCCCAAGCTACTTGAACTATGCAAATTAACAATGGGGATCCTGGGAGTCTCTCTGCCAGACATTAGTCCTGGTTAAGAGATCTCTACCCAGATTCTTTAGCTCACTATCTTTCACAGAGGAGAAATATCCAAAACATATCAGTCTTTGTCCTGCCCTGGCGCAGTCCAGCACCGAAATGCTAGGCAATTCTCCTCTGAACAAGAGTACTAACAGCAACCCCAGACACGTGTTTCAGTCTGGTTGGACCTCGTCAGTAGGGTGAAGCTGTGCCTCTCTAAGAATAGTGAGCAAGGGGTCCACATCTGGACTCCCCTATTAACCTAGGGTGAGACCCAAATCTACTTAAAATATTCAAATAACAAGGGGGGTCCTGGGAGTCTCTCAGCCAGACATTAGTCCTGGGTATGAGAGCCTTACCCAGATTCTTTAGCTCACTATCTTACACAGAGGAGAAATATCCCAAACATATCAGTCTTTGTCCTGCCTTGGGGCAGTCCAGCACCAAAATGCTAGGCAATTCTCCTCTGAACAAGAGTACCAACAGCAACCCCAGACACGTGTTTCGGTCTGGTTTTACCTTGTCAGTAGAGTGGAGCTGTGCCTCTCTAAGAAAAATGAGCAAAGAGAGCAAGGGATCCGCGTCTGGATTCCCCTAGTAACTTAGGATGAAACACCAAGTTTAACAACATTGAAAAGGAGTGTGGGAGCCCTCTACTGAGAACTCTTGTTCAGAGGAGAATTGACAAGCATTTTGATGCTGGATTGTCCTTGTGGGTGGGGCCAGAGTGATATGCCGATGGATATTTCTCCTCAGTGAAGGGTGCAGTGAGCTGAAATGTGGTTGTGGACCCTCCTGAGTGGAAGAAATTCCATGGAACAGGGTATTTGACCCACGTTTGTGCTCAGTAGAGGGGCTCCCACACTCCATTTCAACGTGGCTTGATGTTGATTTTAAGGTCGCCAAATCTCGACATCAAAGGCCAACAATTGGCCATTTAATCAAATCAGTGCAATTCCGATTTCACTCCTTACCTCACGAATGTGCTAGTTTGTAATTTGGGGTGCATGCTTACTTACATTCCAAGTGAGAACCAAGCTTTTTCTGGTTCACTTTTAAATGCCCCTAGAAAGGGAATGTGAATGCAAAACAATGTTGTGATCTATTCTGAAAGCACAACTAGTTAGGCATCGGGGTAACAATGTCCAAGATATCCAAGTTGCTTCAACTTCAGCACATTTTGCCATAACAGAAACATGACCTAAATCCTGTGAAAATGTGTGGGCAGACGGCAGCAATATCGACGTGCCTGTCATGCCTGGAAGGTATGGAGACCAATATGGAGCCCACAGTAAAGGCCAAAGGTGAATTCTGCCTTAATGTTATATGGCATTTGCATAGTGCCAATTGCATGGCCTCAAAGCGCTGGAGGTCCGAAGTCTGAGGTAAGAGAAATTGGTAAGAGGACTTTAGAATGCATGTGTGCATTTTAGCCAGGAGGAAGGTAGGTAGGGCGTGGCTAAGTCTGTGCTAGCCATCCATTGATAATTGGCTTGTGGATGGGTGCTGTGGTAGGCGGTCGGGAGAGTATGCGAGTCAAGGACACACTCAAACTACCTTGAAGGATGTTCCCCTGAGGGCACCTCTGAATCCAATTAAGCGGCTATGGCAAGAATAAAAGCATGTTAGAACCAGTGCTGATGGCAGGCGGCCGCAGCAGGCCTTGCTGAAGTCAGCGGTACAGACAGGCGACGGAGAGCAGCATCGCTTCTCAATAAATATATAAAAAACACAGACCAGAGGCCCGATCCCATCTTTTCTACTTCACCAAATGGTGTGTTCCTTGGAAATCAATTGCACTTCCCAATGCACGGCGCCCTTTTTGAAAAAAATAAATAAATAAATAAATAAATGAGGTGCTTTACAACAGATGCACCCTCCTTTTGAGGGACTACATACAAAACAAGGATGCTCATGTAGCCCGGGCATGTAGGCAGGGTACCCCTCAAGCACAGGGTGAGTCAGGGCCACCCCTCGTGTTCTCTGCGTTAACACATGGCCTGAGCCCCGAGCGATTACTCAACGTGTGGCCACCTCGTGCTAAAATCACCCCAATACCAGGTGTTACCCCCAACTGACTGCCGCTCGTGCCTGCCAGCCATCACAGCGCACCCCAAAAATGTCACCACATGTTAGAAAAAGAACAAGTGGTTTGCATCAATCCGTCGACTGCCTAAGAACACAGCCACAGCGAATGCATGTGTTCGCCAATGCCCCACGAGGGTGCACTGTGTTCGCCAATGCCCCCACGAGGGTGCTCTGTGTTCGCCAATGCCCCACGAGGGTGCACTGTGTTCGCCAATGCCCCACGAGGGTGCTCTGTGTTCGCCAATGCCCCACGAGGGTGCACTTTAAGTATCCAGCCCTTCACCCCCACACCCTGGCCTCTTTATATTGGAAGGTGGATAGAACATTTTAGAATAGCAAAATGAGTTGGAAGGGAATGGGTAACCCACTGTCCATACTGGCCACACCTCTGAGCACTGTTCTATTCCAGTGTTTCTGCGCTTCTGTGACATCACCAAGGGAGACCAACTCTATGACGATCAGTGGGTAGGAAGCCTTTACATATCATGTCGCAATCTACCACTTTAAAACCAACTGCAGACATTGTGTCCTCGTAACCTACTCATGTAACCTTGTAACCCGCGCCGCAATGCCCCTGGGTTAGTGCACTTTATACATATTAAAAATAAATAATGAAAGAGGTAGTCAGATATTGTTTTTTTTTTCAGCAAAGATCATAAACCTTACAGATTCTTGAAAAACGGCCAGAATTCTAATAAAATATTGATGACATTAGTGTCCCTGGGTTGCCCTCCCTGCGCCACTGTCCCCCTGGGGTGTCTGATGAGCCAAGCCCACCCTGGATTTTCTGTGTTGCAGCTCAGCGGCTCCGGAGCAGAAGGCTGTCCCGTCCCCTGTATCAATGTCAAGACGTGTGTGTTTTACGCACATGGCAGCACAGCTCACGGAACACGCCTTGCCTATAAGACATCTGTTCTGTTATGTTGTCATGATGTGTACCTCCCTGCCATTTGCATGGTCTCCAGGCCCTCACGTGGCTCTGCAATAAAGAGGGCGCGGTAGGTTAGTGAGAGATAGGATAGAGGTCACACTCTTCGGTTGCTGCTCGCAGAACCAGGAGAAACAGGCGTTTGTGTGTTGGCTTTCTGGGTGTGCTTTGTTGCGTTCACTGGGCTTGTGTCTGGAGAGGTAGCGTCCAGTGTCTAGGTTGGTTGTTGTTTGCAACTGTTTGGTCTTGTGGCTTGTTCAGCCTGCACTCACAAGTTTGAATCCTGGAACGGCTGACTCACCTCTTCATCCTTCCAAGGTCAATACATGAGGTCTTGTTAAATTGGGCATTGGTAGCAGCTATTATTACAGTGCTTAGAAGCTGGGTAGCAGCTAACTCCAGCACAGAGCACTATATATGGATGGGCCGTTATTACCTATTAAGCGACCACTGGTGGTTCATTGTACTGGGGTCTGGAATTCTGTAATTGATCGCAAAAGCACTCAGGTGATGCCTGTCACGACACCTGGGCTCAGACGAAACGCGCTTAGTTCCGTGGGATTGGTCAGTACATCACAGTTAAGTAAATGGGTCCCTTTCAGGTGCTTAGCAATAATGCTTAGCGCGCTATATAAGTATAAATAAATAAATAAAATAAATGCAAGCCCATACTACACATATGTGAGTTCTAAATGAATGCATGACTTGACCCCCTAAAACACGTCACTAGTCGATATTTACTGAAATAAGAAACTACATGCAATGATTTGCCCCCAGGCTTTTCTTTTAATCCACTTCTCAAAACTGTCGATTTGATCGGGTTCTCACCAGCACACCTGCGATTAAATGGGTAGAGTGATAGGGCAATCGACCTGTGCAAAGCATGATGCAGTGTACACGCACATACAAATACACCACAGGGTTCTTATGCAGCACGTTCGCCGAATATTAACCGGGAAACGCGCCAATAGTTGCTCCGCTCGTTCGAAAGAGCGGTTCACCTTAACCTTGACTCTCGCCAGCCAACATAAGACATTTCTCGGAGATGTCCAGCAATCGCTGACACGTTTCACGCTGGCCGGAGCTCGCCAGTGTAATGTTGGTGATCCGACCCGAGTGTAACGAATTGTGAAACGTGTCTCGGACACTCCATCATTTCAAAATAAAATAGAATTGCCACCCATAACTGTGCGATAAGAACGTACCGCGATTCCCACGCCACACGTCCCCACTGGCAGGGAGAAGATGCGTTTTACTTATAAACAACCACTTTTTAGCTTCCGTGTTAATTTCGTCATAATGCATATCTATGAGATTTGGGGCGATGGCATTGTTTCGTCACCTTCGTAGGCGCGTTACCGCGGCAGTTTGCTCTGTTTCCGCGCCCCGCGGTGCCTGCGGCAACACGGAAAACCATTAACGTCAAGAGCTCGTGTTGAACACGACTGGCCCGAGGGCGGCTGCCATGACGGCCTCAAGGATTACCCGTCTATCCATCACACCTGTGCCCAGGCACACACTGCTCTTTCCGCCAGGAAACACGAGTCATAGCAGCCAGCTCCTCTTTCCAGCTCCTTTGTGTGCCTTCCTGGAAGGAGTCACCAGCGAACCACCCTCCATTGAAACCGCGGCGCAGGTCAGATTGCAATGCCAGCAAGATCATCGAGCGGGTTAATGCACCTGCAGCAGAGATCTGAGTATTGTCACAGGTTAACGAAGCCTTTCAAGCTTGACAGCTTGTGTACAGCCTAACGGGTTAACACTAAAACCAGTCATAAAAACACTGACAGACAATGGTAGTGAGCGCGGAAATGACAAAGTCATTTTTACAAATTACCATTTCCTCGAGACAGTTTAGAAGGGTACCCCTCTACGTTTTAAGCCGAAATGCCACATATGACGGTACATTAGAGTCGCTGTTGTCAACTTAGTAGAGTCATTCTGCCTTTTCTTGCATATTTTTGGACTACTGGGTCTGTAGCTCAGCTCAGACAAATGGTTGGCACCGACCTAGTGGGCACATTCTCCTGCCTATTCTGAAACGTGTTTGGTTTAGTGGGTTGCCAGTTCAGCTCAGACAAATGGCTGGCACCAACCTAGTGGGTACATTCCCCTGCCTATTCTTGAAAGTGTTTGGCATACTGGGTCTCTAGTTCAGCTTTGCCAAATGGTTGGCCCCAACCTAATTGGCGGATTCACCGGCTTTTTCTTGATCTGTTTGTCCATCTGGATTTCTAGCTCAGCTCTGACAATTGGTTGGAGCCAACCTAGTGGGTTGGTTCTCCTGCCTGTTCTTGAAAGTGTTTGACTTACTGAGACTCTAGTTCAGCTCTGACAAATGGTTGGCACCGACCTAATTGGTGGATTCTCCTGTCTTTTCTTCAATTGGTTTGGCCTTCAGGGTCTCTAGCTCAGCTCAGACCAGTGGTTGGGGCCAACCTAGTGGGTACATTTTCTTGCCTACTCTTGAAAGTGTGGGGCCTACTTTGGCCTAGAATTCAGCAATGGCTGTGCTATTCCCGTCTAGCAGCACACATAGCTGTGCACACTGAAACCCCTGACGCACCCCAACATCTCTGCCCAACATCTCTGCCATTAGTATACAGCGACAGCCTACGAAAACTTTCGGCCTAGCTGGCGCCCGGCCAGCCCATCTAACTCCTAACCTGGACAAATGCTCACGTGCATCTTTTAACTTAACTCTTAGAACCTCCTACACATGAACTGTGGTAACCAAGGGCGTTCCAACCACAAAGTGCATTAAGGCCATACCAATAGGGAAAAGTCACTATATAAATGACAAATACAATACAATACAATACTGCGTCTCTAGTTCAGACAAATGGTTGGCCCCTACCTCATTGGTCGATTCTTCTGCCTTTCCTTGAATCTGTTTGGACTTCTGGGTCTCTAGCTCGGCCCAGACAATGATTTGTGCCAACCTAGTTGGTTCATGCTCCTGCCTGTACTTTTATCTGTTTGGCCTTCTGGGTCTCTAGCTCGGCCCAGACAATGATTTGTGCCAACCTAGTTGGTTCATTCTCCTGCCTGTACTTTTATCTGTTTGGCCTTCTGGGTCTCTAGCTCGGCCCAGACAATGATTTGTGCCAACCTAGTTGGTTCATTCTCCTGCCTGTACTTTTATCTGTTTGGCCTTCTGGGTCTCTAGCCCTGCCCAGACGATGGTTGGCTTTCTGCCTAGGTGCCTTACCTTGCTCTTGAGGTCGTCGATGGTTTGGTAGTACTTGCTGTAGTCGCGGCTGGCGTTGGCGCCACTGTTGGCCTGCTGCTTGGCATACCAGTCTCGGATCTTGACCTCCAGCGTGGTGTTGGCTTCCTCCAGGGCCCGCACCTTGTCCAGGTAGGAGGCCAGGCGGTCGTTGAGGTTCTGCATCACCTGCTTGTCATCGCCACCACCGAGACTGAAGCCGGCGCCACCGCCAAAGCTGCCACCCCCAAAGCTGAAGCCGCCGCCGCTCCCGCCGGCCCCACTCGTGCTGAAGCTGGATCCAGCGCCAAAGCCGGAACTCATGGCACTGGAGCTCCTAAAGCCCCCCGAGTGGGACTGGCTGGAGAACGTGGGCCGACCCTTCATGAACATGGCGAATGGGCAGGAGCAGCAGAACCTGTCAGAGGAGATGGGAGGCCTGGAGACTGTGCTGGTCCGGAGAGCTGCTCTGTCCCTTATATTCAGTAGCTTGGTGTCTGGAGGGTGGGGTGAAGGGGGGGGAGGATGGAGGGGGAGGGGCTGGGTGGATGGGTGCAGTGGGTGTGCCTCGTTCCACGCTCCGCTTCCTCCTCTCTCTCTGATTCCCAGACACTTGCTCACACGCTGCCAGCCCTCCCTCGGTCCATGCATGCGTTTACCTGGAGCCCTCGGGCTCTTTCTGAGGGGACAATGGGAGATGGCTGGGGTGGGGCCAGCCTTTCAGTGCAACTCTTTTCATCTTCCACCATGCCCATGGGTGCCTTGTGGTGCTTGTTCAGGGAGCTGAAAGTGGGGTGGGGCACCCACTGGGGTGTCCTCGCGCCAGCCTCTGGGCTCGCCGTGTCCCGGGGAGCGTTCTTGTATGGCGGGGTCGGCTGGGTTCGTGGTTAGACTGAGGGATGCGGAGTCTCGGAACAGGGGCGCCGAAGCATGGCAGCATCAGGCCGCCCTGAGCTCTGACACCAGGGGTCCATGGGGCCGAGAATCGCCTCTCTGCCCCGCGCTGTTTAGGAGTGCACGCCTTGTTTATGCAGTGCTGTGAAGTAGGCGTGCGAATGCGCCCGTCTCTTTCCCTAGCGGCTTGACAACTCCCAGGCGCTATGCCGGGGCATCCAGGCACTATATTGGCTTGGTTTGCTGTAAGAGCCCGGATTTCCCCATTGGGATTTGAGTGAAAGAAGAATGGCGGCTCTTTCCAGTGACTCCTTGCATGCGTTTATTGGTAGCTCTTAAATGATTACACCTGACGTGCGTGTGTGTTTTTCCCCTGCACTTTGCGGTTCGTTTTAAAACCTTTGTTGTTGTCAATTTCTGAGGTGTGTTTTATTATTCTTCGCCTGTGTAGATAACCCGCGTCTTGTGTATTGTTTCTGTTTGTTGTGTGTGCGTGTATTACAGCATCCCTGTTCTCACTGTTTGTCCATCTGTTTATCTACCTGTCTGCCTGTATTTGCCTGTCTGCCCAGTGGCGTAAAGAGAGGGGTGGGGGGGGGGGTCACAGGATTGTAGGGGGGAGGGTGCTCGTAGGGGGGAGGGGGAGTTGTGAGTTTCCTGACCCCCCAGTGGGGGGGGGGGGGCTTGAACCCCCAGTGGCTCTTTTCATTGGCAGGACAATAAGGGTGCCAAGCAGGAGTTCCTGCTCAGCACCTTCATTGCCTTGGCAACAGGACTCCTCCCGTTCGACACCCTCATTGCTCGATCTTTGGGCAGCAGTGCTGCTCTCCCAGGGGCCTTACACATTGCTCTGTGAAAACAGAGCATTATTACTAAGAGAGCCATTAGACACTGATGGGAGGGAGGGACGACTAGTAGCAGGGACTTTTGTCCCTCAGGAAATGTGAATAGGGGTGATCAGAAGCGTGAAGTGTGCTTAATGCGGCATGATTTATGAAATAATGACTATGGCTTTAAAACCCAAGGAGGATTTGTTAGGCTCACATCGTCTGCATGATGCAATCGTAATTTTGCATGCAGGATGGGGACAATACAACTGAGGCCATGTTCTTATTGCTCAACATATTTCTCTGATGATGTATTTAGTATAAAGTTGTTTTATTTTTCAATGTTCACTTACTTAAATTGCCCACATCCTGCTTTCACCATTTAACCAAGGTGTGTGATCTTGGGCAAACCATGGCCTCATTACGAGTTTGCTGGTCCGGATACAATGGTACCGGTAAGCTTGCCGGTACCGTTGTATCCGGACCGGCAAACTCAGAGTTGTGCTTGCCGGTGCCTTTCATTCGACCAGGTCTGACCTGGCGGGCAGTGCGGCACCCGTGAGCACAGCATGTCGGATGCACAGGCACCGTTATAAACGGGGCTGGTCAATGGGAATGGAGAAGGATGTTCTCTGGCGCCCAGGAATGGGCAAATACCGGGTCTGGCAAGGCCGTAATGACCCCGTAATTGCCCAATTCTGGGCACCGGAAAAAAATGAATACCAGCGGCAGCCATGCCTGTATTACAGGCACGGCTACTGCCAGCCTCGTAATGAGGCCCAGTCCTAACTGCAGCTCTGTATGTGATTTGCTTCATAGCTTGTATTAATATATCATATTATTTTTAAAAAAAGCCTAATGACTATAGTGTTGCTTCATATATAATATTAGAGCAATTTGGGTGTTATGCACCACAAAGATATTTGCCACTTGGCTTACTTATGGCTGTACAGGTATGCCAGATAGGACTGGTGTTCACACCACGCAGTCACCATTCAGAGCACCCAGGACCCAACATACCCTCCCCCAGCATTCAAACGGGGGACTCAGCCAAGGGCAAGTTAGAACTGTCCGTTATTCTCCCTAACAGGCAGGGATCATACAGGAGGAACAGAATTCTCCAGGAATTACAGCTCCTGAGCCCATGTCCGGGGCTTTTGTTAGGGCCTGACACCACAAATCAGGGCTCTTCCCCAAAAACCTAAGAGCCCGCCTGATTGGGTGATTGGGGGCTATCCCCTATAACTGGCACATATAGAGGTTATTTTACTGGCCCTCGCATGTCAGGTGGCTTGCCTGAACCTTCCCCAAAAACTATCTATTCAATTGTTGCCGGGTCGTAGGATTACCATTGGCCCTTTCCTTTTGCCATCCACCCCTGGATTTGTTTTCACTGATTGGCTGTAGCTGATCTCCCCAGGCCTGGGACCTAGCTCTGTTCTCAGCGCTCAGCGCACCTTCTCAAGGTGATGAGAAAGTCTATAGGCCTGATTCACAGAGCGTTTTCCTATAGGATTGCACCATTATAAAACTCTTCTGTGAATCAGACCTTATGTGTCTCCATTGTTGCCATCAATATTACCACTTTGCCTTTGAGAGTGCCTGCAGGGTTGCAATGTTGTAAAACAATATGTATCACTTTGCATTTGCTTCACAGGAAACTGCTCCTCTTCTCACCACAAGTAAATGGCTATTGTTCATCTCAGCTGCACCACCTGGATGAAGACTGCAAAAATTGAACTTTCTGGTCTGCAATTAGTGGGGATTTATTCTGCTGTTTTGCAGGTGGCTCCTTGTCTCTGAGCTTAGGAATGTGCTACTTGTCCCTGGCCTTGGCTGCAAACCCTGACCTGGTGCTTCATGCAGCCCAATTCTGCTTTTGCTTCGTCTTTCGTTCGGAGGCCTGTGTCTTCATGTAACTCTACTATAGTTTTGCTGTAATTGCTATATGTCTCTATTGTGCTATTCATCTTGTAGGTCAGTAATATATTGGCTCTCCAGGTCCCTTATACGATCCCGTAGTTCCATAGGGTTAGTCACAATAGACGTCTGCAAGCTTGCTCTACATCTCTTGTTGCCTTGCAATACTGCATTTGACTAATGAGAGAAAATAAAAAAGGCTTTTGACAGCATGTATATGTATCGGTCCTCTACAGAACCGTGTAAGCATGTTCTTCGTGTTTGCACGTATGTGTCCATGTAACTTTGTGCATGGATGCGGTTGTGCTTCATGGCTAACGTTACTATGTCGTGGTGTCTCTAATGACGTCAGCACCACAGAATATTTGTCATTAGTCGATCATGTTCATTGAGCCATTTGGATCCATGATCACTGTTGTGGCACCTGTATCCATGATGACGTTAGCAAGATATGGTTTGAATGGTTGTCTGAGAGAATATCTGTTTGCATCTATTGTTGTTACTGGCCCTCCTGCGGGCTGTCCAAACAATGACTGGCATCTTGCATCTCTGACTCTTCGGGCAATTTATAGGGGTCATGAGGGGCTTTCCAGGGACCCTCTCTTCATCGCAATGTATTCTCTCTTCATGGCAACGTATTCTAAAGACACTTCCATGGTGCCTACAAGTATCAGATACTGATGATGCTCCTTGAAATGTCAATTTCTGTGAAGTCACTTCTTTTAGTTCAATCCATATGCAAATTTGGAGATTTGCATGTATTTTGGCCCACTGAGCCTGGACAGAGCTTTATTAGATGAGTTTACTGCACCTGTAATGGCTCTGTAATTTTTTGTTGTTGTTATGTTTATGTGCCTATGTGTATGTGCTAAAATGCCATCTGTCAATAATGTTACCAAAAAAGTTGATTGGGGGTTTGTGAATGATACTGTATGGAATCTCGCGCACTGCAGGGCGCTTCTGATGCGCTACCATGTAAAAAGTTTAATGCAAAACATCTTGTAAAGTTGGCCACCCAAACAATAACGGTGCTGCCATTCCAGCAGGAACACACAGCAAACAGGTGTCCATGTCCCACCCCACTCTGGGCCACTGCAGCAGCAGACTGGAGCGGACAGAAACCAGACAGTGCTGTGCGCTCTGCCTTCAGCTCCAGTCCTGCACGCATTCACTAGTCTGACTTGAGAAAGAAGTCAGGTAATTTCTTTCTGGAGTCGGAGTGCATCCGACTCCAGAAAGAAATTATCTGACTTCTTTCTTAAATTGGTTTAGTGAATACGCTCAGGTACTTAAGAAAGTAACTTTCTAGTTGTAGCACTTGCGCTGCCCTGCATCATATGGGAGGCAGGATGATTGTATTTCAGTTTAGGATTCATTTTCCAAGGTGCATTTGGTGGGAAAAGTAGTAGGACTTTTTTCGTGGCTCGCACCCCCACCACTCACACTCTTGCAATGCTGCATACTCCCCTGTGTCTGCCCACCTGTCTATCCACTTATGTGCCATTGGATCCGTGGCGTGTGTGGGCTTTATTGACTGGGTGGCCCAAGTAGAACACTGATGTATGCAGGGGTGGCATGAAGTGGGAGCATACACACACATAAAGATCATAGTTTAGGGTAATCGGATGGCAGCTGGGGTGGCCAATCATATTGCAGGGGTAGCATGTGCCACCCCAGGCCACTCCCTGGACATTTAATTGCGAACAAATGAGTTTTGGGCTCTACCACACCGAGCTGGTACCTATATTCTCAATTTTGTGTAAGATTAGGTGGCCTACAGCTATATATATTTTGTCGCATATAAATTTGTATTCAAAATATGTTACGAGCAAGGTTGGTAAATGGTAAATGTTAATGTTTATTTATATAGCGCATATACACAGGCAAGTGTTTCAAAGCACTCAATGAGGGAAGGAACACAGGGAAAAACAACAGTCGCTCAGAGCCCTTGAATTTCTGGAACGATAACGGTCTACACCAGCAGAATAAGTGAATATGATACACTTAACAGTTTAGATACAGCAAATAGACCTAACAGCGAATCTGTGTTTTTTTTCAAGTGCACATCAAGGGCTGAAGACAAGGGAGAACAGACAGAACAATCTTCAGGAAGGGCTGTATACAGATTGTGCAAGTGCAGGAGGGTAGGGGAGGCGCAGGTGACCAAGTGTGCCCAGTCAGTAGAGACTGGTGAAGTGCGGAGAGAGAAGCTCTCAAGGGTATTACAAGTGCAGTGGAGTGTAGTACCTTGCAGCAAGTGCAGAAGGACTGGCAGGGGTGCCTGGGACCTGTGAGACTCTGAGGTACCCCAACAACAATGGGGGACTCCAAGCAGAAAAAAAACTACACACGGTCGTGCTTGGAAGGAGCAAATATATATACAGAGCAACTAAAGGACCGTAGTATGGATTCTTGTTTAGGTGAATAGGCAAGGTTGAATCTATAGGGGCACAGCTAATCTAAAGTGCAACTGGATAAATACAGACCACTTCATAAGGCAGAAGGTTAAAAAATTCAATTCACATCCTAAATTCAATAGATATTTGTATTTAATATACTAGAATATATCATAAGAATTTTAAAATCTCTTAATGTATAAAAAAACATTAAAGTCATAAAATACAATTCATGAAAAAAATATTGGTACATGAATGTCAAGGAAAAGAAAACTCAGAACAATATGCAACACAACCAGACCCATACAATTCACCAATCACTCCTTTCATACTAAACTCATACATCTCTAAAATACATACCTCAAATATAATGGTGAAAAACACAGACTATACATAAACACAAGTGAAATAATTAGGCAAAATGTTATGACACCATGTTCAAATTCTAGTACATGACACGCACTATACTACTAGAATATCAATAGAAAGTCCTGGAATTAGAGACCTTCAAAAGTCATATTAATTAACAACTTGGGCCACAACAAGAGTTCATGATTCGATTAATTGAGCGGAAATTCATCAGGGTGACTTAAGAACTGAAGTCATCAATGATTGATGGTACTGGATTATTGCAAAGCTCCGTAAGCCAGTCTTGCCATAGCACCTAAGCAAAAAGAACAGAGATTACTGGTCTCAAATCAAATATTTACTTGAGTTCAGTATACATCTGTAGCACGCTCTATCAATGGGCGTGAATACAAGACCTGTTCAAATCCACCTACAGGCGGTCACAAACAAAAAATGAATGGACCAACAGGGTATAGAAACTAAATAAATACGGTTCTAGCCCAATGTACAGTGCAAGAGAGTGAATACAAAAGAAGAATACTCTCATGTGTAGAGCTCAAAAGAAGACAATCGTCTGGGGAAGAGAGCACAATCTCAGACTTCGCTCTGGATGTAAAAATGACACATAATTCAAAAATGGAAATAAGAAATAAATAAATAATAAAAAACAAAAGACATGTGCCAGTTCAATTTAGAGCACGGCGGTCTGGTACAAAGCACACAGTGCGTGAACAGAAGGTAACTTACAAGTAATGAACCACTGGCACCCATGGTTAACCATAAATGATGGAGTGTCAAAGCAGCAACTAATGGCTCTGGATACATAAAATGCTACACTCAATGGTCTAGAAAACTATAACGTTTACCAATATATGTTCAAGTAAATGTGGAACAAGGTAGAACTACAGTCAAAGTCACACTTACTCTGCCGTGGAACGAATGACAGTATCAAGCCAAATGAATGGGTCAAAAAAGTGAAGCCTAGCACAGCATAACCAAGCGACAATCCTGGGAAGACATGCCCTATGGAAATGAAGCATGAAATCAAATGAGGCAAATAGCTAAAACAGCTAATATATGAACTCATAATACAATACGAGTAAATAAAAGCAAATAACAGTCAAAAGCTAGCAAGAGTTAACTGGGGCAATGATTAATAGACACCGAAGAAACTTACTTGAATAAATCGGTGTAGACATCAACAAGGTTTGTAGTTAAGCAGAAGCGTACACGACCAGGCAACTGGAGCACAATTCATAGATGCAGGGTGGATCGTGGCAGATGCATCTCAAAAATGGCTGTTCAAAGTGCCTAGCAACCGAAACAATGAGTACACGCACTATAAACAAATTGTCCAACCTCTCGGTGCATATGCTGTAAGCATGCATGGTGTCTGAAAAGTGGCTGCCTCACTGCACCAGGTGGTAAAAAATTCCATAATTTATAAAACGAAATGGCAGAGGGAGAATAACCAGCATCCACAAAGCAATGAGAGTGCCGAGCAAGGCTATGCAAGAATGTATGTAACAGTATGAGGCCGGCACCTATCGTGAGTTCGTGTTGTTAGGAATCATGCAGGTAATGGTTGGCAACTCGATGCCGCCCGTATAACTGAATGTGTCAGGTTGCCGGGGTGACCACAGAACAAACAGACTCTGAGGTACACCAGGCGACCAGTCAATAAGCTGTGTGGAAGGAGGGAGAGAAGGAAGAGCAGAGAGCTAGGTTTGCAGGGTAAGGTGAGAGAGAAGGAAGAGGTTTCAGAGGAAGGTCTTGAGGAGTTTCCGGAACTTAAGAATTTCATGCTCAAGACAGAGTGTGGCAAGGAGGCTGTTCCAGAGGGAGGCACCTGCTGGAAAAATGGATCTCCCTCCAAATCTCTGCTTGGAGAACTGGCTCACTCGCAGAAGGTTGGAGGTAGATGAGCGGAGGGCTTGAGAGGAACAGTATTTAGGAACGCAAAGTTGAAGGTAAGTAGGTCCCAGGCCCAGGAGGCCTTGTGGACAATGCAGAGGGTCTTGAATTTGATCCTTGCAGCCACAGGGAAGCAGTGAAGGGATGTCAGCGCCGGAGAGATGCAGACCCTGGGCTTGAGGCCAAAAATAAGTCTTGCGGTTCTGTTCTGGATGAGTTGCAGAGGGTGCAGGGCAGAAGCAGGGAGGTTGAGGAGGAGGCTGTTGCAGTAGTCCAGTCTGGAGAGAACCAGGGCTCCGGAGACAGTGAGCCGCTGAGGGAAAGTGAGAAAAGGTAGAGTGCCTCTAAGGTGGTGTAGTTGATAGTTAGAATTTTTTGAAATGTCAGAAATGTGAGAGGAGAAGGAGAGAGTAGAGTCAAAGTTGACCCCAAGGATTTTGGCCTCACAGGTGGGGGTAGGTGCAGGGCCAAGGGAGGCCTGCCAGAGTGAGAGGGGGAAAGCGGTAGCAGGTGTTCCAATGCGAACAATCTCAGTTTTACTGGCATTGAGACACAGGTTGTTTTGTAGCACACCATGACTGAATAGCGGACAGCCATTCAGGTATGAGTGAGGAGGAGGGGATGGCTGAGGATAGCCTGAAGGATAGTTGCATGTCATCCGCATAGCACTGGAATTTAGAGGTGAAAGTGGCAATCACACGTGCCAGGGCAGCCATATAGACATTGAAGAACTAGAGGGATAGGTTAGAACCCTGGGGAATGCCGCAGGTTGAGAGGGTGATAGTCGAGAGAAAGGCAGCAAATTCGACCTGGGATGGGCAGTCGGAAAGAAAAGAGGTTAACCAAGCCAGAGCCTGACCTGTGATTTCCAAGGTGTCACAAAGCCGTGAGATCAGGATGTTGTGGTTAACCATGTTAAAGGCGAAGGTGAGATCAAGGAGAATGAAGACAGAGGGAGTGTTAGTGTCAAGATTTGAAAGCAGGTCTTCACGGATGTTAAGAAGAGCAGTTTCCATGCCTCTGGATGCTCTAGAGCCAGACGGGTGGTCATGGAAACAACTGATTGATTCAGTGTGGAGGTTTAGCTGAGAGATAGCCAGCTTCTCCAGGAGTTTGCTCTGGAAAGGAGTGATCGAGATCGGGCGGTAGCTTGATGGAATGGAAGGGTGAGCAGAGGGTTTCTTGAGAAGAGGGTGCACAAGTGAGTGCTTGAGGGCAGTTGATATGATATGATATGATATGATATGGTATTTGTAACACAACTATACACAAGTGTTTCAAGGCGCAACGAGGCAGGGGGGAACAAGGGGAGACAGACAACGATCCTACTAGGCCAGGTGTCATTCAGATCGCGCAAGTGCAATGGAAGGGGGATTGGGAAAAGTGCAGGGGATGGGGAGAGGGGAAGCGCAGTACATGGTTAGTAGAATACAAGATAAATAATAGGGCCAACTGGTGGCAAGTGCAAGGAAAGGGCGGTACATGGTTAATAGAATACAAGATAAATAGTAGGGCCAGCTGGTGGCAAGTGCAAGGTAAGTGCCGGGAGAAGGGGCTGTAGGATACAGAGACAGTCCAGTAATGCAGGTAGGCAGTGCAGGGAAAAGTGGCTGGGGAACCTCCAGTGGAAAAGGAGAGGTTGCAAAGGTTGGTTCATGTTGTGTGCTTAAAAAAAGGCTTAAGTACTCATTAGGAGAGACATTAGGAGAGGCATTGGGGAATAATTGGTATGTGTTACTAAATTCAGGGGCTAACATGGTGTTTTCTGGTTTGCGTCAGAGGTATTGGGAACTGTGTAAACATTGAAGCAATGAGCCTATGTGTATATGTAAGCTAGCGGGACATTTATGGCCGGTCGAGGCAGCAAAGCAAAGGTACAAACCATTATCTGATGTTAATTCACAGGGTGCCTTATGCCTTTTGGGAGGGCGCCCAATTGTATGACAATGTCCCTATACATTGGAATCTAAGGTTTTAGGAGTCTGTTGTCATTATTTTTGCAGGAAGGTTGAAATCCTGTACAGATTAAGAACATGGTTAGAATTAAGAAACGGTAATGAGTAATTGATTTGTGTGCTGTGAGATAATGGCTGTATTTACCTGTGAATATAGATCATGAGGTATGAGACTTAAACATTTAAGACATGCATGCACTGATACCGAGTTGTGGTGAACACACAGGAAGGGTGAAAGGTGAAGGGTCCAATAATGGTATAGAGGATACAAATGTATAACAGTTTATTCTGTGTCTTCTCTTGCATTGGGAATTGATATTTTACCTATCTGGTGGAATGCTAGAACAATTGATGGAAATTCTGTCGGGGTAATGTATGAAATTGATTTGGTAATGTATCTGTAATGTTAATTAACATGTATTGGTGCTGTAGCCCTGAAGAAGACCTCATGGAGAGGTCGAAACACGTGTCAGCATGTCATTAGCAAAAAATGATGAATTAACAATAGATTAGACGTGTTGTTGTAATACTGATATTCAATGTTCGAATGATCTGAAGGAATACTTGTTGGTGTAGTGCATCTGGTCCGGGCACATACATGTTCTTCGCACTCCCTGGATATGCCTATGTCTTGGACAACACTAAACGTCACATTTCTCGGGTCCAGCAAAGGCAAACCTGCAACCTCCATAAACACTCTGTTAATCTTGGATATTTGAAGTGTGTATGTTTTTTTCCTCTTTTGCATTGTGAAGAGATTAATTGAATTCTGATTTGGAAATAGTTTTTGTTAATCAGACACGTGACACCATTTTGCTGCAGTAGTTGAGAGGGGAGAGTGTTTCAGTGTGGCGTAATGCACTTTAATTTCACAGCACCTATTAATAACATGGCCGCTAGGTTCTTTACATTATGTAGTCTCATCATAGTCGGTGTATGTGGGTGCCTATCCAGCTGTAAAGACCATGTATTCTTAACTTTCCTCCCACTTTTGCTCCTTCTGATGAAAGGCAAATGACCCGCTCTTGCGGGATGCTGGGTTGGGTGGTTAGGGAGGGAGCCTCGGGGAATGGGAGGGACTGGGGCCGACTGGGGCCGCCTGAGAGCAGGAGGTGGCAGGTGGAACCCATTCCAAAGTAGGGGCTGGGCAGATTTTGCAGGCTTGGGTCCAGCGGGGGAGCGCAGTGGCACAAAAAGCCTCATAAAAGGGGGGCAAGAGTGCAAAGGAGCACAGTTCTCTGCTTTACCCGGGGGTATTTTGTGCCGTGGTGTTCCTGCCATCCGGGCCCGAGCCGTTGACCTGCCTCCATCAGAGTACTTTTCCATCCCACCCACCCTGAATGTCAGCATTTGGGTGGGGGGTTCAGGTGGGGGGGGCATGGAGACATTAGAATCCCTTTCCGGCGGACTCCTGTGCGGGAATTCCTGGAAGGGGAGTGCGCAGTATGCCCCCCTGTGGAATTCATGTACAGCTGTGGGGGGCGGGCGGGGGAGTGGGTCTGAGGGCGGGGTCAGGAGGCAAGTTGGGTAACAAAGGATCGGCCTCCTGGGATCACCTTCACACACAGAGTAGGGCATGGTGAGGACAGGGTAGGGCATCACCACGATGCACCACCTTGAAGGGCGGAGGGTGTGGTCCGCCTGGATCACCTGTCATTGTTAGGAGATGTATTGTTATTTGTGAGGTGTGGTTTTTAAGTCACATTCTTTGGTTATAATGTGTGATGCAAGCAATCAAAATGTGGCCGATCTGGCATCCAAAAAGAGAATGTTTCAAGCGTGCTTTTCATGCCCCAGCATTTCCCCCCTGCAGAGCCCACACATCTGGAAGACAGTACTGTATTCCTATGTGTTTCGATGCACGCAATTTCCTCCGCATCTCACACATTTCTAACATGGCCACCATAATCTCATGTTTCACGGTTATGGGTGCCCATAGCACCGTGTTCCTAAGAGTTTCCAAGAAAGGTGGGAAGCACCGTGTTGCCGAATATTCTGTAGTTTCACAATCAACCTATATGGGGGCCCACCCAGGTAGAAAGGCCACATGCCTGATTTACTTTTGCTCCCACTATTGCTAGTTCTGAATAATCCGGCAATGTGTTCTTAATAGTTTTGCAGACCAGCGCGATGAATGTCACTTGCACTGCAGCCATTAATAACTTGGCCACAGAGTTCCCAGTATTCCAAAGTCTTACTGTTGAAGTTCATGGGGGCCCAGCACTGTGTTCCAAGGAGTTTCAAAGAGTGTGCAAAACACCTTATTTCCTCCACACTACACCTTTACAAACATTGGTTCTTTTCCTACTGTACACTCATGGTCAGCCTATATGGGGGCTCAACCAAGTATAAAGGCCACATCCGCGGTTCACTTTTGCTCCCACTATTGATAGTGTGGTTGAAGCCAGGTGCTGCTCTGCTCAGAAACACTAGAAAACATGGGACTTGGTAGAACGTTCTGGAGTGTTTCCTCTTTCGCTTGTTTTGTCTGCTTTACATACCGATAATAACCCGTTTTCCAGACACTTCCTTGCACTTCGATCCACTTCCACATGTTTCTTTTCTAGACAAGGTGGGGTTCGGATAGGCGCAGTTAACCAAGAGAGCCAAATAACAAGGGGTTTGTGCTTGGACCTCGTCCCCCAGGGAACCCAAATACCCCTTTCACAAGATGGGCTCACTGTGTGTCACTGGAACCCTCTCGGGCGAGATGCGCTTCAATTGATTGGTTCCCTGTGAGTTCAAAGCTCCAAGTCTGCATTCACAGAACCACTGAGCCTAGAATCCCCAGGAAATTGGTTCCATGTGTTAAAATCGTGGCAGAAATGGCAGTTGACACAAAATATCATGAAATAAGGCTGTGGTTTTGCCGCTGCAATCCATGTAATGGATGCAGGAGACACCCCCGCAACCCCCAGACCCATTGCAATCCCCGCTCCCCTTAAATGGTATCATGGGGTACACCTTTACCAGGTCAAACCACTGCATTTTTGCCACAATTTTTTGTACAGGTAACATTTTTGCTGCGATAACTGGAAATCACCATCATCTGTGTATGGTATTGCGTGCAACATTCAGGGTATTCGAGGTGGGTATGTATAGGATTCCTTTGGAATAGGAATACAGTCAGGCCCAAAAAAAGTGGAGATCAACAGACAAACGTTTCCACTCTGCGAGGAATACGTTCCACCACATGCCCATCCCTGCCACCATCAGGGCTAAATTTGCCAGTCCTAATTTCGATGTCTGTTTTCTGGCAGGATGAGTAGAGCTTTGAGGTATATTCAATCATTACTCACCCAGTCCTCCACCATGCGAGCAATTTGGTTCTTAAGGATGACTTGAAACTAAATCACCTGCAACAATGGAACTTTACGTCATCTGAGTAGCAAGGACGCCGTATGGAAGAGTAGGTCTCAATTTCATGTTAGAGCCTCCCTCAAATATCACACAGCCAGGGTGACAAGACTTATTTTCCAGTCCTCTTGCCTGAACTTAGTGCCTGGTCCTGAGCAGGGTGAGGGTGAAGCCAATCGTCTGATGCAGGGGTGTTGCTAGGTCTGGAAAAGATACAATGCTATTCTACTGTCGAAGCTGTCGGAACTCAGGGCTAGCTAGCCTTTTCATTGGCGCCCCTGAGCATCTATCCGGGGCTACAACCAAAAGACCCCGAGCTATATCCCTCTCAACCCCACCCCCCCATTGCGACGCCTCTGCAATGATGTCTGCACCTGTCATTGGATGTCAATGCCTGGGCATATCATCTGTATGTGGACTTGTGAGACCTACTTCATACAATAAAAACTGTGCCAGTACTTTTCAGCTGGACATATAAGGTGTTATCAAGACATCTGAAACACTACCTGAATACACGAGAGTTCTTCTTAGCATTTAATAGCTGTAGCCTGTAGGTGTAGCTAAGCCTGTGAGGCTGCACCTGGCCATGCCTGGCTATGCGATGCCTGGATAGGGCAATTTAAGGTTGGAACTGAGAATGCAAATTTGTACCTGAGGAAATGATGGTTTACCCAGTTTATGATGACTACATTTTTGCATTTTATAATGTACCTGGCATGTCATGGCAACAAGTTGCCATGTGACATTTCACCTGGCATATGATGGCAGATCCTTAGCGTTTGATGCTACAGTATACATAGCATATGAGGCTATACCTGGCCGCAGCACACTGTGCCTGGCATATGAAAGTATGCATGGCACACGAGGCTGTAACTGCCAATATGCCGCTGTACCTAGCACATGCAAGTGTAACTAGGTATGCAATGAGAGTACCTCAGCATTTGAGTTTGCATACTACACATGGTAGCTGGTCCTAGGCAAATAATGGCTATACATGGTAATAACTGGTATCACCAGAGCTGATTGCTAGAATATGGCAGGGCACCTGTGCATATGCGCTCTACCTGAGCATTAGATGGCTGCACTCAGGCATATCATGCACACGCATGGGTGAATGAGGCTCCATTGTATATAAGGATGGGAATATGGAATCTTTACAGATCATGTGAATTCATGCACTGTAACATATGAGGTTATTCCTTGCCAATAATTGCTCTGTGTCTGACTATGATGCTGCACCTGGACACACAAGGTTTTACTTTCGTTATATAAGAAGACAAGGCAAGTTTGGATTATATTGATAGCACTTGGCTTCACACCTCTGTGCCTAGAATATGGCAACTTTGTCTGGGTATATGTGGTCACACCTGCCATACAATGGTGCCATCTGGGGATACAGAGATTGTACCTGGCATATGGTGTGGGTATGTACAGCTTCAAGCTCTTCTTGGGTGTTGTCATAGACAGTGGAACACGTATTAACAGTTCAGGTTTTAAACCATGTAAACATTAGCATTTAACAAAAACATGTACTATCAGATCTCAAACAATACAATAAAATGTTATAAAACATGGAAGCAAAACTTTGTTCCGAACACCTTTACATGCAGAAACATTAGCATGCATGATTCAATCAAGACCTAACTTTATTGCACTTTCCAGGCTTCCGAATGCATCATTCAATTAGCTTCGGTTATGCCATGTTTGTTTTTTGACACTTTTAAACAGTGGAAAATAGAAGCACACCCCCGGTGCAAAAGGCAATGGGCCTCATTCCGAGTACGGCGCTAACCAATGGCGCTATTAACGCCTTGGTTGACGCCGTACCCGGAACAGCAGCGCCTTGGTGGATGGCGGAATCACTGCCCCATTCCAAGGTTGGCGGGGCGGTGATTCCCCATTCACCAAAGCTCTTCCCCATTCCCAAATGAGCCCCCATAGGGCTCAATGGGAATGGGGAAGATGCAAATAACGGTGACCGTTCATTACAGTCACTGTTATTGGCTTGGAGGCCCCTTTGCGCCCTCGACTTTAACACCTGCTCAAAGCAGGCGTTAAAGGCGAGGGCGCAGAGGGAACTCGGAGTATGGCGGTAAGGGAATACCGCCACCGGTCTCGTTACCGGTGGCCGCTATCCCTTACCGCCATACTCGGAATGAGGCCCAATATGTCTCCCTTGCCAAGAAGGGAGACAGATGTGTTTAATTAAGTTTCTTCGCCCCATGATAATACATGTTGTGATGATTTGACCAGGAGCCTCAATAACCAGGCCTCATGAACCAGATAACCTGGCCTCCTCCTCTGTTGAGCCAAGCTCCTCTCCATTAGAGGATGTCCATTGAAGTTGCCTAATGCCCAGAGAAATCCCCCCACGGACCACAGATGGCAGCTCGACCCGGCATCTTTGTGTAGTGATTCCCCAATCTGCCTCATCAGAGTGTTGGCATCTACTCTATGCTCACACAGATACTCAAGCCAATGGCACTCAAGTCCCGCTTTGATAATATAGGAATTGTATGGATTAACAAAATACCATGGGGAGGGCCCAAGGAGCAGCAACCTCTTCCTGATGGTCAACGTAGTATCATACAACACAGATTGAAGTTTCTTTGAGGTTCTAGTTGTAACTTCTGTTTGGTCAGTGGCCTACAGCTCGCTACATCTCCCTCTTGGAAAGTCTATCCATCCCTATCACACATGATATTCTTGCCCTAGCTGGCACTGGTGTGCTGACCCTAATCTAGCTCACTACCTTCCACCAACCACTGGTTTTCTAAAAACCTACCACTGGGGGGAGTTTCTTACATTTGATTTCTCCCTCTTTGCTGTATCTAAAACAGCAGAATACTCTGCGTCAATTAGGAAAAATGTGTTCTCTTTCCCTGGCATACACAAATCTGAATGCCCTGGAGGTTCAATGAATCAACCTGAAAACTTAAGGTCTACCAGTTTCAGCGGATTATGCAAGGCTCTAGCGACTTAGTTCAGGACCAAACTAGCCTAAAGCTGTTTTTTATCTAACAATCAGAAGGTTAATCAATCTTCTTGTGTTTGTAGGCCAAAAGTTGTTTCCTTTCTTCTGTGTTAAACCATCATGATTCTGGTCATGGTCCAGGGGACCTGTATTTTTATTCGTCCAGTCTGTCCCAGTAACATGCTGTTTTGACACTTGAATCTGTTGGCCACACACGATTCCTTAATCATTTTCTTTCCTTTCTTTCCTTTTTCTCTTCAATTCCGGCACTGATTTCATAATAAAATGCCCAAATCGCGGAAGTGCGTGGGCGCAGGCAGGAAGAAACACTTCCGCGGTTTGGGCAAGTAAAGGCCCTGATCGACTCAGGTGGTAAGCAAATCGCTATACGGGCCGATTTGGTTCACACCAAAGTCCTAGACAAAGCGCGCCTAGTTAGAGTGACATGTGTACATGGAGACAATGAAGTATACCCCAAAATACCTGCACACATTGAAATCCGGGGTGAATCCTGTGAAATATCATCAGCCATAATTCCCGGGCTCCCCGAAGTAGTTATTCTGGGGTGAGAATTCCGCATGTTCTCTACTCTCTTACAAGAGTTTCCACCTCCCTTTGGAGATGTTTTCCTCCAGAGATCCTTGCAGGTGAACTACTACTCCCAAAAGTCTCCAATATGGGACTGGGAAAATTCTGAGTCTATGAAACCCAAAACAGCCCATGAAACCAAATTAATAGGTTATTGTATAGAAACCGGTAAAACCATTCCACCTCTACCTACACCGAGCAAAACCAATCAGTGGAATATGAAAAGTTCCTGGACGTCTCTCATCCCTGTTCCCTTCCAGGTCTTAACAATGGGGAACCTGGACAGGTATGTCCACCACACATAGGGGAACGGTATGTGAGAAACCTGAAGGTGTCTCACTTACTAGTTCCCGAGGATCTGTCATCCAGGTGGCCAGGACACAGCCATCGCTATTGGATCCAGTTCCTAGGGGTGGACCAGTGCTGGAGGATCACCTGGATGGGGGTCCTCGGGGAGTGGAAGTGGGACACAAATGGGCAAGACGTGGTACCCCCTTCCTTATAACACCTTTTCCCCATCCTATCCCCTAGGATATTAAGAAGATCTACCCCCTTTCCAACAAGAACACTTTCCCACACCATGATAGAAAACAGACTAACAGCATAGCCGTTTAGATGACATCTCCCAACACAAGGGTCAGGCAGAGCCAGGCAAGTGACAATAACCACACACAACTGACTGCCTTTTCCTTCCCAACAGGGATAAAGGCAGAGCACGAGAGCACACTTTGAGCAAGGCAAAACACATGTGGAGGTAGCTATTCCAGGACAGCAGTTCAAATGGAGAAGAAAGGTGGCAAGACCTGAAAGGATGACAAAGAGGGACGTGCCCTTGCCCTTTTTTGGCGCAGGCCTGCGAAGCCTCTGTGAAATTAATCATAAAACTGGGAACTACAGCTGACATGTGGTGTTACAGATGTCAACAGTGCCCTCCCACTCTGATAACCAAGGCCGGGAGATGCGCTTGCTACTGTGGTGCTGTCCATGACTCCAGAGACAGGAGTTCAACACAGCCGGTGAGTCGGATGGAGAACCGATAGTAGACCAGAATGTGTTGGGCGAAGGATGCAAACGGGAACATGATATGACCTGAAAGAACTTGTGAACAAACAACTTGTATGTCACTGAACTTTTGAGAAAGAACAGGGAATATCCACATGCAGAGTAGTCCAGCGCCACATGGGTGCTCATTTGAAGGACTCTCGCTGTTTTTCCCTTTTGTTGAAACTACAAGTACCAGGAGCTTTAGGAGAGCCTGATGCAAGAGGTAAAAGTGGTTATACACGGGTCAAGTAAAACCCTTTGTACAATCAAAATCCTTGACACATAGTCAAGAGACAGGTAGGGGCAGGGAACACCGCTTTCTGATGAACTGTGAAATTGAGAACTAAGGTAAGGTTGAACCCGATGAGTGATGCTAAGAGGAAGCCCGACTGGGTTATAAGAGGAAGCCTCACTGGGTTATAAGAGGAAGCCTGACTGGGGTTTAAGAGAAAGCCTGACTGGGGGCTGGCAAAAGATATGGGAAGTAAATCCTGTGAGGTGTTACGATGAAGGCAACTGTGTTACAACTGCAAATGTGAACCCAGCTGAGGGATGCCCACGAATGAGAGCAAAACATAACACCCATAAAAATGTTATCGACAAATGTGAACCCGGCTGAGGGATGTCCACTTGAACAGTGGGGTGAAAGAATATTTAAACTCTTGAATACTACATGTGATAATACTGGGAACGGAAGGCTGTAGTGAACCTGACTGAGAGAGGCCAACGTTGCAAAACGATCAGAGCCTGGTTGAGGGGGATCCATGGGGGAAGGAACACCAACCGATGGGAAGAAAAACTGAAAGGAACCTTTGTTTTGTTGTTTTTAGTACATCAGTTTCTCTGAGGCAAGCGACTTTGGGCCTGATTCACAGAAGCGTTTTATAATGACGCGATCCCATAGGAAAACACTCTGTGAATCAGACCCTTTGTGTAAAAGAGACTTGGCCACAGAAGGCTCTGATATTTTGGAAAGGAACTGGAAGCTCATGCTGGAGAAGCCCAGAAGTGTGCTGTGCATGACAATCCCACCTTGCTCCATGCTAAAAACGTGGGGAAGGTAGACTTATTATTTTGTAAACACTTTTTTTCTTTTCTGGTGAGCATTATCCCACACTATATTTGTATTTTAGCGGTGGTTGGCAATAGTTTATTTATTTTTTTTTTTATTATTTTTTTTTTAGTAATGGCCCTTTTTATTTGACAAGGCGCCACTAGGACTGCCTTATTATTATTTGATGATCGTAGCTTGCTCCCATCTTAGATTCAGGTTTAGATTAGGCATTTTTCTCACAAATGTATACAGTTTAATAAACACCCTTGAACTGTGATCACTTTTGTCTGCCTTTACTGTTGCCACCATGAGATTCTTACAACACAGACCCCTGTGTAGATGAGGTGTCACTATGTACAAAAATGAATTAACCTGGACATGCATGGCTGTACCACTGAATCCAAGATTCTACCTGGGACTGGGAGCCTCTAACTCCCATATGATGCAGAACCATGATATACAGTGAAAATGAGGCCATGGCTGGAATATGATGGATATACCAAACATATGATACTGCAGGTGTCCTCTTATGGTCACACCTGGCATAGGATGGATTTGCCTGCACATATGTTGGCTGTACTTCGGCGTGTGTGGTTGTACCTGGATTCGGGAGGCTATGCTGTAGCCTGTGATGCAGCACTGGGGCATCTGCATACGGTTGCTGTTGCTTGGAAATATGGTAGAACATGTGCATATGAAGTGAAACATGGCACAAGGCGGTGTGGCTGGAGAAATGGAGACTGGAGAGTATGAAGCAATACCAAGGGTAGAGGCGAAGAATTCCATTCCAAATCAAGGACTCCCACTCTCGCTGTGCCAGCCGGGCTGATAATTTGCAAAGCGATTGATATTTGTGAATCCTGATCAGATTTGAAAATCCAGTGGGGCAAACCTTTTATATATTCCCACCACAACAGTATTTGCTTCCCCGCTCATGATCTGGTGGTATCGGGTAATAGTATCCCCATATATAATGTTGCCATACACATAGTCGCTGGGAAACGGCATAGGCAACAACATTTATGGGGACAATATAAGGGGTAAATGGGAGCATAGGTTGCGGTGGTGTCCCCCGCTCTATTTAAAAAACATTTGGGAGTTGTAGGGGTGCCCCCCGCAGGTTCCATATGGTAATATTGCCACAAAAAAAGGTGCTGTTCTTGTATGGCGATATTTTTGCGGGTATATTAGCACATGTATTCGATCTCCCACACTCTGGTATCAGACCATGCAGACAGATGTCTCCCAAGGCACCACTCTCCATTAAACACATTGGGATTATCCTGTCCAATTGCTCATTAGAAAATGGCAGCACATTTTCAGGAAATATTCTACCAGCGTACGTCAATCACAAGCTCAGTGTGGGGCACTGTGGCCCCAGAACACGCATACATTTGACAGCCTTCCATTTTAAGGATTGTTCATGAAAACCACAGACCCACAACACTTAAAAAAACAAGCACATCATGGGAATCACTGACCGCTGACTACTCACCGAATAAGATGATTTTCTGTTCATCTTTGTTGCCATCATCGCTTCCCAATCAGTTTTCTTGCAAAAAAAAAATGATGAATGGGGACATTTTTTTAGAAGCTTCTCCCGATGAACAAGTATTGTCATTTTTTACAGCTCCTCACCAAGTTTATCACAAATGTTCTTAATGCTATTTTACATTTTTGCACAAAACATGGTAGGGGTTGCTAAAGAGGGGTAGATGTTTCAGTCCACCCACCCTTCTCATTCAGAATGAAAGAGAGGTTGAGTGAATTAGACAGAAGACATATAGACTCCCTAATACAAAAACTGTACCTGTATATTTAATATTTTGTATTTTAATATCTATAGAAAATGATTGGCTGCAGCTGTGATATAAAGTCTAAATGTATGGATAGGTAGGAGGACCACACAAGCTTGCAAATGTACAATTTTTGATGTGAGTATTTAACTTATTGTATTGTATTGTAGTCGTCATTTATAGAGCGCCTTTTCCCATTACTATGGTCTCAAGGTGCTTGTGGTGGGAACGCCCTCTAGGAGCGCAGTCCAGAGCATGAGAACATTTGTATAAAGGCTCAGCAGGCATGTGTGCATTTTGGCCAAGGTAAGAAATTAGGTGGGCTGGTCGGGCTCCGGTAATTAACCCAAGAGATCCGGCATGTGGACAGGTGCTGAGGGAGGTCAGGAGTTTACGTGAGTACAAGAGACTATTTATGTGCCTAGCTAGACCGAATTTGTCTTAGGTTGTTGCTGCCTTCTGATGCGTGTGTGTGTGGGTAGCCATGTCTGCAGCAGTGGTGCGTTTATACGTACCATGAGGCTCTGATGGAGCTTTGTTATTGGCGCCACTGATTGGTCAGGTTGTCTGAGTGAGGATTCATCCAGGCCAACTAGGTGGTTTGCTGTGATAGGTCTTGTAATCGTCATGAACAAGCTATCCTAATGCATCGTCTAGGCGCGATAGACCCGTTGTCTTACTGTGTTGTCGAAAGCAATATTGAGGCCATATCGAGCCTGCCCGCTTATCTTTGGTTGCAATTCACTGGCTGTTAAGACGGATTTCTGAACTCTGTCCTGGCGGCGCAGAAGTTCAGAAGGCCAACCTAATTACTTGGAACAGGGTAACCTCTGGACAAGCCAGACCAATCAGGGTAGCGATCGCGGCGGTCAAGACTAGGTCTCAAGAGGGGTGAGGGTGACTGAAAGCCCGCAATGAACACACAAAGCAAGGACACTTACAAACTACTCCAAACAGGTGTTATATTAAAAATATATACACATTTATTCCAAGGCCTTTAAAACAATGACCGTAGCGAGAAATCACAATACAACTCTAGTAAACCAACACATACCATACCAATACAATATATATACAAATACAAACAAGTCCATAGCGTTAGATGGATGAAATGTGTAGTCCACCTAAAAGGGAAGGAAAACAGGCAGTGCGAAATAATGCTTAGACCCAGTCCGCCTTCAGAGGCACCTAACTAAAAGGAAGTCCGAGCCCTACGAAGAGGGGAGCCTTGTGCTCAAAAGTACCTGCACACGCTGGTGCCAAACGGGCAAAAAGGGAAGTCTCTTCGAGGGAATCAGGCAGTTCAGTTTAGTGCACAAATGAAGAAGAACAGAGTTCCGCGACTCAAGCGCAGCCTCCACTGTGGGCAGAAGCAGAGCGCGAGTACGGAAAGGCGTGCTGTTTTGACACAGCGGGGAAAAGCTATGGGCTCCTGCAGGGGGGTGACCAGTTCCTAGCTATGCTACTCACCGGTCCCCGATGCAAGCAGACCTAGGCTTCTCCGCGTCAGTTTCAGTGGCTGGCAGGTTCAGGAGAGCGGGGGACGTCTCGTCATCGTGTAGATTCTGCAGCAGCAGAGTTGAGTTAAAGATGTCCCAAACGAAGTGAACCCGCACAGTTTGTTACCACAGCAGGGCAACGGAGCGGCCGTGTGTATCTCAGCCAAATGTACAATACTCACTTCAGACCTGGGAACACCAAGTGTACGAATCATGTGAGAGTGACAAGGACTAGAAATACAACACAACCTGGCGGCGGTTACAGAGCAAGACTCCTGTGTAGGCTGGTCAGTCTGCTGGATTGCCCAGAGAAACTTCCGAAGGCTTACGAGCAGGAGATGGTGAAGATGCCGAGAATAGCTGTCCCCGCTATTCCAAGGGTCGAAGTACCAGTACAGGCCTTCTGGTTCGATCAGAGGTAAAAAGGGTTTCACAAGGCGACAGCAGTGCAGAGGAGAAGTCCTTCAGCGGGTCATCAGCGATTCCTCGGTTCAGCCTCGTGGTTGCAGGATACTTGGCTCCTGTATTCCTTCGTTCGTGAGAACTCAGGAGATCGACATGGTAGTGGTGTTTCCAGCCCCCTCTTATCCACGGTTCCCTTTGGTACGGGACCCAATGGGAGATCCGCTCATCAACACTCACACCATACGTGGACCTATCACGGACCACGGTGGTCCCAGGCATTCACACCACCCTAGACTCTCTGGCACCCAGGATGTGTATTCGGACCAGACATCCCAGCCCACATCCTGAAGGCACACACAAGGCCTGTAGAAGCCCGCGAAAGCATCCGTGTTTCGCGGGAAAGTACATGCCCAAATAAGGAAGGCCCCGGGTCGGCTCGACCTGGGGAAGGTGAAGGGAGCAAGATGGTCAGCGGACAGGACAAAGGAGCCTCGTGGTCTGGCCATTTTGGGAGCCAGGCCACCATTTTGGGCAAAGCACGGGAAACGCGCTTAAAACGCCAAAAGGAGCTCAAAACACAAGAAACGATCGCTGCCACCATTCCCGTCCGTGATTCACTTGCACCGATCAGTTACAATCCAAAAAGAGTATCTAGGCCCTGTAGAAGGCTAGAGACCCAAGAGAGCAGTAACTTAGCCTACAGTGCCCTCTTGTGTCATGTTGCACGAAAGCCGCAACATGATAAAAGAAACTACGGAAAACAGCGTTTCCCTGTACTGACTGTCTTAAGGGCATGTCAGTTCCCCCGTAAGAATGGAGCGAAAGCCCAGAGGAGTGCGGCAGAAGGCTGCACTTCTCTGGCAAAGTCTAGATCATGGTGAAAACAACAGCAAAAAGTTGAGGGGTTGCCACATGGGAGGAAAATTACCCACAATTACGAAATCTTTCCTAACACTGGCGATACTCATAGATATAAACGCAGTAGACATGCTAAAGCACAGGGTCTTCTAGGAGTAGGTCAAATGGTACAAGTTCAAGGACTCAGTTAAATCAAGAGCATATTTTAGTGCAAAGATCAAAGGTGCTAAAGATTTCTGGCAGTAGTTGCTTTCTGTGACTTGGCCAAGGCTTTAGGGAACTATTTACTAGGGTCAAAGTCTTTTGTAAGGGAAATGGTGCAAGAGTGCATTAAAACATGACCTGTTCTGGTAGCAAAGTAAACTGCAAGTCACAGATTCTTAGGCTTAGGGGATGCTCTTCTCAACAGAGAGGAGTTTGGGGGATGGCAGAGTCTGCCCATCTTTATATGGTTGGGTGGGGGCTGGCGGCACACCGAGGACTTCTTCCCTGCCTAAAGTCCAAGATGCTTCTATTTTTCAATGTAGCTTCGGAAACACATTTTGAAAACCTCTTCAAAACGTGGTAACTCCCACATCCCCTTAAAAACTACAAAAGTGGGTTTGTAGCATATTCCTAAGGCAACTAACAAACACATTTAATAATCCCACTGGCAAGAAGGTCTCTGCGAAAATGCATGCACGAATATATTCTAAATCTGTAGCACAATACATTTCCCAATTGTAATCCTTCTTTACTGTTAACTCAAACCAAGCACAGTTCTCAGAAACACGCGCCTTTAAGTGACACCTTATAGTCTTATCCATCTGCTGAAGGTAGCCTGATACAGTCTGGCAAAGACATGGGGCCTCATTATGTGATGTGCGGAATGGTTTTACGGCGCCGTTAATCCTACTCCGCACTATTACGAGGTTCCCTCGCGGGACCCTCTGTGGACGTCTGGTTTATCCAGACATCCATAGCGGGTTCCTCGAGGGAACCAGGGAGCTAACAACGGGCCCATTATGAGTGGGCCGGTTGTTAGCTCCCTCCCCATTGCCATTGAGCCCTATGGGGGCTCAAATGGGAATGGGGAAGGACCGTGCCCGGGTTCCCTGAAGGAGGAATTACTGGGCCCTCCAAACTCGGAATGGCCCGGTAATTCCCCATTCAGGGAACCCGGACACGGGCACGATTTTGGAGGCAACCATTGCGGGCTACCTCCAAAGTCGTAATGAGGCCCATGGAACGGGACTGTCTGAAATGCTGACCGTACAGTGGAACATCCGAATGCAGCATAGTGATGATGCTCCAATCCCAGGGGTAAGCAACATTTGGCTCCCCATAGGTGTAGGGCTACAACTCCCATCACCCCTACCCAGTTTAGTCAATGGTTAGGATCATGGGAGTTGTAGTTCAAAAGGCCTAAAAGTCGCAGGTTGCAGACCCCAGTCTCTATCCAGTGTGGTAGGACATAGCATTGAACTTGAATGCCAAATGCAGACTGTGACACCATGATTTGTTGTGGCATTACATCCTTCTTGGCTTCACCCAATGCGGAATGCACACTGTAATCCTGTTTGGCCATGATGGACTGCCTGCAATGCAGATAATGGACTACTGGCTGGCACCTACATTCACTGCGGACAATCTTCTGGCCAATTCCTAATGTAATCTGCAGACTGTGCACATGAATAATAAATAAATAAATAAACACATACATGACATTGCTCTGACTGTTCTCAATGCACACCCTTGAGTGGATGATGCCACCATCCATTGAAGTCATGGCTCCCTTTTGGGTTATTCCTAATGCAGATTGCTTGATAACCCATTGTAAAGAAGCAGCAACATTGTCGTCATTCTTGTGATATGATGAGTATGTGCTGTTAGGCAACTTTTTAGTTTTTAATCAAGACAAAAGGACAATGTTGTGCGTGTGAGAAACGTTTATATGTAAGGTATGCTTACACAGCACGATGCGTTGAATGTCAATGAGTGCAGTGCTTTCCGGGGTTGGTATCCTTGTGGTCTTTTTGTGCTGGCCTCATTTGAATTGAGGGTGGTGCAGTATTTACATGTATTTAAAGCAATGGGAATGGCATAGCGTTTAAAACCATGAAGAAGTGAAATCCAGAGCAGTTTTAAATGTCAGCGCTGAGGGAACACAACAACTCTATCCAAAGTCTGTAACACCACACATTAAACCTTAACTCACACAATACAACTTCACAAGGCTGCATTTAAATATGGTAGGAATGTGAGCTCCCTTAAAAGAAACTCGAAAATTAAAGTGGCCAATTAGAGCGATGCGTCACAAAAATGTGTTTTTTGGTGTGGGTGGTCCAATAAAAACTCAATGAAAAAAGTAAAATTGATCAGACATTATTTTTGACATGGAAACTTCCTTAAACGTTTCTCAACTTTGATGTGTGGCTTGATGTGGCCAGGAACTTTTTTGTCAAATTGGGTGAATTTACATGGATGGGGTAAAGTTAAAACAGAGGAAAATGTCTGGACACATCCAAACACAGAAGTCAAATTTTGTAAACTCTCAAAGAGGTCAGGAAAAATAAAATGGCGTCTCACACTAGACTACTACTTTATATTGCTCACTTTCAGTATTTGTTCTCATAAATGTAATTAAAAGTGAAGAACCATGGTTCCTTAAGTAACCATAACTCAGCTACTGTTGTGCACTGTTCATGCCTCCAAGCTACCCTCTTAATATATCTCTCATCTTCTAGCTAACATTTTTCCCTCACCTCTAACCTATACCTCACTTTCTGTGCCTCCACTCTAGCACTTCATCCATCATTGTCACATCCTTAGCACAGCGGCCCGTACCACCTATCTGCACTTAAACATGTCCAATGTTGGTTGACCTTAACCTATGGATTTCCACCCATGTATTGTCCGTGGTGACTGTATTCACTCCCCTCCACAACCTGGTCAGAATGTCTCTCAAACTCACCCCACTGTAAGTAGCTCACAGATTCCTGTCAAATCTGATTTATTATCTATTGTATGTTCTTTTGTGATCAAAAGAGCATTACTTCTTCCCTATATATAAATACATACAAATAAATAAATAAATATATCTTGGTGAGTGGCATGACATTCCAGGTCTTGAATACAATCTTTATAGTTTAAACAAACTGTGTTTGCGCTAGTCCTCAAATTGAATTGGAATTAGACCCTAAACAGTCTGTAGTGCAAGTGTTTTTCCATATCTCTTTTGAGCCCCATTTCCTGCAGGATATGTGCGCAGCGTATTTGCATATCATTTGTGTTGGCATATGTGGCACCATGGGCAGTACATGTCAGTGGTTGAGTTATTGTTGCCTTATGATAGTGGTGGATGAGTTATATAGTTTTTTCATCATCCATAACTGGTTAATATGTGGGGTCCTGAAAACATAACTTTCCTCTAAAATTGTGTTTAACACATTTTTAAGGTTTTTAATGGAAACGTAAGCTGAACAACCTTTAAAAGAAGTTTTCTATGCTGATTTTCAAAGGATTTTAATAATATACGCTATCATACCAACAGTACCAACTGTGGACAGTCGCTATCCCTGTGTCCGACATAGCTCTTCTGTATACGGTATACCCATTACCCCCTCCCCCATAATCACCCCAGTTTACCCATAACAACCTACTGGCTGTTTTTCACAGAGAAAAGCACATGTGTTTGTGTAACTGAATACACGTATTCACGAATGAGAGCGTGTGCACATTTGGGTGCCCTTTGTGAATAACACACACTTTTATCACCCAAGTTATAGGGGTGTGCTAGTGCATAAAAAGGTGTGTTAACTGGGCTTCTGGTGTCTTAATAATGGATGGAGCAGGTGTCATGTACTCAACTCAGTGATACTCGCTTAATCAAGTGTGATGGATGAAAGGGACTGCCGACCCTACCAGGTGATATGTCAATTAGAGAAAGAGCTCAGCGGGTGGCACATCCCTCACTGAGCTGCCTTATCAGATGTACCATGTTCACATATATACACCAATAATTGCTCTGTGATAAGCACACTAGCCATGTTGCCTTTGATTTTGCTATGCCTGTCCCTAATTGCCTCGGTGGTTTGTGTGTGTGTAAAAGCAAAGGGAAATATCATGGCTGAGTACCCCAAAAGGAAATACACCAAACACGGGCTTATAAAGGTTCACAGATCTTTATTCTAATACTGTACAGTTACAAAGAAACAGAATCAGATACAGATAGCTATCTGGCCCTCAGTACATCACAGCGAATACCAGCCCTTTCGGTGTGAGAAGTGAGAGGTGCTGGACGTCTAAACAGTTGTGCATTTTATACATTTCCAATATTAATGTCCAGCCCCTCTGCAAGTTAATAATCCATGGTCTAGAGTTTGTGCCGAGTTCACTTCTGGCTTGTCCGACAATATGCACATGGATCATCCTCAATTCGCATACAAACAAGTCACAATGGCAACAGTGTATTCTCGGATTTAACAATAAGCCTTAACACATGTCCTTTACAATGCAGTTCAGATAGTGTCCACGTTCAGTATTTGTTCAGCATTGTGGTCGATGTATGTCCGTGGATCAGACTTATTGGTGCAGACAATCTTCTGTCTACAAGTCAGGCATGGGACAAGGTCTCTTTACTCAACCCAAACATTCGGCCAACGGATAGTTTATACATTAAATAATGTACAAAATTCAGGACGGCTCCGTTACAAGCGGGAAACACTGTCCACCATTTTAGAACACAGAGTTACATTGGAATAGAAATCAAAACGGCAGATGGACCTAAAATGGCGGCAGAGTCGATCTAGAATCGGAACTTTGCAAAGCGGTTCTCTTCGCAAAGCGACTGGGCTTAGGCCAATATATACAATAAATATATCCCATTTAAAAAACCCTCTTTTTGGCCTAAGCCAAGCGCTAAATACTTCTTGTCACTTTACGAGTAACTCCACGTCTCAATGTCCATACATCCTGAATCACTATCAGAGATATCAATCGCCATGAGGTCAGATACTGAAATTTCTTTCAGCACAAAATTATTAGACATTTTCTCTGGGGCGTATACCTTGTGCCCTAATGTACCCATCGCTTGTGCACAACATCCTCCTATCATCGAACATATACTAGGAAGAGATCGTATACAACAACTAAAAAACAAAATACCTAAAATAATCAGCAAGACCAAAAGTAGCTTTGATCACCAAGATCACAAGAAGTCCCAGAACCAAGCACTAAGATCCCAGTTCCCCTCGGGAACATGCACTTCTGAACTAAGGACGTGCAGATTTTGCATTGCCCTAAAAATCGTTGGGGAGGAATCTGGCACGAAAACGCAGCAAGCGGACCCCACTAATTTACATACCCCACCACACTCAGCCAGGATGACGTCTAATGCCATCCGGTTCTGAAGTGCTACTAACCTTATTGCTTTTTGTTCTAAAGTCATGTTATAGAGTATGTTAGTGGTCCGGTTGATGGTCCTCTCCAGTACTCCAGCTAGTCTTCTGATATCCCCAGAGTTCAGTATTTTCCCCCAAAATGGTATGAAGGATTTAGCTACATCACCCAGAACTTGTGCTGAAGTATCGCCATTCTCGTCCCGCCTTGGACGAGCCTTTGAAATTTCTACAGTGCTAGCAATGAATACCCCGGGTAACAGAATCCCTAAATAACAGGTTCCCTGCCAATCCCTTGGTAACCTTGGAAATGCTACATTACCGCAAACAAAGTAGACAGGTTCGCCTACATACAAAGGTTTGTCCTCACTGGTCAGATTCGCAACTTTGCCTCAACCCTTGAAATCACCCATGGACTGAGTACCATTCCTCTGTATGCAGAAAGAAGCTGAATCAGGGCTGTGGTTAACAGTATAAGAAGGTGGCGTGGCATCTCTATTGCCTATAGGAGCCATCTTCAAAGAGATCAGAGATTGAAAAGGACGGGACAATCTATCAGAAGGCCTAATAGAAGCAACATTAGGCTTGCTCCTGTTCGCAAAGAGTGAGCATCCCAGGGGCATTAGAACACATTTTTCAGTCGTTCAAGTTAGTTCCATCAAAGTTCCCCGAGATGCTATTGTTCCATCGGCCAAAGAATAGTGCCCTTAGAGAAGCATAGCATGCAGTAGTTAAAGGTAAAGGATGAATATACCTACCCAGCCCCTTATCCCCATGTTTCGGTAAATGCGAGCAGACCCAACAATTAGACTTATTAAAAATGGCATGTGTGGCATTCATAATGAGCAATAGAGTATTGTTATGGTAACTCTGTCTCTGCTGAGAATCTCTAGGAGATAGAGTGTGCAGATGCACAAAATGTGTAGAAACAGTGGGTACATTTTCAGTGGGTAACAGAATTTAAAGCGGATGTACTTCTTCCAAATACCAAAATCCTAAGGCAATGACTATTGTGAAAACAGTTAACATAATCACAAGACAACAATATGTTTTCAGGGCGCACGCAGTCGATTGTTCATTTTTAAGATCGGTCACACAGTCTATATTCTGTTCGTACGAGTGGGAGAGGTTGCAGGCATTGTTTCTTCAAACGAATTCTCCAAAGTTAATTTTCTGGCGATCTCCAGATCGAGCGTTTTCTTAGTCCTTTCCCAAACCCTAGCCAATAGAATCCCCTTACGTACAAAAGATCAGGCCAAAAAGACAAACACTTTGATGATTTTCTTAGATGGCACAGCCAAACCGAGCAGTAAGTCTAACCCCTCGGATGCAGATCTTACCTTGTGATCCCTGGTACAGAGTGATCTGCAAACAACGTGTTGTTACTTCCTGATGGAAGCGGTGAATTCAAAGCAGGATTTAACACAGAATTTGACGATGGTGCAAAAGGATCTGTTGGAGAGTGTGGAGATGAAGCGGCTGTTTCCCCAGGCGCCACGGGCTCAGTTGGAATCTCCGGCACACTCTCGATGCTGTTTGATGCTTCGTGATAATTGGTTACAGTACTGGTAAGGGTTTTTGTGTCTTCTGTATCGTGTGGCAAAGTTAAGGGAATCCTCTTGATGTGGGTTGCGTGTATCCAGTGCTTCCGGCGTCCATTCGCACAGCGATCTGTGTGACCAGGAGAACTTGGTCTGGACCCCACCATTGAGGTGCAAGGCAAGAAGATCTCTCAAATGCTTTAATCAAGACCCAGCTCCCCGGCCGTATGTTGTGGCCTGGGCCCTCGTACCTAACAGGTAGAGCTTATCGCACCTGTTGGTAAATCAAATACAGATTTTTAGTTAACTGTCCACAGTAATCAGAAAGAAGTACATGTTCAATATCACGTATCAAGCAGGGCTTAGGCAGGTTCCAAATGTTAGCTGTCCTACCCATGACCACCTCAAATGGGGAGAGCCCAGTCTTAGTTTGAGGGGTTGTTCTCATAGACAATAGCATGATCAGTAAGGCGTCCGGCCATTTTAGTTTGGTACCAGCACACGTCTTAGCGAGCTTGTTCTTGATGATGCCGTTGTGTCTTTCTACTAACCCAGCACTCTGAGCGTGCCTAGCCGAATGGAACCATTTATTGATCTGTAATCCCGTGCATATCTGCAGAATTACAGCAGCAATAAAATGTGGACCATTGTCCGACAAGATGACTCCTGGCAAACCAAACCTAGGAAAATATTCCCTCAGCATGGTCTTCGCCGTTGTCATAGCTGTTGCATCTTTGACAGGAAAGGCTTCAACCCATTTACTAAAGGCGCACACAACCACTAGTACATACTTGTAGTTGTTGCAACACTCCATTTCAATAAAGTCAAAATGTATCACCTCGAAGGGGACAGAGGGTGGACCAAAGCTACCCCTAAGAGTCGATGTGCCCTTTCCCACATTATGCTGCAGGCAAATCATACAGCTTTGGACAAAGCGCTCGGCTACCTTGGAGATTTTATCATTCACCCACACATTTTACAACATTTTGGTAACTTTTCGCGCACAGATATCGGTGGGACCATGAGCCATACCGACCATCATCGTAATGTATGCATCTGGCAGTGACCATTTCCCTTCTACTTTGTCCACCCAACACCCATCATCATCCAATTTTGCCATACCCTCACCCCATTTCTTAGATTCCTCTAAAGTGGCATCAGCTTGAATGTCTTTCACAGATTCGATACCCTCATCCAAAGTACAGGCATTTGTGGCATCCCTTGAAGTATACATTTCTGAAGAGAGATCAGTGGCAGTCTGTTTGGCTATCTGGTCATCAAAAGCGTTCCCTTTTCCCACATTATCTATCGAGTAGGAGGTGGAAGCGCTGAGAGTAACCGTACTATAAAGGAGCCGTACTGGATTTTAGTGCCATGTGCGGTCAAGAAACCACTATCTGCCCAATGTCTGCCAAAGTTGTGAGCCATCCCAAAAGCATACTGACTGTCAGTACATATATTTACTGTAAGCCCTTCAGAAAGTTCACAAGCTCAGGTTATTGCTATAATCTCTGCGGCCTGTGCAGAGATTATAGTTATGCGTGATTCTTTTGGTCTCCACAACCGTTCTCAATGTGGTGATTGCATAAGCAGCCGTGGATGTACCATCCGGAACTTTGAAACAAGGGCCATCACAAAACAGCTCCCCTTGTGGATTGTTCAAAGGAGTATCTTTTAGATCGATTCTGCCTTTTGTCTCTTGCTCTGTGGTGTAAAGACAGTCATGTGACTATTCGTCACTGCAAGCAGTACCTTGCGGGAAAGGAAAAAGTTCAGCCGGATTAAGAACACAACACCTCTTAATTTTGATGTGTGGTGCAAACAAGATCAATTCGTATCTCGTTAATCGTGCGGAGGTGAAGTGTTGCGTTTGTGTTCTGTTTAATAGAACATCTACAGAGTGAGGTACCATCAGGGTTAAAGCATGGCCTAGGACCATTCCCTCACTCTGTTTCACGGACGCAGCAGCAGCGAAAGCTCTCAAACATCTTGGGAAAGTGTATGCAACAGGATCAAGGGCAGAAGAAAAGTAGCCGCACGGCCTATTCCTCTTTCCATGTTCCTGCGTTAATACAGCCAAAGCACATCCATCACGTTCATGCACATACAACAGCAAGGCCTTTTCATAATTTGGCATGCCCAAAACTGGTGCCGAGCACAGTGCAGTCTTGAGCAGATCAAACGCTTGCTCGTGTTCCAAGTTCCACGGCAATGGCGAAGAAATGCCCTTCTTCGTCAAAGGCAAAATTGGTTTAATCATTAACAAGAAATTGGGGATTCACTGCCTATAGTAAGATGCCATTCCAATCAAGGCTCTGACATCCTTCTGCGTATTTTGGGCAGACATGCTAGAAATGATTTTTATCTGCTCAGGCGTCAACCTTCTTCCCTCCTTTGACAGGGGATTGCCTGACTAGGTGACCTCCTATCGACAATACTGAAACTTTTTAACTGAAGCATTGTGTCCATGTCGTGTTAGATGAATACGCAACAACACAGTGTCCTCCTTACAGCCACTCTCTGAGTCAGCAGCTAAAAGTAGATTGTCTACATACTGAAACAGTGTACAAGTGGTAGGCAACTCAAGTGTGTCGAGCTGCTTTTTCAAAGCCCTATTGTAGATGCTAGGACTCTCCGTGTAACCTTGTGGCGCACGGGTGAAGGTAAACAAGCATCCCCCTAAGGTGAACATGAACAAGATTCTACTATCTTTGTTTATAGGAATACTAAATAAAGCATTCTTAAGATCCACAACACTAAAGTAAGTAGCAGAATCCTGAATCATAGTTAATATTGTCGTCACATCAGGCACAATGGGAAATTGTGGAGCAACAATCTTATTGATGGCACGTAGATCAATAATGAAATGAAAAGGAATTGCATTATCGCCTTTTTTGTACACGGGTAAAATCGGACTATTGCACAAACTACCTGCAATTTCCTCAATTACCCCACAATGCACAAAACCGGAGACTATGCATTTCAAATCTTGCTCACCATCAACCGAAATCTTGAATACGTGGCAAATTTACTCCATGTTTCAAAGCAATCTTAACAAGTTCAATTTGTAATACACCAACATCATTATCATCAATTGCCCACAAATACTCTGGAACATCAATGAATTCCGGCGGCAAAGGTCTGGTCAAGAACTGAGAGACAGAAAGTTGCTGTGGTGAAATCGTCAAACGCACTCCATCAGAAGAACAATTAATTATCACATTTAATTCCTTCAACAGATTCAACCCCAACAAATTCTCTCCACAGTTCATAGTTAAAAGGAATGGACAGTGGTCCGTAAATGGACCCAAGGTAATCGGTACCGGCGAAGAAACCAGACAGATTACTGGTGTGCCAGAAAACCCTACAGAAACATTGGTTTGCCCTGACAGTGGAATGTTTGGAACCCGTGAATGGTCGATGGAACATTTCTATGCCCCTGTATCTAGCAAGAATAATTGTTTCCATTTCCCACTATCATCTCAACGTAGGGACCTTTCTGATTAACGGGAATAGGCGTCGGATCCAAATTTTGCTTCGGGCAATCCTGACGAAACAGAATGTCGTCAAAAGGAAGTTCTTCAGAGAGGTAAGCAGCAGAAGGATGATCAAAAATGTTTCTATTATCCACACTCGGTGCCTGATTATCCTGCGAAAAAGGTTGTTGCGAGTCCTGCGAAAACTGACTTCTACTAGGACCCACTGCCCCAGGGCCGCCTCTCGATCATCTACCCATGTTTCCAAATGCGTTTTTCGACTTCTGCTGGAGGCTCGGGCATTGTGCATGTCAATGACCCTCTTATCTGCATTAAGCACACTGGTTTATTTTTACAGGACCCAATGGCGCATTTCCCTGTGGAGCATACTGACCCGTAAACTGTGAATTACCCCCTCTAGGGCCTCTAACAATTTGCTGTGATAGGACTTTTGTTTTTAAGTCACATTTTCTCTTTTCAACTCTTTCTTTTTCATTGTTGACACGATTCTCATAGTATTGAACCATATGCAATACTTCTGACTGAGACTTAGCTTGCCAAGCGCTCTCTGAAGACATAATTTGCGACTGGATGTCAGGCAGCAATCCATGCACAAATTTGTCCACAAATAGTCGTTTCCCAGAATCCGTGCTCAAATCTTGCCCACTGAAATCTGAATATACTTTTTCGAACCGATTAAAGAACTCGGTAGCACCCTCAGATTTCCCTTGGACACAAGCAGTAAACTTGTCCCAAATAATCCTTCTTTCAGGGATTAAAGCTTTCAATTACGTAACTATTGTATCAGGCAATGTTAGTATTACCTGTGGTGGTCTCTTGCCAGCTGGCCTTTCTCTATCTAGTCTAACCATATTATCCCATGTATCTCCTAACCCTGGTACATCATCTACAGTTCTAATCTGTTTCCATAGATCAACAGGTAGGAGCACAGGAAATAGCAAATCAATATCTCTCAAGGTAATTACTGATGATTGCAAGACAGACTCTATCTCTTTGTAGAACCCTGTTGGATTCTTCCTAATATCAGGAATGGATTGTTTAATGGTGTTCACTTCCTGTCTCGAGAACGGGACATGAACAAACAGTGACACATAATGTGCAGGAATATCCTGAGCAGGTGTACCTGCTGCAACATTAGCGGGGATCTCAACTTTTGGGACAAATGTCGGAGGAACCTCTCTCATAGGAAACTGAGAAGTAGGCAACTCCGAACGCTTACTGAGCAACAAAGCTAAATTGAGCGCTAAAGCACCTGAAGAAGTGTCAAATGAAAAGGCTCTCTTATAAATATTCAATAATTCTGCGGGACAAAAAATCTTTCTTTTTATACATTCATCCTGCAAGTATTCTACTATTACTTGTATCACTTTCCTCTGCATTTCTGGAGTATACTGACTATACGTGTCATATACTTCAACGGGAGTTATCGACATGTCTGAAATCCACCTAATCACATATTTTTCACAAATTTGTGTTTCCTCATTTATCGATTTACGACAAGGAAAGAACCGTTCCTGTACTAACATAGCATCCAAACTATCACCATCAATATCTTCATTCCGCAACCTTTCCAACTCCCTCCTAGACTCAAAAACCCTCTCGACATGCTCATGTACTTTCTCTGCAGTATCTCTTGAATATGCCAAAATGTTCAGATCCCTCAACCCTTATGGGAGATCTATATCATTTAATCTATTCCACATTATACGTAAATTAATTCCCAACCCTTCAATAAAAACGTTTTTCTCAGGAAAATTGTCTAAATTAGAGAGTGTGGCAAAAACATCAGCTTGTTCACCCCTCTCCATGCAATGTCTAGCCCATGCAGTTAATTCATGCTTTCTCTCTGGAGACACAGTATTACGAGTTACAACCCTTGATCCTGCTCCCCGATCAACTACAAGCGGTACGGAACCACTTGGAAGAGAAAGAGTAGGCACATTTTGTACATTCGGCAATAAAGGTACTGTCACTGGTGCAGCAGTTAAACCCACCAAACCCGTAACAGCAGGCAAAGGCAGAGGAGCAGGTGGAGGAGCAACAACAAGAGGAGGAACAACAGCCAGAGGAAGAGGAACAACAAGAGGAGCAACAGGAGGATCAAGAGGAGCTAAGGCAGGAGGAATAACAGCAGGAAGAGGCAAAACAGCAGGAAGAGGAACATACAGAGGTGGCGCAGTGGCACCAGGCCTTCGTTCATTTTCAAGCTTATTAATCAGCTCATCAGATACATGAAAGTATTTAGAAGGATACATTTTCTGGATACCAAGTGAAAAATCCCTATCCGTATTCCTAACTGACTCAGACTGTTTATTCTGATCATACAACAATGCTTTTTCGGCGTTCGTCATATGACGGCACGCATGTTTTTCCCTACTTTTAAGTTGCTGCAAAGCTTCTTTCTTCCAATTCTGTAATACATCAAATGCTGCAGGTCCAGCCTTTTTCTTTAATAATATAGATTCTAAATATTCAATACGAGGAATTTTGAAACTACCATTGATGGGCCACTGAAGTTCGGAAGCATGTCTAGTTTGTCTGTGTGAAATATCATTAAACACTATACTACCAGTGCCGTGCTTACAGTACATAGTACACGCCGGCGACCCTTCCATTGGCGCCGGTCGGCCAAATTCCAAAGATTGTCTGTCACTGCAGAATAACACCCTGAAGCAGGCAGACAATTTCCCAGGCATATCAGAATACTGGTGTTACCTGGTCAATAATTGTACCCGCGAGTGCAATGCACCAAAACAAATGATCAGGATACTTAAGAATCGGGTCACGACTCACCTGATCAAATTCTAAGGAGGTCCGATCGGATTTCAAAGAACTATCCAAGGTCCCACGTGGTTGGTGATTTCAGCAAATCTGCCTGCCTCGATATATGGACCCTCGTCAAGATGCCATCTTGAACCGCATGCTCACCGTCCAGGGATTGGGTCGTGCAGTACTGCTGAGGTATCGCGTCTCATCCAAGAAAGGGGCCCCCTTTTTCACCCTCCGATCCCGATCCAATAGCTGTGTCAACCTTCAACGAGATGACATCAGCCTTGAGGGTTCCTATTCGGGCGCCATCTGTAAATGCAAAGGGAAATTTCGAGGCTAAGTACCCCGAAGGGAAATACACCAAACACAGGCTTATAAAGATTCACAGTTCTTTATTCTAATACTGTACAGTTACAAAGAAACAAAATCAGATACAGATAGCTATCTGGTCCTCAGTACATCACAGCGAATACCAGCCCTTTCGGTTTGAGAAGTGAGAGGTACTGGATGTCTAAACAGTTGTGCATTTTATACATTTCCAATAGTAATGTCCAGCCCCTCTGCAAGTTAATAATCCATGGTCTAGAGTTTGTGCCGAGTTCACTTCTGGCTTGTCCAACAATATGCACATGGGTCATCCTCAATTCACATACAAACCAGTCACAATGGTAACAGTGTATTCTCAGATTTAACAATAAGCCTTAACACATGTCCTTTACAATGCAATTCAGCTAGTGTACAAGTTCAGTATTTGTTCAGCATTGTGGTCAATGTATGTCCGTGGATCAGACTTATTGGCGCAGACAATCCTCTGTCTACAAATCAGGCATGGAACAAGGTCTCTTTACTCAACCCAAACATTCGGCCAACGGACAGTTTATACATTAACTAACGTACAAAGTTCAGGACGGCTCAGATACAAGCGGGAAAGACTGTCCATCATTTTAGAACACAGAGTTACATTGAACTAGAAATCAAAATGGAGCATGGACCTAAAATGGCAGCGAAGTCGATCTAGAATCGGAACTTTGCAACGTGGTTTTCTTCGCAAAGCGACTGGGCTTAGGCCAATATATACAATAAAGGAGGCACAATATGATATCCCGTTTAACATGTGTGCACATTCCTGCGGGATTCCATAACTTAACATTTTACCAAAAAATGTGCATGGCCATGGAATGCATTGCACTTTATACTGCACTGAACCAAAAGCGTTTGCCGATAGCCCTATTTTACAGTGTCTACGAGACAAACACCCGATCACTGTGAACCTTGTTGGTTCTATGATGTTTGCTCGAGAATATTTGTTCGAGGCCCACTAGCTCAATTATTTTTTGTTTACACTTGTAAGAAACCCCAGGGTTTTTCTCCATCAAACACCTTGAAATCCTCTTTTTGTATGACCGGAGAAGGGGCATGGCTGTAAGGTCCAGAATCAGAGAAGGAGAAGAGGTCTCAAGGTGAGACATGGAATCCCCCTTTCAGTAACACTCCCTATCCAACCTTCCCTCTGTCCCCATTCATCATTTCAAACCTCATACTGTTAACCCCTCCCCAATTGGAACAGGCACCAATACCGAAGAGAGGAAATGACATATGTCACCCCATGCCCTAAAACAACTGGACTACCCCCATTTTCCCAACCATATTTTACTGGATTTTCCCAAACTCCCTAGTAAAAACGACACTTCCCAGATTCCTCTCCTCTGTTCCTTTCTAAAGCCACCGAGTCGAGGAGAAGAGAGATTGGGAGGATGAAGATTACCAACAGGGAAATACAGACACAGGCAACAGACTCTCCCTTTACTACTGCAGACTGTCTCGTTAATGAATACAGACAGAGTCAGGCATTCCCTTCCAACCACTCACACCTGGTTCTTGTTAAAACTCCCATGGAGTTTAAAAGGTGGATCTGGAAAGCACACTCTGAGCGAGTCGGGGATGCTAGAAGGTGCACGAACCAGAGGAAGACCAGAAGAGCTGCAGAGACCCTGGAATACCTGGAGGAGGAGAAAACGGCCCTGACCCTGGGCCTGTGAGTCCAGGAGAGACTGCACTGTGGAGAGGGAGCGGTACCTCCAGAAGACAAGATCAGGGGCAGCTGGCATTGCTTGGCAGTACCCTCCCCTGTGCCAGTCAGGTGAACCCAGGTCTGTGTGGGTCAGTGAAAGAGTCCCTGACCAAGCACAACATCCCCTTTTAGCTCCTGCAGCTCTCAATGTCAAATGCCATTTTGGGGCGCTGAGAAGTGGGAGCAAAATCCCGACAGTGCATTCTGGGACTGGAAGTCCCAAAACCCTTTTTGAAAACTGTGAGGTGTGAGAGGAAACACGAGCTCGGTGGAGAGAAGTCTTCTTTATGAACTTTGTGAGAGGGGTGCAAGCACGGCAGAAGGAGACCACTCCATATCTGGTGGAGGGAGACCCTTGTGGACTTTTGGATTGAACTTCTGGGAGCCGGGACCAAGCCCAGAAGAGGGAGGCCCTTTGTGAACTTAAAAAGTAGTCTGAGCCTCACCCCTTGTGAATGAAATTAGCATCAGAGATAGAGTGGTCTGGGGCCACGTGGGCACCCCTCTCCCGAACTAGGAGAAACAAAAAGCACCAAGAGGCCTTAAAGGAGGCCGGCGTGCAGTGTCAAGGTGGTCATATTTATGTATTTATTTATTTATTGCATTTATAATACGCCCAAACCCGGGGGTGTCACATGGCGTAGTAACAGACATCTTACAAGTATTAACATAGTAGGAAAACAACACAGCTAATACACTTATGCATGGGAACCAGCCGCGTTAGTACTTAGTAACAGCATACACAGGGATGAAAAACGACAATGCATTTGTGCATAGGAAATACCAAATTTGCGCATCATAACCATATGACGGACAAACCAAACCCCTTATACAGTTGAAAGTGTTTTACACGTTGTGGAGGCAGATGTGAACCCGACTGAGGAATGCCTGTGAATTGGGGTGAACCCTGACACACCCTTGAACATTGTGATGAATGAACTGTGCGAAGCCTGACTGGGGCCTGAGACCCGGATTTAGGTAAAGGGAAGAACCTAAGGGGGTTTAGAATGACTTTTTGTTGAAATGTGAACTGTGGCAAATGTGAACCCGATAGAGGGATGGCAATAGAAAGCGAGAGGAAGGGAACCCCCGCTTTCTGATGAGTTTTAGAAATTGTGAACTGTGGAAAGTGTGAACCCGACTGAGGGAATTTTGAACCTGGCATTTGCTCCCAGTTGAGGGCGACGCTGTGCAAACTGTGATATTGTGCAGCACGCATTTGCCATAGAAAGACAGAGTGACCCAGTGAGACATGATCGCCCTTTGGAAGCCTGTTTAAATTAGCAAGTGCTTTGAGAGGTTTACGCTGAAAGAAGGATCGAAAACTGGCTGAGGGGGATCCTAGGGTGAAGAGTAATCACCCAACGTGAAAGTTAATAGAAGGAACTGTTTGTTTTGTTGGTTAATGGTATATCAGGCCCTCTGAAGCAAGTGACATTGCTTGAAAGATACTTGGACATGGAAGGTCCTGATATTGAGGAAAACAAACTATAAACTTGTGCAGGAGAAGCTCAGGAATGTGTTGTGGTCAAGAGTCCCGCCTTGTCCCATGCTAAAAACATGTGAAGGGAGACCCCGGCCATAACTTCCTGACTTATCATTTTATGACCACTTCTTTCTTTTCTTGTGAACATTATCCCACACTATTTTGGAGTATAGTGGTAAGGATTGGCAATCTTTTTTTTTTTAGTATAGCCCCTTTTTATTTGACAAGACTCCACTTGGACAGTATTATTATTATATGCTGGTCGTAGCTTGCTCACATGTTAGATTTAGTTTTAGATTAGGCGTTCATCTCACCCATTTTTACAGTATAATAAATACCCTTGAACTGTGAGCACTTGTGCCTGTCTTGCTTTGATACCATGACTTCCTTATTCACGACACCGCAGAAAATCAGGGGGAGATTCCCACACATCCCCCTCATATCCCCACCCCCCCCACCTTAATATATACCTAAACCTAATCATGCACTTTGGAGCAAAATGTGTATAATAAAAGAGCAAATGTGCCTCGAACAAATGGGCTTCGAACAATTGGGCATGTGAGCTAATGGGTCACCACCACTTTTTAATTCCAATGTGAAGACTGATGCTTCATTGATGTACAAGGACAAGAGCGAGAGGGAGGAAAGGAGTAGCGAGTTGGAGCAAGCGAGAGTAGATTATTTCCATTATAGATCGTTCACTGGGTGACAATATTAGTTTTCTTTATAATTCATCTGCGCAAACTGGAATTGTGCTGTTGACTCTGATTACTGGGCTGTTAAAAATTGTCACGAGGCAGGTTAAGTAATGAGACGCCAGTTTTCCAGCATCATGATCGCAGAGAGGGACTGCCAAGAAGTAAGTCAACCAATGAGGCTACAGACCCTATCACATGAGGAACAGCAATTGATTCTACCCCAGCCCTACCATCCATTAATGTGCACAGCCTGCTGGGTGATTCAGAGATTTTTCTTTTGTTCGTCTTGATTGAGTGCATATCGTCTCTTGTACACTCGATGCAGCATTGGGATGATACCTGGTGTCCCATAAAGGGCTCTTCTTCTGCTTTCCAGTATGATGGAGGTGTGGGATGGGAATTAAGGATAATGTGCCCACCTGCTCCTCTACAGATATCTAGTAGAACAGTCCCTGTCGGACAGTGGTTCCAGCTGCTCATCCATGGAGGAACTAAGAAAGACAGGCTATCTTTATGTCCTTGGAAATCCAACAGTGGAGGAACAGAGTCCTATGCTACTGCTACGAATTAACAAACTACAGGCAGAATTCCTAGTAGACAGTGGGGACACAGTTAATCTCATAGTCAAAGAAATATACATCAGCTTTCCGTATGCCCCCAAACTTAAACAAGCCGAAGTGGATCGAAATCACCACTACCATGCAAGAGGTACTTTGTAGCTGAATGCAAATACAAAACACAAGCCAGGAAACTCCAAGAACACATGCTGGAGGCTGCAGCAGAAAGTGGGTGCATTCTAAGCTTCAAGGCAGCACTAGACATGGTCTCATTCACGTTCTATATTGACTAATGGCTCATAAAATCATTGACTAGAATGCAAGTATCGAACAGCTCTTTCCATTCTTCTTCAAAGGCTTAGGGAAACTCAAAAACAGACAGATCCAACTGCATATCAACACGCCAGTGTGACCATTTGCTCAGCACTACAGAGGGTTACCAGTAAATATTCAACATCAGGTAGCGGAAGAACTGCACAAACTGCTCAAGCACAGCATCATTGAACCAGCAATAGGACCCACACCATGGGTCTCACCCATAGTACCAGTCCCCAAAATGGGATCCAACTCCATTCAACTATGCACCGACATGCGAAGACCAAAGGAGGCAATACTGAGAGCAAGACACCAGGCCCCCTGGATAACAAACATGATCCACCTTCTCAATGGTGCACAAGTATTCTTCAAATTAGAAATTAATAAATGATATCACCAGCTGGAGCTGTGTGAAGAATCACAATGCATCACAACACCGTAATACATCGAGGACTTTGCAGGTGCAAATGACTCAGCTTCAGAGTATCTTCAGCCACTAGGATTTTTCAAGCAGAAATATACATCATAAAACATATACCCAACTGTGTAATCTATAGTGACAATATCTTAGTATTTGAAAAAGTCAAAGACCATCACGACAGCACCTTGGCAAGAGTATTCATGGAACTGGAAGCCGTACACCTCACGCTCAGCAAAGAGATGTGTGAATTTCAAAGGGCACACTCCATTTCTTCAGACACATCTTCACAGCACAGGGCATGATGCCAAACCCAGAGAAAGTGGCGGCCTCAACAACACACCACTCCCACCAAACAATATATCAGACTCACAACCCTTTTTAGGACTGGCAAGCTATTGCACACGCTACATCTAAGATTTCACCTCAGTGAGTGAACCCCTGAGAGCACTTACCAAAAAGAATGTCCCATCCAATCGTTGGAAGCATGCAAGGGGCATTTGAAACCATTCGACAATGCATCTCATCGGCCTAAAATATGGCATATTTTGACACCACAAGAAACACAGAACTGACAAGCTTAGTGGGACTCATCGCCATTCTGGCTCAAGTAGATCCAGAATCATCTCGAAGCGGCACATTGTCTCCCATGCCAGCAAAAGTCTCTCCTAGACAGAACAAGCTTATAACCAGGTAGAGAAAGAGGGGCTAGCAGTGGTTTGGGCATGCAAGTGCTTCCATCTATTCCTGTATGGAAAACCGTTTACAATAGTAACAGATCACCAAACCCTGCTTGCTATTCATCTACAGCTATCCACAAGCAAGAATGTCGCCGCAAATTGCCAGGTGGGTGTTGAGACTGCAGGACTATTGTTTAAACATTGTACATTACCCGCGGAAGGAAGGGAACCCGGCAGTCTTCTAAGTCCGATACTGAGTGTCTTCATCGTCTGCAGACCAATACATTCATTACGTAGTACAAGCAGCAACCCCAAAAGGGGTCGAACTTCTACAAATTGTTCAAGAAACGGAGAGTGATCAACCTTCATTTTATCATTGGGTGACTGGAAACAGGGCAATGGGAACACACTAAGCAGGAGGGGGAGCGTGCTAGCCCAGAGGTACAAAAAGACTTCAGAAGCCTACTGCTCATGAAGGACGAACTAGAGAAATCGGAGTAGGGACTGCTGCTAAAAGGAACAAAGATAGTGATTCCACTAACTCTGCAGCAGCGGATAGTAGAGCTGGCACATGAAGGTCATAAGGGCATAGTATCAACCAAATGGAAACCTGGTTATCTCACTTTGACGACCAAGTGGAAAAACTCCCCAAGGATTGTCCCACATGCATAGTATTTAACCCGCACACCAATCCAGAACCCCTTCAGATGATAGAATGACCAGAAAAGGCATGGGATGAAATTGACATTGACTTCAACTTCTTCAGGCCCATTGAAGGGAGGGGGGGTGTGCTAGTTGCCATGGATGAATATTCAAGATTCCTGGAAGAACAACTGGTAAGATCTACAGAAGCATACCATGCCATCCCTGCTCTTGATAGAATGTTCACAACACATGTCATTACCAAAGTGGTACAATCAGACAATGGGCCCCCTTTCACCAGTCAAGATTTCAGAGCTTTCCCTCAATACTTAGGGTTCAATAACAGGAAAATAACACCCCGGTTGGCCCAGGCAAACAGGACAGTAGAACAGTTCATGGACAACATCAAGGGGATCATTCTGATTGCTCATCTAACTGGAAAACAAGCTGAGAAACTAATACATCAACTTCTCTGATACTATTATAATACTCCACATGTCTCGAAGGGTAAGGCCCTCTCGGAGATCATGTTTGATCGAAACATCAGGACACGTTTACTTCGTTTATCACTCTAGGAGGAAGTGTAGGCAGAAGATTAGTCCACGAGGGAACGAGATTGACGAGTCAAGGACACAATGAAAAAGTATGCAGATGACAGGAGGCAACATTGCAAATCAATTTTACAAATCAGAGACACAGTGATTGTGTGACAGCCCTGGACTCACATGAATACATCTGCTTCCAACAGTAATCCCTTAATGGTCACAAATGCTAAGGGATCCTTAATAACAGCAGAGGATGGACAGCGACAAGTGACAGGAAATATGTCCCATTTCAAAAGGATAAGCAAGAGTGTGACGAGAATGGCAGAGGGAGAAAATATAGATGGCGGGGAATCTGATGTCTCATACGAAATGATGGAGAAGAATGTGGGAGTGAAGCATGGCTGAAGCCCGCAGCCTGAGCAGGGCACAAGTGAAGCATCCAGGCTGACCTCAGTGGGCCAGAGACCGACCTCAGAGACTTATTCAGGAGATGGAAAAGGAGGGAACTTGTATTGTTGTGAAGCCACAGAGGTGGTCACATGACAGGGGCAACTTAACAGGAAGGCACAGGGAAAAAAGGAAGGAGGAAGAGGAGGAGTCAGTATGAGCACAGTGAAATTAAGACACGTCTTCACAACTCTCTGCGTCACAGAGACCTGGAGATCGAGATGTTGGATGAACATCTAGCGAAGCTGAGTAAGAACTTCTGCCAAGGACTGGATCAGAACCCGAACCTTCTGATCAGAAGACCCACTGCCACCACTCCAAACCCCTTTGACCGCTACTCGCGGCCCAAAACTGCGAAGACCCTGTGAAACCAGCCCGACTGTGACAAGACCACACAGACCAAGAGGAATCCTAACCCACGACTACACACTCAACCCGAGAAGATGGAGTAATGAGGCTCAAGCCTCGGTATCCAAAGATCAAAGCTGATGGATCAGCAAGAAGAAGAAGAAGCGCTCTCTGTGTCTGTGCCTTATTATTCGTGCTGGGCCCTGTGTGGGTAATCAAGTTCCTTGGCTGGGTGGACCCCTGTTCAAGGACATCATACACCTCAGTTGTTTCTGGTGCTTACACCGTGCCACGTGCTACCAGTGGCTGCTTCAGCACTCCCACAAGTGCTGTCTGCTCTCTGCCTTCCCCCAACAGGCACGCGGGTGGAGCCACGATTCTGGCACTTGAGATGTCCCAGATTAGGATGACCCGTTGTGCCTTTACAAGTTAATGAGTCTGTTTACGTGCAGCTGGGACTAGTGTTTGGCAAGCCGCTCCAGGGCAGCACCTGCTTCCTAAGGGGAAAGCAGAAGTCCGGTCTACCACCATGCACGCCTCTCACGATTGTGAGGATAAACGACACAGTAACCATCATTTTTCTGAGCGGAAGTCACTGATGACCGCATGGCTGCAGGGCAGTGTCGTAAAAAAAACAGAGGTGCGAAAACGCACTTGGCTGGGAGGTCTGGCGCCACACCATTACGGACACAGGTTTGTGAGTTATGACAATTGCTGCTCTGTTTCCAGCCAGTCTGGAATTACAGAAAAATGCACGCATTGCAAACCACACACTTAAATTGCCGAGTAAACATAGAACAATGCAAAGCTTAGAACCGCCTCTAATAAGAATCCAAGAGGACCAACAGCCCCTATCCTAGAGCGTGAGGCCAACCAGGGCCATTCACCCTAAAATCGTGTAGGCCATCTCTCTGCGCTCACCCACCGGTACTCACTCGGTTCTATGTACGGCGCTCCCTTTTCTACCTGATTATCCTCTTCATTTTATCCTCGCAGTACTTCGAGTGACCAATCCAGTGGTCGAAGTGAGCGGGAGCGGTCGGGAGCTGTGCTCCTCTACTTTTCTAAATGACCTTTTACAGCTCCTATACTTGGATTTTAAAGAGAAATCGTTCCGGAATGGTTTTGTTTTAAAATAGAAGTGTAGGAAGAAGTTGAAACCTGCTCTTTCAGTGATCTGCACTGAACGTTCCCTTAAACAGCAGGTGCAAGTGTTTGGGGGTTTGTTTTGTGTGTGGGAGGGGACGTGATGATGGGGTTTGTGGGGAGTGGGTGCAGGCCAGCAGGGAACATAGTTCCACTACTTCTTTTTGTACACTTCGAACACTGGACCCATCTCTCTATGGCAGGGCCGGCCTTAGCTGCTGCAGCAGTTGCCCAAGCAACCTTACCTGGCACCCCTGGTCAATGTGGAGGATGGAAGGTGGCGCCATTTTTTTCAACTCTCTGATCCGGCACCTGATCAAGGAGTTAATCACTGGAATGGGGCAATCATGCAGATGCATGAGCGCCATATTCTAATAAAAACACTGTCACTCCCGTGTCGGAGCAGGGAGGTAATCACCTCAATAGGATGCTGATGGTTTGGCATCAGCACCCTATTGATATTCAATGCGCCCCACCGCCGTGGACTCATTTAACAACAAAAGGGCGCCTGCCGCGCCTTCTACCATTACACCAGCTCGGGGTGCCCTTGAAAGACTCCCCCGAGCTGGTGTGTTGGGGGGGCTAATGGCACACCGGGAGCTATGGTCCCCGGGCGGTCGCCCGGCCGGCCCTGCCCTAAGACATGCTCTCCTCTTTGGCCATCACTTCCGAGTCACCCAAGAATATCCCTGTTAAGCCATATGTATTTTTCTCAGATGCTCTGCTGATTATGCTTCCAGGCAATCTACATACTTGTGTCAAAGCTTTTATTCAACTAAAAAATACCCACAGCACTGTGTACGCAACTGATATCACTCATCAGTGGGAGCGGGGGTTCTTCACAACCTGGAATGACACTCTGCCTTACATTGAGGGCAGGCAGATTGCATGTTTTAGTGCCACTGTTAACGTCCTCCAATCCAGGCTGCATAAGCCTTCACCGAGAGAGAGAGAGAGAGAGAGAGAGAGAGAGAGAGAGAGAGAGAGAGAGAAGAGAGAGGCCCCTGCTTTAGTTTTAGATGCAATGTGTCAATAGGTGTTTTTTCTAGCAAATGGGCCTCAAACAAATGTTCTCAGGGAAACATCTTAGAACCTATGACCAGATGTCAGGGCAAGCTCTCAGTGTGCTCGTGTGTTTCAATGGATCTGTCAATTCCACTGAGGCCGCCAATCAAGGCATCAGAAGATGATGAGTTTATATCAATGCTGCGCTGAGTCTGATCTCCAGTGGTGAGCGAAATCCTTCCCCGCCCTCTACAAAGCAAGAGACCTTACTTGAGCGAAGGTTGAGCGTAGATGCTTCAGTGCACCCCTAGTGGGTGCCGTAGCAGTCAAAAGGGTCCACATTACATTTGCATTATGGTGGGCACAGACGACAAGACGATCCTCTCTAAATGAATGAATAAGACATGATGGTAGCCATCAGCTGTGGTTGATTAATCAGGCAACAGGAAAGAGGGACTCAATGGACATGCTGGTGGCGGTGTCCTTTGATACCTAATGGTGTCATAACCTTTGGGTCATTGAAGGAGTATCGCTCCAGGCTACCTTTAACTGATGGAGACCAGAATCTCTCAAAAGGAATGAGTTGATCCCTATGTGTAGACCACACTAGGAGAGAATACCATCCAGTTTCAGCATCTGAGAAAGTTAAGACTTTGGTGAAGGCAGTACTTCTTCAAGCCGCAAAGCACCTTAGCATGGGTAGTCAATAATGGACGAAGAGGTGCTGGCCTGCCAGAACCCTTGACTATTGTGGCGGAGCACTGGTAATAACCTGCATTCCCTGTGATAGTTTATGTTCCCCAGTGTGCATGTCCAAAGGACCATACAAGGCCTGGGTGTTTTGCTTCCCCAGACTTGCAGGCCCCAGTGGGGATGAAGGCTGAGGAATATGCCAAGTGGCGCCCCAGCTCTTAACCTTCACATACAGACTTAATGCGGGGTTCGCAAAGTGCTGCTCTGGCTCCTGAGCACATGTGAAGGAACTAGGAGGCACTTCCTGTTTTTGTGAGCAGGAGCCGGAGGGCCCTGTGGTGTTACAGCATGGAAGGAACCGCTCCCGAACTGATGGTAGGTGTACAATTGTGTGCGTATGTCTGCATGTGTGTATATGTGTGCATGTGTGAATAAGCAAATTAACGGTGCTTGAATGTTGTGTGAATGGTGCTTGAATGCTGTGTGAATGAGCACAGTAATGCTTTGTGAATGTGTCTTTGAATAGGCAAGTGAATGTGTGTGTGCTTGTGTTGTATTTGTGCCGGCCTGTGATGTTTCTTTGGGTTGGGGGCATGGGAATGGAAGAAGGCAGAAGATGGGCATCTGTGATAAAGCAACTCATAATAAGTGTTACTATGTGTCTAGATTGGGATCTTGGTGTAGCTAGTCTAGCCATGTCTTACTGTGACATGCCATTTTTGACTGGGCATCTATGAAGCATGCATGCTCAGTTTGATTACATGGCTACACTGACATTTTGGGGCGGTCAGTCTAGCCATTTTTTACCACAGCATTCCATTTCTTCTGGGCATCTATCATAACACAAGCATGGTTATTGTTATTATGTTGCTAGACTGGGTTTGAGTGCAGACAGTATTGTAATTTCTTATTGTGGCATGCCATTTTTTTCCTAGACATTTATAATAAAGCCAGCATGATATGTGTTATTACTTGGCTAGACTTACATTTTGGTGCAGCCACTCTAGCCATGTCCTACTGTGGCATATTTGTTTTCTACTGGGTATCTATGTATGATAAAGCAAGCATTGTACGTGTCATTACATGGCCAGACTGGCATTTTGTTGCAGCCAGTCTTGCCATTTCTTACGATGGCTTGACCTTTTTTTGCTGGGCACCTATCTATGATGAAGCAAGCAGGATAAGTGTTACTATGTGGCTAGAATGGCATTTTGTGGGCTTTAGAGTTCTCAGAGTAGCAGTTACGTTGCATGTGCATTACAGCTGTGCAGCAGACATGAACACATTTATCTCTGGCAATTATGTGCCTTCAGCCCCTGGTGGCAGATGCATCAACATGTGGGTATCCACAGATCATTTTGCAGCCTTTCTGTATATGTTAGAAAGCGTGCAGGTTTTTTTTCTGCCTTTCAGTTGTTATGCAGTTAGTTGAATGAGTGCCATTGAATGGGGTCATATTCATATCCATAATTTACAATGTTGTGACGATAGTGGCACTCACTGTGATGCTGTGGAACGTACTACTTGCTCTGGTTAACTTCTGGATCATTGGCAACCTTTGCATTGTGGCCAATGGGATGTGTCATCCAGAGCATTCCCCATCAGTAAACATGACAGTGACAGGGGTGTCTGCATGACGGATCTATGTCATCGGATCGCAAGGCTTTTTTTTGCAGTTTTCTGCCAAAAATCCTCGGCCAACAAAAAAAATCATAGACATGTTTTTAAATATTTGGGCCCCTCCAAATCCCCTTCCCTATGTTGTAGTCCCTATTCCCCTTGACCCTTATATGTCCTTAACATATTTTTCGATGATTTTTTCGGCGGAAAATGTTCGGCAAAAAACGCAGCGAAAATAATCCTGCCAATGTAATAACGTCTTACTGTGCAGTGACATGCGGCTTTGTTCCTAGAAACACAGCTACTGCTAAAGCAATTATGTGAGACGGGTTGCCATCCCATAAGGGGCCTGCAGGGGCATCTGCCCCTTCAAGCACCATGTGGCTCTTAGGAGCCCCATCTGATGAGAGGAAATGATGACCTCTGGTCTGTAGCACCAGTTGGTACAGAAAAGTGCATGCTGGGATCCAAGTCAGAGAACTTCATGGCATGCTATGGGACCTTGGAGGTAGGATATCCACTTTCAACACATGCCAGAGTGGAGCTATGGGAGGTGAAGAGGAGCACAACTGAGGGTCCAGGTAGACAAAAAGTATGTGAGTGTGTGGGCACTGCGAGCAACAAGGGGCAGATATGGAGGGAGTGTGGTTATATACTGTTGAGACACAACACAAGATTTGTTTTAGGCAGTAGAAGTAGACGCGTGAATGTTGCAGCAACAGATCTCTGTATTGTTGAGATAGCATCATGCTTTGAATATGCCACATGCAGCACAAAAGGGGCAGCGGGACAGAGCAGATATATATGGGTGAGAGAGACTGAGTGGCTTTATTTGGGCAGAGCTACCATGGCTGTTGACATTCATTTTTGTGACATGCTTCATGTTTTCTTTACTAGCAGCGGGATAATATGTTTCATAGTGGCAATGTATTGTTGCACACCAGACAGAATTATGAAAATGTGCTCTACAGTGGCAATTCCTGCATACATTGTTGAGACAGGCCTCATGATCTGCTTTGTGGACAAGCAGCATGGAAGGGGGACGTGCTGGCATATGGTGTCGGGTTCCTGTTCAATATAGTCCATCTCAAAAGAGAATAGTTCAAGAAAAAGTATTATATCTCAAAACAGCTACAAATAAAGTATATTGATAATTTCTAAAATGGGGACCATCACGCACCCCTCTGTCACTCTTTGTTGGTTCTTCAGCCATTACATGGGAGAGATCCTTGCATCCCCTTTCTTCAAATATACACTCAATGTTTGTCTATTTGTTAATGTGCCTTGCTCTGTGTCCACCTTCCCCCTCCCCATGCATTCAGCAGAGGGATCATGTGTGTGTGGCTCTGCTCTGTAATAAAAGCGACAGCCATGGGCTTCTGTTCCCTGTTGTGTAGTCATGGACTATTATCCTGGGCCTCATTACGACCCTGGCAGTAGCCGTGCCCTTATGCCACCGGTAATGATTTTTAGTTGGTCCCCGTAAAGGGCAAAACCCTGGTCATGCCGACCTTGGCGGACCCGGTAATTGCCCTTTTCTGGGACCTGGTAAAAATGAATCCCCATTCCCATTGAGCATCCTGCACTGCTAGCGGGACCCGCTAAGGACGCCTGGTCTGACCAGGCATTTGTTAGTGGGTCCCGCAGCAGTCCTCGTAATAGGGCACCCTGTAATGAACGGTGCCGGTCCTGAACCGGCAATGTTCATTACGGGACCGCCAGGGACCTAATGAGGCCCCTCGTTTTTGTTTGGTCCTTCAAATCCTGGTGGGAAGTGCCAACCATCAAGGAAGCAGAGCTGAACTCTTTAGGTAAGAAAGTCAGTGGGTCGATCTGCGTTATATGTATTGAACTGGGCATCATGCAGCATTGCGCTGTTATGAGGGTCGCCATTATTTATTTATTATTTTATTATTTTATTTATTTGCATTTCTAAAGCGCTCACACAGCCGCGGGCATTGAGGCGCTGTTACAGGATTTTTTTATTTTTTTTTAGTTGTGTAATTGTTTTGTCTTAGTTGCATATTTAGAACGCGCTTAAATACCATGAATTCAGCTGGCAACATGCAGAATTTTGCCTGCACGAGGATCACCGTTATGAATAACACCGTTAATTACAAATGTGTTGTTTGTAGATGTGCTTTCATATAATGACGTCTTGAAAGGCATCATGATCGGCTTAAGGCACAACCAGTGTTAACATGTGCTTTACAGAGACATTGCTGGAAGTTATTGTTAATGCAAGACTCCTGACTTTCTTCAGACACAACCAGCATGGAAGGGGAGAAGCACTGCCATATGGTGTTGACATGCCTCACGACCTGCTTCGGACAATGCTGACATGTATTGTTGAGCTGGGCCTTAAGAATGTTCATTGGGCACGGCCAACATGTACTTGCAAAATGCTCCTGTGAATTACTCGTGCTGAGGCACCTATTCTAGTATTTCATGTGTTGCACTACATAACCAATAGTAAATGCAATAGATTGTTTACCCAACTTTCCAGGAATGTGTGCAGCAAAATGCACATTTTTAAACCATTATTTTAAAAATATTCTCTGCGGAAGAACCCACCAAAAAACCCTGTTGTTGGTTGACGATTGCTTGCTCTGTTACACTTCAGGGGAAATATTGACACCTCCACACTTCAGAAATTCATCTCTGCCACTCTTGTAGAGTGGGGGGCTAATGGCAGAGTTGGACATCGGAGCCCAAAATATGTCAGATTAGATCCCACTCCCTTTTTAACCATGCATTTTGAGAACTAGATCACCCCCACAAAAAGATCCAGGACTTTCTTTACCATAGTTCAGCCCTCCCACCTTCCATGCTGGATACTCCCCAGGCCAGGTGAGTTTATGACCCTTTAGTAACGTGCATCCAATGGATGGGGTTTCAGAATAACTCTGACTCCAAATAATGCACCAACTCAAGAAGATGGTAAAGATACTGGTTTATTAACAATTTTCTAAAACAGGGAGTTACAATGGACATCAACGGACGTTCGCTCAGGCTCTCAACGATTTTCTCATAAAAACATCCTTCTATGTAAAAAATATGTCAGAAGTGACATCATGCTACGTGGCAAATAATAGAAAACCTATCAAGAGCTGGGATTGGTTAAGGGAGACATCTAAATATACTTTCTATAAGGACTAGGATTGTGATTGGTTGCCCACTGTCAGTTGGACAACTTATGCCTACCTCTAAAACATGTAATCTTCAACAATATTAGGTACACAGTTTATTATTGGTTTTCAAACTATAAGGCCCTTCGTTATACAGTCTTCTACAATTGGTTGGCATGCTTGTACCATGTCTGGAATATTAGGGTCATTTAGCAGCATGTAAGCTCAGAACCAGGTGCCAGGAGGTGGGGTTGACTTGACCTTCCCACCCGATTAGACGAACATCTCTCATCACCCATGCCTTCTGTTATGAAGATTGTCTTTGAACGTGTCCTTGCAAAGTATCCTTGTCTCTAGGAATATACTGGAGGGCAGGCACTCACTATCGTTGTTCTATGACTCCAAGTTCAACTCTATTTCCATTCTTGGCTCATGTGACAGGAGACCACGATTTGGTCCATTTTGCAGCATTTAAATATCTCAAATGAATAAAACTTGGTACTCTTGGTGTTCATTCTTGGCACCTTAACAAGGTATGATTTATCCTTTGCACGTTCACTGCTTTCAAGAATAGATAACCAACCCTGTCTGCTTCAGTTTTGGTACAAGGCTAGACAGTCTTGCCATGCGCTTCCATGATCTCCCCTTATTCTTGCTGCAACACAATTCTGGCCTTTTCTCTCGATGGGTCCTGGCTTGCTAAATTCATTACAACAATGTCCAGCTCCTATACAATGGTGGCTTCGCCTGCAGTCTATTCACTACGTATAGCCAGCTTCTATAATGACTTAGTCTACTTGTGTTTCATTATCTGTACAATTATTGAACAGTTGATTTTCTGCAGCACTTTGCACAAGTGCAATGTCCTTTTCGCATATAAAAGTTTACTCGATTCATAACTTTGTCATTAGTTTCTGCAAGATCCATGCATTCTCTTCAGCCACTATTCTCGGGGGAGCACGCATGTCTCTTGCGAAGTCACTAGTTTCTCTTTCTGCTCATTTTCATATTCTTTCAGGGAGTTCCTCCTTCGAATTCTCGTCTCTTTGGGAATACATTTGAAAGGGTTTTCTCAGTGGGTACCCTCCTTTGAATATTCACTGCACTATTGGCACAACTGCTGGTACCAAACATGGCACATTCTTAGGTCTCCAACATAAAGGAGGTAGGGGGTGGGATTTCCTGCAGAGGCATGTAACTGCTCCTCTACATTCCACCTTCTGGTTGAGTCCTTGGCCACCTCCTCAATTGTCTCCACATGTTGATGTTTTCTCTTGAAGAAGTGCTTCTTCAGAGTCCAGATCTTCATCAGCCCCCTCAGGGTGCCAGAGGATTTTACATGCTCATCTTCACTCCAGGTCATGTAGTCGCATTGTTCATTCGTATTACAATAGACCCATAGTCCCACGTACTTCTTATGATTCTTTGAATACAGAATTTTGTTCCTTCAGGTGCTATGATGCTGGCCTCTATATATGTTCTGACATCTTCATCCGTCAATTCCTTGGGTCCAAACCCAGATTCAACATCGATCCTGATCTTCATTCCTACCGGTTTCTCTGCTCTTTTCTTGCATTTGGCAATCATTATCCTGATCACATAGAATCCAAACATCACCATCACTAATATTGCTCCAAGAATCTTAAATATGTTTGCCAACCACTGCAGAATCTATGAGAATATGGAAGCAAACCAACTGTTATCCTGTAACGCTCACCTGATTCCCGTAGAGGCGCCGGTCTTGACTGGGCGTATACCGTATCTGCAAAGGTGATGTGTAGCACACGGCTGGCTCTTTGGGCTGGACCTCTGTGCACTGTATGTCTGACTTGAAGGGTAAGATGTCTGCAGATAGAAAATATGGGATTAAGGAACTGGGTTATTGAATGTCTCTCTCTTCTTCCCTTTCTCTTCTCCTGTAGAACCCCAAAGGTTAACGCTCTCACCTTAGGTAAGTGAACGCCGTGCTCTCCATCTGCCTCGGGGCAGGGTACTGTAACCAGTTTCTTCACTGGATAAGGGGAGCAGGCCTCTTGACTTCAGAGGACTGCTGTCCGTCGTTTACTGCACGAACGGTAAATTTCGAGTAATTCTAATGTCTTTAAAGTCTTTAGTAATGATGTTTCTTGTTTTGCAGGGTTCCGGCGATGGCGGATGACGGGCTGAAGTGAGTTGAAGATGGAGCCCGTGTGATGAATAGAAGCGCCTGGAAGCACGTAAGTAAGCGCTTGTTGCCTGCTTCACGATGCGCTCTAACTGTCTTTTTATTTTGCAGGTACAAGTTCGGAGCGGCTGCAGGGTGCCTGAATACCCACTGGGTTAGATGTGGAAAGGAGTAATGGCACGTGAGTATTAAAGTTCCCCAATTTCTTTACGCACCTTGTTTTGTCTTTCAGATGCGGGATGCAGCGCCGAAGGCCTCCGGTGCGTGCAAAGAGTTGGTAAGCTTTTGTCTTTCAGATGCCGGAATGCAGTGTGAAGACCTCCGGAGCGCACGAAGAGTAGGTAAGCCTTTGTCTTTCAGATGCCGGAATGCAGCGCGAGGCGTTGGTGACAGCCGATGGACCAGGTAAGTGAAGAGCTGTCCCTGAAGATCGTAATGCTAACCTGTTCTTTCTTGTCTTTATAGGTGTTGCTGAAGACTGGATTCAGCATGGTAAGCCTTTTTCCTTAGGCCCAGGATCAGATGCAGAAGACACAATGAGCGTTCTGCTGCAGAGGATGCAGAATAACGCAAAGCAAGATTCATCCATCGGGTGTGGTTTAAATAGCCTCCTGTAGTGCTTAGGTGTCTCCTTCCACAGCCACGCCTAGGTAAGAAAAGAGTTCCTGCTTTCCAGAAGAGTTCCAGTATTCTGAATCTAGGGAGTGGCTCCTGCCCCACCCAACAGGAAAAGTAGTTCCAAACAGAAGAGGATCAGAGGCTCAACTGGCAGGCAAGTAAGCAGCATGGTCTGCTGCAGGTAAGTCCACCCAAGCATTATGAGCCCGGCGCTTCCAGCGCTGGGACTGGGCATATTTATGAGCCTGGTGCCACTGGCGCCAGTACTGGGTCCAAAAGGTCCCAATTGGGACTGGTTGGCACTCGGAACCTGGGTTATGGATCTGCTTCCAAGGGAGTTGGGAAAACCCTGACCTTTTGGAAGCAGAGATCATGACAGTACCCCCCCTCAAGGCCCCTCCCAAACCGGGCTTCTCCGGGGGTTTTGGCTTGTCAGGAAATGTTCGGTGAAATCTTTTGATTAGGCGAGGAGCGTGGACATATTCAGCAGGTTCCCAGGATCTCTCTTGGGGGCCGTAGCCTTTACAGTCAATTAGGTAAAATAGTTTAGATTTGGAGATCTTGGAGTCCAGAATGCTTTTGACTTCAAACTCGAGTTCTCCATCAACTAGGATAGGTTTTGGAGATTTAGTTAGTCAGGTTTGAGGTTGCACGGGTTTTAATAGAGAGACGTGGAAGACCGGATGTATCTTCATGTGCGGGGGCAAGTCCAACTTGACCGCTACTGGGTTTACTATGGTAGTGATAGAATAGGGACCAAGGTATCTTGGGTTGAATGTGCGTGGCCCTTTTAGAGGTAGATATTTGGTGGATAACCAGACTTGATCCCCTACTTGATATTGAGGGGCCTCCTTCCGATGTTGATCTGCTCCTTTCTTGTAATGTTCTTTAGCCCTTTGAAGGTGAGAAACAGCTTCCTTAAAGGCTTGGGTGATTGTAGAATGCAGGTAGTCTACTGCTGGTGTTTCAAGATCTTGGAGGGGATCCAACTCCGAGGTTCGAGGGTGACTGCCGTACAGAAGAAAAAACAGGGTTTTCCCAGTTCCCGAATGGACAGAGTTATTGTAGGCATATTCGGCTATCCAAAGGATGTCTTTCCAAGTTTTTTCAGTTTGTTGCAGCATGCAGCGTAAATACTGTTCCAGAGTTTGATTGGTCATCTCGGTTTGTCCGTCGGTCTGAGGGTGGTGACTGGTCGATAGTCTCACATCAATTTGAGCCGACCGACAGCAACTTCGCCAAAAATGAGAAATAAATTGACTACCTCAATCCTAAATTAGAACCGAAGGAAAACGGTGCAGTCGGACGATGTTTTCGAGAAATTCTCGGGCCAGAGTTGCTGCTGTTGGCAAGCCTTTGAGCGGAATGAAATGCGCCATCTTGGAGAATAAGTCCACGATTACTAGAATCGTATTGTATCCGGAGCATGGAGGTAGATCGGTGATGAAGTCCATAGAAAGCGTATGCCAAGGGCGAGGTGGGATGTCAATAGGGCGTAAGAGGCCTGCTGGTCTTTCCTTTTGACTCTTGTTTTGGGCGCATACTCCACAGGACATTATAAAGTCTCTGATATCTTTTTTCCAAGACGGCCACCAGAAGTAGCGCTTGATCTTTTCTGAGGTCTTGGTCATACCGGGATGTCCTTCCATTAAAGAATCGTGATAACAAGAGATTACTTTTTTCTGTAAATCTGTGATGGGTAGGTATAATCGTTCTTGGAAATACAATAAGTTGTCCTTTGCTGCAAAGTCCTTTCCCTGCATATGCCAATTCTGTATGTCTGCTGGAGTTACAAGTTTTCTGGCCTTATCCTTAACTTCCTCTATGGATTCTGTGGCGATTACACCCAGAATTCTTTGTTCGGGAATGATTGGTACAGGTTTAGGGTTGATCAAGTGTTCTTCCACTCCCATCCGAGAAAGGGCATCAGCTTTACCGTTCTTTGTACCAGATCGATAGGTAATTATGAAGTCAAACTCGGCAAAGAATAATGCCCAACAGAGTTGTCTAGAGGATTGGGCTTTTGCGGTTTTCAAATATTGCAGGTTTCGGTGATCCGTAATCACAGTAACGGTGTGTCGGGCCCCCAGCAGATAATGCCGCCAAGCCTTAAAGGCAGACTTGATAGCCAGAAGTTCCTTGTCAGTAATCGTGTAATTGATTTCAGGAGGCGAGAATTTGCGGGACCAAAATGCCACAGGATGCAACTGATTGGTTACCGGGTCCTTTTGTGATAGAACTGCCCCCATGGCAAGGCTTGAAGCATCAGTTTCCACGATGTAGGGGAGTTCGGGGCGAGGGTGTTTTAAGATTGGTGCAGAGATAAATTTAGTCTTCAAATCCTGGAAAGCTTGTTCCGCCTCGGTAGACCATTCAAAACATTTGTTTTTCTTTAACAAGGCAGTGATGGGCTGGACTATTCGAGAGAATTCGGGGATAAACCTGCGGTAAAAGTTAGCGAAGCCTAACATGCTTTGCACACCTTTTACGGAGGATGGTGATGGCCATTTGAGAACTGCATCGACCTTCTTTGAATCCATACGCACTCCGCCAGGTGATAATATGAATCCCAAGAATTCAACTTCGGTCACGTTGAAAACACATTTTTCCAACTTAGCGAAAAGTTTGTGTTGACGCAATCTTTCGAGGACCATTTTCACGTGTTTCCGATGTTCAGATTCCGATGAAGAATAAACGAGGATGTCGTCAATGTAAACAACAACACACACATCTATGAGCTCTCTGAGGACATCGTTCATAAAATATTGAAAGGCGGCCGGGGCATTGCAAAGTCCGAAGGGCATGACCTGATATTCAAATAGTCCATACTTGGTGCGGAAGGCCGTCTTCCATTCATCGCCCTCTTTTACTCGTACCAAGTGGTAAGCTCCTCTAAGATCCAGCTTTGTATATATGCATGCTTTTCTGACTTGGTCCAGGAGTTCAGGGATCAAAGGTAACGGATATCTATTCTTAACGGTGATCTGGTTCAGGGAGCGATAATCTATACAAGTTCTAAGGTCTCCTTCCTTTTTTGGAACGAAGAACAAAGCTGAAGAAGCAGGGGACTTGGAAGGACGAATAAACCCATTTGCCAGGTATTGATCCAGGTATTGTCGAAGGTGAAGGTTCTCAGGCTCGGTGAGGGCATAAATTCTACTACAAGGAGTAGTAGATCCAGGTATCAGGTCTATCTGGCAGTCATAAGACCTATGAGGAGGTAGAGAGTTAGCCTGATCCTTCCGGAAAACATCTTGGTATTCTAGGTATTCGGGAGGTAACTGGGGAGTCTCTGAAGAAATTGCTGCCAGTGCAACACCAGGTGGAGGGTGACAAGTAGAGACACATTCTGGAAACTGGACCGTTCTTGCTCGCCAATCGATCAGAGGATTGTGTTTCTCTAACCAAGGTATTCCTAGAATAATCTGAAACTGAGGGGCCTTGATCACATCGAACACGATCTTCTCATGGTGTCCATCTTGACTTACTAGCGTCACCTCTTGAGTGGTATGCGTTACTGGCCTGGAGGCTATGTCCGTACCATCCACCGTAGTATTGACGTCCTTTACAGCCTTGGGACAAAGAGTTAGATTCATCCTCAAAACCATTTCATGATCCACATAATTGCCGATGGCACCGCTGTCGACGTAAGCTTCAATTGCATGTAATCGATCCGGATTATCAGGGCTAATGAGGACCATAGGTATCACGAAATGCGAGGTCACGGAACTGGTTTTCACGCTCGGCAAGAGGACCTCTATTCTTATCGGGCGAGGTCGTTTCCCTGCTCAGAGTTTGTAACTTTGGTAACTGCAGCTCCTACTGCCTTCTTGGCAGATTTCACCGGACAGTCTCGAAGAAAGTGCCCTGAGTTTCCGCAATAGAGGCATAATTGCAACTGTTTTCTCCTTTCCCGCTCCTTTTGTGTTAGAGGACCTTTCAGACCCCCTATTTGCATGGGTTCCCCGGAGTCTACTCCTTTGGAAGGAGTTGGCGGTTTGGAAAATACTCGAGCATCAAACTTGGAACGATCGGCCTTCCTGTTCTGCAGTCTGTGATCTATTTGAACGACTAAGTCTATATAGTCCGAACAATCTTGTGGGGGATTCACTACTTGGGCTAACACATCTTTGAGCTCTCCACGTAGACCTCTATAAAACAGCGTAATCCTTTTGTCCTCAGGCCATTGAGTTTCCACTATCAGTCTGTTGAAAGACGCAATATAAGCCAAAAGGTCTTGATTACCTTGTCGCAACGAAAGAAGCTCATTGTCCAAGGCCTGCCCCTGTGAATGTCTTGCGAACAGTTTTTCCATACTGAGCTGAAAAGCCTCAAAATCATGGAGGACCGGATCATCTTGATTTACCAGAGGGATCGACCAGTCTGCCGCATTGCCACTAAGGTACGAAAGCACGAAAGCTACTTTAGCTTGATCAGTTGGAAAGGCTGCTGGCCGGCATAAGAAATGCAACCGGCACTGATTGATAAATACTGCAAACCTCTTTGGGTCACCAGAAAATCGTTCGGGCGGAGCCAGAGGTACATTCCCAGGTAGGTTGATCTGCACTGGATTCATAGAGGATGTAGAAGGAAGATTTCCCCCAGATTCGGGTAACGGGGTCAGTCCGGCTTGTGACTGTAGCAATTGTCTAGCGAGATCATGTGTTGGCTCCTTGGAAATAATCAGTTTCCTTCTTAGAGCGTTCGTTTCCTGACAGGCTGCATGCACTTCTGCCCTTAGTTCCCCAAGTAACTGGGCTAGCTGGTCGGTATCCGAGGTTTCCATAGCTCCTGGACGGGAGTTTTGTGGTAGGCTTTGCGTTCTGTAACGCTCACCTGATTCCCGTAGAGGCGCCGGTCTTGACTGGGCGTATACCGCATCTGCAAAGGTGATGTGTAGCACACGGCTGGCTCTTTGGGCTGGACCTCTGTGCACTGTATGTCTGACTTGAAGGGTAAGATGTCTGCAGATAGAAAATATGGGATTAAGGAACTGGGTTATTGAATGTCTCTCTCTTCTTCCCTTTCTCTTCTCCTGTAGAACCCCAAAGGTTAACGCTCTCACCTTAGGTAAGTGAACGCCGTGCTCTCCATCTGCCTCGGGGCAGGGTGCTGTAACCAGTTTCTTCACTGGATAAGGGGAGCAGGCCTCTTGACTTCAGAGGACTGCTGTCCGTCGTTTACTGCACGAACGGTAAGTTTCGAGTAATTCTAATGTCTTTAAAGTCTTTAGTAATGATGTTTTTTGTTTTGCAGGGTTCCGGCGATGGCGGATGACGGGCTGAAGTGAGTTGAAGATGGAGCCGTGTGATGAATAGAAGCGCCTGGAAGCACGTAAGTAAGCGCTTGTTGCCTGCTTCACGATGCGCTCTAACTGTCTTTTTATTTTGCAGGTACAAGTTCGGAGCGGCTGCAGGGTGCCGGAATACCCACTGGGTTAGATGTGGAAAGGAGTAATGGCACGTGAGTATTAAAGTTCCCCAATGTCTTTAAACGCACCTTGTTTTGTCTTTCAGATGCGGGATGCAGCACCGAAGGCCTCCGGAGCGTGCGAAGAGTTGGTAAGCTTTTGTCTTTCAGATGCCGGAATGCAGTGTGAAGACCTCCGGAGTGCACGAAGAGTAGGTAAGCCTTTTTCTTTCAAATGCCGGAATGCAGCGCGAGGCGTTGGTGACAGCCGATGGACCAGGTAAGTGAAGAGCTGTCCCTGAAGATCGTAATGCTAACCTGTTCTTTCTTGTCTTTATAGGTGTTGCTGAAGACTGGATTCAGGATGGTAAGCCTTTTTCCTTAGGCCCAGGATCAGATGCAGAAGACACGATGAGCGTTCTGCTGCAGAGGATGCAGAATAACGCAAAGCAAGATTCATCCATTGGGTGTGGTTTAAATAGCCTCCTGTAGTGCTTAGGTGTCTCCTTCCACAGCCACGCCTAGGTAAGAAAAGAGTTCCTGCTTTCCAGAAGAGTTCCAGTGTTCTGAATCTAGGAAGTGGCTCCTGCCCCACCCAACAGGAAAAGTAGTTCCAAACAGAAGAGGATCAGAGGCTCAACTGGCAGGCAAGTAAGCAGCATGGTCTGCTGCAGGTAAGTCCACCCAAGCATTATGAGCCCGGCGCTTCCAGCGCTGGGACTGGGCATATTTATGAGCCTGGTGCCACTGGCGCCAGGACTGGGTCCAAAAGGTCCCAATTGGGACTGGTTGGCACTCGGAACCTGGGTTATGGATCTGCTTCCAAGGGAGTTGGGATAACCCTGACCTTTTGGAAGCAGAGATCATGACACATCCTCAATGTCCTCTGTCTCGTCTTCCACCTTGCTATGCAGGTTCATTAACAATGTTATGGCCTCTGTCGTGCAGCATGATGGCCCTCCTTCCATCGCTGTGATCATGTCAAGGACATATCCGTTCTGCAGTGTCGCATGGCCCTCAGCTCTTCCTTGATAGCATTGAATCCCTTTGTGGCATTATTGATTGTCTGCAGAAGCTCCCATCTCGTGATTTGAAATGACTTGGTGTTAGCCATCTTTTGGATCCCAGGCATGCATATAGTCATACATATTGATGCAGTAATTCCCTCTTCTGGGCTGATTGAGAAGTTCAAGCAATCTTCTTTTTCTCAAATGGTCATCTACTTTTCGAAATTCTCCAATGTTCAGGTCACACAGAGGAATTACTAATGCTGAAACATGGATGAGCACAAAGGAAAATACTCCACCCCAATCCTTGGGCAACTTCATGTAGGCCCTAGACCCACAAGCCCAATATCGATCCATAAGGATGGCTGTCCGTTCTCCCATCCTGGAAACATCAACTGTAGTTCTGCATTCCTTGTTATCTCCTACATTATTCTTCCTGTGTATTCGGAAGGACAATGTTGCATTAGCCAATAGGATTACAACCTTTGGACCTGATTCATCTTCTACCCATTTCAGTAGTTTGGCATGGTTAGCCCATGACTTCAAACATCCATCATTCACCCTTTTGCACCTCTTTTACATATTCTGGCTTCAGTAGATGAGCTGCACAGGACATCATTCCTTCTTCCCATCCCTTCTTGGATTTCACTTGTCCAAAGACTAAGGATTGAGTTTGGTCCCAACATCCAGGTGATCCAGCTATTTTTGTCACATCAAGGCAGTTCATTTTCTTTATCTCTTCTATGAACACCTCATCCTGTCCTTCAGCAGGATATACATGCATCTTGCCCTTCCATCCAGGTTCCTTTTCCATTTGTCTGGTCTTGATATAGTCATCCGGGTATGTAAACAGCCATGTTGATCTCCATCATAAAGTGGGCCAACTTCCCTGAAATTGTCCTCTAGTCATACATGCTGCAAAATGACTGAGGCACCTTGCATCGTGTTCTGGGACTTCTCTGGCTATGAAAGTGTGCACTGTATTAATGGCATATGGGATGAGAGAGCAGATGTAGAAACTCTTCTAAGATGTTTTTGCCCCCACATTTATCATATGCTGGTACCACATGTTATGCCCCGACTGTACTGTGTTATCTAGATAGGTATTTATGCCCTCACTATCTTCCTCTGCATCTCTCATGCGTCTTTTGGAGGCCATGTACCATTAATGAAGTATATCAAAAGAAGTTTCCATAGTAGGAAGGACCATAGGGACCTCTTCCACAGTGGAGCTGCTAACATGATAAAGACTGTGAAAGATGAGGAACAGAAAGACAAAGAGAATAATAATGCAAGCATATATTATACATAAGAACATAGGCATCCATCTCTCGCTCCATCCTACTATTTGTTGCACTTGTTCGTCACATAGAACCATGCAACTTTCATTTTAATCATTTTTAATATAATCATCAAATTTCTTTATACTTGCAACTGTAAAATCTGCTTGATTATAGCAATAAGAAGCCTTCTTTTCACTGGGCCATTTTTAGGATCCTGTAAGAAAGTGTGAATATCAACGTCTCTTCTCACAAGAGCAGGATAAACTTGAAGTATAAACAAAGACAGCAAGCACAAGCCAATGAACATCACTGTCTGTGAGTACCATATGTTTAACTGCTTAGAGCAGGCATTCTCCACAAAATGAATCTGGATACTTATCTCGTTTCCAATTTCTAGTCAAGAACTGATGTTTAGGCATAACTCTGATGCTTCAATGTATTTTTATAAGTTAATTGCTAAATTTCTGGAATACTCTGCAAGTCTTAGCACTCTCTGCTAAAATATCTGTAAGGAGTGTTCACTGAATTCCAGTCCAATACAAAATTTTTCTTAACTGCTGGTTGCTTTATCATCCTTCTTTTTCCTCATCGTCCGAGTCGGCACATGCTGACATTTTTCTTCTTGACTTGCTTCTGGATCAGCAACGGTGGGAGGGCGGGTCTTGCCTTTATAGGCCTTTATGTCACTCAGGTGAAGCCAAGCTCGTCTTCCTTGGGTCTTCACAGCTGAAGGGGATACATTCTCAATGCAAAAAGGACCATTGAAATGTGGCTCATGCCACCTTCTACTAAAATTGTTAATGAGAACTAGGTCTCCAACAAATAACGTAGGTGCCAATAATAGTTCAATTGGGTTAGTTGTTGAATTGTCTTTTTCTGTGTTCTGAGACCAACACCCGTGCACTTGATTTGATCTGAAATGAAAGAAATACTAGAGGTCATGCATGTCAAATAATCATGCATCTCATCACCTAATGTTTTTGCTACACTCTGGGTATCACTTTTACTTCTAGATGGAGGAGTAAGGGGCATCCTCATTTGACACCTGTTACTAACTCATGCCGGGTGAGGTGGTGGTCCAATCCTGGCTGATTCCAAAGGGCATATAAGACTAGGGCTAGGCAATATAGCCATCCCTTCTTCAAAGTCTATTTAATTTTGCCAATCCTTTATTTAAAGAGGTTGTTGAGTCTCTCACATATTCTGTACACTTACGGGTGATAAGAAGGAGAAAACTTGTGCTTTATTCTCAATGCAAGCCCGATCTGTTCGAATAGCTAATTAACAAAAATGGGGCACCTTGTCGGATCACAGCCCTTCACACATACCCAACCTCGAGAAAACTTTGCACACTAAAAACTTCAATGTGCAAGTGGCATCGGGGTGTGTACATGGACCTGCCTCGATCCACCTAGAGAAATGTCACACCACCACTAATAGATACCTATATCCATTACATACTTGCAGCATATCAACATAGTCGATATATAAATGCTGAAACGACCATTCGGTTGAGGTATTATCCCTCTAATCATCCTCAGTGTATGCCCAGCAGTAAACATTTGACACACAATGCAGTTTACCATAAATAGTGCAACATGCTCCATCAAATTAGGAATTAACCAGTCTTCTGCAATTGTAGCAGCAAGACTCTTCCTAGTTAAATGTGCGGGGTAATGCAGCTGTTTAAGCACAACCTTTAATAATGCCACTGCCATCACTGGCTTTCTAGTGCTGTCTTGTCACCATAATGCTTCTGTGGGGGATACAGAACACCCCCTTTGTATCCACAATTCCTGCTCTTCCTGTGGTGCACTCCTTTGAATCGCCATTAGATGGGTTATCGACAATTTATTAAACCCTTCTTGCACTAACATGGTTGTAACTACTTTTTCTTTAATACTCTCAGTTTTAAAACTCAAAATGCCTGGGGAATATGCAATGCTTTTGGCTTCTTCATCTGCAGATTTGTTCCTGCAAGAGATAAAATCTTATAGCTTAGTATGCCCTGAGCATTTAACGACCGCTATGGCAACTGGGAGTTGTAGTGCCTTAATAAGCCTATCCAGTAAGGCTGCAAGCGAGTGCCATCTGTGCTGAGGTAGTACCTCCTCTTCCAATGTGCTAACCCTGTGTGTATGGTTGACGTCACATAAGTGGATCACTTTGCACCAAAAGGACTGAGGGAGGGTCTCACACCTGAGTTTACCCTTTATGTTCGCACATTCAAAGACTCATACTGGTCTATTATATCGGGGGTATTTTTGTAAACGTTTTTTGTTTTCTGTTCTAGGTTCGCCCTCTTGATGATGTTTGGTGTGAGGTTTGTAGAGTTTCTTTAAAACTGCTTCATAGATGAAAAAACTTTTTTTATTTCATTTCTCTATCCATCGAAACAGCCAGAACTACATCAATTAAGATTGGATGGCACTACCGATGGCTCCAAAAAACTTTCACGAACTGCAACAGTAAGAATGTCATTTACTTGATCACCCGTTGTGGAATGCAATATGTGGGAATGACTACCCAACCCATCAAAACCAGATTGACTGAACATCAGTCGTGCATTTGCACCAAAAAACAAACTGCCCCAATGGTTACCCATTTTGTAGAACACCAACATGGCGCCACTGACTTCACATGGACAATTATTGAAAAAATCAATATTCCAAAATTAGAACAATTGTGGATCTTCCGTTTAAAAACAGACAAAACAGGCCTGAATGAGCCAACCAGCTGGCAGATCCTGGCAACCTTATGAATGGAACCACTATGAATGTTTTCTCCCAATGTTTTCTCAACTTTTTCTATTCTATATCATGACCATTACTGGTGTTGCATTGAGATTCCAACTGTTTTTGCCATGTTTACAGTGATATGATAGGCCATGATGTCTTCTAATTATCTGATTAATACACATGCATGTCCTTTGCCCACGTGTACAGACAAATGTGTGTCCCACGGTTTACATCACATACAATGTATTTCCACTTTAAATATAGGACATGCTACACAAGTGAAACACGCGTAGCCACAGCTTTGCCGGATAATATTGACAAGTCTGCCTACCATTACTAGTTGGGACTTCTTCACCTTCTTGCGTGACAATATATCTACAATATAATTTATGTACCAACGTAAGGGCATTTGTCCTTATGCACAATTTTTCTGCAAGTTTTCTGAAAGTTTTCTGCATATTCAGGTCTATCACTTCCAGACCTCCATAGCCTGATTGAGCCACACGGTCTGTCTCCTGTTTCACATTATAACTCCTCTTTACCAAGTCTCTAACCCCTCAAATTTATTTGGGAATTTTAGTGAACAACTTTTTGCTCCATCGTGTACTGTCGCACACTCACTAGACCTTTTAGACATGGGCCCTCATTACGACCCTGGCGGAAAGTGACTGACCGGACCGCAACAGCGTAAATAGCGTTTCCGCCATTGCACGAAGGAGCAAAGTGCGGCTAATCACGACCCATCGGGCACAAGCATTACGCCATGGCGGAATCCGAAAGGCTGCGATGGCGGAAATGACCCCAAAACGGCCCTTACCGCCGCCGTACGCTGCACCAGGTGCAATACCGCCACCCATCTTAGCGGTCACCGTAATGAGCGGTCACCGTAACGAGCGGGCACCGCAAATTACGGCCACCGTAAATATACGGAAACGGAAGTAAAAGCATGTGGCCGGAACGGGAAACAGCACGCCGCACAACTATAAAAACCGAATCCCAACACAACCATTAAAAATCCGACCCTGACACACATCCCAACCCGTTAGCAACCCCAGTTAAAAAAATAAATATGGGAAAGGTAGCCAAGAAAGCGTGTGACCGCAAGCGGCAGGTACACTTCTCCCGAGAGGAACTGACCGTGCTCACCGAGACCCTCCAGGAAAATGCCGCCGTCGTCTTCTCCAGTCAAATGACCAGGACGGCCCTTGCCAACAAGAAGGCCATATGGGCCCTGGTGGCACAGCGCGTAAGTGCGGTGGGGACAACACCCCGCACGCCACAGCAATGTCGCAAGCGGTGGGACGACCTGCGGATCCGCGTACGCAGCATACTTTCTGCGAACAGGAACATCGCCACAGCTACCGGGGGGGGTTCAGAGTCGCCCATCAAGTTGACCCCCTGGGAGGATATCTGCGCCTCCACCATAGGAATGGAGAGCATAGAGGGAGTCGGAGGGATGGAGAAAGGAGTGCCGACATCCGGAGAATCAGGTAGGTTGGCCAAGAGAAACAATGCGAAATCCACAAACCACGAACATGTGCAGTACCATGTGACCCCATAGTGCAATACATACTTTGCCCTGACAGCGCCCTCTAAAAGTCAGAATGAATAAACAAATCAATCAAGATGCCATAAACAACCCCTACATGTGCAGCATGCACCCCCTAACTGCAGGCAGCCAAATGAATGCATCCTCAATCCACACGAAAATGAGACCACCTCCAAGGCCCAGTCCCAAATCAGCCTCATGTACCACCCCAATGCATTTGATACGTTGCCATTCCAAATCCGACAGACCCATAACTAACGCTCGCCCCTCTTTACTCCACCACAGGGTCCGATACCAACGACGAGCTGCAGGACACCCCTACCAGCACGCCTGCAAAGAGGGCCAGGACCAACGTCCCAAGAGCCTCCACCTCAGGTGCAAGGATCAAGACACGGCAGCAGCAGGAATCAAGTGGCAGCACACTGGAGGGGACTGCAACAGGCACCCCAGCAGCCAGCAAGTCCACAACCCCAGCACCACAGGTCCCCCCAAAGAACGTATCTGATGGCACTGCCTCTGGTGGTAGCAGCACCATAGGTGACACAGCTGTCATGCCAGCATGCTCCGACACGGAAAACAGTGCTGGCGACGTAGGTACCATCCATGACCTTTCCCAATCCCCCTGCATGTTCCATCCCCTACACCATGACGAAACCACGCAGGGGCACCCTGAAGACGACGACTGGCCAACCCCCACAAGTCCTGTGCCAAGGCAACATGTGTTGAGCAGCCCCCCTGTCACACCACCGCAAATGTCCATGGCCCAGCAGAGGCAACAGTCCCTCGACCTGCTGATCGAGCAACAGCAGGAAGTGTCCACGCTACTCAAGGACCATGCAAATGAATGCGGGGGTTCCAGGGCAGCCATGGAAACATCCACCGAGACACTCAGGGCACAAATAGAGAAAAGTAGTGAGAGCCTCAGGGGAGAAATGGAGAGAAGCACCGAGAGCCTGAGAGCACAAATGGAGAAAAGCACCGAGAGCCTGAGAGCACAAATGGAGAAAAGCACCGAGAGCCTGAGAGCACAAATGGAGAAAAGCACCGAGAGCCTGAGGGGGGAACTGCATGCGACGTCCAAAGACGTTTGTGCTGAACTTGCTGCTGTGCGCCGTGTGCTCTCGGAGCTCTCACAAACCCTCAGAGACATGCATGGACGCGAGCAGGCAGAGACATCATCCGTGGCAAGTTCCGTCCAGGGCAGCCCCCAACGCAGATCTGGCAGGAACCTGCGCTCCACGGGCAGGGGTGCCCCTGATACCCGTAGAGGGGGCTTGCAATAGCGTCCAACCACGGACAGCATGCATATTTGGACACTGGTGTTGGGGGGGGAGGTAGTAGGGTGGAGGGGGTGTGTTGGGCTTCACTGGGTGGCGGGTCCATAGGGTGTATAAATCAAATCACATTAACAATACAGCATCTCATAATCATCCAATGACATGTGTGGACATTGATATTTGCGTACGAGGCCTTCATAGGCGTACAGTCCACAATGTGCCTGTACTACACACACACAGTGCCACAGGTCCCCTTTCCGTGTAATAGGCACCATGCGTGGTTGCTAGAAGCATGCATCTATGATGCTCTGTCGGATTGCACGTGCATCCTGTGCCTCATGGACTCCTTGAGGTGCCTCCACATCCCCACCCTCATCATCATCATCATCTTCAGGTGCATGCAGTACAGCGTCAGGGGGCATGGGCACATTCCTACGTATGCACATGTTGTGCAGCATGACACATGCCATGACCATCTTAGAAACCTTCTCATGGCTGTACATGAGTGCCCCGCCAGACCTGCTGAGGCTGCGGAAACGAGCCTTCAGTAGGCCGAATGCCTGTTCAATGACCACACGGGTACGTGAGTGGGCATGGTTGTAGTCCTCCTCATGCTCGTTCTGTGGGTTCCGGATTGGTGTAAGGAGCCATCTCTTCAGTGGATACCCGGCATCACCTGTATGAGACGAATAAAGGGTGTCAGTGGAATGATAGTGCTAAGTAGCCCCCCCCCCCTCCTGCAAGGTCATTGACGCATCAAATGGGCCACGATGTCATGCATGGAATGAGACTCACCGAGTAGCCAGGATCTGTGCCCTGCGTGTCGCTCCATGTAGCGTGGTATTCTTGTGTTCCTCAGGACCATAGAATCATGGGTAGATCCTGGAAATCTGGCACAACAATGCGTAAATATCTTGTTGGAGTCACACACCATTTGCACATTGATTGAATGAAATTGTTTCCGGTTGCGGTACTGGACCTCCATGGCATGTGGGACAACCAATTCAACATGGGTGCAGTCGATGGCACCAATGCAACCCGGGATGCCGCCAAGTGCATGGAATCCCACTTTTGCGTTGGTAATCTCCTGGTACGTGCGTGGTAGTGTGATGTGGTCGTCGGCGTGCTTCAGGAGGGCATCGTGCACTTGGAAGAGTGTCCGTGAGAACAGTGGCTGTGAAATGCCATGCAACTGTCCCACTGTGTGCTGGTAGGTGCCTGTGGCCAGGAAGTGGAGTGCAGACACCACCTTCAGTAGGGGTGGGATGGCGGTTGGGCTATCTATCATGCTCACGAGGTCAGCATGTGTCATGTCCACAATGGCGATTATGGTGTCCCGGTCCAAACGGTAGAGGGTGTGGATCTGCTCAGCAGTGAGGTTGAACGGATCGGCTCGGAGGCGTGGGATTGCGGGCCGCCTGCGTGGTGGTAGTGGCAGTGCTTGTGGGCCTTGCTGACCCTGCCTTGCCCTCCTCCTCCTCCTTCTCCTCCGTCTCCCCTGTGCGCCCGGTTGTTGTACCTGTTGTTGTTCGTCGTCTTCTTGTAGTTGTAGCACTTGCAGTGCTATCTGGTCCCCCAGGCCCAACATCGCTAGTCCTGCCGGTAGCATTTTGGAGTGGGAGTGGTTGTGGGAGGGGTTTGGGTCTGCTATATATGTGCTGTCGGCCTGTATGGCCTCCACCTGTGCTGATTGAATGAATCTGTGGCAGATGCAATCCCTTCTGGCCGAGCACGTCCCGCACGTAAGGCTGCATTTGGCCGCATGGCATCTTGGGATTGGAATCATGTATCAAATCCCGATGGCAGTGTGATGTACTTTGACTGATTTTCATGGTATGCTCCCATTGTTACACATGCTATGATTGCAGCCGCTTACATACCTGTGAAGAGTCAGTGGTATGTAGGGCTCGATCGATGGCCGACCCTCATGCAGCACAGTAACGTACTTCACCGACGGGCGTGGCGTCCCATTTGTGATTGCAGCCAGTTAGCATCATGACACACAGCCGCACTACATTGATGTAATTGTGAATGCAAGCGTTCACAGAAGCCTTTTCGACGTAATGTTGCAAGTGAGGAATTCGAAGGCCAGCATTTTTGGTTTTGAAGTAGCGGCGAGGATACGCCCACAGGTCTGGCTGGAAATGTAACGTTCTATTGTAGAATGTCCTTGGGACATGGCCCATAACGAGCAGGCAATGAATGATATGAATTGAATGGGATGCGCAATAGCGTAGTGGACGATAAGGCAGGACGTTCCCAAATCCATCTTGCTTCACAACACTACAGATCCGGCCAGGGGCACAGTGGTTTTTGCGGACTGCATTACGCACAGACGCGATGGAAGTTTCACATATAATGTGAGTGAATATTCATGCGTTTTCATTGCGGGATGAGGGAATGATGAATGGATGCATGGACTGATGATTCCGTTTAGGGTCTGCCATGTACATGGGTTTTTTGAATCACTCCCCTTCCCCTGCGCTATGTGATGCAAGGCTGCCATAGTGGGACATACGTCTATCTGCCCTTGTCGGATCCTCCCTGTCTCGACGCGCCTTCATACACTTGTGTCTAGGCACGTTACTAATCCCATGTCATGGGTTCTATCTTGACGGACGCATGCACAGTAACCGACGTTGCCAATGGTGTATTTAGCTCGATTGATTTCGTTATGATTCGATACTGATTTAGGGGTGTGTATATTCCTTTGGAGTGGGCTAGCATGCATATGGGTGTGGATTTGGTGTGTTGAATGAAGATTGTAATGCATCATGAGTCCCGTAATGCAATCGGTTAATTTGTGTTTCTTTTGGGTGACAGGTATCTCCTGCCCTATTGCAGATGCCATCTCTACGCCACTCCTCCAGATGGTTTTTACTCTCGACTCCTGCAGCTTCGGGTGAATCAGTGGAGCACCATTTCGATCTTATGGGACGATCGCCAATGGGCCACATGCCCTTACGCTGTACTGGTGGCTAGGTGCAACATTTCGGCCTTTCAGCTCGACTAGTGCCTGCCTCATGGGACGGACCTGCGGTTCTTGCCGCTTCCATGTTGCCTTTTGGAACGTTGATGTAGGCCCTGTGTGCCATGATGGTACAGGGCGTCACACAAGTGGAAGCCGGTCAATTATTGCAGATGCAGCCCTCGGTGATGATGGTTGTTTTGGTGTTATTTTGCAAATTGCTGTGGGGCCTTTGTCATTTGGATGTGCATTTAAATTGTATTCCGATATTTGTCGTGTTGCGTTGTTCTTTGCAGGTGATGTGGCGATTTTCGCTTTGTGGCGGTATGTATTGCGAGATGATCTGCATTGTGTTCCGCCTTCTGATTTGAGTTGTGTGGTACAGTACTGGCCGCGTTTGCCTACGTAGCACAGTATGGTCACGGATAGGGGCTGCCATTGTGACTGTTTACATGATGTGCTGTTCAGGGGCGGGGGATTGGCTTTTGGCCGACTGGTGCCTGTCAGCCAGGTCGATTGGTGGAATGATGGGATGTTCAGAATGTGGCTGGTCACAGGTGACTGTGTTTGCGTGCGTTTGTTGGAGGGGGACTGGGGTCATGTCCATTGGAATAGCTTCTGTATTGATGCCATCTGTGCCCTGCAGCTCCCATCGGCCCCTCTTGGGATGAGCCTGGCTGCTCAGTCACTCTGCCAACTTGTGTGGTACATGCTTCTGCTGATGGTTGGTTTGTTTACTGGCAAGAGTACAGGGCTGGTGCAATCCCCCTCAGGATGCTGTTTTGGATGTTGCCTTGCGCTGGTGGCAAGCGATGGGGGACTACTGTTGTTTTGTGTCATGTGTTCTTGATTTTCATTTTGATGTATTGTACCTTCACATGCCTGTGCTGCGTCAGTACGGCTATGGTGACATGCCGTACATGGATGCCCACTCACGGGGCGCTTTGAGCCCCTGCATGCTTTTCTACGTTGGCATGCATGGGTGAATTGTAGATTTCACTGGTTGCATAGTGTGAGTACATTGCGCCTGCCAGGAGTTGTGCAATGTGGCCAGGGAGTGGAGTACAGGCACTCAGTGGGCCATTTACGGTTGGTTCACGATGCCGTATTTCTCGCCATGGCGGAATGGTACTTTACGACGTGCTTGATGGCGTTCAGTACATGTCCGCTAGGGTCAGAATTCGCGTACCGTTGCGCCATGGCGGTGATTCCGGTTTTGCAAGGCGCGCGTGCGCGTACTTGGTGCAGTTAGCGTTGCCGTTCACTGCGGTGTCGCTAATGGCATCGTACTTTACGGTGACGGGTCATGATCGCAACGAGCGGTGTTCGATGGCGGTATTGCATTTCCGCCATCATTTTTCCATTTCCGCAAGGGTCGTAATGAGGCCCATGGTGCCGACCACCCGCTAGTCCACCCTTTGTGTCTATTGCACCTTCGAGTGGCAGTAACTAATACCTTCCATTTCCGGCCGTACGCACATACGCAGACCTTACCGGTAGTCAAGTACGGATCGGTATCTGAGAAGGACCAGCCCCATGGGATTTTGATTTCACAAAAGAAGGTAGGCTAAATCTCTACACTCTCGACATAGTTGTCGGTGGTATTCTGCTATTTCCTTGATCCTACTCCACGCCCTGCCACTCGGGAGCTCTGTATACGGACCCAGCCATATGATACACACCCAGACCTCACTATTGCTAGCGGTCTGGATGTGTTTATTGTTGTTGCCAATAATTTTGTGTTTCACGCAGCAATGGAGCATATTCCAACAGCGGCATCCCCTGCCCTCCTGCTCCTAACTTTTTGAACGCTCTTTTACCAACCTTGCAATTTATGGTCCTCCTTTTGAAGTCTCGTTTGATTTAAACATGCCGTGGGTCTCTTCGTACTGAACTGACCCATTTATCTGAGCACTTTCTCTTTACTTAATGATGTAATTACATACATACTCTTCGCCCCCCTGAAATGAGATGACGCAATTACCTTTCTCATTTTAGATTCCCTAGCATGTAAATCACTTCATGCCATCCCAGGAAGCCATCATTTAACCCTTCCTGACCACACGGATTGATGTTTCTGGGGATACTCACAATTGGGCAAGATATAATTGCAGTAGACTGTGGGACAGTACCCTCCCAGTCTATGGGCCTCATTACGACCCTGGCGCTAATGGGTTAACGGCACCGCAAAAAGGCGCTGTTAACCCATTAGCGCCTAATTACGAGGTCCCTTTGCGGGACCCGACCTTAATGGCTGGTCTAGACCAGCCGTTAAAGTAGGGACCCGCAAAGGGACCTTCGCAGTAAGTATGATACCGCAATTTGCGGTACCATACTTAGCGCCTTCGCCATTGCCATTATGCCCTATGGGGCAAAAATGGGAATGGGGAAGGGCCATGGGGAAATGGGGAAATACTGCCCCGCCAACCTTGGAATGGGGCGGTATTTCCCCATATCATCATGGCGGACACTTTACGATACCGGCACCAACCATGGTGCTAATAGCGCCATGGTTTAGCACCGGTATCGTAATGAGGGCCTATATCTTTGCGAAACAAAATATTTCAAATATTTATCTATAACGCTGCAATTTGTATCTACTCTGTTCCCCTTCCCCCACCCTCTCCATCTGCAGGTGGGATCTCCTGTCTTAATCCACCTTATACCAGCTACCTCTTTTGACACATCATATTTTGAGTGTCTGCCCAGCCCTGATGAAAGTGGCTTTAACTTAATAGTGCCACTGAAACCGGTAGGCTTTTTTGGCTTTTTTCTTTACCAAACAACCCAGACGAGTAAAAATGTGTTTAAAACTCGGTGGAAGTTTTTTGGTCTATGATTCTCCGAAACAACATGAGAACCACTCAAACCTTGAACTGGATTCTGAAAAGATAACGAAAAAGACCAGTTCATAGAAGACATGGGAGAGCTGAATAAAAAGACTTTGGTATCATCCGTCACTGTGTCTCAAGATATGCAAACATAGTATTCAGACTTACCTTAAAGAAACAACGCCTGTCTTTGATTAGCAATACAACAGAAATATCTATACATGTATCACCTTTTTTTTTAATATCCTGTGGATAGAGAAATAAAATAAAAAAGTTTTTTTCATCTATGAAGCAGTTTTAAAGAAACTCTAAGAACCTCACACCAAACATCATCAAGAGGGCGAACCTAGAACAGAAAACAAAAAACATTTACAAAAATACCCTCGATATACTAGACCAGCCTGAGGCACATAAGCGGAGTCACTATACACAGTCACTTAATACCGTTCATTTTTTCCAAACGTGACAATAAGCACTACTAATTCTATTGCTTGTGCTGAAAAGTGAGACGTAACCTTGCACCGCTATAATTTCAAATTACCAATGTAATCTGTGTCTTACTATCGCAGCACCTGAATGCCTTTCCCCACTAGCCTGATCAATTTTTGAAGAACCATCAATGAAGAAAATGTCCCCTCCTGCTAAATCATTTTCCTTAACACGGGGTGTATCATCATAAAATTCAACATAATTAGCACAGTCATGCACATGATCGCCTTCTTCTACTGGCTCAGCTATAAATGTGGGAGGATTCACTATTTTACATCTTACAATCTTACTTGTTGGGTTAGAAATCATTACCTCATAAGCTGGAGCACTTTGGGATGTCAATGTGCCCTTGGGCATCTCTAAAATAGCAAATAGAGCAAGTTCCACGTAAAGGGTCATAGAGCAGCCCATGACAAAACTTGTAGACTTCTCGATCGCGGACGCGGCAGCAGCCAAAGATCGTGTGCAAGGGAAGTGTCCTCTCATAACTGGGTCTAAAATCGCACAGTAATACGCTAAGGGTTTATACCCCAATGTAGTTCTCTGCATAAGCACTGCTGTCACCACTGTCCCATTTGTGTGTGTAAACAAATACAATTCCTGAGCATATTTGGGAATTCCTAAAACATGGGCTGTGCAAATTGCTTTTTTCAGATTCTCAAAACCTTCCTCCTTTTCTTCAGTCCATTCTATTTTTATTTTTCCCACTTGTGTTTTCTTTAAAGCTTGCAGAAGTGGTCTTGTGTATGTACTGTAATCAACCACCCAGGCTCTGACATAGTTGCATAACCCCAAAAACAGTTGCACCTGTTTCACTGTTTATGGTTTTGAGGTTTTCATAATTGCCTCGGCAATTTCAGGTGTCACTTTCTTTCCTTCATGTGAAATCAACTGACCTATGTATAACACCTCTGCTTGACAAAATTGTAATTTCACCTTGTCTACCTTATATCCCCTGTCTGCTAGAATAGTCATGAACTGAACAAAATCTTGTCTGCACTCATCTTCTGTGGTGCTACAAATTAAAATGTCATCTATGTACTGTTTCACCGCACTCTTGAACTCAATATTGCCTAAACCACCTGTAGAACTCTATTAAAGATTGATGGGGATTCAAAGCACCCTTGGGGCAGCCTAGTATGTTTCATTGAAGTTTGACGGAATTTAAAGGAAGTCAAATCTTGTGAGTCCTTGTGCAACAGGATCAAGAAAAGCACATTTTTCAAATCGATCAACATGCAATGTTGAGCTTCCACCGGGATACTGCACAGCATCGTCACCGGGTTAGGAACTAAAGGAAACTCTGCATCTACAATCTGATTAATCAGTCTCATATCTTGTATAAATCTCCATGACCCTCCTTTAGTTTTTTCTGATAGGATATACTCCGGTATTGCACAATGATTCTGATGGCACCAATATCCCTTGTTTCATCAGTGCTGAAATGGTCTGAAATATACCTTCATCAGCTTCTCGACACATGGGATACTGTTTTTCTCCAGGTAAAATCACTCCTGGCATCAGCTTTATTTTAACCTCCCATATTCCCTTCAAAAATCCTACATCATAAGATCCTGTGGTCCAAAGGACGCTTGGCACCTTCTCCATGTCTTCCTGAAAAAATGCTGGACGTTGCTGCATTATCGTTATTCATTGTGGGACTTTCCCCCTTTTCTATCCTTATCCAGTGTGTGATGCTCATGAAGAACACCACTACATCATTTGTTTGGTCTTCCCTGAACATGTCACCATCAGTTATGTCAGTCAATATGCACCCTTCCTCGAGTGCTATTACTATTCTCCATGGTCTACCTTCATCATCTAGTGCATTGCCTTTTCCCTTCGTATTATGGTTGTTTCCAATTCTATAAGGATAGTCTGTCCCCCCTCTTCGTCCATAGGTATTCGCAGTCTAAACAAAAACTCATCAGGTAACCTCACACTTGTTTCCACCAAGCCAGGAAGCCATGTCAGTAGACTACTCACTCCATATAGAAAAATCTCTGGATCTACAAGAACACCTCACAGAGCCACTTGACCTATGAACGCCAGTATACATTCTTCCATGTTTAAATAGTGTATTCCTGGAGTGGAGCACACTATTCCTTGATCAGTAAATGAAATTGTCATGTTCAGTTTTGTCATTAACTCTCTCCCCAAAATGTTAACTGGTGTCTGTCGTGAATATAAAAAAGGAACAGAAATGTCACATTCTACTATAGAGACTTGTAAATCATTGGTAAAAGTAACTCGACTCGTAGCTCCAGAGAACCCTTGAGCATTCATGGCAATTCCTGAGATTGGATTTTTTTTTGGAAAAATACATTTTTATTAGTGTTTTGCTCATAACATCCTCTAATAACAATTGAGACTTATCATTTACTTACAGTTATAACACTACCCCACTCCCCCCTGCTTCTCCTCTCAGCCATGGACTTTTCATTTGTAATGTCATAAATAGTCGGACGCACTGTGCATCATTTCACTTCGCTTTCAGGGTAGCCCTAACGTGTAGGCTAGAACCAAAGGCACCTCAATCTCTGTTTCTCATTATTCATCCCAGACCACACATCCCACATTCGCTGCTTCCCCTCCAAACATGTATGCCACTCGATCATCTCTTCCGGATGTCCCCCAAGCATCTCACGTTGGTCGTCCATATTTTTTTTTTAAAAAGGGGAGCCACATTCCCTCAATGTTCAACCTGGATTCGTCCAGAAGGTGAGTGAGAAACTCCATATCATAAATTGCACAAACTTTAGTGACCCACTCCTTTTCCCCTGGCATTTGCAGGGCTTTCCATCTTTGGGCCAGGCAACACCTAGCCACCACCAACATGACCTCAAGCATATGGTTGTGTGTCTCACCATGGTGCCCATCTATCTAAATCCCAAAAAGAAGAAGCCACAGCGACAAGGTCCTCCCTATCCCATCCAACCCCTTTATCCAGGACAGGACCTCTTCTTAGTATCTCTGTACCACCAGACATATCCACCACATGTGTACGTAATCCCCCTTTCAACATGACACTTCCAACAATGCGGATGGTATCCCTCCCTCATCCGGGCTATTCTCTGTGGGGAATAGTGCCACCTGTGCAGCAGTTTCAAGGCTTGATGGCGATACTGGAGCGAGGCTGTTGACCGATTGGCCTGTCTGCACATGATGAGCCATCTTCTATCATCAATGTCTTCACCTAGGTCTTTCCCCCATTGCACCTGCGCAGTTGTAGGGTCCCTCAGGGCCGCCAGAAGGAGGAGTCTTTAAAGTTTGGATATCACACCCTTAGATCCAGTGTGTGAAAACAGGAGTTTTTCAAAGTCTGTTAGTTCCCTCCTCGGGGTATCCCCCCATCTGCCTTCTGTGAGCAACCCTTTAGTTGGAGATAGCGAAAGGGTGAGAGGTTTTCCAAGCCCAGGGCTTCCCCCAGCTCCATTAAGGACATGAAAGTTCCCCCAACCCATAACTGTCTGGCCCAACTTAGACCAGCCTCATACCACTGTTGGAACGCATGTGGTTCTTCTATCTGTCTCTAAGCGGGGGAGCCCAAATACAGCTCAGGGGTGAGGACTATGTCGTGAGCCATCTATATTCACCTCCCTCCTTCCATATTGACCATAAAACACCCGCACAGTATGCCGCAGGACCCTACATGGGATATGTGTCTTGGGGCCCCACAACCATTCATCCAGCATGAGTGGGGATAGCACCTCATTATCCATAGCCACCCATTGCTTTCTGGTGTCTGGGGTGAAGTGGTCCACCAAAATCCTTAACTGAGAGGCCCTATAGTATATCCCTATGTCCAGGAACCCCACTCCTCCTTCGTCCTTTGGCCTTGTTAGTACCTCATAGGAGATACAGTGCTTTTTACCCTCCCAGAGGTAGCGCAGCAGGGCCTGTTTGACCTCCACCAGGAATGGCTTGGGTATCTGCATTGGGAGCATTTGAAACAAAAACAGGAACTTGGGGAGCCCACCGCTCAATATCTTGCTTCACCGCCGACCACAAGGGGAGGAAGTTACTAGCAAAGAGGTCTCTAGGGTCCTGCGTCACTTGAACCCCTAGATAGCAAAACCTGTCTCTCCGTATTCTAAATGGGAGCCCCTCCACATATTTTCCCTCAGCATCCGATAGGTTTCCTCCCATGAACGCCACTGATTTCCCCAGATTAACCTTGTAGCCCGACAGGCTTCCATACTGTTCCAAGCTACGCAGGACCCATGATACCGAGTGAGATGGTCTGGTCACATAAAGCAACACATCATCCACAAATAGGCTGATCTTACAATGTGTTTCCACCACCCTCACTCGACCGATCCTCTCATCTTTCTGGATAGACACTACCCATGGTTCCATCACTAGTTCATATATGAGCAGGGAGAGGGGGAATCCCTGTCTCGTGCCCCTCCCCAGTGGAAACAACCCTGATTCATTACCATTCACCACTACCCTTGCAGAGGGGCCAGAGTACAGGGCCGACATCCAACCCAACCATCTCGGGCCCATCCCCACAGATGCAAGAACTTCCCCCATGAAAGCCCAGCTTGCTCTGTCAAAGGCTGTCTCAGCATTGAAAGATAGCAAAAGGGCCCCTTCTTCCAGAAGCACCCTCGAGCTGAGCCCCTGGATGGTCTTTTGCATGCTGTCTGCCCCATGCCTGTTCAACACGAAACCTGCTTGGTCCGAGTGGACCAGCTGGGGAAGATATCTCTCCAGATGCATTGCCAGGATCCCGGCAAAGATATTTGCACCAACATTTAGGAGGGATATGGGTCCATATGAGCCACACTCCGTCAGGTCCTTCCCTTGTTTGGGTGTCCCAGCAATCATGGCCTGGAGGAATGTTGGTGGGAGTGTGTCCTGCCCCCTGATCTGGTTAAACAATTTGGCAATTGGTTTCACCAAGATGGATTGATATTGCTTAAAGAAGTCGGCTGTGTAACCATCCCCTCCCGGAGCCTTACCCATTTTTTGTCTTTTAATCGCACTCTCAACCTCTTCCTCTGATATTATCCCCTCCAGGGCCTCTCGTTCTGAGTCTTTAATTTTGGGGAGGGGTTGCCACTCCAGGTAATTGTGGATGTCCTCTACCAACTCGCCCTCCTGTTTAGTGTAGAGTTCTTTATAGAAGTCTGCAAAGCATTCTGCTACCCTCATTCCCTCTTTACACAACCTCCCTCCATTGTCCCAGATACATCCCACTCTCCTTTCCACCCTACTACCTCTAGTTCTATGTGCCAACAGGATCCCCACCTTATCCCCCCTTTTGTAGTACCTCTGTCGCATGTACCTCATCTTTTTGATCACCTCCCCGATGAGGACTGTGTGCAGAGCCTGCCTCTTCTCTCGCATTTCCCCCAGGAGAGCCTCTCGATTCTCGTCCCTGCTGGTAAGCCGCGCCCTTATGGCCCTCAACTCTTCCCAAAGCCTGCTCTCAATTAGTATCCTTTCCCGTTTTCTCCAAGACCCCTCTGCAATGAGGAGGCCCCAAAAGGTGGCCTTCGCCGCTTCCCATGTCACCGCCATCTCAGTTTCCCCATTGTCGTTAATCTCAAAGTAGGCCTCCATTTCCTTTCTTAGGAATTCCTTAAATACTGTGTCCCCCATTTGGGTATTGTTGCAACACCACCCGCAATTTCTCGTGGCTCTTAGCAATAACCAATCCACCACCAGTAGTTCATGATCCGACCAGGTAACAGCCTCCACACTGGGCACCCCTATCTCCCCCATCCCTCCTCCAATATCAGTAAAAGGATGATTCTTGTGTACGTCTGATGTGGAGGGGAATAAAGAATAGCCTCCTGGGGTCTGCCATGACTTACGCCACACATCAACCCAAAAATATTCATGCAGGAGGTCTCTCATGGCCAATTTATCTTTTGTAGGCTCCTTCGCCCCCATCCCCTTTGCCGACCACAAGTCTAATTGTGGGTCCGCTATAAGGTTAAAATCCCCACCCAGGACCATGGCTCCCTCTGCCCACTCGTCCATTGCCCTAAACACCCTACGGAGAAACTTTATCTGAGCTGTATTGTGCGCATAGAGGGTGGCCCGGGTAATCCACGTACCCTCGGATGTTCCTTAATCCCCAGGAACCTCCCTCCGAAGCCTCTTTTTGTCTCAAGCTCTGTGAGGTTCAGTGATTTACCCTGGAGTATGCCCACCCCTTCCTTTTTCAAGGATTTATGGGAAGCCCAAAAGTTCCTCCCGATTTCCTTCCCCCTTATTGCCGATTCAGGCCCCCGCCTCTAATGTGTTTCTTGTAAGAAAAGGACCACCGATTTCTGCTTACGGAACATATTACTGGTTAGGGATTGCTAGTTTTGTGAGTTCAGGCCCTTGACGTTCAGCATACCCAACCCCCCTCAACCAGTGTCGTCGTGAATCGTGTCTTCTAAGGTGTCCTTGCGTCTCTTTTAGCTCAGGGCCTATAATACCCTAAGGGTCTATGGCTTGACCTGCCTACTCCCTTCCGTTTTAGACCCCGTCCTGCTCCTCCCTCCCTCCCACCCCCTCCCCTCTTCCCACCTCCCCTCTCTGCCCACCCTGCCTCTCCCCTCCTAGCCCCCACCCCCTTTTGAGTCATCTGTCTTCATCTCCCAGATTTACTGGGATCGGTTGATGAACCATCAGGGGCTCGTCCCGTGCCGCGGGTCTTTTAGCTCGAGGGGATTCTGTCTCCCTTCATCTAAACCAAACCATTCCATTCAGTGTGACTCAGCGATGCCGAGTGGGGGCCCCCGGACATTTCCCTCCAGTACCCACCCCTCACCCCCAGGCAACAACAAACTACAACCAGGCCCAAATCATGCACAAGAACAAACTCAGTCATTCAAACTGCGCATCACCAGTCTCAGCGGTATCAACATCAACATAGAAAGAGAAGAGAACAAGCCAACCGCAGTAATCTGCCTGGGTAAAGCAATAACCCTCAATTCTCTGGGCCCCAGTGAGGACAGCAGGGGGTGCATCAAAGTATAAATTGCAGAAAAGCTGTTTCATTCCATTCTAAGTGTCTCCCCGAGGCAGCCCCACATTCCCCCTTGTCACTCGCCAGAACAACCTCGAAAAATCTTTTTCGGCCTGTCTCGCCAACAACAGGTATAACCTTCTTAGCAGTGCCTCGCCGGCCTCAGCAGTATCAATACATAGGTAGAAAAAGATACAGGCCGACCTTGGCAGTCCGCCAGGGCAATGTCTTCCCCCTCAATGCTCAGGGCTCCCTCGGGGCTGACAGAGAGCTCGCTAACATGCGGGTCATTTATGAAACACTTCCATTTCATTTCAAGTATCCCCAGAAGGCAGTAGGGGGGTGTTTCTTTTTTTGGAATTTCTAGGTTCCTTTCACCCTGTGTGTCCCCCTGGCCAAGTCCGGGCCACGTGGACCCCAAGTGGGATCCAGGTCTCCCTTGGCCCGCTCTCCCGAAGCACCCACCCCACCACCCACCAGATACTCTGACTCTTTGAATGTCCTCCTCAGCCACCAGGAGATGCCTCTCCCCCTGCCATTCAAAATCCAAATAGAACGGGTGTCCCCAGCGGTACCTAATCCCCTTCTCCTGTAGCCATTTGGTGAGGGCCCCACATTTTTTCCTCATCAGCAGCAGAGGTCCTGAAAGATGGCTACTCTGGATTCTCCAAATTGTATTTCTCTAAGGTTCCTTGCCTTCTCCAGGAGCTTAGCTTTGTCTCTGTAGTAGTGTAGCCATGCCAATACCGAGCAAGGGCCTCTCCCGCGCCCCCAGCTCGATGAACTCTATCCATCATGACCACTTCTCCAGCGTCTGTTCCTAGGATTATCCATATTATGTCCTGCACCTTGCCCTCCAGGCCCAGCGGGGTCCCGCCCTCCGCTTCCACTAGGCCAAAGATGCGCAGGTTATTTCTCAGCTCTCAGTTTTCCATATCGTCCACCTTGAAGCAGAGCTCCTCCTCGCGGAGCTGTATTTCCAGAAATCTCGCCTCCATCTGTGTCTCGAGGAGGTCTGTGGACAGTTGGTTGTTCTCTACTCCGTCCATTCGATCTTCTAGCGTAGACACCTTAGTCGTGAGATTGGCCAATTTGGCCCCCATGTCCATTCTTATCCCCCTTATTTCTTCCAGGATCATTTGAATGTTATTTTGCATGGTACCCAGGTCCAGTGGGGTCATAGAGGGGGCCCCAGTCTCCATCTCCGTTCCTCCTGTCTGGAACTGGTATTTTGCTATGGCCTCTTTCCAACTCATACGTCGCCCCACCTCTGCACTTCTGTGCCCACCAGGCATTCGCAATTGAGTTCACCATGGGGTAGGCCTGGCTCCTGTGGCCCGTTACAGAGATTGTGGGAGGGGAGACCCGTTGCTCCCAGAGGGGAACAATGTTGAAATGTGGCTGGGGTTAAAGCCACGAGCCAGTAAAGTCTCCCCCACCCTGTCAGTTCCTCAAGAGGGGACATTGCCCAACTTCGCTTTCGCGGGGCTGCCGAGGGTTGATGCGCCAAGGTGGGACCCCCTTTGATCAGCTCCCAATCTAGATGCAAGGGCACCGGTACCCAGCTTTCCGCAACTCTTAGTGCACCTCAGTGGGTCCTGTCCGTGCGCATTCCTTGGAAGTCTATGCCCACCTCTTTCACATGTTCCTAAAGTTCGTGCAGTGCTGTCTACACACTGTTGGATCACCTGGTGTTGGGCATCCCATCTGTCACCGTCCCCTCACCTTCCGTTATGTGGCTTTCCTTTGTATTGGGGCACAGGAGTTTTAGGTCTGGGGGACCCCGCCTGTTTGCTGGCCCACTTCCTGGGTTAGATCTCACATCTCCTACCCCCATGATCGCCGCCACAGGCATGCTCCAGCTGCCACAGGAGTGGGAGAATCAAGCCGGCCGAGACAGTTGGGTCTTCGTTGTGGGTAAACCCCCGGCACCCTCCCACCTCAGTATGGCGCTGTGTGTCACTCGCTGCTGCTCTCACTGCTCGCAGCTTGGCTCCCTTCCCCCGCTCTCCTCCACGCCCAGCAACAAGGGGCAGTCCTCCCACCAACTGTGAATCCTGGGCCGCCTTGTACACCTGAGAGGACGCGGCCGAACCTCTGTCACAGGTCTCAGTGTCTGCACCCCAAATCGATCGACACCACAGTACTTGCCGAGCGGGTCCGCTCCATACAGCTTCCCAGTTAGCACTCTTCCATCTCATCAAGTCACGCTCATGGGTGGAGGGGCAGCTACAGGCTCACAACGACATATCTCAGTCCAGGGGACTCCGTGAGGTCCCGGGTTTGCACGCCCACATAGGTCCTGGGTTCAGCCTGCAGTATGCTCACCCCAATGGCGGGTTGGACCCCTCTCTCCACAACAACTCCTCTAGTTTCCCAGGGCCAGGGACAGAGCTAACAGCTCAGGCAGCCATCTTGCCTGCGCCCCCTGGTGGTCTCAATATTGGATATTTTCCTTCTCGTATACACAAACGAGTTGCTCCAGTGTCTATAAGAAAAGAAAAGGATTTTCCTCCTATCGTCACATCGACCCATGGTTCCTTTTGGGGGGTCTGGTGTAACAGATAGTACTGAACACATTAATTCACCCTGTCGGCTGTCCTATTGTGGGTACAGGCTCATCCCCGTCCCTGTGAAAGGATTTCCTCCTTCCACAGTGACACCTCCTATTATGGGTGTCAGTACTTGTCCTGTGTTTGCATAATGCTGTGTCTGCCTAGGGGCTTGTTGCGACTGCCCTTGAAGTGGATTCATTTGCATTTATTCTTGTTGATGTACCTGTGGTACTTGTGGCGATTGTGTCTGATCAAATGTGTGATCTTGGGTGAACCCTTCTCTAGTCTGTGTGCTATATGATGGAGGATAAGCTGTCCCCCTCTTAAAAATTGGGCATTGTGTACATTCCCTTGTCTTCCACATATGTGTGCAATATGCCCTGTCATTCCACAAGTCCAACATACTGGGAGTACCCACCTGACAAGCAACCCCTTGGTTATATCCTCCGTGAGTACTCTGGTTCTCATTCTGTGTACCCTGAAACCCACCTTGATTATTTTGAAACCTGCCTCCTCTTCCTCTGTAACCTATACCTCTTCCTCATGGTGTAAACCCATATCCACCTTTATCCATCAGGAGCAGATTACTCGCCTGTGATGCAACCATTGCTTCCTGCATTCCCAATCCTTCACTGCTTGCCAATACTGCCCCTTCTATGGAAATTTAATAAAAATAATTCTGAACTAACTTGGCTTCCTCGATTTTCCTATTCTCATCTTTCTTCTTATTTTTCTCTTGTAATAACCGACAATGGTGTACTATCATCAAATATATCTCAGCCCATGGCTTCACTTCCATCCCTACTTGTGTTTTCATCTGCCTCTGTACCGGCTCAGGTAACCCCTGGTATAAAATGTGGTAAAATAATGCTATTGCCTTTTCCCATGGCTCGCAAGTTTCAAGTTGCCATTTCTCCTGAATATCCTGAATGTAAACAATAGGGTCTTCATCTTCCTTTGTCTTACTTGTCATAATTGCACCCATATCTGATGTGTCAGGGTACTGTAGCCTGAGAGCCCTCCAAACATCTGCTCTACAAATGTTAAACAGCACTCAATCATGTGCTGTATTCTGTAATGTCACACTTAAATATCCAGCTCGTCTCCATATATCATCAGCCCTCTCCCCAAGAATAGCTGCCAGGAGTTCTTTTATGTCCTCTTTGGCCAGCGTATTTCCTAGAATCCCAAGAGGAATAAGAATCCCTTTACGCCCTACTCTATGTAAGGAGAGTAAAGATTGTGCGGAGAAATGGGAACATAAGTGCTCCCTCGACTTGATTCTCCTTACCATCAGGGAATTATCAGGAAATATCGAAGTACTTGAAACTGAGATTGGGAAACTGTCACGAGAAATCATTGAAGCAACCAATACCGAATCTTTTACAGAAATCTTGGCGGACATCAACACTAAATTGGAAAGCTACGAACAGGATTTGGAAGCCAGGAAAGTCAGAAAACTTCGAAGAGATACGTATGATTATCTGAATAATGAAGTATGTACCTGGGCAGATAATTATCACAGCAGAATGTAAGAACAAAGAAACCAACTAGTGACAACAGTAGCTCAGAGTCGGACACTACAGATCCAAGACCAGAACTCTGAGAACGAGACAGCAAGTAGCTCAGGAAGAGACAGAAGACCATCTCAACCTACAAATCAAGCCTCAGGGATTTTTTTAGTCCAAAGAGGAAGACGACAAGGCGAGGGAAGAGGAAGGGAAGAGGAAGAAGATACCAAGGAGTTCAGACCAGGCAACAAACAAGTCTAAACTAGTGGTCAATCTTTCTGGAAGATCTTTATCTAACCAAGAAGTGCGTACATTAGAAAAAGGTTTCAAATTTGTACCCACCAATAGTACAAACAAATTCCAGACTAAAGTGGAACTATACAAACTGATTTGAAAACTGAAACTTAAAACCTATTTTGCAGAAACGGCAAATGCACCTGTACCTGAGCTAGAAAGTGAATACTTAGAGTTCAGACCTAAGAGCACATTTTGCGCACCCGTTCACATACCAGCTATAGATATCTTCGAAAAAATGGTGTTGAAAGACTTATCTCTAATTCAATTCAAGAACCCAAGCAAATACAATTTGAATCGAGGAGAGCTATCTCAAATCAAAAGTTTGTTCACCGATGATTCTATTACAATCAGACGAGCAGATAAGGGCGGTGCCATAGTGATACAGAACACTGAAGACTATCACAACAAATGTCTCAGGCAACTAGCGGATGCGAATACATATGAGGTACTGACACATGATCCTACTCCAGAAATAAAAAATGAACTTGAATTACTCCTAGATGAAGCATTGGAAAACCATTGGATCACAGAAAAAATGAAATCATACCTATTTACAGCATACCCTAAAATGCCTCATCTTTACACCCTGCCGAAGGTACACAAAAGGATGGAAAAACCACCAGGAAGACCAATTGTGGCGGCAACGGAGAGCATCATGCAACCTCTCGGTACATACATAGACTACTTTTTGCAACCCATCATACAAAAAACTCCAACTTTTGTTAAAGATACCACCCACTTCTTACAGATACTTAACCAGATACAATTAGAAGAACAAGATATCCTTTTCACGATTGATGTGGTCAGTCTGTATACAAGTATACCCCATGATCAAGGTCAAGAGGCAGTTCAAAATCTTCTATCTACTCCAAACCGAATACATCGGAGCAAACAAAGAGTTTCTGATGCTTCTACTGCAGTTTATTGCCACACATTCTTGCTTTGAGTATGATCATAGATACTACAGACAAATATCTGGAACCACAATGGGGGCAACCATGGCACCATCCTATGCCAATTGTTTCATGTATGTATCTGAAAGCCAAAATATCCTCGAAAATGAGAGATGGAAACCATATTTGAAAACATGGATTCGATATATCGATGACATTTTTGGGATTTGGTCAGGAGACAAGGAGGAATTGGTGATGTTCTTAGGATACCTCAACAGTATAGACTCACGGCTCCAATTTACCCTTGAAATTGGAGACCCTAACATACACTACCTAGACGTACAAACAGTGATCAATGGGAATAAGATCGACACAACGCTGCATACGAAAAAAAACAATCGCAACAATTTGCTTCACCGGATGAGTTTTCACCCTCCAAATATGCTCTGCAACGTACCTTTTGGACAAATGCTGAGAATTAAACGAATTGTTAGCGATCCAGATGATTGCGAAAGACAATTGGAACAACTTAAAGAAAGATTAAAAGAAAGAGGCTACCCGGAAACAGATTTGCAAATAGCACGTGAAAAGACAGGAACATTGACGAGAGAACAATTGCTGACAAAAAGGAAAGAAAGGACTAACCCAGAATTAGTTTTCATTACGACATATGCTATACAGAGCAATAAAATAAAGGAAATAATTCAAAATAGGTGGAATGTACTGACGAGTGATGCCCGGATTAAAGATTTGTTCCCACAACCACCTGTGTTTGCCTATAAAAGGAGTAACAATTTACGTAACATGCTGGTGAACACAAGAGGTAAGAACGCCAGACAAGCACCCAAGAACCTACCCGTGCATGAGTTGCAGCAATTGTAACAATGTGATGAAAGGTAATACTATAATGCACCCCAAAACTGGAGCAAAAATTAAACTGAGGTATCATGCGACTTGTTTATCAAAAAATGTTGTATACGCCATTAGATGCCCTTTTGGCATCTACTATGTAGGAGAAACAGCACCTAAAATACGGATGAGGATAAATTAACATAAATCATGTATTCGCAATAGCAACATGACCTCAGCCATAGCTAGACATTTCAAGGCGAATGGACACTCACTTGCACAATTGAGGTTTGCAGTATCGGAGGTACTATCTACCAAGAAATACAAGGACATGAAAAAATGGAGAGCACAACAAGAAGCATTTTGGATAGACAAACTGGACGCACTAGCTCCTGATGGGATCAACGAGGCGTTAGATTTGAGTTGTTTTTTATGAAGATGTTTCCTTTTTGAATGTTTACTCTTTTACTATCTTGAAGGTATCCGATGTCCAGGTTAATACGCCAGATGACAATACACCCACACCTTACTACCATGAAACTGTGACTGTTTGCGGGAAGTTGGCACCTAACTGTATATTATGATTGTATCCTACTGAGGGCGTGAGTTTTTGGCTATATGGACATTATACATTAGAGGACACTATGGTTATAGAGGTCATAATACTTAAGGTAGACCACTCGGGACTTACACTAATATTAGAAAGACAGTTATTTTGAGAAAGAAACAGAGACATTTTATTTATACAGCTGCCCGTGTGAAGTGCCCTCAATCCGGATTTTAGCTTAAGCAAGTGATTATTACTGAGATAGACCTTTTGGATTAGCTCCTGTTTATCAGGTATTATCAGAAGTTTAGTATTGGAGATGTTGTATTTTTCACGTAGACAAGTGCCATATTACCTTTACCTGTACCATTTATATACAGCCCGACCCGTTTTCTGATTGCACCAATACACTGTGTCCCTGCAGGTAACGTTTGAGATTACTACAGTGATTTTTTGACAGATGTGAGCATGTGACACTTCCGAAGACAGTATTACCGTACTGTCTTCAACAGCTCACCTTCCAACTAGCCATGACATACCTAGTTTATAACAGGATCATGACGCTCGCATCCTTTGTTTATGTGGAATGACGGACATGAGAGTTCACCCCTTCACCTTTTTTAAACATCTCGCGCACAGTCCTGATCTATTGTATGAGCGTTCTCCATCTGAGGACGCATACAGAAGCTTATCATCCCACGAGGCACACACGCATGAGATAAGATACACAGTTTATACGCACAAACCTGCACTTTCACGAGTGGTACCGAACACTATTACCTTTTCATTAGGTTAATTCTTTTCTGCATTACGTTGTGGAGAGATTACAGTATGATTCTGCCGTTCTATAACAGCAATACAAGCGATGTTGCATAGTAAGCCTTTTGTCAGAACCAATTTAGATTTATTTATCATTTTAGAGTTTGGCTAAACTAAGTCACTGGTATGAGTAGATGAGAGCTCTTGGGAACAGTATGTGGATGGTTATTTAAGTTTCTTTATTTTTAGCATTGTGATTACACCATTCTAAGATGGCCGCCGCTTTTGTCCGTGAATTTCCAGTAGGAACCCTATGTGGTTTCCATAGTTACTTGTAACAACAAATATACCCGCTGTGAAATGCGCATCCACGCGGTTTCACCGAGAGCTGAGGCAAGTCCTCTTGCAGCATCAGGTAAGCCTGTGTTCCCACTGAGATAGTATGCGCTACTGATAGATTTGAGGAAGAGTCTGATGTATCCTGTATACTTTCCAACAGATTTACCTGGGAATCCTGTCATTGGCATCCAAACGTATGCGATCTCCCTTATCGAACGCTCAGCCATTTTGCAAGCTTTACTTGTTACAGGGATACAAGGTCAGTGTGAGTGTATAGCTTTAACATTAATACATTTTTTGACCTCTAAATGAGGATTTAGTTACATTTCTTTACCTTTTGTTTTTTCCTGAATTAAATTGGCCATCTCTCCAATTCCAACATACTTCATACCCGTATGTGTATTTTCAATATTATTACGAATTGTGCACCTGTGGGTTTATATGGTGGCACATCTGATTTTTCACACATATTGATTGATGTGAACGTTGCAAAATGCTTATTGAACTTGTGATTTAATGAATGTGGTTGGCAACATCTGTGCGCATCCTGGACATTTTAAATATGGTTATCTTTTTTACTTTTGGCAATATTATGGTGTTGTTGTGATTTTTCTCTTTCTTTTTTGAAAAACAAATGATGTTATATAGGCCCTGATGAAGGATTTCATTCCGAAATGCATTCGCCTTCCCACTAAGCATCTGCATTACATTGAAGTATCAATTGCGAAATAACGCAAATAAAATTTAATTATATGAGAGATGAACATTTTTATTTGAGCTTAATTTATGTCAGTGAGACATAATCCATCATACACCTAAAGAAACAACTTTTTAGTGGAGATAGGAGTGCAGCCCGCACCGCTGGCCTCACGGCCAAGGTTTTAGAATAGCGTATTTCCTTCTGTCATTTTTTCTAACTCATATATCCATTTCCCAGCACCTGAAGTCAAACTCGGGAGGTTACACCTTAAATATCTGTCATGATCCATGTCCCTGACCACCTCAGGTATAACAGCCCCCTGGCAGCAGTGGGGCTAAAGTCATCACACTGGCCCCAAGGGCCCTGAAACTCCATCAGAAACATACATGGAGTCAGTCCTGGCGCCTTTGGTGCCAGGCTCATTATCAGGAATAAAGCAATACCAGTTTTGGAACTTAATCCAACATGGAGGCCTATTACACAGCTCAATTCTTTAGAACCAAGCCATGCGGTCAAGTGTTTTGGGTGTGGCTGGGCCTGGAACTACTTGGCCTGGAACTACTTTACCTGGGCTATTTACACCACACCTAAACAGCAGAACATGCTTCAAGTTATTCTGCACTCATGCAGCGTAATGCTCACCGTGTCCAGCTCCTGCTCATCTGCTTCTCCGTTGGCCCGATCCTGAAGCCCTGGATCTGAATTCCATTAATAACCTGGGAGAACAAGAACAGCATTAGCAAGCAAGAACACTTACCTGTGAAGTAACCAGCCTTGAATCCATCCTGCGCTTCGCTTACCTCGCCCATCTCCGGAGTTTGCTGCAACCTGCAAAGGTAAAGAAACAAGGACAGCATTAATAACAATTCTTACCTGGGCAAGCAGCGAGTCCTGGCAGCACCCTGCATTTCTCTTACCTCGCCCATCTCTGGGTTTTACTGCAACCTGCAAGGGAGAAGGAACAAGGTCAGCATTAACAATGCACTTACCTGGGCAAGCAGCGCTTCAATCGCTCATCACTCCGTAACATCACCGCAACCTGTACAAAGAAGAGAAGAGAACAGAGGTTAGCAATTAACACCAATAAACAGCCCAGCGCTCTGTGCATCAATAACTCGTAGTGGTCTTCGCCATCGGCGCGGCAACTCCGAGATCGCAACCATCACTATGAAAACAAAAAGAGACATTGTAAGGGAACAGCATAGTGGAGCAAGATGCCGAGAAGACAGAGAAAATGGAGGGAAAGAAAGAGACAGAATAAAGACAGAAAAGACATTATAACTCACCTGGAAGACAGCAAGCAGAGTGGGAGTCACAGCGGTCTGGACCCAACATAAGGGAATACAGACCAGTGAAGCAACTAGACCCACGGAACGCCCACACCAACCAGGCAGCCCTGCACAGAGACACAGGACAGAGAGTTCAAAGCACAAAAACCTAAGGTGAGCAATAACCCCAAGGGAGGGGATTTGGAATAGAGGGAGGTGGGAGTCCACCCATCACAGAACCAGTATCTTAACCCTCCATTCTCCTGTTATAGGCACTACCCAACATCTGGCACATAACCAAGCAGAGAGGGGTCCGGGATAGTGCTTAGACCTCCATCCAGTATCGAATGGCGCCCCCGTGGATACCAGGTGAGTGTAAAAATATCCTTGTCCATCTGCGGCCATGGGATATATTGTGGTCTTGCTCCCCCTTTTTCCAATATGGGAAACTGAGTGAACCCCGTACCAGAGTCGGATCCCATCATTAGTCTATCTATGGCAACGATAATTGTTCCTGTCCGTCTCCTTGTGGGTAACAACCTTAACCTGCTCACATATGGCGGTGATGCTCCCTTCTCACTATACAATCTTCCTCTGGGATGCTCTGGATTTTCTATGGGTTCTGGCGCCCTATCTTTAGGCTGTTCCAGATCTGACCATCTCACTTCTTTATCTATTTGCAGACTTCCTTCAGGGACGCACACACTTCCTCCTTCTACCCCAAGAATGGACTCTTTTTCCTTGTCTCATATGTCTATTCCCCAACTAGTGTGACTATCCTCTCCTTCACCCTTATCCAGATCCAGTCTACTTAAAGACAATGCTCTATGTCTGTGACTGAACAGATTTTCTTCTTCACTTCATAATTAAAATACTAGGGGTTTATCACTCTTCCCTCAAATACCATACTTATTACCTTCCTTTAACTGTTGATAGGTCTGTCGATCCTTTCTCCAATCCTTGCAGCATCAAATCTTTCTTCTTGCAATGCTACTCTAGATGCTGCTGGCATTGCTTCCTTTATTTGAAGAATGTCTTCTATTCTGTCCCATTGTATTTCTGGGCTTGACCCTACTGGTTCTGTACAAATGAGACCTGGTATCAAAGCCTCGTTGTGTCCTTTTTCATTCCATTTCTTCGTCTATTTCGGTTGCCGCCATCCTCGTAACACTGAATCTGCCGCCTGACTCACTGGTGCCACAAGTCCCAGCGGAGCAGGAAGTCAGACGGCAGATTTGGTAAGTCCCCATTCTCGTGGAGTCCCGTAGGACTGCATGCAAATGGGTTAACGGAAACACCGGCACTGTTGTTAATGATGCCCATGCTTCCGTGACAACTCTGCGGACGGGTGCCATTGCACCCCAGCAGGTCGGATGTGCCGTGCGTAACGGCCCTCACCCGCAGAGTGTGGCGGTCCCGAAATGATTGCTACGGGTACCCTTATTTCCAGAACACCACACTCCTAATAAGGCTCTGTAGGTAAAGACACATCAGCACTTATACAACTCTAATTTGAAGATATGTTATTTTATTTTATAATTGCATAGTGCCTCCTCTCATTTGTTATGGCATCAAAGTGCTGGCCCTAGTCAGGGTACACGCCTATGTTTTTAGTAAATGCCCCAGCATTAGAGCTTGCCGCACCTTCCTTCCTACGGTGCTGTGAAAACACGTTCTTTAAATTAATCATTGACCCAACAGGGCACTGCCTCACACGCCGGTATCATTTGCCTCAAAGGTGTAACATTAGGCATCTTCCAGGGTATGCAAAGCACATTTCCTACCGTTGCCAGGAGACCGCACGCTCAGGGAAGAGCGGCAACATGCTACAGACATTCAAGGGCAGAACACTGTATGCTTTGTTTTCCCTGGGCGCCAATGAGCACTCAGGTGTTCTGGTATTTGCAATGACAAATAGTAGTTATTAAATAAAGTAAATAGACGATGTTCTCTTTCCCAAGCAGGTGCTGCTGCATTGCTAATGGCTTGGAAGTTGATCTGTTTGGGCTTGGGTGAGGTAAACCTCTTCACAGATGAAGAACACGCACTGGCAAAGCCAACAGTTTGGGGTGTTCAGTTGGCATGGGAAAGGCCATTGCCAGGCACTGCTGTAGTGGTATTAACTGGACATTGATGGTAGCAGCTCCAAAACGGTGCAAGCACCTGATTGATTGAGGTTTTTTGTATCGCGCATAGTGATGAACTGAAATCTAGGCACAGATGGCAAAAGCTATAGCAGGCTTGGATAACCGATAGACTGGCGGAAGGACAAGTTCAAAGATGGACAAGTTCAGGGAAAAGTTGTAAGAATTCCTCCACTTATTTAACCAAATACGTTTTTACCGCCTTCCAAAGCTGTGGGAGAGACTCCAACTTCCTAATTTTCCATGGGGGAATGTTCCATACGTTGAGTCCGAACAAAGAGAATCTACGTGTACTCTATAGACACAGGACGAAGAGGAATGGCCAAAAGTTGCTTGTCCTGTGATCGGAGGCCCGCTTTGGCTTATAACAATTCAATGTTTCAGCCGGGTAAACCAGTGCCAGATTATTAAGGCTTTTATTTATCAGACAGTGGATCTTGAACTTAATCCTGTTCTCCATGGCTAACCATTGCAGAGACCACCATGCCCGGGCATCTAATAGCAGTGCCTAGCAAATGCCTACTAATTATACACAAAATCCAAAGCTGTTGGCTTTGCCAATGATTGTTTTTAACAGGGCATCCGTGAGGGACACACATAAATCGAGTGGCTGAAGGCAGCTCTAGTTAAGGCATTTTTATTACACCACTATCAGTTTCACAACTCCAATTAAGTCATTCAATCGCAGAAGACTGCTTTGGAAAAACACTGGCCACACTTTGAGTTCAACGTTTGATGGTAAGTCTTGAATACCGCAAGTTCAAATACTTCCCCAGAGGAGGTGTGTTGGCCAGGGAAGGGAAGGCAATATATGGGGGAGGCGTCAGGTTAATTTGTGACTTTTCTGCTGGTCTTGCCATGTAATCGGTGCGGTCATCACCACGTGTCATATGGTCATGTGCACCATATGAGACATACATTTCCATTGTACATACACTATCCAGGGGTTTGCAACCTGTGGCTCTACAGATGGTGTGGGCTATGACTCCCATGCTCCCTCACCATTGACTATACTGGTTAGGTCTGATGGGTGTTGTAGTCCAAAACATCGGGAGAGCCAACATTTGCAGGGCCATGCATTAGATGATTGGTCACAAATGTTCTCAACTCGGTGGTGGCATCCAGTCCCAATATTCCGGCTCCCAGAGATTAATGCCTACCAAGGTAGATTATACACTACCTTTGCCTCTGAAGACGTTGTCACAAAGGCTGGCACAGTCCCTCCATTGGTTGCAGTGGTCTGGCACTCAACATTGATGGACGTTACACTCCTTGATTTCTATAAGGATCACAGGTTGTTGGGAGACTGTGGTCACATGAGCTTGCAGCCTTTGCCATATTTCTGTCCATTTAACAAAGAGCAGGTCTGATGAAAATATTGCCAGACAACCTCGGAGGCACACTTCGGAGGCGCACATGCAGCTGGCATTTTTAGTGGATGGCTTATGGAGGTTCTAGATCCGGAATGTATTCAGTTTCTAAAATGGCCGCCATTGCGCTTCCAGATTTGCACACAGGAATTACTGCATGCAATACTTTGTCCTCGCGAGGTTTCTTGGTTTTTCCACACGTGTGATCGTCTGCTACTGTATTTCCAGCAATAAGCTACATGTTAAGACGAATGGTTATTATAATGTTATGAATGCATTTTAAATGTTTATGTTTAAGAACATGAAGTATATGAATTCGAATGGGTGTGTGTGATGTATTATAGGTAATTTAATTATTGGGTGATACATAATTCTAGTGAAAGAGGTGCATGTAAGATTTTAACTGTTTGAAATATGGTAATATATTTGTATTTCAAATTTTATGTGTTAATGTGTAAAGCTCAATATGAGCTAATCGCATTATTAAAAAAATAAAAAATAAACGGGTCCCTCTCCAGAGATTACCACATGTGGTAAAGGTAACTACTGCATGCAGTCATTTCTACAGGAATACCGCCCAACTCGTAGGTAGGGCTATTGGCAAAACAGACTTTAAAGCAGATGGAGGGCAAAGGCAGAAATACAATGGGCCTCATTATAAGTATGGCGGTACAGTAACAACGGCACAGTTACAGCCATGCTATGAGCTGTGCTCGCAGGGGCCTGTCAGCCAGTCAGGTCTGACCTGGCGGGCAGAGCGGCACCCGCAAGCACGGCAAGTCGGATGCGGTGCCGGTGCCCCTATGGGGCTCAAATGGGAATGGGGATGTACCGGTGCTGGGGCCCATGAAAGGACAATTACCGGGTCCGGCGAGGCCGGATTAGCCCGGTAATTGCCCATTCGTGGGTGCCAGGCCTGGATGCGAGTTTGGGGGTAGCTTTGCCGGTTTTAGCGGCAAGGCTACTTCCAACCTAGTAATGAGGCCCCATGTAGTGTTATGTTTTGTTATGACATGCTGTACAATTTGCTATGTTCGCTTGTATCATCTCATGCTTTGTTATGTCATGTTGGGTTGTGTCATGTTATGTTGATTTATGTTATTTGAAATTAAATTGTTTGCATGATAGGTTATGTTGTTTTATGTTGGCTGATGTTGTGCTATTGTGATTGCTTGGTTGTGAGGAGAGACTACTATTGTGAAGTGTCAGAATCGTTTACTCAACATTTTCCACCAAAGAATGTGAGCACCAGGGCCATTTTAAGCACTTTTGGGGCCCTGTGCACAGACACATTTAGGGGCCACCTCCACCAAACAAAAGGAATTAAGGGATGCAAAATAGCTTGTTGCTCCCCCCTAGTCGTGATCGCAACCCATAGCTCAATATGATGTCACACAGCGATCAAAACAGGCATGGGAATCATAAACGAGTAGCATTTCAATGCCAACATTAGCAGTCCACAACACGTGTCCTTGTGTTCTAGCAGAGCTACAGGACAATGTTCATCAAGAGCAGCAATGAGGAAGGGGTACCGGCCATAGTGTAAATGCGAGACACAGATCTTTTAATAGGGTGCACATAATCCAGAATAGACAGAGTATTCAGATTAGCAGCCTAACGGAATACAAAAGTGCACAAGTATGAAGACAGGAGACCAACTGGAAGCAAGGAGAAAGCTAAACATACCATAGCATAGATAGCGGATGAACGTTAGAAGCTGCCAGGAAGGTGTCTGCATCCAGAACGACTGAGATTAGAAGAGAGACATGGTTTTCAAGTAGTTTTACCATAATAGAGCAAAGAAACAAGTCATCTCGGTACGTAATATATAAATGCTCACTATTATTATAGCGGAAAAAGCACTATAGCCAGTGAAGTCATGAGTGAGGCTTTTTTGAAGATCATACTCTAAGAACAAAATCACTCAGAAGGGCGACAATGTTGAAAGGTTTAGGAATGGATGGACAATGTTGATAAACTAGACAATACGAGATTAAATGTGATGTTCAGGATCACGCATTTCTAAAGAGGTGAAGTTGGGATATGTGCCCACTCTGCAATTTCCTGAATAAAATAATCAATTTTTATAGAACTGACTTGGAAAGAACACAAATAACATAACCCAACCTGACCATTTTTAAAAACAAAATATTATAAAATGTATTAATGCAAAATGGGAATGATTCTAGCTTCATTGTGTTGTCATCACCAAGGGAAGTATATAAGTACCACCATACTAAATTATGTCATCTTAAAATAATACATCTCAGTTTCTCTTTTGTATTTGAAAGCTTTAAAAAATACCGGCTTGTGAAATTGTCATTCATAAATGTGCATACAAATACTTCAATTGTACAAAAAGCAAACCATCTTTTGTGGCAAATGAGCAGACCCTAACATATGCTTGCCAGAGGCCTGCGATATCTGAACCATTCTCTTCTTTCTAGAACCCTGTCACTCAAATGGCCTACATAAACAGAAAGATCAGGTAATGGGCTAAACAATGCAACCAGCATGTGTGATGGCAATCCTTTTTACAGAAGACAGCACAGTAATGCTAGTGCTATAAGATAATTGGTCCAGGATCCCAGCACTGGCGTAATAGGGGCCCCCGCAGTCCCCACAGTGTGGGGGGTCCCACCAGCACATGTTCTGGGAGGGAGCCCCACTTGAAAAAAAATAAAATGTTTCTAAAAAAAAGTTTATTTTTTAATTCACTCTGCATTCATAAAGAAATTATTTCTGCAACAGAAATCTATGAAGGCAGGTGATTACAAAAAGAAACTTTCTTTTTGAAGTCCGAGAGCTCCCCCAACCCCATGACATGGAAGACCGTAGGCTGGAGGCCTGCGTGTCATGGGGTGGGGGAGAGCACTATGACTTCAAAAATAAATAGTTTATTTTTGAAGTCACTCTGCCTTCATAAAGAAATTATTTCCGTTATGGTTAGGTCCTTAACTGAATAATTTCTCAATGAAGTTAGAGTGACTTCAAAAAGACACAATGGGGCTCATTTTGACCATGCTAGTCCGGAAACAACGGTGCTGGTAATATGCCGGTCCGCTGTTTCCGGACCGGCATATTACAGGTCTACCTGCTGGGGCCGCTGTGCCCGACGGGTCTTACCCTGACAAGCACAGCAGCCACGGTAGACAGACCTGTCACGGAAGCACCGGCACTGTTAACAACAGTGCTGGTGCTTCTGTGTCCCAATTCCATTGGAGTGCTATGTGACTCCACAAGAATTGGGATTACCAAAATTACTGGTGCCTGACTTCCCGGCCGCCGGACTTGGAATAGCCCGGTGGCACAGGGAAATCAGGCGCCGGTCATTTTTTATGGGTCCTGCGGCATCCCACCGGTAGCGCCAACAGGGTTACCGCAAGGAGCCTCATACGTAAGCCGCTGGGAAAAGGAAGAGGGACGTGGAGGTAATTCTTGGCCAAGGAGCTGATTTTGGAGGTTGGAGTAGGAGGCGTGAGGGACAGGGGATGTGTTGTCCATGTTCAGGCTAAGTAGGCATGATATGTGGTATTAGTGGTTAGAGAGGCATTTTGGTGCAGCCAGTCTAGTCATTCCTCAGTTTGGTATGGCTTTCTTTTAACTGGGAATTTCTGACAAAGCAGTCCTGCTAAGTTTAATTACCTGGCTAAGTTGGGTGCTGCCAGTCTAGCCATTTCTTACTGCAGCATTGTATATTTTTCTGGGCATCTGTGATAAAATGATATGATATAAGTCATTTATAATGTACCTGTATACAAGTTTTTCTATGCGCGACAAGACAAGGGAGGGTAGATGGAGGGAGGACAAGACAAACAATCTCACTAGGCCTTGTCTCATTGCGAAAACAAGAAGTGCAAGGGAGAGGGGAGGTGAAAACAGGGCTGCAATGATCTGAGTAAGTGCAGCCAGGGCAGCGCGACTCTGGGTAGTGCAAGGAGAAAAAGTGCTGCAGGGTTACAATTACAGACTCAAAGTGCATGACAGGCACGGAGACAGTGCAAGGGTGACCAATCAAGAAAGAGCCTGGACTCAGAGAGACTCTGAGGGTATCCAAACAAACGGTCAGTACAGCAGACACGTAGGTCAGCAAGGGAGGGAGAGAGAGAAAGCAGAGGAGAAAAAGTTTTGAGCTCCTTTTGAAACTTCAGATGGTCCAGCTCAAGTTTGAAGCGACAGGGAGGCCATTCCAGAGGGAGGCACCAGTAGAGGAGAGAGATCTACCCCCCACTCTCTGCCTGGAGAAGCGTCTAACCCTTAGAGAGTTGGAGGTAGCCAAGCAAAGGGCTCGAGAAGGAAGGCATTTTGGAAGAGAGCATTGGATGTAGTGCGGGCCCCAGCCCCAAAAAAAGCCTTGTGGACAATGCAAAGGGTCTTGAACTTGATCCTTGCAGCCACTGGGAGCCAGTGGAGAGATTGCAGGGCTGGAGAGATATAATCCCTGGGCTTGAAGCCAAGGATAAATCTTGCAGTCCTGATCTGGATTAGTTGCAGATGACAGAACTTAGGGGAAGGCAGATTGAGAAAGATGCTTTTGCAGTAGCCAAGCCTAGAGAGAACCAGGGCTCTGGAGACAGTGAGCTCCTGGTGGAAAGTGAGCAAGGGAAGAGTCCCTTTGAGGAGGAGCGGCTGGTAGTGGAACTTCTTGGCGACATCCGAGATGTGAGTTAAGAAAGAGAGAGTGGCATAGAAGATGACACCAATTTTCTTTGCCTCGGATGAAGGAGAAGGAAGAGGGCCCAAGGTGGACGGCCAGAGTGAGAGAGGGAAAGCAGGTGCCGGGGTCCCAATGAGAAGGATCTCTGTCTTACTGGCATTAAGGCAGAGATCGTTTGAGGTGCACCAATCCTGAACCGTGGATAGACAGTCAGGAATGAGCGAGAGAGGAGAGGATGCTGAGGGAAGCCTGAAGGAAAGCTGAGTCATCCGCATAACACTAAAAGTTAGAGGAGAAGGTAACGATCAGTTGGTACCAAAGGGGCCATGTAGAGGTTGAAAAACCTGGGTGATAGTATAGAGCCCTGGGGAATGCCACAGGTAGAGAGAGGTGGCAGAGAGAGAATGGGACCAGGTTGGACTCACGAAGGGGGCTTGGGGGGATGTCGGTCCAAGAGGAAGTAGGTAAATCACTCCAGGGCCTGATCAGTGATGCCCAGGTTCTAACAGAGTCGATTCATCCGGATGCCGTGGTTGGCTGTGTCAAAAGCAGAGGAAAGAAGGAGGGTGAGGACAGAAGGAATGCTGGAATCAAGGTTAGAAAGCAGATCTCCCGTGAATTGTTGCCGAGTTGGGGGGGTCCCTCAGCATGGCTCGCAGGGGGGCCGCACATTTGTATTACACCACTGGATCCCAGTATTGTCTGCTGGCTAAGCCAGGATACTCGCATGCACACTTTGGTTCCAGAGTCTTGAATATGAATACCTAATCCTCTCTCAAACTAAACCCTTATGCTCATCATTGGAGGTGGCTTCCTAGGTTTTACAGTTCCACATTTGAACAAACCAATTTCTGTACCTTCTCTGTGCTGATGTTATATTACTTTTTATAGCAAATGCTATCCGGTGCAGGTACATTTCTGATAAAAGCACTTGTGCTACAAACCAAAGTACATATACATACAGGTTTGTCAACTTGCTGGAATTTGTAATCTTGCATATCAACCCAGATCTCTGCAATGAGTGATTAACGGACATAGCAATCTTCTGAACCTTCGCTGCACTCAAATTTATTAATATGCATTTCAAGTTTAGCTGTTGCTAAATGTGGATTATTAATTCCCAATAATTTCCAAATAATTCCTAAATAATTCCCATGGAAATGTGAGAATGCCTCACACGTTGTGCCGTAGCGAATTAACAAACCATGTATTGCACAGTGAGTACAGAAAGCATTACAAGATTAATTGATCAGAGAAGAACGTACTTGTCAACAACACAGGCAACATGTTTAGAGCTGCAGTAGCACACCATGAAATATCCTGCTGTGTGCCATTTAAATTGAGAAGTGACTTCTTTAGATCAAGCAGCCTTGTGGGGCCCCCCTCCAGGGTGGGGGCCTGGGGCAAGAGCCCCTTTTGCCCTCCCATAAAGACGTCTCTGGTGAGCACACATTTTTTTTCTGTTAAACATTTCTGCCACAGTTATGTCAAAATCACACGTGCTTCAGGCCATTCATCGTTGTAACATAGGTGGGAGAGCCTGGCAATTCATGGTTAGATATACGCCAGAGGGGCTGGCTTAGCTATATGCGCTAAACAAAAGCAAAGTTGGAAAAATACCCTTACCTTACCTCCTGCCTTCCCAAACACAAAACCGAACAACTGGAGCTGGTGTCCCATGACCATGTAGCGTAAATGAAGACTTGTGTTATTCAAACATATTCCAATGCCACTGTGTTCCTCTGCGCCATACATATGCTCCAGCATTTCCAGACAGAAGGGCTCATTTGTTGGACCCGGCGTGTGCTGGCAAACCTGATACTGCCGCTCACCAGATGACACATAATCAGTAAACTGTTGAATCTGTGAAAAGATCAGCACATCGAAGGGGATACTCAAAGTTCTGAAGTGAATAGACGCTAGAGGATTTAATTAGCTGCACTGATTCAAATTGAGGAAGGAGATTTAACCTATCGGGCAATTGAAGATGAGCTAATGATAACGATAAAGACACTGGATGGAGGTGTTTTGAAGATTGTAAACACTACCTGTTAATGGACAGTCCAGTCCTGAGAAAGCAGGCATCAGTGCTACTGTAGCCCAACATGTTGCTTGGTGGAAACTAAGATAAGGGGCGTTCCATGCAAAATTTCCAAGAGCCAGATGCACCTCTGAACTACTTTTAGTTGACACATGACTGTATTGTATGAGTTTTGTGACAAATGACTGTATTGTATGAATTTTGTAAATAATTTACATATCCAAATTATATTGTACGCCGTGATACTTCAGGGTTTGGGCGTGTAATCAAATGCAATAAATAAATAAATAAATAATAGATAGATAAATAAATAAATAAAATAGGATTTGTAGATGGGGATTTGTGCAATATAAAAGAAATAACTTAAATGTTGCAGAATAGAGAAAGTCGAATTGCACTTTACACCTTTATTGTACTTTCTATACACTCTTATGCACCACTACTTGCCCAAATGCCAGATATATTTGAATATTTTTTTTTATTGTGCTTGTTTACTAAATGTGTATTGTCAAATTGTGTTGTTTATGAAATAATAAATCATGCTATTTTTGCAGACATTTCTGAACTGATCTTTTGACCCCAGCCAAAGCCCTTTTTATAAAATGGAATAATTGAAGCTGCTATCTCGTGAGACACCATATTTGTAGATTCCAGCCTTTACACCGACATGGATTTGCCGGCGCAGATGCTGGCGATCCCTATGCATAAAGCAGGCGGACCCCATAGGGATCCATTGTACATGCTTGCTGGGCAGGGAGGGTGTACAATTGAAATGAACCCCCCCCCCTCCGAGATGCAAACATGTTGGGGGGGGGGGGTCATTTCAACTGGGAACTGCAGTTGTCCCAGTTGAAATGAAACCCTCCCCAACATGCTCACATTTCGGGAGGATTTCATTTCGGCAAGCGGCACTCGCAAACAAATGTAAATGCTGCTTGTCATGCCAGGCAGCGTTCATTCACTTTGCAGTGCAGAGTGCAAATGTAAAGGGTAAAAAGCAGCCTACATGCCTATTCACCACTCTCTGTCATTTATGTTTGCAAACCGCAAATGACAACATTTTGGCAGCAGAGAGTCATTTACGTTTCAGTGTTAACGTAACGGCTCCGCGCTGTCAAATTACTCATTTGGCCAACATGAGCCCCATTGTGTCATACCTCCCAGCTCCCACAACGCAAAATCCATACCTGCCATCGATCACAATAGAAGCAGGTGCCCCATCCCCAGCCTGCATGCTCACAACAAAAAGGTCTACATGTGGATTCCTGCCTCCCCATGACCAAAATGTGTCCAGACAACTTGCCCTCTACTCCAGGTATCTGCAACCTGTGACTATCCAGATGTTTTTACTACAACTCTCATCAACACTTGCCAGGAAAGTCAATGGTGAGGGATCATAGGAGTTGTAGTCCAAAACATCTGAAGAGCCGCAGGCTGCACCCTCCTCTCTTTCTGCTGTTTTCTAGCATGTCTTCTTTTCTTGTCATTGTTTCCTCATCGTGACTCCTCTTCCCTGTTCCCTATTCTTACACTCTATTTCCTCCTTTGTTAGCTTTTCACTGATGGGCAAAACACCCATTCAGCTCCCAGTATATAGACCATTTTAATTTCATGCTAAAACCAATCAATACCTTTATCAGAACACCTATTAGGACATTGCAAAGCAGTGGGTCAGCTCAACTCTCCATGATGTGCTCCCTGGCTCCAGACCCTGCTCCCTCGAGCCTTACGGCCGCCTCAGGCCGTGCTTCCAGCCCAGTTACACATCATCCAGGGGACATTAGAGAAGAGAAGTCAGAGGCCTTTAGAGTGCATTTCTAGTATAGCAATCTCCATGGACTTGCTGGCACTGCAGCCTCATGAAGCAAGGCAAATGGATGTGTCCATCATTGCTTCTGCCCTCCTCCCGTTTCAACAGTATAGGCATGAACAGTGCACTTCACTCATAGCATCTACCCCCCTCATCACTGCCATATCGCCGATGGATGAGATGCTATTCCGTGAGATAACCGTACAGACCCCAACTGGATGACATCACTGAAACAATAGCCCAGCAGGCGGTGGAACCCCTGGACGAGCTACTGGCACAAAGTAACAAATGACATCACAGCAGAGGCCAACACACGTAGGCACATTAGACACGAAGCAAATGCATCCAAACAGGAAGATACATGAACAAGAGATCAAATTAAATTTAGACATGAAGAACATGCTTACAATCACTAGGGTACAAAACACACACACACACTTCTGTGCTGAAACACAAGTTGCACGAGAGTACACATAAATGTTTGCTTAGTGCAGAATGCAACCAAAATGAGGGGCCATGTAGATCAAGATGAGGATGCAGTCAGGTTAGGTGCATGAGAGAGATTGGGAAGCAATAAGACATCGGGGAGACCTTGTCTTGCTGAGCCAGCAGAAGAACAAAGCATGAACAGCACAGATAGCAAGTGCACGGATTGCCAAGGTTAGCAGAGAAAGACAGCTTCGGACCAGCATTGGAAAAGTACAGACAATGGGCAGATCCCACACAGCAGACACAGCTTTATCTAAATCAAATGTTGTGGGAAGGTCAGGTTCTCATCAGCTCACAGCTGACACCAAGGAGAGAGTGGCTCGAACAAGTCTCCAGAGGCCAGGGAGGGAATACCCCTGTGGTAGAATCAGCCAAAATTGGTATAAATCGTTGAACAGGATAACTCGAAGTATGGTCCACACACATGGGACTTGCAGAGAATGCCTATTCATTAGAGCCAGACATGGGTAGACAGAGACCTTCGTTCCCATCCATCTCTCTGGGGTGAAAGATACAATACTGTGTAAAGTTGGAAGCTAAATGTCCTGGCTCAAGGCCTACGGAATCAGGGAATGATAACGTTGGTGGGACACGCAGCACCTTGGGGCCCTTCTCATCACCTTCAATTGTTGCACATGTGCTGGTAACTGTCCAACCTACCAAGTCTGAGAATCTACCCTTGACCAATCCCCATTCACCTTCCACATTCACCTTAACAGTGCTGCACCAGCCACTCATGATTTGCCCTAATCACATGTTCTCCAAGTATCCTTTTTGCAGGTGGGCCTAGGCGGAGTTGCTCAGTATCGCCAGACCAATTAGAAGCCTAACCCCATATAGAACATATATGCTAACATACTACTCACCCAATCACATTCCCCTCTAGGTTTAATTAATGTCTCCTTTGTTCATGACATAATTTACAGGTAAAACTCTGTGACAAGCCTGTGTACGGTGAGAATAAACTGGAGATCGCCCAATGTCCATGACTATCTCTGCTTAATAAAGCAATATTTTTTGCAACACTATTCGTCTTGTCCATTTCGTTTTGGCCGTGGGATTTTTGCTGCCTGTCTGCTGTGTACCTGAGTGAGGGAGTGTGCTCCCCATAATGCAGCACTCATACATAGCTCGAAACAAGTATGTCAAATCTTATGTTAAGCAAAAAGAGTATGATCTAGCCTTTTTCTCAATCAGAATGAACACTACAAGGACCAACCAGTATGAAAAGCAATGGCAGCCTAAAAAATATCTTCAAGGCTCTGCAACTGTATTTTCAAGACTTAGAGACACACAACAGAACGTAAAACCATGCAACAAGGGCATTTGCATGTAGTCATTGCTTGACACAGGTATGCAGCTTGTATAATGTGAATAAAATGTAAGGTTCCCCAAAAGAAAACAGGGTTGTTCATGCCATACTAGCAAATATCATGGACATAACATTGACACTTTAAAAAGGAAGGCTATTTATTTAGTAATTTTTATAGTCTTTCTAGAAGGCACACATTAGCTGCACTGTAAAGTGAAGATGTGCCCATCCAGCTGATATAACTGTGAGGAATTCGACCATCCACATTGTGGGTGTGTGCTCTGAAATGTTTAATTAAATGAAATTACGGTAGACCAACCTCAGGAAAATGTGAGGGGCTAATCAACACATATTTTCTTATGATCACACCACAACAAACGCATAGACCAGTGCATTCTGTGTGGACACAGCCTACAAGCAGAGTCTGCCCTATCATATTTAGTTGGAATGTGACAGCGAGGAGTGCACTATCTTATCTCCAGGAAGGGGGAGGACGGATATTCCCTCTGCCATGGCCAGCATGATTAAATAACTAAAGCTCCATGGATCCACCCTGCTCTTTTGTTAGGCCCTGCAACTCGTGGCATTAGTTAACATACCAATAGAGGGTACTTCAAACAGGACCACATGGGCCCTGGCTGCAGAGGTTAACAAAGGAGACAGGAAGCCCAACACCTTTCATATGTAACTGTGTCAACCTGAAGCCAGCACCCACCCTCAGTATCAATGACAGTGAACTGTCATGTCAGGGACTGCTGCTTACAGTAAGCCACCACATTAGGGGATCCCATTCATAAGGTATGACAATGTGGTTTTCTGAAGCAAGAGAGTGTGGTGGCACCAGAGGTTTAAGGGAGACCTGCCGCTGTAACAGGGACAACATAGAGAGGACCATTAACCAGAGGGACTCTTTGATCAACAACAAACAGGAAGATTGGTGGGACTTAGTATCCCAATATGGGGTGACCAGAGCTCATTATGATGAAAGATTATTGATTCTGCCATTTTAGTTCTAGGGCACATCTTGTTCCTGTTTTCGCCCCCTTGCCTTTCCTGTTTCAAAGCACTCTGGTTATGACCTCATGCATAAAGGAGATTGTTGGTTGGGACCCCAGGATTGGTTCATTAAGGCAGGTTCAGCCTACACCAGTCACAAGGGCCCACTTGGCTTTAAAAGAGGGCCAAGCCCCTCTTTTGGCAGATCATCTGGATGCTTCACAAGAAACTGCAAGTCTAACTCATCCTTTGACCCTGACTGAAGGTGCAGTCTGCCTTACATATTCCACCAGTGAAGGAAGGCCAGGATATCCAAAGAGGGAATCAATCTCCCTCCCCTAAACTTCTCCCAGGGAACAGAGGAATAAATAGAACTTAGAGGACCCTCCAGCTGCTCCAGAACTGGTACCCAGCCAGCACACAGTGTGTCCTGCTATGCTCTGCAGCACGCTTCCTGAATAGGAATGCCAGAAGGTCTCTGAACCTACAACCAAGGATAAGGCAGCTTCTGGTAACACACTTCTCAGCTTTGGACTGTTCACCTTAAAGGATAACACAAGCACATTGAGGAAGCTGGGAGAAGTGCCCCAATGAGCATATACTGACATCCACCTTAAAGGACATTTTCGAGCAAGTCGAGTTCCTCGATCTGCAACCAACAGCAATGCTGACCGTTGTCATGCTTCTGTCACTTAAAGACATCCGAGACGTCTCGACCAGTGCTTCAGAACCACCAAACGGCACTGAGACAACGATTCCTGACCACGAGCCGCAATGTAGGTCAGCCTGCAGCCATTTGTCCTGCTCCGCTCGCCGAATCGTCTTGCCAGCTGATACATGCAGCTGACTCCCATCTCAAACTCTGTCACAGAAGCCTGCAAAGCGCCCTGAAACCAACTCAACCCTGTTGAGCACCAAGAATACCTACACCGCATGATACATTGTGGTTCTGTCTTCCTGGTCCTTCCCAGAAGGCCCCTAGAGACATATTAAGACTCATTGCTCCCTTTGTGCTGAAGCCAAGAAAGCTTAAAACTCTTGTGGTTTTTAATCATACTGACCACCCTCCTGTCAGTATGCAGAGTGCATCCCTTTTCCTTATTTGACATTGTCTGTCCTCTGCATTCATTTTACAGGTTGGGTTGCATGTTATAGTGTTGCTAGAACTGTCTGTTGTGATATAATTAAAGCACACATTGTCTATACAACCTTGACTGTACAATCCCTTTTATCTTTGGGTAATAATGTTATTATTGCTGTGTTGCAACTGAACAATGATCCACAGCCTTTTGGAGATAAGCCTGCCATTCCATCAATGTTACCAAAATTAGACTAGAAGGTTTAAAATTTGCTTATTGTTCCAATCTGTTCGGATCCCTTTGGTGTATTAGAAGCGTGGGGCTGACTGATGGTTTGTAAACCAATAATCACCACTGGTACCTCGGAAGTTGATTTGTCACATTGGTGGCAGATGGTTTGATCTAGTTAGAGCTTTGCACGCCGCTTAGTCACCCAACGCCAGAAGTACTGTCGCAGGCAACATTTAGAACACTGCTAGATAATAATGGATCTTGGCATAGAGACTATGAAAGCCATGAGCAAGAATGTCCGGCGTGTCCTATTGCAAGAGAGGGAACTTCCCCAAAGCGCCTGTATTAATAAACCTGAGTTACTGACCAGCTTCCAAGCTTGGGTAGAAGGGAGGACGGCTGTGCAGGAGACCCCAGGGAACAGACTACGCCCTCTGCAACCGAATGAGACCTTCCGGTGGGGGGTATTAGAAGATGACGAGGAAGACAGAATGAGTGGTGTTTTTCGCCAAACATCCCTCCAAGGGGCAAGTGTGGTTTCCCGACACTCCAGAGTGTCAGTGAGTTCAGAGGCTAGTACAGCATCCTGCAGGTGCCAGGCCTCTGCACAGCCTCTAATTGGCCCTGTAATAGTTCCAGCTGTAAATGATGGAACGGCTAGAAAGCTCCTGCTGGAAGAGAGGAGACTAGCGCTGGAGGAACAAAAATAGCAGGACAAGGTTTCCAATAGAGTTGCGCAAGTTGGCTCTCAAAGAGAAGAAAGAAGCCAACAGATCCACTTCTAGTGAAAGCAGCGGTAGTGGCTCAAGCCATGGTACCCGAGTTAAGCCCTGTTGCCACATCCCCAAAGGCTTCGTACAGGTTTATGAAGTAGGGAAAGATATTTTTGACTAGTTTGAAGTGCTCAAGCTTGCATTTCAGGTACAGGAGGTTGAGGAAGTACTTTGGGTGCTGACCTGATGAGTTGCTTACCGACCCAGGGGACTGATGCAATTCTTCAGTTAACTCCTGTGGAAAGGCAAGTTTATGAGAGCATGAAGGTGGCCCTTCTCAGGAAGTTCTCTAAGACCCTGGAAATGTATCTCAAGAGCTTCAGATAGCTCAGATAGAAAAGTGGGCAGACATTTGAAGCATTCAGACACTTGTCATTGGAACATCTGAGCGGGTGGGTGTCTGGTAACAAAGTTGACGAATTTAAAGGGATGTACAATTCTCGATTGCGTGTGAGCATATATTGAAGAATTGCGAGGTTGACCTACACCCGCATCTTGTGGACAAGACTATTACAGACTCTAGGTAGCTTGCAAAGGCTGCAGACAAGTTTGTAAGCAATCAAAGTCCAGAAGAAGGCTCAGGAGAGCACACCCAAACCAGACAAGAAAAGCAACAAGGATGGGAAGGACAAAGATCCAACCCACTTCTCTTCTAAGTCAGGTCACCAAAAGAATGAAGGGAAATTCCACATCTTTCGTTCAGCCGTACACACCAAAAAGAAGAGTGCAGGCACTCCTAAAAATGGGACACCTACGTTCTTGCAACCCAAAGGTTGTTTTGTGTGTAAGGAGCTGGGCCATTGGAAAGAGGATCCTGCTTACAAGCGCTTACCCAAGCAAGTCATAGTGAATGTTGGATTCATGGAGGAGGGCATCATTAGTTTGGGCCTCCTCAAGGGGAACTTTGTACTAGGCCAAGGAATGGCTGAATGTGGATTGGTTACACTGAGTGGCAATGGTACCGCATCTCCAGAAGAGATTGCAGTTCCCAATAATACTCAACTTTCTTAGAACATGTGTATATCAATGGACACACGACTCTGGCAGTGAGAGACATCGTGGCTAGCATTACTGCTGTCAAACGACAGTAGGTACAACCAGGACAAAATATTTATGGGGCTGTTGGTAGCATCAGAGGGCATGACGGAAAGAGTAAGTGCCCCTTGGTGATAGTAGAGTTAAGCTCGCGAGTTGAAATTACCTAGTGCCATGTAGTGGTGAAAGACTCAACCCCTGTCCCATGTCTGTTGGGTAATTATCTTCCTGATCCTGAGAAAGTCACCGCGCTTGCCATATCGTGGGCCAAAAAGGCTGCCAGATAGAAGGTCTCAGCGCTTTAGGGCCTGGAATGCTTCCAGCTGGCTTGTTGGAGGGAAAGGCGTGGCCGGTATCCCCTGGTCCAATTCCACAGACTGCTGAGTCACCTATTCCTGTGGGAGAGGGGCCAGTAGCAACTGAGGGCCTTACTTTGGTAGCAAGGCACTCCGTGACTTCAGAATTGCCCAGAGCAAAACAGGAACCTGAGGTGGAGGACCAGGTGAATTCAGCTCTGAAGAGCCTGCCCAAGCTGGATGAGTTTGCATCAGCAGGGGGCCCAGATTAGCCTGACTTCTTTAAAGTCCAGAAAGAGTGTCCCACTATGGTGGACCTGCAGAAGCAGGTGGAGGAGCAGGATAACATCGAGGCCCATGGACTGTTCAAAGTGTACTGGGAGGATGGACTCATGTACAGTGAGGGAAAGGACTCTGAAGGTGAGAGCACCAGAAGGTTGGTGATTCCCCAATGCCACAGAAAGCTCCTTTTTGATTTGGTTCACCACATTCCGCTAGCGGGTCACTTGGGATTGACTAGGACATCAGTTCAGTTGTCTGCTCACACTTTACTGGCCCCAGTTTGACATAAAATTCAAAGAATTTGTCTTGTTTTGCCAGACTTATCAGGCTTCTGGCAAGGCAGGTGGTGCCACAAAGACCCCCTTATTTCCACTACCCATGGTTGGGCGCTATTTTGAGAGAATAGACATGGACATTGTGGGTCTTTTGGATCCCCACACCAGCTCAGGGAACAGATACATCTTGGTGGTGGTAGACCAAGCCACAGGGTAACCAGAGGGTGCCCATCTGAGGATCATCAACAACCCTGTGGTTGTGAAGGCTCTGATTGGGATTCTCCCTTGTTGGTTTCCCCAAGGAAGTCATTTCTTACCTGGGACAAACCTCATATCAGTGTATATGAAGGGTATGTGGGAAGAGTGTGGAGTCACCTACCAGTTCTCTAAATCGGTCCATCCACAAACAAACTTGCTTGTTGAGAGGTTCAAGAAGACCCTGAAAGGCATGATAGGTGGCTTGGAAGAGCACCTGAGGAGAAAATGGGATATTCTTCTGCCATGCCTACTGTTCGCCTACAGGGAGGTGCCACAGAACGGAGTAGAGTTTAGCCCCTTTGAGCTTCTGTTTTGACACCCTGTAGGAGGCCCCTTCAGTCTAGTGAGAGAGGGATGGGAGGGCAAACCCTCATCCCCCACATGTGATGTGGTGACTATGTACTTGGCTTTCGGTCTAGAATGACAAATTACATAGAACAGTCGACAAAAGAATCTAAAGGCCAGTCAGAAGTTGATGAAGCACTGGCACAACCAGAAGACCACAGAGACAGTTTATTTGCCAGGTCTGTGGGTGTGGATTATGGAGCCTGTCAAACCCAGTGCCCTTCAGGACAAGTGGACTGGGCTATCCTGTATGTTAGAAAATGTCAGTGAGGTAAATTATCTCATTGACGTGAATGGACCAAAACAGATGTGTAGGGTCTTTCACGTCAACCGGCTAAAACCCCATTATAGCAGGGATGACTTGGTCATGGCATTAGTGACAGATGGAGAAACTGCGGAGGAGACCGATCCCCTCCCAGACCTCCTGCACACTGAAGCCACAGATGGGTCAGTTGAAAGTGTCAAAGTTGCAAAAGACCTGTCAGAACAGCAACTGACAGACTGTCGCCTTTCACTGGAACAGTTTGCCGGTCTGTTTTCGCTGACTCCAGGTCATGCAGATTGGTGCACCCATGATGTGGACACTGGAGACAGTAAGTTGGTGAAGAGCAGGATTCACTGGATGTCCTCCAAGGTCAGGGATACCATCAAGGAGGAGGTTTCCAAGATGCTGTTCCTTGAAGTGATAGAGTAGTGGTACAGGTCCCTAAAAAGGCCAGTGGTGGGAAGAATGAAGTTGGCTTTTATGTGGACTACAGGGGGCTCAATTCTGTAACAAAGACAGATGTTCACCTCATTCCTCAGGCAGATGAGCTCATTGACAGGCTTGGCACTGCAAAGTCCATGTGTACCATTGACCTCATTAGAAAAAAAAGATGAGTGTCCCCTTCGTCGCTGACAGAGGGTAAATAATAGCAATAATCAAACAAAGGTCATGTCAAACCGGAACAGAAATTTAAAATCAGGTAATGAGTGTTAACCTAAACCAAGATAAATAGGAAGGGTGCCCAAAAAGATAAACAATTTTATGTCATTTTGTAAAAAAATACATAGGGCCTCATTACAAGGATGGCGGAGAACCATGGCGCTATTAGCGCCATGGTTCATGCCGGTAAAATACCGGCACCGCCTTGGCGGAAAGGGGAATTACCGCCCCATTCCAAGGTTGGCGGGGCGGTAATTCCCCCTTCTACCATTGCCCTTCCCCATTCCCATTTTTGCCCCATAGGGCATAATGGGAATGGGGAAGGCACTAATTACGGTACCGCAAATTGCGGTACCGTAATTAGCTCCCTGGGTCCCTTTGCGGGTTGGTTTTTAATGCCTGCAAAAAGCAGGCATTAAATCCCCCAACCCGCAAAGGGACCTCGTAGTAAGGCGGTAAGGATTTACCAGTACCAGTATTTTACCGGTACCGGTAAATCCTTACCGCCATCCGTGTAATGAGGCCCATAGTCATTTTATTCTTATATCACAATTCAATAACATTCATATTCAGACTGTTATAAGCCTATACCAAATGTTGGATCAATATATTACAGTGAAAATACATTGGGATGAAAATACATTTATTACATCAAAAAGATGGGTCTGCTAGAAGGTCCATAACCGTGTGCAGAGCGTGTGAGGCACCGGGAACCCAAAGCAAGAGAAGGGGATCACTCAAAGAGAAAAAGCGGTGTCCACACAGATATGTCAGCGGAGTATCTATCTAGCCATCTTTAAATTATACAGTTGCAATTATTGGTAATGTTCATTTTAATAAAAAACTAAATATTCATATATTCAATTATTGGTAATGTTCATTTTAATAAACAGGAAATAGTCATATGTCGTTTTTATTAAAATTAACATTACCAATAATTGCGACTGTATAATTTACAGATGGCTAGATAGATACTCCGCTGGCATTTCTGTGTGGACACCGCTTTCCCTCTTTGAGTGAACCCCTTCTCTTGCTTTGGGTCCCCGGCGCCTCATACGCTCTGCACGCGGTTATGGACGTTCTAGCAGGCCCATCTTTTTGATGTAATAAATGTATTTTCATCACAATGTATTTTCCCTGTAATATATTGATCCAATATTTGGTATAGGCTTATAACAGTCTGAATATGAATTTTATTGAATTGTGATATAAGAATAAAATGACGATGTATTTTTTTACAAAATGACATAAAAGTGTTTGTCTTTTCGGGTTCGCTCTGGGCACCCTTCCTATTTATCTTAGTTTAGGTTAACACTCATGTACTAGATTTTTTATTTCTGTTCCGCTTGACATGACCTTTGTTTGATTATTACCATTGACCTCATGGCAGGGTACTGGGAGGACCGCTTGGCAGATCGAACGAGAGAAAGTTCAGCGTTTCCAATCCAAGAAGGACATTATGAGTTCACTGTTATGCCTTTTGGATTTAACAAAGCCCCTGCTACTTTTCACATGATTGTTAACCAGGTTTTGTCTTTACAGGAAATATTCAGTGTCGCCTATTTAGATTACACTGCTGTGCTCAGCCACACCTGGGAAGATCACGTATCCCACCTGAAACAATTGCTTCAGGCACTGCAGAATGCAGGCCTGACAATCAAGTCTAAGAGGTGCCAGATAGTGCATGGAACAGTGTCCTACCAAGGCCACCTGGCCAGTGGAGGAAAGAAACAGCCTCTCAAAGCTAAAGTACAGGCTGTGAAGGATTGGGACATCCCCACCACACAGACACATGTCAGGGCCTTCCTAGGTCTCACCGGGTACTGCCGGTCATTCATGCAGGCGTATGGGACCATTGCCATGCCCCTGAATGATGCAGCTTCCAAGCAAATGCCAAATAGGTAACTAGGACACCCGCCTGTCAAACCTTCTTTCAGAATTTGAAGGAAGGATTGGGCAGGGTCCTAGTTCTGAAAGTGCCAGACTATGGTCAGGAATTCCTTGTCTAGACAGACACCTGTTGTTTAGGGATATCATGTCAGGGCTCCTTTTGAAGTGCCAGTGCTTAGGGGGCCTTCTGGGAAAAGTTCCTATGCCCTGTGAAGAAGGTGTTTGCCTTCCTCAGGGGGCAGGGGAATCAAAAGAACAGCTTCCCGGACATTGCCCACATGGCTGATGTGGAAACTCTCAGGCTAGGTTGCTAATGCACATCAGCTGTGCCATGTCTGTATCACTGTGCGCAAAGCTGATACTAAAATGATATTCAAATGCTTTGGTTGTATAATTGTGTGATCTAGTAGCCACCATGTCATATCCAGACACAGCTTATATTTTCAGTATAACATTAAACCGGGATGACTAGTGTGCACATTTATTATGTTTTGAAACAGAGGTTCAGATGATTAAAAATGCTCCTCTGCCTGTTGGAACTTGTAATCGATCAGCTGTCAGGGATGCACATGTGACAATTGACTTGCCCTGTTGCCACTGCAGGGCTAGTGCTGGGGGTGTCTGAAGACTGTCCCAGCACAGGCACATAAGTGTGCTATCATTTTGGAATGGAGCATTATGAAAGGGGGGGGAGTCTGATTAGCAGAACTCACCTTCAGAAACAGAATGACCTGCATCATTTTATTAATAAATATCTAAGAAAGCTTGGCCTATTTAACTTTTTCAGATGGCAATCTGCTGCAGTAGGTACCAAAACATGCCAACAAAAAATGCATATCGTAATCTGCAGCACTCACACAAATAAAAAAAGAAAACATAGCTAACTGGCCCCACACCTCATGCAGATTGCTTGTGTGTTTTTTTTTTTTTATATATATATCAAGTGGCTCCATTGGCAGACCTACCTATTGGCTTTGTGTGTCGATCTAAGCCGAGGCTTACATTGGTAAAAAAAATGGCAGCTCTCTAGTTGGTCCAGCAGCTCAACTCTCTTTCTAGCAACAGTGCTTATTTATTTGTGTTGTTTTGTACAGGGATGCATGCAGAAACCATTGCTTCTGAGAAGAAGGGAAAGCTCATGGGGGAACAGTTGAGGGGAACAACAGAAAGAGGAATACATCATCCACAACAGGCCAGCGGCCACACTCACAGGGCTTTTGTGCTGTAGGTTTTAAGTGCATCGAGGGTGGAAAAAGCCAAGCCAAGACCTGCTCTTCAACCTTTACCATCAAACATTTCACTCGAAGTGCCTGTAAGTGTTTCCTCAAAGCTGTCTTCTGAGAGGTAATTACTTATTTGGAGCTGTAAACACACTACTGTTGTAATAGAAAAGTGCAAACCATGTAACTTCAATGAAGTCCTGTTAAAAAGCAAGCATTGGCAAATCCAACAGTGTTGGCTTCTGTATGAGTATTAGGCATTTGCCAGACGCTGCTATTAGATGCCCAGGTGCTTGCATCCTTTTGCACCTGCTACCACCAATGGCCACTCAATTCCAATTCCACTGCGGCAGTGCCTGCCTAGTGCCTTTCTCTTGCATACCCAAAAGCCCAAACTGTTGGCATTGCCAATGATTGTTTTCTCTGGTTTTAGCGAAAGACAAGTTTCACTCATTGGGCGTGGGTCTCACAGCCTTTGATCACAGCCTTACTCTCTGCCAGTCTCAGCCACCGCACTGATTGTAACACGTCGCCATCACACTGGAATACACACATGTTTCCAGTGTGACCGTCCCTTTTAGTTCTCATTCTTGTGGCATCATAGAGCCTGAACACCCTGCTTGCTCTATGCCTTTGTGAGTACAGAGCCAGTGGCTTGCAAATAAATATGGCATGAAGAGGACAGGTAAGAAAACACCATGACATCCCTATTGTAAATTGGAAAGGTATTCAGTTCGTGGTGTGTGATGCTTAACTGGTTAATGGTATCCTTGGGTATTGTTGCCATGGAGACGCAGGCCTCCAAGAGATGTGCAGACTCTTCCCGCATGTCAGATTGTTGAACTTGCTGCAGGAAGCCAGATCATATCCCACAGATTCCAAACAAGCCCCATTAGCCGCCTCTGGAGGCCCAAATAACCTCTGAGGCCCCTGTCTTGCACGAAAAGCTTTGCGCATGGGGGTCGGCGGAAAAAGCTATCTGACAACTAACCCTGTCATGCGGGGAGCGTAGACGGAACATTGGAAAACAGGCGTACGCATCAACACACCAACCACCAAACCTGCCCTTCTCTGGGGCACTTCTCCTGGCATGCTTGGATTACACGCCCCGCCAAGGCCCAGGCTTTCATATTGCTGGTGAACCCCCAGAGTCCATACATCTTGTCAAACAAGTATGTAAACATTGGTTATTTGGGTCCCCTGACTGGGTTCTTTTTACATGATTGCTTTATAATAAAGATTGTGTTTGAATTAGTCCATTTTACACCGTTGGTACATCACTTTTCTTCCATCCATCCATCCTTCTCCTCTGTAAGCTATCTGCCCCTTAGCACCCCGACAGTGCTTCCTCTTATTTTAGTCGAATATTGTGCCCCTTTGTGTTGGCACCCTCAGAGGTCATCTGCCCCTGCCTTGCCTTGCATCCGTGACTTCTCGGCTTCTCTTCCATCTCTGCCACGGATGCGGCTGCCCTTTCCATTCTTCTCCTGTGCAACCCTTTCCACTCTCCTCCTCTGCTTCCCTTTCCACTCTCCTCCTCTGCTGCCCTTTCCACTCTCCTCCTCTGCCATTCTTTCCACTCTCCTCCTCTGCTGCTCATTCCCCTCTCCTCCTCTGCTGCCCTTTTCACTCTGCTCCTCTGCTGCCCTTTCCACTCTGCTCCTCTGCTGCTTTGTCCATTCTCCTCCTCTGCTGCCCTTTCCACTCTCCTGCTCTGCTGCCCTTTCCACTCTCCTCCTCTGCTGCTCTTTCCACTCTCCTTCTCTGCTGCCCTTTCTACTCTCCTCCTCTGCCGCTCCTTCCACTTTTTTCCTCTGCTACTCTTTCCACTCTACTCCTCTGCTGCTCTTTCCACTCTCTTCCTCTGCTGCCCTTTCCATCCCCCTCCTCTGCTGCTCTTTCCACTCGCCTCCTCTGCTGCACATTCCACTCTCCTCCTCTACTGATCTTTCCACTCTACTCCGCTACTGCCCTTTACATTCTCCTGCTGTGCTGCTCTTCCCACTCTCCTGCTCTGCTGCCCTTTCTTTTTTACTCTCCTCCTGTGCTGCCCTTTCCGCTCTCCTCCTCTGCTACCCTTTCCACTCTCCTCCTCTACTGCCCTTTCCACTCTGCTCCTGTTCTGTCCTTTCCACTCTCCTCCTGTGCTGCTTTTTCCACTCTCCTCCCCTGCTGCTCTATCCACTCTCCTGCTCTACTACCCTTTCCACTCTCCTCCTCTGCTGCCCTTTCCATTCGCCTCCTGTTCTGCCCTTTCCACTCTCCTCCTCTGCTGCCCTTTCCACTCGCCTCCTGTTCTGCTCTTTCCACTCTGCTCCGCTGCTGCCCATCCCACTCTCCTCCACTGCTGCCCTATCCACTCCCCTCCTCTGCTGCTCTTTCCACTCTCCTCCTGTTCTGCTCATTCCACTCTCCTCCGCTGCTGCCCGTCCCACTCTCCTCCACTGCTGCCCTATCCACTCTCCTCCTCTGCTGCTCTTTCCACTCTTCTCCTCTACTGTCCTCTCCACTCTCCTCCTCTGCTGATCTTTCCACTCTCCTCCTCTGCTGCTCTTTCCACTCTCCTCCTCTGCTGTCCTCTACACTCTCCCCTTCTGCTGCTCATTCTACTCTCCTTCTCTGCTGCTCTTTTTTTTCACTCTCCTCCTCTGCTACACTTTCCACTCTCCTCCTCTACTGCTCTTTCCACTCTCCTCCTCTGCTGCTCTTTCCACTCTCCTCCTCTGATGCTCTTTCCACTCTCCTCCTCTGCTACTCTTTCCACTGTCCTCCTCTGCTGTTCTTTCCACTCTCCTCCTCTGCTGCTCATTCCACTCTCCTCCTCTGCTGCCCTATCCACTGTCCTCCTCTGCTGCTCTTTCCACTCTCCTCCTCTGCTGCCCGTCCCACTCTCCTCCTCTGCTACTCTTTCCACGCTCATCTTCTGCTTCTATTTCCACTCTCCTCCTCTGCTGCCCGTCCCATTCTCCTCGTCTGCTTCCCTTTCCACTCTCCTCTGCTGCTCTTTCCATTCTTCTCCTCTGCTGCTCTTTCCACTCTCGTCCTCTGCTGTCCTCTACACTCTCCTCCTCTGCTGCACTTTCCACTCTCCTCCTCTGCTGCCCTTTCAACTGTCCTCCTCTGCTGCTCTTTCCACTCTCCTCCTCTGCTGCCCATCCCACTCTCCTCCTCTGCTGCTTTTCCACTCTCCTCCTCTGCTGCTCTTTCCACTCCCCTCCTCTAATGTCCTCTCCACTCTCCTCCTCTGCTGCTCTTTCCACTCTCCTCCTCTGATGCTCATTCCACCCTCCTCCTCTGCTCCCCTCTACACTCTCCTCCTCTGCTGCTCTTTCCACTCTCCTCCTCGGCTGCTCATTCCACACTCCTCCTCTGCTGTCCTCTACACTCTCGTCCTCTGCTTTTCTTTCCACTCTCCTCCTCTGCTGCTCATTCCACTCTCCTCCTCTGCTGTCCTCTACACTCTCCTCCTCTGCTGCTCTTTCCACTCTCCTCCTCTGCTGCTCTTTCCACTCTCCTCCTCTGATGTCCTCTACACTCTCCTTCTCTGCTTCTCTTTCCACTTTCCTCCTCTGCTGCACTTTCCACTCTCCTCCTCTGCTGCTCTTTCCACGCTCCTCCTCTACTGTCCTCTCCACTCTCCTCCTCTGCTGCCCTTTCCACGCTCCTCCTCTGCTGCTCTTTCCAGTTTCCTCCTCTACTGTCCTCTCCACTCCCCTCCTCTGCTGCTCTTTGCACTCTCCCCCTCTGCTGCTCTTTCCACTCTCTTTTTATGCTGCCCTCTACACTCTCCTCCTCTGCTGCTCATTCCACTCTCCTTCTCTGCTGTGCTTTCCACTCTCCTCCTCTGCTGCTCTTTCCACTCTCCTCCTCTGATGCTCTTTCCACTCTCCTCCTCTGCTGTCCTCTACACTCTCCTCCTCTGCTGCTCTTTCCACTCTCCTCCTCTGCTGATCATTCCACTCTCCTCCTCTGCTGTCCTCTACACTCTCCTCCTCTGCTGTTCTTTCCACTATCCTCCTCTGCTCTCCTTTCCACTCTCCTCCTCTGCTTCTCTTTCCATTCTCCTCCTCTGCTGTCCTCTCCACTCTCATCCTCTGCTGCCCTTTCCATGCTCCTCCTCTGCTGCTCTTTCCACTCTCCTCCTCTACTGTCCATTCCACTCTCCTCCTCTGCTGCTCTTTCCACTCTCCTCCTCTGCTGCTCATTCCACTCTCCTCCTCTGCTGTCCTCTACACTCTCCTCCTCTGCTGCTCATTCCACTCTCCTTCTCTGCTGCTCTTTCCACTCTCCTCATCTGCTGCTCTTTCCACTCTCCTCCTCTACTGCTCTTTCCACTCTCTTCCGCTGCTGTCCTCTACTCTCTCCTCCTCTGCTGCTCTTTCCACTCTCCTCCTCTGCTGCTCTTTCCACTCTCCGCCTCTGCTGCTCTTTCCACTCACCTCCTCTGCTACTCTTTCCACTCTCCTCCTCTGCTGTCCTCTACACTCTCCTCTGTGAAAACACACAAATAATATGAGGCCGGGAAGCCCAAAAGAAACACACCAACACAGGTTACAAAGAACATACAAGTGCATATTTAAAAGCTACAACAGTTACCAAAGTCAATTGACAAACGGATAGCTATTCGGCTCTCAGAGTAATGTAACGAACTTCAACGAAGGTTCGATGCATTAGTAAGAGAGACCGTACATTGGAATACTTGGGTCTTTTATATGATTTGTCCAGCCCTTGGCCAACCCTCTCGCGGGTTAACCATTATTGGGATCGGGCCTAGGGTTCCTTGCCAGGTCAATCCTATAATTTATGCATTTTGATCAGTTTCGCTGATATAGTTGGGCATTTACACATAGGTCAGCAATAGGACAAGGTCTCAGTTTGCGACCCCGACAAGTAGCCTGCAGGCATATTAATTATTCGTGTATGCGGAGGTCACAACGGCCAGAATCTTACTCAGAATGTCATTCGGCCTCCATTTTGATGTTCAGGGTGACTTCCACATTACAAGATAACCTAAAATGGCGGCTTAATCCAAGATGGCAACTTACATTACTTTCTCTAAGGTCAAGACCTTGCCGCAGAGTTTATTCGCATGATGTTTTAGACAACTTGGCATAGGCCAATACACATACAATTGCTGCGATAGGAGGCATAATATTATTTCAATTCCGACAGACCCTCCTTTTGGCCTATGCCAAGTGCTAATATAATTTCTAATATTTTTGCAAATAACTCCATGCATTGTCGTCCATACATCCTGAATCATTATCTGTAATGTCTATAGCCATTAGGTCGTTCATCAGAACCTCTTGTAACACAAACTCTTTAGATGCTGTATCTGGGGCATACATTCTGTGCCCTACTGTGCTCACTGCTTGAGCACAACATCCCCCTAGCATTACACACATACTAGGTAGGCATTGAAAACAGAAACAAAGGAATAGCAGGATCCGTAAAATAACCAAAATGACAGAAAGCACCTTCCAATCCCAAGATCGTAAAGAATCCCAAAACCAGGCGCTAATATTCCAATCTCCTACAGGAACATGCACTTCAGAACTAAGGATATGCAAGTTCTGTATTGCTTTAAAAAATTGTTGGCGAGGAATCTGGTACGAAAACACAACAAGCGGACCCCACTAATTTGCATACTCCACCACGGTCTGCCAGAATGACATCTAATGCCATCCGATTTTGGAGTGCTACCAATCTTATTATCTTTTGTTCTAGTGTCATATTGTAGAGTATGTCCGTGGTCCGGTTGATGGTTCTCTCCAGTACTCTTGCTAGTCCCCTAATGTTTTCAGAGTTTGCTATCTGTCCCCAAAAGGGCACAACTGATTTTGCTATATCTCCCAAAACTTGCCCAGGGGTATCTCTGTTCTCGTCCCGCCGTGGGCGAGCCTTAGAAACCTCCGATGTACTAGCTACAAATACCCCAGGTAACAGGATTCCTAAATAACAGGTTCCCTGCCAATCCTTGGGCAACCAGGGAAATGCTGAACTACCACAAACAAAATAAACAGGCCCCCCTACATACAGAGGCCTGTTCTCTCCAGTCAAATGTACAATGTTCATACAACCTTCAAAATCTCCCATTGGTCGAGTGCCATTTCTTTGTACACAAAAGGGGACAGAATCAGGGCTATGATTTATAGAGTAGGAAGGAGGCACGGCATCCTTATTGCCTATCGGAGCCATTTTAAAAGAAATTAGAGTTTGAAAGGGAAGAGATAGTTTATCAGACGGCCTAATAGAAGCAACATTAGGTTTACTTCTATTTACAAAAAGCGAGCATCCCAGGGGAGTCAATTCTCGTTTCTCAAAATCATTTAAATTAGTTCCATCAAAGTTCCCTGAGATGCTATCATTCCAACGGCCAAAGAATAGTGCTCTAAGAGAGGCATAGCAAGCAGTCGTTAAAGGTAAAGGGTGAATATACCATCCTAGCCCCTTGTTCCCATGTTGCGGTAAATGAGTGCAAATCCAACAATTACTCTTATTAAAAATGGCATGCGTTGCATTCATTACTATCATTAAAGTGCTATTATGATACTTTCGTCTATGCTGGGAGTATCTAGGTGACAGAGTGTGAAGGTGTACAGAGGGAGTCAAAGCAGTAGGTACAATCTCAATTGGCAGTAGAGGTTTTAGAGGGTAATTTTCTTCGAAGTACCAAAGTCCCACAGCAGTAATCACACAAATACCAATTATTATTAACACAACACAGCAATACGTTTTCGGGGCCCAGGCACATTGTTCGTTGTCCGAGTTGGTCACCCCCCTATTTACAAGTCCAGTGCGGGGAGCAGCGGTGGAGGTGGCAGGCATTGCAGTTTCTCAATCGACGACCCCAATGTTCGTTGCTGGCGACACTACGGTCGCGCGACTTCTTAGTCCTTCCCAACCCTAGCCAGCAGAATCCCTTTTTTGCTCCTTTTGTTCGAAAGGAACTTTCTTTTACAAGAGAAAACTTTCAATCACTTCTCCTTTCCAAATGCACGGAAAGACCCATGCCGTAGTTCTATTTTCTTCATCGAAGGTCGTACCTAGTGGTACCCAAAACTGTTTGATCCGAAAATAAGGCGTTGTCACTTCCTGAGGGAAGCAACGTATCGGAGGCGACGGAAGTCGCAGAACTTGAAACAGTGTTTTCCGGAAGTGACTTTTCAAAAGAGTGCGGAGACAAAATGGACTGTTCCCCAAGCTCCACTGGCTCAGAGAAATTCTCCGACGCACTCACAGCGCTGTTTGCTACTCCAAGATCAGAGATTGTAGCATCAGCGAGGGGTTCTGCTTCTTCTGTAACGTGTGGCGTCGGGTGAGGAAGTTTCTTGACATGCGTTGCGTGGATCCAGTGTTTTTTCCCACCCACCCACACTGCTGTCCGGGTGACCAACAGCACCTGGTAGGGTCTCCTCTAGCGAGGAGCAAGACAGGAAGACCTTTCGTAGGCCTTCACTAGGACCCAACTTCCAGGCTGAATATCGTGTCCTGGGCCCGTGAACCGTACGGGGAAAGCTGAGTAAACCTGGTGATAAATGAAATACAGGTTTTTAGTCAACTGGTTGCAGTAGTCTACAAGCAATACATTTTCCACCTCCCTCACGGCTTTAGGCTTCGGAAGACCCCAAATGTTAGCAGGTCTCCCCATCACTACCTCGAACGGTAGTAAGCCCAGTCTTGGTTTGAGGTGTAGTACGCATGGCTAATAATACAATAGGTAAGGCATCTGGCCATTTCAATTTGGTATCGGCACATGTTTTTGCAAGCTTATTCTTTAAGATACCTTTATGTCTCTCTACCAACCCAGCACTTTGAGGATGTCTAGCTGAGTGAAATCGCTTTTCAATATGTAACGCTGTGCATATCTGCAAAATTACTGCTGCAACAAAATGGGGACCATTGTCCGACCAAATTACCCTCGGGAGCCCAAATCGTGAAAAGAATTATTTTACCATAGTCTTTGCAGTGGTCATGGCAGTAGCATCTTTAATGGGGAAAGCCTCGACCCATTTTATTAAAAGCACAAATAATCACAAGAACATATTTTACACCGTTCCATCTCAATAAAATCAAAGTGGATGACCTCGAAGGGAACAGAAGGGGGCCCAAAGCTTCCCCTTGGAGTTACTGTCCCCTTCCCCACATTGTGCTGTAAGCAAATCATACAATTCTGAACATATCGTTGTGCAGTCTTCAGAATTTTGTCATTCACCCAAACTTGTTCTAACATTTTCGTGATCTGCCGAGCACACACATGCGTGGGACCGCGTGCCATCGTAACCATTGCCAGTACATATGAATCAGGGAGCAACCATTTTCCTTCAGATGCATCCACCCAACACCCATCATCATCCAGTTTCCCCGTTCCTTCGGCCCACTTTTTAGACTTTTCTATTGTGGCATCAGTCTGGATATCTCGCACAGACCCGATACCCTCATCCATTACATAGGCATCTTTTGTTTCCCTTAGAGCATACATGTCCGTGCTAAGGTCTGTAGCCGTTTGCCTGGCTATCTGGTCAGCGAAAGCGTTCCCTTTTCCCACATCATCTATGACCTTACGATGTGCTGCACATTTCATGATCGCTAACTGCCTAGGGAGTGAGAGTGCCGAGAGCAATTGCACTATCAGGGGACAATGCTGAATCTTGGTCCCATGTGAGGTTAGGAACCCTCTTTCCGACCAGAGCCTCCCAAAGTTGTGAGCCACCCCAAAGGTGTACTGGCTATCAGTATATATGTTTACTATACGCCCTTCGGAGAGTTCACAAGCTCGTGTCAACGCTATAATCTCTGCAGCGTGCGCAGAGTTATACGATATTCTCTTAGTTTCAACAACCGTACTCAACGTAGTAACTGTGTAAGCAGCTGCAGATGTACCATCTGGAAGTTTGAAGCAGGAGCCATCACAAAACAGCTCCCCTTCTGCGTTGTCCAAAGGAGTATCTATAAGATCTATCCTGCCCTTCGTTTCCTGTTCAGTGGTATACAGGCAGTCATGTAATTCTTCGTCACCGCAAACAGTATTTTGCGGGAAAGGTAGGAGTTCAGCCAGATTAAGAACACAACACCTCTTAATTTGAATGTGAGGGGCAAACAGAATTAATTCATACCTTGTTAGCCGTGCAGAGGTGAGGTGTTGCGTTTAGGTTTTGTTCAATAGGATATCTACAGAGTGAGGTACCATCAAAATCAAATCATGGCCTAGGACCATTCCCTCACTCTGTTTTACAGACACGGCAGCAGCAGCGACAGCTCGCAAACATCTTGGCAAAGCGCATGCGACAGGATCAAGGGCGGAGGAGTAGTAGCCGCACGGCCTATTCTTCCCTCCGTGTTCCTGTGTTAACACAGCCAAAGCACATCCATCACATTCATGCACAAACAATACAAAGGCCTTGTCATAATTTGGAGTACCCAGAACCGGTGCAGAGCATAACACGGTTTTGAGAAGCTCAAATGATCGTTGATGTTCCGATTTCCATGGCAGTGGCAGAGAAATGCCCTTCTTCGTCAAAGCCAACATCGGTTTTATTACTAGTGAAAAGTTCGGGATCCACAACCCCAGTAAGAAGCCATACCTATTAAGGCTCTGACTTCCTTCGGTGTATTTGGAACAAACATGCCAGAAATGTGTTTTATTCTTTCAGGTGTCAATCTTCTCCCCTCCTTTGACAGGAGGTAGCCTAAATAGGCGACCTCCTGACAACAATATTGAAATTTTTTGAGCAAAGCTTTATGTCCATTTTTAGCTAGATGAACAAGCAACAGTACAGTGCCTTCTTTACAAGCACTTTCAGAATCTGCAGCCAAAAGCAAATCATCGACATACTGAAGCAGTGTACAAGTAGGTGGCAATTCAAGGGTGTCGAGCTGCTCTTTCAAAGCTCTACTATAGATGCTTGGACTTTCAGTATACCCTTGAGGTGCCCTAGTAAATGTAAATGAACGTCCCCCCAAGGTTAACGCAAACAAATATCTACTCTCTTTGTGTATAGGAATGCTAAAGAAAGCATTTTTTAAATCCACAACGCTGAAGTGGATAGCCATGGCAGGGATCATTGTCGGTATCGTTGTTACATCAGGCACAATTGGAAATTGTGGGGCGACAACTCTGTTAATAGCACGAAGATCAATTATGAACCGGTATCGGATTGCATTGTCGCCTTTCTTGTATACAGGCAAAATCGGGCTGTTACATAAACTACCTGCAATCTCCTCGATCACCCCACGATGCACAAAATCGGAGACAATGCACTTCAAAGCACGCTCGCCCTCAACTGATATTTTATACTGCGGAATGCGTGGCAATTTAACTCCATGTTTCAAAACTATTTTAACGGGCTCAATCTGTAGTACCCCGACATCATTGTCGTCAACCGCCCATAAACATTCCGGGACAACGCTAAACTCAGGAGGCAATGGTCGAGTCAAAAACTGAGAATTGGGAAGTTGCTGTGGTGAAACCGTCAGTCGTACTCCATCAGAGGAACAATGAATTACTGCATTCAAATTTCTTTAACAAATTTAACCCCAGCAAATTCTCTCCACAGTTCGAAGTCAGAAGGAAATGGCAATGGTCCGTAAAGGGACCCAAAGAAACAGACACCGCCGAAGAAACCGGACAGACAATTGGTATACCAGAAAACCCTACAGAAACATTTGTTTGGCCTGACAGTGGAATGTTTGGAACCCGGGTATGATCAATGGAGCACTTCTGTGCTCCAGTGTCTATCAAAAACTGGTGTTTTCTATTCCCCACTAACAATTCAACGTAGGGGCCTTTCTGATTAACGGGAATAGGTGAAGGTTCCAAATCCTGCTTCGGGCAGTCCTAATGACATAGAGTATCGTCGGAAGGAAGCTCTTTAGAAAGGTAGGCAGCAGAAGGGTGATCAAATATGTTCCTCGAGTCCACACTCGAAGTCTGATTTTCCCGTGAAAAAGGTTGCTGAGGATCTTGTAAAAACTGACCTCTATCAGGGCCCCCTGCTCCAGGGCGACCTCTAGGTCGTCTACCCATACTCCCAAACTCATTGTTTGACCTTTGTCGAAGGACGGGGCACTGTGCTCGCCAATGACCTTCCTGGTGGCAATAGGCACATTGATTAATATTCACAGAACCCAAAGGAGCGTTTCCTTTTGGGACATACTGACCTCTGGTCTGTGTCATGCCTCCTCTGGGGTTTCTAACAATTTGTTGTAATAATACTTTAGTTTTCAGATCTCCTTTCCTCTTCTCTATTTTCTCCTTTTCATTATTAACACGGTTCTCATAATACTGAGCCATGTGCAAAACTTCAGATTGAGATTTTGCCTGCCAAGCGCTCTCAGAGGACATAATCTGTGACTGGATGTCGGGCAACAATCCACATACAAATTTGTCCACAAACAACCTTTTCCCAGACTCTGTACCCAAGTCCTGTCCACTGAAGTCAGAAAATACCTGTTCGAATCTATGAATGAATTCGGTGGCGCCTTCAGTTTTTCCTTGAACACAGGCCGTAAGCTTGTCCCAAATAATTCTTTTCTCTGGAATTATAGTTTTTAATTTTGCAACAATTCTATCAGGCAAAGTGAGTATTACCTGAGGTGGTTTCTCACCAGCTGGTCTTTCCCCATCAAACCTAGTCATATTAGCTCACGTATCTCCCAACCCTGGCACATCGTCTATAGTCCGAACCTGCTTCCATACATCTACGGGTAGGAGTACAGGGAATAACAGGTCAATATCACTTAAGGTGAACACAGAGGACTGCAAAACGGACTCTATCTCTTTGTAAAACCCTGTCGGGTTTTTCCTGATATCGGGAAATGATTGTTTAATAGTGTTCACTTCCTGTCGTGAAAACGGGACGTGAACAAATTGCGATACATAATGCGCAGGGATATCCACAGCGGGTGCACCAGTCCCAGCGTTAGCAGGGATCTCAACCTTTGGGACAAATGTCGGAGGAACCTCTCTCATAGGCAACTGAGATATAGGTAATTCCGATCGTTTACTAAGCAACAGAGCCAGGTCGAGCGCTAAGGCAGTCGAAGAAGTGTCGGGCGAAAAAGCCCTTTTACAAATTCCCAACAACTCTATAGGACAACTAACCTTCTTCCTTACACATTCTTCCTGCAGGTACTGTACCATTACCTGAATCTCCTTCCTTTGCATTTCTACTGTATACTGGCTATACGTGTCATATACTTCATCTGGCGGAATCGATGAATCCGAGATCCATCGAATCGCATCTTTGGTGCAAATTCGTACTTCCTCAGGTGCAGATCTACGACACGGAAGGAACTGTTTCTGCACATACATACTGGCGTCTTCATCATCCTCATCTCGTGACTTTTCAAAGTCCCTCCTATACTCAAACAATCTTTCAACATGACCATGTACTTTCTTCTCTGTATCCCTCGAAAGTGCTAAAGCATTTAGATCCCTCACCCCTTGTGGGAGATCCGAATTTTGTAATCTACCCCACATCACACATAAATGAGTCCCCAAACCTTCGATAAAAACATTTTTCTCGGGAAAATTGTTCAAATTAGATAATGTGGAAAAAACATTAACTTGATCACCTTTCTCCATACAGTGCTTAGCCCATGCAAACAATTCCCGTTTCTTATCTGCAGAAACAGTATTACGAGTGACAATCTTTGACCCCGCACCTTGATCAACTTCAGTCAATACGGAACCACTCGGGAGCGGAGGTGTGGGCAAATTCAATAAGGGTGCAACTATCGGTGCGGGAGGAAGGGGTGGTGCGATAGGTGGAGGAACAACAGCTAAAGGAATAGGAACAATAGGTTGTACAGGGGGAACAGGAATAACAGCAGGGACAACAGCAGGAATGGGCAGAGCACCCGGGAGAGGATCATACGGAGGTGGTGCAAAGGCACCAGGCCTGCGTTTGTTTAACTATTTTTCAATAAATTCCTCAGAAACATGGAAATCTTTAGAGGGATACATTTTCTGGATTCCGAGTGAAAAAGCCCTATCCATATTTTTAACTGACTCTGAATGTTTTTCCTTATCATATAACAACGCCTTTTCGGCATTTGTTTTATGACGGCGTGCATGTTTATCCCTACTTTTAAGCTGCTGCAATGCTTCTTTTTTCCAATTCTGCAAAACATCAAAGGCTACAGGTCTGGCCTTCTTTTTTAGCAAGACCGATTCTAGGTATTCAATACGGGGATCTCAAAACTACCATTGATTGGACACTGAAATTCGGAGGCATGTCTGGTCTGTCTGTGCCAAATATCATTAAATACTATACTTCCAATGCCATACTTACAGTACATAGTACATGCCGGCGACCCCTCCTGTGGTGCCGGGCGGCTAAATTCCAAAGATTGTCGATCGCTGTGGAACAGAGCCCTAAAGCAGCTAGACAATTTCCCAGGCATTTCACAAAAAATTGGTGTTACCTGGTCAATAATTGTGTCTGCAGATATAATACGCCAAATTCAAATTGTCAGGGTTAAATTAAGAGCAGGGTCACGACTGCACCTGACCAAACCTAAGGAGGACCGTACGGTTTACCAAAGAACTTACCTAACGAATTTTACCTTGTGTTTAGTGGTTTCGACAAATCTGCCCGCCTCAAAAATGGACCCTCGTCAAGATGCCGTGTCAGACCACACGACTATCGTTCAAGGATCGGATCGTGCAGCGCTGCCGAGATATCGCGTCTCATTCGGTCGGGCCCGCAGTATCACAACGTCCGATCCCGGTTCGATAGTCTGCGTCAACCTTCAATGATCCGGCATCAATCTTGAGGGTCCCTATTCGGGCGCAAACTGTGAAAACATAAAAATAATATGAGGCCGGAAAGCCCAAAAGAAACACACCAACACAGGTTACAAAGAACATACAAGTGCTTTATTTAAAAGCTACAACAGTTACCAAAGTCAATTGACAAACGGATAGCTATTCGGCTCTCAGAGTAACGTAACGAACTTCAACGAAGGTTCGATGCATTAGTAAGAGAGACCGTACATTGGAATACTTGGGTCTTTTATATGATTTGTCCAGCCCTTGGCCAACCCTCTCGCGGGTTAACCATTCTTGGGATCGGGCCTAGGGTTCCTTGCCCGGTCTATCCTATAATTTATGCATTTTGATCAGTTTCGCTGATATAGTTGGGCATTTACACATAGGTCAGCAATAGGACAAGGTCTCAGTTCGCGACCCCGACAAGTGGCCTGCAGGCATATTAATTATTCGTGTGTGCGGAGGTCACAACGGCCAGAATCTTACTCAGAATGTCATTCGGCCTCCATTTTGATGTTCAGGGTGACTTACACATTACAAAAGAACCTAAAATGGTGGCTTAATCCAAGATGGCGACTTACATTACTTTCTCTAAGGTCAAGACCTTGCCGCAGAGTTTATTCGCATGATGTTTTAGACAACTTGGCGTAGGCCAATACACATACAATTGCTGCGATAGGAGGCATAATATTATTTCAATTCCGACACCTCCTCTGCTGCTCTTTCCACTCTCCTCCTCTGCTGCTCTTTCCACTCTCCTCCACTGCTGTCCTCTACACTCTCCTCCTCTGCTGCTCTTTCCACTCGCCTCCTCTGCTACCCTTTCCACTATCCTCCTCTTCTGCCCCTTCCACTCTCCTCCTCTGCTGTCCTCTACACTCTCCTCCTCTGCTGCTTTTTCCACTCTCCTCCTCTGCTGCTCTTTCCACTCTCCTCCTCTGCTGTCCTCTACACTCTCCTTCTCTGATTCTCTTTCCACTCTCCTCCTCTGCTGCACTTTCCACTCTCCTCCTCTGCTGCTCATTCCACTCTCCTCCTCTGCTGTCCTCTCCACTCTCCTCCTCTGCTGCCATTTCCACGCTCCTCCTCTGCTGCTCTTTCCGCTCTCCTCCTCTACTGTCCTCTCCACTCTCCTCCTCTGCTGCTCTTTCCACTCTCCTCCTCTGCTGCTCTTTCCATTCTCCTTCTATGCTGTACTCTACACTCTCCTCCTCTGCTGCTCATTCCACACTCCTTCTCTGCTGTTCTTTCCACTCTCCTCCTCTGCTGCTCTTTCCACTCTACTCCTCTGATGCTCTTTCCACTCTCCTCCTCTGTTGTCCTCTACACTCTCCTCCTCTGCTGCTCTTTCCACTCTCCTCCTCTGCTGCTCATTCCACTCTCCTCCTCTGCTGTCCTCTACACTCTCATCCTCTGCTGCTCTTTCCACTCTCCTCCTCTGCTGCTCTTTCCACTCTCCTCCTCTGCTGTCCTCTCCACTCTCCTCCTCTGCTGCTCTTTCCACTCTCCTCCTCTGCTGCTCTTTCCATTCTCCTTCTATGGTGTACTCTACACTCTCCTCCTCTGCTGCTCATTCCACACTGTTCTCTGCTGTTCTTTCCACTCTCCTCCTCTGCTGCTCTTTCCACTCTCCTCCTCTGATGCTCTTTCCACTCTCCTCCTCTGTTGTCCTCTACACTCTCCTCCTCTGCTGCTCTTTCCACTCTCCTCCTCTGCTGCTCATTCCACTCTCCTCCTCTGCTGTCCTCTCCACTCTCATCCTCTGCTGCCCTTTCCACGCTCCTCCTCTGCTGCTCTTTCCACTCTCCTCCTCTACTGTCCATTCCACTCTCCTCCTCTGCTTCTCTTACCACTCTCCTCCTCTGCTGCTCTATCCACTCTCCTCCTCTGCTGCTATTTCCACTCTCCTCCTCTGCTGCTCTTTCCATTCTCCTCCTCTGCTGCTCTTTCCACTCTGCTCCTCTGCTGTCCTCTACACTCTCCTCCTCTGATGCTCTTTCCACTCTCCTCCTCTGCTGCCCTTTCCACTTTCCTCCTCTTCTGCTCTTTCCACTCTCCTCCTCTGCTGTCCTCTACACTCTCCTCCTCTGCTGCTCTTTCCACTCTCCTCCCCTGCTGCCCTTTCCACTCTCCTCCTCTGCTGCTCTTTCCACTCTCCTCCTCTACTGTCCTCTCCACTCTCCTCCTCTGCTTCTCTTACCACTCTCCTCCTCTGCTGCTCTATCCACTCTCCTCCTCTACTGTCCTCTCCACTCTCCTCCTCTGCTGCTCTTTCCACTCTCTTCCTCTGCTGCTCTTTCCACTCTCCTCCTCTGCTGTCCTCTACACTCTCCTCCTCAGCTGCTCATTCCACTCTCCTTCTCTGCTGCTGTTTCCTCTCTTCTCCTATGCTGCTCTTTCCACTCTCCTCCTCTGCTGTCCTCTACACTCTCCTCCTCTGCTGCTCTTTCCACTCTCCTCCTCTTCTGCCCTTTCCACTTTCATCCTCTTCTGCCCCTTCCACTCTCCTCCTCTGCTGTCCTCTTCACTCTCCTCCTCTGCTGCTCTTTCCACTCTCCTCCTCTGCTGCCCATCCCACTCTCCTCCTCTGCTGCTCTTTCCACTCTCCTCCTCTGCTGCTCTTTCCATTCTCCTCCTCTGCTGCTCTTTCCACTCTGCTCCTCTGCTGTCCTCTACACTCTCCTCCTCTGATGCTCTTTCCACTCTCCTCCTCTGCTGCCCTTTCCACTTTCCTCCTCTTCTGCTCTTTCCACTCTCCTCCTCTGCTGTCCTCTACACTCTCCTCCTCTGCTGCTCTTTCCACTCTCCTCCTCTGCTGCCCTTTCCACTCTCCTCCTCTGCTGCTCTTTCCACTCTCCTCCTCTACTGTCCTCTCCACTCTCCTCTTCTGCTGCCCTTTCCATGCTCCTACTCTGCTGCTCTTTCCACTCTCCTCCTCTACTGTCCTCTCGACTCTCCTCCTCTGCTGCTCTTTCCACTCTCTTCCTCTGCTGCTCTTTCCACTCTCCTCCTCTGCTGTCCTCTACACTCTCCTCCTCAGATGCTCATTCCACTCTCCTTCTCTGCTGCTGTTTCCACTCTTCTCCTCTGCTGCTCTTGCCACTATCCTCCTCTGCTGCTCTTTCCACTCTCCTCATCTGCTGTCCTCTACACTCTCCTCCTCTGCTGCTCTTTCCATTCTCCTCCTCTGCTGCTCTTTCCACTCTCCTCCTCTGCTGTCCTCTACACTCTCCTCCTCTGCTGCTCTTTCCACTCTCCTCCTCTGCTGCCCTTTCCACTCTCCTCCTCTGCTGCTCTTTCCACTCTCCTCCTCTGCTGCCCTCTCCACTCTCCTCCTCTGCTGCCCTTTCCATGCTCCTCCTCTGCTGCTCTTTCCACTCTCCTCCTCTACTGTCCTCTCCACTCTCCTCCTCTGCTGCTCTTTCCACTCTCCTCCTCTGCTGCTCTTTCCACTCTCCTCCTCTGCTGTCCTCTACACTCTCCTCCTCAGCTGCTCATTCCACTCTCCTTATCTGCTGCTGTTTCCACTATCCTCCTCTGCTGCTATTTCCACTATCCTCCTCTGCTGCTCTTTCCACTCTGCTCCTCCGCTATCCTCTACACTCTCCTCCTCTACTGTCCTCTCGACTCTCCTCCTCTGCTGCTCTTTCCACTCTCTTCCTCTGCTGCTCTTTCCACTCTCCTCCTCTGCTGTCCTCTACACTCTCCTCCTCAGCTGCTCATTCCACTCTCCTTCTCTGCTGCTGTTTCCACTCTTCTCCTCTGCTGCTCTTGGCACTATCCTCCTCTGCTGCTCTTTCCATTCTCCTCCTCTGCTGCTCTTTCCACTCTCCTCCTCTGCTGTCCTCTACACTCTCCTCCTCTGCTGCTCTTTCCACTCTCCTCCTCTGCTGCCCTTTCCACTCTCCTCCTCTGCTGCTCTTTCCACTCTCCTCCTCTGCTGCCCTCTCCACTCTCCTCCTCTGCTGCCCTTTCCATGCTCCTCCTCTGCTGCTCTTTCCACTCTCCTCCTCTACTGTCCTCTCCACTCTCCTCCTCTGCTGCTCTTTCCACTCTCCTCCTCTGCTGCTCTTTCCACTCTCCTCCTCTGCTGTCCTCTACACTCTCCTCCTCAGCTGCTCATTCCACTCTCCTTATCTGCTGCTGTTTCCACTATCCTCCTCTGCTGCTATTTCCACTATCCTCCTCTGCTGCTCTTTCCACTCTGCTCCTCCGCTATCCTCTACACTCTCCTCCTCTGCTGCTCTTTCCACTCTCCTCCTCTGTTGCTCTTTCCACTCTGCTCCTCTGCTGCCCATCCCACTCTCCTCATCTTCTGCTCTTTCCACTCTCCTCATCTACTGTCCTCTCCACACTCCTCCTCTGCTGCCCTTTCCACACTCCTCCTCTGCTGCTCTTTCCACTCTCGTCCTCTGCTGCCCGTCCCACTCCCCTCCTCTGCTACTCTTTCCACTCTCGTCCTCTGCTTCTCTTTCCACTCTCCTCCTCTGCTGCTCTGTCCACTCTCCTCTTCTGCTGCCCGTCCCACTCTCCTCCTCTGCTTCCCTTTCCACTCTCCTCCTCTGCTGCTCTTTCCACTCCCCTCCTCTGCTGCTCTTTGTAGTCTCCTTCTCTGCTGTCCTCTACACTCCCCTCTGCTGCCCTTTCCACTCTCCTCCTCTGCTGCTCTCTCCACTATCCTCCTCTACTGTCCTCTCCACTCTCCTCCTCTGCTGCTTCCACCCCCTGCTGCTCTTCTCTTGCCGCTCCCTTTCTCCTGCTCTTCCATGTTTCCTGTGCGCTTCCTAGCTCTCCCTTTACTGATCCCTCTAATCTCTCTAGTGCTTTGCCAGCGACCCCTGCATCTCCTCTTCTCCCCTGTGCTGCTTGTCCATCTCCTGTCCTCTTTCTGTAACATTGTCATCAGTCTCGGTTGCTCTTCCATCTCGTATAGGTCTCCCCCCGGACCTCGCCGCTCTATCTTTCCAATGCAGTTGCACTTTTATTTCTGTAGCTGTCTTTCCTTTGCCTTGGATACTTCTCCCTCTCCTCTTGCTGCTCTCCCATGCCCGTCTGTATAGCTCTTCCATGTACCTATCTGCTGCTCTTCCGTCTCATCCCGCGTGACTCCCTTGTTCTTGTCCTCCTCCCCCTTCCCCTACTTGGCTGAGTTGCATGTCTAGGGTTCGTTTTATGTTTGATCAAATAATTGTTTTCAAATTTGGTGGCTCACATTTTTTTTACTAGAAAGTGAGGGGCAGCCCCCTGCACCCTCCGACTTATCCTACATGCCCCTGCACCCTCAACAATGTTGCGTACCCCCAACTCACCATCTACATTTTTGGGGGAAATTTCATACGCAAATATTATCGAGCACAAATGGTTCGAGCTGTTTTTATGTGAGCAATAGACCTACTTTCTTTTGCGGAGTATTGGGGTAGTTCTGGGCAGGGGTGTTGCTAGGGGGGGGCTAAGGGGGCTATAGCCCCTGATCTTTTGGTTGTAGCCCCGGATAGAATCTCAGGAGCTACAGCCAAAAGACGACCTAGCCCCCAGTCCCAACAGTTCTGACATCAGCTTAGCCCCGGGTCTTTTCCAGACCTAGCAACTCCCCTGGTTCTGGGCCTCTCTGCGCCCACTGATCCAATGACTGGGTGTACTGTCGCTAATCCGGGTACAATAAAGGTTACCCGACCATCAGTCAGCAAAAGTGTGATTGGTTGTGCCTTACCCAGGTCAACCAGTCACACTATTTTCTTTTGCGGTTGGATGCTCAACACAGTCCTGAGGTACTCTAGCATTTCCCTGCTTCTGCTCTTCCAGAAAGATTACACTTATATCTTCCTTCTCTGTTCTTCCATCTTCCCTCTTTTGATCCTCCATTTGCTTCTCTTGTTCTGCCCTTCCTTCTCTTTTGATGCCTACTTACCCCATCCAAAACGCTTACAATCCCTTCTTCGCAGATTTTCCATCCGCTCCTCTTCTGATCTTCCACCTCCCTCTCTGCAGCTCGCCCCTATCTATGCATTACTCTTCCATCTTCCTTTGTTGCCCTTCTATCTGGTTCTCCACTGTTCTTCTATCTCCCTACCCTCTGCTCTTCCATTTCCGCCTTATTCTTCTCTTCCCTCTCCCCTTCTTCTGCTCTTCCATCTCTCCCTCGTCTTCTTTTTCAGCGCCCCTCTTCTGTTCCTCCATTGTATTCTTCTCTTCTGCCCTTTCATCTTCTTCTCTGCAGCTCTGCCTCGTCTATTACGCTTCTTCGACCTTCCTTGGCTGCTCGTGCATCGCCTTCTTCAAGGCTCTTCCACCTGCTGATCTTCCATCTCCTCTTGTCGGTTCTTCTGCCTCATATTCTGCAGCTCTGAACTGTCTACTCAGTTCCATCTTCCATCCTTGATGTTCCATCGGCTTTCCTGCAGCTCTTCCATCTCCTCACCTTCTGATCTTCATTCCTCTCTTCTTCAGCCCACCCATCACCCTCTCTGCGGGTCTACCACATCTATTAGACCGTCATCTTCCTTCACCACTCTTCATTCTGCTTTTCTGCTGTTTCCCCATCTCCGCCTCTTCTGATCTTCCAGCCCCCTCTCTGCAGCCCACCCCTATCTATTTATTACTCTTCCATCTTCCTTTGTTGCCCTTCTATCTGGTTCTCCACTGTTCTTCTATCTCCCTACCCTCTGCTCTTCCATTTCCGCCTTATTCTTCTCTACCCTCTCCCCTTCTTCTGCTCTTCTATCTCTCCCTCATCTTCTTTTTCAGTGCCCCTCTTCTGTTCCTCCATTGTATTCTTCTCTTCTGCCCTTTCATCTTCTTCTCTGCAGCTCTGCCTCGTCTATTACGCTTCTTCGACCTTCCTTGGCTGCTCGTGCATCGCCTTCTTCAAGGCTCTTCCACCTGCTGCTCTTCCATCTCCTCTTGTCGGCTCTTCTGCCTCATATTCTGCAGCTCTGAACTGTCTACTCAGTTCCATCTTCCATCCTTGATGTTCCATCTGCTTTCCTGCAGCTCTTCCATCTCCTCACCTTCTGATCTTCATTCCTCTCTTCTTCAGCCCACCCATCTCCCTCTCTGCGGGTCTACCACATCTATTAGACCGTCATCTTCCTTCACCACTCTTCATTCTGCTTTTCTGCTGTTTTCCCATCTCCGCCTCTTCTGATCTTCCAGCCCCCTCTCTGCAGCCCACCCCTATCTATTTATTACTCTTCCATCTTCCTTTGCTGCCCTTCTACCTGGTTCTCTACTGCTCTTCCATCTCCATGTCCTCCGCTCTTCCATTTTCACCTTTTTGGTCTCTACCCCCGTCCCCCCGTCTTCTGTTCTCCCATTTCCACCTCTTCTGATCTTCCATGTTCTGCTTCTTCTGCCTTTCCACCTCCATCTCTTCAGCTCCACCCCAACTGTTCCACTTCCATCTTCCTTCATTGCTCTTACATCTTCTTTACTCCTGCTTGTCCTTCTCCATGTATTCCACAGGTAGTGGGCCTTGCCTGTATCCATTCCAACTTGTACGTGTTGGGGTGTTTCTTGGCTTGAAAGAACGACATACCTACCATATGTTGATCGCATCCCAAATGCTAAGACGCTCTTTTACAAAATACTGAGTTTCTTAAAAATGCACCAACTTTCTCTGTGCATCAATCCGTCAACCTCCACCTATGGGACCTAAAAAAGGCGCAACATGGAAACCTGCATTGTGCCGCCACTGCAAATGAAGCTCATACCTTACCGTTTTCTAGACACTTGATTGGCATTCTCCTACATTCCTTCTGTACAGTGCCCACAGGCTGTGAATCTATGGGGATATATACGGGCTTCCGGTGATCATTTGGTCAGTGGGTGGTGATTCTTGGGAGCGCTATAGCTCTGATTCCTGGGAGCGCTATAGCTCCTGGCTTGACACTGGGCACTGGCGGTTCAGTTATGCGCCTCCATACTATTGCAGTAGTAGCAATCGCCTATCATCTAAACTCCGTGTGTGTGTGTTGGAGGACAATTCTGCTTGCCAATGCGGTGGTCTAGGATGTGGGGTGGTGGAGCAGTTGCCCCATGGGGCTGACAAGCGTAATGTTTTGAGGACTACCAGGTATAGTGATCCCTGCCGTTTTAAGGGAAGTCCTTTCTAGGAAGCCCAGTTATTCTATAATTGATGTTCCCGACCACCAAAGGTACATTTTGCCCTCTAAAACTACGTTCAATGCTTCCATTGGTGGAACATGGCCCGGCCATTTAAAATCCTCGGCAGGTGACTGCCACTATTGTCTTCGGTCTGAATCACACATGCAGACAGCACTGCCATGTCCATGGGAGTGCTTTTCCGAGCCATGTGCGTGCTCTGGCCTTGTTGGGTGCATATGATAGATGGCTAAGTGAGTCGGCCATTAGGGTAATTATGAGAGCCAGAGGCATCCGGCCAAATCCCAGCTGCGGGTGGGTGCAGCTAGTGGCGGAATCATAGGCTCCACTCACACTCTGTGCTATTGTACAGTCGCACTACTCAGAGCAGACTGTGCGCGTGAGCAGGAGTGGGGAATCAGAACTGGATAATCCTCCTGTGCACCCTATAACTAATCCAGAACAGGACCGCAAGACTTATCCTTGGTCTCAAGTCCAGGGACTGCCTCGCTCCAGCCCTAAAATCTCCCCACTGGCTCCTGGTTGCTGCAAGGATCAAGTTCAAGACACTCTCTGTATCACTCACAAGGCTTTCTGGGGCCTGGGATCCAGCTGCATCCAACTCTCTCTCCCTAAATACCTCCCTGCTAGAGCCCTTCAGTCTTCTAGCTCCAACTCTCTGCTGATCAGACGCTTTTCCAAGCAGACAGTGGCGGGTAGATCTCTCTCTTCCGCAGGAGCCTCCCTCTGGAATGTTCTCCCTACCCCCTTCAGACTTGACCCAGATCTCCTTATGTTCCGGAAGCTCTTTAATACACTCTTCTCTTCTTCCTTCCCTCTCCCCCTCCCCTGCTAATGTCCCCCCTGCCACATTTTGACTGGCTGCCTGGTTCCTTCTGATTCATACAGGGCACCAAGTCCTCCTCGCACAGTCTACCCCAACCTGCACTTGCCCTTCGAGGCTCCCTTCCGGCACTTGCCTGGCTGGGCCTGCCCCCCTATTGAGCCCCCTCTTGGACTTAGCATGTGGACCTTCATTCCCTTGCACTCTCTGCATTTCCTTGGCACTGGCCACCTTGCCTCCCCTAGCCCAGGGGCCCTCTCTCCCCCTAGCACCCAGCACTTAATCGCTCCCCACTCCGACCTGAACTTCCTTTCCTTCTTAGCATTATCGCATTCCACTCTGACCGGCACTTCCCCCACCTCCCGATTCCGTGCACCACTTATTGTTACTGCACTTGCACAATCTGAATGACGCAAGTCGCAGTAGGATGTTTTTGTCCCCAACCCTCTCCTGTCTTGTTGTGCATTGAAACACCTTTTGTTGTATAGGTGTATTATAAATACCCAGTAAAAAAATAAATGAAATAATGAAAAGCCATGCAGGGGGAGTTAGGAGGTACCGAATGGCGAGTCAATGACACACTTCAGGACTCAGAATGCCTTGTTGATGATAGTCAAAGACATATTAACTTGCGGAAATGGGTAGGGTGGAAATTAGTGAGCACTGATATGACTTTTGAAACAAAAGTGAGGGTTTGACTGATGGGGTAGAGATGAAGTGTGGGAGGAAGTTGGGTTGTTGGGGATTTAAGTAGGAGCTGGAGGGCAGGGGAGATTGTACTAAAAAAGGATTGTATCAAGTTGCCACCTGGGTGCTTTGCAAATAGTGGGCAGCTTGATGTTTACTAGGAGTAGGATGGGTAGTTTTGAGGCAGGGGCCCAAGGAAGAGTTCAAGGTCACAGAACAAAAACATTAAACAGGGTTAGGGCAGTAGTTGAAGATGATAATGCAAGTATTTGTTGTTAGACGACAGATGCATTTATCAACCAATGGGGAGAGGAAACCAGGGCTGGGCACAGCGGTGTCATATGCCGGGATTTCTGGATTTGAACCCTACTGCGTGATTGATCGAGCACAATGAAGGGATGGTGAATTTGGTGGAAGAGCCGTGGTGTGAACGGTGCTGCAGTGTTGGATCATCTTCCTGAGGTCACCTATAGCCATTTCCTCCATATTTTCTGGAATTTCTGAGGGCAGCCCCTTGCATTGTAGATGCAGTGTTCCATAGATGCGCACCTGCTTACTTCATTAATCTACCGGTTCAGGCATATTGACTCCACCGAGTCCCAGGTTGCGGCAACCAGGTGTTTCCCTGCTCCTAGTGCCACCGCTAGGAATGATTTTTCATATTTGGTGAGGTCCACTCCTCCCCAGATTCCCAGGGGTGTCATTTTGGGGTCTTTTGGAATTGTGGGCCCTATTATTCTGGAGATCTTATTGATGCATTTGTCCCAGAAGGATTGTAGCACATCGCAGTCCCCGATCATATGAAAGAAGGTGCCTATTCCCCGTTTACATTGGAGAGAGGTCTCATGCCCAGCCGCCCCCCCCCCACTTCGCAAGAGCTGTCTGAGGGTAATAGGAGTGATGGAGTAGTCTGAGTTGTATCAGTCTCAACTTAGCGTGAATGCCTATTTCTCGGGGTAACATCAATGCATCTACCAAATCCTCTGGCTCCAGTCTGCCCAGTTCCCTTTCCCACTTCTCCTTCAGTTTAGTGAGTTCCTTGGTTCTGAAAGAGTTAAGGGCTTGGTAAAGCATGGAGGTGACCTTGGATGTGATACGTTCTGGGAGAACGTGGGTCACTAGGGGGGATCAAGGGGGTACAGCAGCTATGTCCGGGAACTGGGTATTTATGGCATGAGCGAGTTGTGCGTGTCGAAACTGGTCGATGGGCTACAAACCAAACTTTTCGTTCAGGATTTCAAAAGCTAATAACCATCCCCCCTGGATTATATGGGCTAGTGGGTGTATTCCTCAATTGTCCCAGTTCCCAAAAAAAAAATTATTTGTATTTCTGGAAGGTGCACATTGTACCACAAGGGTTGGGCTAGCGTTGGCTTTGCTCCCCATCCAATATGTTTATGTGCCTCCTTCCAAGTGTGACCGGTATAGATTGAGATTCTTGGTATTCCCGACACTCGTCCGTTGTCAGCATACAGAGCTTGGAGGGGTGATATGGGGTGCATAGCCTCTATCTCTATGCGGATGTGTTGCATAACCATGTAGCTATTTGTTTACCACCCCCGTCTGTGCCGCTAAATTATATGTGCGAATGCTTGGCAATCCAATGCCTCCTTCCCATACTGTGTGCCACAGTGTTGTGAGAGCGATTCTGGGTTGTTTCCCGCCCCAAAGCAATGTGTGTAAGTACTTGTCTATTAATGCAAATGTTTCGAGGGGTATGGGGGAGTGGAGCATTTTTCAGGACATACAGGAGTCTCGTGAGTGTCATCATCTTGAACAGCGCTGCCTTACCCATTAATGATAGTGGGAGAGATTGCCAGTGAGAGATGTCCCTATCAAATCTGTCTAGTACAGGTTGTAGGTTGAGCTGGAGGAACTTATCCAGAGTTGGGCTAATACATATAATCAAATATGTGAAGTCCAAAATGGAAACATGTTAAGGGAAGGGTTCGGGGATTGCAGCGTCTCCTCTCTGACTCGGGAAGTACACAGTTTTTTGGTTGTTCACCCTTAGGCCTGCAAAGGTTTGGTATTCCCTAAGAGTGTGGGACACAATCGGGCAGGAGATTGCAGGGTTGCTAAGGTATATGAGGAGATCTTCTACATATAGTGAGAGCCTATCCCCCCCGGCCAGGCGCATCCAGACCAGTTTGTATCCATTCTGAGTTTGATTCCTAGTGATTCGATAATGAGTAGGAATAGTAGGGGGGAGAAAGAGCAGCACTGCCTTGTTCCACAGCTCAGTGGGAACAGTCTGGAAGACCTGCCGTTCACTATCACAGTTGCTTCTGGAGATGCGTAGAAAAGCTTAACCCAGGAAATGTAGCCCTGTCCAAAATTAATTCATCCCCTGATGTCCCACAGGGCCTCCCACCCGACTTGGTCAAATGTTTTTTCAAAATCAACCGCTAGCAAGGCTAGCGGGTGCAGTATCTCTGGGGCCCGGGCAAGAGCGGTTGGATTCTGCGTAGATTCATACAAGTGGACTTGTTGGGCATTAATCAGCACTGGTCTGGGTGAATGAGGGATTCAATCACCCCAAGTAGTCTATTAGCAAGTACTGTGCAAGGATTTTTGCCTCTCCGTTAATCAGTGATATGGGCCTATAAGAGGCACAATCTTCTGGGGGCATCTCTGGTTTAGGAATGCACACTATTCATGTTCTTCTGAGTTCCAGGGGGAGTATGCCCTGTTCTTTACTCTGAAGAAACATGTAGTGCATGTGTCCTGTCAGTGCGCCGCATAGGTGTTTCCAGGTTTCCACTGGGAAGCCGTTAGGCCCTGGGGTCTTCACGGTTTGAAGCTGTGCTAGTGCTTCTTGTACCTCATTTTCTGTGATCTCAGAGTCAAGTAGCTCGGTCTGATGTGTGGAGAGTCGCGGGATCTCTATCTGGTCAAGAAAATTGGATTGGGCGGGTGTGGGGTCCCCCACAGGTGTCGAGTAGACTTTATCATAATAGGTGGCAAAGGCCTCCACATTGGGCGATCGGATGGCACGCACATGCCCATTGCTTTGTTCGCATTTGTCCAGCCAAGCCAGAGTTTTACCTGCCTTATCCCCACTCTCATAGATTTGGCTGCTGACAATCCAATGAGCGGTATGGACATCGTCTAGGGCTATATTGCTGAAGGCCTCTTGTGCCGTTATCAAGGCCTCTTGAGAGGCCTTGGTTCCCAGCACAAGGTGTTGTTCCTCACACTCGGACACCTGCCTTTCATCATCCACTATATTCTGGGTGTGACTCTTACGGTAAGCGGACACCCAGGACATGGCTTCCCCTCGAAGGACCATTTTGGACACTTCCCACATCATGATCGGGGCAGTCCACTGAACCCGCGTTCATATCAAAGTATTCTGTGGTCTTATTCTTGAGTCCCTCAGCAATCTCGGGCAACCCCAAGTAATGTGTGTTCAGGGGCCCGGAGGGGTCTGGTCGGTGACGTCCATTCTTCAGGGAAATAAGCAAAGGGGAGTGATCTGAGATACCCCCGCCAAAAACTCAGCAGATATGAGCCTATGGGACATTGCAAGGGATGAAAGCGTAGTCAATTCTTGAGAACGTCTTGTGTGCATTAGAATAAAACGAGAACCCAGTGTCAGTGACGTGTAGTGTCCTCCAAGTGTCACACAATCCCAGTGTTTCAGCAAATGTGTAAAGGGCAGTCGGAGTACCCCAGATCCTGTGTCCCTTGTGTGATCTATCAATAGCGACCTCCATAACTTCGTTAAAATCCCCCCTAGGGCCCACAAGTCTGCTTGTTCCTCCAGCAATATTTTTTGTAGTTCACAGAGAAGTTCCTTCGTGAGTGAGGGGGGTGAGCATAAGCCGCAAAGAGGCCCCATCACTCTCCCCACAGAGCACCACCGGCCTCGGAGGTCAGCCAGTACTTTTTTTTGTTTAAAGTGTGCTCGAAAATGCAACGTTTTAACCCATTATGTTAAACAAATGCACAGGGAAAAACCACCCAAACCCCCCTTGATTGTTTCAGGTTCCCTCGCTATGGCATATCTGTGAAATTATTTATGCCCCTCCACTTAAAAAATTCAACAGCCACCACTCGCCCTCAGACTGCTGGGAGCAGGGTCAGGGAGCCCAGAGACTGTGGTGGGGGCGGGGTGGGTAGGAGCCATGGGATAGTGGTGGGAGCGGGGTAGGGGAGCCCAGGGTCTGTGGTGGGGTGGGAAGAGCCCAGGGAGTGGGTAGGAATGGGATGAAGGTGCCCAGAGACTGTGAAGGGAGCAGGTGAGAGAGCCTAGGGACTGCGGTGGGAGCAGGATGGGCGGGAGCCATGGGATAGTGGTGGGGTGGGCAGAGCCCAGGGACTGGGCAAGGAGTGGGATGAGGGAGCCCAGAGACTGTGATGGGAGTAGGTGCGGCAACGGCACCCGAAAGTTTAAAGCCATTTGGACTTACTGTCCATTTAGATTTTTTTGGGGGGGGGTGGCCTGCCCACATTTTGCTTGGGTGGGGGGGCAGGCCCAAAAAGTTTGAAGACCACTGCTCTAGACACACAGGCCTCTATGATCTTGACACAGAACAAAGAGACCTGTTCACAGTACTTCAGTTCCACATACATCAAGGCAACAGTCAAGATATCTTGCATTTGCCCCCTCCCCCTCTAACCAAGCCCACCCACCCCACTCTTTCAGATCCCCTAGGACTCCAAGAGACAATGCCAATGGCAGTGATGAGCAGATGTAATCCCAAACACATAAACAACTGATTCCCATAAACAGACCCGCCCCTCTTCTCTACCTCCCAAGATCTCACTGCAAACAATGCGAACCGTCCCTGTTGTGCTTGGCCTGTGCACTCTGCAGCCATGCTTGGGGCGTGACTGGGGTGTGGAGGTTGAGGTGGCGGGTGGGGAGTAGGACTCGTTGTGTTTGGCCCCGAGGCAGCAGGCTGGCCCTTTACAAATGCTCTCGCCTCCAATTACTGTCAAATCTCACGGCTTAATTGTTTTGTAAAGGCAATTTCACAGGCACCTTGCAGGCTTTGATCATTTCCATCACCACCATAATCACCTGTCTGCCGCGAGAGGCAGCTCGTTCCCGCGCGGTTCACGTGCGCATTCTTCGGGGGATTACACGTTATCTCCTTATCTCCTTGCCCAAAAGGGTGGGGGCGCAGCCTGGGAGGGGTCAATATCCGGAGGTAGGGAAGCAGAGGAGTGAGAAAGATATTCATCAAGGAGGGGGCCTGATAAAGGGCAGCTTCCTCGTAATTGGCCTTTTTCCAGGCGAGCCTGGGCGCTCTGAGCACACCTGCACACCTCACTGGCGATTTAGCGAGGTCCAACGCCATAACAACGTATTCCACCAAACAGGGCTCATTTCTGTGACTCAATTGGTGGTAGTGGGTGTTTGGAGGAAATTACCGGCCTGTTTCACAGAACGTTTTCCAGTGGGATTGCACCATTATAAAAGGCTTCTGTGTTGTAATGCCTCAGGATGGAGCCTCCAATACATTGACAGTTTCGGAAGTGAAACTCATTTCGGTCTTGTGGGATTACCCTGCAGTAATTACCAGTAAAATAGCTCAGCGGGTTAAGCACTCTGAGCTTGACCTGCAGGTCGCAGGTTCGAAACTTAGCCTTTCATCCTTCCGAGGTCGATAAATGAGTACCAATTTCGGTTGGGTGGTATTGTATGTAAATATGTACTCTGTAAAGCGTTTTGGATTAAGGCGCTATATAAATAACACGTCATTACCATTAACTACCAGTCGTTCAACTAGACTATAATTTTGGGTATGTGGAGCTAATCCTTCAAATACTGGGAGTGTGGCTAACTTCGAGACTTTGGCTGAGGGCAGACTTGTGTGGCGGAATGTAACTGCTTTTCACATGTTAATGAGTCTATTCTGGTGCCCCTTCAATGTTATGATATGATATGTCATTTATAACACGCCTGTACTCAAGTGTTTCTAGGTGCAAATGTTACAAGCAGTGAACTCTTTCATTCACGTCTGCAAATCAAGTGTTTCTAGGTGCAAATGTTACAAGCAGTGAACTCTTTCATTCACGTCTGCAACCACACACTTAAGGACTGGGGTGAGAATGAGGGGTGTCTGCAACCACACACTTAAGGACTGAGGTGAGAATGAGCGGTCTCCTGCCCCCTTACCCTCTTACCATTCCAATCACTCCCCTAGTATGCAAGTACTAACCCCCATCAGGATTTCAATTGCCTACAAATGTATGAATATGAATGCAGGTGCTAACAATGAAACCATTACATTAGTAACGGCGGTTCCATGTGATAATATCCCCACAAAAATATCGCCATACAAAACTTTTGCCATATTTTTGCAGCAATATTACCCCATGGAACCTGCGGGGGACACCCCCGTAACCCCCATATATTTTTAAAGGGAGCGGGGGAAACCCCCGCAACCCACCACCCATTTACCCCATAAATTATCCCCACCAAAAATATCGCCCATGGCCGTTCCTGACGACCATATGTACGGCGATATTTTTGGTGGGGATAATATTACCTGATACCGTAATGGCCGGGCAACTGGTTTGTGGTCTGTCTCCTGTTTCTATCCTGTAGGTCAGCCAAGTCAGTTCAACATAACTTTAAATTTGCGGTGGCGGGCCCAATTTGCACAGCAGTTGATGCGTGACTGTTAACCCAGTGGTGTGTCCAAACTCTTTTGACTCGGGTGGCCCTCATCGGGCCTGACTCATGCAGGGATGGCATGAAGTATAAGAGCGCACACACATTATATTCAGGGTTTGGGGTGATAGGGTGGCCAATCAGATTCCTGTGGTAGCAGGAGCCCCCCCCCGGCCCACTCCCTGGACACTCCACCATGTTAACTGCCGCTTGCAGTCATATGAGCCCTGTGGTACTCCAAAATGGGAACCAATTGAAGTGTGCGCTTGACTGTGAACCATGCAGATCCTTCAAGATACTGCATGCTTGCATCATCGCCTGATAATCAGTATTACTGCTTGTGGCATTTCCAGAGGCAATACTGCCAAACTCATGATCAAGTATTATGATCAAGTATTTCAGACTGTTCTTTAGCTAAGTTATAGCTTGCTAAAGGTGGACTTTCCCCACTCAGTTATTTAAACAGCAAGCTCCTTGAAGTCTTGGTTTGAAGGTCCTTTGGGTCATGGGTGCTCCATCATATTGCTTGAAACTACTTATTCAGGATCCTCTTGACCCTTTTTTGATGCTGGTTAGAAAGCCCACTGCCTCTTTGCCTTCAGCTCCCCTTGGCCACCAGTGGCAGGCAGGAAGACTCTATGATCTCCTACACACTACATCCTGACCAACCTACACCCTGTCCACACTACATCCTGACCACCTTACACCCCTGGCCACCCTACTTCTGTCTAAATTGTATACAGGAGTTAAGTATGGGGTTAAATATGGGGTTTCAGTATTTGCTTCCCACAAAACAAATGTGTGGCACTCAATTCCCAATGGTGAAAAGATGGTGAAAAGATGCTACCCCAAACTAGAGCCCCAGTTGAGAGTGAATTCTGCACAATGAATTACAAAACAAAAATATGTGTAGAGGCTACTGGTAGCGCCGCATTCACACCGGGATTTACCTGTTTATTTTGTCCATATATGAACATGTAGGTACTCCTCATTTGGCCATTGATTGTTTGTAATGATCTCATCCCTTGTGTGGGTTGTCCCTCAACATAAAGGATACCCAAACAGTAAGGTCTTTCTGTAGAATATTTTCACAACTGGGCATTGACTGTCACTAATTTGGTTTGTGGGGAGCAAATAGTGAAACTCCATATTGAACTCTTTCATACAATTCGGACAGAAGTAGGGTGGTCCTTCTACTTGGCATCACTTCCTAGAGACAGTGGGCCTCATTATGAGTGTGCCGGTCTGGCAACAATGGTTCCGGTAAGCTACTGGCACCATTGTTCCCAGACCGGAACACTCTGAGTTCTGCGGGCAGGTGCCTTTCCGCCCGTCAGGTTTCACCTGGCAGGCAGAAAGGCACCCACTTGCACACTTTGACGGATGCACCGGCACTGTTACACACAGTGCTGTGAATTTGTCCTCCCCATTCCCATTGAGTCTTATAGGACTCAATGGTAATGGGGATTCATTTTTCTCTGCGCCTGGCTATGGGGAATTACCGGGACTGCCGGGCTGTAATGTCCTGGTAATTCCCCATTACCAGGCGCCGGAAAGAAAATGACCCTGGCAGCAGCCGTGCCGTTTTTACCAGCACAGCTACCGCCAGCGTCACAATGAGGCACAGTGCAGCGCCTATTAAGGACTACAAAGGTCTTTCTGATGGATAGAGAGAGTCACATCAACACTTTAAGGAGAAACAGGAGTCCCTCTATCTTGTGTTATACCTCTGGAGTTAAGTCCCTCATCGCATGCACCTCAAAAGGGCGAGGGCAGAAATTGAGAACAGTGGGGTTAGGAGACAAAGGGCTTTAGTATCAGCTGGGAAGCCCATCCTCATCTGGGGAGCACATCCTCTCCTGAGTGTATTCCCTCTGTTATTCCCAGGTGTACAATTATGTATTTCTGGATGTTCTTGGCTTCATACAGGACGTTGAGCCCGGCGCAATGGCATCCCCTCCTTGTGCCGAGACATGTCAATGTACTCAGTCACCACACGTCTCCATGATCTGTTTGGTGGTGGTATGTGGTGTGGTCTGCCACCTTTAGTTTTGTCTCCCTCGGCAGGGTCGGTGGGACCTGGTAGCAGTAGGAGCATAGTGGCATCAGCTGTGAGGCAATCTTTGGTGAGACCTTGGGGGATTAATGAAACACAGTAGAGCAGCACCTTGGAGCTGGTAAGGGGGAAGAAAAGGAAGTGGGCCAGCCCACCAGGAGGATCGTGCTAGATGAAGGATTCCTAGGTATACGCTATCAAAGATCCTTAAACTTGGTAAGTGGGGGAAGGGAGGTGGGGCTTTCTTGGCCCTCGCCACTAGACTACCAGGCTATTTTGGGGGCAATTAAGAACCCTCTTTGGAATAATACATGCAGAATATGTCATACAGCAAGAACCACAAACCACCAGGCTCTAGAGGGCCTGGCTACTACCACACCAGGTGAAGTTATGTGGGCAATTAAAGAGGTTCACTTAAATGTTGCCCGGTTACACTGGGGAGCAGCTCAGTGGGCGGCAGAAGTGAGGAAGTACACGTCACTGACTGGGGAGTACATGGAGAGAGAAAAAGGACTTGCTAGAAACCGCATTGGCCATGCCAGGGAAAAGCAGAAGGAAGGTAAAGAGGAGTTGACTATAATGGAGGAAGGCCTGAGCAAACTGATGGCTACCATGCTACAGGATAGGAAGAAAGAGCGAGCAGGCCCGTGAACGAGCTGGCAGGACAAGGATGGAAGGTAAGTTAAGGGAATAGCGGGGGGCCTAACAGGAGAAAGTGGAGATGGTGGCAAACTGGACGAATGACATTCTAAGTCAGAACTTGAGTATGATGAGATAGACCAGGACGTTGCAAGTGAAGGGGGCAGTCGGGGCAAGTTAGAGTAGAGCAGGTGCAAAGTCAGGTTAAAAGTAAAAGGGTTCTTATTTAAAATCTCAAGTCCCTGGAGCAAGAAAAAAGCTGTAGGAGTACAAGGAAAATAAATGGGAGAGTAAATGGGTACATGAGAAGCATCAGGAGTGGGAAAGAACGTTCAAAGGGAAGAGAGGGCGAGGTACAGCTTGCTGGAGTATCATGATGAATACATGAGAAGGAAAAAAGAAAGCGAGAGGGTGATGGAAAAGAGGAGGATTTTGAAGAGAGAAGGTTCAGGAGGAGAAGTTGATAGGGGAGGAGGAAGAAAGGAGGATTCTGTAAAAGAAAAGGGGAGAAGAGCATGAAGATGACCAGGGACATGGGAGAGGGATAGACTGATGGTAGAGGATGCTGAGGAGAAGGGGCAAGCCAACTCGGCATAAAAAAGACCAGAGAGGGTAACAGGGGGAACAGGTCCCTGAGTGAGGTGCAGGAGAAAAGTGCATTGTCAGACATTAATAATGATAGGTAGAGTGGGGTACTTCCCTATAGGACTGTTGCTAGATAATTTGTCCCACTTGGCACAGAACCAAAATGGGCACTGGTGCACCAATGCAAGGTGAAAGACAGTGCCATGGAGGCAGGAAATGGACCCGACAGAAGATCCGCAGAGCAACATAGAGGGTTTGGTGGACCTAATAGAAAAGCCTCAAGGGGGAGTGAGATGCAGAAAAGGGTTGAAATGTCTCTAGTCAGGAAAGAAGGAGGACACTGAGAAAGGTGAGTACCAGGGCAGTAAGGACTCAAAACACAGTGGGGCGGGGGGGTTTTGGTCATGGTGAGAATCAGTGAAGGGGAAGGCCGGAATGACACAGACAGAGAAGTGGATGCCAATGCACAATGCAAGACAGGGCAATACATTAGAAGACCTGCTGGCTCAATTGACTTAAGTGCCAACAGAGATTAAAGAAAGGGAGGAAGTAACACAAGTGCAAGTAAAAAAGAAAATACAAACATTAACTGGGATTCCCCACTGGGAGCCTGGTCCCAGAGAGTGCATCATATCTTTGTAAACCCTATGCATCGAGATTGGGTATCACAAAAAAGGATACTAGAGGAGGAAGTGCCCTTCTTAATGGAAGGTATCCACCAATACCAAGAGTTGATTGAAAGCCTCCATAACTGGCTTACAGGGGATGCATGGTGCTTCTATAATGAGCACTTCTCCAATTACAATGGGAACAATGTAGAGGCACTAACTGGCCAGATGTGCACAACAACTGGATGCTGACATCTAGGTAGAGGCCAGTGTGCCAACGCTTTAGAGCCAGCCCTTCAGGCAGGGATGCAGGCAAATAAGAGGGTCAGAAAGGGGTCAATTTTGCTGGGGTAAATGTTGCATGTGTGTTCGTCAAAAAGCTCCTGAGTATTCTCAATGCTGGGTGCCCTGTGGAGGCAATAGCCTGAAATCAAAATGGAGGACATGGCTGCATGAGTCCGGTGGGGGGTTTGATGAAGGCAGGGCCAAACAACAGGACAACATGCCCCTAGGCCATGCCCTGAAAGCAAAGAACGGGTCTTTCTCGGTGGCCAGTGAGAGAGTTGGGAGAGAAACTTGTAAGGAACAAGGGGTTTTACCCTGCCAACAACCATAAAATGTGAAATGCTTCAAGTCACGTTGGTTCCCAGAACATTTTGGAAATCCTAAAAGAATATGCTCATTGGCATCTCATGTCCCAAGATGTAGAATTATATACAAGAGGGTGTTTGGTGTGTGCACAGTTTCAACCTATTTCCCCAACACACAGGGCACAACTAATTGCAAGATGTCAGATTTACAATTTGATTTTATAGGTCCTGTGCAAAGATCAGCACGAGAAAACAGATATATGTTAACCATCACTTGTTTAATGTTCACGTGGCTGGAACACATTCTGGCAACTAATTGCAGTGCCTGAACAGCAGCCACATAGTTATTCAACCATTTGTTCTATATGTTTGGTTTGCCCCAAAGGACAAAATCAGACAGTGGAAGTCATTTCACCAGTGCCTTGATGACAAAGAAGTGGTAAATTTGGGGAGTGAAGAGAAAACTGCACATTTCATATCAGACCTCTTCTTCTTGGGGTATGGAATGTTGTAACAGATCCATCATTGATATTTTGAAAATGTTTCTAGGTGAGGCAGGACCCAGTTGGGATTGGTGACATCCTCTGGTGCTGATGGTTATCAGGTCAACTCCATCCAGACCCACAAACCTCAATCCACACGAGATTGTAACAGGCAAATAGTTGGTTTTGTCACACCATTTGCTATACCAGATCGACAAACAGGTTCTGGTAAATGCGGCCATGATTCACAAATATGTGGAAGAACTGAGGAAGCACTTTGCAGTATGCATTTCCATTCACTATAGCAGGATATGGAAAAACCTGTTGACAGTGCAAAATCATACTATGATAAGAGTACATCTGTGAGGGAGTATGAAGTAGAGGATCAGGTGTTTAAATTCGATTTTGGGAAAGGTAAACACAAGAATGCAACATTTCTCGCATCCTAGTGCGATCCATACAACATTGTGGACATTTCCCCTGTGGTATACAGAACAATAGTAAAAGAAGGAGATTTGGAGGTGGAACAATTTGTCCATGTTAACGAAATCAAGCCATTTCAACCAAAGCACGAGGTGAAAAGACTAGAACAAGCTGCAGAAACCAATAGAGGATGAAAGGTGTATTTGTTTCTTTTAGTCAAAGCAGGAACACAGATGGCATTTGCTCTTGAGGGATTTGCCGTAGGAGGTAAGTAGGTGGGAATGTAAATATTATAATTAGAGTGGGAAAAGAGGGGGATAAAACAGATGAGTATTGGTGTATAGAAATATGGGAGCAATGTAAGTGAATAGGAGACAAAACAAAGAGTAGAAGTAGGACCAGATTGATAGGTGTTAAACATTCATGTTAAATTCTCGTGGTCATGCTGAAAGTTATGAAAAATAAATGTTATTTTTGTAGGTTTCCATGTTTAACATACATATTTATTTCCAGCCAGGTATGCAAAGAAATGCTATTGTTATAGGCTTCTATGTGTAACCCACATATTTATATCCAGCCAGTTATAAAAAGAAAATGCTAGTTGTATATATGTTTATGTTAAATGCATGCATTTTTTTTCCAGATTGGTCTAAAATGTTATGAAAAGTAAAAGTGTGATGAGAATGTTGTATAGTTACATTGCATAATCCAGATTTTTCTTTCAGGTAAACCCCAAAAAGAAATTAAATGAATGAATTTGGTGTACTTGATTCTTAATCTGTCTATTTCTCTGTTGATCTAGATATTAACCACTTATCTCACCAGTCCTCCTGGAGCTGGATTCCCAGAGGAGGCCCTTGGATGAATTGGAGCCCACTGGTGTCCCCTGGAACAAAACCCCCTGGACTAAAGAAGGGGAAAAAGATGAGCGACTGGCGAGCCTGAAGGAAACCCCAAGTGCAGTGGACGAAAATTTGGCTTTGCATCAAAGAAATATATGGCATGGACAGGGGCAGTCTTTAGGCCTTGTGATGGATCTGCCACAACCAATTTAAGAGAATGATCATCCTGCAAACATTCCTTTGCATATTATCTTGTGTTTGCCTTAATATATCCATTCTTTATGAACAATTTAGGTGTGAATATTTATCTTTGGAGCAAGACATTTTAAACACAAGCATTGTTTTCAACATAGTTAGCTCCGAGTTTGAACCATTGCTGTCTAAAATATACAGCAATTATTAAAAACATGGACAAACATTGCAAGGTTTTATTATTTTGATTTTTGTTTTCAACAAAAGGACCTGGTACAATTTGCAAAATTTGACTCACTTAAACATAAAAAAACACACAAAACGAATTATCAAGGAAAAAGAGTAAACAAATATAAATGATCAAAGTGGTTATACATAAGGAAAGATAAAAAAATTAAAATAAAATAAAAAAATCCAATCATACTTTAAAAACATAATTGCATAAGGCTTGATATCTAATCAATTGAAAATGTGTTAATGATACATTTTGTGATCAATAACTGATCACAGGATTGGTGAAATGGTGAAGCCAAGATTCAATTTGTTTTGTTTGTTTCACCAGAGGTCCTTCAAAGCTATACAGAAACAAAGCAGGGAAGTTAGGGGGGTATATATAGGATATTTAGGTGGTGCACATTTTTAGATACTGCAAATTTCAACAGGCCAGGAATCATAACCTAGAGAGTGTGTGGCAGACACTGGTGTGTGATAGCATTGAGCATTCATGCAAACCAGAGTGTAGAGGTAACTTGGTATTTATCCTGTCAGGGTGGTGCACATTTTCATGGAGTGTAGGGACTAATTACTAACTTCTAACATAACTAGTTACTATTCTTAATCCATAAACCTAGGTTACAAACTGGGATGTAAATGGAACTGCAGACTCAGGCTATGAAATGCTGCTTAGAAAATAATTGCAAGAATGAAAGCTGCTCTTTTAAAGGGAGACGTGAGGGTTAGAGAACTTGGAATGTGCAAAATCATGTTGCTCAAACTAGGCCCATTGTCCATGTTCTAGCACAGGAAGACATGTATCTCATCGATTCCGGCGTTCATTGTACTTAAACTTTGCTCAAAGGTGGGGTGGAAAAGAATAGGGACTTCTGGAAGTTTCCAGGAGGTTTGGCTATTCATAGTAGGTGTCTGATTGACATGTGACATCACAGTCAGGGGTAGGCAGTTCTTACACTTTGTATAGAGGAATGTACATGAAGTGGGCAGGTGGAGAGGAGGCTTTAAAATATCAATATTCAAACTCTTGGCATTGACCCTCTGGGGGCTCCATGGCCTCGTGTTCAAGGGGTCGCACACCCATGGTCTGGAGGAAAAATTATTTTTTTTTTACACCGTAGCTTCACGTCTCCTACATTTGCTGGGAAATGAAATGGCAAATTCCTGCAGCCCACTTTATCCCCTCTCCTCCGCCATTAACACGTACACAAGAGAAGTGTTTCGTGCTGCAATTCACAGTCCCACACAGTTTTTTGATGACTGTCAACACAGAGGCGACTGATACTAAATCAGCCAAGGTGCCAATGCACCAGAATGCATGCTGCGGTCAAAATGAGGTACATGAGTCATTCACCACCACCAGAAAGTGTTTTCTAAAATGGGATGCTTTAACTCATAGCAGTCATGTTTTTTGTTGAGTCTGCAATCACCCCCACCCTTCTGCTTTCCAATCAGATAACTATTGTTAAGTAGATTTGGTGCTTGGGTGCTGATTCCCACAATGCATTGGCTTCACAACTCAGAGATTAGGCCAGATTACATACACATTTTGCCAGCACCTATGCTGTGTTTTGCAGTAGAATCTTTTTCTGGGACGTGTGCAAGTTTCGTTGGCCCTTTAAAAAAAACCCTGAGAAAATATATCTGCAGAAACCCTGTCCTGGGAAACACAAGAGTGTCACAGCACTGACCTGAGTCATGTTTATCTGGCTGTCAATTTATTTTTCCAAGCTCTTTATCAGACAAGCCGTTCCTATCCTTTGTAATTTGTGGAGGGTGCATTTTTGTCACTAGTGTAGTCAGAGGTCAGGGGTAAAACAAGCAAGATAGCCCAAATGTGCGAAAAGATACTCCAATAGATATCAGGTCACTATCGGTACCCAGGAGTATTTTGGAACAGGAATTGATGCTTGCTGTCCCCCCAAAAAAGTGGAGGTTTCTCTCAACAATATATGCCAGCATTGCTCTACTTTCAAGCATGCTCTCCCCAAAACAGATTATGATGTCTGTTCCCGTCTTGCTTTCTTTTGTCCAACAAAAGTAATGATGCGGGTCTCAACAACAGATGCCAGCCACAATCTCAGCCACTCATAAAAGATGGAAGCGCTTGGATACCCAGTGTGTAAGCGCTAGAGAAACTGCAAATTACAAACTGAGATGGAATTGCAAACTGATTCTCAATAAGATGCTGCTGAGACACGGACAGATACCTGCAGTATTATGGCCAGCATGCACGCAGGCTGCAGTGTTGGATTCAGCATCCCACTTCAGATTCCTGATATTCCAAACTCTACTTAATAGCTGTGGCTGTTTAAAAGGTATACTTATGCTGTTCTCTTTGGGTAAAAAGGGTCATCATAACCTGCGTACATGTGACATACTGAAACATTCCATTCAGCCACTTTAAGTTCTATTAACCTACCCCCCCAAATTCTCTCTTGATTGGTTTGGGCTCCCTCGCTACGCTCGGTCGCTATGGCATATCTGGAGGAAATCTTTAGGCCCCTCAACTTAAAAAATTCACCAGCCATCACTAGCCCTGGGACTGTGCTGGGAGCTAAGGGGAGGCCAGGTACTGTGGTGGGAGCTGGATGGGGGGAGCCCCGGTTATGTGGCGGGGTGAGGAGATCCCACGGACTGGGCACGTGGGATGAGGGAGTCCAGAGACTGTGATGGGAGCAGATGGCGGGCCCAGGGACTATACTGGGAGCAGGGTGCAGCGACGGTATGCAATAGTTCATAGCCATTTGCACTTACTGTCCATTTTACATTTTTGGGGGGCTCTGCCTGCCCACATTTTGCTCATGGGGGTCCCAGCTCAAAAAGTTTGAAGACCACTGCTTTAAAAGAAGACACAAAATGTAAGGTAGGGCTTTTCACTTTTTCTGGGGGATTTGGCTGCCGACTGTGAGAGCTGGATTAAGGGATTTAAAAAAAAGGAGAACTCAGAGGCCTGGGTGCTTTGTTGACAACTGCAGAGGCTATAGCTGCCAGAGAGTGGATGAGTGACAGAGAAGCTGTCTCTGGAAGGGAGAGCTGCAGTGACGATCTGCTGGTGTGAGAAGCTTCTGAATTGAGAACAGCAATTGCCATGCAAGCTGACTTCTCTTTGCAGATGACTTTTCGGTACAGAAAATAATGTGCAAAGTGACTTATGCGTGAGGCTTCTGGCCTTGGGGAAAGATAGAGGTGAAATAGGAAAACAGATGATAGAAATGTGTATAGCTATTTGGTGTTTTTTCTCCCCTGTCCAATAGGCAATTTCACATCCAAACTGAAAGCTTACAATCCTGCCAAAGTAGCTAACAATTGTTAAGGTTACAAATAGCAGAGCATTGCCAGACAAACCATAAATTATAAGTGAAGTATTTTATGAGTGAAAGGACTTTATAGCAGGGAGGGCAGTGGCTCTGAAGTGTATTTGCATCACTGCAGTGAAAAATTAGATCTTGCAACTTGCGCTTTCATTCTTGTATCATTGTAAATGTTATGCTGAGTTTATTACATTACACGTGTTGTTTTGTTTTTCATGAACGCTGTGTGTTGAGCCGAGAATCTCAATTGCTCTTAAAAATACGAGAAGGAATTGGAGCAGTGCTGGTCTGTTTCTTGTGTGCTCTATTTATTCGGGGTAATGCAGAGACAGATGCTAAGCTAAGGGGATATTTTTCCTTACCGCTTGCTGTAAAAAGTAAAGTGCACCAAAACACTGTGATCTGAGTCACATCATTGCAAGCTTATTTCCCATGTTATAAACATAATTTCTCAGGTGACCTAGCACGTCTATTCAGGTTAATTAGATAGCGATTCAATGTAAATAAGGTAGATACATTGTGCCTCTAGTGCGGCACTAAGTCCTGTTTTTTGTTTTCAGAAAATGATCCCAATATAATTCTAACGCCATGTTGTGGCAAACTAGGAAACCTCACAAAATACCCTATAATGTCATTGAATGCTATTAGCCAGTGTCCATCAACCCTTATTGAGTCACCTACCGGGACTGGGCCGCCGAGTCATACAGAACCGCGATTGTTCAGAAAACTCTTATTGTGTGACATGATGAGCCTGTAGCGCATGCTTTTGGGTCTAATTATTTCTGTATACAAATGTCTGTGTGTTAGTGTGCTATTGGTTGTGTTTGAGCACTGAGGGTGGAGGGCCTACCTGACCATTGAGCTCCCCCAACTCACCCTGTACGATGACCCCTCAAATGTGAGCCTGTAGACTGGGGAATTGGGACCTTTGTGGAGGGAAGGGAGCATGAAATAGGCAATGTCAGTGCCTCCAATCACTAGGGGTGGTGCAAGGTATTGAGCCTATTGCAGTGGCATCATCTCGACACCCCAGCCCAGTATATCCAGGCGCTATGCACAGGGACGCCATTTGGGGGTTGGCATGGGTAGCCGTTTCTATTCCTGGCTCCCCCTTGGCAACCCCTAGACCTGTCCTTTTGACCCCTGGGCCACTGGAGAAAGAGGCAGTGCCAAGATCATATATCTGTTTTGCACCTGAAAAAGGCAGTTGTAAATGCAGCTAAATGTCCCACATCTTTTTTTCACCTGGAATCTAGAACTCGTTGGCTGGAGAAATAACTGAAATGCGGAAAAAAAACATGAAGCCTCCATCATTAGCAGGTTGGCAGTCCATAAATGAAGATGACGGAATGGTTGGGGTCAGAGGTGGGGTTCTCTGTGCAGCTCATACCCAGTACTGTAGTAAAAGGAAGGGCATGGGGGCTAGGTCTAACTAGCTGGGAATGGGTAAGAGCAGACTGTAGTACTCAGTGACAGCACAGCATGAACTCAAATCTCATCAGTGTTTCTCGTTGTCTGCTTTGCACATCCAGTGAGCCACTTGGCCTGTGATGAGAGGGGTGTGCCCCAGTGGCTTATGCCACCAATCCTGCCTGGGCATTGTGAGACCTGACCCAGATCTGCCAGACCTGCATCACAGGCAAAATGTAGATAGACATGTGGGATAATTATTTTACATGAAGTTGCCCTCCACCTTTGAAATAAACCACCTGTTGCTTCCTCAAGCAGAAAATATATATATTTGGAAGGATAGCTCAGGGACAGCACACTTGCTTTGAGAACAAGAGGATGCAGTGCAATATGGGTTCAGTTCTTGTTCCAGTGCTTAGAAGTTGGAGGGGGCTGACATTAAGCAAGATATAGAGGACCAAAGAAAACAATACAAATGTGCCTTTTCTAGGGGTGATGTCATGGAGCTTCTGCTGCTGTTTACATTTACAAATTAAAAAAAAAACTGCAATCATTGTGACCTGCAACAGATCCTTTCTCTCTATCTCCCATGTAACAAACACAACTGTGGGTTATTTACCAATAACAAAACGGAAAGGCGATGGCTGGAAGGTTTCAAATCATTCATAACCACTGGCACAGCTCTGAGCAACCCTGCAGACCATCGTTTTGCAGCCTGCCAAGCCATTACAGGAGGGGAAAGACCATATGCAAATCATACTGGGTCCCACCCCAAAAGGGGCAGTCCAGCCCGAACTGCTAGGTCTCATCCCTTCTGCACGGGACCACCAGCATCCCCAGGCATGTTCCAGCCTTATTGACCGGCATAAGTGAGGAGTAGCCTAGGTCTCAAGGCACAGAAGGCTTTTTGAGGGGTGAAGTTGTGAGGCTGTTGCTTACATTTTAAAATAAAAAACCTGCAATTACCGTGACCTGCAACACATCCTCCAATACGCCCCCTTTGTCTCCCATCTAACAAAAGAAATGTGAGCTGCTTACCAAATAAGCAAAACAGAAAAGTGATAGCTGGAAGGTTTCAAATCATTCATAACCACTGGCACAACTCTGAGAACCTGTCCAGACCATCGTTGGAGGGGTTCCCAGACGATCCATTCTTTTATGAAATGTATATCGTGTTACAGTGACATATTTTTCTTAATGTACTAAGGAACAATGCTATGTGATGTGACTTCCTGTTTTGTCAAGGGGTGAAAGGTTGTGTGCCACCACTTCCTGCGATGTCATTTAGAGGTGGGATTATATTGCATCACCTACTGTGATGTCATCAGGGGTCAAGGGTCGTGGGATGTCCGTTCCAGTACCACTGGCATTTTAGTGAAATAATATCCCTTGCTATGCACAACCAGGTTCTGTTTGGTGGTGGCACGTGGCAAGGACAATATTATTTTCCAACACAACTCCATTAGATTTGCCAGTGCTGTACGATGTGTTCACTTGTCATAACCAAAGAGAGGAGGGGCGGTATCAGCTGAGCCACCTGCTGACACAACTTCTTTGGTCTCGGCAGGCTCTTATTTTAACTGCCTAACAGGATTGGCACAGTGAGCTATTGGAACCAAGAGTTTCTCTCATCTCTTATTGAACATCCTACTAGGGTCGGTTCGCCAAGCCATAGAGAACCAAGGCTGGTTGGTAACATTTTATTGTGTCACATAATGGGCCAGTTGAGTTTTCCAAACCTAATTAAAAGGAACAAACTGAACTTGGGTTACGCCCATTGGTAATAGGCTGAACCTATGCAGGACCCGAGATGCATCCCAGAAGTAACAGTAGTATGCCCTTAAATGTGATAAGCTCCGCCGTGTGTCTCATGTCCCAATCTGTGCTTTGCTTAATCTTACTATCAGCAACACGCTTGACTCCATGTATGAACATACAAGACTATGGGCCTCATTACGACCCAGGCGCTGGACCATGGTGCTATTAGCACCATGGTCCATGCCGGTCTCCGGCATGGTGGATGGCGGAATTACTGCCCCCATCACAAGGTTGGCGGGGGCGGTAATTCCCCATTCACCATTTGCCCTTCCCCATTCCCATTTTGCCCCATAGGGCATAATGGGGATGGGGAAGGCGCTAATTTCGGCATCGTAAATTACGGTTGCCGTAATTAGCTCCAAGGTCCCTTAGCGGGTTGGATTTTAACGCCTGCAAAAAGCAGGCGTTAAAGCCTCCAGCCCGCTAAGGGACTTTGTAATCAGGTGCTAATGGTTTAACGGCGCAGACGCTCTTTACGGCGCCGTTAAACCATTAGCGCCAGGGTCGTAATGAGGCCCTATTTCTGTGAATCCAAAGATTCTGAATCAAATATGTATTTAAATGATAATTATTCCTTTACAGAAGGGATTTATCCCATGTGAAGTAACTATTCACTTGAAACAACCACACAAGCTAACCACATTAGGTAAGGACCACGTGTGAAGATTTTTCAAAAGTTTCATGCCCTGCCATAAGCTACATTGCTATAAAAAATAATGGTTTAGGAAGTACAAATTGTTATGAAATTTAATGACCTTGCTAAAAATGAAGCCCTAACAATTAAACCAGCGGACAAGGGGAAGCCATAGTAGTGATGGATACATCTTTCTACATAGGGAAATGTGTGGAACTTCTCAATTATTCTAACACCTACACCATTCTTGACAGAGACCCCCTACTCGAAATTAAATATTTGATTAACAAGATACCGGAGAAGGCTAAGGACAATGAATGGATTAGTGACAAGACCCATCCGTTCCTAATTAACAACCACCCTGTCATGCCAGTATTTTACGGCCTACCGAAAATTCAAAAGGATAGACAAAACCCTCCGTTAAAGCCCATCGTGTCAGGAACTGAAAGTATATTTGATCCACTGGCAGTGTATATTGATAGGCTTGTCCAACCAGTCATTCAAGCGACATCAACCCATTTAAAAGACACCACTGACTTCTTGAGTGGCCTGAAAGACTTCAGGGCACTAAGCTCAGACTGGATACTATTTAGTCTGGATGTGTGCAGCTTGTACACCTCAATTCCCCACAATGAGGGTATTGACTCAATTGAATGGCTTCTCTTGAATAGCCAGGGACTAAAAGGGAATGCACAATTTGTACTAGAATTGCTAAATATAATTCTATGCAACAGCTACTTTAGATTTCAAGGAAGGTACTACCTCCAGATCTCGGGAACATCGATGGGCTCATCGATGGCGCCTGTCTATGCCAACCCATTCATGTATCAATTTGAAAGTCGACATGTACTAGAACATCCGGTATGGGCGTCATATATCCTCACTTGGAAAAGTTTCTGATTATGATATTTTTGGTATTTGGTGCGGTACTAGGGAAGATTTGCAATAATTCTTTGAATATCTCAATTTAATACATCTGAGAATCAAATTCACTAGAGAGATTGGTAACCCCTCACTGCATTTTCTGGATGTGAGTCTGATGATTGCTAAAGGTAACATCATTACCTCAGTCTATCATAAACCAACAGATGCAAATATTGTACTTCATTATTCAAGTTTTCATCCAAGAGCAATGCTCCAGAGCTTGCCGTATAGTCAGATTTTGCTGTTAAAGAGAATTATATCTAATCCAGAAGAACTCAATAAAGAATGTACTGGACTAATTAACACATTTCAAGACAGAGGATATCCCCCTAACATTCTAGAGGATGCTAAAAATAGCGCCTCTAATGTAACAAGAATGGACCTTCTAAAACCAAAAACACAAGCTAAGTAGACGCCACTCCTTTTCATATCCAAATTATCGGGGCAAAGTTTCCAAATCTCCAAAAGTATTAAGAAACATTGGAACAATTTACATGATGATTCAACTCTCCCAAGGCTATTCCCTGCAGCACCTATGATGTGTTTCAAAAGGGGTAAGAACATTAGAGACAAATTGATAAAGGCTGAGAGGATACCTAAAGAAAAGCAACAATTCTTAATGACTAGGAAACTTGGAACTTTCCCTTGCTTGGGATATACACATTGTAATAATGTCATCAGAGGCAATATAGTGACCCACCCTAGAACGGGTAAAAAAATCAAACTTAGAGACTACTGCTTATCGTATTCCCGATTTTAGATCTACATCTTGTTATTTTATTATTTATTATGGGCAAGTACCTGGACATCTTCTTACTGTGCATGGTAAATATGTGTTGAACTAATCTAAACTAATAAAAACAATGAATGGACTGAAAAAACACATGCAAACATCTATTTGTTGTGACCAACCATTCTGCAAATGTAAGACTAGGGGCCTCATTACACGGACGGCGGTAAGGGTTTACCGGTACCGGTAATGGCACCGGTACTGGTAAACCCTTACCACCTTACTACGAGGTCCCTTTGCGGGTTGGTACTTTAACGCCTGCTGTTTATCAGGCATTAAAAACCAACCCGCAAAGGGACCAGGGTGCTAATTACGGTATCGCAATTTGCGGTACCGTAATTAGCGCCTTCCCCATTCCCATAGAGCTCTATGTGTCAAAAATGGGAATGGGGAAGGGCAATGGGGGAAGGGGGAATTACCGCCCCGCCAACCTTGGAATAGGGCGGTAATTCCCCTTTCCTCCAAGGCGGTGCCAGTATTTTACCCGCATGAACCACCTTGGTCCTCCGCCTACCGTGTAATGAGGCCCTATGTTTGCGTCTTGGTAGTCGGTTATTAATGAGGAATATTTAAAAAAAAAAAAGTTTAAAAGGCCTGCAAGTTCACAAAGAGTACCCCCGCCCAACGAGGAAGCAGAATAAAGGCTAGTGTAACATCCACCTGCTTCTTTTCCAGGCTATCTGGCAGCACATGACAGCTTAAGAGACACAAGCCTTGCGCCTGATTCTCACAGGGCAAACCACCTTTCTGTCAGCCTCTGACATAGTTTCCCGAGACACTAAGGGTGAAGTTACTCATCGGGGTCCAAAATCTCCCACCCTTCCTTGCCTGAACCAGCCTTTAGGAGGAAAGCTCTGTTCAAAACCCGACTCAAAATGACCACTTTTCAGCTAAGCACCATCAAGAAGCACCATCAAGAAACGTTGCTGCCCCTTTTTTAGACAGAGGAAGAGGAGAACTCGCAGGGGGAAGAGAAAAACAAAAAGGGAAACCCAACACGAGATTACAACAAAAGAAAACATAGTGATGAATCTTTCCGCAAGGGTATTAACAAGTAAAGAAACAGAGACACTTCAGAAAGGATTAAGTTTTGTCCCTACGTATGACAGTACACTGTTTGAGTCCAAAATAGAACTTTACAAACTGATCAGAAAGATGAAACTTAAAGTGTTCTTTAACGAGCTGGAAGACCAACAAGACAAAGAAGAAACAGAACTGAAAGAATTTAGAAGTAAAAGCACGTTCATTCCTCCAATAAGTGTACCTTCTATTGAAATTTTCCAAAAACAGGTAACAAGAGATTTCGAAAAACTCAAGTTTAAAGGACATTCACCACGAAACATGAAACCTCATGAATTAAAATTGATACGAGATTTATATGGAGACTCGTCGATTACAATAAGGGCTGCAGACAAAGGAGGAGGTCTTGTTCTGCTAAACACACAAGAATACGAACAAGAGTGTGAAAGGCAACTTAGTGACACTAATACTTATGCTAAATTGCCACATGACCCGACACCAGAGATAAGAGACAATCTAAAGAATTTGCTTGACAAGGCGGAAGAATTGGAGTGGATAAATCACCATACGAAGAAATTTCTGACAAATACTCATCCAAAAATACCACACTTCTACACACTGCCAAAGGTGCACAAAGATCCGGTTAGTCCACCTGGGAGACCAATTGTGGCAGGAATGAACAGCATATTAGAACCTTTAGGCAAGTATGTAGATTTTTTCTTGCAACCACTGATTCAAGGAACAAATACATACATAAAGGACTCAACCCACTTCTTACAATTGTTGAATTCCACCAGATTTGAAGCCCAGAATATCTGCTTCACAATCGACATCAAGAGCCTCTACACGTCGATCCCGCACGATTTAGGGGGAGAGGCCGTAGAGTGGATGCTACTAAATGCAGAAGAAATACCAGCTCAGAAAGAGTTTATAATGGTACTCCTTGAATTTATTGATAACAACTCTTATTTTCGATACAAGGATGAATATTATCTTCAAGTGGCAGGTACAGCTATGGGAGCCACTATGGCCCCCTCCTATGCAAATTCCTTTATGCATAAATTTGAATCGGAAAAAATACTAAAGAATGAGAATTGGTATTCTAAATTGGGCCTCTGGATAAGATATATCGACGATATATTTGGAATATGGAGAGATACCGAGGAAGAATTGCTAAATTTCTTTGAATACCTGAACAACATTGATGCGCGAATTCAATTCACCCATGAATACTCACTCAGCAACATCCATTTTTTGGATGTAGACATTAAGATCACTTCCATGGGATACCAGACCACCATTTTTCGTAAACCAACAGACCGTAATAATCTACTTCAACGCCTTAGCTTCCATCAGCCGAGCCTCATAAAGAACCTCTCGTACAGTCAAATGCTGAGAGTGAAAAGACTCGTAAGTGACTCAGAGGATTACCAGGAGGCCATCCAAGAGATGGGCAAAAAGTTTTTGGATAGAGGATATTCAGCAGAAGAAGTACAGGCAGCCCAATCCCGGGTAGCCACCCAGAGGAGGGAAGACCTATTGAAGGTCAATACGAAACAAGAGCGAGCTCCACCGCTGGTTTACGTATCCAAATATTCACGCCAGAGCAATCGCATTAAGTGCATCATCAAGAAACACTGGAATACCCTTCTATGCGATCAACGAGTTGAACAACTGTTTAAGGAAACTCCTACATTTGCATATCAGCGGAGCCAGAATCTAAAGGACAGACTGGTTCAAACAAAACCACCTTTAAAAGGGAAATTCACAACGAAGATTGGCACTTTCCCGTGTTTGAATTGTAGTAATTGTAGCTACGTCATAAAAGGAGAGACAGTGAAGCATCCCTACACAGGAGAGACAATTAAACTTAAGAGTTTTGCTACATGTGACTCCCAAAATGTTGTTTATGCCATCAAATGCCCATGCGGTCTATATTATGTGGGCCAAACTATTAGAACAGCAAAGACTAGATGGAACGAACATCGATCTTGCATAAGGAATCATAACGTGAATTCAGCAGTATCAAGACATTGGGATGAGAAAAAACATAACTTAGCCCAAATCCAGTTTGTGATACTAGAAGCGATCATGAAAAAAGACATGCATGAGGATCTCCAAAGAAAGATGGACCAAAGAGAGACCTTTTGGATTGACCGTTTGAGCTCCCTCACACCGAGAGGGCTCAATGAAGAGATCAACTATATGTGCTATCTATGAAGTATAGGGACTTAATGAATGATTTTTTCCAACAGGATCAGGCTACTATTCCTTAACATGGTTGAGATAAATGGGCTAGGTATCTTATGTAGATGGACATACTTTGCTGTGATAAATGTTTTTCAGTTTATAAATTGTTAACTGTTTGATTGGTTTGAGTGGGTATACACATTTAAAGTGTAATAATTTCCCTTTTACTACTATGGACATAAATTCTGTGTGCGATTTTTTCTACTACCAGAAATTTCAAAGCACTGGAGTAATTAATTATGTAAGGTACCCATCCGATGTCCCTTACTAATTTTCCTTTAATACCTCAGCGATGAACGCGAATCGTTAATAAATGGATATAATCATGTTCATCATAGACATTTACACTTCGCCATGCTTAATACCTGTACGTCCTCGTTTGCACGAGACAGAGTGTATAAAGAGCTTCCATGCCAGTTCTAAGAGTATACTTTTGATACTACTTACCCGGCTCTCATATATATACGTACCCACTGGTGTTTACTAAGAATGCTGTAACCGACAAGCTTTCAGTAACCATGGAGACATCCCCGCCCCAGGGCTAACGCCAGGGGGTGGGGCGTGAGGCGTACGTGCTTCCTCGTGACCACGACGCCTCGCATCGTCTCCATGGTTACCCTTAAATACACAATCATTCACACCGCAAGCGCGCTGGACGCTGCACTTGCGGTTGAATCGTCTTACAAACCGTCAGGTAAGATTTGACACTCCCTAGGATTTCTAGGATTGATAGCTTAGTCTGAATTAGTGAGGGACTTACCCCTGGTTCTAAAACTATAATTTATTCCAGATTTTCACGTTTTTGCTAACAAGCGACGAGGTTAACCAGGCGTTCAGAGACTCAATGAAGGTATGGAGTATTTGTAAGCTTGTTGAATTACTCACACACCCTTTAGTACCGTAGAATACTAATTGAATTGCCTTTCCTTTTGCTTCCAATTCTCCACACGGATGTGTTTTCGCGAATGGGTACGTGTTTTTCATTCGTTACATTTAAATGAATTTTGCAATATTTATCAATAATATTGTTAAAATTGTTGTTAATAGAATAAATATACAATATATTATGTTGAGCTGTAATACTGCCCTGATGAAGGTTTTCACCGAAATGCATTGGCACTAACACCACAGTATTATGGACAATTTTCGATGGATGCTCTATGTGTTATCTATTAAGAAGATTTTTATCCTACAATTCAGAAATGTGCATTAAACATTTTCTGTTTCACATTCATTTGATTAAGAAGTTTCTGTTACTATGAGCATTTATCCAACAAACAGCAACCATTTATTGGGGCTAACTGAGAAGCGCCTTTCCTAACGAAGTGGATCCACTTTGTTTTTTTGGAGAATATTGGTTTGAATAGATCCCGGTGCTAAGGGATCCTTTTTGGACTGGCTGCTCCAGGCTAAAGTATTTTTATAGATTCTCTTCTAATGGAGGTATAGACATTTCTTACTATCTAGTGGTGCCCTCCTCTCTTTCCTCATTCACTTTTCAGCTAATACCATGTCTTCTGAATAAGACTTGAATACCCGAGGAGGCTTCAGGTTGAAATGTTAGGTTTTCTAGCATAGACACAGGCTAGACTTGTTCCTCACGCTCCCAAAATGTTCTTTGCATGTTTAATCTTCCGCCTCAGTGATAATATAGGAGGTGCATAGACATGGCCCGGGACCTTATGTGTTGAAACCAAAGCAGATCACCACCTGCCCAGGTTGCTAAGTTCATGCATATGTTGCCCGCCCTGCCCCTGGCTCTTTCCTAAAAAAGAGGGGTCCGAAGGAATCCCAGAAAGAAATGATGGGAAACACATTCTGAACAGTCAAAAGACCTTACTGATGAAGGTTGCCCCCACATCTCACTTCCACAAAGAGCGCATACCAGTGAGTGCCGTTGCGGTGTTTTATTACGGGAATTCGGGAACATTCTTTGAAAATGAGTGACTATACCAAGTGCATACTTTAAAGAAATTATAGATTCTCAAAAAGTAGTACATTATAACGTGTACAGATGGGGGAAATTCCCTGAACCTTTTTGTTTTACATAAGTGATGATAGGCACTCGTTGTGGATCTCCTTCACTTGCCCCAAAAAATGATCTGCCATAGTAATGGCATCTGATTGTGTACGTCATAGACGCACATACTCAGCTGCACTTTTCCATCCCCTCTGGGCATTTGCACAAATAAGGGGAGATTGCTTTGCATTTCAAAGTGCCTCTCAACATTAGAAGTGGTATGCGGTTTAAATTATGCGCAATGCATGACAGTGTCATTACTGTCGTTCTCAGCAGCGGGAAGAACCTCCCATCAGCTGGAACATGGCTGAAGATCTACAGCTCGTACACGTTGAATACGGTTTATGGTCATTTCACCTAAAACCATTGCATCGAATGCCATTCCATCGAAATTTTCCATCTAAAAAAATGTCATTCTAACGCATTTTTTTCTTTTTTTTTTCTTGTTTCTGGGGGGGGGGCAAACCCCTGTTTTTTACCCTTTAAAATGCACCTTAAAAAAATGAACCCTTTACACCCCAATTGCATGCATTAAATGGACATTTTTTAGAACGAAAAATTCACACCGGTAATTCCCCCGGGGTAATTCCGCAAAAAAAAGCCCCAATAGGTCGAATGGACCCAAAATATATGGGTAATTACACCGCCAACACCATTTGTAATCAGGTGGGTGTTCCACCTGACCATGCCGCGGTAACGGTAATTCCTTTGGGCAGTTTATTGGTGGATTTACCGCCGATTTTCCACCTAACTCGTAATGAGGCCTTTCCGAAACATCATTTCAATTCTCCCCAGATGGATGCACCAGAGTGAGATGCAAGGAAAGTCAGCAAGCATCACCTGAAAAGAAACAAAGTGGAGAGCCGTGGAGATGAGCAAATACTTCCATCGTACAATCAACAAGTCCATGGGAAATTCAACATGTCACCTGATTCTAAACCCTCATGGTGAACACTCCGGGTGGTATAATGGTCATGGCAGAGCGTTGGTCATCCATCTTCACCTGAAAGCTCTGAGCACATTACAGAGTGACAGCCTACCAGAAACCAAAGATAGCATCAACGCTGGTGACGAAGATGAACTTGCACCCAAAGTGTTAGAGCCAACCCCGATGGCTGAAGAATGCCTGGATCCTTCAAGCCCACCAGCATGTGCAGCAGCCAACCTATTTTCAAGTCCACACTGACGCCTCACTCTCAAGATACCCTCTCAAGATACCCTGCGGCAGTGCAGCAGAAAACGGCAGTCAATTTTAGGGTCTCATTATGAGTATGGTGGTAATTCTGCTGTAAATCCACTGAATTAATACCAAACTCATTCACCGTTACCATGACTTGGTCCCATGGATTTACCCCGGGATAACAATTGGTGGTAGGACAGTGTCAATCACCATGTTTAGAGTTCTTAGAACTCCATGGGGATTTTGGTGGAATTACAGCATGTGGCAATTGTAGCAGAATTTGACCTTAGAGTGACAGATTTACCTTCAGCATGATCCTGGAGGAAAATCCGCCACTTCATGGTCAAACTTATAGTTGGCAGTGAAGGAAAAATGGCAGTAATTCTGTTAGCAGTAACAAAAGTGGCAGTAACAGAATTACCACCAGTTTTACCCACACCACTGAACTATTAATGAGGTCGAAAAAAGTATATGGGCCACTCTGAATTATTTTTGCAAAGTTTGGTGATGTTTGGTCCAGTGGGGGAAAAGTTATAGGCGGCATCCCAAAACGTCTTTTTTTCCCATAGACTGAATGGGGGAAAAACCTTGAGCATGGCTACAGGCCAAACGGCTGGACGGATTTTCACCAACTTTTTCACCAAATTTGCGGCAGGGGCTTGGCTTGTAAATTTGGTGACAATCCGTGCAGTACTTTTCTTTAAAATGACCAAAAAGTAGGTCTAAAAAAATTAGTGATATCTATGTCCGCTCTACGGTCACACTTCCCTGTTCGTTCCGCGGACAAGATACCGATTGGTTAAGGGGCTGGCGTGGCTGGCGTCATCACCGTGGACACGCGAAGTCTCTGCCAATTGGCTGCAGTGAGCCGTGTTCTGCGTCAGATTGTTTGGATGTACCCGACATCTTGGATCCGCCGACAGCGCAGTGGCGACCAGCAGCAAAATGCTATTTCGAAAACTGTTTTGCTGTGTCAGAGTGCTTGGGAGGTTCAGACGGTAAGAGATGGGTGAAAAACTGTATTTGTTCAGGCGGTAGGTGTTAATGATGCATTCCCTATGCCTGCCTTGTTCGGGATGTTTGTAAGTACAGAAAATGAGGGGGTCTCATAAGGGTAGTATTTAAGTCTGTGCTGTGTGCAGGCAACTTGAAACTGTTCTAAGGACACGCGTGGTGTTGGCGAACATTGAAATTGAGTACATGCCGTAATTAAATTATTTTTTTCTATGGGTGTGCTATTGATTTGTACGCCGCCATGGGTGTGACATGCTGCGGTGGTTGTGGCCAGGGCCTAGAGTCTTGGATGCATGGCTGTACAACCACCGCAGCATGTCATAGCAATGGATATACCCAAGAACAAACTTATAAGCTCTAAAGTTATAAGCCGAAATGGGTTTTATATAGTCCGCTGGTTGTGGGCAGGACGTAGACTTTTGGCTGCATGGCTGCAGGCTGTATGCCATACACCCATGCGTGTAGACCCTGCCCACAACCACTGCAGCGTATCACATTCATACATCACACCCATACAATCGATTATGTATCTGGTATGTGTGGGCAGGGCCTAGAGTCCTGGGTACAAATTGAGTACATGCTACAATTACAATGTTTCATTCTATGGGTGTGCTACTGATTTATACGCGACCATGGGTGTAATATGCTACAGTGGTGTGGCCAGGGCCTAGAGTCTTGAGTGCATGGCTGTAAAAATTATAAGTAATGAAATTACAAGCACCATGGTTTTGATATGCTGGGATGGTTTTGGGTAGGACCTATAGACTTGGTGGCTTGACCGTAGGGTGTAGGTGGTAGGTTATACATCCAAGACGCTAGGCCCAGCCTACAGCCACTGCACCACATTACTACCATAGATTAGACATATAGATTCGAATATGTATGACATGACTGTAATTATACTTACTGTTTACTTTGTTCAGAATGCATGTATTTCTTACATGACTTTAGTACTTGGCGGAAATATCCTTTTTTAATTTCTGTGATAAAAGAAAAGAACATGTTAGTGCTTGTATTTTATGAAGACTTATTAAATTGTATAATTAACAGTTTAGCTTTTTTTTTTTTACCCTCATATTTAGTTTACAAACCAGTGTATTGTGCATGTTGCTCAGTTTCTGTGTTTGTTTTTCAAATCCTTGGGTCTGGGGGAAAAAAATCCTTGTTGGATTAAAAAAACACTTTATTTGCTATGCTACAAACTATTTGTTTTCTTTGAGTGTTTCCGTGTTCTTTCTGATTAATGTTATGTCTGTTGCCTTGTTGCAGATTTCTAGCAACAGTTAGATACCTGTTGGCGTATTCTAACTGTGCATTTGTTGTTACGGATCTGTGGTATTCATTTATCTGTGTGGTTGTTATATACTTTTGGCCAGTTAGACACCTGTTGGCGTATTCTAACTGTTTATAGTCTTCTACTTGATTTTTTGGTAATGTTGAAGTACACATTAGTTATTCAATTTTGGCTTTAAGAAGATTAGGTACACATTTGTAAGATTAGCTGGCAATCTCTGCTTTAGAGTAATGGTGCTATCATTACATTCAAACCATCAACATTTCTTTTTAATGTATGCAGTGTGTGAAAACAAAAAGAAGATATCGAGGTTGAGTACCCCAAAAGGGAATACACCGAACACGGATTACCAAGGAACATACAGAGATCTTTATTTTATACTGAACAGTTTCAAAGGAACCTCTGCGGCCTGCGCGGAGTTATGCGTGATTATCTTGGTTTCCACGACCGTGCTTAATGTGGTGATTGCATAAGCAGCTGTGGATGTACCATCTGGAAGTTTGAAGCAGGAGCCATCGCAAAACAGCTCCCCTTGTGGATTATTCAAAGGAGTGTCCTTTAGATCGATTCTACCCTTTGTCACTTGTTCGGTAGTGTACAGATAATCATGTGACTCTTCGTCACTGCAAGCAGTACCTTGCGGGAAAGCTAAGAGGTCAGCCGGATTAAGAACACAACACATCTTGATTTGTATGTGGGGAGCAAACAAGATCAATTCATTTCACATCAACCATGCAGAAGTGAGGTGTTGCGTTTGAGTTCTGTTCAGCAGAAAATCTACAGAGTGAGGCGCCATCAGGGTTAGATCATGGCCTAGGACAATTCCCTCACTCTGTTTTACAGACAGCAGCAGCAGCGACAGCTTGCAAACATCTTGGCAAAGCGCATGCTACAGGATCAAGGGCGGAAGAAAAGTAACCGCATGGCCTATTCTTCCCTCCATGTTCCTGTATTAATACAGCTAAAGCACATCCATCACATTCATGCACAAACAACACAAAGGCCTTTTCATAGTTTGGTGTGTCCAAACCCGGTGCCGAGCACAATGCAGTCTTGAGCAGATCAAATGATTGCTGCTGTTCCGTGTTCCACGGCAATGGTGGAGAAATGCCCTTCTTCGTCAAAACCAACATTGGCTTAATCACTAGTGAGAAATTTGGGATCCACAACCTACAGTAAGAAGCCATACCTATCAAGGCTGTAACTTCCTTCTGTGTATTTGGGACAGACATGCCAGAAATTAGTTGTATCCTTTCAGGTGTCAATCTTCTTCCCTCCTTTGACAGGAGATAGTCTAAATAGGCAACCTCCTGACCACAATATTGAAACTTTTTAAGCGAAGCTCTGTGACCATGTTTAGCCAGATGAATAAGCAATAACACAGTGCCCTCCTTACAAGCACTCTCAGAGTCTGCAGCTAAAAGCAAGTCATCAACATACTGAAGCAATGTACAAGTAGAGGCAATTCAAGGGTATCAAGCTGTTCTTTCAAAGCCTTACTGTAGATGCTAGGACTTTCTGTGTAACCTTGCGGTGCACGGGTAAAGGTGAACGAGCGTCCCCTAAGGTGAACGCAAACAAATATCTACTGTCCTTGTGTATAGGAATACTAAAGGAAGCATTCTTCAGATCCACAACACTAAAGTAAGTAGCTGAAGCCAGAATCATAGTTAATATCGTCGTCACATCAGGCACAATTGGAAATTGTGTTGCAACGACCTTATTGATGGCCCATAGATCAATTATAAAACGAAAAGGAATTGCATTATCGCCTTTTTTGTACACGGGAAAAATTGGACTATTGCACAAACTACCTGTAATTTCCTCAATCACCCCTCGATGCACAAAATTGGAAACAATGCATTTCAGAGCTTGTTCACCCTCAACTAAAATCTTATATTGTGGAATACGTGGCAGCAGTACTCCATGTTTCAAGACTCTTTTAACAGTCTCGATCTGTAAAACACCGACATCATCGTTGTCAATTGCCCATAAACTCTCTGGTACATCAATGAATTGTGGCAGAAAAGGTCTAGTCAGGAATTGAGAGACAGAAAGTTGCTGTGGTGAAATCGTCAAACACACTCCGTCAGAAGAAAAATGAATTACAGCATTTAATTCTTTCAACAGATTCAACCCCAGCAAATTCTCTCCACAATTCGAAGTCAAAAGGAATGGACAGTGGTCTGTAAAGGGACCCAAAAAAATAGGTACTGGCGAAGAAACTGGACAAACAACTGGTGTGCCAGAAAACCCTACATTGGTTTGCCCTGGCAGTGGAATGTTTGGAACCCTAGAATGATCAATGGACCACTTCTGTGACCCTGCATCTATCAAGAATAGATGCTTCCTGTTTCCCACTATCATTTCAACATAGGGACCTTTCTGATTAACGGGAATAGGTGTTGGTTCCAAACCCTGCTTCGGGCAATCCTAATGAAACATAATGTCATCAAAAGGAAGTTCTTCAGAGAGTTAAGAAGTAGAAGGATGGTCAAATATGTTTCTAGTATCCACACTGGGCACCTGATTATCCTGTGAAAAAGGTTGCTGTGGATCCTGTGTAAACTGGCTTCTACCAGGGCCCCCTACACCCGGGCGACCTCTGGTTCGTCTCCCCATGTTTCCAAATGCATTATTTGACCTTTGTCGAAGGATTGGGCATTGTGCACACCAATGACCTTCTTGCCTACAATAGGCACACTGGTTAATGTTTACAGGACCCAAGGGCATACTTCCTTGTGGAACATACTGACATTTAATCTGCAACCTACCCCCTCTAGGACCTCTAACAATGTGCTTTTATAATACTTTAGTCTTATATCACCTTTTCTATTCTCAACTCTTTCCTTTTCATTATTGACACGATTCTCATAGTACTGAGCCATGTGCAGTACTCCTGATTGAGACTTTGATTGCCAAGCGCTCTCAGAAGACATCATTTGCGACCGGACGTCAGGCAACAATCCACGCACAAATTTGTCTACAAATAATCTTTTCCCAGACTCTGTGCCTAAGTCTTGTCCACTGAAATCCAAGAATACCTGTTCGAACCGATTAAAGAACTCGGTAGCACCCACAGTCTTCCCTTGGACAGAGGCCGTAAGCTTGTCCCAAACAATTCTCTTTTCGGGAATTATGGTTTTCAATTTCGCAATGATTCTATCAGATAAAGTTAGTATCACCTGAGGCAGTCTCCCGCCAGCTGGCCTTTCTCCATCGAGTCCAATTATGTTAGCCCATGTATCTCCCAACCCTGGTACGTCGTCTATAGTCCTAACTTGTTTCCACAAATCTACGGGCAGGAGTACAGGAAATAACAGATCAATATCACCCAAGGTGAATACCGAGGATTGCAAGACAGACTCCATTTCTTTATAGAATCCTGTCGGATTTTTCCTAATGTCAGGAATAGATTGTCTAACGGTGTTCACTTCCTGTCTTGAGAACAGGACGTGAACAAACTGTGACACATAATGTGCAGGAATTTCTTGGGCAGGTGTACCTGCGACAGCATCAGACGCAATCTCAGTTTTCGGGAAATATGTCGGAGGAATCTCTCTCATAGGCAACTGAGAAGTAGGCAACTCTGTACGCTTACTTAGCAACAGAGCCAAGTCGAGCGCTAAAGCAGTCGAAGAAGTGTCAAGTGAAAAAGCTCTCTTATAAATACTCAATAATTCTGTGGGACAACAAATCTTTCTTTTCACACATTCATCCTGCAGGTACTCTACCATTACCTGTATCACTTTCCTCTGCATTTCTAGCGTATACTGACTCTACATATCATATACTTCAACTGGAGATATCGATATGTCTCAAATCCATCTAATCGCATCTTTCGTACAAATTTGTGTTTCTTCGGATATCGATTTGCGACAAGGAAGGTACCGTTTCTGTTCATACATCCTGTCCTCATCGTCATCCTCATACTGTAACCTTTCCAACTCCTTTCTATACTCAAATATCCTCTCAACATGCTCTTGTACTTTCTCCACAGTGTCTCTAGAAGGTGCTAAGGTGTTCAGATCCCTCAACCCTTGTGGGAGATCTGTATTGTTTTGTCTGTCCCACATTACACCTAAGTGAATCCCTAATCCTTCAATAAAAACATTTTTCTCCGGAAAATTGTCCATATTAGAAAGTGTGGCAAAAACATTAGCTCGATCATCTCTCTCCATACAATGCTTAGCCCGTGCAATCAAATCACGTTTCTTCTCTGGAGGTACAGTATTGCGAGTGACAACCCTTGACCCCGCACCCTGATCGACTACAAGCAGTGCAGGACCACTTGGAAGAGGAAGAGCAGGTAAATTCAATGGAGGTACTATTACTGGTGCAATAGGAAGAGGTGGAGGAACAGGTGGAGGAACAATGCCTGGAGGAAGAGGAACATTAGGAGGAGCAGGAACAACAGGAACAACAACAGGAAGAGCAGGAATAACAGCAGGAAGAGGAAAAGCGGCAGGAAGAGGAACATATGGAAGTGGCGGAGTGGCATCCGGCCTTCGTTCATTTAACAATTTGTCAATAAATTCATCAGAAACATGAAAGTCTTTAGAAGGATAGATTATCTGAAAGCCAAGTGAGAAAGCCCTATCCATATTCCTAGTCGACTCAGACTGTTTATCTTGATCATATAGCAATGCTTTTTCAGCGTTCGTTTTATGACGACACGCATGTTTTTCTCTACTCTTAAGCTGTGACAAAGCTTATTTCTTCCAGTTCTGTAAAACATCGAATGCTGCAGGTCTAGCCTTTTTCTTTAATAAAATGGTTTCTAAATACTCAATGCAAGGGATTTCAAAACTACCATTGATCGGCCACTGAAGTTCGGAAGCATGTCTGTTTTGTCTGTGCCAAATATCATTAAACACTATCCTACCAATGCCATGCTTACAGTACATAGTACATGACGGCGACCCCTCCTGCGGTGCCGGAAGGCTAAATTCCAAATATTGCCTATCACTGTGGAATAACGCCCTTAAGCAGGTAGACAATTTCCCAGGCATATCAAAATATTGGTGTTACCAGGTCAATAATTGTATTTGCAGATACAATGCGCCAAAACAAATTATCAGGATATTTAAAAATCAGGTCACGACTCACCTGATCAATCCTAAGGAGGTCCGATCAGATTACAAAGATTCTTTTCTAACTAATCTTACCTCGTGTTTGGTGATTTCGGCAAATCTGCCCGCCTCGATAAGTGGACCCTCGTAAAGATGTCATCTCGGACTACAAGCTAATCGTCCAGGGATCGGGTTGTGCAGCGCTGTTGAGGTGTCACGTCTCTTTCTAAAAAAAGGGGCCCCGTTTACACCGTCCGATCCCGGTCCGATAGCGTGTGCCAGCCTTCGACAATCCGGCATCAGTCTTGAGGGTCCCTATTCGGGCACCAACTGTGAAAACAAAAAGAAGATATCGAGGCTGAGTACCCCAAAAGGAAATACACCGAACACGTGTTACAAAGGAACATACAGAGATCTTTATTTTATACTGAACAGTTTCAAAGGACAAAGCAACAGATAGCTATCGGCCCTCAGTACAACACAGCAAACTCCAGCGTGGTTCGGTGTGCTCAGTGAGTGGGACTGTACATTAGAATAGTCGCACTCTTTATACCCTCGAAATCACAATATTCAACCCATTTCCCAGTTAATATTGGTTAATACATTACGGATCTAGGGTTTGTGCCACGTTCGTACATTAGGGTTTACCTTTAATGTATTCACTAACAAGCCTTAAAAGTAGCAGTATATCTTAGGATTTCATGTTGAGCCTTCTCTAACAGTTTTATACAATGTAGTCAAGCAAGTGTTCACATTTCAGTATTTGAATACATTGTGTTTAACATATGCTTGCGGATTAGCTTCGTTGGTGCAAGTAATCCTCTACACAAAGGTCAGCGAAGGACAAGGTCTCAGTTCATGACCCCAACATGTAGCCTGCAGGCAAGTTATACATTATTTTATACACAGAGGTCAAGCGGCCATGTTGCATTCGAAATGACATTGTCCACCATTTTAGAACACAGGATGACTTTAGAGGGAGAATCTAAAATGGCAGCTGGACCTAACATGGCGGCTTACACTGATCTAAGGTCAAGACCTTGCAACGCGGATTTCCTCGCAAGTGGCTTATAAGTAGCTTGGCATAGGCCAATATACATATATTCATACATTATAGGAGGCACAATATAATTTTCTGTTCGACAAGTGTAGTGACCTGCATTGGTTGTTGCTCCTGCGTGGTAAATTATACCTATTGTTGTAAAGGTTTTCTTTCCAAGTGACACTTGACCGTGTGTGAATCCAGTCAGCTTGCAGTTGTTTTTGGTACCATCTGCATTATAATGTAGAAGCATAAGTGTTATGTAGGCACTATGCGATTGTTTTAGTAAGGTGGAGCGATTGTCTGAATTGCACATATTACATAATCTGCCATGGTTTGCATTCTTTACAAGTTGCTGAAATGGAATGGATTCACAATTAGGTACGGATACATACAAAGATCGCTCATTTGGGATTTGTTCCTGTATCACATTGTTACAGAGAGTGCATGTATGTTTCCACATGTATGAAATCTGGAAGATTTCATTTATAGGTATGTTTTTGTTTTCCAGTACTTGTAGTAAGTACATTAGAAATTCTTGTGGATCTTCTTGTGAGTTTATAGTGAATCTCGCCATTCCAGCACAGTAGTACAATTCTTGTCTTATTCCGTGAACACTGTACGTGTTGTCAGGATTATTTGTTGCGTTTCTATGAAGCACTAACATTTGCAAACACAATAGGTCTGTCCTGTGTAAGTAAATATTGTTAACAATTGGTGGCAATTGAAATAGAATATTCATTGCTACATTTGCATAGCAACTTCCACCAGTTTCATTTGAAAATTTGAATGGACCAGCTAGTTCTGTCTCTGAGTGCTTTTTTCTGAGTTTTTGTTCCTTCTTTGAAGAAGTACATATTTACTTTCCCAAATAGGTTCTTCTTTGCTTGTGATAATTGATGAAACGTTAGCTTCTTTTGTTTTCTTTGAAGGATTTGCTGTCAAATTCTGTTGCATTTCTGTTTGAATTAGTTTTCTTTTACCACATTTACTTTTTCTGGGACAGGATATTTTTCAGATGGGGGTGTACAGTGAACGCAGTCTATTGTATTCTAAAATGCAAGGAATTTCATTGTTCAGTTTACTTGCATCAAAGTTGATTAGAAATAGACTGTCAAGTGTACGTAAGCGTGATAGTGCTATGTAGCTCATACCTTCTTTAAAGACTGTGTTTTCTATATCTATCATTGCTTTGTCTACGGTAAGACCTTGGGATTTATGAATGGTGACTGCATATGCAAGAGTTAGAGAAAATTGTTCTCTACGTACATGCATGTCTTTGAAGAGAAGGAATCGAACCATTGAGCGCCCTATCCTTGTCACTTCTGAAAGTTTGTACAAGCGAATATTGACAAACTGAATGTTGTTGCCACATGGGTATGTTTGAAAGCCAACAACTGTACCCAGTGCCCCATTACCTAGCCCTTGCTCCACGTCAAGGTTGCGTTTAAGCATTACTCTACAATTTAAGGATAATTTTAATATTTTTTCCAACCCAGCTGTGTTGGAAATTGAATTTTCTAAGGTATTTAGTCTTGTTGTGGCTTGTTCACACATGGGTAGTGCCATACATGTACGTCCAGTTTGTCTGTGGTGCAAATTTCCACTATTGGTTGCATTTCTTTTTTTAACATTGTTTCATTGAATTTGAAACAGCTTGCAAGAGTTGGCATTAAGGCCATGCAATTGACATTTTTGTGCGCTAATTGTTCCATAACATCAGTAGCACATGCATTATCACCATAAAGTGCATGAATGTGTCGGTTTTTCAATATTACTTGTGCTTCTTGAGATAGTACACCAACTCTAATACTTTTAAAAATGTTAGCATAAGTGAGATCTGCACATTGCCGCATGTTTTCTGTTAATTCGCTGTATTGGAAATGTCGCCAAAGGTTGACATTTCCTATACTGCCAACAGTTTTACGGCAGAGTTTGTGTCCTAAGGTTTTAAAAATAGTTTCACCTTTCACTGGTGTCAATTGTAGATGATATCTGAAAACGATAATGTGTTTCCCTGCTAAGAGTTCTTCGTAGTTTGTTTTTAGTACTTCTTGCAATCTGAGGTGAATCAAAGCCAACATTAGGTTTGAGACCATGCTTAGTTCATCTATTAGTAGCATTTTCATTTGTTTTAATACTCTGCGTAGTTCCATTGCAGCTTCTGCAGAAAGGTTGTAATATTCTAATTTGTTTTGGTGTTCTACTGGAAGGAGTAGTAATTGGTGTAAAGTGACACCGCCTATGTTGTAGGCAGCTAAACCTGTGGGGGCAGTGACAACAGCTGACAGTTTGTTCTTTGTCAATTGTTGAAGGAACATGCTGATGATTTCGATTAAGAATGCTTTTTCCTGACCCAGCTTCCCCATGACGTACAGCAGTATAGGTTTGTAATTTTGGCAGGTACATTCTTTATTTTCATGTTGTACACCATGTGCAATTTGTTTTGTTACTTCTTCAAAAATGGTGCGCTGATCTTTGTTAAGCTTTGCTTGTAGTACAGTTAAGTCTTCTATATCTTCTTCATAGTGACACATGGTATTTTCCACTTCTGTCAAAGCTAATTCTGCCTCATTTGCTATTATTGGCTGTCCTAGTGGTTCTTGGTTTCCTTATCTAGTTGGGCCTGAAGTTCATCTTTGTGTTGCTTTTCATTGTGCAACATTGTTTTGTACTGCGTAAAGTTCACACCAGTGACAGCGCTTTCATTTGCTTTGAAAGCATCTTCATAGCAGTGATAGTTATTTTTTTAATTTTTTTATTTCTTTATTGGTTTTTAACAACATGAACAACCAACTGTCCCAAACCACTCCCCTTCCGTCCCCCCCTAACCCCCTCCCTCCGGGACCACAGTTGATTCCTCAGTTCACTTCGGGCCAATTGACGGGCCAGGACTATCTGTACTGTCTGAGGCAGCGTCTGACGCCTTGGGATGGAGCAGTGGTACAGTTATAGCTATCCAACGGAGTAGTTCCTCACTGGAGTCTAGCCTCTGTCCCTGAATTGCAGTTTCCCATGCAGCAGTCTCAGCGGCTATCCATCTTTTGAGGTCTCACCACCAAAGGGCCTCGCTCAGGCCTCTGGGGCTTTTCCATCCCATGGCTATGCGTCTTTTCGCCGTTATGTATATTAGGTCTCTGAGTTTGTTTAAAGGCTTGTTTTTTCTGCTCTGCTTGTATCTACCCAAGATGCAGACCGCTGGCTCGTGCACTTCCACTTCAATCTCTGCGTTAGCCACTCTTTCCTTCACTTGAGCCCAGAAGCTTCGAATCACCGGACAGCCCCAGAACATATGAGTCATTCCCGCCTTCGGCTCGATGCATTTGGGGCATGTCTGAATTGCAGCTCCCTTAAACCTCGATATGGCTTCAGGTGTAAGGTAAGCCCTGTTGGTGATGTATATTTGGATGAGGTGTAGACAGGCATTTCTAGAGATTTTCTTGTTGTAGTGGGATATCTCCTCCTATGCTTTATATTCAAATTCGTGGCCTAGTTCGTTCTCCCACCTTTCCCTGCATTTGAGTTTGTCCTAGTTGTGCCCTGCATCAAGGCTTCGTATAGTCTTCAAGTTTCATGGCCTTCCTCAGCAGTGTCTAGCATTGTCTCACTGATCTCGTTCTCCATAGCCTGATCGGCAGCCTCAGGCCATCTTTTCTTTATAGCCTGTACCACTGCTCTGTGGAGCAAAAACTGTCCTGTAGGTAGACCTGTGGCTTCGCTAAGTTCAGTGAAAGTCATGAGCTCCTGTTCCTGAGTAAGGCCTCCCAGCACCGCCACAACGCAGGGCTCCCACTGGGTACATGTTTCTGAATGACCCCATGGATGTTTTGACATGATTGCCGCAATGGGAATCTGCGGGGAGAACGGGTCTGTTGACCCCCCTGATCTGCAGGCCCGCTTCCAGATCTGGGTCTCAAGCTTCGCCAGGTATGGACAATGTCACAGGGTCCCCTTCTCGACCCATAGTAGGTCTCTAAGTAACAGTTGGGGCAGGGCTGATTGGAAGAGTCGAGTGTGTGTTGTGGTCTCATCGGCCATCCATCGCATCACGTGCCTTAGTTGACTAGCCAGGTAGTATAGTTCGAAGTTGGGGACCTTCAATCCACCCCTCTCGTAGGGTCTTTGGAGTATGTCTAACGCTACCCTGTGCCTACCTCCCTGCCAGAGGAATCCACTACAGAGTTTATTTATGTCTCTAAAGAATGAGGAGGGAATGTTGTAGGGGACGTTGGTGAAGTTGTGTAATAAGCGGGGGAGTGCCACCATTTTGAGGAGACCCGCCCACACAGCCATCGAGAGCAGGAGCTTACCCCAAAATTCCATAGACTTCACAAGGGAGTCCTTGGCACTGACCGTATTGAGGATGTGTTCAGTGCTTGGATTTCGATATATGGTGATACCCAAATATCTGAAGGAAGTCACCTGCCATTTAAGATCCAGGGGGTGCAGGGATCCAAATTTGTCACTGTACATTGCAGCAAGGGGGTAGAGACAAGACTTGTCTTTTTTGATCTGGATCCCCGTATGTCTATGGAAACCATCTAAAGTCTCTTAAATGTAGGGCAAAAGGTGCTCGGGGTTGTGTAGGTACAGTTGTGTGTCATCGGTGTACATGGAGACGAGGTGGGTCACCCCGTCTATTTCAATGCCCCCATCACCGTATTCCTGTCAGAGATATGCGGCTACGGGCTCCGCGGCGATAATATATAACATAGGGGACAATGGGCATCCCTGCCGGGTGCCCCTGTGGAGAGACCACTTATCAGACTATATCTTGTTAGTGCGCACCCTAGCAGTTGGGTTGGTATAAATCAGTTGGGTCCAATTTAAAAAGGCAGGTCCAATCCCCATTTCGGCCATGGTGGCATATAACCATTCCCACCTCACCGAATCAAAGGCCTTGGTGGCTTCTAGTGACGCGACTGCATATTTCTGAGGCCTTCGCTCTGTGCTACATATGATGTGATGTAACCTGCACAGGTTCTCAGTGATGGAGCACCCCGGCACGTAGTCTGTTGGGTCTTGGTGGATCAGCAGAGGGATTGCTCTGCGCAGTCTATTTGCAAGAAGAGCAGTTAATATCTTGCTATCTACATTTAGCATGGAGAGAGGCCTGTCTGACCCGCAGTCCTCTCCGTCCTTCCCTGGCTTAAGTAGGGGGATAATTAGTGCTTCTCTCATGGAGTCTGGAAGGGTACCGTGATCATAGGCCTCATTAAACACTTGGGCTAGCAGTGGGGCAAGGATTTCCTTGTATGACTTATAGAATTCCCCCGGGAAGCCATCCGTGCCCAGGGCTTTTCGAGATGGTAATGATCTGATTATTGCCATTACTTTGTCAGGGGTGATCGGTTCGTCTAGGGCTTCGGCCATCTGTGAATCTAATTTGGGCTGCTCTATGATGTCTAGAACATCCTCAATCTCGGTGTCTGTGGGAGGCGGGGTCTTGGAATAGAGGCTTCGGTAGAACTCAGAGAAGACTGAGTTAATTTCTACTTGGGTATGTGCAGTGGTGCCATCGGGTTTGAGTATGTGACAGATGGGTGTCTCGGGAGTTTCCCTCTTATAGAGCCAAGCTAAGAGTTTACTGGGTTTGTCTCTCAGAGCATGGGTTCTTTTGGTGTGCTTTGTATAACTCAATTTCAGCCAAAGATTCCCAGTGAGTTAGACAGGTTTGTCGTAGTTTGGTTATTTTTTGTAGGTGTTCAGGGGACGAGTCAGCCCTGCCCTCAACCTCTCCTAGCTCTTTTTCCGCACCCTCTAGAGAAGTTATGATGAATTTCTGAGCACCACCCATCGCTGCAATCATCTCTCCCCTCATAACTACCTTGTATGCCTCCTACGCTGTGCTGATATGTTCTACGCTGTTCAGGTTGTTTCGCCAGTATTCTTTGGTACTGTCCCTTATATGTTAACGGAAGGCTGTATCAAGCATGGCCTCTGCCCTAAGCCTCCACGTAGGCACAGGGGGTCTAGGTGGGGACACATCCCAGGTGACCACAGGGGGGAGTGGTCAGACAGCACTCTTGGCAAGTAGTGTGAGTCACTAAACATAGCTTGCTGCTCCTGATTTACAGAGATGTAGTCCAGCCTAGTGTGGACAGTCTGCGGCAGCGAGAAGAAGGAATATTTGCGTTGATCAGGGTGCTGTTCTCCCACAAATCACAGAGTAACAGCTGACATGCTAGTTTGGATAGTATTTTGGGCGGTTGTGCTTGGTGTCTGATCTGTCCTTTAGGGGGTCTAGGGTGCAATTGTGCCCCCCCAAATCATAATGCTGTCTCTGTAAGGGCTCAGTCATGAATATAGGGAGTGGAATAAAACTGTTGCGTCATGGTTAGGTGCATAGGTGCTGATTAGACATAGCTCTCTACCCTCGATAGTACCTTACACAAGTGCCATCCTTCCCTCATCATCTGTCTTGGTGCTCACTAGCTTGAAGGGGATAGTTGGGTCTATCCAGATTAAGGCCCCTCTTGTGTAAAAGGAGTAGGAGGATCCTATCAGGGTTCCCCGCCATGTCTTGGCTAGCGCTTCCAGTTTTTTCGCTGTTAGGTGCGTCTCTTGGAGCATAGCAATTCCATTCTTGCATCGTCTGAGGCATGCATGTATTCGCCGTTGTTTGACGAAGCTATTCATGCCTCTGACTTTCCACGTCATAACCTTTATTCTGTCAGCCATGGGTGTTGTGCGATCCGTCGCTCATTTTCGGCCTCATCTGAGGTCCTGCAGGTGGTGTGTCGAATTTGGAATTTCCCTGTGGTCTCGGTGTCTCTCGGTTACATTTCCCAACATTATTACTAACCCCCTCATTTTCCTACCCCCTTAAACTGTAAACTCCCCAAACTTAGAACAAGTCCAGCGAGGTTACCCTCGTTATGACAAGCCCGTTTCTGCTCTGTTGGACCATACATGGTCTTTGGGTGCCCTATGGGCGGGTATATGTACCCTGAAAGGAACTTCCGGGGGTGGAGTGATCTCTGGCTCCTGTGTCCCGCTCTAGAGGATCATATCAGCTGTATTAGGGCACGGTCCATCTGCTGATAAGCTGTTGCCTTTAGGAAGGGTTCTTCTGCATTTCCTGGGAAATTGCGCTATGTGGCTTACACCTCTTATCTTCGATGTCGGGGAGCTTCTGACCATCCATCCAGTCCCGGGCCTGTGCCGGTGTGTGAAACAGGTGGGCCCTGTTGTTGTGTATTACCTTTAATCGTGAGGAGTACAGAAGCATGTAACGCAATCCTGCCGCTTTTAATCTGGCTGTTGTATGTATAAACTGTGCTCTGTTCATTTGAACCTGAAAGGTGTAATCAGGATAGATAGCGATTTTAGCTGAGTTTCTATGGACCTGGCCACCTGATCGCGAAAAAGCTAGCACGACCTCTCGGTCCCTGTAATTTGGTACCTTCGCTATCATGGGACTGGGTGCGCCACCCGGCGGTGGTTTCTTTGTGTGTGACCTATGGGCTCTCTCAATGGAGAAGCCTTGCGAAAGCTTTTCTGCACCTATTTCCTGCAGCAGGAGGTTCTCAACGTAATTAGTGGGGTCAGGGCCCTCAATTCCCTCCGGCAGACCTAGGAGTCGAATGTTGTTCCGGCGAGCTCGCCATTCTGCCTTCTCAGCTCTATCCTCTAAATTCTTGACTCTTTGCTTGAGCTCATCCATGTCGTGAAGGAGGTGGGTTTTAGCTTCTGTGTTTTCGCGGACCTGTGTCTCCAGTGCAATTTGACATGATTAATTAAGCTTTGTTTGGTAAGTTTCACTAAGCTGCCTTCACAATCTGTCACTCTATATCTACCTTTGCTTTCATCAGGTTTTATATTATTTTTGTATGCAAAGTTTTGAGTAGGGAAACCAAAGCAGCATTTTGTAGAGTATTTCCCTTTGCTTTTGTATTTGCGATGACAATATTTGCCACATTTGAGTCTTTGAAATTGTAAAATCTGTCCATGCAGGTCACTATGTGTCCGTTGTGAAGGGATTTCACAAATGACATATTTTTGGATGAACTGCAAAACAGTGGCATCACTGTCGTGGCCAAATTTAGGTGCACGTTTGATGCATAAAAGCATGTGACTATGTGGTGCTCCTCTCGCTTGGTATTATTTTCTTCAAAAGAAGTGTTGCACTTCTCCGAGGGTAAGAACAGTTTTGTTAGAAATAAAGTGTAGCATAGCAATGAAACGATGATGGAAATATCTTGATACATTAACTGGATCTAGAGAGCAAAGTTCTCCAGGTGTTAATATTGCTATGTTGGTTTTGTTGTTGTTTGATATGCGTAGGAAGTCATGTAAATCTTCCCATGCATATTCGGCACATCTTAGTGTAACAAACCAAGTTGGTGGTCCAAGGGTTCTGATCATACAACGTACGTCTCCATGCCATCGGAACCAGTATTCTTTTGTACAATGCATGTTTGCAAACAAATTTGTTATACTTTATTGTAAAACCTCATCGTTTCCTTGTACTTTTTGTATTAATTGCGTAGATGACATATTTTGAAAGTGGGTTCCAGATTTCAAAATGTGTGCAACTCTGTAACATAGTGTTGCTAGTTGACTTTCAAAGAGTAGGTGGAATATGAATTCCACATTTTGTATAAATCTGCGATCTTGAGAATACATTCGTAATGAGCGGTATTCTGATGCCGTAATCTGAGTGGGTCTATCATCGTATCTTCCGCCTTTGCCAATAGGAACTAGCAGTGGAAAAGCATGTGCTTCTATACTTTTTTCCCATGTGATCATTGGTGACCCTTTGGTTTGTCGCATTTGTTAAGTTTCTAGTGCATCATCTATGCTTTCATTGGAATGCAATGGATGAATTGTGTAATGGTCCAAAAGAGTGGATACTGCAGCAGGATCCAGAAGTTCAAATTGACCAGTTTCTGATGACTCGTGAATCATTTCAGTTGTTTCCCTTAAGCTTTCTTCAATATTTATTTCTTTGTAGTATTCGTTATTGTCTTTCAGATATTGCAAGGCTTGTCTAACTTTATGTAAGTCCACAAGTTGTTGTCAAATTTCTTTGTCTTTTGTTGGTACACCATTTACCAAGACAATTAAAGTATGCTCTATTGGATGTTGCACTCCTAGAGAGTGTACATTTTCTGTTAGATCTAATGGCAAATGAACTACTTTGCCACAAATGCATTTCACCAATTCAGAGGGAGGTAATTTTGCTGTTTTTGGTTGGAGGCGTATAATTGCTTGAAATGGGTGAACTGTTTGAATTATGATGCTCTCATACAAATTGAGTTGTTGTAGGGGTTTTGGTAGCCGGAACAATTCCAAATTATTTGTGATAGCACGTGAAGGAGTTTGGTTGTTGTCCAGTTTTGTAGTGCAGTAACTGCAACATATTAGGGATTCACTTATTTGGTATTTGTTTTCTGCTAAAGGGTAGAGAGCTAATTCAAGCCATTTGGAATCTTCATTGTCTTCTATTTGTATGTTATGTCTATATTTATATTTTGTGTTCCTTTTGTAAAACGTTCTGCTGCAACTCACACACACATGGTTTGGTACTTCAGCCGATGCACTTTTACATTTTAGTCTTTCTTTTTTGTATATGTGTAATAAAAGGTTGCTATGTGCAGAATTGTTGCTAGTCTGTTCTAAAACTATCGCATTGTGTAAGTGGCTTTCACTTCCAAAATATTTTCTCAGGATACGGTTGATTTCCTCTTGTAGGTATTTGGGTGTACCATGCAGAAGATTGTTATTTAAATTGGCTAATTCTAAAGCTGGACTATAGTATATTTTATACACTAGATGTCTTTAATTTGAATGATGTATTGATATCCTTTTGATATCATGCAAGGTGCCTTTGCAAATAGGTCCTGAAATGCATGCTAATGAATGTCCTTGTAGTCCTGTGTATTTGCACACTGGACAGATATCCATATTTTGCAGCACTTTAAATTGTGTCTTTACCTTTCACATTCTGGTTGAGGAATTGAGGAACTGACGTAAAGTTTTGAAAGATTTGTTAGGAATGTCACACATTGACGTGCATAACCATTTGTATACTGGACGGTGTGGTTCAGCCGAATTGAGAGGTAATTCTGAGTTTTCATTGTATACTTTTGTAAGCAGTGTTTCTTGTTCCATGATGGAATTATTGATTTTTTCATACCCTTGTCCACTGCTATGGATGGCAATTGTGTTTGTTTGATTTTGTTTGTATGCTTCTTCATTAAAATATGGTTCTGTGGTTGTTTTGTGACTCCATTCACCTCCACAAATATGTAAGAAGTTATTTTTGTTGACATTCCGTTTATTGATATATTTCTTTTGTAGTTTAGTACTTAGTTTTGTTCGTGGTTTCATCCTTTTTAACACTTGTATAAACAACTTCCTTTTGAGAAGGATTGCACTGTCCACGAGAGCTCGTAGGATTAATTTTCTACAGTAGATTTTAAGGGTTGAGGATGATTTTGGTCCTCTTCTTATTAGATTCTGAAGGACTCTGTGGCGAAACATTTTTGCTAAAATACTTTTTCTACTATGGGTTCTTGTTACTATATCCGGATTAATAGGAGAATTGTTAGCAGTACTGGTAGCCGATTTTTTGTGAAGCGTTTTGTGTTTCGTGCCACATTTTGAAGGAGGAGGTAAAGTTTTGGCAGTTGAAGCTTCCTTTGTTTCGCTAAATGACTGTATTAGCTGTTTTGTTCCAACGTTCTCTACAAACTCTGCTACAGATGGATATTTACTTTGGACATTTTTATTTTAATTTGCTCTATTTCTGCGTTTGTTTCTACGGACTTGCTTTTTGGTAGGCATTCTTTGGGGTCTGTTGAAAAAAAGAAGGCATGGTTTGGTCTGCTGTACAATGTATGTTTGCTGTGTGCATGCGTGCATGAGCTTGATGGGGAAGCTCTTATTGGTGGTATGTGAATGTGCATTGGGCTGTTACAATGATTTGGGAAGGTTATTTTTCTGTTTGTATACTACTACAATGTGTTTTAGATGAGAGTACACTTGAGCTAGTGGTGAGGAGAAGCATTAATAGTAAACGTAATGGTATAAAATTGAAACAGCTATTTGTTTTCTAGTACTAACATTCTAAGGATTCTGTATGTTATTTGAGTTCCAGAAATACACAGGGATTTGTGAGCCATTCTGCCTGTTATTCTTTGTTTAATGAATGGGGATTTGTAGGTAGAATGTTCAGAAATCAATGTTTGTTTTGGTGCGCAAATGAAATAAATAACCCACACAGTCTCTTTGAGGAACAGTAAGATTATAAAGGTAGTACTGTGCTTACTTTTTTTTGCAAAATGACCAGGTTTCTTTGGATATGTCATTTTCAGTGTAGATGCTGTTGATTTTCAGGAGAGTAGTCTTCACTGCGATTGTATAAAGAAGAAGTTAGTAACTTTGTGTGTTTAAAGCAGTAATGTTAATGTACACGTTAATTGTGCATTTTTCGTCAGAGTATTCTCCTTTGATATCTCAACACAGTGCATGTGTGCATTTCACTTCACTATGTGCTGCCTTTGTCTGTTATTTGCAGTATGTTAGTTGAACGTGATTCGCAAATGAGTAAAATTTTTAGTTTATGAAAATGCCTTGTTTTTTTAAGCTGTGTTGTCCATAGCAGAGAGGTTTGTAAGTGATAGGTCATTATAGTAGATGGGAAAAATGTCACTACTTTCATATTATAAGTACAAATCTGAAAAATCAGGAGACCCTCAGAGGGAGATGTCACCACAGCAATCGGGAGCATTTATTTTTCTCATACGATCGCATTGGAAGTAGCATTAGTGTAGGCCGTGCACAGTTAAAAATGGTGACATTTTGTAATGGAAAATCGAGTTTCGCGCTAAATAGAGAGGGTTGTCCGTATGTATAGGTTATACAGGAGACAGTAAGAAGTAGTGCGGTTTGTCAATGAAAAATCTGAAGTCTTGCACTTAAAGGGGGAGCCTTGGTATGTGTTGGCTATGCAGACTTCATGGCGTTAGTTTGTTTAAATGAAATCATAAGGGTTGCACATGTTCTCTGATTAAAATATGCATACCTGTACTTTATACTCATGCATGTGCGACACTTGCACAGCAGTTTATGAAGAAGGTGCTTTGCAATGATATGCGACTTGCATTCAGAGTGATCAATAGTACATTTGAAGTGCAAAATTTTGATGACGGAATTAGATGTAGAGATGTTGAATGTGATTGGTGGATGGTTGTGTGACTGCTTAGCTGTGTCCAATGAGGGAATGGATTTGTGAGTGATGTGGAAAGGGTAGAAGGACTGGCTAAGAGTTACATGCCGCACATAGACAACGCTTGTCTGTGGGTAGGGGGTGTCACATACTGGGTTCTACAGCAAATCCAGCATGGAAAGGGGACTGTAGGCATCAACCAATCAGATGTTCACATTGCTCTTTTGTGTGTAAAGACGGTGGTATACTGAAGATGGCAGAGGTGGAAAGAGTCAGGGTTTTGATGCTTGGAGATATTTTTGTCCATGGTTTACAGCACTATTCCGAAAGTAGGCATGTGGCACACAATTTTGATGTAAGAGGAGTGGAGGTGGTGTGGAGCACTGAGACTCATCGCAATGTTGTGGCAATTCTCCAAGTTTGCAGAGACATGCATAGGATGACCACTCTCCATGTGGTACTTTTGCACTACGGTGCTTGCCATTTGGGCTACGTGAGTTCACGTACTCTGTTGGAATATTTGGAACGGTTGGTTCAACCAGTCATGAACATCTTTCCAACTGCAAAAGTATTTTTTCTGGGTTACTCCCTAGAGGAAAATGGGACAACAGTTCTATTTTCTGTCCTGATCAAAGTATTGGGAGGTGTAACATCAATCACGGCATGCATGCTTTCATGTTACGAGCTGGTATGTGTTTCTGCAGCCACGAGAACATTGTTCCCAGTAATGCGGCTTATTTTGAAGCAGATAGTGTTGCGTTATCTTCTTTGGGAAATGACATGTTATTTTGGAATGTAAGGCTTGCTTTGGAGAAGGTTCTGTAATGATTGTAGGAGTGAAGTAAGAAGAAAAAATATTTTTAAAAAAACAAAATAACAGGTGTCTGAAAGGCATCTGCCCAAAAAAAAAGGCTATTTTCAGAGCCCACCTTAAAGGGGAAAAGGGGAATAATTTTTAAATGTACAGTCATCACGCTCTGATCCTCTACGTTCCTGCGGGCATGGCAGTAGTTTGCAGGCAGCGCATATTACCAACAGGGATTCTGGGGTGGAGACGCATGCAAATGAGAATGTGCGAAGGTAGGGATTGGTCAGTAAAGTTCAGTGGGTGTGTTCTGAATGGAGAAATTTAGTGATAACGCCTTTTCCCTGACAGGAGACCAGACAGACATGGCTCTGTGTGCTTGAAAATAGATTATCAGGATTTTGGGAGACTCATGGATACATTGGTTGAAGGTGCATGCAGAAAGTTGCGGTCTATCTGCAGATCTTGGATTTCCTCATGTGGAAGTGCACTGGCATGGCGTGCGTGGAATGAGGTGGCTGGACTTGGTACCTCTCTCTTCTACTTTACAGACAGAGCTTCATCCTGACATAATTATCATTTATTGCGGAGGAAACAGTTTAGGCCATGTCTCTGGAATTTATTTGCAATTTGCAATGAAGGAAGGACTTGTGAAGGTCATGGGCATGTTTCCAAATTGCGAAATAGTTTCTTCCCATATTGCACATAGACAAATATGGCTGCGTTCTTCTGCATTTGGTCCACAAATGGAGAAAGCGAGGCGCAATGTTAATAAGGCTGTTTGTGCCTTTCTAAGAGATGTTGGCATGTCCTCATTCCACAATGAAAACATTTACAGGGTAATTCATAGAATTTCGCAGAAAAGTGTCGCAAGCGGCTGGCGCAGAGTGTCCGCGTGCGATTGACTGCGCCAGGCACGTGCGCTAAAACCGATTTCCGCGCACAGCGTATTCATGGATTTCAGGCTCCCAAACCAGCCGTGGCGCAGAGTATCGCAGCGACCCTGCAGCAGCGCCAGTAACGCCCCCAAGAACGCCCTCGTGCAAGGAAAAGCCATCAAAATCGCTAAATCATCGCAAAGGGCAGCGCTAACCCTGGACCAGTCCACAGGGCTGCCAAACAAGGAACGCAAAGCGGGTAACGTGCATATCAGGGGTACGCGTGAAGTTTTACACGCGATTAGCCAGGGCACGTGTATCACAGGGGTACGCAGGAATTATCACACGCGATTTGGCTGGGTACGTATATTACAGGGGTGCGCGGGAATTATCACACGCGATTTGGCTGGGTACGTGTATTCCAGGGGTGCGCGGGAATTATCACACGCGATTTGGCTGGGTACGTGTATTCCAGGGGTGCGCGGGAATTATCACACGCGATTTGGCTGGGTAGGTGTATTACAGGGGTACACGGGAAGTTCTACACGCGATTCGGCTGGGTACGTGTATTACAGGGGTGCGCGGGAATTCTCACATGCGATTTGGCCAGGTACGTGTATTACAGGGGTGCGTGGGAATTATCACACGCGATTTGGCTTGGTACGTGTATTACAGGGGTGCGTGGGAAGTTGTACACGCGATTGGCCAGGGTACGTGTATTACAGGGGTATGTGGGAATTATCACACGCGATTTGGCTGGGTACGTGTATTACAGGGGTACACGGGAAGTTCTACACGCGATTCGGCTGGGTACGTGTATTACAGGGGTGCGCGGGAATTCTCACATGCGATTTGGCCAGGTACGTGTATTACAGGGGTGCGTGGGAATTATCACACGCGATTTGGCTTGGTACGTGTATTACAGGGGTGCGTGGGAAGTTCTACACGCGATTGGCCAGGGTACGTGTATTACAGGGGTATGTGGGAATGATCACACGCGATTTGGCTGGGTACGTGTATTACAGGGGTACACGGGAAGTTCTACACGCGATTCGGCTGGGTACGTGTATTACAGGGGTGCGCGGGAATTCTCACATGCGATTTGGCCAGGTACGTGTATTACAGGGGTGTGCGGGAATTATCACACGCAATTAGGCTGGGTGGGTCCTCACAGGTGTTCCCTGTACACCCTCCACAGCCCCTGCAGGCAGCCCACAAAACAGGGGACTACCCTGCACACCTGCTCATGTCCCCCTGCACCCCCACCCCCCAGCCACCAGGGTCACCCTCCACCAGGCCCCCACTCATGTCACCCACCACCCCCACCCCCCAGCCACCAGGGTCACCCTCCACCAGGCCCCCACTCATGTCTCCCACCACCCCCACCCCCCAGCAGTGCAGGGGCAGCCTCCACCAGGCCCCCACTCATGTCACCCACCACCCCCACCCCCCAGCCACCAGGGTCACCCTCCACCAGGCCCCCACTCATGTCACCCACCACCCCCACCCCCCAGCCACCAGGGGCAGCCTCCACCAGGCCCCCACTCATGTCTCCCACCACCCCCACCCCCCAGCAGTGCAGGGGCACCCTCCACCAGGCCCCCACTCATGTCTACCACCACCCCCACCCCCCCGCCACCAGGGGCACCCTCCACCAGGCCCCCACTCATGTCTCCCACCACCCCCACCCCCCAGCCACCAGGGTCACCCTCCACCAGGCCCCCACTCATGTCTCCCACCACCCCCACACCCCAGCAGTGCAGGGTCACCCTCCACCAGGCCCCCACTCATGTCTCCCACCACCCCCACCCCCCAGCAGTGCAGGGGCAGCCTCCACCAGGCCCCCACTCATGTCACCCACCACCCCCACCCCCCAGCCACCAGGGTCACCCTCCACCAGGCCCCCACTCATGTCTCCCACCACCCCCACCCCCCAGCAGTGCAGGGGCAGCCTCCACCAGGCCCCCACTCATGTCTCCCAACACCCCCACCCCCCAGCCACCAGGGTCACCCTCCACCAGGCCCCCACTCATGTCCCCTATCACCCCCACCCCCCCGCCACCAGGGGCACCCTCCACCAGGCCCCCACTCATGTCTCCCACCACCCCCACCCCCCAGCAGTGCAGGGGCAGCCTCCACCAGGCCCCCACTCATGTCACCCACCACCCCCACCCCCCAGCCACCAGGGTCACCCTCCACCAGGCCCCCACTCATGTCACCCACCACCCCCACCCCCCAGCCACCAGGGTCACCCTCCACCAGGCCCCCACTCATGTCTCCCACCACCCCCACCCCCCAGCAGTGCAGGGTCACCCTCCACCAGGCCCCCACTCATGTCACCCACCACCCCCACCCCCCAGCCACCAGGGTCACCCTCCACCAGGCCCCCACTCATGTCACCCACCACCCCCACCCCCCAGCCACCAGGGTCACCCTCCAACAGGCCCCCACTCATGTCTCCCACCACCCCCACCCCCCAGCAGTGCAGGGGCAGCCTCCACCAGGCCCCCACTCATGTCACCCACCACCCCCACCCCCCAGCCACCAGGGTCACCCTCCACCAGGCCCCCACTCATGTCACCCACCACCCCCACCCCCCAGCCTCCAGGGTCACCCTCCACCAGGCCCCCACTCATGTCTCCCACCACCCCCACCCCCCAGCCACCAGGGTCACCCTCCACCAGGCCCCCACTCATGTCTCCCACCACCCCCACCCCCCAGCAGTGCAGGGGCAGCCTCCACCAGGCCCCCACTCATGTCCCCTATCACCCCCACCCCCCCGCCACCAGGGGCACCCTCCACCAGGCCCCCACTCATGTCTCCCACCACCCCCACCCCCCAGCAGTGCAGGGGCAGCCTCCACCAGGCCCCCACTCATGTCCCCTATCACCCCCACCCCCCTGCCACCAGGGGCACCCTCCACCAGGCCCCCACTCATGTCTCCCACCACCCCCACCCCCCAGCCACCAGGGTCACCCTCCACCAGGCCCCCTCTCATGTCACCCACCACCCCCACCCCCCAGCCACCAGGGTCACCCTCCACCAGGCCCCCACTCATGTCTCCCACCACCCCCACCCCCCAGCCACCAGGGTCACCCTCCACCAGGCCCCCACTCATGTCTCCCACCACCCCCACCCCCCAGCCACCAGGGTCACCCTCCACCAGGCCCCCACTCATGTCTCCCACCACCCCCACCCCCCAGCCACCAGGGTCACCCTCCACCAGGCCCCCACTCATGTCTCCCACCACCCCCACCCCCCAGCCACCAGGGTCACCCTCCACCAGGCCCCCACTCATGTCAACCACCACCCCCACCCCCCAGCAGTGCAGGGGCAGCCTCCACCAGGCCCCCACTCATGTCCCCTATCACCCCCACCCCCCCGCCACCAGGGGCACCCTCCACCAGGCCCCCACTCATGTCTCCCACCACCCCCACCCCCCAGCAGTGCAGGGGCAGCCTCCACCAGGCCCCCACTCATGTCCCCTATCACCCCCACCCCCCCGCCACCAGGGGCACCCTCCACCAGGCCCCCACTCATGTCTCCCACCACCCCCACCCCCCAGCCACCAGGGTCACCCTCCACCAGGCCCCCGCTCAGGTCACCCACCACCCCCACCCCCCAGCCACCAGGGTCACCCTCCACCAGGCCCCCACTCATGTCTCCCACCACCCCCACCCCCCAGCCACCAGGGTCACCCTCCACCAGGCCCCCACTCATGTCTCCCACCACCCCCACCCCCCAGCCACCAGGGTCACCCTCCACCAGGCCCCCACTCATGTCTCCCACCACCCCCACCCCCCAGCAGTGCAGGGGCAGCCTCCACCAGGCCCCCACTCATGTCTCCCACCACCCCCACCCCCCAGCAGTGCAGGGGCAGCCTCCACCAGGCCCCCACTCATGTCACCCACCACCCCCACCCCCCAGCCACCAGGGTCACCCTCCACCAGGCCCCCGCTCAGGTCACCCACCACCCCCACCCCCCAGCCACCAGGGTCACCCTCCACCAGGCCCCCACTCATGTCTCCCACCACCCCCACCCCCCAGCCACCAGGGTCACCCTCCACCAGGCCCCCACTCATGTCTCCCACCACCCCCACCCCCCAGCCACCAGGGTCACCCTCCACCAGGCCCCCACTCATGTCTCCCACCACCCCCACCCCCCAGCAGTGCAGGGGCAGCCTCCACCAGGCCCCCACTCATGTCTCCCACCACCCCCACCCCCCAGCCACCAGGGTCACCTTCCACCAGGCCCCCACTCATGTCACCCACCACCCCCACCCCCCAGCCACCAGGGTCACCCTCCACCAGGCCCCCACTCATGTCTCCCACCACCCCCACCCCCCAGCAGTGCAGGGGCAGCCTCCACCAGGCCCCCACTCATGTCACCCACCACCCCCACCCCCCAGCCACCAGGGTCACCCTCCACCAGGCCCCCACTCATGTCACCCACCACCCCCACCCCCCAGCCACCAGGGGCACCCTCCACCAGGCCCCCACTCATGTCTCCCACCACCCCCACCCCCCTGCCACCATGTGCAGCCCCCACCAGGTCCTCACAATCCCCAATTATGTGCGTAATGGTCAGCCTCCACAGCCAAAAAGCCCTACCAAGTAACCCATTCACCCACATGGAAATGGAAATCACATGTTACACCCCCAATGTTCATGAAGCAAATGAACCCATGTCCGTCACACACATATTTTCCAATTGAATGGGAAAACACACAACATGACATGCATGAAACCAATGAGATGAAACCACACAGTGAACAATGTAAAAAAAAATGTATTAGAAAAAAATACGAATGCTAAAGAAAGAAAACTAACTACAATGTAAATGTGAAAAAAGAAGCTGCATGTCCGCATAAAAACACAAAACTAGAAAATCTAATCCAAAAAATTTTGTCCAAAGTCAAATGTCAAAACTCTCCGTGCAACAAAGAACTATGTACAAAAATAACAAGGGTCCATCATCACAACAGAACTAAGGAAACCTCCTAAAAAACCTACCTAAATATCAACTATATACAAAAAGTGGAGCAGTGTCCGTCGACTTCAAATCATAAGAAAAAACAAAGGAAACCTAAAACTAAAGAACTATATACAAAGGCGGCGGGCAAGTCCAGCGGCTCACTCTGTGGTGTTCCGGGCCAGGGCATCATCGAACTCCTGTTCGATGTCCCGGAGGCGGTCCAGTTCCATGGCCCCGAGGGTCCGCAGGGACGACGCCGTGTCCTCCTCCAACCCCTGCGGATAGCCTCGAGGCACTCGGCCCGCCTCAGGGCCCTCCGCATGGAGTTCTCCGCCCTGACCATTGTGAGCCGCGCCTCTTCCGCCCGCCGCCGCTCCGCACCTATGGCGTGGCCCAACCGCTGCCACACGGAAGACACTCTCTGTCCTGGGTCCTCCTGCCCTCCGGCCGATGCCTGCCCCTCCGATGTCGAAGGCCCCGAGCCTTCATGGCTCCCACCATCTTGCTGCTGCTGCTGCTCTGCCTCTGCCCGTGCACTGCCTCCTGCTGCCTGCACATCCTCCGCCGGCTGGGGTGCACCTGTTGATGTGGCCACCCCTGCTGGACGTCCGACTCCCGACTGTGGCAGGGATGCCTCCTCCACCAGCCTGGCCGCACTGTCAGAGGCAGCTCCACAGGGCACCCAGGTGACTGATGGGTGGGAAGATGGCACAGAGGACGACTGGCGCGTAGGGGGTCCAGTTGAGGAGGGGGTCGGAACAAGCCCCATCAGACGGAGGAATCCGGTCTGGGTGACCTGTCCCAGCAGGCTGACGTGGTCAACGAGCCATTCGAGATGACGTGCAGTCTCTCCATGAAAATACTGCCGGTCACCTCGCATGGCCCGTTGACGCAACGCCACACCAGCCAGGACAGGCTCAACCCGGACCTGGATAGCCACGTCCGCAGGCAGAGGAAGGCCAGTTGACGTCAGCTCATCCCCTGCCTGAAAACGGGTCTGGACGTAGGCATCCCTGCTGGTGCAAGATGATGCAGGGACAGGATCGGGGACAGGATTGCACACAGGCACCTCCGCGGCCGCCTGTGCTGCCTCCTGTCCCTGGTCCTGGACTGCACCACTAGCACCAGTGGGATCCCCACCTCCAGACCCCGTCTCTGGTGCTTGCACGGCCTCCTCCTCCACCAGACCCCCCACCAACCTGGATGACTCCGTGCCATCTTCCCCTGTTGGGCCCTGTGGGGTCCCAGCTGCCCCTTCTGCTGCCGAGGAGTCCAACTGCAACCTCCGCCTCTTGGACCTCCCCCCGGCAGCTGCAGCCTGGGACGCGGCACCGGACTCCTCACTCCCCGACGAGATGACAACACGGGAGGGGAGCCGGGCCTTGCGTCTCCGGCTGGCGGTCGGATCCCCGCCGCTGTGCTCCACAGCACCTTCTCCGCCCTCTTCATCAGTTGACGCTGCAGACAGGGAGAAACAAAACACAGGCATCAGGGCACTGTACAATGGACACATACACGCACGACAGTTGCACATGAGTGGCATTGGCAAACCTCAGACATGTCATCACAATCCCCAACACACATGTCATTGCAACTGGCACACATGAGCCATACCACAGCCATATCGCAACTGCCACCACCATCCCTACACATACAACAGCATCAGCAGCCAAAGGGGAGCCATACATCACATGCAACACAGGAAGTGCACCACACATGTACACACACCACCACACTTGCATGCATGTCTACACCTCTGCCAAGTGTCGCACTGTTCAGACGGGCATCCATGTCACATCTGCCAATCAGGCTTCCACATACCGCTGTCACATGCATCCATGTAGCATCACTGTTGCACCTTTGACAAATACACACACATGCACATGTACACAGTGCTCATACATGCAGCCGAAAACAACATACATGCCTGACATCACGGACATGTCTACTTACATACACATTCATCCAAACATGTGTGCACGCACAACTGCATTTGCCATGCAAGCCCACACACACAAGCACCATCCATGTCTCACACATTACAGCCCTCGCATGTGTCAGCCCCACGGCCCTGTACACCCCCACCCATACTCCACCCCATACAAACAGATGTGCAACCGGCACAATGGGGAATGATCACCACACGCCCTGCTCACAACCAGGATGCATGTACACTCACCGCTCGACTCCAGACGGCTCTGCTTCTCTAGGACCTGGACGTGGAGCGCTGGGGATATGCGTTCCAGGACCCCCATCTGTTCTTCCGACAAGTGGCCCCGGCGCCCCTTGGCATCCGCTGCCTTCAAGAGGCGCCGGGCCTTGTTCAGGGTCCTGGACCTGAAGTCCTCCCAGCGCTTCCTGACATGTTGTAAGTCCCGGACTGCCACCCCCTCCGCGTTGATGGCAGTCACGATGTCAGTCCAGATCCGAGTCCGTCCTTCCTTGTCGGCGCGGGAACTTCCAAAGAGGGCATCATACTGCCCCAGGACTTGCTCCACCAGGACACCAACTTCGGTGGCACTGAAGCTGGTGCCCCTCTGCCTCTCTGGCCGGGGGTTGTCAGTGGTCGCAGATGGTGTTAGCCCCGACATGACAACCCCAGAGGCAGGAGTGGGTGGGCAACTGGGTCCTGGGGCTGGGCTGTGGAGCGATGGAATTCCAGTCGGGAGTCTTCTGTTCCAGCAGGGGTGGTCACAGCAACAGCACCCCTGGCTGATGTGCAGGCAGCAAATGGCAGTGCACGTGGGCAGCAGGCAGTCAGGCAGCAGCAGATAGCAGGTGGGAGCGTGCTCGGGGCTCTGGGGGGCAGTAATTCGGCCTTCTGGGCAGGAGCGTGGTCTCCCGTGTGCTCACGCGTGGCCAGCTTGGTACGGAGTGAATTGGCACGTGAAAATCCTGCACGTCAGCGTGAAAACCGAGGAAAGGCCCTTAGCGCGTAAGCGCGTCAGCACGCATACGCGATTCCATTGGACCAAAGGCCCTCAGCGCGTAGGCGCGTCTGTGACGTGACCCGCACGGGTGTTTCCCACACAGCACGTGATGACAGCACACGTGGAAAGACTGCACGTCAGAGTCTCATTGCGTGTGATTGGTGGAAATGGCCGTACACCGGGATACAGGTGCGCTGACGTACTTGCGTGTGTAAGTGTCCGCGCACACCTCATATACACGTACATAGGCCAATCGCGTGTACACGCACTTTTGTCCAATTACACGCGATGAGACTCTGACGTGCAGTCTTTCCACGTGTGCTCTGTCATCACGTGCTGTGTGGGAAACACCCGTGCGGGTCACGTCACAGACACGCCTACGCGCTGAGGGCCTTTGGTCCAATGGAATCGCGTATGCGTGCTGACGCGCTTACGCGCTAAGGGCCTTTCCTCGGTTTTCACGCTGACGTGCAGGATTTTCACGTGCCAATTCACTCCGTACCAAGCTGGCCACGCGTGAGCACACGGGAGACCACGCTCCTGCCCAGAAGGCCGAATTACTGCCCCCCAGAGCCCCGAGCACGCTCCCACCTGCTATCTGCTGCTGCCTGACTGCCTGCTGCCCACGTGCACTGCCATTTGCTGCCTGCACATCAGCCAGGGGTGCTGTTGCTGTGACCACCCCTGCTGGAACAGAAGACTCCCGACTGGAATTCCATCGCTCCACAGCCCAGCCCCAGGACCCAGTTGCCCACCCACTCCTGCCTCTGGGGTTGTCATGTCGGGGCTAACACCATCTGTGACCACTGACAACCCCCGGCCAGAGAGGCAGAGGGGCACCAGCTTCAGTGCCACCGAAGTTGGTGTCCTGGTGGAGCAAGTCCTGGGGCAGTATGATGCCCTCTTTGGAAGTTCCCGCGCCGACAAGGAAGGACGGACTCGGATCTGGACTGACATCGTGACTGCCATCAACGCGGAGGGGGTGGCAGTCCGGGACTTACAACATGTCAGGAAGCGCTGGGAGGACTTCAGGTCCAGGACCCTGAACAAGGCCCGGCGCCTCTTGAAGGCAGCGGATGCCAAGGGGCGCCGGGGCCACTTGTCGGAAGAACAGATGGGGGTCCTGGAACGCATATCCCCAGCGCTCCACGTCCAGGTCCTAGAGAAGCAGAGCCGTCTGGAGTCGAGCGGTGAGTGTACATGCATCCTGGTTGTGAGCAGGGCGTGTGGTGATCATTCCCCATTGTGCCGGTTGCACATCTGTTTGTATGGGGTGGAGTATGGGTGGGGGTGTACAGGGCCGTGGGGCTGACACATGCGAGGGCTGTAATGTGTGAGACATGGATGGTGCTTGTGTGTGTGGGCTTGCATGGCAAATGCAGTTGTGCGTGCACACATGTTTGGATGAATGTGTATGTAAGTAGACATGTCCGTGATGTCAGGCATGTATGTTGTTTTCGGCTGCATGTATGAGCACTGTGTACATGTGCATGTGTGTGTATTTGTCAAAGGTGCAACAGTGATGCTACATGGATGCATGTGACAGCGGTATGTGGAAGCCTGATTGGCAGATGTGACATGGATGCCCGTCTGAACAGTGCGACACTTGGCAGAGGTGTAGACATGCATGCAAGTGTGGTGGTGTGTGTACATGTGTGGTGCACTTCCTGTGTTGCATGTGATGTATGGCTCCCCTTTGGCTGCTGATGCTGTTGTATGTGTAGGGATGGTGGTGGCAGTTGCGATATGGCTGTGGTATGGCTCATGTGTGCCAGTTGCAATGACATGTGTGTTGGGGATTGTGATGACATGTCTGAGGTTTGCCAATGCCACTCATGTGCAACTGTCGTGCGTGTATGTGTCCATTGTACAGTGCCCTGATGCCTGTGTTTTGTTTCTCCCTGTCTGCAGCGTCAACTGATGAAGAGGGCGGAGAAGGTGCTGTGGAGCACAGCGGCGGGGATCCGACCGCCAGCCGGAGACGCAAGGCCCGGCTCCCCTCCCGTGTTGTCATCTCGTCGGGGAGTGAGGAGTCCGGTGCCGCGTCCCAGGCCGCAGCTGCCGGGGGGAGGTCCAAGAGGCGGAGGTTGCAGTTGGACTCCTCGGCAGCAGAAGGGGCAGCTGGGACCCCACAGGGCCCAACAGGGGAAGATGGCACGGAGTCATCCAGGTTGGTGGGGGGTTTGGTGGAGGAGGGGGCCGCGCAAGCACCAGAGACAGGGTCTGGAGGTGGGGATCCCACTGGTGCTAGTGGTGCAGTGCAGGACCAGGGACAGGAGGCAGCACAGGCGGCCGCGGAGGTGCCTGTGTGCAATCCTGTCCCCGATCCTGTCCCTGCATCATCTTGCACCAGCAGGGATGCCTACGTCCAGACCCGTTTTCAGGCAGGGGATGAGCTGACGTCAACTGGCCTTCCTCTGCCTGCGGACGTGGCCATCCAGGTCCGGGTTGAGCCTGTCCTGGCTGGTGTGGCGTTGCGTCAACGGGCCATGCGAGGTGACCTGCAGTCTTTTCATGGAGAGACTGCACGTCATCTCGAATGGCTCGTTGACCACGTCAGCCTGCTGGGACAGGTCACCCAGGCCGGATTCCGCTGTCTGATGGGGCTTGCTCCGACCCCCTCCTCAACTGGACCCCCTACGCGCCAGTCGTCCTCTGTGCCATCTTCCCACCCATCAGTCACCTGGGTGCCCTGTGGAGCTGCCTCTGACAGTGCGGCCAGGCTGGTGGAGGAGGCATCCCTGCCACAGTCGGGAGTCGGACGTCCAGCAGGGGTGGCCACATCAACAGGTGCACCCCAGCCGGCGGAGGATGTGCAGGCAGCAGGAGGCAGTGCACGGGCAGAGGCAGAGCAGCAGCAGCAGCAAGATGGTGGGAGCCATGAAGGCTCGGGGCCTTCGACATCGGAGGGGCAGGCATCGGCCGGAGGGCAGGAGGACCCAGGACAGAGAGTGTCTTCCGTGTGGCAGCGGTTGGGCCACGCCATAGGTGCGGAGCGGCGGCGGGCGGAAGAGGCGCGGCTCACAATGGTCAGGGCGGAGAACTCCATGCGGAGGGCCCTGAGGCGGGCCGAGTGCCTCGAGGCAATCCGCAGGGGGTTGGAGGAGGACACGGCGTCGTCCCTGCGGACCCTCGGGGCCATGGAACTGGACCGCCTCCGGGACCATCGAACAGGAGTTCGATGATGCCCTGGCCCGGAACACCACAGAGTGAGCCGCTGGACTTGCCCGCCGCCTTTGTATATAGTTCTTTAGTTTTAGGTTTCCTTTCGTTCTTATTATTATTTGGAGTCGACGGACACTGCTCCACTTTTTGTATATAGTTGATATTTAGGTAGGTTTTTTAGGAGGTTTCCTTAGTTCAGTTGTGATGATGGACCCTTGTTATTTTTGTACATAGTTCTTTGTTGCATGGAGAGTTTTTACATTTCACTTTGGACATAATTTTTTTGATTTGATTTTCTAGTTTTGTGTTATTATGCGGACATGCAGCTTATTTTTTCACATTTACATTGTAGTTAGTTTTCTTTCTTTGGCATTTGTATTTTTTTCAATACATTTTTTTTTCCATTGTTCACTGTGTGGTTTCATCTCATTGGTTTCATGCATGTCATGTTGTGTGTTTTCCCATTCAATTTGAAAATATGTGTGTGACGGACATGGGTTCATTTGCTTCATGTACATTGGGGGTGTAACATGTGATTTCCATTTCCATGTGGGTGAATGGGTTACTTGGTAGGGCTTTTTGGCTGTGGAGGCTGACCATTACGCACATAATTGGGGATTGTGAGGACCTGGTGGGGGCTGCACATGGTGGCAGGGGGGTGGGGGTGCAGGGGGACATGAGTGGGGGCCTGGTGGAGGTTGAGCCTGCACTGCTGGGGGGTGGGGGTGGTGGGAGACATGAGTGGGGGCCTGGTGGAGGCTGCCCCTGGTGGCTGGGGGGTGGGGGTGGTGGGTGACATGAGTGGGGGCCTGGTGGAGGGTGCCCCTGGTGGCTGGGGGGTGGGGGTGGTGGGAGACATGAGTGGGGGCCTGGTGGAGGGTGACCCTGCACTGCTGCGGTGTGGGGGTGATGGGAGACATGAGTGGGGGCCTGGTGGAGGGTGACCCTGGTGGCTGGGGGTGATAGGGGACATGAGTGGGGGCCTGGTGGAGGGTGACCCTGGTGGCTGGGGGGTGGGGGTGGTGGTAGACATGAGTGGGGGCCTGGTGGAGGGTGACCCTGCACTGCTGGGGTGTGGGGGTGGTGGGAGACATGAGTGGGGCCCTGGTGGAGGGTGACCCTGCACTGCTGGGGGATGGGGGTGGTGGGTGACATGAGTGGGGGCCTGCTGGAGGGTGACCCTGCACTGCTGGGGTGTGGGGGTGGTGGGTGACATGAGTTGGACATGGGTGGGGGCCTGCTGGCAGGTGCCCCACAGTGCTGGGTGGTGGGGGTGGTGGGAGACATGAGTTGGACATGGGTGGGGGCCTACTGGCAGGTGCCCCACAGTGCTGGGGGGTGGGGGTGGTGGGGGACATGAGTTGGACATGGGTGGGGGCCTACTGGCAGGTGCCCCACAGTACTGGGGGGTGGGGGTGGTGGGGGACATGAGTTGGACATGGGTGGGGGACTGCTGGCAGGTGCCCCACAGTGCTGGGGGGTGGGGGTGGTGGGAGACATGAGTTGGACATGGGTGGGGGCCTGCTGGCAGGTGCCCCACAGTGCTGGGGGGTGGGGGTGGTGGGAGACATGAGTGGGGCCCTGGTGGAGGGTGACCCTGGTGGCTGGGGGGTGGGGGTGGTGGGAGACATGAGTTGGACATGGGTGGGGGCCTACTGGCAGGTGCCCCACAGTGCTGGGGGGTGGGGGTGGTGGGAGACATGAGTTGGACATGGGTGGGGGCCTACTGGCAGGTGCCCCACAGTGCTGGGGGGTGGGGGTGGTGGGAGACATGAGTTGGACATGGGTGGGGGCCTGCTGGCAGGTGCCCCACAGTGCTGGGGGGTGGGGGTGGTGGGAGACATGAGTGGGGCCCTGGTGGAGGGTGACCCTGGTGGCTGGGGGGTGGGGGTGGTGGGAGACATGAGTTGGACATGGGTGGGGGCCTACTGGCAGGTGCCCCACAGTGCTGAGGGGTGGGGGTGGTGGGAGACATGAGTTGGACATGGGTGGGGGCCTGCTGGCAGGTGCCCCACAGTGCTGGGGGGTGGGGGTGGTGGGAGACATGAGTGGGGCCCTGGTGGAGGGTGACCCTGGTGGCTGGGGGGTGGGGGTGGTGGGAGACATGAGTTGGACATGGGTGGGGGCCTGCTGGCAGGTGCCCCACAGTGCTGGGGGGTGGGGGTGGTGGGAGACATGAGTGGGGCCCTGGTGGAGGGTGACCCTGGTGGCTGGGGGGTGGGGGTGGTGGGAGACATGAGTTGGACATGGGTGGGGGCCTACTGGCAGGTGCCCCACAGTGCTGGGGGGTGGGGGTGGTGGGAGACATGAGTTGGACATGGGTGGGGGCCTGCTGGCAGGTGCCCCACAGTGCTGGGGGGTGGGGGTGGTGGGAGACATGAGTGGGGCCCTGGTGGAGGGTGACCCTGGTGGCTGGGGGGTGGGGGTGGTGGGAGACATGAGTTGGACATGGGTGGGGGCCTACTGGCAGGTGCCCCACAGTGCTGGGGGGTGGGGGTGGTGGGAGACATGAGTTGGACATGGGTGGGGGCCTGCTGGCAGGTGCCCCACAGTGCTGGGGGGTGGGGGTGGTGGGAGACATGAGTGGGGCCCTGGTGGAGGGTGACCCTGGTGGCTGGGGGGTGGGGGTGGTGGGAGACATGAGTTGGACATGGGTGGGGGCCTACTGGCAGGTGCCCCACAGTGCTGGGGGGTGGGGGTGGTGGGGGACATGAGTTGGACATGGGTGGGGGACTGCTGGCATGTGCCCCACAGTGCTGGGGGGTGGGGGTGCAAGGGGACATGTGTTGGTGTTCATTAGTTCAAGGAGACATGTGCCTTTGCTGGGGGGCATGCCCATGTTGGGTGGGCTGCCTGCGGGACATGACCAGGGATGCAGGGTAGTCCCCTGTGGTGTGGGCTGCCTGCAGGGGCCGTGGAGGGTGTACAGGGTACACCTGGGAGGACCCACACTGTCAAATCACATGTGGGACTCCCCGGCACCCCTGAAATACACGTACCGTGCAGAAATCGCGTGTAAAACTTCCCGCGCACCCCTGAAATACACGCGCCCAGGCTATTCGCGTGTGGAACTTCCCGCGCACCCCTGAAATACACGCGCCCAGGCTATTCGCGTGTGGAACTTCCCGCGCACCCCTGAAATACACGCGCCCAGGCTATTCGCGTGTGGAACTTCCCGCGCACCCCTGAAATACACGCGCCCAGGCTATTCGCGTGTGGAACTTCCCGCGAACCCCTGAAATACATGCGCCCAGGCTATTCGCGTGTGGAACTTCCCGCGAACCCCTGTAATACACGTAGCCCGCTCCCCCAGGCCCGATCGCGTGAGGAACTTCCCGCGCACCCCTCAAATTCACGCGCCCAGGCTATTCGCGTGTGAAACTTCACGTGAACCCCTGAAATACACGTAGCACGCTCCCCCAGGCCCGATCGCGTGAGGAACTTCACGCGAACCCCTGTAATACACGTAGCCCGCTCCCCCAGGCCCGATCGCGTGTGGAACTTCCCGCGCACCCCTCAAATTCACGCGCCCAGGCTATTCGCGTGTGAAACTTCACGCGAACCCCTGAAATACACGTAGCACGCTCCCCCAGGCCCGATCGCGTGAGGAACTTCACGCGAACCCCTGTAATACACGTAGCCCGCTCCCCCAGGCCCGATCGCGTGTGGAACTTCACGCGAACCCCTGAAATACACGTAGCCCGCTCCCCCAGGCCCGATCGCGTGAGGAACTTCACGCGAACCCCTGTAATACACGTAGCCCGCTCCCCCAGGCCCGATCGCGTGTGGAACTTTCCGCGCACCCCTCAAATTCACGTCCCCAGGCTATTCGCGTGTGAAACTTCACGCGAACCCCTGAAATACACGTAGCACGCTCCCCCAGGCCCGATCGCGTGAGGAACTTCACGCGAACCCCTGTAATACACGTAGCCCGCTCCCCCAGGCCCGATCGCGTGTGGAACTTCACGCGAACCCCTGAAATACACGTAGCCCGCTCCCCCAGGCCCGATCGCGTGAGGAACTTCACGCGAACCCCTGTAATACACGTAGCCCGCGAGCGTGTGGGCGTTCCGCGCACTTGTGCCCTGTACTTCCCCCGTGACGCCCACGTTTTGGCAAGTTGTTCCCCATTCCGAGTGTTACGCCCGTGTTCCGCCTACTTTTATTGCGTGCGCTGCGCTATGTGCGAATTTCGCTGTGGCCTGTGCGATTTTCGCTGTGACCTGGCGCACGCTGTTAGATGGCCTGTGCGCCAACGTGCGCCAACGTGCGCCGCGCACTTTTTTATCGCACATCCGCTGGTTTTCTCGCGCACGGCCTTCCATGAATCGACGTGCGCTGCTTTTCGTGCGATTTTCGCACTTGCACTGCGATTTTCGCTATTCCACTGCGATTCGCACGTTTTTGCCCACTTGCGCCGCGCTAATTATTCCATGAATCGGCCTCTTAGTTTTGCAGCGCTTTCATTTTTCGCAGAGATGGAGTCCATCTCACATATGCTGGCAATCAGATTTTTCTTCGCAATGTACAAAATGCATTGCTACCTTTTTTGGATTCACAGTCACCTATTTGGAAATCTGTTTTTTCCAATCTACAGTTTTTGAAACACACAAAATACCACCAAAAGGCTCTTTTCAGAGCCACCACTTACTCCCAGCGAAAAGTGCATTGGTTTTGCTCCGCTTGCACCCTCCATTTTTGTGCATCCTACGACTGTCCGCAGACTTTTTGAAAAATGCGCGGGGGCCTACAACGGTCACTTGATAGTTCTATTGTTAAACTGAGAAAGGCAGCTCTGAAAAGAGCCTTTTTTGTAATTTTTGTTGTTTTCCAGTTTATTGCTTTTGAGCACACGACACACTAGGAGAGGAGGGCAAAGGAGTGTAAGGAAGGGACACCAACCACAGGGATAAGAAGGAGCAGGTGGAGAGAGAAAGATGTAGGGTGGGCTTTACTTAGGTAGGGGTCAGTTCTCTGCTGCTCCGTGACCTTAGCGTCAAAAGCAACTCGAAGACTCTCTCCCCTGCAGAGTACTGCATCGCAGTACATACACAATATTGTGACCCTCGAAAGGTAAGGGTCAACAGCATCACAAATGTTTTGTGAGGCAGCTGGAGGGATGCGCTCCCCCACAGGAGTGTCTCTTGTGGTGAGAGGATAGGACACGGAGGATGCTGTGGAGGAACTCAATCTACTACGTTCTTCACATGGCACCACCTTGCGAATGTCCGCATTGTGGAACAAAGTTAGGTGTCGCTTCATGGTTGTCGTATCAAAGCTGTATGCACCAGTTCTCCCTTGACTCAGCACCAACTTGCACTGCTTACACCTGACCTGGTTTGCACGTGCTTTTGGTACATTCCCATAAAATACTGACCATTAATTTGCTTATGCAGAGTAATGTGTACCATTATTATCGCTATCTTCGAACATTTCCCCAATCGGAAAATTCTCCTCCAGCTACTCCAAAGTATTGCACATTTTTGTGTAAAACCAACAGAAACACATTATGTTTTCTGCCCCTCATACAAAACAAGTACACACACATATAAGAAAAATAATGTTCACTTTTCACAATTTTTTTGTAATGTGTCTTTGTTGTACTGTGTGCTTCTTCTGTCGCTCCTGGCGCACAGTTTCTATGAGGTAATTACGTTGGAGGCATACCTTTTTTTGTTATGGTATAATCCATTTAATTCTACATGGTCATTAAATGCATGATTATATTTCGGACGTTTAGGTTCACCTATTTATTTATTAGTACTTATAATTTCTTTATGTGTCCTTTTTCAAAGTTGTGCATTTTTCATATAAAACAATAGTACAATTTCAGATACCCCCTGACTTTTTGGGTACTTTTGACCTCGTCCGCGCCCGTCCGCATCAAGGCGCTGAGTCCGTGCATTTCAAATATCATTAGCGAGGGGGTTCAGTATGTTCTATGTTACTTGTATATAAAGTAAGGAAATTATACTACATATCTCCCAAAATCACATGATGAAAGTGTATATTCAGTAAAAAAACATTATTAACAAGATGTTATGATTAAGTTCCCCTTCTAAAAACCTGTGAAATTCAGTAAAAAAAAAACTTTGTTAAAGGGACGTTATGGTTAAGGTGCCCTACTAAAAACCCAAAAAAATCACAAAAAAAAACGTTGTTAAGGGGACATTATGGTTAAGTTGCTCTACTAAAAACATGTGCAATTCACTAAAAAAACTTTACAAACGTGACATTATGGTTCAAAGTAAAACCGAAAACCCCCTGAAATTCACCAATTATGGTAGGCTAAGCAACCATAACTTGTGCTACCTATGTGCATTGCTAAGACTAACACCCAGGTCATCAAAGATGACATCACAAATGCCATTGATGACATCACTGATGACATCACACGTGCATGTACTTTTCATGAAAAGTCTGCAGAAGGGAGTCTTATTATAATGTTGATAAAAAAACTGTCAAGGATCATTGGAATAGATGACATGAGCTATGTGGTGCATTTACCAATGCATTGCTATAAATAGCATTCTATTATGAAGTTCTTTAAAGTACAATCATGTACTCATGTATAAACATAAGCATTGTGTGCAGCATACATAATGGAGGTGCAATAGTCATAATCTTCCCATGTTAAGTAGTGAAATGGTAAATGCTTTCTTATTAGAGTTTTGTGTACTGTGCAACTTGTTATAAGTAGCTAATGAAACCCACTTCCTATATAATTTCATTATTGCACACAAAACACAAAAACATAACAACAAATAGAAATATGAGTATATACAGTGAAAGTGAAGTACGCAAAAAAACAGCAATCGAACCAGAAATTGTTCATAACCTACCTGATTATTTTTATGCACAGAAATGATTGTTCTGCTTCAAATCTACTACTTGCCTATGAATAACTATCACATGATGTGCCTGCATCCTAAAGATAGTAATGCAAGTACAAATATGAGCATATCCACAGAAAGTACAGTAATAAAAAAAACAGCAGAAGAATAAGAAAGTGTTGATAACCTTACTGATTGTCTTCATACACAGAAATCATTGGTATCTTTCAAGTGTGTATTCTCCTTATGCATATGTTTCATATGCTATGAGTGAACCCCAAATGAAATAATGTAAAAACATATTTGAAGTGTAAGTCTAAAAATATAGTACTTTTCATTTTTTTTGTTCCTAAGTATTACTGGCTAAGATATGTCACCAAAGGAAACAAGAGGGAGCCAGACATGTGATGTCATCAATGACATTTGTGATGTCATCTTTGATGTACTGGGTGTTAGTCTTAGCAATGCGCGTAGGTGGTGCGAGTTATGGTTGCTTAGCTTACCATAATTAGCGAATGTCAAGTGTTTTTTCGGTTTTACTGTGAACCATAATGTCCCTTTAACAAAGTCTTTTTACTGAATATACATATACATATATATGGCAGTGAACAAAAACAAAGGGGCTACACATGTGATATCATCAGTGATGTCATCAATGACATTTGTGATGCCATCTTTCATGTCCTGGGTGTTAGTGTTAGCAGTGCACATTGGTGCGAGCAGGTATGATTGCTTAGCCTACCATAACTGGCGAATTTCTGGGGTTTTTAGGTTTTACTTTGAACTATAATGCCACGTTTGCAAAGTTTTTTTGTGAATTGCACAAGTTTTTAGTAGGGCAACTTAACCATAACGTCCCCTTAACAAAGTTTTGTTTTTACTGAATATAGATATGGACTCCAAAGAAACACACGTTCACACCATCATGTACAAACCCAGAAGACAAAGAATTGGATGCAGAAGAACCAAGTAAAAGCAATCCAAAGGAGGGAGCAGAAGTGGTCAATAAACCGACCAGAGGGGGGTGTGTAGAGGAGGTCCCAAATATGGCCTGCACTCCAGCCACCCATTTTGAGATACCAGAAGCATACACGCCAAGATATGTGATGTATAAGGAGCAAATAAACCAACAGAGCCACAGTGGGGCTCTTTCCAGTACCCATCAAAAGGACTTGTATGCCTATTGAAGCGCCAATAACCATACAACCATGGGCTGCACGGTACCCTTTAAGACAACCATACCAGCAGCTGACGCGAAATGAAGACCACTTACAAACTGTCCCCGAAGAGACCCAAATGGTACTTATTGGAGGCGAATGGTGACAACACAATGGTCTGGACAGACTCTCAGATGAAAGAAATGACAACCAAAAAAGTGATAAACAAAGACAAAATGTTGCACATAGTGATGTAATGTACATAGAAGAAGAAACTATGCAAAACTTTAACGAAATGTAACCATACAGCAGGATGGAAATATGCAACTGGCTAAATGCCTGTAAATAGGCTTGGAATGCAAGAAGCTAAGGAAATGATACAGCTTGCAATGCTTAGTAGAAGGCTAGAGCGGCAAGCGCCAACTATATATCTACCTCAAACAACACATTATGCAAGTGCGACTCCATTTTACAAAAGCAGAATTAAGCCTAGGATGACAGAGGACGAACAGGCCAGGATTCATAAACTAGCTCAAAGTCAGACGAAAGAGCGGAATCAAAACTGAGCAAGAAGCAGATCATGGCCAGGAATTCAAGGTCAACCCAAGGAAGGGAGGAGAGCCGCAACCATGAAGAATCAAAACTTAAGAGCATAGAAGCCTACCCCGTGAAGGTCGAGATAAGGAGGCCCAGGCAGGTGGCGAGGCCGAACAAAGAACCAAATATACAAATAGAGGGAAAATGAAGCTGATCCATGGTGTACAGACATGTGATCAGTCTGCCCTGAGAGGTGCCCACATATGATGTCACCCTAACCCAGAGGATGCCATAACTTTTCCGGATAAGAAGCTACAGTTCGAAGCCACTCTCAGCCAACTAATTGACACATAGCCCGAAAGCGCTGATTGATGGAAGGGTGGTAGCGTGAATCTTGGGGCACACCGCATCTGGGTGTCCATTCTGCATGCTGCTAATTAAAGTTGAGATTTATGTCTAGGGGTGCAACCCACCCAATCACAACGGACCAAATAATCTAGGGTCCTATAGCGAGTAGAACCAATGGGACGTTGTACTTTTAGTGACGTCTATCACGTGTGATGTAGAGGGGTGAGCATAGACGCCCACCCAATAAGAATTATCCAATCCTCATACTCTGTTACCATATGCAGATATAGTACCTATACTTAAGTTACCTTTTCCAACCAATAGAATTGCATGTCAAACTTATGAGTGTTACACATCAATGATGACGAGTATTTGCTATAAAAGTTACTGTTTACATGAAGAATTTGGGAGTTGAAGCAAGACAGGCGATCGCAGCTCTGATGATTTCCATTTATCTCCCTGTTTTTTGTACTTGTCATTAAACGGGCTTTCCTTTGACAAACCATTGACTTGTCCTTATTCATTGGTGTTGGAGTAAGAGAATCCTGCACCCCATCCTCCTCAAGGTGCAGCTATCTCGTTTTAAGGTACTTGAGGGTGAGCTCTGATCCCATGGGCCCGTCAGAGGTAGCTCCGCCCTCCTGTACATAGGGATCCCAGGATTGGTTCATTAATGTAGTCTTAGTCTATACCAATCACTTTGGCCCATGAAGCTTTGAAAGAGGGCTGAGCCCTTCTTTTGGTAAATCATCTGAAGGCTTCACCATAAGCAGAAGGAACAACTCAACCCTGGACTGTGGCTCAAGATACAGTCTGCCTATGTGCTCTAGCATCTTGAAGCTTGTTATGGGCTAGCTGGAATGATCAATAATGATCTCGGACCCAAATAACCGGACAGACTCAAAGAATGTCAATGTGGCAAATCACTACTTTATTATCATCATTTAAAAAAAGGTAGGGCAATCTGGCGAACAACAAGCTGTAGTCCACTTTCTCACATGCAAATTTGATTATACAAAGGTTTTCTACCTCAATGTACACCAGCTACGATACCATCCTATGTGGCAAACTGTAAAACCTATTGAAGGGAGGGATTGGTTATGGGAACATATATACCTATAGTATGTACAAGTGTTAGTGACACCATTGGCTGACTCTTATCTGTTAGGTATGCATCAAACTACCTCTAAATAAGTATAATACTGATTATGGTGGAAAAATGGCTGCAAGTTGGTCTTTGCAACATTGTACAGAGGTTGCTACTGAGCATAGGACACTTTGGGTGGCGTTCATGCAGTGGATGGGAAGCAAAGTAACTCTTACACCAAATAAATTGAACCAACTCAGGAAGATGGCAATTGTTTCTGTTTTAATATTAATTGTCTAATAAAGGGAGTTACAACAGACATCAACAGACGTTGCACAAGCTCTCGGTGCTTCATAGAAAAAATGACACTTATATAATAAATATTTGTCATACATGACATCATACTATGTGCCAATTAAGAAAACCTATGGGGCCTTGAGATTCATTCAAGGGGAACATCTAAGTATACTTTCTATAAGGGGTTGGGTTGTGACTGGATATCTACTGTCAGGTGGACACCTTATGCCGACCTCTAGTGCAAGTCATCTTCATCATTATTAGGTACACAATATATCATTGGTTCTCAAACTATAGGGCCTTTGTTACATGGTCCTCTACAATTGGTTGGCATGCTCGTGCCTTTCTGGAACATTCAACTCCCTAGCAGCACATAAGCTCATAACCCAGGTGCCAGGTGGTCGACTTGACTGTACCTCCCCACCCATTTAGCACATCATCTCTCATCACCCATGCCTTCTGCCATGAAGATTGTCTTTGAACTTGGCTTTGCAAAGTATCCTTGCCTCTGGGACTATAAGGTGAAAAGGGCACACATTATTCTTATTCTGGAACTTCTTGCCTGACTGTATTTTCATCCTTGGCTCACGTGACAGGAGACCACGGTTTAGTCCATTTTACAGCACTTCATCTCCTTAAATGAATACAACTTGTCATTCATGGTGTTCTTTCTTTGCACCTTAACAAGGGATGATTCAGCATATGAAGGTACTGCCTTCAAGAATAGATAACCAGTCTTGGCTGCTTCAGCCTTGACACCAGGCCAGACATCCCTTCCAGACTCATCACCGATCTCGGCTAATTCTTTCCTGTGAAACACCCCTCTTTTCTTCTTTCCATGGGTTTAAGCTTACTAAAGTTATGACACTGATGTCCAGTTTCTATCTAATGGCAGGTCCGCCTGCAAATCTATTTACTACCATAACCAGCTTCTAAGATGTTGTGATCTACTTGCATTACAGCTTCTGTACAGTTTTTGAACGACTTGCATTTTCTGCAGTGCTCTACACACGTGCAATTTTTTTCATCAGTTTCTATAAGGTCCATACACTCTCTTCTTCAGCCAATCTTCTCTGTGCATCACGCTTATTTTTCATGATGTCACCAGCTCTTCTTTCTCTTATCTGCATATTCCTTTGGGGAGCGACTCCATGAGATTATCATCTCTTCAGGGATACAATTGCTAGGGTTTTCTCAGTGGATATTTTTTCTAGAATATTTGTCGTGGAATAGTCACAACTGCTGGGATCAAGCATGGCAAAATCTCAGGCTTTCAACATACGGCTGTTCGGGGGAGGGACATCCTGTAGATGAAATTAGCTGCTCCTCTACACTCCTCCCTCTGGTTGAGTCATCAACCACACCTTCACCGGTCTTCATTTTTTTATATCTCCTTTTGAAGAAGTGCTTCTTTGGAGTCCAGAACTTCATCACCCCCTTCAGGGAACCAGCTGATTTTAAATGTTCATCCACAGTCCTGGTCATGCAGCTGCACTGTCCATTGGGATTACAATGGACACATTGTCCTACGTACTTCTTGTGATTCTTTGGATACAGGAACTTTGTCCCCTCAGTTGCTGCGATGTGGGCTTCTATATATTTTCTGACATCATCATCAGTCAATACATTGGGTCCTAACCCTGATTAGACATTGATCACGATCTTCATCCCTACTGATTTCTTTGCTGTCTTCTTGCACGGAGTGATTATTATCCTGATCACACAGAATCCAAACATCACCATCACTAGCACTGCTCCAGGAAACTTTAAAATGTTCCCCATCCTCTGTGGAACCCATGACAATATGGATGCAAACCAACTATCATCCGTGATGTCTTCTGTCTCGTCTTCCATCTCCCATCTTGTTATGCAGGTTTGTCAGCAGAGTTATGGCCTCTGTCAAGGTTCCATTCCCATCCTAATGAGAAGGTAGGAATGTGCAACATGATGGTCCAATTTTGGTGCAAACTCCTCCTTCCATCGCAGTGATCATCGCAAGCACATATCTGTTGTGCATGCTCAACAATCGTATGGCCCTCAATTCTTCCCTGAAAGCATTGAATCCCTTTATGGTGGTATTGATTGTCTCCAAAAGCTCCCATTGGCTAATTTGCAACCATTTACCATTGGCCATCATCTGGATCCCAGGCATCAAGATAGTCGTGAAGATTGAAGCGGTCTTGCTGAACAGTCCATTCTCATATGGAATGGCTTCATATGCCTCTATTAATTTTGCTGAGAAGTAATCCTCTCTTCGGTTTCGATTGAGAAATGTAAGAAATCTTCTACTTCCCAAATGAGCATCTACTTTTGGAAATTCTCCAATGTTCAGGTCACTCTGAGGAATTACTAACACTGGAACAAGGATGAGCACCAAGTAACACGTCCCTCCCCAATTCTTGGGTAACTTCATGTAGGCTCTAGGCCCACAACCCAATATCGATCCATCAGGATGGCTGTCCCTGCTCCCATTCTGGTAACATCAACTTTGGTCTTGCAGCCTATGTTATCTCCCACATGTTTCCTTCTTTCTCTTTGGAAACACAATGTTGCACTCGCCAATGGAACCACAATCATTTGGCCTGATTCATCTTCGAACCATGTCAGCAGTTTGGCATGCGTGGCCCATAACTTCAAACACCCATTGATTGCTCTCTGTACCTCTTGCACATATTCTGGCTTCAGTAGATGAGCTGCACATGACATCAGTCCTCCTTCCCATCCCTTCTTGGATTTCACTTGTCCATGGACGAAGACTTGAGTTTTTTCCCAACATCCAGGTGATTCAGTTATTTTTGCGATATCAGGGCATTCCATCCTCTTCATGTCCTTCACAACAACCTCTTCCTGTCCACCTGTAGGATACACAAGCATCTTGATTTCCCATCCTTGTTGCTTTTCCATCTGTGATGTTTTAATATAATCATCCAGCAATGGAAACAGCTATTTCGATCTCCATCACAAAGTGGCCCAACTTGCCTGAAATTGTCCTCTAGTCATGCATGCTGCAAGATGAACAAGGCATCTGGCATTGTGTTCTGGGACTTCCCTGGAAATTAAAGTTTGCACTGTATTCATGGCACAGGGTATGAGAGCACAGACATAGCGACTCTCCTTAGATGTTCTCTCTCCCATCTTTCTCATAGATTGATACCACATGTTATTACCCAAGTGTGCTGCATAGTCTAGATATGTGTTTATCCCCTCACTCTCTTCCTCTGCATTTCTCCTATATCTCCCATATGCAAGGTTTGTGTACTGACCAGAAAGTGAATCTAAAGCAGTTTGCATAGTGGGAATAATCGAAGGGACATCTGTCTTATCATGACCACTTTGATAAAGAGTGTGAAACAGGTGAAACAGAAAGACAAAAAGAGTAATTGTACAGGCATATATTATGCAGAAGACCATCAACATCCATCTCTCTCTCTTCACCCTGGTACTGGCCGTGTTTGTTAATTCCCTAAAATAGTATCAGCTTCAACATTCCTCATTTCTACTATAATCATAAGAATATTCTTTTACTCCTGCAATGGCAGTATCAGTTCTATGATCATGATAAGAAGCCTTCTAATCACAGGGCCATTTTAAGACTCCTGTAAAAATGTGTGATTATCAAATGTCTCTTCTGACAAGAGCAGGATAAGCTTGAAGGGTAAACACAAAATCAGCAAGTACAAGCCTATGCACATCGCTGTCGGTGAGAATGATATGTTGGACTAAACAGGTACTCAGTAAGAAATTAATCTGGAAATTCAGTTTGTTTCCAATTTCTGATCAAGAACTGATGTTTAGTCATAATTCTGATACGTCACTGAATTTTCTAAAGTTAATTTTACAAAAGATTCCTGTGACTCTCAGCAAGGGTTTTCACTCCTGCTAAATTCTATGAGTGTCCGTTCGAATCACAGGTCAAATGCAAATCTGCATTAGGAGCTGGTCACTTTAACATCCTTCATCTTCGTCATTGATAGATTCTGCACACGCTGAAGTTCTACTTCTTGTCTTACTTCTGGACTGGTAATGGTGGGAGGGTAGGTCTCGCCTTTATATGCCTTCATATCACTTAAGTGAAGCAAAGCTCGCCTACCTTGGACTTTCACTGCTGAAGTGGTTATATTTTCAACACAAAAGGGGCCTTGAAAACGTGGCTCGTGCCACTTTCTGGTGACATTTTTAATGAAAACAGAATCGCCAACAAACAGCTTGGGTTCCGATAAAAGTTCAAGAGATCTGGTTGCTGAATTGTCTTCATCTGTGTTCTGAGACAGACCTCTCCTGATGCTTGATTTGATCTGAAATGAGAGAGATGCCAAAGGTCAAACATGTAAAAGATTCTTTCAATTCATCAGCTAATGTGTTAGCTATGCCCTGGGCATCACTTCTACTTCTAGACAGAGTTGTAAGAGGCGTTCTCATCCACCTCCCTGTCACTAGCTCGTGAGGGGTGAGGTGATGGTCTGAACCAGACTGATTCCAAAGTTCATATAAAGCTAAGGGTAGGCAATATAGCCATCCCTTCTTCAATGTCAATTTAATCTCGGCAATCCTTTCTTTCAGGAGTCTGTTGAGTCACTCTCATATCCCGTTAGTTTGCGGGTGATAAGCAGAAGAAAACTTGTGCTTAATATTCAAAAAAAGCCCTACCTGTTCAAACACCTCATTTACAAAATGTGGCCTATTGTCGGATCTCAACTTCACACACACCCAATTTCAAGAAGACTTCACATACTAAAAACTCTGCTACGCAAGTGGCATCAGGGTGTGTACAAGGACCTGCCTCGATCCACCTGGATAAGGGACACACCACCACCATCAGATACCTATATCCATTACACACTTACAGCATATCGACATAGTCAATATGTAAATGCTGAAAATGACAATTTCTCATTGAGGTATTACCCCTCTAATTGTTCTCAGTGTATGCCCAGCAGTAAACATTTGACACACGATGCAGTTCACTATAAATAATGCAACATGCTCCAATACATTCAGAATAAACAAGTATTCTGCAATTTTAGCAGCAATCTTCCTTGTCACATGCACAGGGTAATGCAGCTCTTCAAGCCCTACCTTCACTAATGCTATTGGCATCACTGTCTTTCCAGTGCTATCCTGTTGCCACAATGCTTCTGTGGGGGATAAAGAACACCCACTTTGTTTCCATAATTCCTGCTCTTCTTGCGGTGTGCTCCCTTAAATCATCATTAGTTGGGTCATTGTATATTATTAAATCCTATTTGCATCAACATAGCTGTGACAACTTTCTCTTTAATGCTCAGAATATCACAACTCGAAATATCTGGAAAATATGCAACCCTTTTGGCTTCTACATCTTTGGCTTCATTCCTGCAAGAGATAAAATCTGTTCCCTTAGTGTGAGCTGTGCATTTAACAGTCGCTATGACCACTGGGAGTTGTAGTGCCTTAATAAGCCTGTCCAATAAGGATGCATGCTGCACCGGAGTGACGTCCGCTCAGAGGTAGCCCCTCCTTTTCCAACGTGCTAACCCTGCGTGTATGGTTGACCTTACATAGGCAAAGTCACTGTACACCGTCACTTTCTCACTACAGCTGCACAAGAATGCCTTTCCCCACTAGTCTGATCAATTGTCGAAGAACCATCAATAAAGAGAATTTCCCCACTGACAAAGCATTTTCTTTCACACAGGGTATATTGTCATAAAACCCAGCGTAATTAATACAGCCATGCACATGATCACCTTCTGCTATCTGCTATTGGTTCAGCAACAATCGTGGCAGGATTCACTATTTTACATCTGACAATTTTAATTGTTGGTTTCAAAATCATTACTTCATAGGCTGAAGCTCTTTGGTATGTCTTGTACCTTTGGGTTTCTCTAAAATGGCAAACAGAGCATGCTCCATGAAGAGAGTTATCGAGCAGACCATAACAATACTTGCAGAATTCTCAATTGTGAACACCGCAGCTACCAATGACTATTCACAAGGAAAGTGTCCTTTCAGAACTGGGTCTAAAATCCCACTGTAATAAGCTAGAGGCGTATACCCCAATGTAGTCCTTTGTGTATGTACTGCTGTCTTGACTGTCCCATCTTTGTGCAGATATAAACAAAACTTTCAGAAAATTGGGAATTCCCAACACAGGGGCTATACAAATTGCTTTTTTTCAACTCCTCAAACCCTTCCTCCATCTCCTCAGTCCATTCTATTTTTACTTTGTTCACTTGTACTTTCTTTAAAGCTTGCAAAAGAGGTTGTGTGTATGAACTGCAATCAAACACCATGGGCCTGATTCACAGAGTGTTTTCCTATGGCATTGCACCATTATAAAACACTTCTGTGAATCAGGCACCCAGACTCCAACATAGTTACATCGTCCCAAAAACTGTTGCATCTGCTTCACTGTATCTGGTTTTGTGGTTTTCATAATTGCCTCAGCTCTTTCACGTGGCACCTTCTTTCCTTCATGTGAAATCAACTGCCTTACGAATAGCACCTCTTCTTGAGCGTATTGTAACTTCTCCTTGTCTATATTGTATCCCTTGTCTGCAAGAATAGTCATTAACTTAATAGAATCTTGTCTGCACTCATGTTCTGTCATGCTGCAAATTTAAATATCATCTATGTACTGTATCATCGCATTTTTAAGATCAATATTGCCTAAGTCCATCTGTAGGACTCTGTTAAGGATCGATGGAGACTGACAGCACCCCTGGGGCAAACAAATATGTTTTAGTCAAGTTTGGTGGAAAGTAAAGGAATTTAAGTCTTGTGAATCCTTGTGCAATAGAATTGAGAAAAAAAGCATTCTTCAAATCGATCACTGTGAAATATCGAGCTTCCACTAGGATACTACATAATATTGTCCCCGGATTAGGAACTAAAGGAAACTCTGCCTCTACAATCTGGTTAATCAGTCTCATATCTTGTATAAATCTCCATGACCCTCCCTTAGATTTTTTGATAGGGTACACACATGGTATTGCACGATGATTCCGATGGCACCATAATATCTTATTTCATCAGCGCTGAAATGGTCTTAAATATACCCTCATCAGCCTCTTGAGACATGGGGTACTGTCTTGCTCGAGGTAAAATTGCTCCTGGCTTCAGCTTTATTTTGACTTCCCTATCTCTTTTAACAACCATAAGTCATGACAGCCTGTAGTCCAAATGATAGTGAGCACCTTCTCCAAGACTTTCTGAAAAAATGCTGGGTGCTGCTGCATTATGGCCATTCGCTGTTGGTCTTCCCTCTTCTCTATTCTTATACAGTATGTGATGCTCATGATGAACACCACTTCATCATCTCTTTGGTCTTCCCTGAACATGTAATCATCAGTTATATCAATCAATATGTACTCTTCCTCGAGAGCTATCAATGTCCTCCACGGTCTAACCTCATCGTCCATTTCTTCGAGCATCGCCATTTCCTTTCGTACTAAGGCTCCTTCTGATTTTATAAGGACTGTCCACCCCCCCTCTTCGTCCATAGATATTTATGGCCTAAACGATAACTCATCAGGTATTCTCACAATATTTCCCACTAAGCCAGGCAGCCATGTCAATAGAATGCTCACCCTATATTTGAGGACTTTGTTATCTTCATGGTCCCTATGGCAACGTTGGCGTCAGACATCCATATGGCTCTCTAACATTCACGAGATGGTGGGGAATGCTTCACAAAGTCAACTCTCTAGTTGTTCCACATGATGGCAGGACTGAGCCTTGCTCGGGAAGAGACACTTACCGCTATGGAAAATGTTCATAACCTGGAAAGGTGGTGAGAGCCGTGTGTCGCTTTGTTCTTTTTTGAATAAGCACTGACGCTAGATTTCTCTGCATTCTGCAATTATTCCACTCCTGTTCTCTCTCTCCTGATTCCTACTTCACTCTCTATCTTTCCTCTGCTGCCCTTCCGTGGGTCTCCTTTCAGCCTCCCTTCCCTCCAGGATCTCTCCCTGCTCTCCTCCGTCTTTGTGCACACTTCCCCCTGCAACCTCTGTCCTTACTGCTTCCGCAGCCTCCAACAGCAGCTCCTCTCCTTTCAGCTTCTGCAGCTCGGCAGCCGCTCTCTCCCTCTTTGAACTCCGCAGCTTCAGTCAGCCATTAACCCAGCTTATGACTACCGCAGCTTCTGGAGCCACTTTCTCACCTTTCGGCATCAACTGCATTTCAGTCTCACCCTTTGTGATTGCTTCCAATTTCACTGGGCTTTTGCCTGTGAAGTCTGGGATTTCTCTGATACTGCATTTTTCACCCGGACACAGTACATCACAGACCTACAAGTCTTACATTCCTGCGGTCCTGTTCAACCCAGAAAGCAAGAAGACCTGCAAGGGTTTTTTTGTCTTTTGTGGGTTTTTCCCCTTATCTTTTAAGGTTTAGCCCCAGGAGTTCTTCCAGAGTTATTTTGTATATCAGGGCTCTGTAGAGGCTTTCTGTGCCTCGACCCACATATTTCATTACACTTACACAAGACTTCAAGGAAGAGCAGGCAAGTTCCTTTCCTTATACAGTGCTACAATTTCGTGTCATTGTGAGTAACTGGTTGTCAAGGTCTAACACCATATAGGAAAACCTATGGATCTTTTGGAACGCCTCGCAGAGCCACTTGCCCAGTGAAAGCCAGTATAAATTTGCCCAAATTTAAATAGTGCATTCCTGGAGTGGAACATACTATCCCTTGATCAGTAAATGAAATTGTCATTTTTAGTTTTGTCATCAAATCTCTTCCCAAAATGTTAACTGGTGTCTGCCATGAATACAACAAAGGAACAGACATGTCACACTCTCCTATAGAGACTGGTAATTCATCAGCAAAAGGAACTCGACTCGTAGCTCCAGAGAACCCTTGACCATTCATGGCAATTCCCGACATTGGCTATTTTCCCTCTCGTATACATGAACGAGTGGCCCCAGCGTCTACTAAAAAAGAAAAAGAATTTTCTCCTATCATCACATCGACCCTTGGTCCCTCTTGGAGTCTGGTGTCACTGATAGTACTGAACACATCAAGTCACCCTGTGAGCTGTCCTGTTGTGGGTACAGGCTCATACCCGTTCCTGTAAAAGGATTTCCTCCGTGGCACCTCCTATTCTTGGTGTCAGTACTTGTCCTGTGTTTTCATACTGCTGTGTCTGCATGTGGCTTGCTGCGACTGTCCTTGCGGTGGATTTGTTTGTCCTTGCTCTGCTTCCTGTACCTGTTGTACTTGTGGTGCTTGTGTCTGATATATTGTCTGATCTTGGGCAGCCCCTTCCTTATTCTGTGTACTATATGGTGGAGGATAATCTGTCTCCCCTCTTGAAAATTGGCCGTCTGTACATTCCATTGGCACCCACATACACGTGCAATGTGCCCTGTCATCCCACAAGTCCAACATATAGGGTGAGCCCGCCTTCCTAGTCCCCCTTGGTTAAATCCACACTATGCATTCTGATTCCCATTCTGAGCCTTCTGAAACCCACCTTGATTATTTTGGAAGCCACCTCCTCTTCCTCTATAGCCTATACCACTGCCTCATTGCATGAACCCATAACCACCTTGGTCTATCGGGCTATGATTATTCACCTGCGATGTACCAACTGCTTCCTGCATTCCCAGTCCTTCTCCACTTGTCAATACTGAGCCTTCCATGGCAAGCTTTGAGAACTTCTTTTTTACTAACTTGGCTTCCTCGTCTTTCCTATTCTCATCTTTTTTCTTATTTTTCTCTTGCAACAACCGACAGTGATGCACTATTGTCAGCTGTATTTCAACCCATGGTTTTGCTTCCATTCCCACTAGTTTCTTCATGTGTCTCTGTACTGGCTCAGGCAACCCCTAACATAAAATGTGGTAATATAATGCCACAATGCTTTCCCACGGCTCACGAGTTTCAATTTGCCATCACTCTTGAATATCCTGAATGTAAGGAATATGGTCTTCATCGTCCTTCATCTTTCATGTCATAATTTCACCCATATCTGATGTATCAGGATACTGTACCTTGATAGCCCTCCAAACATCTGCTCTGCAATTATTAAGCAGTGTTCCATCATGCACTGTGTTTTGTGGTGTCACACTTGCATACCCTGATCTCCTCCATATGTCATCAGCTCTCTCCCAAAGAATAGCTGCCAGGAGACCCTTGATTTCCCCTATGGCCAATGTATTTCCTCCTGTCGTATATCTATTTCCCAGCACCCGAAGTCAAGCTTGGGAGCTTGCACCTTAAATTATCCTTATCCATCTGCAGCCATGGGATATACTGTTGTCTTGCTGCCCCTTTTTCCAATAAGGGAAACTGTGTAAACCCTAACTTGCAGTTGGCTCCCATCGTAGGCATATCCATGGCAGGGACAATCGTCCCTGTCAGCCTCCTTGATGACAGCAATCTTAATCTGCTCACATATGGCAGTGATTCTCCTTTCTCACTATATGATCGTCCTCGGGGATGCTCTGAAAACACTATGGGATCTAGAGTCCTCTCCTTACATCATTCCAGATCAGACCACCTCACTTCCTTGTCTATCTGCAGGCTTCTTGCGGGGGCGCATGCGCTCCGTCCCTTTTCCCCAAGGAATGATTCTCTTTCCTCAATTGACATGTCTCATCCCCAACTAGTGTGTCTATCATCCCCTTCACCCTTGTCCAAGTTCAGTCTGCTAAATGATAAGCCTCTATGCTCGAGACTGAATGGATTTTCTTCTTCATTTCATAATTGAAATGCTTGGGGTGAAATCCCCTCTTCCCTCGGCTTTCATATTTGCTACTTTCCATTAATTCTTGATAGGCCTTATCGATCCTTTCTTGGAGGCTTCCAGCATCAAAGTTTTCTTCTTCCAATGCTATTCTAGATGCCCCTGACATTGTTTCCTTTATCGGGAGGAATTCCTGTATTTTGTCCCATCGTATTGCTGGGCTTGGCTCTATTGGTTTCTTGCTAATAAAGCTAACAATAAGATATCGCTCTCTCCTTCTAAGTTCTAATTCTCTTTGCTTTCTCATTTCCCTTCTAATTCTCTCCTCCTACAGTCTTCGTTCTTCACTCCTTCCCTTCTTTCCTCTTCTTCCCTTCATCTCTGTATCCTTTTGTCCCTTAATTTCTGCACTTCTGCCTCCTCTCTCCACCTATATCTTTTATCCTTATCTTCTACTGCTCTCTGCCTATTGTCATACCGTCTTTGCTCTTCTTCACGCTCGTCTTATTTCTCTAGCTGTTTTTGATACATCTTTTCTCTTTGCTTCCTGATCTGTCTTTTATGCTCATCTTCTTTCAATCTCTTTTTTGTTCCGTCTTTTCTATCCTGTTTGTCTTTATCTTCTCTTTGCCTAACTTCCTCGATGCTTTTCCCATCTAGCTTGAGTAATATCTGTCCTCCCATCCATTCGTTCTGCACAAGCGTTACCTCGTCAGCTTTGTCCTTCTCCCCTTTCCATCTCTTAATCTTCCTTTCTATTTCTGTTGATACATTCCATCGCTCACACTTCTCTTCTTTGTCTTGTATGATCTTAACGATCTCCTCTTATTTCTTATCCTCTGGACTGTCGTCAGTTCTGTAAAAGGGTTGTTCATATATTGGATTACTAGACCCCGTCACTGTTTTCAATTCCTTTATGGGATACAACCATGCTTTTTCCGCACTAGCTCCTTTTACTTCAGGCAAGGTAAGGGACGCGGAAGGCTCAACACCTTCCTCCTCACACTGGCTAAGCATCTACTCCTGAGGTGGCAGATCTTCCCTCTCTTCCTGATACATTTTCCAAAGCTAGTCTTTTCTTTAATGTCTTCCCTGTGTACGCAACATGCAAGTATGTGGTCATGTGTTGCGATACTGCTTTTGACATACATCACCTTTGTGGCCACGGCATGAACATTTTATCTGGCATGACTTTCACCCATTCCGCACTATACTCTTTGAGCTTGGGCACATGTTTTGGCAGTGTCTTGCATTACTGCATCAGAGGAATGTCTCCCATTATGACAGGTCTCAATTGACTGCCAATGCTTACCAGACTTTATAAAATACGCTCACCACTTTTTCAATACCTTTAAAACAACAAATATGAGCGCACACCAACAATCGTCGCTCATGCCTTTACTTTCTCAATTTGGCATGTCTACCTCTGGATTGGTACCAACCACTTCATTATGTAGCTGCTTGACTTTGTCTCAATTCCTTCACAACTTGTATCACTCTCAACACTTTTATTCAATACACATTATACAGACTAGATGACTTTGCACATTAATAAAACACCCTGTGATCACCTTTTTTCTTCTTGCTTTTCGTAATACCCTGTACAGGGTCTGAGACATCACCTTACATGAATCTTTTCATGCGTTATATATTTCACTCTACTCCGACTGGATTTTGAAACATATCCCTCTATAAAAAAAAAACTCCATTGAGCCAGCATTCTAGGTGCTATTCTGTCTTCGAAAAATATTTCCCGTTGCTAAAAAAATTACCACAACGCCATCCCCTTAATTTGCCATTCCCCTTGTCTACTCACCATTCATTAGTTAATCGACTTGAGGCCTTCAGTATCGTCTCCTCCTCCAAACAACCACTTTGCCTTCCATCGACAGAGCACCCATGGAAACCAGGCATGGACCTCATTAAAGGGGGGCCTGTCCACCATCTCAGTTCTTCTTGCAAGATTTCTATTTGTCCACTCTCCACAGGAAACCCTGCGATCTTCCCGCTTAATGCTGGAGGATTCCAGATCGACCAAAATTCTGGAGCTGAACTAGTTTGGATATTTTATACTATCCGACATTGCTAACAGGTGAGCCTAGGGCCCTTTGAGTGTCATGTCATGCAGTGGATGGGAAGCAGAGTAACTCTAACACCAAATAATGAAACCAACTCAGGAAGATGGCAAATGTTTCTGTTTTAATATCAATTGTCTACAACAGGGAGATACAATGGACATCAACGGACGTTGCACAAGATCTCGGTACAACATAAATAAAATGACACTTATATAGTGAAAATGCATCACACGTGATGTCATACTATTTGGCAAATAAGCAATACCTATGGGGTTTTGATTCGTTCAAGGGGAACATCTAAGTATATTTTCTATAAGGGGTTGGGTTGTGATTGGTTATCTACTGTCAGGTGGACAACTTATGTTCACCATCAGTATTAGGTACACAATATATCATTGGCTCTCAAACTATAAGGCCCTTCATTACATGGCCCTCTACAATTGGTTGGCACGCTCGTGCCAGTCTGAAACATTCGGCTCACTAGCAGCACATAAACTCATACCACAGGTGCCAGGAGGTGGATTTTACTGTACCTCCTCACCCAATTATCCCATCATCTCTCATCACCCATGACTTCTGCCTTGAAGATTGTCTTTGAACTTGGCCTTGCAAAGTATACTTGCCTCTGGGAATATAAGGGAGTGCAGTCACACACTATTGTTATTCTGGAGCTCCTCCCCCAACTCTATTTTCATCCTTGGCTCATGTGACAGGATACCACCATTCGGTCCATTTTACATCATTTAATTGTCTTAAATGAATAAAACTTGGCATTCAAGGTGTTATTTCTTTGCACCTTAACACGGGATTATTCAGCATCTCACAGTTACTGCCTTCAACAATAGATAACCTGTTTTGGCTGTTTCAGGCTTGACACTAGGCTAGATAGCCTTTCCGGACTCATCCCTGATCTTGGCTAATTCTTTGCTGCGACACAGCCCTCCGCTATTCTCTCCATGGGTTTAAGATTATGGTTATGACAGTGAACTGGAGACATCCAGCCCTTTAAGATGAGTAGCAATACCCTGGAGATGGATGGGGATGCAGATTTTAATCAAACATCAATAATTCAGATGACACAAATAGCTTGGCAAAAAGTTTGTCTGTTTTAATGCAAGTAACTAAAACAGGGAGTACATCGAACTCTCAATCATTTCATTAAAAAGCTGGGTTCTTAAACCCTAAATTGGTCATAGCTGACATGTTGACCTGCATCAATACTAATGTCATCCTGCGTGGCAAACTTCTAAAACCTATCTGGAAGCAGGATTCTCTCTAAGTGAAAAACCAAGCATAGGTGTTATATCTTTATAGAGTAACAAAGAGAAATAATTGGATACTTCACATCAGGTGGGGCAACAAAGCCCTCCCTTCAAAATGTCCACTATGAACGTTACTAATTGTACGATGTCCCATTGGCTACACAAACTATAGGACCCCAAATACGTGATCCTCTACAATTGGTTGGCTTCTAACCCCCGTCAATAATTTCCCACCTACGTGAGCAGCATGCAGACTGAACAACCAGGTGCATTTCACACCATGGCCCTCATTCCGAGTTTGGAGGTAAGTACCCTCCCTTACCGTCATGGCGCAAATAGCGTCTCCGAGCTGGCAGTAGCCCGCTAAAAGAGCACTATTATGAGTTTGCGAGCACAAGCTTTGCACCATGCAAAGGGAGGTGGTGCTAAAAAAAAAGAAATCTGGGCACTAGGATGCCAGAAGGTGAGCACGGTGGGCAACACCCCCCGCACCATAAAGGATTGCCGCAAAAGGTGGGATGACCTGCAGCTGAGGGTGCAGAGCATCCTTTCTGCAAACCGAAACCAGGCCTTGTAGACCAGAGGAGGACCAAGTTCGCCAATAAAACTCATGCCGTAGGAGGAGACATGTACGGCCATGATAGGGGCTGAATCCATTGAATGGGTCGGAGAAATAGAGTGTGGCATCATGTCAACTGCTGATGGAGGTGAGTGTCCAAAGTAAATACTGCTAAGGCAAATGTGATAAAAGTCACTGCTAACGTCTGGCCAAATAGTGACACCATGGTCGGCCACACCCCCCCCCCCTGTAAATCATGCTGAAGCCAGCGGGACCCAAGCCAGTGCCTGGTGCAAGGCCGTAACGTACATGACACATACCACACAAAGTTGCTAATTCCATAAGGCACACAGGGTTGTTGATATACACAGTGTGCATGTTAGACAGCACAGTACCTGGCCAACATGAGTGACACCGACATATGCATGCATTTACCACTCATGTATGGAATGACGTGCCGTTCCCTACACAAATGCAGATTACCCGCAATTGTCTGAATGTGCAATCATAGCCATGTATGAATACTGGCTATCCAAACATCACTCATGCCGTCCCTCTCTTCCACCCCACAGGCAGTGAGCATGGCAGTGAGGAGCACGACAGCAACCGTCCCAGCACATCCAGGGCCAAGGCCGGGGCCACCGTGTCCCAGCGACAAAGACACCACTGGGAATACACCACCTGAACCAGCAAGGCCTGTGGAGGGTGCACACCCCCACCCCTCCCTGCACAGCCTGCAGACACCTACCCAAGTCAACTGTCCAAGGTGTCCAGTGTGGCCGGGGAGGTGGCAGCCATGGCCCCCCTCGAAGTTCAGGACAGTCCCAATGACATCTGGGGAACAACTGAGGATGACACTGTGGAAGTCGTGCACAGCCCTGAAGATTTCTCAAACCCCCAGGTATCCTTCATTGACTCTGGTGAGAACAACACACTGGAGCAGTCTGACCAAGAACAGACACTGGAACATGTCAGTCGCGTGTACAGTCCCGTTGAGGAAGCGCCGGCAGGACATCTCAGCCCGATCCCCAGCAGGGCCACTGCTTCATCCGCTGGTGCACTGCGGGCTGACCAGCTCTCTGCCCTGATAATGGAATTCATGCAGGACAATCGCCAGGCTAAGGAGGAGTGGCGTGCTGATTTGAGGGCACTGGGTCAGACCATAACTGAAAACACTAACCTCCTCTGCGAGGTGCTCGGCCGCATAGCCAATGCTTTGGAGGCTGCTCATCCCGGCCAACAGCCACAGCATGAGGACACACCGTCCACGAGCAACTCCATCCAGACGAGCCCGCTCCGTCGGTCATTCCGTGCACAGCACCGATGGGACATGCCTCATGTGGGCTACGTGGACCCTATGGGACTAGTGTGGGGTTGTTGTGGTAGGAGGGGGGGAGGGTGTGTGGGGGAGTTGTGGGGGGAGGAGAAGGGGGTGAGGGTGTGTGGGGGAGTTGTGAGGGGAAGGGGAGAGGGTGGTGTAGGGTTTGTTTTTCACATTCATATTTTCAATTTTAATACACCGGTTGTGTTACAAAAAAATAACCAGAATGGACATTCATCATTGCGCATGTGTCATTTAATCTTGCAAAGTGCATAGTGTACATGTATCCCACACCCCAGCGCCCTGTGTCCTAACATTATTTCACCCTCAGCTGACTTTTGTGTCAGAAATATTGTGCGATCAATGTCTGCCGTACAGCACGTCCCTCCTGTGGATCGGCACTGTGATGATGTCCTGCCACATCTTCCTCCTCCCCTTCATCATCATCAGGTGGTAGCAGTTCCATGTAGGGGGCAGGGGCACGTTCTGACAGATGCACATATTGTGCGGCATTACACATGCCATGGTGATCTTGGCCACCTTCTCATGGCTGTAGAGGTGTGCACCACCCGACCGGCAGAGGCTGCGAAATCGTGCCTTCAACAGGCCAAAGGTCTGCTCAATCACCACACGGGTACGGGTATGGGAAGGATTGTAGTCCTCCTCGTGCCTGTTCTGTGGGTTTCGGACAGGGGTCATGAGCCAGGGCTTCGAGGGATAGCCACCATCAACTGCATGTGAGGGGAATGAAGGTACATTTTCACACATTCATGTTGGACAACAGTACTAGTCTCACATGGCAGCAGGTAATTTGTGCCCACACGCACATGTCCCTGGAAGCATTGACCGAATTTCTGGCCCCGCTATGTGTCCTGTGCAATGGACTTATGGTGTGGGTTGCATCTACAAGATGTGTCATGATGTGCACTGACATCTTGTTGCACGTGCATCGTATATGCATACAGCAGTGTTGGTGTACAATCAGTGATGAGTTGTGTTCTGTGGGATTTGGTAGTCGGGAGCGTTGACTGTAGTCAGTCCTATATTGGGCATTCTGCACTGATCAGTTACATGGTGACATGCAGCATTCCTATGGGTGTGCTGAACCAGTGACACACTGTGGTATCCCTGGTTGACACAGTTCAATGCACTCCATGGGATGACTGTCCTGTGTGGTGATATGCTGGAGACAGCAACATAGTGCATATGCAGTGCATAGTGCAGGATGACTTTATGGTGTGTGAGGGCAGCTGATGAGTGGTGCATGTGTTGTGGGATGTGGGCTGGTTACCTGTTAGTCATGTAGTGATAGGTGTTGGCCTTACTTCATCACTATGGGATTTGTTTGTCATGTACCATTTCAGTTGCTTTGGGGCACAGTGTTCGGTGATGTGCACATCGTGCACTGACGTCAACATTCCCAGCCAGGTGGAGTATGCATCCCCCACACCCCTTCCCAGCCAGGTCGAGTATGCACCCCCCCCTTCCCAGCCAGCTGGAGTATGCACCCCCCTATTCACACCTGGTTGGAGTATGCAGCCACCCAACTCCGATGCACTGCCATGGCCCAGTCAGGCAAATCACCAAGCAGCCAGGCATGTCATCCAGCATGTCGCTCCATGTAGCTTGGTAGCATGGAGTTCCGCAGTACCAAAGAGTCATGAGGTGATCCAGGATATCGGGCGCAGCAATGTGTGATGATCTTGCTGGCGTCAAAAACCATCTGCACATTGATGGAGTGGCATTGCTTGTGGTTGCGATACACCACTTCCATGGCATGCGGGACCACCAACTCCACGTGGGGGCAGTCGAGGGCACCTATACAATGTGGCATGCCTGCCAGTGCATGGAAGGCAACTTTTGTATCGAATATCTCCTGGGGTGTCTGTGGTAGGGATATATAGCCCCTTGTGTACTTGAGGAGGGCATCCAGCACTTGGTTCAGTATCCATGAAAATAAGGGTTGTGATATGCCATGCATGTGTCCCACTGTGTGCTGGTAGGTGCCTGTGGCAAGGAAGTGGAGCACAGACACTACCTTCAGTAGAGGGGGGGTGGTGGTGCGTATTTCTATGAGGCTCACTTTTCGTTGTGTATCAGGTCCACTATGGTAGTGATGGTGTCACGGTCAGGCCGGTACAGGGTGTGGATCTGCTCAGGTGTTAGGTTGAAGGGGGTGGCTCTGATGTAAGGGATTGGGGGCTGCCAGGTGTGGTAATGGTGGCTGCACTGGTGGGGCATGTTGGGCCTGTCTCACCCTCCTTCTTCTCCTGCGTCTCCTCTGTGGTGGCGGCTGTTGTTGTTGTTGTTGTTGAGGCATTGCAAGCAGGTCCTCCAGCTCCAGTAATGCTACTACTATTGGTATCATCTTGGTGTGGGAGGGGGTGTGGTGTGTGGGTGTGCTCCTTTTGTACTGGCCCTGACTCCATTGCCTCCACCTGTGCTGATTGTGTGTACATGTGACACTTCGAAACACTGCTCAGGGTTCTTAACGCCTGGTCGGCGATGCCGGTATTTACACCATGCCGGTAAGCACTTTTTTGGCATTCAGGAGGCTGTTATTTGCATGTCTGCATCACTTGTGATCATCTCCGGTTTACGGCATGCCGCTAATGCCGGCTTGGTGTATCGTGTGTGCGCACCCAGACAGCTATTTACAGCATCGTTAAGTACGATGCCGTAAATAGCGGTGCGGTTGGTCAGAATAGCCCGTAGCGGTAAGCAATGCCAGTAATCCTTTACCGGCATCGTTTTTCCCTTAAATCCAAACTCGCAATGAGGGGCCTTGTCTTAATACCAGCTTCCCACCAATTAAAATAACACTTCAACATCACCTCAATGGTTCAGTGTCAATAAGTGTTTGAAGTTGGCCTTAAGTCTGTACTGTTCTCTGGGATTTTTTAAGGAGTATGGGTACTGTCTGGCTTCTGTGAGTATGTGTGATCTCCTCATACGTCCAACTTTCTTCCATCATGTGACTGGACACCACAATTTGAGCCTTTTCGTGTATTTGATTTTATTCTCTAATAGTCCAGTGACGTCTTTGGTTTTCACTTGACCTTCTTGAACAGGAGCTTCTGTTCTTTCACATTAATTGTATCCAATGTCAGCCAATTCTAGTTCTGATAAGACCTTGGCTCTTTGGCTAATCCAACTCCTTAGCTGAAATATATTCTGTTTAATTCAATTACTTTTGTAACTGCAACATTGAATTGAGGCCTTCCTCGTTGCTCAAGACTGCTACATACGCAGTGGAACATTCACTATTTATTTATTTCATATGTATCTATGAGGTATATATGTATATGTTGGCACTTGCTGCAATCTATTTACTATAAGCATTTGACTAGCTTCATGATTGCTTTGCTGATTGTGTTTCATTGCATCTGTACATGTTTAAACTAAGTATCTTCATCATGCTTATGACATTTGTCTCTTTATCTTGATCCCAAGATGTCACTTATCCTAAGTACTTTTTTGTTCTTCATAAATCGTCTGCCTTTCTGGTCTGGTTATCTTCTATATGGGGTCGATTCAGTTTCGTATGACATCACAATTCATCCTGGTCATTCAGTTTCTTTGTTTCATCAGACATCGCGTTGAAATGGCCATCATATTGTCTTGGATGTAGGTATAGTTTCCTTAATGGGTACTACACTTCCCATATTCTCTTAGATATAGGTAATCCTATGGGTACTGCACAGAGTTTTTGTGCTTCTTCTTGCTTTGTGATTGGTGTAGTATATACATCAGATACTTTGGTTCATACTTCTCAGGTAATGTAGGCAAGGCAGGTGGAGTGGGGGTACTTGGCTCCTCCTCTACACTCCCCCCTCTGTGCGATTTATTGACCACTCTCACATCGTCTTCTATTCCTAGACATCCAAGTCTGAAGAAATGCTTCTTAAGGACCCATATTTTTATGACTCCCTTCAGGCATATACAGCTGACTTCGCATACTCATCCTTGTTCCATGTAATGAGCATGCACTGTCCACTTGGAATGCAGTAGATCCATCTTCCCACATATTTTCTGTGGTCCTTTGGATACAGGAACTTTGTTCCCTCGGGTGCATGGATACTAGATTTCACAAATTCTCTGATTTCTTCATCAGTCAAGTTTTCAGGCTTCCATCCTGGTTCAATATTGATCATGATCTTCATCCCTATGTCTTTCTTTGCTGTCTTCTTGCATTGTGAGATTCTTATCTTTATCACAAAAAATCCAAGCATCACTTATAATAGCAATGTGCCAAGAAATTTGAACATATCTGACATCCATCGTGGAATCCATGAGGAAAGATTTCCAAACCAGCTGTCATCAGCATTATCGTCTACTTCTTCTATCATATGTCCATGGAGTTTTGTCAGCATGTTTATGGCCTCTGTCAAAGTTCCATTCTCGTCATTCTGAGAAGGTATACATGTGCAACATGATTCTTCAACTTTGGCACAAACACCTCCATCCATGGCTGTAATTATGTCGAGGACATATCTATTTTGGAGAGCCATTAGTCGTACAGCACTCAGTTATTCTCTGATTGCATTGAATCCTTTTATAGGTGTGTTAATTGTCTGCTGCAATTCCCATCTGGTGATTTGTAACCACTTGATATTTGGTCCAACCTGGATTCTTGGCATAAAGATAATCGTGAACACTGATGAGGTCTGGCTGAACAGCCTGCGTTCATACGGGATGGTATCAAAGGCTTCTATTGACTTAGCAGAGAAGTAGTTCTCTCTCTTTGTTCGACTTATCAGTTCCACAGATCTTTTCTTTCTTAGATGAGCATCTGCTTTTGGAATACTATAAATGTTCAGGTCACCTTTAGGAATCACCAATGCAGGAACATGAACATTCACCAATGTGCAAATTCCTCCCCAGTCTTTAGGCAGTCTGATAAAGGCTTTTGATCCACAAGCCCAATTGTGATCCATGATTACTGCTGTTCCATGCACCATTCCTGCTGCATCGAATATTCGTCCACAGTTCTGATTTCCTGCCATTTTCCTTGTACCTTTGTTCCTGAAGCAAAACATAGAACTTTCTAATGGTACTATCTGCAAGGGTCCTCCTTTGTCTTTGACCCATGTCCGTAGTTTAGCAAGTCTTGGCCATAATGGCTTGCATCCATTCTGTACTATATCAATAGTAAGTTGGTAACAGCCAATACTTACCCATGCTCTGCTCACCATTCATTTTCCCATCCGTCTGGTGATAGTACTGTTCCCCAAATGTCCATGTGTCCTCTGTTCCTCCATCTGCAAGCTTCCTCTGCTGATTTTCCTTTGACATTAAGTTTTTTGTTCACTTCCCATCTAGTGCCAGCTCCTTTCACTCCTGTTTTCTCATATCTGATCATATGAGTTCTCGCATGGGCTTTGTTTCTTGTCTTTATATCTTGTATGTATTCATCTTCATCTGGATCTCTCTTTTCAGTTGCCCATTTAAGAGAAGCGTCACTTCCCATAAATTGACCTCTTGTTTTGCAAAGTGCTATGTGCGAAAGACAATGGGCTGTCTGGACATCAATTTCTATTGCTCTGAAGATCTTTGACTTCCCCATGCTGTATGGCAGGAGTGCACATACGAAGCAGTCTTCATCTGACGGGCTTCTTCCAACTTCTTTCATGTGTTGGTACCATATGTTGTTTCCCAAGTGTGCTGTGCTGTCCAGATAATCATACAGTTCATAGTAGTCTTCTTGGGTGCTTCTTTTAATTCTCAAAGTCTTCTTGTAGTTTTCTATAACCACATCTCTTGATATATCGGTATAACTTCTTCTGGCTGGTTGATTTGCAGGAACATCCATCTGGGCTATCTGCGTAGAAGAAAGTTCAGCAAGTCTTTCTTCATCCCTCTGTCTTTTTCTGGCAATGGCTAAGAACAGCCATATAGATTCTGCTATCATCTCTGCCCATGATTGTCTTGTGGGACTTGTGCTTGGCTGCTTGTTACTGGACCAGGTTTGTCTGCATGCATTATCTGTGTAGGCCTAACCTTTGTCAATCCGTTATTTTGCTTGTTCTGCTGATGCTGTCTCCGGCGTTCAAAAGTAGTGTTTGAAACTAGTGCTGTGTGTGATGTATTACTAATAAATTCCATTTCCATCTCAGGTATATATCAATTTTTCTATGGACGGGAATGACTATGAATGGCCTGGGTTGTCTTGTAGTTGCCACATTAAACTTTTCCTTCTGTTGAGAAACATATACAGGAATCTTTGCATCATGTGCTCCTATATCAAAAGCAGTTCTAACTGTCAGTGAAAGCAATATTAGTATGAATACAATACATGTGTAAGTAATGCAGTGATAGGTGATCTAGCAGCATCTGGTGCTGGGGCAATTTGAACATCTGTCCTATTGGGGCAGCACAAAATTGCTGTTCTGAATTCCCATCTCGATCATTTGATGCTAAGGAATGAAAAATGCATTTGATGATACTGCATTTTTAGATTGCTTCTGGAAACTTGTTGTCTTCTGCAGCATTCGTCCTCGGTCAACTAGCTGCTTTCTGAAAGCAGTTTTCTCACCAGTCGCGGTGCAAATGTTCCTTTATCGTAAAAAAAGATGATTTCTGCGAGCGTCTATAAATTCAGCTTCATTAACCAGTTCCCAATCGATGTCTTGAATCTGCTTCAGACCAGATTACATTGTAGCTTACCTGTCAGCATGAACAACATTTTAGATTTGATCACTTCCTTGATCTGTCCCTTGGAGGAAAGTTTATATAGAGCTCTGTGATTTCTTTCAGAATAGATCGCCACCTGAATTATGATACCTTCCGGGATCACATTCAAATTTGTACTATTTCTTGGGTCTTGAAGAAATGTCACCACATTTGTGTGTCTTCCAACCAGATGTGAGTAATCTTCTATTAAACAAAAGAACACCACACTGATCAGTCTAGGTGCTGCGTCGGGTGATAGGGGCATTTGTGTTTTCCTCACTGAACTCAGTCAACTTCAAAAACTCTTCAGTGATGATTATGAGCAATCTTCTAAAAATGTTTTCGTTGTCAGTGTTACCAAGGAAATCTTGAATTCAGCAAGTTCTCCCCACCAGTGATGGATACAAACATAATACCAACTCAAAATACATAAGTATATGCCTAGAAAAGTCATCAAGGGTTACACCATGAGTAACACCGAACAAGAGCTCTGTGTGGAAGGAATCAGGATACTGAATCCTTTTTCAATTGCTGTTTCCACAATCAAAGTTTGAAATATCCTTATTCTTATCAAGGTTTACGTGTGCCTCAGTCCAAAGTCAATAAACCTTTCTCACTTTCATTTTTATCGAAGCTTTAAACATGCCTCAGTCCAAAGTCAATAACCAACTGTGGGTTTCACAAATGCAGATCTTCTTTTACTCTGCAACGAGTATGCACAGAGTGTTCAAATGTGTCCTTTTGACCTTTTTCATAGCTGAAAAAGGAATTGTCCAAACTAAGCCACGGTGCACTAAAAGTTCTTCAAGCTCATGGATCTCATCTGCTTGTGTGGTGGTTCTTCCCTGATGTTTGTAGCTTCTTCGCTGTGGGGTGCAAGCTGAGGTGTCTCTCCGGTGTAGATTTTTGTGTTGCCCAAGAAGATCCAAGTTCTCCTATCCGCAACTTTGACAGCAGATGGTGTGATGTCCTTGACAATGAAAGGACTGTGAAAGCGGGGCTTGTCCCACTTTTTCCTTGTGTGATTACAAATCAGGAACTTGTCTCCGAGATAGATTCTTGGACATAGAAATTTGAGAGTTTGGATTGTTGAAGCATTTCCTTCTGTGTTCTGTACTGCTTTACACCCTCATCTCTGCAACTGCTAGGAAATCACAGAAAAACTAGACATTAAACAGTTCACGTAATTTTGCAATTCAAGACCTAACACTTCTGACATTGGCTGAGCATCACTTCTAACTCGAGGCATTAAAGGCGTTCTTATTCTCCTGCCTGTCACAATCTTGTGCGGCGTAAGATGGTGATCAGAACTGGGTTGGTTCCTCAATGCATGAAATTGTATAGGTAGGCAGTGCAACCACCCTTTTTTCAAAGTAAGCTTCAATTTAGCTATTCTTTCTTTTAACAGGCCATTGAGCTTTTCACAGATAACATTTTCTTGAGGATGATAAGCCAAAGAAAACGTGTGTTTTATTCGAAGCAGCGAGGAGATCTGCTCAAATACTGCGTTAACAAAATGAGGTCCATTATCTGATCTCATTACTTCACACATCCCCCATCTAGGAAACACCTCACACACCACGAACTTGGCTGCCCAGGTAGAGTCTGGGTGCGCACGTGGACCTGTCTCTATCCATCTTGAGAAAGGACATAATACAACTAATAGGTATCTTTATCCATTACAAACTTGTATCTTGTCGACATAGTCGATATGCAAGTGCTGAAAAGGGCCATTGGGTCTTGGGATGACCCCCCCTCACTATACGCAGTGTATGCCCAGCTGTGAACTGCTGGCAAATAATACAATTTACCATAATAAATGCAACATGTTCCATTAGGTTCGGTACAAACCAATCCTCAGCAATAGTTACAGCAAGATTCTCCCTAGCTGTTTGTGCAGGGTAGTGTATCTGTTCTACCGCTACCCTTAATAAGGCTATAGGCGTTAATGATTTACCAGTGCTGTCTTGTTGCCACAATGCTTCAGAGGGGTTTAAAGAACACCCTCTTTGCCTCCACAAGTACTTTTCTTCTTGCCGTGCCTCCCCATGGAGCTCAACTATCTGTATTTTGGGCATATGATTGTATCCCTCGTCCACACTTGTCATTGCGGTCATTATTTCATTTACATCAATGGTTTGAAAATTCATAATTTCTGTATCTGTATTTCCTATGTGCTTGGGTATAGCGTCTGCTGGTTGATATCCGCGCGAGATAAAATCTGTCCCTTTCGTGTGATCTGCACATTTAACAACTGCTATGCCTACTGGGAGTTGTAGTGCCTTAATAAGCCTGTCCAATAAGGCTGCATGCTGCACTGGTTTGCCGTTCGCTCGGTGGTAGCTCCTCTTTTTCCAGCACGCTAATCCTGCATGTACCGTCGACATCACATAGGCTGAGTCGCTGTACACTGTAACTTCCTGATCTGCATGATTCTCGACTGCGAGTATCAATGCCAATAATTCTGCCGCTTGTGCTGAATAATGGGATGGTAATCAAGTACTTAAAAACACTCAAAATTCTTCATTTGCCAGATGTTTCACTACTGCAGCACCTGTATTTCGTTGCCCATCATTTTGATCGATCCTTGAAGACACATCAATGAAGACAATCTCTCCCCCTGCGAGTGCATTCTCTTTTACTCTATGTAGCTCATCACACAACTCTTCATAGTTTGCACAATTGTGTATCGGTTCTCCTTCGGTTATAGGCTCAGCTATAAACATAGCTGGATTCACTATTGTACATCGGACTATTTTAATCTCTGCAGTCAATATGATTACCTCATAGGCAGATGCCCTTTGAATAGTCAACATGCCTTTTGGTTTCTCTAAGATGGCAAATAATTCATGTTCAACAAATAATGTCATGGAGCATCCCTTTACTATATTTGTAGCCTTCTCTATGGCGAACGTGGCGGCTGCAAAACTTTGTTCGCATGGAAAATTACCTCTCATTACTGGGTCCAAAATTCCACTGTAATATGCAAGAGGTTTGTACCCCAATGTAGTTCTCTGTGTGAGTACTGCTGTCATAAAAGTACCATCTGTGTGCAAGAATAAAAATAGTTCCTTTGCATAATTGAAATCCCTAAAACTGGAGTCGTGCAAATGGCTTTTTTCAATTCATCAAACCCTTCTTCCATTGCCTCAGTCCACACGATTTTCTCTTGCGTTGCCTGTGCTTTATTTAAGGCCTGTAACAGTGACCTAGTGTACGAGTTATATCGAAAGACCCATGCTCTGACATAATTACAAAGTCATAGAAAACTCTGAATCTGTTTTATCTTGTGTGCCTTAGCGGTTTTTCAAATGGCCTCAGCTCTTTTGGGAGTAACTTTCTTTCCCTCATCTGAAATCAATTGGGCTATGTACAACACTTCTTGTTGACAATATTATAACTATTCCTTGTCAACCTTATATCGTTTGTCAGAAAGTATAATCATTAACTGAACATAATCATGTCTGCACTCTTCCTCTCTGGTGCTGCAAACTAAAATATCATCTACGTATTGCAGCACAATGCTTTATAAAGCAATATTGCTCAAGTCCATCTGGAGGACTCTCTTAAAAATCGAGGGGGACTCACAGTACCCCTGGAGCAGCCTTGTGCTTTTTAATCGCACTTGTCTAAAGGTGAATGATGTCAAATCTTGTGAGTCTTTGAGCAATGGGATTGAGAAAAATGTATTTTTCTAGTCAATTACCGTGAAATATCATGCAGCAACAGGTATATTACAAAGAATCATGGATGGGTTAGGGATTAGAGGGAACTCAGCCTCTACAATCTTGTTTATTGGGCTCAAATCTTGAATTAGTCTCCAAGACACCCCCTTTGATTTTTTTTTAGGATAAACTGACGTATTACACGGTGACTCTGACATCACTAAAATACCTTGGTCCCGCTGAGCAGGTGAGCGGACCCGCTTCTGCAACCCTCCGGTTCCCACATTGATTTTGTTTAGGCTGTATTTGTGTGCGCCTGAGCCCTGTTGTCCTCCCCCAACCCAGACCTCTGGTTCCCTGTGTTGCTCCTTGTCCCACCTCCCTAGCCCTCCCGCTCCTCCTGATTGGCCCTTCCTGTGTGAGTGATCCTGTTGCTGCCTGGGTCCACGGATCGTTGTGCTACCTGCTCTTACTTTTCTCCAGCTGAGCAGGTGAGCGGATCCGCTTCTGAGACCCTCCGGTTCCCACAATGAGTTTGTTTAGGCTCTATTTGTGTGACCCTGAGCCCTGTTGTCCTCCCCCACCCCGGACCTCTTGTTCCCCGTGTTGCTCCTGTGTTGCCTCCTCCCCTGCTTACCCCCCCTCCACCTGCAGGTGTGTTCTCTTCCCACTGTAGTTTATAATTTGCACTGTATCAGTTTTCAAAATTGCATTGTGAAACCTAGGCCCTTCTCCCTGTATTCAGGATTCTCAAACTTAGGTGTGTTTTCTTCCGACTGTAGTTTATAATTTGCACTGTATCAGTATTCAAAATTGCATTGTGAAAACTAGGCCTTTCTCCCTCTATTCATGATTCTCAAACTTAGATGTGTTTTCTTCTCTGGTCTTAAAACGTGCATTTGTATAGTTCTTTAATCCCGAGTGTCATTGTCTGGTCCTATTGCTCAACCTTCTTGCCTCTTGCTGTCTCGTCTGCCTGCACCCTGCCCGTTGTCCTTCCCTAGTGTTCCCCCCTCCCCTCTCCCTTCCATATCTCTCCTCTTCCTTCCTAGTTTATGGTGCTCTCTGTTTCTCCTATCTTATCTAACTGCTTCTCTATTGACTATCCTGCCCTCCTCACTAAATTTGGTAGGAAGAAGTTTAAAAGGACATCCTGGTCTCCAACCCAGGCCTCCCTATCGCTGACACCAATACCAGTGCCTCCTCTAAGGAAACTCTGACCGACATCCACTTGGCCGTTCCCTCGCCAGATCTATGGACCCTACATATGGTCTCTGTGCTCTCTCCTTTCTATTCTTCTTCAATTAATGGTGGCACCCGGTGAGATGCACTCCTGGCCTCCTTCCATTCCTCTAAAATCATCATAAATGTTTATTTGAATAGGACCGTCCTGGTCGAAGGTGCTCAGGCCAACCTTTACCTCTTTGATAGATGCTTCCAGCACCTCATCAATTTCTTTTCTTCTCCTGCTGCCCCCTCTCCACCCTCCACAGCCTCCTCGCCTCCCCTTGCTGCCTCCTCCTTGGCTACCTGGCCCTCTCATTCCCTCTATGCTCCACCTCGGGATCCTCCCACACCTCTGCAGAGCGTACCTCTGATTTGTATCCCTCCCCAGAAGTCCTTCAAGGATGGCAACCTTCTCCACATTGCCACTGTAACTCTCTCTCTCAGCGGTCAAACACTCCTCCAACATCTGCCGCCTTCTGGAAGAACTGGACCTCGATGTCATGGTTCACAGCCTGCTCTGTCACAAGCTTTGAAACCCTCCTTCCTGACGGTTACAAGATCCTCTCCATGCCCAGGTCCCACCGCTCCGGAGGGGGTGTAGCCCTGATCTTCCCTGAATGGATTCCTGCCTCTGTCACTAATACGCAGGCCTACTCCTCTTTTGAAGGCCTCATCTGCAGGCTCTCTCTCTCCCCTAGCCATTCCCTTACTGTGGCTACTATCTATTGGCCACCTGGTCAGATTTCCTCCTTCCTCTCTGAGTGGGCTGACCTCTCCGCCTCCCTCTTGGCCTCAACCACTCAACTCTTCCTTATTGGAGACTTTAACATCCACCTGGATGCCTCATGTCCTCCCACAGGACTCTTACGCAACCTCTGTGACTCTCTCTCACTCGCTATTCTCCCCTCTTGCCCGACTCACTCTGCAGGGCACACTTTGGATGTTCTGATCTCCTTAGACCTTCCCCTTTCTGTTCCTCTCACTACTCCTCTCTCCTGGAGTTATCACTTTCTCCTTTCCTCCCATCTCACACTCTCTACCCCACAGGCCAAGCCACTTCCATCACTGCCACCCACCTTCTCTGTCATCCGACCGATGAAGAGCGTATCAATTGAGGCTTTCGTGTCACTTTCTCAACCCCACTCCTCCTTTGGCTGTCTGTCACCATGACACTGCCCTATCTACACCACTCTGCTATGTCTGATACTCTTGATATCGTGGCCCCTGTCATGAGAATCCGCCTGAAGCCCAAAGCCAAGTGCAACTCCTGGTATGACTCAGACCTTGTCAACCTTAAACGCAAGTGCAGGGGGGCCGAGAGGAAATGGCGTGCTTCTCGTACATCCTCTGACAAACTGGCCTACCGCCTGCTCCAAAGTCAATACTGGCTCTCTGTCCTCACCAAGAACAGAGCTCTTATCTAAGCTCACATCTCGGCGGCATCTAACAACTCGGCTGAACTCTAAAATGTGCAAGGAACTGGCCAATCCTGCCGCAGTCTCTACCTCTCCTGTCCCTTCCCAGGCCCTCTGCACAGCACTGGCTTCTCACTTCATTGGAAAAACTCAGGACATCCTGTCCTCACTCTCCTCCTCTCCCTTCCTTCCTTCTACTCCCTGCTCTTCCCCTGGCCCTTCTGCAGCCACCCCCTATCTCCTTATCTGCATTACCCCTGTTCTCCCCAGACAAAGTTTCTAGACAAGTCCGATATATGAAAGTCTCGTCAAAACAGGTTCACCCCTGTTCCTCCAAAACCATCAAGGACCACATTGACTCCTTGGCTCCTGCCCTGGCTGACTTTTGCAACCACTCCTTCGCCACTGGAGTCTTCTCACTCCCTCTTGAAGCACTCCCTTGTGCACCCTCTTCTTAAGAAACCCTCTGCCGATCCCTCCTGCCCGGCTAACTGTCACCCAATCTCCCTCACTCCCTTCCTGGGCAAGCTCCTGGAGAAACTGCCATCTCCCAGCTTTATCTCCACACTGAATCTGTTGGTTGTCTTCATGATCATCAGTTTAGCTTCAGAGCTGCCAGTAGCATGGAAACTGCTCTCCTGAACATCCGTGAAAAACCTGCTCTCCAACCTTGACTCTAACACCCCCTGTGTCCCCATCTTGCTTGATCTCTCCTCTGCCTTTGAAACTGTCAACCATGCCATCCTGCTAAATTGTCTCTGTGATAACCTGGGTATCACCGGTCAGGCACTGGCGTGGCTGACTTCCTTCCTCTCTGACCGACCCTCTGCCCACTGCATTGCCACTCTCTGCCCCAACTTTCAGTGCTATGCAGATGACACTCAGCTCATTTTCAGGCTACCTTCGGCCACCTCTTCTCCGTCCCTCATCTCGGACTGTCTGTCTGCTATCCAGGAGTGTTGTGCCACCAATGACCTCTGCCTTAATGCCAGTAAGACTGAGATTCTCCTCATCGGCACACCCACTCCCTCCTTTCCTGTAACCTTCTGGCTTCTGTAACATTCTCTTTCTCTCCTCACATCTCTGACATTGCAAAGAAGTCACACTACCAGCTGCACTTTCTCAGAGGTATTCTTTCTTTCTTCTCTTTCCCCCAGAAGCTCACTGTCTCCTGAGCTCTGGTTCTCTGTAGGCTGGACTATTGCAAAAACCTCTTTCTAAATCTGCCTACTTCTACACTCTGCCCTCTGCAACTCATCTAGAACAGGACTGTGAGATCTGTCCTTGGCCTCAAGCCCAGGGATCGTATCTCTCCAGGACTGAAATCTCTGCATTGGCTCCCAGTGGCTGCAAGGATTAAGTTAAAAACCCTCTGCATCGCCCTAAGGCCTTCTGGGGCCTGGGGCCTCAATACGTTCAACTCTCTCTTCCTAAATACCTACTTTCTCGAGCTCTTCGCTCATCAGCATCTACTCCCTCAGTGTCAGTCCTTTCTCCAAGCAACAAGTTGGTGGTAGATCTCTGTCTTTGGCTGGGGCCTCCCTCTGAAACAGCCTCCCTGCCTCCCTGAAAATTGAGGAGGTCCACCTTCAGTTCCGGAATCACCTTAAAACCCTCCTGTTTGCTTTTGCTTTCTCTCTCCCTTTCCCCTGTTGAATTCCTGGCTGATACTGAGACTGCACTGGTTACCTGGGCACCCTTCTTTTCTCTGGCCCAAGCCCTGCCAGTTGCATGCCTGCACTGCCTCCCTGGCAACCCCTGGACCGAGGTGCTGTTTTCTGTATCCGTATAGTCCCCCTACCAGCACTTATGTCTGCACTCACCCTGCACTTGCCACCAGCTGGCAGTTTTTTATTTATCTCAATTATTTTACTATCCCATGTAATGCACTTTCCCTTTCTCCAACCCCCGCACCTTTTCCCTTTCCCCCTTCCCTTGCACTTGCGCGATCTGGATGACACCTGCGGGCTGATTCATGGAATTATTTGGGCTGAAAAACAGGGATTTGTGCGCCATTCTGCCCGCAAATCCCCATTTGTTAAACAGAGATTTGCGGGCAGAATGGCACACAAATCCCAGTTTTTCAGCGCAAATAATTCCATGAATCAGCCCCCTGACCTAGTAAGATCGTTGGCTGTCTTCCCTCTTTACCCTCTCCCATGCCTCGTCGAGCCTTGAAACACTTGTGTATAGGTGTGTTATAAATGCCATATCATATCATCATGGTGGAAATCGTCTTGAAAATTCCCTCATCTGCCTCTCAAGACATGGGATATTGTCGTGCTCAGGGTAAAATAGGTCCTGGTTTCAATTTAATCTTCTCTTCCCCAACTCCTTTCAGTAAGCCTACGTCATAGGGGTCAGTGGTCAATAATGAAATTGGCACTTTCACCATATCTTCATAAAAATATTCGGGACTTTTCTTTGCTAGCATCATTCTCTGTGGGACCTCTCTCTTAATTGCTGTGACCCAATAAGTGATGCACATTTCAAATATCTCAACATCGTCAGATCTGTCATCTCCAAACAAATCTTCATCAGTGATGTCAGTCACTCTGCAGCCTTCCTCAATGGCAATTACTGTGCTCCATCGTCTTCCCTTATCATGAGTTGTATCAAGCAAAGCCATATTTCCTCGAACTATAGCTGCCTCTATAGCTAAGGGGAAAATTCACCCCTCTTCCTCATCCATAGGTATATGTGGTTTAAATAGAAACTCATCTGGTATTCTCATGGTTCTGCCTACTAGACCTGGCAGCCATGTTAACAGAATGCGTATGCCATAATGGAACACTTCGGGTTCAAGCGGTATTGCTCGAGGCGCTACTTGTCCTGCATATACCCTTATAATTTTGCAAATGTTTAAATAATGCATTCCCGGTGTTGTACCATCATCTGTAAATGAAATAGTCATATTCATTTTTGTCATTAAATCGCATCCTAATATGTTGACAGGTGTTTGCCTCGAATAAAGCAGCGGCACCTTCATATCACACTCTCCTGTGGAGACTGGTAATTCTTCTGTAAAATGAACATGACTCATTGCTCCTGCAAAGCCTGTGTATTCATCGCATTGCCAGACATAAAAAATGTGCCCTCACCTATACATGAGCTTTTTGCACCCAGGTCCACTAAGAAGGAGTAAGATTTGCCGCCTATAATTACGTCTATTCTTGGCTCCTCACGAGGATTAGGTGTAATAGATAGGACTGGACACATCAGGTCTCCGAATGAGCTGTACTACTGCAGGTACAGTCTCACTCCTTTGCTCTTGAATGGATTTCCTCCATCAACAGTGACACCTCCAATTATATGCGTCATAGGTTGCTCTGTGTTTGTGTTCTGCTAAGTTGCATAGGAGATTGCTGAAATTGTCCTTGTGGTTGATTACCTGTCACTTGCTGTGGTTGCAAGCCTTGATGCACTCTCGGCGCTTGCTGCTGCACTGTGTGATCTTGTGCAACTCCATTTCCTGTCTTGAAAACCGAGCATTCTGTACCATCCCTTGCATCCTACACGTGCAAGCTATGTGCCCTGTCAATCCACACATCCAACTAACAAGCGGTTGCTTCCCATCTGCCCATTTTGCATATTTTGATTACCATTTTGCATATTCTGAAACCCTCGCTACCCATTCTGAAAATGTCCCTGATTATTTGTCAATATCCTTGATTACCTTGCCAACCTCTTCCTCAATTTCCCCTTCCTCTTGGATCATGTCCATTATGTGTTTGATCAAACTGTCTTTGGTTATTTACTTGTGGCATAGATACTGCTTGCTGCGGGTTTGATCCACCCACGTTAGTTAACATTCCCCCTTCAATGGCATACTTGGATAGATTTTTCTGCACTAACTTGGCTTCTTCACCTTCATGTGCATCGTCCTTTTTGTGATTCTTATCCTGCAGGTGTCTGCAATAATGTGCAATGGTCAATTGAATTTCCGATCATGGTTTTGCTTCTATCCCCACTCATTTCTTGATCTGTTTCTGCACCTGTTCTGGCAGCCCTTGGCATAATATATGATAAAATACAGGTATAGACTTCCCCCAAGCCTCACGTGTTTCAAGCGCCCATGCATCTTGAAAACTTTGAATATAAAGCAACAGATCCTCTCACTCTTTCATTTTTCTTGTCATTATAGCTCCCATATCGGACTTGTCTGGATACAGCACTCGATGGACTTTCCAAATTGCTGCTCTACAGTTATTAAATGGTGCACCATCATGCGCGGTGTTGACTGTAGTCACACCAGGGTAACCTGACCATTTCCATACGTCATCAGCTCTTTCACCAAGTATGGCAATTAGAAGACCTTCAATAGTTCATGTATTCCCCCCTTCTTTTTTTTATAACTCGTGTATCCATTTTCCAGCGCAGGAAGATAAATTTGGGAGTTTACATTTTAAGTTTTCCCTGTCCATCTGGGGCCATGGTATATACTGTGGCCTGGCTCCTCCCTGTTCTACAAGGGGAACTGTGATGCTCCAAACTCATTCTCATCTCTCATCATTTGTTTATCTACTGCTGAAGTAATATTCCCACTACCTGGTCATTGCCAGGTAGATATATATTGCCAGGTATATCTACCTGGCAATGACCTTAGCCTGCTTACATATTGTGGGGACTCCCCCCTCTGATCATGGGGTTGCCCCTTATGTCGGTCTGACTGTGTCATTGGCTCTGATGCCTTAGACATAGGTAATTTTAAATCTGACCATCTTACTTCTTTATCCAAAGACGGATGTTCTTCTAGCTCACATATAAAACTCCTAACGTCCCTCGAGTAGGTTTCCCTTTCTTTGTCTGATACTTCGTGTGCCCAACTCGTGCAACTTCTTTCATCATCATCTCTATTTAATGTTAACCTGTCTAAAGACAGCTCCTTCTGTCTTGTACTACAGGAGGCTTTCTCCATGTCATACAACTGAGTACTTTCAAAACAATATTTTTTTCCCTTCCTTCGTGCTTCTTTCTGGCTTGCATTTGGTGATATACTTAATCTATTGTTTCCCCAATGCTTTGTGAGTCAAATTTGTCTTCTAGATTTACTCTAGACGTGCCTGGAAAGGGCTCAGACTCAGGGAAAAAATTCCTCTATGTCTTCCCAGTCTACCCGTGGATTGGGATCTTTTGCTTCCCTTTCCAAATACTCAAGATCTCATGCTCTCTGTCTCCTTTTGCGTTCTGTCATGATTGACTTCTCTCCACTTTCTCGCCTCTTCTCTTATTCTATCTTCTTCTTTCTTTTTCATATGCCTTCGTTCATATGCCCTTCGCTTTTCCTCATTCCTTCGCCTTTGTATTCTTTTCTCTCTTATCCTTTCCTGTTCATTGGCTTCTATTCTTTTCTCTTTTAGCCTTTCTGTTTCATCAGCTGTTCTTCTCTTATTATCACGCTTTGTTTGTTCTTCTGCTCTCTCTTGTTTTTTAGCTTGCTCATCTTGACATAACTGTTCTCGTCTTTGTATATCTTTTCTTCTGGCCCTTTATCTCTCAATCGTTCCTCCCTTTCTTTGTCTTTTCTATCTGGTTTGTCTTTGTCTCCCTTTTGTCTTACATCTTCGATGAATACACCATCGAGTTTAAGTAAAATCTGACCTCCCAACCGCTCGTTCAGTACAAACGCTATCTCATCAGTTTTATCCTTATCTCCTTTGCATCTCTTTACTTGTCTCCTTCTGTCTCGAGATGTACCTGCTTGATCACTTCTCTCCTTATCGCGTCTCCACTTGCCCCTTGCGACTTTGGAGGTGATATCTTTTTCGGTGTCTTTCTCTGGGCCCTTGTCACTACTTTGCGTAGGTGACTCATATGTCGGATTACTATCTCCCATCTCTGCTTTAAGTTCTCTTAATGGGTATAACCATTCATCTTTCTTAATCTTGTCTTTCATTTCAGATGAGGTGGGAGGAGCAGAAGGCTCTGCACTCCCTCTTTGCATATATTGAGTATCCAATATAAAGGAGGCTCCTCCTCCTTCTCGTGTTCATAGATTTTCCAAAGCTTTAGACTCGCTAGGCGCTTTTCTAACTCTTTTCCTGTATACACGGCATGCAAATATCTCATCATATGCTGTAGAACTGCTTTTGACAATGACCCGCCTTGGGACCATGGCATAAACATTTTGTGTGCGGTCCCTTTAACCCACTTTGCACTGTACTGTTTAAGTTCAAGCGTGTGCTTTGGTAGCTGTTTGCAAAGGTGCACTAATGACGTAACTTCTTCCATTTCTGACGTTTTACTTCTCTTTTTATTAGCAATTCATTTATGCTTTAGTTATAGTTTTCAAATTTGCATTTCAATCAACATACACTTATGAGCGAGCAGCAATCGTTGCAAGCTACAATCCCGTCACAATGTTTTTTTAAACTTTAATCTTGCTAAAAAACAACCATCAACGTTTAATCTTAAAATAATCACTTTTCATGTCTTAACTTCACTTTATTTTTTCAGTTCTGACGTCATCAGACTTCACAACCACATAAAACAAAACAGGCAGACTTGGCCGGGCACATGTACGTGCACCTCCCGATCCTTTCTTTAGGACTCCTCTTACCCTCTAAATTCTTGTTCCGATTGGAATTTAAGCCAATTCCCTTAAGAAAGTCTTTAAACTTTTCTATATATCCCTCATAAAGGGGCTCTGAATTAAAGCTTCTGCTAGCACTCTTTAATGTCAAGGAACAGGGTGTATCCTTATAGCGTGGCTACACCTCACCACTATTTTCCTCATATTACTTGGTAACACTCAAGTCAATATCTTTTCCTCATATACATATATTTTACGCTCTTACTCTTGAACTATTTTTCATCCTGCCTCCCTCTTTTACTCTCTGTTATTTACTACGTATGCATCCCTTTTGCCACTCTCTTTGGGCTTATTCACTCGCCGTTTGCATGTTTTCGTCTTTGTTACTGCCTCTTCGAGCAGCTTTCTGATCCGCTTTTCGTAGATGTGGGAGGGGTTCCTATATTAAAAAAGGGGTCCCGTCACACCCTCATTGCAAGGTTTTGTCCTATTCTAACCACAATCTACTGTCAGTCTAGAAAAATGGATACCTCTCATGGTTGACGGCAAACGTATTTTGGTGGCCCGAAGGCCAACCGTCTGATGTACGAAACAATAGAAATACAGGTTTTCGAGTTTACCAATGAACGGCCATTTTGATGTAACAAGGCTCGCCATTTTGTTTTCTAACGATTGCTCATTGCTTTCTGTTCAAATTGCTTTGCAGCACATTTTCTGCTTACACTGCTCTACTGTTAACATTGTTGTCTGAACGTGAAAGGACAAGGCCGCAGGGCCACGAGGCTAATAAGAGTTTGTTGAAACACAATCTAGGCAGCTCCGGGGAGGAATGCCCGGCTCCCTCCCGAATGTAGCCTTGAAGCAGAGCTGCAGGGCATTTAACCATTTCACAGCTGCCAGCCAGTCTCGTTATATGGTAGAATATGTTAGAATAAAGCAGCTAAAGGCTTGAATTATGCTCTTCTTACGGCCCCCCTTTACCGAGCCCTGTAGAGCGTGTCGGCTCCCAGGACACGAATAGCAGTTCATAGATAGCAAGGTCTGGAATGTGACTCTTCCCCTGTATGTAGCTTGCTTCCAAGAATAGAAGCACTGTGTTCTGTTCAACAAAGAAAAGACGTCTCCGCACTTGCAAAGTTGCATATTGTTACTAGAATAGATATTTGAAGGTGTCATATTCGTCGAAACTGTCCATCATCAAACCAAGTTCAAAGAAACCCAATAAAGGGGGGTGTTAAACATATCACAGCTGATTGTATGATATGCATTTTGTATATATGTAACTGATGTACGTAATTCGCTCTCTTGCGTCCCTCGAGGTCTAGAGATACACGTCGCGGGGCATGAGACCGAGTTGGCCAACTGAAACCCTAGCTTTCGGAATACAACCTTGTGTCTGGCGTATCTATCGTGTGTGGTGACTGGTGACTTGCCTTGTTTCCATAACGTGAGGGACCCCTAGGGGCCCCTTTCACTACGGGAAGCTTCACGTCCTGTCAGCCGAATGGCAAAGGTTGTGTGATATTGCCGAGACCCTAAAGTTAATTATGTCGATGGCCAATGGTATCTTATCTAACCATCAATATCTGCTACTAAGTGAACTGGAGACTTTCAGCCCTTTAAGATGAGTAGCAATACCCTGGAGATGGATGGGGATGCAGATTTTAATCAAACATCAATAATTCAGATGACACAAATAGCTTGGCAAAAAGTTTGTCTGTTTTAATGCAAGTAACTAAAACAGGGAGTACAACGAACATCAGCAATCGCTCGATACTCAACCATCAATCATTTCATAAAAAAGCTGGTTTCTTAAACCCTAAATTGGTCATAGCTGACGTGTTGACCTGCGTCATTACCAACGTCTTCCTATGTGGCAAACTTCTAAAACCTATCTGGAAGCGGGATTGGCTGTAAGTGAATAACTAAGCATAGGTGTTACATCTGTATACAGTAACAAAGAGAAATAATTGGATACTTTACATCAGGTGGGCCAACTAAGCCCTCCCTTCAAAATGTCCACTATGAATGTCACTAATTGTACAATGTCCCATTGGCTACACAAACTATAGGACCCAAATATGTGGTCCTCTACAATTGGTTGGCTCCTAACTCCATCAATATCTTGCCACCTACATGAGCAGCATGCATACTGAACAACCTGGTGCGGGTGAGCTTGTCTTAATACCAGCTTCCCACCAATTAAAAGTACACTCCATCATCACCTCAATGGTTCAGTGTAAATTCGTTTTTGAAGTTGGCCTTGAGTCTGTACTGTTCTCTGGGATTTTTTAAGGAGTATAGGTACTATCTGGCTTCCGTGCGTAGGTGTGATCTCCTCATGCATCCAACTTTCTTCCATCACGTGACTAAACACCACGATTTGAGCCTTTTCATGTATTTGATTTTATTCTCTAATTGTCCTCTGACGTCTTTTGTTTTCACTTGACCTTCTTGAACAGGAGCTTCTGTTCTTTCACATTAATTGTATCCAATGTCAGCCAATTATAGTTCTAATAAGACCTTGGATCTTTGGCTCATCCAACTCCTTAGCTGAAATATATTCTGTTTAATTTAAATGCTTTTGTAACTGCGACAGTGAATTGAGGCCTTTCTTGTTGCTCAAGACTGCTATATATGTAGTGGAACATTCACTCTTTAGTTTATCCATATGTATCTATGAGGTATATATGCATATATTGGCACTTGCCGCAATCTATTTACTATAAGCATTTGGCTAGCTTCACGATTGCTTTGCTGCTTGTGTTTCATTGCGTCTGTACATGTTTACACTAATTAAGTATCTTCATCATGCTTATGGCATATGTCTCTTTATCTTGATCCCAAGATGTCACTTATCCTTAGTACTTCTTTGTTCTTCATACTTTGTCTGCTTTCCTGGTCTGGTTATCTTCTATATGGGGTCGATTCAGTTTCGTATGACGTCACCACTCATCCTGGCCATTCAGTTTCTTTGTTTCATCAAGAGTCGCGTTCAAATGGCAATCATAATGTCTTGGATGTGGGTTTCGTTTCCTTAATGGGTACTTTACTACCCATATTCTCTTAGGTATTGTTATGGGTACTGCACAGAGTTGTTGCTCTTCTTCTTGCTTTCCTATTTGGTGCAGTATATGTCACATATTTTGGTTCATACTTCTCAGGTAATGTAGGCGGGGCAAATGGAGTGGAGGTACTTGGCTCCTCCTCTAAAACACTGATGTCCAATTTTTAAGATTACTTGATCTACTTGCATTACAGCATCTGTACAGTCTTGGAACGGCTTGCATTTTCTGAAATGCTCTTCACATGTGCAATCTTCTTTTTGCATATGAAAGTTTGCTTGATTCTTGACTTCGTCATCAGTTTCTATAAGGTCCATACATTTGCTTCTTCAGCTAGTCTTCTCTGTGCATCACGCTCCTCTTTCATAGTTTCATCAGCTCTTCTTTCTATTATCTTTATATTCCTTCGGGGAGCTCCTCAATTAGATTATCATCTCTTCGGGGATACATTTGATAGGGTTTTCTCAGCTGATACCTTTTCTTGATTATTCATCTTCGAATAGTCGCAACTGCTGGCGTCAAGCATAGCACAATCTCAGGCTTCCAACATATGGCTAGTTGGGAGGCCAGACTTCCTGTAGATGCAATTACCTGCTCATCTACACTGCATAGACCCTCTGATTGGTTATCATGATTTCCCAACCTTGGACTTTCGTCTTGCTATCAACACGTTTGCAAAATGGACCCCAGGTGTGAAAGTAACATCAGACTACTCCCCGCTTTCCCAATTGGTCCATCATCTCTCATCGGTCCGGCCCTAAGACAAGGCTTCTCCTTTGTAGTTGACCTTGCAGCCTGTTCTTTATTCTCTGACTTTTAAGGGAGTGTAGGTACACCATTATTTTTGTCTAGAGCTTAATGAATAGCCCTTTTTTCATACTTCTGAATCACGTGTGAGGAGACCACCAATGTGTGCATCTCAACCTTCTTTTTACTGCTATATACTGGGAGTCATTACTCATCTCGGCCTCTAGAGACTTACTCACCCCATCTTGCATAGGCTTTCCACACTTTTAATTGTCCAATACTTGGCTCTTGCAGATGTTTTCCTCTTTGCTTAATCTAAGAGCAATGTGTCTTACGTACATGGCTTATCCTTTTGACTACCCTTGTGCCTTGCAATTATTGATTGAAGTGGCATCCTTGATCCCAGGCCAATACACTCCTCTATATTACTCCCACAAATCTGTTTTTCCAGTGTCTCCTGACTCTCTAGCCCTCGTCTTCCTCTGAGGTAGCTTGATTGGTTTTAATACCAGTCTGGAATCCATCTTTCCATCATGGCCGCTCGAGCGATTTTAGGTTTTCCTCTGCAGCAAGCTTCTATATGTCTCTTCTACCTTGCGTTTCTGCGTATATACACTTATTAGTCAGCAGGTTACTTTATCTTCTTTGCATATATGATTTCTTCGTATTTGATTAAATGTTTCTCTTGTTACTTCAGTTGCATATTTATTCCTAAGTATTTGCATATCGTTTCAGTGCTTCTTTGTGTCTTCCCTTCATGTCATCAACCTGCCCTTGTCAGATTTCACTCATACCTATATGATGTCAAATGGCGCATGCTGACATCCTTCACCCTTTCAGTGCGAGGGTACATTCGGTATGGTTGTCTGATTGCATATCGCCTCTCATACACTAGACGTGCTATTGGGATGATACCTGGTGTCCCACATATGGCTCTTCTCCTGCTGTTGCAGTATGACAGAGGTGAGGGGGCTAGAGCTAGGGATGACATATCCACGTGCTCCTCTACACTTGTATCTTCCTCCGGTGAAGGAAGGCCAGGATTTCCAAAGAGGGAAGTAAGATCCCTTACCTAAACATCTCCCAGGGAACAGAGGGAGATACAGAACTCAGAACACCCTCCAGCAGCCTCAGAGCCAGTTCCCAGCCAGCACACATGGTGCTGCTATGCTCTGCAACAAGCTTCCTGGATAGGGAGTGCCAGAAGGTCTCTGAACCTACAACCAAGGGCAAGGCAGCTGCCTGCAACACACGCCTCCACTTTGGCCCGTCCGCCTTAACGGACGACACAAGCCCATCGATGAAGCTTTGAGAAGTGCCTCGATGAGCATCTACAGACTTCTGCCTTAAATGACATTTTTCGAACAATCGAGTTCCTGGAGCTGAAAGACATCCGAGACATCTCGACCAGTGCTTCAGAACCGCTGATCAGAACTGACACAATGATTCGTGAGCCAGTGCTGATGTGTAGGCCAACCTGCAGCTGTTCGTCCAGCTTTGCTCGCCGAGCCGTCATGCCGCCTGATACCCAAAGCTGACTCGCATCTTGAACTCTGTCACAGATGCCTACAAAGCAGCTTGAAGCCGACTTGACCCTGTCGAGCACCGAGAACATGTACTGCACAAGGTAAATTGTGGTTGTGTCTCCCTGGTCCTTCCCAGAAGACCCCTAGACTCAATGTCCCCTTTGTGCTGAAGCCAAAAAACCTTAAACTGTTGTGGTTAGTGATCATACCGACTACCCTCCTGTCAGTATCCAGAGTGCATTCCTTTTCATTCTTTGAAACTGTCTGTCCTCTGCATTACTTTACAGAGTGGGTTGTATTTGGTAGAGTTGCTATAACTGTGTGTTGTGATATATATAAAGTCGATAATTTTGATACAACCTTGATTGGACAGTCCCTTTTATCACTGGGTAATAATTGTATTTTTGCTGTGTTGCAACTAACCAATGATCCACGACCTTGCGAGATTGGTCTGCCATTCCATCCACATTACCAAAATTGAAAAAGGACATTTATAATTTGCTGGTTATTCCAATCTGTTGGGAACACTTCTGGTTTACTAGAGAAGTGGGGCTGATTGATGGTTCAGAAACTGATAGTCACCCCTGGACCACTGGTGCCCCGGAAGTTGATTTGTCACACATGTGCTATGCACTGTAAATGGGCCTGGTAACCCTTAACGTGGGACACTTCAGGTTGCAACATCCAGTACCCTTGTAAATTTGTTATATATTAAGCAAAGCTCATTTTACTCTCAGACCTGTTAATCATCAATTGTCTCATGGTTAATTAATGCCTGCGATTAAAAGAACTTCCAGTGTCACTGTTGCAACTGATAAGCCTTATGAATGGTCGGGTTTACTTTCAGTTTTTGATTTGATACAAATGAAGGCCTTCCTTAGCAAAGTCATCACTATGGGTGTCAACATTTGATTTCGCGCATAGACCCAGAAATCTCCAGCAGAATACAAGCAAGTGACAGGGCTCATGTCGAGGGTACATGCGGATGGACGGAGTCCGGCCACTTTTTTCAGAGGGCATCTTGATATGCTAATTTCTGGTGAGACCACATTCAATGGTATGTTAATAAGTCCCCCCCACTCTTTTTTAGGACTTAACCCCTCGTGCGGGAGGGAGCACAACAGAACCTTGCAGGATTTAGGGGGGAGTTAGAGTTCCCCCCAGAATGGACTTTAAATAATGGGTCGAAATACTGCAATTCCCAAACATTTTTCTGAAGAAATTTTGAAATAAAACCATGAGCTTTCTGGACACATGTGGCCACCTAAAATGTATCCACCTGTGCTTAAAAGCATGGTAAGCGCACTAGGTGTGTGGTTCCTCTCCCCTCCCTCCCCGCTTCCCAAACCTCCCTCTGTCCGCCTCCCTCAACACCCTCCTCTCCCTAATTGGTGCACAGACCATAAACAAGCAAAAAAAAAAAAAAACCAAAGAACATAGGCCATTACATGACCTGCAGTAGCCATCCTGTCCTTTCTGGACTTGAGCTGCTGAGCTGATCAGGTATATGCCACCTGACCCCTGCCATCTTGTGGCCACCTAAAATGTTTTCACCTGTGCTTAAAAGCAGGGTGAGCGCACTCAGCGTGTGGTTCCTCTTCCTTCCTCCCGCTTCCCAAAACTTCCTGTGCCTGCCTTCCTCAATGCCCTCCTGCCCTGATTGGTGCACTGCACCCTCATCAAGGACACCCCAGGGCATCCCTCTGCCCGGCAGCACCTGAAGCTATGGGCCTCCAACAGAGGCAGCTCCGGAGAGTGTCTGCAGGTGTCTGGAGGGAAAGCCAGTAGCCAGCCGTCAACCAGCACCTACTAGGACCAATATGGTAGGAGTGGACTGGGTTGGGAGTAAACCAATCACTCTACCCTGGAATCCTAGCCGCTTAAGAAAACTTATCTAAAATAATGTAATTATTTTCCACTGCCCCCCTTCCTCCCACACTCCCAAATCTAGCCGTTTCTAGTATTGTACTCAACTACTCAGTTGACCCTCAAATCTAGCTGTGTTTAGCATTGTACTCAACTGCTATGTTAGGCGTAGGCATCTCTCCCACTATACAGGACTCTCAAATCTAGCTTTGCTTAGCATTGTTCTCAACTGTTCAATTCATTCTCAAGTCTAGATCTATCCAGTATTGTACTCAACTTTTCAGTTCACCCTCAAATCTAGCTGTGTTTAGCATTGTATTCAACTGCTCTGTTAGGCATAGGCCTCTCTCCCACTATACAGGACTCTCAAATCTAGCAGTGCTTAGCATTGTACTCAACTGCTCTGCTAGGCGTAAGCCTCTCTCCCACTATACAGGACTCTCAAATCTAGCTGTGCTTAGCATTGTACTCACCTGCTCTGTTAGGCGTAGGCCTCTCCCCCACTATACAGAACTCTCAAATATAGCTATGCTTAACATTGTACTCAACTGTTCTGTTAGGCGTAGGCCTCCCTCCCACTATACAGGACTCTCAAATGTAGATGTGTCTAGTATTGTACCACACTGTTCAATTGACTCTCAAATCTAGCTGTGCTTAGCATTGTTCTCAACTGTTCAATTGACTCTCAAATCGCTTGTACTCAACTATTTATTTGACCCTCAAATCTAGCTGTGTTTAGCATTGTACTCAGCTGCTCTGTTGGACATGGGCCTCTCTCCCACTGTACAGGACTCTCAAATCTAGATGTGTCTAGAGTATTGCACTCAACTGTTCAATTGACTCTCACATCTAGCTGTGCTTAGCATTGTTCTCAACTGTTCAATTGACACTCAAATCTAGATGTGTACAGTATTGTACTCAACTATTCAGTTGACCCTCAAATCTAGCTGTGTTTAGCAATGTACTCAACTACCCTGTTGGGCATGGGTCTCTCTCCCACTGTGCAGGACTCTTAAGTCTAGCTGTGCTTGGCATTCTACTCAGTTGCTCTGTTGGGCGTGGGCCTCTCTCCCACTGGACATGTCTCTCAAGTTTAGATGTGTCTAGTATTGCACTCAACTATTCAATTGACTCTCAAATCTAGATGTGTCCAGTATTGTACTCAACTATTCAGTTGACCCTCAAATCTAGCTGTGTTTAGCAATGTACTCAACTACCCTTTTAGGCGTAGGCCTCTCTCCCACTATACAGGACTCTCAAATCGAGCTGCTCCTGGTATTGTTCTCAGCTGCTCTGTTGGGCGTAGGCCTCTCTCCCACTGTACAGGACTCTTAAGTCTGGATGTGTCCAGTATTGTACTCAAGTGTTCAGTTGACCCTCAAATCTGGCTGTGTTCGGCATTGTGCTCAGTTTTTATGTTGCGCGTGGGCATCTCTCGGGTGTGGACCTCTCTCACGCTGACAGACAGATTTGTGAATACTGGCATGTGCCAAATGTAGACAGAGTTGGAAATGTTAGCCATGCAGGATTCCCGAAATCTAGACATTTAGCCATAGTGTGAAGATTAACTGCAAAACATATAACCCACTAACCAAAAAGCTCAAACTTTCTTCATACTTAACTAACTAAAAACACTCACACAACCACCTCTCACACCGCAAGCCGCATGCACTTCACCACAAATAAACCGCACCATCAGCACACAAGGACTGACATCGATCCGATACTCGCACCAAAGCTCAGCGCACAGTGTGTACTGAGATGAAGCTGCCAACAGAACACCACTCCTCTCACTATCCTACTCCCTCTTCACCCTACTAACCTATCCCGCCTTCTCATTTTCAGATCCGCCAGAGCACCTGGGGACCATCTCCATTGGTGACGGTGCGCGGTACAAATACCTTTAACATTTCACATTTAACTCCAGACACCCTAACACCAACCAGCACTGTGAGTCCAGATTGCAATGCAACTACTTAGCACAGACGGCCAGATTCAATGCAAGGATTGTACATTTGCAGTCCTAGTCCTAGATGTATATATTCAATGAAAAAACTATGTTAAAGGAATGTTATGATTAAGGTGCCCCAATAAAAACCTACCAAATTCAGTGAAAAAACGTTGTTAAAGGGACGTTATTGTTCAGCTGCCCTAATAAAATCTATCACATTCAGTGCAAAGCTTTCTTAAAGGAACATTATAGTTACTTTGCACTAACAACAACCTATCCCTATTATGGTTACTAGTAAATCCGAAAAACCCCAGAAATTCGCCAGTTATGGTAAGCTAAGCAACCATAACTCCCGCCACCACTGTGCACTGCAAGGACTACAACCCATGACATCAAAGATGACATCACAAATGTCATTGATGACATCACTTTTTTTGTTCACTGACATATCTAGGCCAGGGGGTTTTCTTCACTCACAGGCAGGAACAAAAAAGGCAAAAGGTACGATATGTGTAGACCTTACCCATCTCATATGTTCTTACACTACTTTTCTTAGGCTTGAGTCACATCATATGATACATGTACATAGGGAAAGAAGCACGCCTGAAACATAGCAATCATTACTGTGCATGAAGGTAATTAGTTACATTATGAACACTTGCTGGTAATACCGCTGCATTTTGCTTACTGTACTTACCCTGTACATGCTTGTATTTGTATGCGCTCTGGTCTCTTTATGTGTTGTGTGTAGTAGTACTTTATGCAGTAAGTGAGGCATTGTTGGGTACTTATTTCATGTTTCACAGTACGCAAAAGTCTGAAATGAAAGCATTCATCATTTTACTATCCAACATGGGAAAATTTGAATATTGCACCTCTATGGTGCATGCTGCAGACAATGCCTATGTTTGTACATGAGTTTGTTCATGTACTGGAAATAATTCAGTAATGCAATGGCATTTGTAGCAATACATTGCTTAATAAACAATTTGTCGCATGATAGTTCTTTCAATGATCTCTGATACTTTTCTAGCAACATTATAATGACACTCCCTTGTGGAGGCTGTGCATGAAAACTAAATGCACATGTGATGTCATTAGTGATGTAATCAATGACATGTGTGATGTCATCTTTGATGTCATGGGTGGTAGTCCTTGCAGTGCACAGTAGTGGCAGGAGTTATGGTTGCTTAGCTTACCATAACTGGTGAATTTCTGGGGTTTTTCGGTTTTACTAGACCCATAATAGGGATAGGTGGTTGTTAGTGCAAAGTAACTATAATTTTCCTTTTAGAAAGCTTTTGCACTGAATGTGCTAGCTTTGTATCAGGGCTGCGGAACCATAACTGTCCCTTTAACAACATTTTTTCACTGAATTTGGTAGGTTTTTATTAGTGCACCTTAATCATAACGTTCCTTTAACATAGGTTTTTCACTGAATTTCATAGGTTTTTAGTAGCGCAACTTAATCATAACGTCCCTTTAACAACATTTTTTCACAGAATTTCATATGTTTGTACAAGGAAACCCTTAGTTTGTATTGTGTACCCGGACAGCATACTGAAGCTGCTGGCTCCGTGTTAATGGGCACAGGGTTCGTGGACTATGCATCTGTTCCCGGACATCGGGTAGCATCCAACCTGCTCAGAAAGGCAGGGTTACATAGTGGTACCATCCAGCAAAGTCAAGAGACATATACAAACAGCTCCATGCACGTAAATTGCAAGGGAAAATAGAGTAGGTCTGCCAACTCAGTACTTATAAAAGAAACAGAGCAAATGCATAGGGTATACACCATAATGGAATGCACCAACAAGAGAAGTAACGTCTGCCTTGAACAATCTAACCACACTGCTGCTTTACGTAGGAACGAAGAACAAACTGCCAGACCGAGGGCTGTAAACTGCTGAGAGCAGAACATTACTTCAACGTGGTAAGTACAGTAAAGTCTATCTTATTATTGCACAGAGTGTGCAGAGTACAATATTAGAAAAGCATGATGTTTTTTTTGTTTACGCAGCAATGGCAAGCTGTAATATATTTTCCCTGAGTGACGACAGTAGCACCATTGGTAGGCACCGCAGTGTGGAATGCACCACAAGAGGCATCTCTTCCACAACAGCATACCGCCACAGGAAGTGAGGAAAATGCTGCAAATACTAAACTGGACAGCCTGGGCACCAAAATGGACGAATTGCTGAACAATTTTGTCGCCTTAAAATATTTCGTACAATGACATATAATGGTGAAAATAAGATACCACTGCCCCACCTGCACATGTAGCCCTTCCCCATTTCCCAGCCTACCATCCCCGTAAATTCTGTGTGATCAGAGACGTTACAGTGAGACCCCAATCTCTTCCTCCCGTCACGACCAACTTGTACAAATCCCCAATTCACCTGTATATGTATCGGTTTCTGCTATACCTTCCCTTTCCTAATACTATCTATTAATGTGTGGAAATAAAGGTTCATATGTAAATTGTTGCTGAGTGTACATGTGGTTTTTCCTTTGTTTTCAAAGTCCTGTTATGACTCTACGGGGCACAGTACTGGTGGGGATGACTGCTAGTAAGAAAAATTGAGGTGTCCTATGGACAACGCACCAGCCCGGCCTATCCGCAATCACAATGGAGGCTTCCGTAGGATGCCACTATGGGCCGCATGTCCCCATCTTGTGAACCACCTGTAATTCAGTGTGGGAGCGCACGTTTGTCCATTGCACAACTACGTGCATGCATATCTCTTCCTCTGTGTCCTAGTAACACCACCCCTGTGTAACATATCCAAAGAATCCTCCGACATACTTTTAGTAGTTTGAGGCGGCCACCCATGTCCTGTGGGTAGTTGTGCACCTCAACATCTCACCTGCTGTACCCTACAAACACCCAGCTTGTTCCAAAATGTTTGGTGCACGTGTGTAGCACTGTGAATTAGGCTGGGGATCCCAACGGTATCCGAAGGACACCTATGCACATACGCACAAAGTGTTCTGCCCAATACGTGTCCTTCGGATAGCCATCCCAATAGAGAACATTTGTAACATCACCATGGGACCACACCCATGCTGCGCATGGGCCATTATTTGCCGGATACAATCCGGGCCCCTGGACATTGGAAAATAACTGTTTTCTGCAATGTATGGAGTGTAACTATGAAAGTGCACCCTTACAGAGGTCCTACACTCTGCCCGTGTACATCTAATTTTTTTGGGAAAGATTTAGGGCCGCTTTCCAACTCCAAGTGCTCCACAGCAGCCCTATAAAAGGCCACACCTAGAGGTTAAGTTCTCTGCATTGTGTGTTTGGTTTTCCGAAGCAGAACAGCAGTGCACATTGCTTCATGCTCAAATTGCTTTGTGAGCAATTCTGCTCTGCTATATTACCTTTTCAACTAATAGTCACCATGGCTGGTGCTATTGCCTGCAACTCAACAGCACCCACACCATCACCCTCAACATCACCACCACCACCTCCTTCTGAAGGGCCTGGAAAAGGGAACAGGCGTGGTAATGTAGAAAGAGATCAAGAGGAGAATGATGATAAAGTTGAGGAATTCCCCATTGCCTGCAGCCAGCGTGAGTCGTGGGTGTGGAAATTATTTACCACCGTAGGAGACGTGCCCAAATCTCCTGCAAACCAGGTGAGATGCACTGAGTGCAAGACAGTACTCAAGTCAATTAATGGAAGACCTGGCTTGTACAGCGACAGCACCACTTCCATGCAGCGGCACCTGGAATCGAACCACAAGACAGCAGTTTGGAGGGTTGTCCCCTTCCAACAAGGCAGTAGGTTTAATTTCTTCTAAAACATCCTCCGCATCTGCGCCTGCCACCACTATGGACACTCCAGTGGGGCAGCAAATCCATAAACCTGCCTTGCAGGCCATGTGCACTGCAGCAGACGGTTGCCAGTCAATTCGTCGAAAAAAATTGGTCGACCAGACATATGGTCGAATCAAATTGGTCGAAAACCATTTCGTCGAAATTTTTTTTTTTCTATTTTAACCCTTATTTTTTTTTTTTTTTGGGGGGGTCCCCCCCCAACCCCCTTTTTTTCTCTAAAAACCCCTTTTTTAACTAAACGAAAACCCAAAAAATAAATATATAAATAAAACAAATTTTTCGACGAAATGGTTTTCGACCAAATTGCGTCGACCAGTTGACTGGACACCCAGCAGACCCATACCTTTCAAAGGTGACAGTATTGTGCATGGCATGTACTGGGACGTGGTACTCTGCAGGGGGGAGCAACTTCGCAGTGCTTTCAAAGCTTTGGTCTGGGAGCATGACAAGGAGTGCCCCCAATCTAGGTAAGGACCACCCAACATCTTCCTTTCTCCACTTGCCCTTTCTTATCCCTGTGGTTGGAGCGCTTTCCCTAACCTCCCTTCCCTTCCTTTCCTTCTGTGTCGTGTGTCATAAGAACAAGAAAAAAGCAAAAACACCCAGAAAGGTAAAAACAAACAAAGGCTCTTTTCAGAGCCACCTTTTGAAGTTTGGAAATAGAATGCCAATGTAATGATGCATGTTGTTACCACGCAACCTATAAGCTTCGTGGACATTTTGACAAAACATACGAGGCGTGGCTCCCTCACAAACAGTGCACGCATTCCCAAAAGGAAGTGGTGGCTCTTTGTGTTTGGAAGGTTTGAAGTGGTGAACACCTACTGAGGAAATGTTTGCTATATTTGCAAGAAGCGCTGCACTGCATTTTGGATATTACACAGAAACAGCTGATTGCCAGCATCAGTAAGATGGACGCCATCTGAACGAAAAATGTTGGTACTACGAAATGTAATGTTTTTATTGTGGAAGGAGAACATGCCAACGGCACGCAAAAAGACTTTGGAAACATTTCCATGACTTGCCGAAGTATCTCCTTCATCGCAAACTGCAGTTAGATGCTGGTGACATGTCCTAAACTGTTCCCGCCACAATGAATAATAATAATGTCTGGATGATTGAGCGTTACCAAAGTGGCACAAAGAGGAACCACATGCAGCCACTTCATCCTACGTACTCCGTACCATTAGACATCCACATTATGGAACACAAGGTGCGCAGCCACTCCACAGCGTTGTGCGTACACTTTCACCCAATGTATCCAGGAGTCGCCCAAAAGCCATAAACTCTGCATGCTGCACGGCACAGCCATATCCATAGCCATGCACATATAGAGTATATAATGACCTGAGAATGCTGATAAAGAGATGAAATACCATGGATAAGTTGCATCTTGAGCCTAAGGTGAAACAATTGATTTTAAGATGAGGAAACGTATGCAATATGCAAGATGAAGACATTAAGCCAGTTTAAACGTGTACATATCCAAGAAACCGCAAGAAGAAAAGAAATTGTGAAGCTTGCTTATGCTTGCTTATGCTTGCTAGTAAAATAGATTGTGGCAAGCACCAACTATGCACATATCTACCTCAAAAGCACTTTTGTAGATGAGTGAAGATCCACTACGCACATGAGCAGAATTGAATAGAGGTTACTAAAGGTCTCAAGAGGAGAGGGCCGCAGCAAACAAATCAAGAATTAAAGACGAAGAGAAACTCAGTGAAGGTAACCATGCAAAGAAGCCATAGTCGTATTAGACTGGAATAGGCAAGCAATGCCTACAATTACAGAAAAAAATAACAGTCTCCTGTTCAGCAAGGTCGATATAAGCCACAGATGGTGGAAGGCTGGCAGAAGTAAATAAAATACACGAAAATTCATGACTTTCACACCTACGCATGGAGCTTTGCCGTACCCATACTCCTTAACTTTCTCAGACCAAGAGGCAGACTCAAAGCCAAACTACAAAGCAGTAATTGTCACATGACCAATGAAGTGATGGATGATTGTAAAATAATTGGAGGGAAGCTGGGGTGCAGACTTACTCCTTGGACATGGCTAATTATTCTGCATGTTGCTAAGCGTAAGTGAAAAAGTTTGAGTGGGCTTGATGTCACCCCAATCACAGTGGACCATGTAATCTAGGGTCCTAAAGAGAGTAGAGCCAATGGGATGTTGTACTTTTAGTGACGTTTATAGTGGCCATTTTGAAGGAAGGGCTTAGTTGACCCACCTGACATTGATTATCCAACCCCCTCTCCCTGTTACCATAAACAGATATAGTACCTACGTTAAAGTTACCTTCCTATAACCAATCAAGTTGCCTGTTAAGTTTTTAAGATTACACGTTGAGGATGATGATATCTTGTCCTCTGTGTCTGTATAAATGTTGTGTTCATTCTGAAATTAATTGGAGTTTAAGCGTGAAGGAAGATCGAGCTTTTGCTGATGTTCATTGAACTCCCTGATTTTTGTACTTAAACGGACTCCCTTTGCCAAACTATTGAGTTGTCATAGTTATTTGGTGTAAGAGTGCAAATCTGCATCCCCATCTATCTCGAGGGTGCTGCTGCTCATCTTAAAGGGCTGTTTGGAGACCCCCGTCTCATGGGCTGCTTGGAGTCCATCCAGTTCACTAGTCTTTGTGGAATGCATGAGAATATAACTGTTGCAGTGGGAAAAATGTGCATCACTGCTTACAGCACCTCCTTCAGTTCACCAAGCAAACTTGCAGCAGTGCGAAAAGCCACAATGCAGAAATACCATGTCAACAGTACTACAAGTGGCCAGATCTGCACTCTGCAAGCACAGCTTGCAAACTCGGTAGAGGCACACTCCTTCTACAGCAAAATGTTAATCTCCGCCGCTACCCAGGCATATGTGTGCAGGTGACCCACAAATGAATAACAGACGATAAGCACTCGCATTTTCTGCATCTCTGCCATCATCACGGTACCCAGCAATAAAAAAAGCATTACTACCCCTTCCTTTTAAGCACACCCTCAACACCTGATTGGATAATCCACAGTCCCATTTCCATGCCAAGCATAGTAAGAAGGACAGCATATGGTGTGTGTGCTTCCCCAACTACCGCGAGGGCCGCGCCCCAGTAAAGCAGCTTTTTTTAGTACTCTTTTTCCAGCACTCCCTCATTGGGTACTGTTAAACAGTCACAGACAGATCCACCAACCACATCCAATACCTATGCATATAACAGTATAATCTCTGTTCAACACTCCATACTAACCATTAAACACTCAGAGTACAAGTGTACTGTGAATGAAAAGCACCTCCACTCGAAAGTACTGTAAAGCTATCTATGATTTCTGCATTCAGATTCATCCACATCACCACCCATCACCACAACCTGCCGGTATCAATTATTTTTATACAACTCATTTGCAAACTCTGTTATAAGTGCCTCACAAAAGGGTACCTGTCACTGAACCTCCATAATGTACTCAGAAAGCATACTGTCATTTTTTCCATCACCTACCATAAAATGCCACCTACAGTGCTATGTGCTTGCAAAGTTGGCATTTACCCATATCAGCTATTGCAATATGCAAACTGTTACTCACTTCTTTCTTTCTGTTAATTGTATGTCTTTTTCCCACATTAATGCACCTATGAAATTCTTTGAAAATCTCACAGAAAAGGATCAGTGAATAGATCCTACCAAAGTAAGCCAAGTACATACATTGCATGCTTAACAGGGTGCCTGCTACTTTCCTTCCACACGTCACAGATTGCAACATTACTTAAAAAAACAAAAGAATGTATGTGTGCATTGGCAAGAGTAGCATCCATACATGTGCAGAAATAAATGAAGCAACTTAAACAATTGCTCCACTCATGTAGCAAGCATACATATACAGGATAGTAAATGTAATTGCACACACACACACATTCTCCTTTGCAATCTGTACATGTTTCCAAAACATTTTTCTCACCCTCTACCATGAGAAGTAATCCATTTTCAAAGTAAATAGTCCTACACCAATACAGATACTTGCTAAATAGCACGTCATACAACACACTTACAAATAACCCACTTAGCCCCTTCCCAAACATGCTGATGTTCCCAAGTCCCCATTCATATACTAAGCCATCCATTTATACACATGCACTAACTCTTCCTGCCAAGACATCACCCTACACTTTTAAATAATGTATTCTCCAATTGCAATCACTATGCCATTAACAAACATATTTTCTTACCATCTTCTTATACAGTTGCAGTACCTATCTGTATCTTGAAACCACTGGCGTGTGACCTTGAAAAAACAACCTAGAATAAACCTACTCTCACCAACCACCAAAGTAAGTACTGTACCGTCGGTGTTGTTTACATCTTACTAAAAGAGTGCAGTATTCTTGTATTGTAAGCTACAGAATTGCGTCAACCCACCGTTATGTGCTTCATTTTTACTCATGCCACCTCTACCATTCCTCACTGTATATTGTCAGCACGCCACCATAATACTAACCCCCAGATAGTAATATAGTATTCCCGACTGAAAGTTAGAGCTACATTACTCAGTGACACACTTCCATTTATATGGCTACCCTCATATTCAACAACTCATGCACATTGCACTCATATATATTTCAAAATCTGCACACCCACACTTTCATTTTTTCTCCAACAGCTATTAGAGAATGCCTACCAGGCAGCAACTCCATAGAAAACAGTGCTAAAATAGATCAGCACAACCTAAAAGCATAGAAAGTAGCAATCCACCCCAGCAGAATTTGAACAGAATGCTCAAACAGAAGAGCTAATTCAGTCACTAATGAAAAGGGAATCACCTACCAATAAGGAAACTGCAATTCCCCGGTCAAAATGAAGAAACGAAAAGAAATGCACTAAAAAGAGTCCTTCTCACACTACTGCTAACAGAGCACGTACAAATGGTAATGTCACCACAAGGAAGCATTCCAAAAAATTAATTTTTCAAAAAATGTTCCACCACAGAGTCCTTCGGAACCTTATAAATAGAGGAGAGAAATCACGCTCAACCCTTAAAAACTTACAGCAGAAAAGTAATCCTGGAAGTTCTTGTAGACAGTGCAGTGGTCCTGAAATGGAAATTGTTTATATTAATTTTAAACAAAATGAAACCACTAACAAAATTAATTGATAAACTACAACCACTACTTCGAAGCAAACCCAATATCAGCATAGATACCTTTGGCACCATATGTACAGGTGAGTGGCGTCACACCACCAGCACAGAGCCATACTTCAATGAAGAATCATACAAACAAGAGCAAACAAACCAAATTGCCATACATAGCAGTAGACAGGGGTATAAAAAGGTACACAATACCATAATGGAAGAAGAAACACTGTTCTCACAAATATCCCCATCAAACTTAGATGCCACTATCCATTCCACCGAACCAATATGCCTCACCTACAAATGGCCTTGCACATCGGCAATACTCTATCAAATCTTTGCAGCAGTTTCTCAATCACTATGTGAAAACCAACGACAAAGAAAAAAAGAAAATACTACAAACTATGGACTCCTGTCCAGTGCACAAATACACAGTACATTCCTTAGCCTGTATTTCTGGACCTACTTGCAAAAGCACCTTCCACCATATCAAAATGTTAGCAACACACCATTCTACTCTAAGAAATCTTGTTTACAAACTGTATTATCCAAAACGTCCAGCTTTAGCACTGCAACATTTAAATGATATGCTCGTGCACAGTACAGCCAACAAACTGCTCAAAGAAATAGAGCACATCCAAAGGAAATATTTTGGAACTGAAGAGCACTTACAAACTCCAGCACATTCATACAACAGTAGTGACAACTTTGCAGATGTTAACTTTCTATGTCACACATATAAAAAAGAAATGTGAAACTTCAAAAGCACATCTGCTAAAGTGCCAAACCAAGTATGTGTGTGTTGTCGCAGAAATTTCTATAAAAACAACATCAAAACTGTAGACATAAAGCACAAAATAGAAGACAATGAAGAATCCCAATTATTTCAATTAGCTCTGTACCTTATAGATGAAAGCAAATACGAAATTACTAACACCTCCAAACCGTGCACATACTGCACTGCAAAACTTGATAATAATCAAATGCATTCATGGGCGATCAGTAGTAATTTAGAATTATTGCCACTGCCAAACGCACTCCAGCAGCTTAATTTGTATGAGAGCATTATAATCCAAACAGTGCACCCATTTCAAGCAATAATACAACTTCAACCGAAAACTGCAAAATTGCCTCCCACCGAAATAATGAAAGGCACTTGCGGGAAAGTAGTTTATTTCCCATTAGATCTCAAAGAAAATGTTGAGACTCTACGAGTGCAATGCCCAATAGAAGAATCTATGATTATCCTGGTAAATGGTGTACCTACAAAAGACAAAAGAAATTGGCAGCAACTAGTGGACTTAAGCAAAGTTAGGGAAGCCCTGCAATACCTTAAACAAAACAATGAATACTACAAAGAAATAAACGTTGAAGAAAACCTAAGAGAAACTACCAAAATAATTCAGGGCTCCTCAACAACTGGCTAATTTGAACATCTAGATCCTGCTGCAGCCTCCAATATTTCAAATCACTGTACAATTCACTCACTGCACTCCAAAGGCACAATTGCCAATGCACCTGAAACACATCAAATGCGGCAATCAGTATATTGGAAAAAAGTGTAGAAGCATGAGCATTCCATCTACTCTTCCCAACTGGAAAAGGTGGCAGATATGATGAAAGATGCACACAAATAACAGCATCAGAACACTGTTCTTTATGAATGTATTCTGAAGACCCTAGATTTAGACAAAACGTGGAATACATATTTCACCTCCTTTTTGAAAGTGATTTAGAAACACTCTGTTATGGAGTTGCACACATTGAAAATTGGTTCCCATTTTCAAAACATGTATGCTACTCCGCTTCTTGAACAGGTGCAAGACAAGGATGACATTTTACAGGCAAGTATTACAAATCTCTTGGCAAACATGTAGGGTGAAAAAGAGTACTGGTCCCAACGGCATGCAGATGTACGGTGTATGCTACGCAACATTGTGCCACTGACGTGGTTTGTCACTTTAAGTTGTGCAGCGTATGCATGGGAAGACTTGCACACTTTCCTACACAAAGCAAACAAAAACAAAACAGGTGTAGACATGAAAACACCAGGAGAGATTTGCTCTCTAGATCCTGTAAATGTAGCAAGGTACTTCCATCACCACTTCATTGCCATGCTGCACTTCATTTGCAATAAAGCACTTCCTCCCCTCGGAGAAGTGGAACACTTCTTTTGGAGAAAAGAACCTCAAGCTAGAGGAGCACCACACATCCACATGCTTTTGTGGATTAAAAATGCTCCTAAACTTGCTGAGGACAGTGATGCAACTGTTTTTCAGTTCATTCACATATATGTCACTTGCAACATTCCTCCAGAAAGTACATATATTGACCTACATGCACACATTTTGCAGTTTCAAAGACAAATGTGTGGCAAGTATTGTTGGTGCAAATACAAGAACAAAGGTAAATACTACAACAAATGCCACTTTGGTTTCCCTAGACCAGATTCAGCAACAGGCCAAGTGAACAGCGTCATGTCTTTGGTTCGACCCAGCGTGAAAGGGAAATCCCATAAGAACACATACTGCATTAAAGAACCGAAGCATCAATGTACATCAGTGATTACAATGCAATAATTGCCCTCCTAATGAATGATAACGTAGATGCACAGCACATTGCAGACAATTACACTGCAGTTGCATGACATGTCACAGCCTACTTAAACAAACAGAGAAAAAAGAGCTGAAATACCTCTGGATGACATTTCATCTGACAAAACACTGGCACAGAAATTGTACAGCTTTGGCATAAAATGCTCTCCCATAGAGAATGTGACAGCTTTGAAGCTGCCAACCATTTAAATGGCACCGCCTTATATGGAAAATCTGAAAACATAATGTGGCTGAGCCTTGGTCCTGCTGCATCCAGAAAAATAGTTTTGAAATTGTACAAACACATAGAAACAATAGCCAAAAATGATCCCAACACCCAGGACATTTTGAAAAACAAACTTATTGGGCACATACTACCCAAACAGGAGTATTACTTTAGAAACTATGTGCCTGTACCAGATAGCCTAAAACCTCTCATACAAAAATAACTTTACACCAAATGAGAAAGAAGATAGCTACAGAGTCTGAGGTTGTGAAGGCAGCCTGGTAAAACTTACTAAATGCAGCCTGACTAATCATATGAAATTAACATTAAAAACTCCTCAACACAAATAACTATACTACATGGCTCTACTGCAACTTTTCAAACCGTGGAGAAAAGAAGAGTTATTAGCCACCCATGCATCCTATGAAGATGCATTCATTGCAAGTGAAAATACCATAACAGACATTAACTACAAATGGTACAAAACAATATTGGACAATGCACACCAACAAGAAGAAGAACTTCAAGCACAACTAAATGTAGACACTCCTGAGAGCAGTGAACCTTCTGTGACAGGAAGCCAAGAACCACTTGGACAGCCACTCATAGCAAATGAGGCAGAATTAGCCATGGCAGATGTAAAGACCACCAAGTGTTAGTATGAGCAATCTGAAGAACAGTTTGCTGTACAACAATCCCAACTAAACAACGAGCAGTGTACAATTTTTCTAGAAGTAAGTAAAGAAATTGAACATGGTATATACAGCACAAAACTAAAACTTGTATCTGTGAAAACTACAAACCTGTACTGCTAGATGTAAGTGGTGAAGCTGGTTCAGGAAAAGCATTCTTAATAAAAAATGATCAGTAAATTCCTCCAACAATAAACAAACAACAACCTTTGAGCTGTTGTAACCGCCCCCACAGGTTTAGCTGCCTACAACGTAGGTGGTGTCACTTTACACTGATTGATACTGCTTCCAGTAGAACAAGACAACACATTAGAGTACTACAAACTTTCAGCAGAAGCTGCTATGGAGCTATGCATAGTTTTGAAACAAATGACAATGCTCCTAATAGATGAGGTGAGCATGGTTTCCAACCTAATGTTAGATTTGATTCACCTCAGATTGCAAGAGGTCCTCAAAACAGACCACAAAGAATTCTTTGGAGGAAAACATGTAATTGTTTTCGGTGATCTCCTTCAATTAACACCAGTGAAGAGATAACCTATCTATAAAACCTTATGACACAAACTGTGTCGTAAAAGTCTTTGAAGCATCAGGAATGTAAATCTCTGGCAACATTTCCAGTACAGAGAACTAACTGAAAACATGTGTCAGTCTGCAGACCTCAACTACAAAAACATTTTAAATAACATGTGGATTGGTGTACTATCAAAGGAACGGCAGTCTACCCTAAATACAAGATGCATCTATGAGCTGTATTGGCATAACTCATGTGCTACCTATGTCATGGAACAATTAGCTCACAAACATGGCAACTGTATGTCCTTAATGCCAACTCTAGCAGGTCCTGCACAATTCAATACAACAATGCTGAAACAAGAAATGCAACAACTAGTGGAAATTCACTCCATAGATAAACTGGACGTACAAGGTATGACAATACCTGTGTGTCAACAATCCATAGCACAACTAAATACGTTAGAAAAATCTATCTCCAACATAGCTGGTTTGGAGAAAATGTTAACATTATGTGTTAACTGTAGAGTAATGCTAAAAAGTAACCTTGACGTAGAGCAGAGTTTAGTTAATGGAGCAATTGTTGGCTTTCACACATACCCATATGATAACAGCATTCAGTTTGTCAACGTCCACACTTTCAGAAGTTAAAAGGATAGCACGCACAACAGCTTGATAACTTTTTTTCAAAGACATGCATGTACACAGAGAACAGTTTATTCTGTTGTTAGCTTATGCATTGACTATTCATAAATCGCAAGGTCTAACCTTAGATCAAGCATTAATTTATATTGGCAGCACAGTCTGTAAATAAGGCATGAGTTACTTAACACTGTCAGGCCTACGTACAATTGAAGGACTGTATCCAGTCAATTTTGATGCAAGTGCAGTCAGCACTCGCATGCCTTGTATCATAGAGTACAATAGACTATGTGCCCTGTACACACCCCATATGGAAATGTACCCTGTTCCTCAAAAACTTAACATTTTTAAAAGATAACTCATGCAATTAGAGGTTCTAATTGATTTCCCAACAGTACCACCAAAGAAATTAAAATCAGCTCATACTGAATCAACTACCAAAATAACAGAAAAATGAACTGAAAAGGACAACACATACACAACTCCACACACTAAGAAAAGTACCTCTTCAAAGAAAGCACATGCACATCCATCAAAGTACTCAGACACAGAACTACCTGGTCCCTTCAAATTTTCCAATACAACTGGTGTAAATTACTATGCAAACGTAGCAATGAATGTTCTATTCCAAATGCCAGCAATTGTTGTAAACTTTAATGTAAATGGCGCAGACCAGTTGTGTTTACAGATGTTAATCCTTCACAGGAATGCAGCAAATAATCCTGACAACACTTACAGTGTCTCAGGAATTGGACTACTCTGCTGGAATGGTGAAATTCACATTAAGCAGACAAGAAGATCCACAGGAATTTCTAATGTACTTACTACACATTCTGGAAAGCCAAATCATACCCATAAATGAAATTTCTCAGATTTCCTACATAGAGAAACATGCATGCAATCTCTGCAACTATGTCATTCAGGAGCAAGTCCCTAACAAGCACTTTGTCTATGTATCAATATCTAACTGTGAATCCAATCCATTTCAACAACTGGTGAAAAATGCAAACCATAGCAGATTGTGTACTTCCTGCAATTCCGATAATCATTTGATGTTACATATACAATCACATAGCTAATATGTAATATTAATGCTTTTAAGATACAATGCAGGTGGAACCAAAAATAACTGCACACTTACTACCTTCACACACGGACAGGTATCACTTGGCAAGAAAATATGCACAACAGCAGCAATAATGTACCACACAAGCGACACAACCAGTGCAGGCCGATATACTGCATACATTAGCAAGCAATGCTCATGGTGGGAATGCAATGATGCTTCCATTATTCCAAAGCAGAGATTACCTGCAAATCTTGCAAATGCCTATTTAATATTCTTGAAGCCAAATGTACTCATTGATGTACAAAATCTGAATACCCTACTCCCCAACACCCACCATTACCTACGTAATTGCAGAAAAAAAGGAATTACCTGCTACACTGTGGAACTCGGACAACTTAGCATACAGTAAGCACCCAACAAATACATCAATGTGTCTGTTGTACAATTTCTTCACCAATGTCCCCAATGATTGCACCCAGAGAAAGGATAAGTGTACAAAAATGACACTGACATGGTTTCCTACATGGCACATAACATGAAAACTACTAAGTATGAGGTTCAAAACTATCCTCAGTAACCTTTGAAACCACCAACTAAGCAAATTCATCACCACCTGTCTAACAATGCCCATACAAATTCAATTCATGCGCAAATATCAAAAAGTAATGGTGATCCACCACTTCAAAATGTGGACAGATGTGAAACTACCAACAGGAGTGCATGAGATTCGAAACCTACCCTATAGAAATGCGACACTGTAAACAGTTATAATACGCCATCTGGTATCTAACTGCAACCAGAATACTGCAATATTACTTGCAGCATTGAAACAGGCCAACTCAACCTTCAGCAACCAAAGTGCTGAAAACATATCCTCAAACACTTCCAAAGTATGAATAGTTACAGTACGCCAACATGTACGTAACTGCCCTCACAATTCTGCAGTAGCAGAGTGCAATGGCACAATACTTGCAAAACATCAACAGAAACCAAACACATAAAGAAACAGTGCTAACAAAAAGAAACAGGTAAACAGTTACAATACACCCACTGCTTTATAACTGCAACCATACTACCAACACGTTCCAAACAGAAATTGTACACCATTGCAATTCCTCCAACTACAACAGTTCACCTTAAACATTGCTATAATGAGTGCAAATGTTACTGTAATTGACTGTGCAATGTAACAGCAAATACATTTGGAATATTTTCTTTTTAATCCAGCATGGATTTTTTTTTTTATCCCACAGACTCAATGATTATACAAAGAAACACAGGAACTGTGCACATTGCACAGCACTCTTGTTTAAAGAATAGTCCCCATGAAGTACTCATTATGAGGGTCCAGAAATGTCTGCAATGTAATGAACTGCAAAATGACGACATACCTGCTCTCACATATTATGTTCTGTTTTTCTACAGATAATGAAGCAACAATTACTACAACATTTCCCATCACATATACAAAAAAACTGCACAGGCCATCCGCAATAGAAACAGTAATTATTGGTACCATACTTCTTCATACTTCTTCATAATCTGTGCATTTCACTTCACTCTGTACTGCCTTTGTATGTTACTTGCAATATGTTACTTGCAAATCCTTCTGAATTGAGAACATTTTTAAGGTTATGGTGATGCCTTGTTTTTTAAAAGCTATTCTATCTATAGGAGAGAGGTTTGTAAGCGATAGGGCATAATAGTAGATGGGAAAAATGTTTCTACTTGCAAATTATAAGCACAATGCCGACACATCGGAAGACCGTCAGAGGGAGATGTCACCACAGCAATCGGGAGCGCTTATTTTTCTCATACGATCACATTGCAAGTAGCATTACTGTAGGCCGAACACATTACCCAACTCTGACGTTGTCTAATGCAAAATTGAGTTTCGCTCTAAATAGGCATGCTTGTAAGGTATGTATAGGTTATGCGGAAGACAATAAGAAGTTGTGCGGTTTGTCAATGACAAATCGGACATCTTGCACTTAAAAGGGGGAGCGTTGGTATGTATTTCCTATGCACATTTAGCAGCATTAATTTATTTAAATTACATCATAAGGGTTGCACATGTTCTCTGATTAAAATATGCATACCTGTACTTTATACTCATGCATGTGCGCATGCATGGAGCTGTACATAGAAATCTGCAACACTTGCACAGTAGTTTTTGAAGTAGGTTCTTTCCAATGATATGCGACTTCCAGTCAGAGTCATCGACAGTACATTTGAAGTGCGCAATGTTGATGACGGAGTTAGATTTAGCGATGTTCAATGTGATTGGTGGATGGTTGTGTGACTGCTTAGTTGTGTCCAATGAGGGACTCAGTTTTCTACCGATGTGGAAAGGGTAGAAGGACTGGGTAAGAGCTATGTGCTGCACGTAGGCAATGCTTGTCTGCGGATAGGGTGTGTCACATACGGGTTTCTACAGCAAATCCTGCATGGGAAGGGGACTGTAGGCATCAGCCAATCAGATGTTCATATTACTCTTTTGTGTCGAAAGATGGTGCGTATACTGAAGATGGCAGAGGTGAAGAGGGTCAGGGTTTTAGTGCTTGGAGGCATTTTTGTCCATGGCTTACAACACTGTGCCGAGAGTAGGCATGTGGCACGCCATTTCGATGTGAGAGGAGTGGAGGTGGTGTGGAGTGCTGACACTGATGCCAATGTTGTGGCAATTCTGCAAGGTTGCAGAGACATGCATACAATAACCACTCCTCATGTGGTCATTTTGCACTACGGTGCTTGCCATTTGGACTACGTGAGTTCACGTACTTTGTTGGCAGATTTGGGACAGTTGGATGAAGCACTCATGAACATCTTCCCAACAACGAAAGTCATCTTTTCTGGTTTACTCCATAGAGTAAAATGGAACAACAAATCTGTTTTCTGTCCAGATCAAAGTATTGGGAGGTGTATCATCAATCGCGGCATGCGTGCTTTCATGCTACGAGCTGGTATGTTTTTCTGCAGCCATGATAACATTGTTCCAAGTAATGCAGATTATTTTGAAACAGATGGTGTTGCACTATCTTCTTTGGGAAATGTTATGTTCTTTTGGAATGTGAGGCTTGCTTTAGAGAAGGTTCTGTAACGGTTGTAGGAATATAGTAAGGACAAAAAATACAAAAAAAGAAACAAAATAACAGATGTCTGTAAGGCATCTGCCCAAAAACAAAAAAAACAGCTCATTTCAGAGCCCACCTTAAGGGGGAAAAAGGGGAATAATATTTTAATGTACCGTTGTCACGCTCTGATCCTATAGCTGTCCGCAGATATGGCGGTAGTTTGCAGGCTGTGCATATCACCAACGGGGATTCTGGGGTGGAGATGTATGCAAAAGAGAATGAGCGGAGCTAGGGATTGGTTAATAAAGTTCAGTAGGTGTGTTCTGAACAGCGAGATTCAGTAAGACCGTCTTCTCCCAGACAGGAGACCACCCAGCCATAGCTATGCATGCTCGAAAACAGATTATCTGGATTGTGGGAGACTCATGGATACATTGGTTGAAGGTGCATGCAGAAAGCTGCCGTCTATCTGCAGATCTCGGATTTCCTCATGTGGAAGTGCGCTGGCATGGCGTGCGTGGAATGAGATGCCTGGACTTGGTACCTCTCTTTGTTACTTTACTGACAGAGCGTCCTCCGGATATACTTATTATTCATTGAGGAGGCAACAGCTTAGGCCATGTCTCTGGAATTTCTTTGCAATTTGCAATGAAGGATGGACTTGCGAAGGTCATGGACATGTTTCAAAATTGTCAAATACTTTTTTTCCCGTGTTGCACAAAGACAAATATGGCTGCATTCTTCTGCATTTGGTCCACAAATGGGTAAAGCGAGACGCAATGTGCATAAGACTGTTTTTGCCTTTCTTAGAGATGTTGGCATGTCCTCATTCCACAATGAAAACATTTTGTTTTGCAACTCTTTCATTTTCCGCAGAGATGGAGTACATCTCACATATGCTGGCAATCAGATTTTTATTCGCAATGTACAAAATGCATTGCAACCTCTTTTGCATTCACAGTAACCTTTGTGACAATCCATTTTCTCCAATCCACAGTTTTTGACCCACACAACACTCCACCGAAAGGCTCTTTTCAGAGCCACCACTTACTCACAGCGTCCACTTCATTCTGTTTGCTCTGCTTGTACCCTCCTTTTTTGTGTGTCCTACGACTGTCCGCAAACTTTTTCATGAATGCACGGATGCCTACATCGGTCACTTGATAGTTCTATTGTTAAACTGAGAAAGGCGGCTCTGAAAAGAGCCATTTTTTAAAATTTGTGTTGTTTTCCACTTTGCTGCTTTTGCCCACATGACACACTGGCAGAGGAGGACAAAGGAGGGTAAGGAAGGCACACCAACCACAGGGATAAGAAAGGGCAAGTGGACAGAGAAAGATATAGGGTGAGCTTTACTAAGGTAAGGAGCAGATCTTCTGGTGCTCCATGACCGTAGCTTCAAAAGCACTTCGAAAACTCTCCCCCTGCAGATTACTGCTTCACAATACATACAAACTATTGTCACCTTTCAAAGGTAAGGGTCAACAGCATCACAAATGGCTTGTGAGGCAGCTGGAGGGAGGCGCTCCCCCACAGGAGTGTCTCTTGTGGTGACAGGATCGGACATGAAGGATGCTGTGGAGGAACTCAATCGACTACGCTCTTCACATGGCACCACCTTGTGAATGTCCACCCTGTGGAACGAAGTGAGATGTTGCTTCATGGTTGTAGTACCAAAACTGTAGGCACCAAGTCTCCCGCAACTCAGCACCACCTGGCACTGGTTACACCTCACCAGGTTTGCACGTGCTTTTGGTACGTTCCATAAATGGAAAACAACCGCCACACCCACGACTCCCGGCGAGTACTTGTAGTGTAGTGTTCCTCCACCTCATTCTCTTCTTCCTCTTTTTCCTTGATCTCTGCATCCTCACCCGTATATCTCTCTGCAGGCCCTTGGGAGGTGGTGGTGGTGGCGGGTTTGGGGGTGGTGCAGAGGCTAATGAAGCAACAGCAGACATGGATGCCATACCAATTACTTTCCTTTTGGTCACTACAGCAGTAAAGGCAGTGCACCTCAATCGGCTATAGCAGGCAGGACAATGAAGATGCACTCAGTGGTGTGACCATTTAGAGGGGTGGAGGGGTGTGCCTCATGAACATCTTCATCACTGAAAAGCGTTCCAAAAATTTCACACAACATGTCCACAGATAAGCTATGGGCCAGGGGCAGGGGCAGGGGCTTGGACCCAAAAGCGTGCTTTAGTAAATTTGGTGACAATCCATCCAGTACTTTCCTTTAAAATGACCAATAAATATGTCTGAAGAAATTAGTGATATCTATGTTCGCTCCGTGGTCACATTTCACTGTTCGCTCCACGGACATGATACTGATTGGCCAGGGCGGACATGTGACATCTGCACCGATTGGCTACAGCGAGCCGTGATGTACGTCAAAATGTGTGGATGCGCCCGACATCTTGGATCCGAAGACAGCGCGCTACTTACCAGAGGCGAAATGCTGTTTTCGAAACTGTTTTGCTCTCCTACAGTGCGTGGGGAGGATCACAGAGTAAGAGACGGATGAAATACTGTATTTGTTTGGCCGGCAATTGTCTATTATATATTCTGCATTGGCGCCTTCTTCAGGAAATTTGTATGTGGAGAAAATGAGGGATCTAATAAGGCTACTTTTTGAGTCTGTGCTGTGTACAGGCACCTTGAAAATGTTCGCAGGACACGCGTGGCATTAGTGACCATTATTTTGAGTGTATTTCCCTATTATATTACATTTTCCGATGGGTGTGTTATTGCTTAGTACGCCACCATGGTCGGGACATGCTGCAGTGGTTGTGGGCAGGGGCTAGATAATCTGCATTGGCGCCTTCTTCTGGATGTTTGTACGTGCAGAAAATGAGGGATGTAATAAGGCTACTATTTGAGTCCGTGCTGTGTACAGGCACCTTGAAAATGTTCACAGGACACGCGTGGCATTAGTGTCCATTAATTGTGAGTGTATTTCCCGATTATATTACAATTTCCTATGGGTGTGTTGTTGCTTAGTACGCCACCATGGTCGTGACATACTGCGGTGGTTGTGGACAGGGCCTAGAGTCTTCGATGCATGTCCGTAGGCTGTTGGCCGAAGGCCATACTTCCAAGACTGTAGGCCCTGCCCACAACCACTGCTGCATGTCACGACTATGGCTACACGTGTAGTATTGATTATCGCTTACATGGTTGAGGGGAGAGTGTACAGCGTTGGGTGCATGTCCAAAGGCCATGCAGCCAACAACAAAGTTAAAAGCACTGGAGTTATACGCCAGTGCACATCAACGCATTGCAATAATATCTATGTATAAACAGGTAGGAGTGCAGTGTCTGGCCAGAATAAGTGAAGCATAGCACACCTATCAATACACCTGTACTACTGTACATCACTGAGGTGATTGTGGGCAGGATGTAGAGTTTTGCTTCCATGGCTGCAGCCCGTAGCCCATACATCATACTCGTAAAACCCTAGGCCCTGCCCAGAAACACCACTTCATATTACTGCAGTGCATATACTTGTCCTATAGGTTAGCATGTCTGATGGTTCTGAGGAGGGTGTACAGTCTTGGCTGCATGGCCGAAGCCCATGCACCCAGTAACGACCTTTTTAGCGGTGGAGGTATAAGCCATTGTACACCTATACATTCAAAAGTACGTGGACATATATCTTAACCTCTAGGTCCTGCCGTCACCCACTGCAGCACATTCGAGAGGGACGTTAGTGACTGTGTTGCTTTGGTAAAGTGGCTGTTTCCATAGAAATGAATGTTTTTGGCACCCTTATAACTGTCCTACCCTTGGACGAATCATTGCCAAACCTTGAAAAAAAAAATATATCTCACACTCTGACTTTGGTTGGAAAGTTTGGTCATGTTTGGTGCAGGGGGCGAAAGTTATAAGGGGGAGGGGTTCTCAAAACGTCTTTTTTCCCCTTACACTGAACGGGGCAATAAGGTTGTGCTCACGACCATGTGGCTCTTTCCCAGATTGTTTGCAAAACAGCGTGCAGTAAGGTAGCTTTGTTCGGTGGCCCCCTCTCTTTTACTAATGTTTTCGTGTGCACGGATACTGCCAGAAACAGCCCCTAAACAAGAGAGCATTAGACTTCTCACACTCAAGTAATAGTATTTCACAAGGTGACCTTTGAGGGGGCCCAATGAGATGTGGAAGCACACAGTGAAAAAGTGCAGTTTTCTTGTCTGCAAAATGATACGTTTAAATGGAAGTTTGTGCTCACTGCACCACGACCAATTACAGCGTGTTGATTAAAATGTGTTTTGCACTAATATATTCCCTCAGATTGGCCTCTTCAGTTTTGAGAAATAAGTCCATCATCTGCACTGTTTGCTTGAAACAGCACTTCTGAAGGTGTATGGGAGTAGAGGTTCTGATAATTAGATTTCATTATGTTGCTTCAAAGCAAGAATCTATTTGCCTTCTGAGTGAAGGCCACATGAGTTGTTTTTGGTTGACCGCTCAGTACGCCCGCACATCCGAGTGAATGTAAAGGGGCAATTGTTTTTTTACCTTGAGCCCAAGAGAAACTTGCGCAATATTCACGGAATGAAAGGGTAAAAAAAAACACAATTGATAAGGTTATGTTTTTAAAAGTTTGTAAGTGACATGCATATCAGTCAACGAAGATTCTTTGGTGAAAACACATTTGTGACTGCTTTGCCGAAAAAGAATGGAGGCTGTAAATATTTTGTAAGTTCACTTTGGCCCACTGTAGAGCAAACCATGCTTTATTTTTACATAACTGCACATCCAATTGTGCTAATATAATTGACGTATTATTTTTCTGCCCTTGTACAATTTTCCTGTAATGTTGCAGGGTGCACACGTTGCTCATTTGCAGGGTATGACTGCACTCAACCTTTCTTACTATTTATATTTCTAATTTGAAACACTTACTTTGTCCACATAGCTTTGTGTATAACTTTGCATGTTTTTTTGGTCTTCTTTGAAATGACGAGACATATTTTTTTTTTCATACCTAAATTATCGTCTTTCTGTGTACTTGCCATCTTGTTTTCTCTTACAGTGCATGCAAAATCTCACCGTTTCTAACCTCCACCTATAGGTACACTTGGACGTTATAACATATTACCAAAATGTCAACTTTGAGCGCGTATTTTTGTGTACCACTTTGCACATTTTCTGTTTCATCTTTTAAAAATGTTTGGTACAGGTTGGTTACTGACACTTATTTTTTGTAACTTTTCCCGCCTAGGTATATTTTGCTGTACTGTGCGTGCCATGGTTTTCAAATCCCGAGTGAGGGCTTCTTCGGACGGCAAATACAACTGCTGGTGAGCGGTTGCCTGTCCATAACAATAATGTGGAATGATACTATAAGCCCGCTTTGTCCGTTCCCTGAACTCGTTATTCGGAGCAACGTGACATCATTTATGGTGCTGTAGGCTCAACGTCATAACGACTTCTGGGAAATAACTGTGGAAAGAAAGAGACTGCTTCAACGAAGACCCCAAAATGTTTGTTTGAGCAAAAAAAAACGGCCTCATTATCTTCAACATTTGCAATGCCTCCCTAACCAGCATTGTAATCATTGCATTGATTAAGCGAATATTCCGATGGTGTCTGCAAGTTTGTTATGAAATAAATCTAGTTTGTAACCTGTAAAATGGTCACGTGTTCTTTACCATTCCACTGTTTTATTTGCAAATGTAATTTATTACCTTGTACGTCGCTGAATGTTTATTTACAGGTTCTGTGTCACGCCACGTACTTGTGCTTTTTGCAACCTACAATGGAAAGGGAAGAGGGGCTATGTATGCAATAACCGCCTTCCCTTTCTATGGTGGCCATCTTGAAAGAGGATTTTCTTTTGTGATCCTTACTGCAAAAGTCACCTCGGATTACAACAAGTACACGTCCTTTTTAGTAGCACAAGTTACTGCATTTGTAATTTAGACTATTGCTGGCAAAGATTATTGCACCTATGTACTTTACAGAGAAATAAGGAGTGCGTGGAGTGTATTCAAGTTTTTTTTTTTTTCAAGGTAATATGCGACCGGCATTGAGCAAAAAGGCATCAAACGGTAATATGAGTGACTATATGTGTGGCAACATAATTTTTCCGTCTGTTATGTGCAAGGTAGCACCACAGTTTCTCATGCTTTTGCATTACAACACTGCTGCTGTTTCTTAGGGAGGAAGGCTGCATTTAGCTGATGTCTTTTTCAGATAAGTACAACTTTCCCTACCAATATATAATGTGTAGTGCATTCGCAATCGCTGCATACCAATACGTGTTGGCATTGTCTAAGGCAAATGTTGAAGGTGGACGTTACTACATGAATATACAATCTATTTCCACATTGCCCAATAGGCATACTTCGTTCAGGGAAGTGTGCACTGATTCTGGGACATGTCACGGTGCTGTACGACAGAATATTTTCATGTGGTATTCTTCGGAAGCTATATACTGTTTACCAAACAACCCTTCCTAAAGGAACCTTTTGGTTATGTTGCACTACTGAAAATCTGTGCCCTGCAGTACAACATTTTTTCTTAGGCACACCTTATACGTAAATTGTACTACTAAAAACCTGTACAATTCACTACAAAAAAACTTTGTTGAGCGGACTTTATGGTTAAGTTGCCCTAACAAAAACCTGTACACTTCACTACAAAAATACTTTCTACCTCCCCTTTATGCTTCAAATTAAAACAAAAAAACCCCTAAAATTTGACATTTATGGTAAACTAAGCCCCAAACCCTGCCACCGCCCCTGTGCACAGCTAACACTAACACCCAGACCATGAAAGATGTCATCTCAAATGTCAATGATGACATCAATGACGACATCACATGTTTAGCCTCTTTCTTTTCCTTCCCTGCCATACATACATATGTAGATTCAGTAAAAAAAAAATCACTAAAGTAATGTTAGACTTCACAGTGAAACCAAAAAACAGTGCACATTCCCCCATTATGGTAAGCTCAGCAACCATAACTCGCATCATCTATGTACATTGCTAAGACTAACACCCAGGACATCACATATGACATCACAAATATCATTGATGACATCACTGATGACATCACATGTGAAAATAATGTTGACGAAAAGTCCCTACCTACAAGGGGTTCTTTCTATTATGTTGGCAGCAAGATGTCAGGGGTGATTGTGTAATGTTAAATATGTAATAACTAGCTAACAATTCAAGACTTAATACACACTTGTGCTAGTACAAACAATACATATGAAGACCCAATGCATGCAAATCAAAGGCACATACAGGGAAACTCAAGTAAGGAAGAAAGAAACAGCATCATCAGAAAGTTTATCTTCCTGTATTCAAATTAATTGTGAGTTTGAGGCCTGCTATTGCCCATGCATATGCATCATGAGCTCAGACCAGACCCTAAGGAAAGTACTTTAAGAACACATGACAAGGTTACCGTTTTGATACACAGCACCTTTTCAATTTTTATATTGTGATTGTCAGTGAATACAACCACCTGGCCTAGATTTTGCAATGCACCAACATAAGTGAGGCAGACATGTGATGTCATCAGTGATGTCATCAATTATATTTGTGATGTCATATTTGATGTCCTGGGTGTTAGACTTAGCAATGCACATAGATGCTGCGAGTTGTGGTTGCTGAGCTTACCATAATGGGGGAATGTGCAGTGTTTTTTGGTTTCACTGTGAAGTCTAACATTCCTTTAGTGATTTTTTTTTTACTGAATGTACATAAATATGTATGGCAGGGAAGGAAAAAAAAGGGGCTAAACAAGTGATGTCATCATTGACATTTGAGATGACATCTTTCATGGTCTGGGTGTTAGTGGTAGCAGTGCACAGGGGCGGTGGCAGGGTTGGGGGCTTAGTTTACCATAACTGTTGAATTTCAGGGGTTTTTCAGTTTTAATTTGAAGCATAAAGGGGAGGTGGAAAGTATTTTTGTAGCGAAGTGTACAGGTTTTTGTTAGGGCAATTTAACCATAACATCCCCTCAACAAAGTTTTTTTTTGTAGTGAATATATATATATATACATATTACATGGCCACGGTAGTGGCCATATAGTTATGGTTAAGTTGCTGTTTCCATAGGAAGAGCACTTTTTGGGCAGCTTATAACTTTGCTCCCCCTGGACGAATCCTCACCAAACTTAACAAAAAAATGTATATGGCCATTCTGAATTTTTTTTGTAAAGTTTGGTGAGAATTCATCCAGGGAGAGCGGAGTTATAGAGGGGTCCCAAAACGTCTTTTTTTCCCATAGACTAAATGGGGGAAAACCTTTGCGCATGGCTACAGGTGAAACCGATGGATGGATTTTGACGAAATCTGCGGCAGGTACAGGGGATTGGTCCAGAAAGCGTGCTTTTGTAAATGTTGTCACCATACGTACAGTACATTTCTTTATAATTATGAAAAAGTAGGTCTGAAATAATTAGTGATATCTATGTTCGCACCGCGGTCACACTACCCTGTTCGGTCAACGAACAAGAAACCGATTGGCTAAGGGGCTGCCGTCATGACCGCGTACACGTGACGTCTCTGCCCATTGGCTGCTGCGAGACATGTTCTGCGTCAGATGGTGTGGATGCGCCCGACATCTTGGATCCACGAAAAGTGGAGCAACAACCACCGTACACATGCTTTTTTCATTAACCTATTTTGCTGTGTCACAGAGCATTGGGAATGGTTCAGACAGTAAGAAATGGGTGATCTATGCATTTGTTATTCGGCCATCATGATGTCATTTCTTTGGACACCTTGTACGCACAGTAAATGTGGGGGTAATAACAATAGCACTTCAGTCCATGTAGTGGGCAGGACATTTGTAGCACTTCAGTCCATGTAGTGGACAGGAAATTTGTAAATGTTGAAGGCACACAGTATAGGTAGACAACATTGAAAGTGACAACATGCCGTGAACGCATTATTTTTCCCAATGGCTATTATTATATTCATTAGTATGCCGCCAAGGGTGGCACATGCTACGGTGGTTGTGGCCAGGGGCTACAGTCTCAACATATGGGTGATTAATGCACTTGTTCTGGGGGTCGCTCGTCATGATGTAATGTGTATGGACATCTTGTACGCACAGTACACTAATACCTACTTAATGACGTATGTTCTATGGCCTCCTTGTACGCACAGAAAAGGAGGCATCCAATAAGGGCAGTATTTGAGCCTGTGCACTTCATGGGGGAGTTGCTACATTTGTAAGGACATGTGTGGTGTTAGGGAACATTGAAATTGCCAAAATGCTGCAAATACATTACTAATCCAATGGCTATTATTATATTCATTAGTACGTTGCCATGGTTGGCACATGCTACGGTGGTTGTGGCCAGGGCCTAGAGTCTTGGATGCATGGCCATTGGCCGAAGGCCAAAGGCCTTACTTCCAAGACTGTAGGCCCTGGCCACAACCACCACCGCTTGTGGCATCCATGCATATACCCCTTGTGTTGTATTTTCATTGGCAAGTTGTGGGGAATGCGTGCAGTGTTGGGTGCATGGGCAAAGGCCATGCACCCAAGAACAAAGAGGTGGTTGTGGGGAGATCCTACACTCTTGGGTGCAGGGCCGAAGGCCATTCACCCAATAATACACTTATACCTACTAAATGATGTATGTCCAGTGGCCTCCTTGTACGCACAGAAAATGAGGGGTTCAATAAGGCCAGTATTTCTGCCCATGCAGTGCACGGGGGAGTGGTTAGATTTGTAAGGACACGTGTGGTGTTAGGGAACATTGAAATTGACAACATGCCATGATTGCATTATTTTTCTAATGGCTATCATTATAGGCATTAGTACGCCGCCATGGGTGGCACATGATACAGTGGCTGTGGCCAGGGCCAAGAGTCTTGGATGCATGGCCATCGGCCGAAGGCCGAAGGCCTTACTTACAAGACTGTAGGCCCTGGCCACAACCACCGCCACATGTGCCACCCATACACACACCCGTAGTGTTGCGTTTTGATTGGCAAGTTGTGGGGAGTGCGTGCAGTCTTCGGTGCATGGCCATGCAACCAAGAACAAAGTGGTAAGTACTAGACTTGGAATACACTGCACACCCTTCCGATGTAAAATCTACAGACATACACCTAGGAGGGAAACCTCTGGGCAGAAGTACTGAATGATAACACACCTATAGAATAACCCCCACTAACACACATCACTGAGGTGGTTGTGGGAGACCCTGCACTCTTAGGTGCATGGCTAAAGCCCATGCACGCAAGACTGAAGTCATAAGCAGTGGAGTTACAAGTTAATATGGGTGTGGAGGATTGTGGTTGTTGTGTTGATGCCCTAGTGTCTTCACTTCATGGCTGTAGACGATGGTCCGAAAAGTAAAAGGACCATGTTTTACACATGCAGCGATTGTTGTGGATAGGAACTGTACTCCTTGAAACTTGGTTGTAAGGCGTAGGTTGTAGGTTACTCACCACAGATGAAAGGGCAGCCTACAGGCACTGCAGCATATTAGTACCATAGATTAGACGAGTAGATTCCCATGTGTAGAAAATGCCTGCCAATATACTAACTCCTTACTTTGTTCAAAATCCATAAACTTTTTTTTTTAATTGGTTATCGTACTTGGCAGAAGTATCACTTTTTCCATTTCTGTAATGAAAGAAAAAGGTGTGTTAGTGTTTGCAGTTTTTCCAAATTTACCACATTGCATAATAGAAAGTTAACTTTTTTTTTAGACCCTCATTTTTAGTTTATAAACCAGTGTACTGTGCATTGCACTCACTTTCTGTGTTTGCTTTTCTAATCCTTGAGTCTGGGGAAAAAAATCCTTGTCGGATTAAAAAAAAAACCTTCATTTCTTATGGAACTAAGTATTTCATTTTTTTCTTTCAGTGTTTTCTTCATTTTTCTGATCAATGTTATGTTTGTTGCCTTCCTGGCCATTTTTAAGAACAGTTAGATACCTATAGGCATATTCTAATTGTGCATTTTTTCCTACAGATTTGTGATACTCATTCATTTGTGCCGTTGTTACATCCTTGTTCCTTCATCTTTCCCATTAATGCTTTCTTTGTTGCCTTCCTGGCGATTTTTAACAACACTTAGATAACTATAGGCGTATTCTCCCTGTGCATTTGTTTCCAACGATCTGTGATAATCATTTATTTGTGTCATTCTTCCATCCTTTTGGGAAGTTAGATACCTGTGGGCATATTCTAACTGTTCATTTGTTCCTACAGATTTGTGATACTCATTAATTTGTGTTGTTGACATATCCTGTTTCCTTCATCTTTCCCATTAAGGTTTTCTTTGTTGCCTTCCTGCCAATTTTTAAAAGCAGTTAAGTACGTATAGGCGTATTCTGCCTGTGCATTTGTTTCCAATGATCTGTGATAATCATTTATTTGTGTCATTCTTCCATCCTGTTGGGTAGTTAGATACCTGTAGGCATATTCCAACTGTTTGTAGTCTTTCACATACTTTGTTGACAATTTTGATGTACACATTATTTCGTACATTTTGGCTTCAAGAAAATTAAATATGCATTTGTTAGGTTAGCTGGCGACCTCTGCTTTAGAGTAATAGTGCTATCATTACATTCAAACCATCCAGAATTCTTTTTAATATATGCAGTGTAGTGACCTGCATTGGTTGTAGATCCTGCATGGTAGAATATTCCTACTGTTGTAAAGGTTTTCTTTCCAAGTGACACTTGACTGTGTGTGAATCCAGTCAGTTTACAATTGTTTTTGGTGCCATCTGCATTATAACGTAGAAGCATAAGTATTATGTAGGCACTATGTGATTGTATCAGTAAGCTAGAGCAATTGTCAGAATGGCAAATACTACATAATCTGCCATGGTTTGCATTTTGTACAAGTTGCTGAAATGGAATGCTCTCACAATTTGGTATGGAAACATACAAAAATTGCTCATTTGGGATTTCTTCCTGTATCACTTTGTTACACGGAGTGCATGTATATTTCCACATGTATGAAATTTGGAAGATTTCATTTACAGTTATGGTTTTGTTTTACAATACTAATAGTATCTACATTAGAAATTCTTGTAGATCTTCTTGTGAATTCATAGTGAAACGCAATATTCCAGGACAGTTGTTCAATTGTTGCCTTACTCCATGAACACTGTATGTGTTGTCAGGATTGCTTGTTGCATTTCTATGCAGCACTAACATTTGCAAACACAATTGGCCTGTGCTGTGTAGGTAAATATTTTTAACAATTGTTGGCAATTGAAATAGAATATTCATTGCTACATTTGCATAGCAACTTACCCCACTTTCATTTGTAAATTTGAATGGGCCAGCAAGTTCTGTATCTAAGTGCATTGTTCGGTTTTTCTGTTGCTTCTTTGCCAACGTGTCTGGTTGACATTCCCTAATAGGTTCTTCTATGTTTACGGCAATTGATGAAACTTTATCTTCTTTTCTTTTTTTTTGCAGAATTTCCTGTTGCATTCTGTTGCATTTTTGTTTCATTTACTTTTCTTTTAATACGTTTCACTTTATCTGGAACAGGGCATTTTTTCAGATGCGGGGTGTACAGTGAACGCAATCTATTGTATTCTAGAATGCAAGGAATATCAGCTTTGACTTTACTTGAATCAAAGTTTATTAGCAATAGACTGTCAAGTGTACATAAGCGTGATAATGCTACGTAGCTCATGCCTTCCTTAAACACTGTCTTTCCTATATCTATCAATGCTTTCTCTAACCTTGGGATTTATGAATGGTAACTGCATATGCAAGAGTTAGAGAAAATTGCTCTCGACGTACATACATGTCTTTGAAGAGAAGAAATCGTGCCATTGAGCGCCCTATCCTTTTCACTTCTGAAACTTTATCAAAGCAAGTATTTACAAACTGAATGTTGCTATCATGTGGGTATGATTGAAAGCCAACAACTGCGCCCAGTGCTCCATTAACTAGCCCTTGCTCTATGTCAAGGTTACGTTTAAGCATTACTCTACAATTTAATGATAATTTCAATATTTTTTCCAACCCAGCTGTGTTGGAGATTGAATTTTCTAAGCTATTTAGTCTTGTTGTGGCTTGCTCACACATGGGTACTGTCAAACCATGTACGTCTAGTTTGTCTGTGGCGCTAATTTCTATTATTGCTTGCATTTCTTTCTTTAACATTGTTTCATTGAATTTGAAACAGCTTGCAAGAGTTGGCATTAAGGCTATACAATTGACATTTTTGTGCGCTATTTGTTCCATAACATCAGTTGCACATGCATTATCGCCATAAAGTGCATGTATATGGCACTTTTTCAATACAGTTTATGCTTCTTGCGATAATACACCAACTCTAATACTTTTGAAGATGTTGGCATAAGTGAGATCTGCAGATTGCTGCATGTTCTCAGTTAATTCTCTCTATTGGAAATGTTGCCAAAGGTTAACATTACCTATGCTACCATACAGTTTTCCGGCAGAGTTTGTGGCCTAAGGTTTTAAAAATCGGTTCACCTTTCACTGGTGTCAATTGTAGAGTATCTCCAAAAATGACAATGTGTTTCCCTGCAAAGAGTTCTTCGTTATTACGTTTAAGTACTTCTTGCAATCTGAGATGAATCAAAGCCAACATTAGATTGGAGACCATGCTCACTTCATCTATTAGTAGCATTTTCATTTGTTTCAATACTCTACGTAATTCCATTGCAGCTTCTGCAGAAAGTTTATAGTAGTCTAATTTATTTTGATGCTCTACGGGAAGCAGTAGTAATCGGTGTAAAGTCACACCACCTTTGTTGTAGACAGCTAAACCTGTGGGGGCTGTTAAAACAGCTGACAGTTTGTTGTTTGTCAATTGTTGAAGGAACTTGCTGTTCATTTTCATTAAGAATGTTTTGCCTGATCCAGCTTCACCACTGATGTACAGCAGTATAGCTTGTAATTTTGGCAGGTACATTCTTTCTTTTTTGTGTTGTACGCAATACACAATTTGTTTTGTTATGTCTTCAAAAATGGTGCGCTGATTGTTGTTAAGTTTTGCTTGTTGTACAGTTAAGTCTTCTGTATCTTCTTGATACTGATAGATGGTGTATTCTACTTCTGCCATAGCAACTTCAGCCTCATTTGATATTAGTGGTTGTCATAATGGTTCTTGACTTCCTGTTACAGAAATGTGACTACTGTCAGAAGAGTCTTTATCTAGTTAGGCCTGAATTTCTTCTTCCTGTTGCTGCTTATAGTGTAACATTGTTTTATACTGCGTAAAGTTCACAAAGGTGATAGTGCTTTCATTTGCTTTGAAAGCAGCTTCATAGCACTCATAATTATCTAGTATGTCTTCCTCTTTTCTCCATGGTTTGAAAAGTTGTAACAGAGACATGTAATATAGTTCTTTCTGTTGAGGAGTTTCTAATGACAATTTCACATGATTAATTAAGATTTGTTTGTTAAGTTGCACTAAGCTACCTTTACAATTGCTCACTCTATATCTAGGTTTGCTTTCATCGGGTTTTACATTATTTTTGTATGCAAAGTTTTGAGCTATGTGGTATAGACACATGCTTTCCAGAGTGGTATTCCTGTTCGGATAGTATGTGTCCAGTAAATTATTTTTTAGAATGTCTTGGCTGTTGGGATAATTTCTAGCAATTATTTCTATGTCCTCATATGATTTTAGCACTCTTTTTCTAGATTTTGCAGGACCAAGACTGAGCCATACTATGTTGCCTGATTTTCCATACAAAGCAGTGCCCGTTAAACAATCTGCTGCTTCATAGGCCCCAAATTCTCTATGAGAGAGCATTTTTATGCCTAGGCTGTAACATTTCTGAGATAATGTTTTGTCTGATGCTAGGTCATCCCAGAGGTCTTGAAACTCTGTTTTTTTCTGATTTTGTTAAGTAGGCTGTAACATATCGTGCAACAGCAGTTGAATTGTCTGCAAAGTACTGCACATCTATGTTTGCATTCCATAATAGGGCAATGATTGCATTGTAATCATTGATATATTTTGATTCTACCCTTCTTTTCATGTAATATGTGTTTATAGGTGATTTACCTTTAACACTATGTCGAACTGAAGACATGAAGTTGTTTACTTCACCTGTTTCTGTAACTGGTCTAGGGAAACTAAAGCAGCATTTGTTGTAGTATTTATCTTTGTTTTTGTATTTACGGCGACACTATTTGCCACATTTGTATCTTTGAAATTGTAATATCTGCCTATGCAGCTCACTATGTGTCTGTTGTGAAGGGATTTCACATGTGACATATTGTTGGATAAACTGCAAAACAGTGCTGTCACTTTCGTGTCCAAATTCCGGTGCACCTTTGATCCATAACAGCATGTAAATATGTGGTGCTCCTCTCGCTTGATATTATTTTCTCCAAAAGAAGTGTTGCACTTCTCCAAGGGGAGGAACAGTTTTATTGCAAATAAAGTGTAGCATTGCAATGAAACGATGATGGAGATATCTTAAGACATTAACTGGATCTAGAGAGCAAAGTTCTCCAGGTGTTAATACATCTATGTGGTTTTTGTTGCAGTTTGCTATGCATAGGAACTCATGTAAATCTTCCCATGCATATTCTGCACAACTTAGCGTAACAAACAAAGTTGGTGGTCCAAGGTTTCTGATCATGCAACGCACGTCTCCGTGCTGTCTAAAACCAGTATTCCTTTGTACCACGCATGTTTGCAAACAAATTTGTTATACTTGATTATAAAACCTCATCTTTTTCTTGTACTTTTTGTATTAACTGCGTAGCTGACATATTTTGAAAGTGTGTTCCAGATTTAAGAATATGTGCAACTCCATAACATAGTGTTGCTAATTCACTTTCATAGAGTGGGTGGAATATGTATTACGCATTTTGTCTAAATCTGGGATCTTGCGAATACATTTGTAATGAGCGGTATTCTGATACCCCAATCTGAGTGGGTCTATCATTGTATCTCCCACCTTTGCCAGTAGGAAATAGCAGTGGAAAAGCACACGCTTCTATACTTTTTTCCCAAATACTCATTGGTGACCCTTTGGTTTGTCGCATTTGGTAAGTTTCTAGTGCATCATCTATGCTTTCATTGGAATTCAATAGATGAATTGTGTAATGGTCCAAAAGAGTGGATAATGTAGCTGGATCCAGAAGTTCGAATTGTCCAGTTTCTGATGGCTCTTGAATTATTTCAGTTGTTTGCCTTAAGCTTTCATCAATATTTATTTCCTGGTAGTACTCATTGTTGTTTTTTAGATATTGCAATGCTTGTCTAACTTTGTGTAAGTCCACTAATTGTTGCCAATGTTTCTGTCCTTTGTTGGTGCTCCATATACCAAGACTATTAAAGAATGCTCTATTGAACGTTCCACTCCTAGAGTGTGCACATTTTCCATTAGATCTAATGGCAAGTAAACTACTTTACCAAAAATGCCTTTCACCATTTCAGAGGAAGGTAAATTTGCTGCTTTTTTATGAATGCGTATAATTGCTTGAAATAGGTGAACTGTTTCAATCAATTATTATGCTCCCATACAAAGTGAGCTGTTGCAGGATTTTTGGTAATGGAAACAATTCCAAATTATTTGTAATTGCACGTGAAGGTGTGTGGTTGTCTAAATTTGCAGTACAGTAACTGCAACATATTAGGCGTTCTGTTATTTCATATTTGCTTTCAGCTAAAAGGCACAAAGATAATTCAAACCATTTAGAGTCGTCATTGTTTTCTATTTTGTATGCTATGTCCACATTTTTTGTGTTCCTTTTGTAAAACGTTCTGCGCAACATACACACACATGGTTTGGTACTTCAGCCGATGACCTTTTAAATTTTAGTATTTCTTTTCTGTATGTGTGTAATAGAAGGTTGCTATGTGCAGAATTGTCGCTAATATGCTCTAAAACTGTTGCATTTTCTACTTGGCTCTCACTTCCAAAACACTTTTTCTGAATACGGTCCATATCTTCTTGTAAGTATTTGGGTGTACCATGCAGAAGAGTCGTATTTAAATTTCCTAATTCTAAAGCTGGACTTTTTGCATAGTATATTTTATACACTAAATTTCTTACTTTGGAATGATGTACTGATATTCTTTTGATATCATGGAAGGTACTTTTACAAATAGGCCCAGAAATGCAGTCTAATGAATGTCCTTTTAGTCGTATGCCTTTCCGCATTACACAAATATTCATATTTTGCAGCACTTTCATTTTACTTTTGTCTTTACCTTTTACATATGATTGAGGAACTGACGTAAAGATTTGAAAGTTTTGTTTGGGATGGCACACATTGAAGTGCACGGCCATTTGTATACTGGACGGTGTGGTTCTGTTGAAACGAGAGGTAATTCTGAGTTTTCAGAAGATAGTTGTGTAAGCAGTGTTTCTTGTTCCATGATGATAGTATTGATTTTCTCATACCCTCGTCCACTGCTATGGATGGCAATATTGTTTGTTTGATTTTGCGTGTATGCTTCTTCATTAAAATGTGGCTCTGTGGTTGTTGTGTGACTCCATTCACCACCACAAACTTGCAAAAAACTATTTCTATTCACATTCCGTTTATTGCTGAGTTTCATTTGTAGTTTGGTACTTAGTTTTGTTAGTGCTTTCATCCTATTTAATACTAATATGAACAACTTCAATGATTGCACTGTCCACGAGTGCTTGTAGAATTAACTTTCTACAGTACGTTTTAAGGGGTGAGGATGATTTTGGTCCTCTTATTAGTAGGTTCTGAAGGACTCTGTGATGAAACATTTTTGCTAAAATACTTTCTTTTACTATGGGTTCTTCTTACACTATCAGCATTGCTAGGAACAGTGTTAGCTGTACTGGCAGCCGTTTATTTGAAAACATTTCTGTGTTTTGTGACTCTTTTGATGGAGGAGGTACAGTTATGGTAGTTGAGACTTCTTTTATTATGTTACCCAACTGCATTAGGTGGTTTGTATCAAGATTCTTCACTAACTCTACAACAGGTGGTTGCTTACATTGGGCACCTTTATTTTTATTTGCTCTAATTCGGCGTTCCTTTCTACGGAGCTGCTGTTTGGTAGGCATTCTTTGGTGTCTGTTGAGAAAAAAAAGTATACTTGGGTCTGTTGTGCAATGTATGTGTGCTGTGTGCATGTGTGCATAAGTGTGATGGGGAAGCACTTTGGCATGGTGTGTCAACGTACGGTGACCTCTAACTATCATTTGGTAAGGCTACTTTACTGTTTGTATACTACTACACTGTGCTTTAGATGAGAGTACATAGTGCCCTACTTGTGACGAGAACCATTATTAATAACCGAAATGCCAAAAACTTGCTACTGCAACTTATTTTCACAATCTAACCTTCTAAGGATTTCCTATATTATTTCAGTACTAAACACACAGGGATTTGTCAGGCATTCCACCTGTTATTCTTTGTTCAATAAATGGATATTTGTAGGTAGAATGGTTTACAAATTACAAATGCTTGCTTTGGTGCCCAAAATAAACAAATAACCCATGCAGCCTCTTTAAGGAGTAGTTACAATATGAAGGCTGTACTGTACTTACTTTTTTGTGTAAGATGACCAGGTTTCTTCGGACATGTCGTCTGCAGTGTAGATTCTATTGATTCTCAGGAGAGTAGTCTTCACTGTGAATTAAAAAAACAATATCAATTACTTTGTGTGTTTGCAGCGGCCATGATACTGCAGACTTTACTTGTACTTTTTTCGTCAGAGGATTCAACTTTCATATTTCCACCCAGTCCACGTGCACATTTCACTTCTCTCTGTGCAGTCTTTGCATACTACTTTTAATATGGTACGTGAAAGTCCTTCAAAATAACTACATTTTTTAAAGGTTTGCAAATGCCTTGTTCTTTACAAAGAGTAGTATGCATAGGTGAGAAGTTTGTAAGCGATCGGGCAAAGTACTAGATGGACAAACATGTTGTACTTGTTAATGAAAAGCACGGTTATGCAGAAGACAGTAATGACAAATCGGCAATCTTGCACTTTAAAAGGGGGAGCCTTGTTATGTGTTCTCTATGGAAATTTACAGGCATTATTTTGTCTATTTTAAATCATAAGGCTTCCACATGTACTCTGATTAAAATGTACATACCTGTACTCTATATACTGATGCATGTGGACATGCATGGAGCTGTACATAGAAGTTCGCAATCCTTGCACAGTAGCTTGTGAAGTAGGTGCTTTGCAATGGTATGCGATTTCCATTAAGACTCATCGACAATAATTTTGAAGTGCGCAATGTTGATGACGGAGTTAAAATTAGCGATGTTCTATGTGATTGGGTGATGATTGTGTGCCCGCTTAGTTGTGTCCAATGAGGAACTCGCTTTGGTACCGCTGTTGAAAGGGTGAAAAATGGGTAAAAGTTACGTGCCGCACGTAGACAACGCTTGTCCCCTGGTAGGGCATGTCACATACGGGTTTCTACAGCAAATCCTACATGGAAAGACCACTGTAGGCATCAGCCAATCAGATGTTCACATTACTCTTTTGTGTCGAAGGACGGTGCGCACACTGAAAATGGCAGAGGTGGAGAGGGTCAGGGTTTTGCTGTTTGGTGATATTTTTGTGCAAGGCTTACAACACTATGCCGAGAGTAGGCATGTGGCACACCATTTCGATGTGCGAGGAGTGGAGATGGTGTGGAGCGCTGACACTGATGCCAATGCTGCGGCAATTCTGCAAGTCTGCAGAGACATGCATAGATTGACCACTCCTCATGTGGTAATTTTGCACTTTGGTGCTTGCCACTTGGGATACCTAACTTCACGTACTTTGTTGGCAGATTTGGCACAGTTGGTTGAAGCACTCATGACCATCTTCCCAACATCGAAAGTCATTTTTTCTGCTTTACTCCCGAGAGTACAATGGAACAACACTTCTGTTTTCTGTCCAGATCAAAGCATCGGGAGGTGCATCATCAATCGCGGCATGCGTGCATTCATGCTACGCAATGGTATGTTTTTTTGCAGCCACGAAAACATTGCTCCAAGCAATGCGCGTTACTTTGAAGGAGATGGTGTTGCGATATCCTCTTTGGGAAATGTGATGTTCTTTTGGAACATAAGGCTTGCTTTAGAGAAGGTTCTGTAATGTTTGCAGAGTAAAGAAAGGACAAAAAATACTAAAAAAAATACATAAAATACCACATGTCTGTACGATATGTGGCCAAAACAAAAACAGCTCTTTTCAGAGCCTACCTTAAAGGGGAAAAAGGGGAATAGTACTTTAATGTACCATAATAACGCTCTGATCCTGAACATGGCGGTAATTAGCAGCCAGCACATATCACCACCGGGGATTGAAGGTGGAGATGCATGTAAATGAGAATGAGCGGAGCTAGGGATTGGTCCATAAAGTTCAGTAGGTGTGTTCTGACCGATGTACTTTAGTAAGACCATTTTCTCCCTCACAGGACACCACATAGCCATGGCTTTCCATGCTTGAAAACAGATTATCTGGATTGTGGGAGGCTCATGGATACATTGGTTGAAGGTGCATGCAGAAAGCTGCAGTTTATCTACAAATCTCGGATTTCCACATGCGGAAGTGTACTGGCATGGCGTGCATGGCATGAGATACCTGGACTTGGTACCTCTTTGTGTTACTTTACAGACAGAGCATCCTCCAGATATACTGATCATTCATTGTAGAGGAAACAGTTTAGGCCATGTATCTGGAATGTCTTTGCAATTTGCCATGAAGGAAGGACTTGCAAAGCTCATGGACATGTTTCCAAATTGTCAAATACTTTTTTCCCGTATTGCCCAAGGACAAATATGGTTGCATTCTTCTGCAATTGGTCCACAAATGGAGAAAGCGAGACGCAATGTGAATAAGGCTGTGTGTACCTTTTTAAGAGATGTTGGCATGTCCTCTTTCCACAATGAAAACATTTTGTTTCATAGCAGTTTCATTTTCTGCAGAGATGGAGTCCACCTCACATATGCTGGCAATCAGATGTTTCTTCACAATTTACAAAATGCATTGCGCCCTCTTTTGCAATCACACTAAGCTATCTGACAATCGGTTTTCCCCAATCCACTGTTTTTGACCCACACAACAACAAAAGGCTATTTTCAGAGCCGCCACTTACTCCCTACATACACTTTATTGCATTTGCACCCTCCCTTTTTCCCCTCTACGACTGTCTGCAAACTTTTGCTGAACTCCGCAGGGGTCTATGGGCTTCACTTCATAGTTCTATTGTTAGACTGAGAAAGGCGGCTCTGAAAGCAGCCTTCTCTGTTATTTTTACGTTCATTAATTAACAGAACTCGACACACTAGGAGAAGAGGCGAAAGGAGGGTAAGGAAGGGACACCAGTCACGGGGATAAGAAAGGGTAACTGAACAGATAAATATTAAGGGTGATCTTTATTTAGGTAAGGAGCAGATCTTCTGGTGCTCGGGGACTGCAGCCTCAAAAGCACTTTGAAAACTCTCCCCCCTGCAGAGTACTGCATCACAATACGTGCACACTACTGTCACCTTTGAAAGGTAATGGTCTACAGCATTGCAAATGGCTTGTGAAGAAGTTGGAGGGAGGCGCTGCCCACAGGAGTGTCTCTTGTGGTGGGAGAATCAGATTCCGAGGATGCTGTGGAGGAACTCAAACAACTACACTCTTCACATGGCACCACCTTGCGAATGTCCACAGTGTGGAATGAAGTGAGTTGTCGCTTCATGGTTGTCGTACCAAAACTGTACGCTCCAAATCTCCCGCGACTCAACACCACATTGCACTGGTTACACTTCACCAGGTTCACACAGGCTTTTGGTACGTTCCCATAAACGGAAAACAACCGCCACACCCACGACTCCTGCCGAGTGCTCCTAGTGCGGAGTTCCTCCACTTCATTCTCTTCCTCCTCTTCTTCCTCAATTCTCTACATCCTCACCCATATATCTCTCTGCAGGCCCTTGGTGAGGTGGTGATGGGGGTGGTGCAGAGGCTAATAACCCAACAGCAGCCATGGAAGCCATACCGATTAGTTTCCTTTTGGTCACTACAGCAGTAAAGGCAACACACCTCAATCTGCTATAGCTAGAAGGACAATACAGATGTGCTCGGGGTTGTGGCCTTTTGTAGGGGTGCAGGGATGTGCCTCGTGACCGTCTTCATCCCTACAAAGCGGTACACACATTTTACACTGCAACTCTTGAGGTGGCCTATTGTTTGGGATGTGTGAAATTACATTTTTACACTCTACAGTACTTTGCCTTGTGTCTACAAGTTCATTTTTATCCTTGCAGAAGCACACAAACCGCGGAAACTAGTCCCCACGCTCAGCATAGGTGCGGTCACAAGATGACATCCTCAACACATCTGCCCCCATAACGAAAAACCCCTGGACAGCAAATGCAAACAATCAAACATGTGCATGCGCACAAGTGTCCTACGGACAGTGTTCGGGTTCTCAAACTACTTCAAAGTGCGACACAAGTGAGACGGACAGTTAGGAACATACGCAATGTTTGCAATACTTATGTTTCTACTGTGCATCTGCACGCATGCTATGTTCACAGTACGGACAGTTCCAGTGTCCTTAGGACAACTTCATTTTGTTTGCCTACGAACTTGCTGGCAACCGTGCCTGTTCTACGGACGGCAGCTTTTTGGCTGCGCCCGATACGGACCTCTATACTGTCCTACACACACTCCCATTTTCCTCATTTACACCCATTATGGACATCTGGTGTGTTCTACGAACATGTATTATCTCGTTTCCAAGCGGTACGCCGAGATAGTATATACTTTGGACACCCCTTTCTGTTTATGTACGCACAATTTCAACAGATGGTGCAGTCACACATCACATCCATCTTCCTTGACATTACACAGTACCCACATTCCATTCCTTGCGGATAGGTCGAACAGGCACACTGTTTGTGAACATTTTACGTCTTTTTAAAATAAAATTCTACACAAAAACTTTTTCTCTACAACTACTGTACAAAAACATTTCAAACACACACACACACACACACACACACAAATCAATCGAAAGAAGTAGCAGGGGAAGCGGACACTGAAACACATATGGGGGAATTAGGATTCAACACAGGCTGGTTATGAGGAGAAGATTTGTGAGGGGAAGAAGGGATGGATATTTCATCAAAACGTCTATTTTCCTGTTCAAGGTTTGGGGAGGGTTCACTAGGGAATGGAGAAGCAGGGCAGGTGCAGGTGGGGCAATGATAACAAACTTTTCCTCACACACAGTCCTCCACAAACTCCCGTAAACTTTGAAAATTGGTGTCCAATATGTCCATTTTCTCCTCTATCCTCTTTATCCTGTCTTCTTCTGTCTTGTTTGTTACTCTTTCGTCTTTTTTTTCCTGGTCTGATAAAAAAAAAACAAATACATAAATTCAATGCCTCTAAAATACTGATCACTATTTTGTATGTGCAGAACAATATGTACCATTATTGTCGCTGTCTTCAGACATATCACCATGAGGGAAATACTCCTCCAGCCACTCCAAAGTACTAGCCATTTCTGAGTCAAAACAACAGAAAGAAATTATTATTTATGCACCACATATAAAAAAAAACTCACACATATAAAAAAAATTATCTGCACTCACTCTTTTGCAGAAATCTCCCTTTGTCCTACTGCGTCCGTCCACTGTCGTTCCAGGCTGCCGAGTTTCTGTGAAGTGATTATATTGGAGGCATCCTTTTTTTTATGATACCATCGTCTTTGTTGTACATGCTTATTACATTTGTTGTTTTCTTTTTCCAGCTTCAGGTTTCCATATTTACTTATTACTACTTATAATGTCTGTATGTCCTTCTTCTACGTTGCTCAGTTTTTGTGTAAGACAATAGTACATTTTCTACTACCCCCCGCCTCTTTCGGTAATGTTGATCCTGTCCAACCCCGTCCGCAAACAGGCGCTCAGTCCGTACCTTTCCAATATCAATAGGAACGGGGGTTCTGTATGTTCCATGTTAAATGTATGTCAAATATGTAGATTACACTACATATCTCTCCAAATCACATGATTTCAGTGTATATTCTGCTCATCAACTTGATTGCCACAATTTCATGGTTACCTTCCACCTTCCAAAAATCTACACAATTCCCTACAAAAAAAAAACTTTGTTGAGGGGACGTTATGGTTAAGTTGCCCTCCCAAGAACCAGTGAAATTCACTACAAAAAACCTTTGTTGAGGGGACGTTATGGTTAAGTTTCCCTAACAAAAACCTGTACACTTCATTAAAAAAAACTTTCCACTTCCCCTTTATGCTTCAAATTAAAACCGAAAAACCCTTGAAATTCGCCAGTTATGGTAAACTAAGCCCCCAACCCTGCCACCACCCCTGTGCACTGCTACCACTAACATCCAGACCATGAAAGATGTCATCTCAAATTTCAATGCTGACATCAATGACGACATCACTTGTTTAGCCGCTTTCTTTCCCTTCCCTGCCATACATATATATGTACAATCAGTAAAATAAATTCACTAAAGGAATGTTATACTTCACAGTGCAAGCAAACACCACTGCACATTCCCCCATTATAGTAAGCTAAGCAACCATACCTCGCACCATCTATGTGCATTGCTAAGACTAAAACCCAGGACATCAAAGATGACATCACAAATATCATTGATGACATCTTGTTACCAACATCATAAACACAACCCCTTGTAGAGACTTTTCATCAAAATTAATTTCACATGTGATGTCATCAGTGATGCCATCAATGACATTTATGATGTCATCTTTGATGTCTTGGGTAGTCATAGCAGTGCACGGTGGTGGTGCAAGCTATGGTTGCTTAGCTTACCGTAACTCGCAAAATTCTGAGGTTTATCGGTTTTACTTGTAACCATAACATCCCTATAAGAATGTTCTTTCATTGAATTTCATAGGTATTTATTAGTGCAACTTAACCATAATTTCCTTTTAACAAAGATTTTCATTGAATTTCATAGGATTTGATTAGTGCAACTTAATTTTCATGGGTTTTTACCAGTGCATGCTATTTTCCTACAACTTACTGAAATCATACTTACCTAAATATACTTTTGTCCAATTTACAATGTTTCACCTTAAAGCTCTGTCATTTACCACCTACTAGCATCATTTTTAAAACTTCTATACACTTTTTGCAATTTTTTCCACTGTTTTTGCATCCGTCGATGTCTGTGAACGTCTGATGTCATCACAGACCTTCCGGACAGTGCCACGTGACCATGCGCTTACACACAGCATGGTGACGTGTCTGCAAAGGCGTCCGCACTACGCAATCGGGTCCGTGCTTCAAGGACTTTTTGGAACTGCATTTTTCGGCTGATCCAGGAACATTCAAGCTCAAAATGTACCCATTAACAATCTAGTACAAAGCACATACTTGGAAGAATATTAGCAAAACTGCTATTTCTCTTACAAATGGCATCAGCTATTGCCATCCCTCCTCCCCAAGAACCACCACCAGCTGGAGGACCTACACAACACTAAAAGCGCAGTACTTCCAAAGCCAATGATGAGGACCAACAAGATGAGATAGAGGAAGTGCCTACCACTAGCACCAAGAGAGAATTGGGGGTGTGGCAGTTCTTTACCACTGTTGGGAGTGTACCAAAGGCTAAAGCTACCAAAGTGAAATGCACCGAGTGCGCAGTCGCGGACTACCTGGACACTACTCCTACGGGACCACTGCCATTCCCCGCCACACCAAATCCAACCACCGCAATGCTCTCAGAAAGGTTGTTCCTTTCTTATCAAGTAGTAGGCTGTCTTCCTCCACCTCATCTTCCTCAACCAATAATGTAACCACACAGCCTACTTATATGGTACACAAAATCCCACCAGCTACCTTGCCAGCAATAAAAGAGTCTGTTGATCCATATCTTTCAAAGAAAACAGTCCTCTGCATATACTGAAACACACCACTCTGCAGGGGGAAGCAATTTTGAAGTGCTTCCGAAGCTGTAAGGAAGGAGCATGAGAAATACCGCCCCCTACCATAGAAGTAACACACGCGCAACACCTTCCCCTGTTCACCTGCCCCTCCATATTAGTGCTTGGTGCCTCTTCCCACCTTTCCCTCCCCACCTTACATTCTAACCTCTCCTGCATGCAAAAAAAAAAAAAAAAAGAAAACAACCAAAGAAAGGTTCCTTTAGGAGCCACCTTTCACAGTTAAAACATAGGAAAAAAAGAAAAATCTTATAGACTCCATCTACTTTTCATTTTTCAGTAAAGTACATAGACTCAGTAAGATTTTCCAACATTTCCATTAGCATTTGTTTTATGCTAATGGGAATAATATTGTGTTCATCCCCCGTTCCAGGGACTGAAACAGGGATAACGGGCCAGCAGCCCAAGTTATCGGCCAAGCAAAGCAAGGACCGATAATTGGGGATCCAGACAATTTTTCCCACGTTCCAGCCCTTGCAAAGGGGGATGAGACCATTAGTACCTCAGGTTCCCAAAGCGGGAACCCGTGGTGCAAAAAAAAAGAATGTTTCTTCCTGCAACGGGATGCCTATGGCATCCCTCTGTGGGAAGAAAAATCCTTTTCCAAGATGGCTACCACTGAAAGAGAAGATGGGGCTCTGAAAAAAACAACGTTTCCCTTTCCATGGCAGCCTGCAGAAGGTGAAGAGAGAACCCTATGTCCATATTACCACAAGCACATTTTTTTCCCTTTCAAACCTATCCCACTTTCGAATAACTTTACCACATAGCCGGTCCCACATGGACATGGCCACTTTAACCCCATTTGTCATCCCTCGTGGTCATGGCCAGTAGCCAGACTGTCCGGGTCATGACCTTATGCCATGAACCGGACAATCTGGCCACTGCCCATGGCCACCGGCTATACCTCAGTCACATAAGGTATATCACTATTTTTGTACCTACATAATGACACTTGTCAAAAAATAATACACAGGCACATTTCCAAAACCATGCTTTAAGGTCCACGCCAATGCTCCTTACAAGAGTTTGCTGGAAATCCGCCCATGTTTTATTTTTTCAAGTGTCAAAAGGTATGTACATACAATAGTTATATAATTTAGCCCCCACTTGACAAAATCCATTCAGATACAAACATTCAAGTTTGGCTCTATAATCTTTCTGAAAACTTTTGTCCACATTCGTTAAGAAGCAACAACGTTATAAGCCATCTAAAAATGTTCAGATCCCCCTCTAATTTAGTCCACTCTTGACAAAATACCCCCCCAGAGATTGTTTGTTGAGTTTGACAAGTGCAATGCTGCGTTTTTGTTTTAGGTTTCTACTGCGGTGTCCACGGACACTGGCATCCCTCTGCAAATCCAAAATTGCGGGCGTATCCAGTAAACTGACGCATTTCACGTTTTTCCCCTTCCAATCAACAGGCACACCCGATGTCTGCGAACTTCACATCTCCTGATAGGTCAATCAGGTGTCTGTCCACAGACCAAACAGGGAAATGGCTCAGCGGAGAGGAGCAAGATGTCACAAATTTTCTGGGACCTACTTTTTGGTCGTTTTAAAAAAAACTACTGGATGGATTTACACCAAATTTACAAAAGAACGTTTTCGGGACCAAGCCGCCACTCCTGCGTGTAAATCCATCCAGTGGTTTAGGCTGTAGGCGTGAGCAAAGTTGTTTTCCACTATGTTTATGGAACAAAATCAAATAATTGGGAGCCCCCTTAAAACTTTGTCCCCACTTGACAAAACCTCGCCAAACTTGCCAAAAGCTTTCAGAGCAGGCCATATACTGTTTTTGCAATGTTTGGTGAGGATTCGCTGAGGCGGAGCAAAGTTATAAGCTGCCCAAAAAGTGCTCTTCCTATGGGTTCAGCAACTTAACCATAAATACACGTATAATTGATTTCTGTGCATCCACTATAGCTATTACACCACCAATGTAATCAGAATTGCCATACAATCAAAGTTAACTATTAATCTGCAGACTTGGCAGAATTGCACACAGAGACATTGGTAAACAACAGTGTCAAGGTTAATTCATTTCTGGGTTTACAATAAATGATTAGAAGGATAAGCATTATGGCTGGGTGCTTTTACTTTCAATTTTAAATTTGATAAAGCATCTTTCTCTACCCATTCAGAACCAACTTCAAGGATTTACAAGGTTTCTTTACTTGTTTTCTTCCACCTGCCTTTTGTGTACAGAAACATGTTTAAATCAGCATTGGCAATAGCCATGCCTGTTAAAATATGTCATCAAGTTCTATAAGTGTCCGAAAATGCAAAGTAGGTTGTTAGAGTTGAAATGTATGGGCCGTCATTCCGGATTTGGGGGTACTACCGAATATTGTTACTGCCATTCAATATCACGGTAGATCTGCCAGATTATGTGTGCCAGAATGGCCGTGTTGATTCCCTTTCGTGGAGTCCCAGACAGCTCCATTGGAGATTTGGAGCATTTACTGCAGGCGGAAATTCTGACCATTTAAATCCTCTGTTTGGAGGGTCTCTTTACAGGGTTCGGATCCCTTGGCATGGAGAGCATAGACCACACAGCATATAGTAGATCTCTCCTGGCATAGAATAGTCAAGCAAACAAATGAATCTCACACTTCCTAGTGTCCTGCACAAAATGGGGGGATCAGAGATGCAAGGTTCTCAGAATAATTCCAAGGGCAAAAGAGAATGAACACAAATATACTGTTTCCTTTTTACTATCAGACCAATTCCCAGTGGGGGAGATCTGCAAATAACTGCCATGCAAAAGGGAAAAGAGAGAGTATTTGGTTTAGTCACATAATAAAACATATTCTTGACTCTTCTATTTCGTTTTCCTCTTATCTCTGCCATTGCCTCTCTATGACAATCTGTTAGGCAGAATCACATGCAGTACCCTTTGGGAACACTACACACAATTAAGACTACAAATGTCAGTACAATTTCACCTTTGGTACAAGCCTGTACTACACTGTAATCTGGTAGTAGTGGCTGAGCAGCCAGACTTATCTCAAGAGTAAAGTGAGCAGTACAAGAGGTAACACAAAGGACTAGCAATCACAGTGGTTCAAGCACACACTTGCTCAAGGTTTCTTGGCAAAAGAATGTACATTTATTTGCACAGTCAGTTGGAAAACAGTCCACTAGCAAGAGCAGCTCAATATCACAAACTGATATACTACAATACACAACCAATACGTTTCTGAACAAGTTCAGCTCCCCTGAAGTGGGAGCAAAATGGCACTTCAGTTACTTTTAAAAGGGGTAAAAAGACAAGGTAAAATAATCAAAGCACAAATACTTTCATAGGCAGGGCAAACGGTTTCAGTTCACTACAACCAGCAATTCAATTCAATAGGCCTGGGCCAAAGTCACTGGTTCAGAGTCTTGGATGGTAGAGCACAAATCTGGTAATAAACGGTTAAGTCTTTGCCACAGAGTAGTTGGTCATACGAAAAGTTAAATGTTGGTTTAGGGAAGGATAAGCCTTCAAAGTTGGGAAAGTTTCACTAACTTTCACCGCAACAGAAAGGATTTCATGACCACACTTGCACAGTACCTTATAAGTGAAGAAAAGCTGTACCTGAGGCAGTTGTTCCTGGGAGTTCCTGCAGATCTTGCTGTTCCTGAACTTCAGTCATGGGGACAAGAAGGAGGACGTTGGGAGGTTCCTGCACTGCCCAGGGAAGGGGCCACAAGCTTGACAAAACGTCTGTTTAAGGTGTGAGTGCCTTAAAGACCACAAACTGCTATCCATCCCACCGGCTATCCGGTTTTCAACAGCACTCTGAAGAAAATTCAACCAGTATAGGGACGGTGTCCAGGCGGCTTATGAGTTGGTTGTTCCCACCAAACTCAAGGGAAGAAGTGATCCTTGAAGGGCTTCTCTGTCGATGGAGTTTCAGACAATTTGGACCTACAGCAGGACTTCACCGGTGGACCAGGAGTTGCAGCAGTCGTTTTCCTTCAGCTCATCATTGTTTTTTTTGTTCCAGTGGTCGACTCTCCTATCCAAGTCCCAGGGCATGTTTTTAAGCAGTTTTCCCTCATTCATTCCAGCCTGGCTGCCACTCACACAGCAGGGTGGCTTTCCTTGCTGGACAGCCAGCTGGCCAATCATGCCAGAGTGCATTCAGGTCTCCTAGGAGACTGCGCACAGGGAGTTTCAGGCACCTCCCTCACATCCTGTCCACCCCAGAAACTCAGGCACCAGAGGAGGGATTCAGCACTGAAGCCCGCCAAAGGCCAACGAACAAAGGGACCAAACCTGATTTTGCACGCAGAGTTGGACACTAGAAGGACCTTTCCAAAAAGAAACGGCGAAAAAAGTTGACCAGAGTCTGTTTTTACAGATAGGTCTTGGGCGCCATTTTGAAAAATATGGCGGCCCCGATTTTTAGCTATCAGTGTTCGCGGTTTGGAAAAATCATGGTAGTTTGTTAAAAACCACTGCCACCACCCATTGCAAGTGAGAAAGTGTAACATTTGACTGTTACATGAGTGTTTAGACTCAGGGGATGCTAGGCAATCAATCCCTCCAGCACTCTATAGTAAGATAGTGTGTGCTGGGTCTGTAAATTTAAAGAGACTAGTAAAGTCAATTTAACTTTACATGCTCTAGGAGACAGTAGTCAGTCCCAGAGAAGGTATTTAAACCTTAGGGAGTCTGAGAGACCCCACCCTGTGCCACTGCAATAAAGGTGCTGTGTGACACAAAAGAAAAATATGATGCCTATGTGTGAAAACAAAATCAAAATATTGAGGCTGAGTACCCCAAAAGGAAATACACCGAACACGGGTTACAAAGGAACATACAAAGTACTTTATTTTATACTGAATCCAGTTACTAAGAACAGAGCAAAAATCAGATAGCTATCGGCCCTCAGTTCAACACAACGAACTCCAGCGTGGTTCAGTGTGTTCAGTGAGAGAAGCTGTACATTAGAATGCATTGGTCTTTTATACTCTTTGTGAGCACGATGTCCAGCCCTACTTCGGGTTAATATTCCGCTAATACATCACTGATCTAGGGTTCATGCCAAGTCTCGCACATTCACATATAACTGGTTTGCTTTTAATACATATATCAACAAGCCTATGGCAACTGTGTATTCTGGGATTTTCCATGTAGGTCTTCTCAAACATTAATACAATGTAGTTAAACAAGTGTTCTACGTTCAGTATTTGAATACATTGTTTTTAACATATGTTCGCGGATTAGTTTCATTGCACGAGTAATCCTTTACACACAGGTCAACGAAGGACAAGGTCTCAGTTCACAACCTCAACAAGTGGCCTGGAGGCAAGTTACATATTAGCTACATACAGAGGTCAAGACGGCCATGTTGTATTTTGGAATGACATCGTCCACCATTTTAACTCACAGGGTGACTTTACAAAGCAAACCTAAAATGGCGGATTGACCTAAAATGGCGGCTTACATTGATTCCAAGGTCAGGACCTTGCAAAACGGATTTCTTCGCAAGCGACTTATAAGCAGCTTGGCGTAGGCCAATATACATATTTTATTGCAATAGGAGGCACAATATCCTTTCTCTTTTGACAAACCCTCCTTTTGGCCTATGCCAAGTGCTAAAACTATTTTGGATCTCCTTGCAAATAACTCCTTGCATCATCGTCCATGCACCCTGAATCACTGTCGGAGATATCTATTGCCATTAGGTCATTCGCTAAAATTTCTTTCAACACATATTCTTTGGAAGTTTTATCTGGGGCATACACTTTATGTCATATCGTACCTATCGCTTGTGCGCAACATCCCCCTAGCATCGAACATATACTAGGTAGACACTGAATACAGCAACAAAGAACAACAGGATTCCCAAAATAATCAGCAAGGCCGAAAGTACCTTCCAACCCCAAGATCGCAAGAAGTCCCAGAACCAATCACTAAGATCCCAATTTCCCTTGGGAACATGCACTTCTGAACTAAGGACGTGCAGCTTCTATATTGCCTTGAAGATGGTTGGGGAGGAATCTGGTACGACAACACAGCAAGCGGACCCCACTAATTTACACACTCCACCACATTCAGCCAGAATGACATCTAATGCCATCCAGTTTTGAAGTGCTACTAGTCTTATCGCCTTCTGTTCTAATGTCATATTATAGAGTATGTCCGTGGTCCGGTTGATGGTTCTCTCCAGTACTCTCGCTAGTCTTCTGATATCTGCGGAATTCGCTATCTGCCCCCAAAATGGCACAACTGATTTTGCTGTATCCCCCAAGATTTGTGCTGGGGTGTCACCATTCTCGTCCCGCCGTGGACAAGCCTTTAAAACTTCTCTTGTACTAGCTATAAACACCCCAGGTAACAGTTTCCCTAAATTACAGGTTCCCTGCCAATCCCTGGGCAACAATGGGAATGCTACATTACCTTAGACAAAGTAGACAGGTTCGCCTACATACAAAGGTCTGTTTTCCCCAGTCAATTTTGCAGGGTTGGCACAACCTAGAAAATCTCCCATTGACTGAGTTCCATTCCTCTGTATGCAAAAAGAAACTGAATCTGGGCTATGATTAACAGTGTAAGAAGGAGGCATGGCATCCTTATTGCCTATCGGAGCCATTTTAAAGGAAATCAAAGATTGGAAAGGACAAGACAGTCTCAGAAGACCTAATAGAAGCAATGTTAGGTTTACTCCTGTTTGTGAAAAAGCGAGCATCCCAGGGGAGTCAAAACACCTTTCTCAAAACTATTCAAATTGGTGCCATCAAAGTTCCCTGAGATGCTATCATTCCAATGGCCAAAGAACAGTGCTCTAAGAGAAGCATAATGGTAAAAGATGAATATACCAACCTAGCCCCTTATCCCCGTGTTGCGGTAAATGTGAGCAGACCCAACAGTTAGACTTATTAAAAATGGCATGTGTAGCATTCATGATAAGTAGTAGAGTATTATTGTGGTACCTTTGTCTATGCTGACAGTCCCTAGGGGACACAGTATGCAAATGTACAAAGGGAGTAGAAACAGCAGGTACATTTTCAGTGGGCAACAAGGATTCTAAAGGCTGCATTTCCTCAAGGTACCACAATCCTAAAACAGTGACTATTATAAACCCAAATATCATGATAAAAACACAACAATACATTTTCCGGGCCCAGGCATATTGTCCATTGTCCCGGTTGGTCACCCCCTCATTTACAAGTCCCATACAAGCGGTAGCGGTTGCAGGCATTGTAGTCTTCACATGGATACCCCCAATGTTCGTTGCTGGCAACCTCCCGGCCACGCGACTTTTTAGTCCTTCCACAACCCTAGCCAACAGAATCCCCTTTCTCAAATTTGGGCAAAAATAAGCCCTCGATGATCCTTTTCTTCTTCGAATGCACAGCCAAACCGTGCCATAAGTCTATCAGATGCACAGCAAAACCATGCCGTAAGTCTATCAGATGCACAGCAAAACCGTGACGTAAGTCTATCTTCTTGGACGCAGATTGTACCTTGCTTTTCCCAGTATTGATTGATCTTGAAACAATGTGTCGTCACTTCCCATTGGAAGCAACATATCAGAGACAAGTGAAGATGCCGAATTTGAAACAGCAGTTTCCGGATGCAAAACTTTTGGAAACAAAATGGTGGCTTCCCCAAGCCTCATGGGCTCAGAGAGATTCTCCGACACACTCTCGGCGCTATTTATTGCTTTGGGATTGTTGGTTGCAGCATTAGCAAGGGGTTCTGTTTCTTCTGTAACGTGTGGCACTGGTGAGGAAGTTTCTTAACATGGGACGCATGGAAACAATTCTTTCTTCCAGAGACCCACACCACTGTTTGGGTGACCAACAGGACCTGGAACAGGCCACGCCAGCGAGGCGCAAGGCAGGAAGAGCGCTCAAATGCCTTGATGAGCACCCAACTTCCAGGCCGTATACTGTGGCCCAGGCCCTTGTATCGCACAGGCAAAGCTTCTCGTAAATCAAATACATGTTTTTAGTTGACTGGCTGCAATAATCTGAAAGTAATACATTTTCAACATTTCTCAATGAATTGCATTTAGGAAGGTTCTAGATATTGGCAGGTCTCCCCATTACCACCTCAAATGGAGAGAGCCCAGTCTTAGTTTGAGGGGTTGCACGCATGGATAATAACACGATCGGTAAGGCGTCCGGCCATTTTAGTTTGGTGCCGACACACGCCTTAGCGAGCTTGTCCTTGATGATACCATTGTGCCTTTCTACTAGTCCGGCGCTGTGATCATGTCTGGCCGAATGGAACCGTTTGTCGATCTGTAATGCCGCACATATCTGCAGAATTACAGCAGTGACAAAATATGGACCATTGTCCGACCAGATAACTCTTGGTAGCCCTTTAACATGGTTTTCGCAGTAGTCATGGCTGCAGCATCTTTAACGGGGAAAGCCTCAACCCATTTACTAAAAGCAAAGATGACCACCAGCACATATTTTTTATTGTCACATCGTTCCATTTCAATAAAGTCACTTCACTTCAAAGGGGACAGAGGGTGTCCCAAAACTTCCCCTTGGAGTTACTGTCCCCTTTCCCACATTGTGTTGTAGGCAAATCATGCAATCCTGGACGTAGCGCTGGGCAATTTTCAAAATGTTGTCATTTGCCCAAACTTTCTCTAACATTTTTGTCATCTTCTGGGCACATACATGCGTAGGACCATGGGCCATGACGACCATCATCATTATATATGCGTCAGGGAGTAGCCATTTCCCTTCAGCTATGTCCACGCAACACCCGTCATCATCAAGTTTCCCCAAGCCTTCAGCACACCTATTGGATTCTTCTAACGTGGCATCGGCTTGGATATCTCGTACAGACCCAACACCCTCATCCATTGCATAAGCACTTACAGTCTCCCTTGAAACATACATCTCCGTAAGGGGATCGGTAGCAGTTTGTCTAGCTATCTGATCAGCGAAAGCACTCCCTTTCCCTATGTCATCTGTAACCTTTCAATGTGCTGCACATTTCATAACTGCTAACTGAGTAGGAAGTGCAAGCGCTGAGAGTAGTTGTACTATTAGGGAGCCATGTTGGATTTTAGAGCCATGTGAAGTTAGGAACCCTCTCTCTGACCAAAGTCTCCCAAAGTTGTGAACCACCCCAAAGGCATACTGACTATCAGTATATCTGTTTACTGCAAGCCCTTCGGAAAGTTCACAAGCTCGGGTCAATGCTATAATCTCTGCGGCCTGCGCAGAGTTATGCGTAATTCTCTTGGTTTCCCCGACCGTGCTTAATGTGGTGATTGCATAAGCAGCTGTGGATGTACCATCCAGAAGTTTGAAGCAAGAGCCATCACAGAATAGCTCTCCTTGCGGATTATCCAAAGGTGTATCTTTCAAATCAATTCTACCCTTTGTCTCTTGTTCGGTAGTATACAGACAGTCATGTGACTCTTCATCGCCGCAAGTAGTATCTTGCGGGAAAGGTAGGAGTTCAGCTGGATTAAGAACACAACACCACTTAATTTGAATGTGAGGAGCAAACAAGATCAATTCATATCTTGTCAACCGTGCAGAAGTGAGGTGTTGCGTTTGGGTTCGGTTCAGTAGAACATCTACTGTCATGAAACACTGGGTGCGCCCCTTTTGGGCATCATGGTCCTTGTCACAACAGACTTAAACAACTAATACCACCAATATAGCCGCCCAATGCATTCCCTTCTCGCTCCATGCGTTGGACGTAACCCTTCTCTTTTTCTAGACCACGCCTTCCATGGCTTCGCGCGTCTCAATGCTATAGCGATTAGCGACCAGACGTGTGCTCCGTAGCTCGCGGTTCTTCTCCTTTCCACTCTGCTATCCCTTCCTCGAACCCCCCCTTCTTCTTCCTCCTGGATTCTAGTTTTAGCGAACTTACCTTGCCTCCTGGATTCCTGGATTCAACCTCCCGGAAAACTGAATGCATTCTGGATTCGGCAGAGACACGGGCCGCCTTCTTCAAAACCCGATCCATCTGAAAGAAAGCAGCCTCCAAGAACACCGGTAAAGAACGGATCCAGGTGAGAAGGGGGGAACTCCTTGACAGTTTGAGACGCCACCCAATCGAAAGCGATATCGACATGGAGGCTGCCGTGCAGGACTTGATGCGTAGTATGCAGGAACTATCAACCGAGGTACAGAATCTGAAAGCGGAGAATGCCGCTCTCAAACAATTGGTTCTATCCCGGGATTCTGCTACTAAAGAGAGTGTTATACTGGGCGGAGTCGTGGATAAATATGACGGCGCCGCAAAGACCCTTCGTGCATTCCTGGATTCGTGCTTGGTTCATTTTACCTTCAAGCCTTACTATTTTGCGACCCCCAGGGCCAAGGTGGGTTTTATAATCTCTCACCTTTCCTGGAATGCCTTAACTTGGGCCACTCCCCTCGTTAACTCTAGCGATGCCCTCCTAGATGATTATGATGGGTTTATACATGCCCTAAAAGACATGTTTGACCACCCTGAGCAGGTCCATAGTGCACAAGAACGCTTGTTAGACTTTCAGCAAGGGACCCATGATATGCTCACATATGTGACCCGATTTAAACAACTGGCAAAAGAAGCCGACTGGTCCACTGAGGCGAGTTTTATCCTGTTCAGGAGAGGATTGAACAAAGAAATTAAGGATGAGCTGGCCAGAGTGGCACGACCAAGCTCATTCCAGGCATTAATGGATCTTCCCATGCAGATTGACTTCCGTATCCAGGAAAGGAAGTCAGAAATGAAGAAATCCAGGGGAACTCCTTCTAAGGTATCATTTGAGGGTACCCCCTGACCAGAAATCAACCCAAGCCCAGTTTCAGAATCCGAGCCCATGCAGATTGGGGCCTTTCGTGAACCCATATCCCCACAAGAGAGAATGAGGAGAATTCATACGGGCTTGTGCATGTACTGCGCCTCAGATAAGCATTTGGTTAGAGAGTGTCCTTTAGCACCCCCTCGGCATCCGATCCTAGATGGAGCAGAGCTTCGGGAGAGAGATGTTTGCTCCACATCCATTCCATCCTTGAACTCTCCTGGACAAAACAATTTGGTGGTACTGAAGGCCTATTTATCACCATCCAAGAATACAAACTATTCCATTTTGGCCCTGGTAGACTACGGAGCTATGGGAATTTTCATCGATCATGAGTGGGTTGATAAACATCAGATTCCCTACGAGTCACGAAGCACCATACAGCCTGTGGAAGCTATCGACGGAAGACCCCTCACATCAGGACCCATAAGCTTTCAGACCAAGGAGATCCAGCTTTCAATAAATCACCATCGAGAACTGATCAGGTTTGACATTATTAAGTCAGCACATTACCCCTTGGTATTGGGCATGCCCTGGCTGCAGGAACACAATCCATGTATCAATTGGTCTGCGGGTTCCCTAATCCTAGGCTCAGAGTTTTGCATGCCTCATTGTCTATCCCTAGAACCTCCATTAACACACCCAAAGGAACCAACAAAAGAACAACAGACACCACTAATGGTATCCAATGTCATGCAAGTTCCTGAAGTCTACCAAGCTTATGCTGATGTGTTTTCGACTGCCATTGTCCAGGCCTTACCCCCACACAGACCTGAAGACTGTGCCATAGAGACGGAACCCTCTGCAGTGATTCCCTTCGGCAGGATGTTCATTCTTTCCGAACCCGAGAAGAAGGCTCTAAGAGAATACCTGGATACCAACCTTCAAAATGGCACCATAAGACCTTCGAAATCTCCTGCTGGTGCTTCTCTATTCTTTGTTCCCAAGAAGGATACCAAGGAACTCAGACCCTGCCTTGATTATCGCAGGCTAAATCAATGTACCCTCAAGGATCGGTACCGCTTACCCCTGATTTCGGATATCCTGGAAGCCGTGAGAGGTGCAGTGATATTCACCAAGTTGGATCTCAGGGGCACCTTTCACTTGATCCGTGTCAGGGAAGGAGACGAATGGAAGACTGCCTTCAGAACACCCTTTGGCCATTTTGAGTACCTAGTCATGCCCATCGGATTGGCTAACACCGCGGCAAATTTCCAATGCTTTATGGATAGGGTGTTCTCTAACATGCTGTTTCTCTTTGTTATTGTATATCTGGATGACATATTGATCTTTTCCAAGGATCCTAAACAACATGAAGAGCATGTGAAGGCAGTGTTGCAGAGACTCTGAGATCATAAACTCCTAGTCAAACCTGAAAAATGTTTGTTTCATGTGACCTCCGTCCACTACCTAGGGTTTATTCTTACCCCAGAAGGAATCGGTATGGACCCTTCAAAGGTAAAAGCCATATTGACCTGGCCCGCTCCTACTTCCGTGAAACAAATTCAATCTTTCCTGGGACTCGCCAATTTCTACCGGAAATTCATATCTAATTTCTCTGAGATAGTGCAACCGATTGTTGCTCTCCTGAAGAAAGACACTCCTTTCCTCTGGTCAACACCACAAGATATGGCGTTCCAGCGTTTAAAGAAAGAGTTTATGTCTTGGCTCAACCCGATACTAGCCGTCCTTTTCTGGTAGAAACTGACACTTCAAATTATGGCATTGGCGCAGTCCTGAAACAAGAATTAGGAGATAAGCTGGAACACCCAATTGCTTACCTCTCACGAACTCTGACTCATAGTGAAACACATTATTCAGTCCTGGAAAAAGAATTGTTAGCCATCCGCCAAGCCTTCACTGAATGGCGACATTTACTATTGGGAGCTAAACATCCAGTTCAGGTCCATACTGACCACCGAAAACTCCAGATTCTACAGTCTTTGGAGTGTAGGAACAGTCGTCAGGCACGTTGGGCATACTTCTTTGCCCAGTACCAGTTCCATATCACTCACGTTCCTGGATCACAAAACCTGATCGCCGACGCCTTATCTCGAAGACCTGACTACGAGCCCACTGAAGACAAGGCATATCCTCAGATGTTTTCCCCCAAGATCTTTGTGGGCCAGGCAGTCAACCTCCTCGAAGAAATCCAAGCCCAAACCCAATCCTCTGATCTGTGGAAGGACAAATCCGAAAGAAATCCTTGGAATGTAAAGGTCCGGGAAGGTTATTTGTTCAAAGACAATCTGTTGGTCATCCCTACAAAAAGACTACAACAAAGAATAATGAATCCCTGCCATGATACCCTACACTCCGGACATCGTGGTGTCACCAATACCCTCCATCTAATACAAAGGCAATTCTGGTGGCCTAGGATGGGACCCGACGTACGGCAGTACATTCAATCCTGTGTTGTCTGCAATCAAAATAAACACAATAACAAGAAACCAGCAGGCCTTCTACTACAACCTACATTGCCAACTAGGTCTTGGGAGATTATCGCTACGGACTTCATTGTGGAACGGCTACCATCCCGTGGGTATACCACCATCATGGTTACCATAGACCTGTTCACTCGTATGGCTCATTTTACGCCCCTGCGTAAATTACCATCCTCTTCTGAACTAGCAGGAATCTTCCTGGAACACATATTCCGTTTACATGGACTCCGTTCCAAGGTCATTTCGGATCCAACATGCCCATTCGTCAGGTTACCATCCTCAAACCAACGGAATCACAGAACGTGTCAACCAAACCCTGGAACAGTATCTTCGATGCTTCGCCACCAAGGTCCACGATGACTGGTCGCTCCTGATACCCATGGCTGAATTTGCTTACAATAATTCTGACCATTCAGCACTTAAGATCAGCCCTTTTTATTGCAGTCAAGGATTTCATCCGTTGGTCCTACCTTCTGTTCTTCCCCAATCTACACCAGTACCTACAGTTGACTCTTGGATCGAAACCCTTGTCAACATACATAAAGAAGCCAAGGAATTTTTGGAGAAGGCCAGGAAACAGACCAAGAAATATGCAGATTTCAGAAGAAGACCTGGCCCTTCTTATGCAGTCGGTGATCAGATCTGGTTGTCCTCCAAATTACTACCCCGACATCTATGGCCTAGTAAACTGGCCCCTCAGTACTATGGTCCATTTTCCATAAAGGAAATTATAAATCCTGTTTCTTATCGGATCGAGTTGCCTGAATCCTGGAAGAAGATACACCCAGTGTTTAACACATCCTTGTTGAAACCCTACTATCCATCCTCCCAAAAACCCTCCAGACCTCCTTCTGTACTGGTCGATGACCAATTGGAATATGAGGTATCTCGGATTTGTGACTCCAGATATAGAAGGGGCCAGCTTCAATACCTGGTTGAATGGAAAGGATATCCTCCTAGCGAAAGAACCTGGGAACCTCTCTCAAACATCAAGGCCCCACGGCTGCTCAGAAGGTTACACCTCATCCACCCGGGCAAACCAGGAGGGAAGGATCTTCGGAGGAGGGATGTGGGATCCACAACCTACAGTAAGAAGCCATACCTATCAAGGCTCTAACTTCCTTCTGTGTATTTGGGACAGACATGCCAGAAATGTGTTTTATGCTTTCAGGTGTCAATCTTCTTCCCTCCTTTGACAGGAGATAGCCTAAATAGGCGACCTCCTGGCAACAATATTGAAATTTTTTAAGCAAAGCTTTGTGACCATGCTTAGCTAGATGGATAAGAAATAACACAGTGCCCTCCATACAGGCGCTCTCAGAGTCAGCAGCTAAAAGCAAGTCATCAACATATTGAAGCAATGTACAAGTAGAGGGCAATTCAAGGGTATCAAGCTGTTCTTTCAAAGCCCTACTATAGATGCTAGAACTCTCTGTGTACCCTTGAGGTGCACGAGTAAATGTGAACGAGCGTCCCCCTAAGGTAAACGCGAAAAAGTATCTACTATCCTTGTGTATAGGAATACTAAAGAAAGCATTCTTTAGATCCACAACACTAAAGTAAGTAGCTGTAGCTGGAATCATGATTAAGATTGTCGTCACATCAGGCACAATTGGAAATTGTGGAGCGACAACTTTATTAATGGCACGTAAATCAATTATGAAACGGAATGGAATTGAATTATCGCCTTTCTTGTACACGGGTAAAATCAGACTATTGCACAAACTTCCTGAAATGTCTTCAATCACCCCGCGATGTACAAAATCAGAAACAATGCATTTCAAAGCTTGCTCACCCTCAACTGAAATCTTATACTGGGGAATGCGTGGCAGCTCCATTCTGTGTTTCAAAACTATCTTAACAGGTTAAATCTGTAAAACACTGACATCATTGTCATCAACAGCCCATAAGCTCTCTGGTACATTAATGAATTCTGGCGGCAAAGGTCTAGTCAAGAATTGCGAGACAGAAAATTGCTGTGGTGAAATCGTCAAGCGCATTCCATCAGAAGAACAATAAATCACTGCATTCAATTCTTTTAACAGATTCAACCCCAGCAAGTTCTCTTCACAATTCAAAGTCAACAGAAATGGACAGTGGTCCGTAAAGGGACGCAAAGAAATGGGTAACGGCGAAGAAACCGGACAAACAACTGGTGTGCCAGAAAACCCTACAGAAACATTGGTTTGCCCTGACAGTGGAATGTTTGGAACCCGAGAATAATCAATGGAACAAATCTGTGCTCCAGTGTCTATCAAAAACTGATGTTTCCTATTTCCCACCACCATTTCAACGTAGGGACCGTTCTGATTGATGGGAAAAGGTGTAGGTTCCAAACCCTGCTTTGGGCAATCCTAACGAAACAGAATGTCAACAAAAGGAAGCTCTTCAGATAAATATGCAGCGGAAGGATGATCAAATATGTTCCTGGTGTCCACACTCGAAATCTGATTATCCTGTGAAAAAGGTTGCTGAGGATCCTGTGTAAACTGACCTCTACCAGGGCCCCCTACACTCGGGCGACCTCTGGATCGTCTACCCATATTCCCAAATGTGTTATTTGACCTTTGACGAAGGACGGGGCATTGCGCACGCCAATGACCCTCTTGACGACAATAGGCACACTGGTTAATGTTCACAGGACCAAAGGTCCTTGCGGGACATACTGACCTCTAATCTGAGAACTAAACCCTTTGGGGCCTCTAACAATTTGCTGTAATAGCACTTTAGACTTCAAATAACCTTTTCGTTTTTCACCTCAATCTTTTTCATTATTGACATGGTTCTCGTAGTACTGAGCCATGTGCAGTACTTCTGATTGTAATTTCGCCTGCCAAGCGCTTTCAGAAGACATAATTTGTGACTGGATGTCAGGCAGCAATCCACGCACAAATTTGTCCACAAATAATCTTTTCCCAGACTCTGTGCCTAGGTCTTGTCCACTGAAATCCGAGAATACCTATTCGAACCGATTAAAGAACTCGGTAGCACCCTCAGACTTCCCTTCGACACATGACGTAAGTGTGTCCCAAATAATTATTTTCTCTGGAATTATGGTTTTTAATTTTGCAATAATTCTATCGGGTAAAGTTAGTGTCACCTGAGGCTGTCTTTCACCAGCTGGCCTTTCTCCATTGAGTCTAGTTATATTCACCCATGCATCTCCCAACCCTGGTACGTCGTCTATAGATCTAACTTGTTTCCACAAATCTACGGGCAGGAGTACAGGGGATATTAAATCAATATCACCTAAGGTGAACACTGAGGATTGCAAAACGGAATCTATTTCTTTATAGAATCCTGTCGGATTTTTCCTAATATCAGGAATAGATTGCCTAACAGTATTCACTTCCTGTCTTGAGAACGGGACGTGAACGAACTGTGATACATAATGTGCAGGAATGTCCACAGCGACTATACCCCGTGCAGCATCGGCCGCAATCTCAACCTTTGGGACAAATGTCGGAGTAACCTCTCTCATAGGCAACTGAGAAGTAGGTGGCTCCGAATGCTTGCTAAGCAACAGAGCTAAATCGAGTGCTAAAGCAGTCGAAGAAGTGTCAAGTGAAAAAGCTCTCTTGTAAATACTCAATAACTCTGTGGGACAACTAATCTTTCTTTTTCACAATTATTCTGTAGGTACTCTATCATTACCTGTATCACTTTCCTCTGCATTTCTGGCGTATACTGACTATATGTGTCATATACTTCAACTGGAGTTATCGACATATCTGAAATCCATCTAAGCACGTCCTTCGTACAAATTCGTGCTTCCTCTGATATCGATTTACGACAAGGAAGGAACCGTTTCTGCACATACATACTTTCCCCCCTCGTCATCCTCATTCTGCAACTTTTCTAACTCCTTTCTATACCCAAATAACCTCTTGACATGCTCATTTACTTTTGCCACAGTGTCTCTAGAAAACGCTAAAGTATTTAGATCCCTTAACCCTTGCGGGCGATCTGTATTATTTCATTTACCCCACATTACACATAAATGAATCCCTAAACCTTCAATAAAAACATTTTTCTCAGGAAAATTATCCATATTACAAACTGTGGCAAAAACATTAGCTTGATCATCCCTCTCCATACAATGCTTAGCCCATGCAATCAAATCACGTTTCTTCTCTGGTGGTACAGTATTGCGAGTGACAACCTTTGACCCTGCACCTCGATCGACTACAAGCGGCTCAGGACCACTTGGAAGAGAGGGAGAAGGCACATTCAATGGACGTGCTGTAACTGGTGCGATAAGAAGAGGTGGAGGAGCCGGAGGAAGGTCAACATTAGGAGGAGCAGGAACAACGGGAACAACAGCAGGTAGAGTAAGAATAGCAGGAGGAAGAGGCAAAGCAGCAGGAAGAGGAACATACGGAGGTGGCGCAGAGGCACCAGGCCTTCGTTCATTTAACAATTTGTCTATGTATTCATCGGAAGTATGGTGGTCTTTGGAAGGATAGATTTTCTGAATTCCAAGTGAGAAAGCCCTAGCCATATTCCTAGTCGATTCAGAATGTTTATCTTGGTCATACAATGATGCCTTTTCGGCATTCGTCTTATGACGGCGCGCATGTTTTTCTCTACTTTTAAGTTGCTGCAATGCTTCTTTTTTCCAATTCTGCAAAACATCAAATGCTGCAGGTCTAGCCTTTTTCTTTAATAGAATTGACTCTAAGTACTCAATAAGAGGGATTTCAAAACTACCATTGATTGGCCACTGAAGTTTGGAGGCATGTCTGGTTTGTCTGTGCCAAATGTCATTAAATAGTATACTTCCAATGCCATGCTTACAGTACACAGTACATGCCGTCGACCCCTCCTGTGGTGCGGGACAGCTAAATTCCAAAGATTGTCTATCGCTGCGGAACAACGCCCTGAAGCAGGTAGAAAATTTCCCAGGCATATCAAATTATTGGTGTTACCTGGTCAATAATTGTGTCTGCGGATACAATGCGCCAAATTCAAATTATCAGGGTTGAATAAAGAGTCAGGTCACGACTCACCTGAACAAACCTAAGGAGGTTCGATCAGATTTCAAAGAATCTTATCTAACTAATCTTACCTCGTGTATGGTGATTTCGGCAAATCTGTCTGCCTCGATAAGTGGACCCTCGTCAAGATGCCATCTTGGACCACAAGCTAATCGTCCAGGGATCGGGTTGTGCAGCGCTGCTGAGGTGTCGCGTCTCGTTCAGTGGGGCCCCTTTTTGTCACACCATCCGATCCCGGTCCGATAGCCTGCGTCAACCTTCAACAATCCGGCATCAATCTTGAGGGTCCCTATTCGGGCGCCAACTGTGAAAACAAAATCAAAATATCAAGGCTGAGTACCCCAAGAGGAAATACACCAAACACGGTTTACAAAGGAACATGCAAAGTACTTTATTTTATACTAAATCCAGTTACTAAGAAGAGAGCAAAAATCCGATAGCTATCGGCCCTCAGTGCAACACAACGAACTCCAGCGTGGTTCAGTGTGTTCAGTGAGAGACTCTGTACATTTGAATGCATTGGTCTTTTATACTCTTTGTGAGCACGATGTCCAGCCCTACTTCGGGTTAATATTCTGCTAATACATCACCGATCTAGGGTTCATGCCAAGTCTCGCACATACGCATACAACTGGTTTGCTTTTAATACATATTTCAACAAGCCTATACGGCAACAGTGTATTCTGGGATTTTCCATGTAGGTCTTCTCAAACATTAATACAATGTAGTTAAACAAGTGTTCTACGTTCAGTATTTGAATGTATTCTTTTTATGCTCACGGATTAGTTTCATTGCACAAGTAATCCTTTACACACAGGTCAACGAAGGACAAGGTCTTAGTTCACAACCTCAACAAGTGGCCTGGAGGCAAGTTACATATTAGCTACATACAGCGATCAAGACGGCCATGTTGTATTTTGGAATGACATCGTCCACCATTTTAACTCACAGGGTGTCTTTACAAAGCGAACCTAAAATGGCGGTTTGACCTAAAATGGCGGCTAACATTGATTCTAAGGTCAGGACATTGCAACACAGATTTCTTCACAAGCGACTTATAAGCAGCTTGGCGTAGGCCAATATACATATTTTATTGCAATAGGAGGCACGATATAATTTCTCTTTTGTCATATGGAGTTCTTTAAAAACTCCATAACCAAAGAACACAAAAGTAAAACACACATCAAAATACATGAAAGAGTGGGAAATAAGGCTCACACTCTTTCTTGGTAAAAAATCAAATCCTAGAAATCCAGCAAAGTTGCTGGGGCTCTCAAAAGTTAAGGGAAATTAGAACATTTATGAGAATTCTCCATAACACAATCTCTATAACATCTCTATAACAATCAGCATGTTAGTCCCTTTCTTCCTTTAAGGCACTAAAGTATTTGTTTTATCTCTAATTTCTTCTCGGGTCATCTATTTCAGTCTTCCTTCCTCTCAGCCAACTCACACTTGATCCATTGATAACTCACCTTTCCAAATTCCCTTTCATCTACCCTCTCGTGATTCCATTTTCCATGAACTGCAATCACTTTCCTGGCTTTCGCTAGAATCTCATCTACTTTTACACTTCCTTTGTGTCGTCTTCAAACGCCTCCATGGCATGGCTCCTTCCTTTTTCCTTGATTTCTTTCTATTCCCATTCTCATTCTCTTTGCTTGTAGTCTTACATTCTACTGTTAGCTCCTCATCCTGCATGCACCCAATCTCATTTCCATTCTTTCTTACTCTTTGCACCTACATTCTGGAACAAACTCCCTCTTGCTCTTCGATCTTTCTCTTCCTTCACTCTTTTTCATTCCTGTCTTGAGGACTATTTACTATCCAATTGAACTGTTATCCAATTGATTTTGCTTGCCATATTTCTGGTACTGTTTCTTTGTTTAGCACTTTGGTGTATAGCGCTATGTACATTGGATGAAATGCAAACAAAAATACAAAAATAACTTGAAGAGTCAAAAAACAAATCACTCCTAAAATATCTCTGTGGATCATCGTGAGCTTAAGAAAATTCACAGAGTATTGAGAGTAGGCAAAAGGAGTTGACTGGTTTAAGACCAAGATCCCCCATCTGCATGAGAGCTGCGGCCAAAAGCATTAATTAAACTCAGAACAGAATGATTCCCTATTAAGAAACCTTTATTGAAGTATCCAGTTTAAATAGTTGTCAGGATTGTGACTCCAATTAATGTTCTCCCATATAGCCAGGTTCGTCATCAAAGATCACAATATTCCCCAACCAGTTCTTCTTTATACTTGAATGCTTGGTGGACTTCTGTGAAAGTTCCTGGCACTTCAAAAGGAGCGATTTGAGTGTGGGTCGGCCTTGGAACCTCCTCTTAACTATATTTAACAGTGTCCTTAATAGACACTATAGCTTACACTGATAACAGCATTATATCTCATCATTAGTTTATATTTCGTCGCGCTTGTAGGCGTGTGAAATGTATTCATCTCCTTGTGTGGGCAGGCATTCTGATGCACTGGTGCATGCATAGCTGAGGTTTGCATGCCGATTATCAGGCATGCGTATCTGCCTGATGATCTATTTGCGCGATCAATGACATCATTAATTCCTCGCTAACGTGCTTTTCTATAGAGGCACGTTCAACCTGGAATACCGTGCCGTAAGCACGAGATGGTTAATGTAATCAAATACAGAAAATCATACGCCTTAGCCCGAAACAATGAGGTGCATATCAGCGTTTCAATGCTATTGCACTTAATCTGCTCAGAGTCTATAAAGTGCAAAATGCATCATTAGATACATGCGTAGACATGTTCAACATACCACAGTTTTTAGTCTGCACAATCAGTAAAGGGCCTAGTGCATCCATGGATGGACATGTAAACGTCCCAACGAAACGAGTGTTGGTTCACTCAAAGTGCATAGAGCATTGGGATACTAAAGTGCATAGTGTATTAATTATACCTTGCACTTTAGATAATGACATACCTATAACTATTTCAATGACAGAGTTGTAAATACATTTGAGCAACAAAGTTCATAGTGCATTTAACTGTAGGTATGTACACGTTCCAATTATTATTGGTTCACTCAAAGTGCATAGTGCAAAGGGGTACTAAAGTGCATACTGTATTGATTATACCTTGCACTTTAAATAATCTCATACCCATAACTATTTCAATGACATAGTTGTAAATACATTTAAACAATAAAGTGCATAGTGCATACATACATGCACACATGACATGGGCAGTCACAGGACTACGCTCGAGACACATTGCTTCGTAAACATGCTGGTGGTAATTCAATTAGAAAAGGGCTCCGACTGCACATCTTGCATCAATGCGTTACTTTTTTGACACTTACATTTTTCAATACATCAGTTGGTGTTTATCAGTTCTGGAAGACAAAGCCATTCACTGTATTATTTCTGTTGCTGGTTGATTTTCTTTTTATGAGTTGCTGCTGTGCAAAGGGTAGCAAGCAGCTGAGATACCCACAGGTAACAACAGATTGGTGTCATTTACTATTTACCAGACCTGTTTGTGCCACCCAAGGGCCTACCTTGGGCACTTTCGTTTTCATAATTTATCAGCTGTGCGAAGGGAAGATAATAAAGTGCGATTTATAGGAGTCCAAGCCGTTCTTCGGCGCTATATAAATAGCACATCATCTTTGCTACCATCCATTCTCACGACTTGCGGTTCCCGCCCGGTCTGAGTTAGAGGGTCTTAAACTCCATCGCAATGGCCGACCAACCTGCCTTCCATTTGCCCCATGGTTATGCTAGGTCAGACCAATTACTTGGGCTGGGTTTGAGGGGCAACCGTCCAGCTGCTGTGCCTTTTGTACACCCCAGTGCCTATGGGGGAGCAGGGGGCTACGGAGTCCGCATTTCCACGGCGATCCGGGCCAAGAACTTGCCGTTCAAGTTGCAAGACACCTACCTGCTGGGAGGCGACAACAAGATGACCATGAAGCACCTGAACGACCGCCTGGCCTCCTATATGAAGAAGGTGCAGGCCCTGGAGGAGAAGAACTCCAAGCTGGAGAACCAGATCAAGGAGCACTGCGGCAAGAACTCCTTCACCCTTGAACCTGACTTCAGTATACACCAGCACACCATCACGGAGCTCAAGGATAAGGTAGGTGGGCATGCGCCCCCCTTGGAGCAAATGCATGCATCCACTCTCAGGATGATTTTAGATCCACAAAAAAACACAGAAGCAACAATGCATTGTACCCTTAACTGCTGAGCTTTAATGAAGTCTATGCAAAAAGGACGAGTCACTTAAGGGGTTAATGATCTATTGGAAAGGGAGGGACCATGACATTGTTGTCGACCCTGGGAGAGAAAAACAATATGTATCAAACTTGAAATGGTAGTGTCCAGGTGTCTGTCTTAGGTTTTAAAATGTCATCAGAGTTAGGGCCACCGCCCCCCTGCTCACCCCCCACACACACTGCTGCTGATATAGTCAACAGGGAACAGGGCATTGGAATGAATCAGGGTGTGTGTTAGAATAATGATTATGACACACCTAAAAGTAAGACCATTTGTTAACCAAGATTGTGGAAAATGTGCGAATGTGTCAAGGGCGTGTCTATATGGGATTGGTATTAATAATAGAAATGTTCATGGAAATATAAGTCTGTTTAAAATGCCCCTCCCTGAAGAACAATGTATTCAAATCCCCAACGCTCATATGCTACAAACTTCAACCCCCTTTTGTCTACTTTTTGCATCATTTGCTAAAACCTGTTTGGCTGTCATCACCAATAAACACAATCTCATCTCAAACCTAGGCAGGGGTGGACTTGGAAGTTAAAGAGGGCCTGGAAATGATGTTCAAAGTGGCCCCATATATCACATTTTCAGCAAGACCAACCCTTTTCCCATGGAAATACCACATAAAAGAGGCACAGGGTGCATCAACAGAGTTCCCTATAGGCCAGTCCAGCCCTGGACCTAGGCAAACTAATCTGCCCAATGGTTGTAGGAGGATCTTGTGCCAGCAAGCAGTCCAGCAGATTATTTCACACCAACCCAAGAACTCCTATTTTATTAGGGTTTAAACATGGAATCACACTTAATGGTAAACAAGTTCCATGTCTTTCATCCGCACAATTTAGCAGTTCGAAAAACACAGCGTTGACAAACACCCGGATTCTTCACGGTCACAGGATTGTATCCAAGCTGACGTTGAATCGGGAATGTACGCCAAAATAGCCCGGCCCTGTGCCCTCATGGAACACATTTAGGATCCTACATGTTCATGTGATATGAATGAATAAGTCTTTGGCTGAATTCAGATATGTCATTGATAGCAGGTGTCATCTGTTTGTGTTTTTCATATGTTGGCCCGTGCTCAGCCCTCACACAGATGGAGTCAAGTTTGCATTAGTGTAAAGAAAATGCCATGCGTAAAATGTAGGCATACGCATTTTACACAGGAGGTTTACTCCGTGCCCTATTTTCATTCATTTGTATTGTGGAGAAGAGGCGCAGGAGGGAAGATCTGTTCCCAACCTTTCCTCCATGCAAACGCTGCAGCATTTCCACAGTCATGGCATTTTCATGCTGGTGTAGGTGCTGTGGATTCCTCTGGAATCCACCTGCTTATTACATCAACAAAAGTAGCAGGATTCCGTAGCAATCCCTTGTAAATGGTGCCTGGCAGGCGTCAGTGGCAGGCAGTGTAAAGTGCCATGCCAAGTGCGAAAACTAAGATGCACAGGCTTTTATGCCTGCATTTCCACCTTTGTTTTGCACGTTTCCGTGCAAATGACAACAATTGCACAGAGGGGATCAAACGAAGGCTGTCCCATCAATGCAAGTTACAGGGATTTCGAACGGAAGCCCCTGATTATCGAAGGTTCAAGAGACAAATAAGAAGATGGCACCATCAGTGTTATGAAGGAAGACACTGCAGTGTTTCAAAGGGATCCCCTCTTTAATCATTTTTGTTTTTCCTGATTTCAACATGTTTGAACATTTACTGGAATATTATGTAGAAGGGAAGCTTTGTCTCACGGATGGATGACTAGAATGCAGTTCAATGCATCCCGACCAATCAAAATCGCCCAATTTCATTTTGCCACTGATGACAAACTGGACATCAAAAAAGGACCCGGTGACCACAGTAGAAAGCGCATGTGATCCCCTCCCGCCCCCTCCCCCCACTCTCTGATTTCCCCACCCTTGTTGATGGTACACTTTTGTTCTTTATCTTCTTACGTTTTGTATGGCTGGGTGGTATTGATCACGCATCCGCCATTTTCTTGTGTAGATCCAGGATGCTACAAAAACACAATTGAACCTCCTGCAGAAGATGGAGAGTTCCGGACTAGCAGTCGCTGACTACCATATAAGGTAGGTTCAAATTGCCAGGGCCAAAGCTGATCATATAGATCCTGGTACGAACCACAACATGCATAGAGCCTTTTTCATGCAGACTCAATGGTACATAGACAATGCCTCCTAGAGCTGGAGGAGCAATGATGCCAGTAACTCTGGGTCGACGATGGACCTGTATGGTGGAACCAGGGGATAAGTGTCATCAATATGGGTTTCTTTAGGTGATGGTATTATTCAATTCCATGCTGTAAAGTGAGGTGATGTTTTAGTGTATCCATGGTAAGGATGGTTATTTGGCCATCTTTGCAGGCCAATTAGGTTCAGATGTTCCACTCATTTGTATTTTTCTAATTATATTTCAATTGAAGTAACCAAGTGCTTCAAGCAGATACACTGTACATGAATAACACTGTAGGCGGAACATTCCTTTTCTAAGCCCCGCCCACCTGGTGTATTCCACGTTGCTGCTCTTTTTCCCTACCTAAGGAGCCATCCAGCCTCTTTTCCTGTGCAGATGGGGAGCAGGTGCAAGGGGATTTAGTTCACCTGGCCTAAGCCCCACGCACCTGGTGCCTTCCAGGCTGCTGCTCTTTTTCCTCACTTAGCAAGCCCGGCCCACTTGGTACCTTCCTGGTTGCTGCTCTTTTTCCCTACTTAAGGAGCCCTCCAGCCTCTTTTCCTTTGCAGATGGGGAGCAGGTGCAAGGGGATCTAGGTCACCTGGCCTAAGCCCCACGCACCTGGTGCCTTCCAAGGTGCTGCTCTTTTTCCTCACTTAGCAAGCCCCGCCCACCTGGTACCTTCCTGGTTGCTGCTCTTTTTCCCTACCTAAGGAGCCCTCCAGCCTCTTTTCCTTTGCAGATGGGGAGCAGGTGCAAGGGGATCTAGGCCACGTGGCCTAAGCACCACCCACCTTCTTAGCCCTGCCTCTTCCTTCCAGCTCTTAACTCTTAAATCAAGGGTGTCTGTCGCCCGGGGGTCCGAAGCGAAGGGCAGACAAAGAAAAGGGCAATTCCTGTTTGAACTTGTTCGGACCAGTAGGACCCAGGGCCCGCCCCCTGCTCAGACAGCAGGTAAGCATGCACCAACATGTGTTACTCCCTCTGTCCCCACAGGCCATCCCCACCCCCTCTGGTCCCCCCTTGATGTTCCCTTGTGCCCTGCCCTTCTCGCACAAGGGTGTTGCTTGTTTAGCTTTATTCTTCTACCCCGCTCTCCCTCCACCCCCTTGAGCCTACTTCTGCAGGAGTCTGTCCTGATATATTCTGGTTTCACCATCACCGTCTTGTGGCCAATGCTGGATTTGACTTTTATGGACTTCATTGATTCACGGTGTGTCACCCGTTCTCAACTCTCATGCTGGACTTCCTTTGCATCTTGTACTCATGGTGGCCCTGAATCATTCTGTTCCCATCTTCATCCTGCATCCTGGCTTGCAACATTATGTGTTACTACTGACTTCTGCTATTGTATTCGCTCTCCCCTCTTGCTTCTCCACTTGTTTTGACTACTAACTCTCTGTTCTCTCCTCCTTTCCCTTTTTCCCTTTTCCTATCTCCTCCTCTCCTCCCCTTACTTTCTTCTATGCATTTACCCTATCAGAATTGTCCCTGGACCTCGTCTGTCTCCTCCCCCTCCACTTACTTGCCCCCCCCAGCACTATCTGAAATGTCATCAGGCCTAGTATGATAGTCACTTGTTTCATTCCTCCCCTCCCTTTCTGCACCCCTCTCCCTCACCTTTTGTTTTTCTCCAGCTCTACCAGAAATGTTGTCAGGCCTAGTTCGGTAGTCGCCTGTCTGTTTCCATTTCCTTCCCACTCTCCCCCTCCCTTCATTATCTATGTCTTAGCTCTTGCACTATCTGAAATGTCTTCTGGCTATGTACGATAGTTAATTTCACATTCTTACTGATCATGGCCTGTAAGTATGTCATTGTATGTTCCCTTGTTCCCTCCCTTGCTTTGAAGTGTTTTGAAACACATTGTGTGTATGTACTATATAAATAAACTATCATATCATATCATATCATATCATATCATATCATATCATATCATATCAAGGTTGCTTTAAAATTGTGAGGCATATCTATGTGGTGAAGGGGTACAATTGGATTGGAGCCCTGACATGGGTATTAAAAGTGCAATCTTGAATCCCACTGTAGTTGTTGTGTTCTTGATTCTAGAGGGTAGGGAGCTTCAATGGTAGGAACAAGAAGGGTGAAGGAGGGGAAGCAGGTGGCAGGACAGGGCAAGTGTGGAACACAAAGGTTGAGAAAAAGCCTGCGAACATAGAGTGTGAGAAGGAGTGCAGCAAGAGATCCAGTTATCTAGATAGGGTGACCAGTCCAATGTGAGACTTCTAGACTAGGAGTAGGAATTTGAAGACTTTGTATTAGGTATTTTGAATATAGACGATATGTGGAGGTCTGTGGAGGTGGGTGATGAGTGCAGTGGTTTGAAGAGTGTTCAGTACTTTGTTAAAGGAATAAAGTGACAGTTCCTTGAGGAGGCTGGAGCAGTTAAGTACAGACTGCTGTGGACAAGAGTAGAGCTAAGGATGTTCTGTGGAGTAATAAGTGAGGTGGACATGGATGGTTTAGATGTTTAGCAGGTGTAGCTTGATTGCCATGGCGTTGGAGGTAATTAAACGTTGGAGATTGAAGTTGTTATCAAAGACAACCTCCAGGTTGCAAACCTTGGGCATAAATAGTGGGTCAGTGGGTCAGGGGGGACAGGATATAGGAGAGGTGAGGGGGAGAGAATTTGAAACAGGAAGTAAGATTACTTTTGTTTTAGCAGAGCTAAGAATTAGGCAGCATGCTGTCATTGAGTGATGGGTGATGATAAGACATTTGCCAGTGCAAGTGGATAGTTTAGAATGAAAGAAGTGAAGGAGACAAAGATATTGAGATTGAAAGTGATGGGGATAGGGGTAGCCAAAGAATGAGATGGGTTTTCCAAGAGAGAGGTTTCGAGTGTGAAAAGAAGAAGAGGAGGGGACCCAGAAGTGACCCTTTAGGAACCGCTACTGTTGCCAGAAGTGGCAGAGAATGCACCTGTGTTCCAAGAGATGAAGTAGAATTGAATAGGTAGGTAGGAGGCTATCCAGTCAGGAGCAGCAGCCTGAAATCTAATGTAAGACAGTGTATGGAGGATAGAGCAGTGGTCAACAGACGGCAGGTGATAGATAGAGGGGGTTGAGGATGGATGAGATTTTAGGTGGTGAACAGTAGTTAGAAAGTCCAAAATTTGGGTAAGTGTGCATCAGGCGAGCAACCACTGTAGAATCCAGATCGGAGTAAGGGTGGGGTCACACAGTATGTGATCTTCCAGGTATATATGATGCTGATTCCAGAACTGCTCTATAGTGAGGGAGAAGGGCACCGCTTGATAGCTGGCTGAGCTGCTGAGGTTCCAGATCGTATCTTCAGGATTGGTAGGGCAAAGGCCACAATAAAGCAAGCTGGGAAGCTCCCAATAGAAAGCTGTAGATTGAATAGAGGGGAGAGGATTAAGCAAATTTGGGATGTCAATCATCTGTTTTGTGAACTATTCAACACTATGGGCCTCATTACACGGAAGGCGGTAATGGTTAACGGCCACCGTTAATGGTAACGGTGACCGTTAACCATTACCGCCTTACTACGAGGTCCCTTAGCGGGTTGGTGCTTTAACGCCTGCTTTTTGCAGGCGTTAAAAACCAACCCGCTAAGGGACCTTGGAGCTAATTACGGCACCGCAAAATTGCGGTGCCGTAATTAGCGCCTTCCCCATTCCCATAGAGCCCTATGGGGCAGAAATGGGAATGGGGAAGGGCAATGGCGGAAGGGGGATTTACCGCCCCTCCAACCTTGGTATGGGGCGGTAAATCCCCTTTCCGCCAAGGCGGTGCCGGTATTTTACCGGCATGAGCCATGGCGCTAATAGCGCCATGGCTCACCGCCTTGAGTGTAATGAGGCCCTATGACTGTATGTGTTAGGAGAGAGGGCAATTATTGTGCCAGTTCAGTGGGGTAGAGGGTGCGAAAGGACCTAAGAAGGAAAGCGTATAGGTAGTTGTGAGAAGTAGAGAAGGGCTAGGAAGAGATAGGTGAGAAGTAGAGAAGGGATAGGAAGAGGTAGGTGAGTAGTAAGGGTGTTCCTGTTGTAAGTGACCACAGAGGAGAAGTAAAGGGCTAAAGGGCATAGTCATCAGTGGAAAAGGATGAAGAGATGGAGCAGGGACTAAGAGGGAAAAGCATGAGCATGCATGAGAGGATGGTAGTAAAAAGACACAATGAGGTCGCTGCAGTAGTAGGTGAATTTGGCAGAGACTAGGGCAGTGGAGAGACCAAGAAAGGACTCCTTGTAGGAGGCTAGGAAAGTGGAACAGCAGCTCTTATGCTGCTGAGGCAGTTCAAGGTGCATGGGTTATCACATGTTGGATCATCAGGGTGATAAAGAGTTGTGGGTTGAGCGTATTAGTGACCAAGATAGTGGTGGTGAAAGGGAGAAGCTAGTGGCACATTGAACTCATAAAGTCCTTGCCAATAAAGCTGGCATGTGGTAGAGCCTGGTGAGAGGACCTGACCTTGGTAAGGCAGGGTCCAACGGATTGCCCTTTAAATTTGCATTTGGTGATTGGGGAAGTAAAGGGGAGAGTTAAAGGGAGTTAGAAATTGGAGAGTGATGAGGAAGTGGTCAGTGTCAGATGGACCAACTGGTGGGGGAGAAAAATTGAGGATGGAAGACAGAAAAGCAAGCTCAATGTAGCTGGGATGCTAATGAGTTTCCAGGCTGGAGGGTAATCATGTATTCTATTTTATTATGAAGTTTTGTGACAAGCCGCTTTGCAGTCCAAACAATTTAAAATGCAGCAATGGTTATATTCATGCACAACAAGGGTATTTAAGAGTGTTAAGGTAATGGAGCAAAAGGGGAAAAGTGATGTATTTTCATCTAATTACAATTTCATCAGATACATGCCTGGAGATAATAATAGCATGAAAACAAAGTAAATTGTGTCAATGCAAGGTGGGACATGTACAGAGCACAGGGACATTGCATCGAGACGGGAACTTAAATGCTAGTACATTTAGTTAGGGAGTACCTTGTAAGTAAGTGGGTGAAGAGTAACAGTGTTTGAAGAAAGACGAGGGCATAGCGCCAATCCTTGTAATGGTAGGTAGTATTCATGATGGGTAGAGTGTCTTGCTGTTAGCTGATATTAGGGGAAGCCGTGATAGAGGTGAAGTTCTAGGAGAATGCAACAACATTTGGACAACTGTACATTGCATTGGCAGGCTAAGTGCTTTTTGATTTGGGATTGAGCAGGGTGTACACGAGGACGTTGGCGCAAGTAGTAATAGTGATCCTGTCATTAGAAATGTGCAGAAAGTCCAAGCTGATGTGGGTAGGTGAGAGATTCCGTGTAGGTGCTTGGTTAGAGTGTTAAGATGGCCTGGCAACACTTAGGTACTGGAGCCAGTTCAAACCAGACTCAGTAATGGAAATAGACAAAGTGCAAGGCAAAACCCAGCTTTATTACCATTAAATAAAAGCAGGGTCAGCATACAGGCATTGAATTCTTGGCACTCTCTACATGCCTATCAAAAACAATGGTTTATTTGTTCAACATTTGTCATAGCTGACATCATATTGTAATCTAAGTTACCGAAACCTATGGAGTACGGAGATTAATAATGATGACTACATATACATATACATATACATTCTATAGGGGTTACATTTCTAATTGGTCGGATGGCTCCTCCTGCGACCACCTCTAAATTGATAACAGTGACAAGACATCAGCCTTGCAATACGTAATTGGCTGGCACCTTGCTTCATAGGCGGCCTAACATTAGAGATTTTCATTGGTTGGCTTCTTACTTACCAACCTTGGACAACTGACAGGTTGTCAAGAAAGGAGCCAGACAGTAGTAGGGGGAGAGGTCCACAGGCATCTTTCCTTTCAATTAAATAAGTGACCATGCCTCATTTCTAGGCCATGAGCGAGGGTGATCTCTTTGTATTTGGCCTTGTGTGGCATCTTGTGTCTGTGGATAAGCGTAAGGAGTAAGGCAGGCGTCCTATCTGTGTTCATTGACAATGAACAGACAGTGTCCTCCAAATATGGGTCAAGTGTGATGGGACCATGTTTGGACTTACTTCATCCTTCATTTCTTGTAAATTTAGCTAATATTGATGTGAGTTTTATGTTTTCTCTTGCCACTGGGGACACTCTTGAATTATTCTTCATGGAGTAATTTGGCTTATAGTTGTCCAGCACTTGGCTTGCAAAGGCTCGTTGTACTCTTATTAAAACTTTAATTAATCTGGGAGTATCCATATTGCGGCTTGGGAATTGCTATCTCGTGCTTTCACTGCAATGTTATGACCCTCCCTTAATTTGCAGTAACCTTGCCTGTGGTTGCCAGCTCCTTCCTAAGCTGTGCACAGATCTGTATTTTTGTAAGTTCTGCATTTTGAGTTCTCATGAAGCCTTGAGGCCTTTTGTTTAATCAGAAGCATGTTGTGGCTTTCATTTTGGGAAAGGTAGCTGGCCATTACTGTTGCGTTTCTATGTTAGTGAGCTATATTCGTGTGTCGTTCATGTTGCATTCAGCTTATACATTGATTATGTTGGTATTCTTCATGGCTTATGGATGCTTTGTTAGTATTCCTCACATATAAGTGCATATGTTACCTCATGTCCGCGTTCTTCATGTTGAGTGAAAACATATGCTCTGTGTCTAATGCATGCACATGTATTTTCACAATGTTAGTTTGGTTTATTGTGCCATCTTCAGCTTAGATCGTGTCCATCTCCTGCTGTACCTGCCTGGGATAATGGTGGTATGGTGGTCTTAGTGAGCAACGTTTACATGTGCAGTATTAAGCTGGGGGTGGGACAGAAGCTATGGACGACGTATTCATCTGCCTCTCAATATTCCCCCCCTTCTGGCATAGTCCTCGACCACACTCTTCCTTCTGCTCTCTCCCACATAGGGCTCTTTGGGTATCAATATCTTAGTCACCCACCTCAAGCAGCCTGTAGGTCTAACATGTTTGTGCAAACACAAGGTCATATAGCAGCATTCCTTATTGGAATCACAATATACCCAGTGCTGGGTGTAATTGTGAGGGTCCTGAGAACAAATACATTTTGCTCCAGGAGGGGCAATAGGGCTCTCCATTGCTTCAGCACGGGGTAGGACATCTGTCTGGGTATACTTGTGTATGTTAGCATCCAGGTTTATTACTATTTTCATTCCTCCAACCTTTTTGGCAGTCATTTTTCATTGGCTTATTGCAATTCCTAGAACACTGAAGACAAATAGTACTAGTACTAAAATGGCCATCACTATTTTGAATGCATTAGCCAGACATGTCTTATGTGTGTTTTCATTTTGGGGAAATCGGCAATCTGTACTTCACTCTGGGGTACTCCCAAGGTTGGTGTACTCATTACCACCAGGAAGCACAAGCCTCCCCAATTTGCAGGGAGCTGCATATAAGCCCAAGAACCTCTGGCCCAATAGTGGTCCATTAATACGGCAGTGCCTATTTTCATGCCTGGCACATTAAAAATGTGTTTTCACCCTTTGTTTTCCCCTACTTTTATTTTTTTTTACATTTTTTATTTTTATTTTGTGTTTTGAGTCACAACTGTTTACATAAATAAAAAAATAAATAGAAAACAGAAGAGATTCTTTCACAAAAAGAATAAAACATATACAAGATAATTAAGAAATATAGCTAAAACTATTTTCCAAAAAAGGAGAATAAGAAACAAAAGAATACAAACAGAAGAGGGAGCTCAATGAAGAGAAAATACAGCTCAAATTACACCATTTCAGACTAATCCAGTTTGGAGATTTCTAATTCCACTGCTGCCTTTCCTAACTTCTCCAGAATGATGTATAGGAAATCACACAGTGCTAGGATGAGACTCTGTTCTTGTCCACCCATCAGTCCAACCCACAGGGCTTCATTCCCATGCGATGTGTCTAAGTATCTTAATCTTTCTTCCCTTAGGGCATTACAGCCCATAACCAGATGTTTTGTGGTTTCTTTGATCTCAACAATGCCACATAGCCTACAGCTTCTATTGTCTGTGCCCCCTTTCCAATTTCCAACTCTCTCAGGGGTGGGCATTTGATTTAGTCGAAAACTGAGATGTAATAGTCTCCTTCTTGTGCTTGGGAAAATGAGCAGATATTTTGAGACCTGTTCCCTTTTACACACCAATTTTGAGTATTCTCTATACAAACTGTACTTTGCTAGTTCTTCTGATGTTTTTCCCCAGTCATACTGAAACAACTTTCTCTTTACTTAAGCTTGGTTAGTAATCAACTCCAATCTTGATGAGCCGATTTCACTTAATAGGTTGCTCATCTCAGCCTTTGTATGTTTATTGAGATTCTCAAAGTACGTGTTTGTAATTCGCCCCATTTTTCATACAGGGAATCCAAAGAAGGATCTAGCAGTTTTGTGTAGCCCTTTAATTTCCTCCATATTGCCCTAGTGGCAAGTGATATGAACCCAAACCCATGCTGTACAACAGCATTTGGTATTGATTTTGCCAACCTCAAGGTCTCTTTCCAGAGTTTACATTGGATTATATTTAAATGCTTTCCTAGATCGTTTAGGTTGATGTCCAGCCCATACAATATTGTCAGCTCCACTTGTATTAGGTAAAACCTGATCAGGGGAGTCAGCAAAAATGTGCATAACTGCACGTATACAAGCCTCATTTTTGCGAGTAGCGGACCAAATTTAGTGGTTAGATATTTTATCCCTCCCTCTCAGGATATGGAGTTTACTACTTCATATCCCAAGTAGGTCAGGGAAGATACTCGCTCCAGTGGCTCATCTCCCACTTGCCATTTCATTGTTTTTGGATTTCTCCTTGTTGAGAATACACACACTCTAGATTTAGATCCATTTACCTTAAGATTGTTCTCGACTGCATATATATGAAACAGTGACAGTTACTGTTGTAACACCAGGGGGGTAAGTTCAAACAGCACTACGACATCAGTAAAAGCTATCCAATCAAGTGTTGCCAATCCTAATCTGACTGGGTGAGTGCCTCCCCCCTCCCCGATCTCTGCTACGTCTGCCATGTATAAGTTGTACAACGTGGGAGCCACGATGCATCCCTGTCTTAACCCCATATGTGTCCAAACTGGGTTCGTCGTGGCCACTCCCCTGTCCAACCTCACTCTTACTGAGGTATTTGTATGTAATAGAGAGAGCAATTTTACCAGGGTAGCAGAGACCCCTGCTTGTTGAAGCTTTGTCCACAATCAACCATGACTAACAGTGCCAAATGCACCAGTCAGGTTGAATGAGGCCATAAATACCATATCAACAGATTTTTTTTGTTAACGGCTGCTCTCATGTGAGCCAGGGTAAATGCATTAAGAGGGGTGCCCATTCCTGCTCTGAATCCTATTTGAGAGTCAGATATAAGATGAAGTTTACTAATCTCTCTTGTAAGGTCCCTTAACAGCAATTTTCCAAAGATCTTACTCGTGGAGTCTAATAATGCAATAGGCCTGACGTTTTTTGGGCTCAATGTGTCCCCTTTCTTGTAGATTGGAACAATTGTTGATTTTTCCAAGTGTCTGGGATATTTCCCAGAAAGTAAACATGTTGAAACAGGTTTCACAACGAAGTCACCCATATGTCAGCATTCACTTTGATGACCACCGGAGGAATGTTGTCTGGGCCTGGGGCCCTAGAGGCCTTTGCTCTTCCTATTGCCCATATCACATCACTCCGGTCCCATCGGCGCTCATTTCCTATGTTATCCCCCTTACTGCCTAGATCTATTAGAAGTTCATTTTTCGGGGCTACGTATTTTTCTTTTAGAGATTTTTCCCATATTTGTGCTTAGATTTGGCTTTCTTCTAGAGATCTGCTACTTTTTTTGTGGCTCCTCCCATGATGAACCAAAATTTAGCTGCATCTTTTTTAACCAGTGTCTCCACTAAATCTTGGTTTCTCCTGACCTTGATTTCTCTTTTGATTAATTGTAATTCTCTTTTATATTGCACAATGATCTTACTCTTTTCTTCATGGTAAGGTATGTCCAAACGGTATTTTAATCTGCAAAGGCCAATTTGTATTCTTTTTGTTCTTTTTAATTCCCTTATTCTAATATCGGAGGGATTTTTGTGTGAATTAATCGAATGCCATTTTCCTTTTAAGGATAATTGTTCCAGACATGCTTTTAGCTTACTATTGTAGTTCCACACTGTGAAGTGTTTCTCCCTGTTCTCCATTTGTACCAGTTCTTGGGACCAAATCTCTGTATTTATTTTCAAATGTCTTTATTGGCATTTCTTCAAGGTTACAAATCTCCGTAAACAACCTTTTTATTCTTGTGTTCCATCTGATGAATGTTCCCCCCTTATGTAACTCAGTATAAACCAGCGCGGGTTCCATATGATGCTTTTTCATTTGCATAGATATTATATACTTGATAGGCAAGTGATCACTTCCCCTCTCCTTACCCCATGTTAAGTTGTTTCCATTTATTTCTATAGTAGTGAAAATGTGGTCAATCCATGAAGATTGTTTTCCCCACTTCGATGTATAGAAATTCATTTGTTCTTGTTCTCTCGGGGTACAAGGCCACAGTTCCCACTCTGCCATGAAAGAGTTCCAAAGGCCCCCCAACTGTTCACTTCTGGTTCTGGTATTTCCTCTTTGGAGTGTGTGCTTTTTCCCCTTCTGCAACCCACATGCTGCGTTAAAATCTCCGGCTACTAGTAGATTTGTATTCCTAGCTTTTCCTAGCCATTCCTCAAAGAGTTTGGCTAACGCTCTCTGCAGCTTCCCAACGTGGATATTAGACTGGTTTCCATAAATGTTTACGATCTGGAGGTTTGGTGCGGGTGAGTGCCTTTCAATATGTGTAGCCATTATATCGAACGAGGATACCCTGATTTCATGATGATTACAGTCCCATCCTAAATCAACCGCCACTGCCAAACCCCCCTTTGGTCTACCATGGACACTCCGAGTAGCATGTTTGCAATATGTTCTAAATCCTGAAAACTCCATTGTCTTTTGTAAGATCACAATGTTTTTGTCTTTAAAAGGCATGGAGGGGATGACTGTTAGCTTGAGGTATCCACAATTATTCCACAATGGTACTTTCACTTCATCTGTTTCAAAGGAGCTGCTGACTTTCTTTGACCTTCCTGAACATTTCTATGGCCTTTTCCAGCCAAGCCAATTCATCCCCAGTCCCAGGTAATCTTTGTGCCTCCTGGATTGTGTCCATTGATATTTGCAGGTTCTGTGTTGATTGAATAGGGTTTAGGAAAAGGTCCACTTGCTCCTGTGTCAGCACTTCCTCCAGGGTGAATCCTTGCCTTGGCCTGCTGCTAGCTTCTACCTCAACTATATCCTGAACCTGTAAATGTAGTATATGTTCTGCACCCCGTGTATTCCTGTAAAGCTTTGCATACACACTTTATATCGCACTGTATTTCCTACTAAGATTGTGTATATTTTATGTAACTTTGTACCTAAGGAAAGCGGACAGATACCTTTTGGTTCGGCACGCTATATAAATAAAAAAAACAAACAGTGTGTTTAGTGCTTCTCAATTACTTAAGATCAACTGTGCTATAAGGTTTGACGCAAAGCTGCATACAGATATTTCCGTCCCCTTTTTTGGGAAAGCCACTCTCAGAATGTCCTCTGAGCGCAATGCTCTTAATTGTGGAACAACCTGAAAAGCTTTTATGATGTGCTCCCTATTCATATTTTAATTTCTGTCTACACTCCACCCCATCTCCATGCCTTGAAATATTTCACTTATGTTTTTTTTCCCTCTGCAAGGCTGCCTCTCCACTGTTCTTGTTGGATTTCTCTCTCTCCCCCTCCTGTTCCACATTGTTTTCAAGGTGAGCCTCTGCCGATGTGATGTGCGCCCTTTCTGCTGGTTCCATAGGTGTTGGTGTCCCCTGTAGGATTTTTTCCCCCTGGTAGTCTCCATAGACGTTTTGTTTTCATCAAGGACAGAGTTGGTTTGGTCACTTTTATCCTTCTTTTGTGTGACCAGGTAGGTGGTGATTTTAGACTGTTTTTTCTTTCTTCCCAGTCCCTTTTCCTTTCCTTGATCATCTACTCCATTTTATAAGACTTTGCAGTCATGGTGTTTCCTGTGTCTTTTTCTACCAACGGGAGAGCACCCACAAATTGTTTTGATTTGTTTTTTTTTGTTGACGTTTAGTGCAGGCTGGTTCTTAGATTTCTTTTATTTTTTTTTTGATTTTTCGTTTTTCTTTTTTGTTTGTACTGCTTCACTGCTTCCTCTCCTTCTTCATTAACTGTCTCCAGTTCTGTCCTTCCTTGTAGGGGTGCTTCTTGTGTTGACCTCTCCTGTTGGACCCCTTCTGTGGTATTTGCGTTCTACTGCTCACATAAAGGCGAAGGAGAGTCTGGAGGGCCCTCTTCCTGTGATTGATCCCGATCCTTCTGTTCGGTCTCTGACCAGCCAGTACTAGTTTCAATCCACAGTATAGGTTGCGCGTGCAAACCTTGTGCTTCTTGGATGATATGGTGCATCTCCTCCCACCCCGGATGAGGGGGGGCCTCCAAGTATGCTGCCTGCTTTCCATCTGCCAACAATAGTTTCATTCCGTGTTCCAATAGATCTAATTTCCCTGAGTTTCCTTGGACAGCTTCTTTGATATTATCATACAGGTGTAACAGAGACTCCCGCACTAGATGCAGAGCAGATATGGATGTAGGTCCCAATGTACCCATTATGTTGGAATCTCTTCTCATCGTGATGTTTTTGGGTGTAAAACAGCTTTTGCTGATTATTTGCCTCTGCCCGGTCGTTGTCCTTGGATACTCTTTTCCAGTTTTCCCCTACTCTCACTGGGTCAAGATTCCTGAAACAAAATGTGGCATTCTTCATGGGTATTATGCGTAAGGGCCTGCTTCCTCCTCTACCCATGTGAGCAATTTGGAGTTTTCAGTCCATTCTTTGAGGCATACATCGTTTGCATTGTGCACCACCCCTACTGGCGCTGTCAAGAGTGCTTGTGCTTTGCACCCCAATATCCCTTCAACCCAACCTTCTGAAGTAAATACCTGTCCGTATATTAATAACTGGGGTCTTTCACAGCACCCAGGTATCTCTTTCAGGGCAGATAACTTATGGTCCATTATTTTAACATCTCCTCTATTTGGCCTTCTAATGTGTATTGCATCACCTTAGTTTTTCTTCCAGGTTCATCCATCATAGAGTTTACTTTTGTGTAGCTATCCTCATAAGAAAATGTCTGTTTTGTCATCCATCACATGATGGCCCATCTTCCTTGGAATTGTACCCATTTGTGCAAAGTGCTAAGTGCATTAGGCAGTGTGCTCTATGTGCAGGTATTTCTTTGGCCACAAATGTCCTGGAAGTGCTCATGGCGTACAGAATGAGGGAACACACATAACAGCTCTCATCAGATGTCTCTCTCCCTACTTTGCTCATGTGCTGGTGCATTATATTGTTAGTGACATGGGCAGAATCAGTAATATATTTGCTCAGGTGCCTAGAGTCATCTATCACACTTCTTTTTAGTTTCCTCATCTGTGCGTTTACTACAGGACATTTTCTGGTGCCATTTCATTTATCGTTGTTACAGTACTTCTGCTCATGTTTACTGCTCTAGCAGTGTTATAAACGATAATGTATGTTGCTGTGATGAACATTATTATATAAAGACAACAAAATGTGAAAAACTTTGCTTTTATTATTGCTATGGTATCTACTTTCTGCAAATCTCTGAGAATATTCTCTTCTACAGGCTAAAAAAGAGAATACCTTATATTATTCAATATATGCATTCTTGTATCAGGAGAAGCGTTTTTGTGTTTCTTAACTTCAAAAACAAGTGTTCACAAGAATATCCTTGTCAATATTGAGAGGAAACTTCTTTCCAACAATAGGTTAGCCTTTAGATTGAATAATAATCTAGCTATGCAGAGGTTTCAAGCTCCTAAAAAGCTACAAGTGTTCATGAAAAAGGACACTACCAGGAAAAATAGAATTTCTGTAGGTAACATCTGTTATTTTCCTTTTACTGTAGAAGTATCACACTTTATTTTAAGCAAGCATCGTTGAACGTTTTATCAAACTGTCTGTATCTATAGAAAAGACAATGGGCCACATTGCGAGTCTGGTGGTAACCCTGCCGGTGCTACGGGTGGGTTGCCACTGGACTCGGAATAATTTACTGACGCCTGACCTCCCGGTGCCACCGGGCTATTCCTAGTCTGGCGGCCGGGAAGTGAGGCGCCGGTAAAATGTTGTTCCCCATTCATATAGAGTCCCATAGGACCCTGTGTGAGTGGGGACCACGGAAGCACCAGCACCATTGCTAACGGTGCCGGTGCTTCCGTGATGGTCTGCCTACCATGGCCGCTGTGCCTGACAGGATCAAACCTGTCAGGCACAGCGGTTCCGGCAGGCAGACCTGTAGTATGCCAGTCTGGAAACAACGGTGCTGGTAAGCTTACCTGCACCGTTGTTTCCAGACCGGCATACTTATAATGAGGCCCAATGTGTTTTATTCTATTTGCTGCAGTTTGGCTCTCATCCATGACCTTGTTTGGATTCTTCTCACGTCTTCTTCACCATTGCGCTCAATGTTGGCAGACAGTGGAGTCTCTACTTTGTAGGGTTTGACGTTGCTGAGATGCAACTAGGCACGCCTTCCTTGAACTTTCACTGCAGACTGTGTAACCGTCTCCACCATGAACGGTCCCTCGAAGCGGGGCTTGTGACACTGTTGTGTAAAGTTCCAGCACAGGACAATATCCCCTGAAAACAGTACTTGTGGTTTCAGTAGATCATTTGGATAAGCTTGTTCATTTTCATCAGCAGTCTTCGTTGAACCCTCCTGCTGTGCTCGTACCTATCGAGACATTCATTTAAGAGATTCCGTCATAGCTGTCAAATAATCGTGCATTTCTTTCCCTAACACAGCAGCAGAATTCTCTGCATCAGTTTGAGCTGAGTTGGATGAGAAAGGGGCATATGCATTCAGCATCCCATCACCAGCTCATGTGGAGTCAGGTGATGGTCAGGGCCAAGCTAATTGCATAATGCAAATAGGGCTAAAGGTAGTCACTGGAGCCAAACTTTTTTCAGTGTCTCTTTTAGTTTGGCAATTCGAACCGTTAGGAGACCATTGGGATGCTTGCAAAGCTGTTTGCTTGTGCATGATAAGCTGATGAGAATGTGTGCTTTATACCAAACGGGTTAGTTATGTGCTCAAACATCTCATTTACAAAGTGTGGCCCATTGTCGGACCAGAGCACTTTGCCCACTCCCCACCTTGGAGATACATCACGTATGAGAAACTTTGCAGCACATGTGGCATCTAGATGTGTGCATGGACCTGTTTCGATACATCAGGAAAAGGGAAATATGACCACTAACATTTACCTGTAGCCGTTATAAATTTGGAGCATATCTGCATAGTATATATGCAAATGCTAAAATGGTCCAGTAGGATGGCGTATTGCTCCTCTCACTGTTCGCAGAGTATGTCCAGCAGTGAACTTCTGGCATGCCAAACAATTTGCAATAAAATTAGCGATGTGTTCAACCAAATTCAGAACAAACCAGCCCTCCACAATCAGTACTGCAAGACACTCTCTTGATGTGTGTGTGCTGTGTAATGGAAGTGGTCTAGTGTTATTGTAAGCAGCACTAGGGGCATGACTGGTTTCCCAGTGCTATCCTGCCTCCACATTGCATCTGTGGGGGACAATGAGCACCCCCTTCATTTCCATAACTCTTGCTCTTCTTGTGGTGCCCTTCCCTGTAGTCTGATAATTTGTACTATGGGTAGTGTATTAAAACCCTCCTTCATCACCATGTTGCGTGCACATGTGTATTTGTTCGGTGCTGTCGCAATGTCAGAGATTTTGGGAAAATAGGCCGCTCTTCGTGCTTCAAGTTTGGTGGCCTTGTTGCCCCAAGAAATGAAATATGCACCTCTGGTGTGTGCTGCGAGCTTCACCAGGGCGATGGCTGATGGGAGTTGGTGTGTGGCTATGAGTCATTCCAATAGCTGTGCATGCTGCACTAGTATGCCATCTGTGCGCAGGAAGCCCCTCCACTTCCAATGTGACAGTCCTGCGTGTACGGTTGGCGTCACAGAGATGGAGTCAAAATAAACTGTTACCACCTCTACTTCATGCACTTCAAGTGCCAAAATCAGTGCTACCAGTTCTGCTGTTTGTGCTGAGAAATGTGCTGGTATTCTAGCACTTGTCACTGTTTCAAAACTGTTATTCTCTTTTGCCTTCACTACTGCTGTGCCACTGCGCCTTTCGCCAGTGCTCTGGTCTATTGATGATGAACCATCAATGAAGAGTATTAGTTCACCTCCTAGGGCATATACCTTGACATGTGGTATGTCATCATAGTATTCAGTGTACTTAGTGCGATCAGGCATGTTATTTCCTTCCTTTACTGGTTCTGCTATGAATCTGGCTGGATTTACCACTCGGCATATGACTATTTTAATCAATGAGTTTGATATAACTATTTCATAAGTGGAGGCTCTCTGCCAAGTCAAAGTGCTTTTGGGCTTTTCAAGTATGGCAAATAGGGCATGCTCAACGTATAATGTAACTGTTCAGCCCATAGTTATACTGGCAGATTTCTCAATCACAAAGGCTGATGCCACCAATTCTTGCTTGAATGGATAATGACCTCTCATGACTGGATCTAAAATCCCACTGTAGAATGCTAATGGTTTGTGTCCCATGGTAGTTTTCATGTGCAAGGACAGCCGTCATCACTACTTCATTTGAATGGGAGAACAAAACATGTTTTCATTGTAATCAGGGACCCCTAACACATGAACTGTGCTAATTGCTAGCTTCAATTGAACAAAGTCATCTATCATCTAGGCTGTCCGGACACATCACTCTTATCCTTCTTCGCCTCCTTCAGTTATTTTAAAAGTGGCCTTACATATGTGCTGTAGTCAAAAACCCATCCTCTGCAATAACTGCAAAGGCCTAGAAATTGATGTCACCCTTTCACTGCCTCTGGCTTGGGTGTCTTCATGATTGCTTCTGCTCTTTCAGGTGTTACCTTCCTTCCTTCTTTTCTATAATAGCTGGCCTATATATAGTTACAAAGGAGTGTGGGAACCTGTCTACTGAGAACAAGCATGGGTCAAATACCCTGTTCTATGGAATTTCTTCCATTCAGGAAGGTGTACAACCCCGTTTTAGCTCACTGCACCATTCAAAGAGGAGAAATATCCATTTGCATATCAGTCTTTGTCCCACCACAAGGGCAGTCCAGCACCAAATGCTAGGCGAATCTTCTCTGAACAAGAATACCATCAGCAACCCAAGACACATGTTTCGGCCTAGTCTGGACTCATCAGTGAGGTGAAGCATAGCCTCTGTAAGACAATATGAGCAAGGTTTCCATGTTTGGATTACCCTGGGTTACTTAGTATGAAACCCCAAGTTTTACAAAGTTGCAAAAGGAGTGTGGGAGCCCCTCTACTGTGAACGAAAATGGGATAAATACCCTGTTCTATGGAATGTTTTCCACTCAGGAAGGTCTACACATTTTATTTTAGCTATCTGCACCCTTCACAGAGGAAAAATCTCCATTTGCATATCAGTCTTTGTCCCATCCACAAGGGCAGTCGAGCACTGAAATGCTAGACAAATCTCTTCTGAAATAGAGTATCATCAGCAACCCCAGACAAGTGTTTTGCACTAGCCGGGCCTCATCAATGAAGTAAATCTGAGCCTCTCTGAGACACAGTGAGCAAGGGGTCCACGTCTGGATTACCCTGGATCACCCTTCCTAATGTCATCTGATTGCTCCCATAATATGGCAGCAACAAGGCTTTTTATGTCACTTACTGCTAAGGTCATCCCAGCTGTTATGCTCTCTAATTCATAGATTCATTTAACTGCCCCTGATGTAAGTGATGGCAATTTACAAATTCAATTATATTTGTCCATTTGTGGCCATGGGATGTATTGCAGCAGTCCTCCCCCTTTCTCCAATAATGGGAATTGTGTAAACCCAGTGCCCTGTCCCAGTACAGCCACACCCTTTGTCTTTGTCGCTGCATCTGCCATACTTATTCTCTTCAGTCCTGGTAAGTTCCTCAGTCTATTCACATACGGTGCTCTCGCCTCTACACTGTTTGATCACATATTCAGGTTTCTGGGATATTCAACGGGCTCTGGCCTCCTCAACGATTCTTCCAAATCTAACCACGCTGTATCATTCCCTATCCCCATGCTTGTGGAAGGGGCTTGTGTGGCCACCTCCTCTCCGCTTTCCTCTCTCTCTTTATTCTCCAACATAGTGTTGTCAATGTCATCACCTACATCCATGCCTCCATCTTGCGGAGACCCTCCTCTACTCCCCTTTTTGCTGCTGGTGCCATCCCTCCTGCTGTTGTACAGACTGCCAATCCTCCTTCTTATAGCCCCTTTCTCCCCTTCATCTGAAAGAATATGCTTTTTAAGAATCTCATCAACTTCCTTGCAGCATCTCTCTAAGCTCCTCTCTTTTTCTCTCTGTTCTTTTTCCTGTCTTTCTTTCTGTCTGGGAGTGTACGTCCCCCATCAACTTCTTTTTGCCACCTTTCCCTACTTCATTTGATGTCTCTCCTTTGTCCTTTCTTCCTCTCTTTTCCTTTCTCTTTCCTTCTGCTCACTACTTAGTTTCTTATTTTTGCTTTCTTCTTCTCGTCTCTTCTTCCTTTTTCTGTCTGCCTCTTGCTTCCTTTTCTCTCCCCTTCTTCTTCATTCTTTCTTTCTCTCTCTCCTCTCATTTCTCTACTTCCTGCTACTTTCTTTATATAACTTCCCTTTCTCTTACTTTAAAATCACCCATGCCCTTTCCATCCAACTTGAGCATTATCTGTCCTACCCATTCATTTGATACAATCGTCATCTCATCTCTGTTGCACTGCCTGCCGCTTTCTCTCTGAACCTCCTCCTCAGCTTTTGTTAGTTTCGCTTGTAAGTAGCAGTGCTTGTCATGTTCTACATGTTTGGACATTGGTCTTTGCTCACTTATTTATTCTCCACTTATAATGTCTTCACTACTGGACGCAGGGGTTGCATATGTGGGATTACTATACCCCGCCGCTGCTTTTAATGCTTGTAATGGATATAATCCCTGTGCTTCCAAAAGGCGGATAACTTCTCTAGGGCAGAGGAGGAGCTGTGAGTGCTGTGCCCCCTACACCATGCTCCTTAAGGATCCATTCTTTCACGGGTGGCTCCTCTATCTCTACCCATACATTTTCCACAGTTCCAAAATGGCTAGTTGATTGTGTAAGTCTTTCCCTTATATGCAGCATGTACATAAGTGCAAATGTGTTGCAGTACTGTATTCAAGTGAGTGCCTTCCTGCGGCCAGGGCATAAACATTTTGCCCGCCGTGTCCCACACCCATGTGTGTGGTATTTAATTATTTGATCCTTATACCGGTGTACTACCTTGCACAGGTGGATAATGGGAGTGTCTCCCATGATCATACGTCACAGCTTAATTTACCAATACTTACCAAATTGTATTTCAATTCTCACTCACCCTCTTTTACCTCCCTTTCACACACTTGCGCAACAATACTTCTCTTGCACTTAATAGTGCTGCGTCTCTCTCTGAGACGACGCCTCCTGCATCACCCAATGCTTCTGAGCAGCACCACAACAACACCACTCACTCTCCTGAAGAGGGATGGGGAAGCCTACCTCCTCCTCCCCCTCCTACGAAATGTATGATGCGGAAGAAGGCCAGGAAACACTGCAATCACCCATTCTATTTTGGACGAATTCCCAACAGACTAATGGTTGATAAGTATGTCAAGAGATACCCCCTCAGCCAGCCATATGCCCTCAAACAGCCCTAAAGTCCATGTGCAGTACAAATTTACCCCAGCGTGGATGAGGAGCCCCATGCTATAACCAAAGACACCTCAATAGACAATCTCGATTAAAAACACCAAGAAGTCATGTTGCTGACATCGTTAGAGACACCACGACATAGCTGCGGTAGACATGAAGCACACGTGCCATCTGCACTTCGGGACACACACACGCACTCAAATACATGAAGAACACAAGCGTACAGTTCTCTAAGTAGAGGACAGACACATATACATACTGTCATTGCTTTTTATTATTTTTGTCATTAGCCAAATGCAGCATAGTAGAAACCACAAGATGAAAGAGATCCTGAGCAAAGCTTGCAGATGCTTAGATGCGAATAACCCTATGGAACTGCAGAGCACCTATGGGACCTGACAGAACCAAGTGTGACTAACCTATGGAGAATGTAGTTTAACATCGATATTGTAGAAACCACACTATAATGGTTTAGGAAAATTACAGCAGGCGACTGGCCTCTCAGTAAGAGCCGAGCTGAGCTAAATCCAGGCTGGACAGAGAGCAAGACGTGTGAGACAGGACCCGCAGCCAAGGCCACAATATACGGATGACATTCCATTCCCTAGATGACAAAGGCATCAGCTGCAGTAAATACGAATAATTCCTCATAATTCATAGCTGCACAGCTCAAATTCGTGGTCTCGGAACACGTATCCCGCGCAGGGAAAGAGAACTGATCTCAGGCTACCAGACAGAAGACTGCAACAAATATGCTACAATATGAGACAAGTGTTGCACCGAGCAAAGGGGCACTCTCATAGACTAAGGTGGTACACACATAAGTTACAATGCAGACACGCAGTCATTCTTATTACCTTGAAGAAGTACACAGAGAGTGGAGAACCTTTGAAGATCCCAGGCCTGGGGGCGTCAGCTCTAGCCAACCACAGTTCAGTATCCTAGGGGTGGGTGGCAATGGACAAGAACCAATGGCAAGACCCCCACACTGCAACATTGTTATAGATAGTGACTTGTGGTTGTACCAGGCCAGCCACCTGACATGCGAGGGCCAGTAGAATAACATGTATAGTGTCCACTGCAGGTAGTAGACTACTCAACGCCCAATTAGGAGGGCCGATAGGTTTTATGGAGAAGGGCCCAGGTTGTTACGCGGGCCTGACGCCACCTTAAAGTAAAACTGGCTGCAAGCCGAGAACGGACGAGACGTGCATGGATTTCTCCTGTTCCTGTGCTGATCCCTGTTGGTTTTGTCTGTAATAAACCACAATTTGAACTTGCTGTTGACTGAGTCCTCCATTTATTCTGGGGAGGGTGTATGGCCTTCCAAGGGTCAGAGGACTTCCAGTGTCCCTCTGGTATACATGGGAATTCTTCCCAACAGGTTGGTAGCAGAGGTGATGGTTGGCTGCACTAGCCCGGCACCAGATCGTGTCCTTCGCCTCTGAACCTGAGAGGCTGCAGGACCCTCAGACATTTCGAGAAGATGGGAAAACGCATGCCCGTGTACAGGCCATCAGGAGCCCATTGTGAATCATCCTGCCTGAAATAAGTGAGTTGTCCAGGCAGAGCAAGACGGGGAGGCGAGCGCCTTGAGGAGGAGCCGGCAGCCGAGCAGCACAAGCAAACAACAGAGTGTAAGTATTGACCCAGTCTAACGGCAACTGTGGGTGTGAGGGAGGGTGTTGAGTATTGTGGAGTATTGTCTAGTATTGTTGAGTATTGTCAAAGTATTATCTAGTATTGTCAAAGTAAGTAGGGACGGGAGCAAAGGTAGAAGTCCTTTTTTCTATGCTTAGGGCACATTCGGTCTTAGAGGTAAAAGGTTCTGATGAATAACCTTATCTATTTACTCAAGGGCTTGGATGACAGAAGATATGTAAATATTGGTGGGCATTTTAGCTCGGGTCATAGATGACGGTATCCCCGTGAGGGTTAGCAAGGGAGCTGGCCTAGATTGTGGAAGGTGAGTTGACTGGTTATGTCTCCTGGAGCGAGACGTTTCCCACGCTAGGCGACGCAGCAGGTGCAGTTCAATAACAAGAGAATATTGGTATACTCTGCCTGGAGTGCAGGAAGATAGTTGCAGGATTTTGTGGGGGTTGGGAGTAGCGGGCTATTGCAGTGTGCGCGTGGTGTTTTGATCCTCCTATGTTACTCTGTTAGCTTGGTGACGTCACCCTTAGGTTTGCACATAGGACACAGAGAGCTTGAGATGGTGAGGAGCTAGTATTGGAAACTTAGGATTCACAGACGAGGTGAACTAGCAGCAGTGCATGGAAGGCGCATGCGCAAGATTGTGGGTGTGCCTGAGGAGGCAATGAGTGTGAAGGAGGGGTGGCAAGCAGAGCACGCCTGTTAAGTGGTGGAGCTTGAGAGGCTCGTTGAAATTGAAAATTATTGTTATTATGTTATGCCTTTTTCCCTAAAACAGCAGACTATCGAAACCCTCAACTTGAGGTCAGTTAAAGGTACTAAAATGCATCGGGGAAAGTGCAGGTGGGACACACCCCTTTAGCATCTGTGTAATACCCTCCTGTCTTACAGGGAGAAGATCTGTAAATAGAGCATAGAATGGTCCAAGGGTACAGAGGGGAAATTGACTAAGCCATGGCCACTCTTTTGGAAGTTTCTCCAAAGACGTGCAGCAATCACTATTGACACACACACACAGGGTACCTATAAGAGGAAGAAACTGACCAAGCACATGGCTATATTTGAGCTATGGAGCATGTTTCAGGAGGGTGAGGGGGATGCCGTGAGGTGTCAGTGGATGCTAAGCCAGCAGGAGGTGAAGGAACCAGGGACCCATCCCTCCACACCACCCCCTGCCCCACCGAGTGCAGCATCCAATGATACAGATGATGAACAGGGAATGTATCCAATGAGGGGACTCAGGGCAGCAGAGGTGTACTGAAACCCGACATATAAACCGCCACCATAAACATAGGAAGAGAAGCCAAAGGGCGCATGGCAGCCAGCTGTTGGCACAGAGGCAAGCAGCGAGGCACAGCAGGGCGTGAAGGAGGGGCTCGAGAGCGTAACCACAAATTAATGGATAGCAGCACATGTACTCCTTAAACATCAAGGGAAGACAAATGGAGGGGCAGAAGGGGTGACAGAGGCGATAGAAGGGCTGAAGAGGAACAGCAAAGTAACAGATTGGCCAGAGAAAGACCGTAGGGAAAAGGATAGGGAAGTGAGATTAGAGCATGAGATCAGGGAAAGAAGGTGAGAAGCGAAGTTGGAAAGGGAGGACCGGAAGTGAAGTAGGGAGGAGGAAAAGGAACGCATGGAAAGGCAATGGGAAGAAAGGATTGAGAGACATCTCAAGGAAAGTAAGAGAGTGGAAAGGAAAATGAGGGCGAAATGGGAAAGGGAGCTGGAGAAGGCGGAAAGACAGAGGGAGATATCAGGGCAGGAAAGTTATTTGAGAGGGGGCAGAGGAAGTTACAACTGGAAAGACTGGTAAGGGAATGAGCGTGTAGGGAGGAGGACGAGCGAGCAATAAGGGCATTAAATACAAAAGTAGGACTAGATAGGGCAAAGGACAGACATGAGGAGGACAGACGAACAGAGCCTGACAGCACCAACTCTCAGGGTATGGGCGAAAATGAAGGAGAAGGAGCAGGCCTAAGGGCCTGGGAGGGAGGAAGTAGGTACAACTTGAGAAACATCGATCTCAGCATGAAGCCCAACACAGACTTGACATCAAGGAGACTGAGTTTTGCAGACATTTTCTGTAGCAACATGGACACAGGATCTGAAAACGAGGACAAGTACAGTGGGGATGAGAGGGGGGAGCAGTTTCAATCGCAGGCAGAGGGAGCGGGGACCTACAAACGGGTGTCATGGGAGATTAGGACACATTCACAGGGAGAAGGGAGCGGCAGCTCGGACGAACAGGTACAGCAGGCGAATGACTTTTGCACCTCACACAGCACAAATATCAACAGACTGAGGGACCTCCCAGGATGAAGGAGAGAAGGAGAGGGGAGACAGCTATAGGTTGTTGCAGGGGACGATTGACTAGAGTATATGACAACAACAAGAGAGTGCTCATACTAAATCCAATAGATGTGTGCGCAGGTATCGAGAGTGAGAAGGGTGTCCGCCAAGTGAGACTGACCAGAAGGACACACGAGGACGAGGAAGCATTCACACAGATGCACTTATTAGAGAGAAGAGGGGTGAGACCTCAGTATGTGCCATGGAAACACACAGACCAGGATAATGTGAAGTGTAGGTTACCATCGTTGAGTGCAGCAGTGAGCAAGTGGATTTATGAGATGGAGAAAATGACAGCTGGTCATAGGCTAGCAGTGGTGACATAAAGGGACTATTAGTATCAATATTAGGAGACACAGCTCATGACATATGGAAGAGGGCATGGTTACCAGGGGTGATGACACAAAACACCGCCATGACGGGTCGCCATTTGAAAACTGCAGGGCGGCAGTATGGCAAGCATTGAGGACACAATACCCAGACACGTCTGACATCGGGGACATTACGTCAAGCAAAATGAGGGAAGATGGAGACCCCGTGCAGTATATTCAGGAGATTCAAGAGCTTTGGCGCCTCGAAACCCGAGAGCCTTGGGACAAAATAGTAGCAATATTTTACCACATACTAGTGCAGGGGCTACCAGAGCAAGTTCAGAAGAGTCTTAGGAAATTAGTGGGGATGGTGGCGAAAGGTTGGCCAGAGATACAGCTCATGATAGTTCATCATTGTAGGCTGTGGTAGGAGAAGGTTAAGCAAAATGCAGAGGACAGGAAGGCAGATGAAGCAAAGCTAGTACAGCATAAATTATCAAAATCTTTGATTGAGGGGGCAGTGATAACCAGCCCCACACCACAGGTACAGCAGCAACAACTGTTCGCCCCACCCATGGGAGGAGGGTTTATGGGGCGGGTTGGACAACAGCAAGGGTTCCGAGGAAGGGGGCTTAGAGGCGGCATGGCTTTGGCCTCCCTCTGGAACAGCCTCCCTGCCACTCTGAAACTTGAGGAGAACCATCACCGGTTCCAGAAGCACCTCAAGACTTTCCTCTTTGCTTCTGCCTTCTCTCCTCCTCTCCCGTTCACCTGTTTTGTCTCAGCATGTGCACCTAGTCTCCCTCTGTCTTTAGGGCCCAGGTACCGGCTCACCCTGCCACCAACCCACACTTTCCCCAGGCAATCCCTTGCGCTGGGGTCAGTGTCTGTAACCCTACAGTCCCCATCTTTTCTTTTTCTATGCTTATCCGGACACACCCTGTGTGTTGCTTTATTACTAGCACTTGCCACTTGCTGGCTGCAACATGACTGTTTGTTGTTTTTTGTTATTTATTTATTTATTCATGTTTTATTTACTTCTTTTTATTTTTGCTCAGCACTTTCCACCTTCCCCCCTCCCTTGCACTTAAGCCTCTCCCGCTCCCGTGCACTTGCACATTCTCAATGTCACTGGGCCTAGTAAGATCACTGTTTTGTTTTCCCTTGTCCCCTCCCTTGCCTCGTCGCACTCTGAAACACTTGTGTGCGAGCACAATACAAATAAAATATCATATCATATCATATCACAATCAAGGGGGGTTTCCTGGAGGGTTTGGGGGTTATGGACAACAGATGCAGCAGAACCTAGGGGACTTCCTGGGGGGTTTCCAAGGGCAAGGAAGGGAGTCACCACAGTGTTGGACCTGTGGGCAAATGGGACACATTTCAAGAGTATGTCAGTTCAGAGGGATGCAACAGAATTTGGGAGGACATGGTCAGCAGCCACATCAAGGGGATCAGGATGATTATTATGCACAGGACCAACAACAGCAAGGACAGCTGCAGGCACGTATCAACAGACACCACAAACACAGATGCAAGCACCACAAACTTAAGGGCAAGTACCACAGATGCCAGCACCGGTACCAGAGTTTTTACAAGCCCCGCAAATTCGAGGAAGCACACAGCAATTAGCACAAATACAGCACATTGATGCACTAGCCCACGTGGAGACAGTCGTGACAGTTCTTGTCAGGCAACTGGCGGGGATTTACCACGGTAGGAAACAACCCCTTTACTGGGAATGGGTTATCCCTACACCCTCAAAAGGACAGCCCACAGACGAACTTGATGTGTCCCATCCTGTCGATCACACCCCACCCTGCGGAGGAACCTCGCATAGGGGTGGCGATAGGTGAGAAAACATTTTCTTTTCTTGTTGACACATGGGCGACTAGGCCCTGCATTAGAGAAGGAGTGTTTACATTGTCAGGCGATGCCATGGACACTCAAGGATTACCTGGGGCTCGGGAAGTGGTTCCTTTTATAGACAATATCTCACTTTCTATAGGAGATCACAATCTATCACTGCCTTTACTTTACTCTCGACAGACACCTGAAAACATACTCGGATGAGACATTTTGAGCAGACTGAACATAACCATCTCATTCACAGACAAGGGCATAGTGTGCTCTACACCAGGCATACACATGCTAAATGTAAGACAGATTGTTCAAACGCAGTGTGGACGCATGGTACAGATGGGGGTGCCAGTGGACCCAGAGATGTTCCAGTATGGAACTGACACAGCCATTGCATGGCTTCCAGGCATCGCAGGGAAGATGTGGTGAGTTCCAAATGAGTACCTGTTCAGGCCGGAGACACCACTGGACGAACCAGAAGGAACAATAGTGCCCATAGAAATAGAGGCAGTGGTGGCAAGAGAGGATTGGATTGCAGTGCATGGGATGGATGAGACAGGGCGTGCATGGAAAGCAATAATCGCAGTTGCAGAGAGGTGCAGGTTAACCACAATGACAGACGACAAACTATTTGTGGAGAGACAGAAACTAGAGATGGTGTTCGAGATGAGTGTAACCTACTTGTTGCAGATACACTACAGGGAAGTGCTACAGAGAATTGCGATGGCGCTGGAGGCGCCACCCTCATTGTGGGAGGAGGACATGGCCAAGGTACCCAGCAGTTAATGGACCACAAGTCCTTATGACGTGGGTTGCATAAAGAGCATAGGGGGAGTGAAGATCAACCTGAAGCCAGGAGCGATTTTGCCAAGAGTAAAACAGTACCCCCTAACAAAGGAAGCAGATGAAGGCATTTATGAGACAATCACAGCACTAATTGAGAAAGGCATTCTGGTACCATCAGAATCCCCATGTAACACAGTGGTGTACTATGTGCTCAAGGCAAAGGGAGGGTCATGGTGTTTTATACAGGATTTAAGGCCTCTTAACCACATTGTAGAAGCAGAGTATCCTTTAGTTGCAAATCCAGTGACAATTTTGTGCAGCATTCCGGTGGAAGCTGCCTGTTTCACAGTCATTGGTTTGAAGAACACATTCTTCTCAGTAACACTCCACCCAGACTCACAAGATCTGACCAGCTTTATGTATAGAAACCAGAGTGGAAACATACTCGGGTCCCACAGGGGTCCTGCAAGTCACCATCTATCTTTAACAGAGTGATACAGATGGACCCGAGCAACATACAGACAGAGAGCACAATTTTACAGTATGTAGACAATATTTTGATTTGCAGTGGGACAGAAGATCAGTGTAGGACGGACTCAGTGCACATGCTGATGATGCTAGCAGACAAGGGGTATACATTGGACAGACAATATCCCAAAATGGCCGACACATCACCCCAGAGAGAGCACAGACAATACGCGAAACACCTAAGCCCACGGCAGTGAGGGAAATGCAACAGTGCTTGAGGTTATGCAACTACTGCAGAGCATGGGTATTTGACTACAGCACATACACAAGACCAGTATTGTGTGCCCTGAAGGAAGCATAGAGGGGAAACAAGACACTGACATGGACCACTGAGATGACTGAAGCATTCGATGAACTGAAGGAAGCAATATGCACAGCCCCAGTGTTAGTGATCGCAGACTACAAAAAGGAGTGTTTCTTGTTCTCACACACTGATGTTACAGTGATGAAGGTAGTACTAACACAAAGAACAAGCATGGGCCATAAGCCAATAGCTTACTACAGTGGGCAGTTGAGCCCATTGATGATAGGACATTATCTGTGCGAACAAGCTTTGGCAGCTACTGCATTTGTGGTGGAGAAGTCAGCAGCAGTAACGATGGGGTGCACCACCACTCTTTACGTGGAGTGCGCCGTCTTTGCGATACTGCAGAAGCCAAAGAGCACACTGACCACACAGAGAGCATCAGGATATGAGGTGATACTATCAAATGTAGGCTTGAAGATAGTAAGATGCAAGACTGTAAACCCAGCAACATTTTTGGCAGATGTCCTACAAGTAGGAGACTATGCACACGACTGCCCAAAAAACAAAGAGATGTTCAGTGAGACACACAATGTAGAGGAAGACGCACTTGAGGAGGGAGACATGCTCTACATTGACGGTTCTTCAACATTTGATCAAACTGATGGGGTCAGACATACTGGGAATGCAGTGGTAAGGCTGAAGGAGGACGGGAAAAGGGAGGTAATTGTAAGTGCACAACTACCATCCCATTACTGAGCATGAGCAGCAGAACTACTGGCTCTTATACTAGCACTAGAAAACAGTGTAGAGAGAGAGAGGTGTCAATCTATTCTGACTCCACCTACATGATGTCAACAGAACACTCAGGACTGGCATGATGGCTCAGGAGAGGGTTCAGGAGAGCAGACGGGACTCCAGTGCAGAATGTTCTGTTATTGGACAGATTGATCAAGGTGACTGCTTATCCAACAAAGGTAGCAATAGTGAATTGCCAAGTCCACACAAAAGGGGAAGACCCCATCTCAAGAGGAAATGAAGCAGCAGATTTTGAGGGAAAATGCGCAGAGTACTTTGGGAAATTGTGGGAACTGAGAGAGAGACAAAATGCACAAGGAGGGGCGAGGAACATGGTGCTGAAAGAGGGTTATAATATATTACCATAGACACAGATTATGGAGCTGCAGGGAGCTGCACCCAAGGAGGAGAAGGAGCTATGGGTGAGGAGAGGGTGCTCAATGTCTCCAACAGACACCTTATGGCCACAGAACAACACTGGGAAAGTGGTCATGCCACTAGCATTATTGAAGACAGCATTAGCACAATTGCACTCTCCAACACACACAGGGAAGGATGTCATTGCTACACGCATTGGAGAAACATTGTTCTGCCCCAATTTAAATGACCATGTGGCTGAGTTTGTGAGTAACTGCTTGACCTGTCAGTAAATTTACAGCAAGACATACTTTGAGAGTTGTGAGAGGAGTCATACCAAAAACAGTAGGCCCATTTCTGCATTTACACATGGATTATGTGGATATGATCCAAGTCTGCCAAGGGTACCGCTACCGGATAGTGGTTGTCTGCACCTTCTCCAGGTGGATTGATGCAGGTCCCTGTTCACATGCTGATGCCCTTAAAGGGGCCAAGTTTTTGGTTAGGGAGGTTTTCCCTAGATGGGGCGTGTGTGATGTCCTGCGGTCTGAAAACGGCCCTCACTTCGCAAACAAAATGTTTCAGCACATCACAACCTTGCAAGGCATTCAGCATATGTTTGCCTGTGCGTACCACCTGCAAGCAAATGGAGTGTGTGAACGCCTAAATGGACTGCTGAAGGAGTGCATAGCCATGACACTGCAAAGCACCAAGAAATATTGGTTGCACTGTTTGCCTCTTTCCTTGTTCGCATTGCGCAATAAGCCAGGGTCCGACCACCATTTAATGCAGGATGAAGTGGTGACAGGACCGTGCATGCATCTTCCCCTGGCTCCTCCCACAAGGGCACTGAAAGACTGTGAGAATAGTATATATGTGTTAGGACAGGAAATGTACGAGTACATCACTTCTCTGGTGGCTAGCATGTCTTTTATCTCTCACCAGATACAGCGAATCCAGGGGGCCCAGAAGACGGCGAAGAGACAGACTGCGACAACGCACCACAAGACGGTGAACTAAAAAAATTGGTGAAAGTGGGCCACATTGATCTCTTGCGTAACTTTATAAGGCGCTGGAACGTACCCTGGTTGACCGGTCCTCATGTGGTTCAGCAGCTGGCCGACTGTGCTGTCAAGTTAATAGGGTAGGTGGTCTGGAACCACCTGCAAGACATCAAGCCCTACAAAGCAGTGGACTCACCTGGCAACAAAGTCTCTGTGACTGACAGGGCCAACATTCAGTACCAAGAAGAGCTACAAGTGCGTTCTGAACTTACACGGCCAGGGAGACAAGGACACTCAATGGTCACGCGCTCCCAAGCAGCAGAAGCGGTGACTGGAACACTTGTAGAAATCGATTAAGGATACACTGTCTGTTATTTTTCCTTTCCACACATGCAGGGCCTACGTGAACACCATGGGGATTGTACTATTTGTTTTCACCCATGTTACCTTCACCCGTCACCCAGACACTTTCTCTAACCAGTTTGTTCACGCTGTAAGGAGACCCAACTGATTCAGAGCACGATCCCCTGAAGTATATTATCTTGTCTTCGTAGAGTACTTGGCCCAAACAGACCCACAACTTGAGTATGGCACACCCCCAGTACTGGCCATGTTAAGAGACTTATCAGTAAGAAAGGTGTGGGAGGAGGTTTTTGCCTTTGCAATTAGTGATTATTTGGTCCGCGGGGCTTAAGGGCATTGACAATACTAACACAATAGTGCAGTTCTTTGTGCATTCCAGGCAGGCAACTGTATCATTGAGCTGTGAGGATCAAGCAGCGTAAGTGGAGATGAGGGAAATAATAAAGAACATTATCATTATGTCATGTCTATTACTTCCCAGTGGATTGATGGGATTCATATTTTGGCAGTTATAAGAGCTGTTAGCACTACCGCTGTACCCCCTACTAACAGTCCCCCAAGCAGGCAGAACAACCATGTCAGGTGGACGAGAGAACACTTCTGATAAAATAAGGAGAGGTAAAGGCAGTGTTGACACAGCCATGAAGTGAGTTGACATGTATCTCATCGATACTGCTCGAGTGTCTAATAACATGTGGCACAAACACAGGACAAAAGTAGGTAAGGAAACCACTGGGGGGAGCTGTTATGGGTGCTCGTTAATCCCCTACTCAATGAGTGCCTCTAGGACGTTCATAGCAACTGAAATACCAGAAGCAAGAGCACAATGTCTGATGTATCTCACAATGGTGCAAACACAACTAAGATTTCAAGGGAAGTCAGCAAAATTGAGATGGATGTCCAAAGGAACATTCCCGTGCGAAGATAACTACGTAAAGACATTATACATGATGAACAACTATTGGCAGCTAGACAAAGCTATACAGTACACAACTGAGGGACCTGAGAAGGGAGAAACAAAGACTATCACATTGAAGGAACTGCCATGTGCCTGGACAAGAGTGAGGGAGATAGGATGAGAGCCTGGATGCTGGGAAAGACCACAGACCCTAGCATATGGATGAGTATACACAAACGATGGATGGCAAGATGTAGGGGTAGAAAGCAAAGCACTGATGCTAGCACAGTCATCAGTGAACAAAGTGCAGGAAGAAAAGTCCCTGAAAGAATGGGACCTGAGTGCAAAGTTACTGACATGAATGGAAAATGAAGTGGTCCTGATGCCGATGTGATTTTCCAAGGGGCCGGCAGAGCTGTCTGCGGATCTCCGGGGCTGGGGATGCCCCAACTCCTCCTGTGTCCCAAAAGGAGTATGAGACACACCCAAGAGCAAGGTAATAACTGCTGTTTATTAGAGTAACGGCAGGGATACGCTCAGACCGTATACATCCAGAGAGGCTCTCGTCGTTAGTGGGGCTCGCAGGCCCTTTTTACAGCAGTATGACGCGCTACTCGCGTCTCCTGGGAAAATTGTCACAAAACCGGGGTTGGTTCCCCGAGTGGTAGGGTTAGTATAGTTACCTATGGAAGGAAATATTAGTAGATAAGGACGGGTCAGGTGGTACACTTGGGCTGTCCCTAACAGTTGCTACACTGAAATTGTTACAAGGGGACACTTGGTGATTGGCTAAGGGTAATGGCATCAGTGATGAGCCCCTTGTGTTTTGATTGGTTCTCCTGCGAGCCCCCAAGCCTGGGACCATCGCCGTTCTCAGCTCGCGGTGTACCTGGCGTTGGCAACAATGTGCAACTATGTGTTTGTGGCGGACAATGGACAGGTCTTGCTAGTGGCTGATGATCACGCCTTTCCCATCGGTGTAGGTGTCCAACTTGTCGCTTTGTTGTTGCAGACTGTGTCCCAGACGTGGGACCCTGGCGACTTTGTGTCTCGTGAGCTTGGCACCTTGTCAGTTCTGCTTGGTCACGTGTGGAGAGACCGTAGCTGGAGCACAATTATGAGCATTAGATTTGTAGTTCGCCTCTGAGGAGCATTTGGTATTGGCAGGTGTAACCTTGGCGCTGGGAGCACGGCATGTGGGTTGCAACATTGCGGCCTTGGCTGTGGTCTCTCGCTGGGACTCATTCTGCATGGTCAGCGCTTTGCTTTTCGTCTTGGGAGGATTTTCGTCTGCAAGGCTCCTGCCTGGGGACTCTTGCTTGCGGCCTACTTGGGCCTAGTTCTGGGTGGCAGTACATAACCCATACTATGGGGGTCGCGGGGCGACAGAGTGTCACAAGCAGCATTAGGTATACATGGTGGCGTCTTCATAGGGATATGTAGCGAGAAAGCATCAGCAAGCATATACACAAGCTCTTCAGGCGTCTTGCGTTTCTGCGGTGCTGTAGAAGGCCTATGTGAAAAATAACAATGATGCATGTCCGTGAGTAGGTCAGTCTGCTACGTCATAGCACTGAGTATGTTCTTCGTGTGGGTTGGTGTTTGAGTGACCAGTGTGCATGGTGGCATGTGTGTTCTTGTCTGTTGGCTATGTCGTCATGGCATCTCTAATGATGTACATACTTGTGGCTGTTGTTCTAGTCGAGCTGGTCCATGTCGCAGGCGTCGGCTTGACCGGGGGCTGGTAGTGGGCATGCTCCTCGTGCATGTGGGCCACGAACACATGTTACCTTGTCATTTGGTAAAGAAGGGAGTTGGTCAAACTCCTCTCGTGGGGGGGTGCTTGGGCCGTGGTCCCCTAGGCCATGGTCTGTAAGAGGCTGGGGGGAGGGTGTTATCCCATTCTCCCACTTCAGTCCCCCCTCTGGTTGACTTGTCGACCACAAAATTATCCGCTCTCTTATCTCCGCGTACTCTCCATACTTTCGTTATTCCAGCCAGGTGTCCATAGTGGTTCACATGATCTTCAAATGACCAGTACATTTAAACACATCCACCACCAGGCTTGCAGTAGACCCACTTTCCAAAATAGCTCTTTGGGTTCCTTGGGTTCTCTACCTTTACAGATGGTGGTTCCAAGTGTGTTCCTAGTATTTTCTTGCGCAAACTTTCTCGTTCCTCTATTATTATATCTGTGTGCTTGTCATCTTCTGCTGGCAACATGGCGTGCATGGCGATCATTTCCATCATTTCATCTGATGTACGTGCTGTTCTTGCTTTCCATAACCTTAATCCTAAAAGGGCAGCCATACCCAGTATTATGCACCCAGCTATTATTTTAAGGCCATCCGACAACCATGATGGCATCCACGACCACAAGTAGGAAAACCAGCTGCCATCTGTCTTCACTCCCTTAGCTTCTTCTTCCATCTTGGAGTGCATCTTGGCAAGTTGTGATACTGCCTCAGTAAGTGTGCCGTTGTCTGCGTCATTTGCTGGGATGAATGTGCAACATGATTTTCCAATTTTTGCACAAACTCCTTCCATCGCCGTAAGGAGATCCAGCACATATCTATTCTGTAGTGCTACCATTCGTACTGCCCTCAATTCTTCTTTTATTGCATTAAATCCATTGACGGTGGAGGTTATTGTCATCATTAGCTCCCATCTTGTTATCTGGAGCCGTTTTGCATTTGCATATGCCTGCAATCCTGGATGTACTATTGATGAGAAGAACATTGCTGCTCTGCTAAATAGTCTGTGTCCTGGTGGAATGTCACTGAGAGCTGTTTCCGATCTACCCCATAGGTATTTTCCCGTCAGTGGTTCTCCTTGTCTTTTCACTCTTGACAATATGTTTGTGTCGTTATTTTCTTTACCTTCTTCAATCGTCACAGATCTTTTCCTCCTTTTGTTCCCTTCCTCCATTTTAGGGAAATTCCACAAATTGACATCTTTTTGTGGTACCACTAGGGATGGTACATTTATGTGTACCATTGTGCATAGTCCATTCCAAGATGGCAGCAAGCTGTGGTATGGTTTATCTCCGCAGGCCCAATAGTGGTCCATAAAACCGCTGTACCGGCATCCTCCTTAGTTATTGTCACTATCCTTTTGCAATTGCTGTTCCTTCTGACATGGACGTCACCGGTGCAGTTAGTGGAAGTATGGCTACTGGGTCTTCGTCCTTTCTCCAACCAGGTCACCAGTCCAGCTGTCTTTATCCATCCATTGAAACACTTATTGTTTTCTTCGTCCATTTTCGCCATGGTTGGTTTCGTCAGTGTTACCATCTCGCTCCCCACAACCCCGTCTGTCCATCCTTCCTTTGCGTATATTTTCCCATATATTAGCAGTAGTGGTCTTTCCCAGCACCCCATTACTCCTGCAACTTCACTTGCGCGCCATTCACATGGTAGGTAATTCAATGTTACTTCCTTCGTCTCGCCTTTATCTGGGCCATCCGTCACATACTGGAGTCCTTCTGTTAGCTGCCAGTAGTGATTGTACATGTGAAGTGTCTTGATGAAGTTATTTTCATACGGGTTTGTGTCTCTTGTCTTCCACTTTATTATTGCCATTCTCCCTTGAAAACGTCCTTTCGTCTGGAACATGGCCAGGTATATCAGGCATTCTTCTGATGTTGCTGGTACTTCAGTAGCCACAAATATTCTGGAGGCGCTCATGGCGTATGGGATCAATGAGCACACATAGCAGCTGTCCTTAGTTGTCCCCTTACCAATTTTAGACATGTGGTGATACCACATGTTGTTCGAGACGTGTGCTGAATTTGTGAGGTATGTGTCAACCCCATTATTCTCAACAGATGTGCTGCGTTTACTCCTTCCCCTATTTATTCTTGTTCTACTTGTACCACCTGACACCGAACCTGTTGAAGCCGTGGTGGGGGGTTCGTTAGTGGGAGGTGCAGCCATAACTGAAGAAGCACAGTGTGCCTGCCAGACAGTGGCAGCAAGTAGACCAGTGATAAACAACAAGCCTATAGTTTTTATTACAATAGATAATATCACCAGCATTTTCCTCTTCCCTTTGCTGCAGTCCTGCAGCTTATTAGTCTTGGCGATATAGATGCCTGCCTGAAAATTTAAAAAAATAAGCATTAATTTTGTTAGTTTTGTTTATTCAAGCTCTCCCTATCAAGTAATCGTTTAATGCCCAAGCGAAAAGCTGTTCCCACGCTAGTCTAAGTGACCTATCTCTCAGGGCTGGTAAGTGCTCGTGGAGATGTGGGAATGATTGTTCTATGGCCAAAATGAACGTGTTGTAATACACACGTATTCTTCTCTTCTTTAAATATTTTGGTCTTTTTATAACGTATACAAATTGGTGTGATAGGGCTTCAGGTGTGTTGTCGTCTGTGGGCAGCATTTACCCTTGGGCAAAACGCAACGTTAGTTGCTTCACTTTTCTTTATACATAAACAGTTGTACGCGGTACCTGCATGTGCGAGACAAGAAAGAGAAAGAGAACATGCACGTGTCTACAAGTGTGGTGCAATATGACAGTTTGTTAGGCAATGTCCTTTATTTGGGTAGTGGCATGGGTGGGGCTGGCCGGGGCAGTGTTTGGTTTGCTCTGGGATCTTGTGACCATGGGGTGGGCTATGGGTGATTGTCCATTTGAGTCCTTAGTAGTGCCTGTTTTTTGGGAGGAGTTAGGGGCTATGTCGCAGTTGTCTTTTGTTGCTGTTGCTACCGCGTTGTCTTCTGTTGTTGTTGCTGATGCTGCTGCGTTGGCCCTGTCGTCAAAGCAAGGGCGGGTCTGATCTTTGTAGGGCTTGACATCATGCAGATGATTCCAGAAGTGCTTATCTCTCAACTTTATTGCGCTAGGAGCTACTGCTTCCACCTGGTGGGGCCCGGTAAATCTGGGGTAGTTCCACTGGCGGTTGAAGTTGTGGAGGAGGACGTGGTCCCCTTCCTTAACAGTCCACTGTGATGGTTGTTCCTGTTCCTCATTTGTTTCTTCTTGTTGGGTGTTTTTCGACCCGCCCGCGTCCACTCGAGCTGTTGAGAGATAAAGGCGACACTAGTAATCAAGGAAGACACATACATTTCATCACCAAAAACATTTGCAGAGGTGTGGTAATCTGTCATGGCCCTTGATGGTGGTGTTAGTGGAAGGTGCATCTGACGTTCAGTCACCACCTCGTGGGGTGTGAGGTGGTGATCTGACCCCGGCTTATTCCTTAATTCAAACAGGGCCAAGGGGAGGCAGTACAACCAGCTTTTCTTAGTTGTCTGCTAAATTGTTGCTATTTCTTCTTTTAGGAGGCTGTTCAGGCATTCACAAACACCATTAGCCTGCGGGTGGTATGCACATACAAATTTGTGTTTGATCCCAAGGAGTGTAGTTATGTGTTGGAACATTTCACTGGCAAAGTGCGGGCCATTGTTTGACCGCAGCACCTCACAAACCCCCCACCTCGGGCATGGTCCAGCCTCGATCCACCTTGAAAATGGGCATACTACCACAATCATGTATCTGTGTCTTTGACATACATTGATCATGTCAACGTAGTAAATATGCAGGTGCAGGAAGGGTTCTTCTGGACGGGGTATAGTACCTTTGATCACTTGCAGCGTGTGACCGGCCATAAACAGTTGACAGGTTAGGCAATTGCTGATGAAGTTTGCAACGTGTGAATTTAGCTCGGGGCAGAACCAGGCCTATTTTATCCGTGCTGCAATCACTTCTTTTCCTGTGTGTGTGGGGTGGTGTAGTTGAGCCAGGGCTGTTTTCAATAGGGCTAGGGGCATCACAACTTTGCCTGTATTATTCTGACGCCATAATGCATCTATCCATAGTTCTTTTTCTACCATAGGTGCTGCTGCCTGTAATTCCATAATTTGAGTTTCAGGGATGTGTGTGTACCCATCCTTCATCAGCATTTGTCTTGCCCCCGCCCTCCCCTTATCTTTTTGTTTTTCTGGGAGGGTCCATATTTCGCCAAAGTACGCAGCGTATTTGGCATGTGCGTCTGCTGGATTGTTACCTTTTGAGATAGGGTCATCTCCGTTAGTGTGGGCCTGACACTTCACCAGGGCTATTTCTTTAGGGTCATCAATTACTTCAATCAGTTCAGCAAGTAGGAGGGCATGTTGTATTGGGGTACCATCTGCTCTTCTAAACCCCCTTCGTTGCCATTTTATTAATCCTGAGCGTACTGTTGATGTAACATACGCACTGTCTGAATATATTGTTACACTCTTGTCATTGCTCTCTTTCAGTGCCAAAATTAGGGCCACAAGTTCTGCTGCTTGGGCGGAGTAATGTGGTAGTTGAACACATTTTACTGGTACATACATCCAATCCTCTGTCAAACGAACCACTGCTGCTCCTGTCCTTCTTACCCCATCACTCTGGTCTATTGTTGACGACCGATCAACGTACATTATCTCTCCACCCTCTAGGGCATTTTCCTCAACTTTTCTTGCGCTGGAGTAGATTTCAATGGACTGTGTGCAATCATGAGCCTAATCACCATCTTCAACTACCTCTGCTATGAACCTTGCTGGGTTTACATTACTGCATTTTACAATCGTCAGTTCTGGTCTGGATAAAATGATCTTGTAACTTGATGCCCTCTGTGTGGTCAATGTTGATTTGGGTTTGTTCATTATTGCAAACAGGGCGTGTTCCACGAACAGTGTGGTGGGGCACCCCATTGTTATGGATGATTATTTTCTACCGCAAAGGCTGCGGCGGCCAGGCTCTGTTCGCAAGGGAAGTGACCTAACATTACAGGGTCCAAGTGGCCACTGTAAAATGCTACAGACATGTGCCCCATGCTTGTTTTCTGTGTCAGTACTGCCTTCATTACTGCTGAGTCACAATGGGAGAAGATGAAAAATTGATGTTCATAGTTTGGGGTGGCCAGTACTGGTGCTGGTGAGATGGTGTGTTTCAATTCGTCAAATTCCTCTTTCTTTTCTCTTGTCCATCCCAAATTCTTATCCCCCTTCTGTGCTTCTCTGAGGGTCTCGAGTAGGGGTCCTATGTATGAGCTGTAGTCAAAAACCCACGCCCTGCAGTAGTTCTCTCACTGTCTGTGGTTGTGGTGTGTTTGTTATGGCTTGTGCCCTTTGTGATGTAATGTTCCTTCCATGTTGTGAAATGAGCTGACCAATGTAGAGCAGCTCTTCTTGGCAGTACTGTAACTTCTCTTTGTCTACCTTGTACCCCTTCTCAGCTAACACTGTGAGCATCTTCACAGAGTCCTTCCTACACCTCTCCTCTGTGGTGCTGCATATTATTATGTCATCCACGTATTGCAGCACTGTGCTCTCCATTTCAATGTTTCCCAAATCCATTTGTATCACTCTGTTAAAGATGGATGGTGACTCACAGTACCCTTGGGGCAACCTTGTGTGTTTCCAGTTTGTGTTGCGGTATGTGAAACTTGTCAGGTCTTGTGAGTCAGGGTGCAGAGGTATCGAAAAGAATGCATTTTTTAGGTCAATCACGGTGAACCGTGATGCCTCTCTGGTATTCCAAACAGTATGGTGGCTGGGTTAGCTGCTATGGGGTACTCTGCTTCTACAATGTAGTTCAAAGGTCTCAGGTCCTGGATAAAACGCCAAGACCCTCCTTTCGCTTTGGGAACAGGGTACACAGCAGTGATGACTTTGATGGTACTAATATACCATTGTTTATTAGGGCTGTTATTGTTTCATATATGCCCTCATCTGTCTCTTTTGATAGTGGGTATTGCTTGACTCTTGGTAACATTGCTCCTTTTTTCAGTTTTATTTGTACTCCTCCAATGCTTTTGATGCAGCCAACGTCATATGGACTGGTGGTCCACAGAGATGTTGGTACTGCCGCCATGTCTTCCTCGTAAAACGGTACTGGTGTATGGGCAGGTGCCTCTAGTGCCATGGCCATTTTTTGTGCCACTTGCTTGTATGTTACTTTCAACCATTCCAAACACCATCTCTCCCTTTCCATTATCGTCTGAGAAGAGCTCCTCATCCGATACCTGTGTAAGCCTGCAGCCCTCTGCCAGTGCTATTAGAGCTCTCCAGGCCCTCCACTCCCTATCCTGGGCATGTACTGCGATGTAGTTTTCAGTAGCCATAATGCTCTCGATGCTTACTGAAATCATTTTCCCCTCCTTTTCACTTGCTGGTGTTTCTGGTCTGAATAGGTAAGCTGCTGGCCTCCTCCAAATTTTGCCGTCAATTCCAGGCAACCATGCTATTGCCATGTCTGTCCCGTATTGGAAGATGTCTCCATCTACTGGCTCAGCCCTGGCCACTGTTTGGCCACAATAAGCCTGCAGTATTTGTTGTGCTCTGAGCATGTTAATGCCTGGTATAGAACAAATTATGCCCTTCTCCGTGAAGGAGATGGTCATATTTAATCTGCTCATGATATCTCTTTCAATTATGTTTACTGGTGACTGTTTTGAATACAGAAGTGGAAGAGACATGTTGTGATCTCCTATAGATAAGGAGATGTTATCAGTGAAGGGAACCAACCCTCGAGCCCCAGAAAATCCTTGAGTGTGCATAGCTTCGCCTGACAGTCTAAACTTCCCCTCCCTTATGCAAGACCTAGTTGCCCCGGTGTCAACTAAGAAGGAAACATTTTGTCACCTACCGCCACCCGTATGCGTGGTTCCTCCGCAGTGTTAGGTGTTACTGATAGGATGGGACGCATCAAAGACATCTGTGGGCTGTCCTATTGTGGGTATAGTGACTGACCGCTTCCTGTGTAAGGGATGTGACCCAATATTGTCACCTTCCCTAGCTGTGTCTGCTGTATAGGGGCATCTGTTGTTGATACTGCATTGTCCTGTATTTGTGTGAGCTGTTGTACCATTTGCACTTGATGTTGTTGTGCGGTTATCGCTTGTTGCTGTGGTGGTGTATATGTTTGTACCTGTGGCTGTGGTGGTGCCTGCTGGACCTGTTGTTGTTTTTGTATTTGTGCTTGTTGTATGTAGGCTGGTGTCTGTAGCTGGGGTTGTTGCAGTGGCGCTTGTTGTTGTGGTAGGCATTGCTGTGTTCCTTGCGGTTGTTGGTAAAATTGCTGTTCCCCCATAGGCCCCTGCTGCCCTTGTTCCCCCCAGGCTACTTGGGGGGGTCTCATCCTGCAAGTGCGTGACATGTGTCCCACCATCCCACATATCCAACATATTGGTGGTTCTCGGGCCTGCCATGGAAAAATCCCTGTGTTGTCTTGGTTCCCCTGTTGTCCATTTGGGTTGTAGCCCGGAACCCTCCCCCTTGTTGTTGTGCAGGCGGGCCATAACCCCTCCCTCTCATCTGACCGCCCCTCCCCCTGTAGTTGTTTAAATATCCATTTCCCATCTGCATATACCCTCCTCCAGTGTATGCCGTGTATGGTGGGGTTGGGGGCATCTGCTGTGTTATTATTTGTGCTGGCTGCTGTAACTGTGCCACCTGCTGTTGTGTTGTGTCTTGTGCAACCGTGACCTGCATGGGGGCGGGTGTCATGATTAGTGCTCCTTCCATGGCATATTTTGATAGCTTCTTCTGTACCAATTTTGCCTCCTCTGCCTTTCTATCTTCCTCCTTTTGTTTAATCTTTTCCTGCCACATCCTGCAGTGGTGTACTATGGTTAGTTGTATTTCTGGCCAGGCCTTAACTTCCATCCCCACTATTTTCTTCAGCTGCCTTTGTACCTGCTCTGGGAGCCCTTGTACTAGTATATGGTAGAAAATTGCTAGTGTTTTATCCCACGGTTCCCGCGTTTCCAGGCACCACTTCTCCTGAATCTCCTGGATGTAATCAACACGATCTTAATTCTCATGCATCTTGCGTGACGTTATTGCTCCTATGTCTGACGTGTCTGGGTACTGGACCCTCAATGCCTGCCACAGCACGTGTCTGCAGTTGGCAAATGGTGCTCCATCATGTGATGTGTCTGTTCTTGTGACCCCTGGGAAGCCCCCCTTTTCCAAATGTCATCTGCAGCGTCCCCCAGTATTGAGATTAGGAGCCCCTTAACGTCCCCCGCCGCTAGTTTTTGCCCCGCAATGTGTTTTTCCATTTCATATATCCACTTCCCATCTCCTCCACTTAGTAATGGAAGCCTGCATTTTATATTTTCTTTATCGGCATGCTTCCAGGGGACATATTGTGGTCTGGCCCCTCCCCTTTCCAGAAGTGGCATTAAATTGTACTCCCTCACCTCCCCCGGTGTTTGTGTGGTTATGTTGGTGTATTCATCCTCTTCCTCTGCGTCAGGTAACTCTTCAATTATGTCAATGTTACAGTAGTTTGTTCTTTCGTCCCCTGCATCCTTTCTCCCTCTCCTGTTACCCTCTTGTCTCACCCTGGGCATAATTGCCCGTTCTTCCTGCCTGAGTCCTGGGAGGTCCCTAAGTCTGCCGACATATGGGGTGTACGCAGGGGTTGGTGTCAGTGGGCGTGGTGTCAGTGGGCGTGGTGTTTGTACTGGTGTGGATGTTAGTGATTGTGGCGTTCTCCTTGCTGCCTTGCTGCCTCCCTTACCTGTTCTTCTCCTGTGTTTTCTTCTCCCCTCCTTTGGCATGCCCACGGTGACTCGCAGTTAGTGTGTGTTATGTATAGTTTGTGTAAATTTTCCCTATTGCCATCTCTTCCACTTTTTCCTGAACTTTCTTCTTCTTCGCTGCAAAATCCATCTGGAAATGACAATCCCCACTCTGTGCGTTTACCCCCCACTGTTACCATCCTTAAATCTATTAAGTCCATCTCCTTGTGCTCACCACTTTTAACAGCTGCCCCCTGTGTTGACGTTGTTGCCACCTCCAAGACCTGTCATGTGTGGCATGTGTATTTTTTAACTCCATGTTCTAGTCTCTTATCTCCTTTCTCCTCTTCCTTCTCTTCCACTACTTCACCTCCTATTTCCGCTCATTTCCTGTGTAGTTCTTCCAATACATCTTTACTCACCTTTGCTAATATCCTCTCTTCTTCTTCCTTTCTCCCCCATATTACCCCTTCCCTCTTTAATATGCTCTCTATTACTTTACCTTCTTCATACTTCCGGGAGCTTTCAGATAATATCTTCTTTTTCCACAATTCCATTTCCCTACCCTTCTCCTCCTCCTTCCTTCTCATTTCCTGTTGCTCCGTGCGTGACACCCTCTCTGCTATTGCCCTCATCCGCTCCTCCTCCTTCTTCCTTTCTTCTGTTTGTTCCTTCATCCTCGCCTGCGCATCCCTATTCTTTCTTTCCTTCTACCTTTCTCGTGTTTCTTTCTAAAACTGTCTGATCAGTGTGCTTCGTACTTCCCTTAATTCAGCCAACCTTTCCTCCAACATTTCTTCCTCTACCTGTGACAATCGCCCTTCTCTCGTATTACTCACCTCTGTGACTGTCTGTGCGTTGTCCATTTCTTCCTTGTTCACTCTCCTTACTGCATCCTCTTCTTCCCCTGTTAGTGTCCTTCTGAGCTTTAGGAGCACCTGTGCTGCTATCCATTCATCTGGTCCTATGGTTGCGATGTTTTCCGCAGTTCTCTTTCCGCCCCACGTGCCTGGCTGTATTGTGCTTGAGTCTATTGTGCTCGTCGCCGCCACCCCCCCTCTGGTAGCTATCTGTAGGAGCGTATGGTGAAGGGCTGTACGCGGGGTTTGAGTATCCCTCAGCGGCTGTTAATTGTTGTCTGGTGGCTTCTCTTAATTCTGTTACTGGGTACAACCCTCCTTCTTCTTCTTCACTACCTTCGCCAGGGGCATTTCTTCTGTCCCTTCCTTTTTTGCCTTTTCCTCTGATATTGCAACCGATCCTTCTTTCTCTCTCTTGCCCTCTTCTGTGCATAGTGCTTTGCTGCGTGCCATACTCACGCCCCCTCCGTTCTCCTTCTCCTCTTTTACCTCCTTCTCTTCTTTACTCCCTTTCTCCTCCTTTATCTCCTCCACTGTAAACATTCCCATATCTACTAGTCTGGCTTCCTGGAACATTTTCCATAAATTGAACATTTCTATATGGGGAGCTAATTTCTTTCCTTTGTAGGTGTTGTGTATGTATGTCAACAGCGAGTGTTGGGTGTATGAATCAAAGCTGCCGTTAGGCAGCCACGATGTTCGTATTTTGTTGTCTGCCCCTTGTGTCCAGTCAATGCTGTACTTTATAATGTTCTCCTTATGTGGTGATAGTGACGTGCAAATGTGCTGGAGGGGTGTAGTTAAAACGCTTCCTCTCATCCCCCACCCAACTCCTGGCCCCGACCCATAGTATGTAGCCATGTTACAATTTGCTTTTTCGTGATATCAACCTTTTTTACCTGGCCCCGTAAGTTGGGGACTTCCCACTGTCCGCTGAAAAGTAATACAATTGCAAGTCTACAGTTCTTTTTTATTTGTTTCCCTTGATATGACTATTATGGCCCCCTGCGGCCGTGCCGCACGAAGCCCCCTGTGGCTGCGTGCCCTGTGTGGCGTGCTTTAGAGCCGCCCCACCTTCCTTTCTTCGTCAGACCTCTCCCTCCCCTTTCTCAACCCCCTTGTCGAGCGTGACCGGCGTTATCCGTGCGCGGCCACCTCTCCCTTTTTTGCCCCTCCTTTATCGAGTGCGGCCGGCGTTCTCTGTGCGCGGCCTCCTCAACCTTTCTGTCCCACCCCTTTCCACTTCCTGCCCCCCGGCCACCCCTTTATTAGCACGAGATTGTCGCGGTGTACAATACAAGCCCTACGGGTGATGTCAACAACCTCTGCAAGCTATTACCGGTAAGAAAACTTTACAAAACCAAAGAGTGCGTGATATGTTTTAACCCTCTTGTCCCCCGACAACCCCACAGCTGTCTTCCCACCTCATCTATAGTGGAGTGTGCAACACTCAATCAACTCATTCCCGCGGGGAGCTTAACCAGCCAATTGTCTTCCGCACTTGGGAACAACCTAGCTACCTCCTGCGGGAAAACATCATCTACCTAATTAGTTTCAACACTCAATTAGTAGGGATCCTCGTCTACTCATTGATCTATAACGTCAATTCAGAGGAAAGCCACACCCCTCCCCTACAGGTGCCCGCGATCTGGACAAATCAGTGCCTTCGAACAACCACACGTGGTAGCCTTGAACTCCACCCAATTCACTTCGTGACGTGGTAGCAGACAGCCCTCGTGCCTGTCCCACTACCACTCACACGTCTTTCGCCACTCATTAATCAAATCTTCTACAACCCTCTGTAAACTCCTCCCACCATCCTCATTACAATTCCTCCCCCTCCCACACAACATTACATTGCTCGTCACCAAGTCCTCGTGAGCCGGGGCCGCTCGACCGCGTGCACCCCTCCAAAGCAGCTCGCCACCTCCCCTCGTCTGGACCACTTCTGGACACTCGCCAACCGCAGGTGGGATACTTCTCAAGTCGGCTCCCGAGGGCCAATGTCCGGATTGCGCTGTCCGGTCTTCTCGCAGTTCCGCGATGGTCCTATACTCCTCAAAAGGGGGCAACAGCAGAGGGAGCCACGCTGCCGGGTTGCCTCGTTGCAAGAGGCCTTGGAATGCTGCCCTCAGGTTAGGTATACCTCAAATAGATCTCAGCAGTGCCTCCAACTTGTCGGGGTGATTTTCCCGGGGGCCGGCAGAGACACTCGCGGACCTCCGGGGCTGGGGTGGCCCCAACTACTCCCGCGTCCCAAAAGAAGTATGAGACACAGCCAAGAGCAAGGTAATAACTGCTGTTTATTAGAGTAACGGCAGGGATACGCTCAGACCGTATGCATCCGGAGAGGCTCTCGTCACTAGTGGGGCTCGCAGGCCCTTTTTACAGCAGTATGACGCGCTACTCGCGTCACCTGGGACAATCGTCACAAAACCTAACGCCACCTCAGGTTGGTTCCCCGAGTGGTAGGGTTAGTATAGTTACCTACGGAAGGAAATATTAGTGGATAAGGACGGGTCAGGTGGTACACTTGGACTGTCCCTAACAGTTGCTACACCAAAATTGTTATAAGGGGACACTTGGTGATTGGCTAAGGATAATGGCATCAGTGATAAGCCCCTTGTGTTCTGATTGGTTCTCCCGCGAGCCCCCAAGCCTGGGACCATTGCCGTTCCCAGCTCGTGGTGTACCTGGCGTTGGCAACAATGTGCAACTATGTGTTTGTGGCAGACAATGGACAGGTCTTGCTAGTGGCTGATGATCACGCCTTTCCCATCGGTGTAGGTGTCCAACTTGTCACTTTGTTTTTGCAGACTGTGTCCAGACGTGGGACCCTGGCGACTTTCTGTCTCGTAAGCTTGGCACCTTGTCAGTTCGGCTTGGTCACGTGTGGAGAGACCGTAGCTGGAGCACAATTATGAGCATTAGATTTGTAGTTCGGCCTCTGAGGAGCATTTGGCATTGGCAGGTGTAACCTTGGCACTGAGAGCGCGGCATGTGGGTTGCAACATTGCGGCCTTGGCTGTGGGCTCTCGCTGGGACTCGTTCTGCATGGTCAGCGCTTTGCTTTTCGTCTTGGGAGGATTTTCGTCTGCAAGGCTCCTGACTGGGGACTCTTGCTTGCGGCCTACTTGGGCCTAGTTCTGGGTGGCAGTACATAACCCATAATATGGGGGTCGCGGGGCGACAGAGTGTCACAAGCAGCATTAGGTATACATGGTGGCATCTTCATAGGGATAGGTAGCGAGAAAGCATCAGCAAGCATATACAGAAGCTCTTCAGGTGTCTTGCGTTTCTGCGGTGCTGTAGAAGGCCTATGTGAAAAATAACAACGATGCATGTCAGTGGGTATGTCAGTCCGCTACGTCATAGCACTGAGTATGTTCTTCGTGTGGGTTGGTGTGTGAGTGACCAGTGTGCATGGTGGCACATGTGTTCTTGTCTGTTGGCTATGTCGTCATGGCATCTCTGACGATGTACATACTTGTGGCTGTTGTTCTAGTCAAGCTGGTCCATGTCGCAGGCGTCAGCTTGACCGGGGCTTGGTAGTGGGCATGCTCCTCGTGTAGGCCATGGTCTGTATGAGACTGGGGGGAGGGTATTGTCCCATTCTCCCACTTCACCGATAATCCCTCTGAAGACACCAGCCCTGTGCTACCAGAACAATGGCGAAGTTGAAGTTGGCGAGAATGTTGGGTGCAAAGCAATTGGAACAACTCGCAGTTATGAGATCGGGAACAGCAGTGCTGATGGATCTAAGCTTAGAGCCCTGTGTATAACATGCATGCAATGGATGGGGATGCAGAATAACTCTGAAACTAAATTATCGAACCAACTCAGGAAGATGGCAAAGGTTGCTTTTTTAGTGTCAATTATCTAAAACAGGGAGTTACAACGGACATCAACGGACGTTCGCGCGAGCTCTCAATACATTTTACATAAAAACACATTTATATACTAAAGATTCGTCATAGGTGGCGTCATACTACATGGCAAATGAGAAAAACCTATGAGGGGTTGTGATAGGCCCAAGGGGAACATCCAAGTAGACTTTCTATGAGGGGTTGGATTGTGATTGGATGACTACTGTCAGGTGGACAACGTATGCCTACCTCTAAAACATGTCATCTTCAACACTATTAAGTACACAGTATATCACTGGCTCTCAAACTATAAGGCCCTTCATTACATGGCCCTCTCAATTGGTGGGCACACTCGTGCCATATTTGGAACATTCGGTTCACTTAGCATTAAGTAAGCTCAGACTCAAGTGCCAGAAGGTGGACTTGACTTTACCTCCCCACCCAATTAGCCCAACGTCTCTCATCGCCCATGCATTCTGCCGTGAACATTGTCTTTGAACTTGGCCTTCCAGAGTATTCTCGTCTCTGGGAATATAAGGGAGGTCGAGCATGCACTATAGTGATTCTGGAACTGGAACTCCATGCACAACTCTTTTTCCATCCTTGGTCCACATGACAGGAGACCACGATTTGGACCATTTTTCAGCATTTAAATGTCTTAAATGAATAAAACTTGGCATGCATGTGTTCTTTCTTTGCATCTTAGCAAGGGATGATTCAGCTTCTCCCGTTCACTGCCTTTGAGAATAGATAACCGGCCTTGGCTGCATCAGCTTTGACACCAGGACAGCCAGCCTCGCCATTTGTATCCACGATCTCAGCTAATTCTTACTGAAACACAGTTCTCTGCCTTTCCTCTCCATGGGTCCGGGCTTATTACATTCATGACACCAGCTTCTATACAATTGTGGCTCTGCCTGCATTCTATTCACTACATATAGCCATCTTCTAAGATTACTTAATCTACCTGCGTTACAGCATCTGTACAGTTATTAAACGGCTTGCATTTTCTGTAGTGCATCGCACACATGCAATCTTCTTTTCGCACATGAAAGTTTACTCGATTCTTAACTTTGTCATCAGTTTCCATAAGGTCCATGCATTCTCTTCAGCCAGTATTCTTAGTGTGCCATGCTCGTCTTTTGTGACGTCACAAGCTCCTCTTTCACTTGTTTTCATATTCCTTCAGGGAGGTCCTCCCTCAGATTGTCATCTCTTTGGGAATACACCTGATAGGGTTTTCTCAGTGGGTATCCTCATTCGAATATTCGGTCTGGTATAGTCACAACTGCTGGTGTCAAGCATGGCACAAAATCCAGGCTTCCAACATTCAGGAGGTAGGGGGCAGGATTTCCTGCAGAGGCATTTAACTGCTCCTCTACATTCCCCCCTCTGGTCGAGTCATCAACCACCTTTTCACCAGTTTCCATATCTTGGTATTTTCTCTTGAAGAAGTGCTTCTTCGGAGTTCAGATGTTCATCACCCCCCTCATGGTGCCAGCTGATTTAACATGTTCATCCACACTCCAGGTCATATAGCTGCACTGTCCATTTGGATTACAATAGCCCCATTGTCCTGCATAATTCTTATGATTCTTTGGCTAAAGGAACTTCGTTCCTTTGGGTGCTAGGATGCTGGCCTCCTTGTATTTTCTGACATCTTCATCAGTCAACTCCTTGAGTCTAAACCCTGATTTGACATCGATCATGATCTTCATTCCATCTGCCTTCTTTGCTGTCTTCTTAATTGTTGGATTTGAAATCATCATTGCATAAGCTGAAGCTCTTTGGGATGTCAATGTGCCTTTGGGTTTCTCTAAAATGGCAAATAGAGCATGCTCCACGAAGAGAGTCATAGAGCAACCAGTAACAATACTTGTGGACTTCTCAATTGCGAATGCGGCAGCTGCCAATGACTGTTTGCAAGGAAAGTATCCTCGCATAACTGGGTCTAAAATCCCACTGTAATACGCCAAAGGCGTGTACCCCAATGTAGTTCTCTGTGTAAGCATTGCTCTCATGACTGTCCCATTTGTGTGCGAAAACAGATACAATTCCTCAGCATAATTGAGAATTCACAATCCAGGGGCTGTACCAGTTGCTTTTTTCAGCTCCTCAAACCCTTCCTCCATTTCCTCAGTCCATTCTATTTTTACTTTATCCACGTGTGCTTTCTTTAAAGCTTGCAAAAGTGGCCTTGTGTATGAACTGTAATCAAACACCCAGGCTCTAACATAGTTGCATTATCCCAAAACCTGTTGTATCTGTTTCACTGTATTTGGCTTTGAGGTTTTCATAATCGCCTCAGCTTTTTCAGGTGTCACCTTCTTTGCTTCACGTGAAATCAGCTACCCTATGTATAACACCTCTTCTTGGCAGTATTGTAACTTCTCCTTGTCCACCTTTTATCCCTTGTCTGCTAGAATAGTCATCAACTGAATAGAATCTTGTCTGCACTCATCTTCCGTGGTTCTACAAATTAAAATGTCACCTACGTATTGTATCACCCCACTCTTAAGATCAATATTGCCTAAATCCACCTGTCGGACTCTGTTAAAGATCGATGGGGACTCACAGTACCCCTGGGGCAAAGAAGTATGTTTCAGTCAAGTTTGGAGGAACGTAAAAGAAGTCAAGTCTTGTGAGTCCTTGTGCAACAGGATCGAGAAAAACAAATTTTTCAAATTGATCATCTTGAAATATCGACATTCCACTCTGCATCTACAATCTGGTTAATCGGTTTCCTATCTTGTATTAATCTCCACAACCCTCCTTTAGATATTCTGATTGGATACTTTGCTGTATTACACAACGATTTTAATGGCACCAGAATCCCTTGCTTCATCAGTGCGGAGATAGCCTGAAATATGCCTTCATCAGCAACTCGAGACATGGGGTACTGCCTTGCACGAGGTAAAATCGCTCCTGGCTTCAGCTTTATTTTAACTTCACCTATTCCCTTCAGTAAACCTACGTCATAAAGGCCTGTGGTCCAAAGGACACTAGGCACCTTCTCCAACTCTTCCTGAAAAAATGCTGTATGCTGCCGCATTATCGCCATTTGCTGCGGGACTTCCCTCCTCTATCCTGATCCAGTACGTGATGCTCATAAAGAACACCATTTCATCATCTGTTCGGTCTTCCCTAAACATGTCATCATCAATGATGTCAGTCAGTCTGCACCCTTCCTCGAGAGCTATTACTGTTCTCCATGGTCTTCCCTCATCATCTACTCCTTCGAGCATTGCCATTTCCCTTCGTACTATGGCTGCTTTTAATTCTATAGGGCTTGTCTGTCCCCCCCTCTTCGTCCATTGGTATTCGTGGTCTAAACAAAAACTCATCGGGAATCCTCACAATTTTTCCCACTAAGCCAGGTAACCATGTCAATAGAAATCTCTGGATCTACTCGAACGCCTCACAGAGCCACTTGCCCCATAAATGCCAGTGTAAATTCACCCATGTTTAAATAGTGTATTCCTGGATAGGAGCACACTATTCCTTGATCAGTGAATTAAATCGTAATGTTAAGTTTTGTCATCAAATCTCTACCCAAAATGTTAACTGGTGTCTGCCGTGAATATAACAAAGGAACAGATATGTCACACTCTCCTATAGAGACTGGTTATTCATTAGTAAAAGGAACTTGACTTGTAGCTCCAGAGAACCCTTGAGCATTCATGGCAATTCCCGACATTGGATATTTTCCACTCTCGTATACACAAACAAGTAGACCCAGTGTCTACTAGAAGAGAACAAGATTTGATTCCTATCGTCACATCGAACCTTGGTTCCTCTTGGGGGTCTGGTGTCACAGATAGTACTGAACACATCAAGTCACCCTGTGAGCTGTCCTATTGTGGGTACAGGTTCATCCTGTCCCTATGAAAGGATTTTCCTCCTACCACAGTGACACCTCCTATTTCTGGGTGTCAGCACTTGTACTGTGTTTGCATACTGCTGTATCTGCATAGGGGCTTGTTGCGACTGCCCCTGTGGTGGATTCATTTGCACTCACTCTTGTTGCTGTACCTGCTGTACTCGGGATGCTTGAGTCTGATACAATGTGTGATCTTGGGCAATCGATTCCCTCGTTTGTGTGCTATATGGTGGAGGATAAGCTGTCATCCCTCTCAAAAATTGCCATTCTGTACAATCCCTTGGCTCCCACATATGCGTGCAATGTGCCCTGTCATCCCACAAGTCCAACATACTGGGGGTGCTCGTCTGACAAGTCCCCCATGGTTATATCCTCCCAGGGTTCTCTGATTCTCATTCTGTGTATTCCTTTTTTTAAATTTTTTTTTAATTTTTAGTTTATTACAAACTTTTAAAAAATTTCTAGGGCATTACGTTTTACATCATTGGAACGCTAAAAGTCCATCCTTCCGATAACAAAGTTCATCATTTTAGGAATTATGGCTTCTCACTCTCTCCGATTATGCATTTTACTGGGTCACATTCATTCATGATTCCGTTACTTTAAGCATCTGTCACCAAAAGCTTTGAACTTTTCTCCAAGAAGGTGGTCAGTGCTATTATTAGTTTTTTGTATGTTTCGTCAAAGCATAACGATCACAAATTTTCACTGGTCATGGATGGGCTTTCCTCTATGAAGGGACACAGGTATTTAGTTCTCAGAAGTTTGAGTTCTGAGCAAAAGAGAGTTAAGTGTTTCAGAGTTTCTCCTGAAGCATCACAGAGTCTGCATTTAAGATCTTGTAATGTATTGTTTCCCCGTATATTCAAAAATTCTTTGGTTGGAAATAAGTTCAAACGGTATTTCATGTATAGATTCCTGTGTAATTTGCTCGGAAATGTCTTCAGATATTTTAGAAAATATGTTCAGCTCTTTTGCCTCGGGCGCTACAACGTGCTTCAGTCTGTGTTTGATCCTTTGATCTCCAGTATAGATCCAGTCTTGCAACCAAAGTTTCTTTTTAACTAGATCAGGATTGAATACCAGTGTCTCTTTATCAGTGTTTACATCTCGCAAGATTCCTTCACATTGTTTGACCTATTGCGTGAGTATGTGATCGAACTTCCTGTTCTCAAATATGCCTAGAATGTCGAATTGTGGTGGGCTATCTTTGTCAATCATTTTTAATAGACTGTAAGCATACCCCATACGACTCTGGCATTTATCGAGGTCAAGCCTAACTCATATCTCATGCACGCTGTAGGTACACCTTTTGGCAGACTTAAGACTGATCGCCAGAAGTTGTTTTCTAGAGTTGCCCATAAGGACCAGGGGCATCCTAGGGCACACTTGGCTCTGTGTATCAGTGCAGGTATCACTTTTTGCTTGTAAAAATTGACTACAGACTTCAATGACAATTTGCCAAACTGGTAGTTAATCAAAGAACCCTGCTCTATCAGTTTTTTGCATTTGATTTTGGGTTTTTCCACCCAGGGGGCGTCATTGATGTTGGAATTGATCAACCTCCCTAGGTATTTTGTGTGATTTACGAGGGTTAGTTTTTCCTTCTCAAGGTTCCACTGGAACTTCTTTTTGTTGTTGCCTCTATTTCCTCTTAGATTATGGAGAATTAGAATTTCTGATTTCGACGGATTGATGTTAAGCCCGTTCTCTTTTATTTTTCTAAGAGCAGATGTTTGCGCTGTAGTCCGATCGGAGTGACGTCTAACAGGACCAAGTCATCCGCGTACAGCATCCAGCCACAATGATGTCCATTAACTTTAGGCGGAAAGGCCGACATACTACCCAAGGTCTCGATAATATCAGAGATTAACATGTTGAAGAGTAAGGACGCCAAGGGGCACCCTTGCTTGACGCCTCTGAAGGTCTTTATTGGCGCTGATACTGTGCCAGCTTGATCGAGATGGATTCTTATTTCCGTATCGGTGTGCAATTCCTTCAGCGCCATTATCAGACTTGTTGGGCATTTCCATTTCCATAGTTTTGACCATAATAGTTCTCTATCCATGCTATCAAACGCGTGTGCTATCTGAGTATTCTGAAACCCACCTTGATTATTTTGGAATTCTCATCTTCTTCTATAGCCCATACCTTTGCCTCGTGGCACAAACCCATATCCACCTTGATCCATCATGTGCTGATTATTCACCTGCGATGTACCCACTGCTTCCTGCATTCCCAATCCTTCTCCACATACCGCCCCTTCTATGGCAAATTTTGACAATTTCTAGCTTGGCTCCCTCGATTTTCCTAGTCTGATCTTTCTTCTCATTTTTCTCTTGCAATAGCGGACAATGATGCACTACTGTCAGATGTATCTCAGCTCACGGTTTTGCTTCCTTTCCCACTTGTTTCTTCATCTGCCTCTGCACTAGCTCAGGCAACCCCTGGCACAAAATGTGGTAAAATAATGCCACAGTTTTTTCCCACAGTTCACGAGTTTCAAGTTGCCATCTGTCTTGAATATCCTGAATGTAAGAAATAGACTCTTCATCTTCCTTCATCTTACGTGTCATAATTGCACCCATATCTGATGTGTCAGGATACTGTACCCTGAGAGCCCTCCACACATCTGCTCTACAATTATTAAACAGCGTTCCGTAATGCGCTGTATTTTGTGCTGTCACAGTTGAAGATCCTGCTCTCCTCCATATGTCATCAGCTTTCTCCCCAGGAATAGCCGCCAGGAGACCTTTTATGTCCCCTATGGCCAGCGTGTTTCTTCCTGTAATTTTTTCTAACTCGTATATCCATTTCCCAGCGCAGGAAGTCAAACTCGGGAGCTTACATCTTAAATGATCTTTGTCCATCTACGGCCATGGAATATACTGTGGTCTTGCTTCCCCTTTTTCCAATAAGGGAAACTACGTAAACCCTAACCCACAGTCAGCTCCCATCATTAGGCTATCCATGGTAGGAACAATCGTCCCTGACCGTCTCCTTGATGGTAGCGATCTTAACCTGCTCACATATGGCGGCGTTTCTCCCTTCTCACTATACGATCGTCCTCGGGGACGCTCTGAATATGCTATGGAATCTGTCATCCTATCCTTCGGTTGTTCCACATCTGACCATCTTACTTCTTTATCTATTTGCAGGCTTCCCTCGGGCGCACCCATTCCCGTTTTTCTACCCCAAGACTGGATTTTCTTTCCTCGTCTGACCTGCCTTGTCCCCAACTAGTGTAACTATCATCCTCTTCACCTTTATCCAGATTCAATCTACTTAAAGACAATGCTCAGCGTTCATCACTGAACAGGCTTTCCTCCTCTCTTTGTGATCGGGGCATTAGGGATTGATCATCCTTCCGTTGGGTTTCATGCTCACTATTTCGTCTCAAATGTTGATAGGCCTTATCGATACTCTCTCCGAAGCTTTCCACATCAAATATTTCCTCGCCCAACGCAACTCCCTGGTGTTATTTCCTTTATTGGAAGGAACTCTTCTGTTCTGTCCAATTGTTTGTCTGGGCTTGGCCCTACTGGTTCCCTACAAATAAGGCTGATGTCAAGACCCCGCTGTCTCCTTCTTCGTTCTATTTCTTCATCTACTTCTCTTTGCTTTCTCGCATCCCTGCTAATTCTTTCTTCCTCTTGCCTTTGTTCTTCTCTCCTTACTCCTTCCCTTCTTTCCTCTTCTTCCCTTTGTCTCTGTATTATTTTGTCCCTTAATTTCTGCACTTCCTCCTATTCTCTCTTCCTTTATCTACTATCCCTGTATTCTATCACTCTTTGTCTACTCTCATGCTTTCTTTGTTCTTCTGACTGTTCTTTTCTCTCTTGCTCCTCCTGATACATCTATTCTCGTTGCTCCCTGTTCTTCCTTTTCTGTTTGTCTTCTTTCAATCTCTTCTCTCATTCTTTTTCTCTTTTTCTTGTTCGTCCTTATCTTCTCTTTGCCTAACTTCCTCGATGCTTTTGCCATCGATTTTAAGTAATATTTGTCCACCCATCCATTCATTCAGCGTTATCCTTCTCTCCTTTCCATCTCTTGATCTCCCTTTCTATTTCTGTCGACAGATTCGACTGCTCACTCCTTTCTTCTTTGTCTTGTATGATCTTACAGATCTCTTCTTTTCTCTTATTCTCTTCTGGACTATCACTGCTGCTATAAGCAGGAGATTTGTATATTGGATTACTACACCCCAATGCCACTTCCAACTTCTTTAAAGGATACAACCCTATTTCTTCTGTGGCAGCGCCTTTTACTTCGAGCGAGGTAAGTGGAGCTGAGGGCTCAAAACCTTCCTCCCTACGCTGACTAAGCATCCACTACTTAGGTGGCATATCCTCTCTCTCTTCCTGATACATTTTCCAGAGTTCTAGAATCGCTAATCTTTTCTCTGATTTCTTCCCTGTGTACGCAGCATGCAAGTATGTGGTCATGTGATGCAATGCCACTTTTTACAATGATCCTCCTTATGGCCACGGCATGAACATCTTATCTGCCATGCCTTTCACCCATTCCATACTATACTGTTTGAGCTTGGGCTTATACTTTGCAAGTGTCATGCTTAGGTGCATGAGAGGAGTGTCTTGCATGATGACAAGTCTCAATTGACTGTCACTACTTACCAGGCTTATAAAATAACCTTTATACTTTTACTTAAATCACCATTTTTTCAACACCTTTAAAACAACAAATATGAGCGCGCACCATCAATCGCTGCACAAGCCCCTAATTTCTTAATTAGCTATCTCTACCTTTGGATTGGTACCCACCTCTTCACTAGGTAGTCACTATAGCTCCTCAAGCTTTTTCAATGACTTCACAACTTCTGTCGCTCTTCGATATTTTACTTCAACAAACAACAGACAGACTAGTCAACTTCACACATTAATAAACACTGTGATCATGTTTTTTCTCTCTCGCCTTTACTTATGTACCCTGTACAGGGTTTCAGACGTCACCTTACATGAACCTCTTCATGCGTTATATATTTCACTCTACTCCCATTGGAGTTTAAGACGTCTCCTTCTGAACTCCCTTGAGCTAGGACTCTAGGCGCAATCTCTTCTTCACAAAATATTTCTCTGTTACTCAAAAAGTATCACAACTCATCCCCTTCATTTGCCATTCCCCTTAGTCTCCTCACCATTTGTTCATTTAATATACTTGAGGCCTTTGTTATCGACTCATCCTCCAATTCGACCACTTCGCTTTCCATCCGCAGAGCGACCGTGAAAACCATGCAGGGATTTTGTCAAAGGGGGACCTGCCCACAGTCCCGGTTCTTCATGAAAGTTTATTTCTAATCGACAGCTCTACACAGGAAACCCTGCGATCTTCTGCCTAATGGTGGAGGATGCCTGATCGAACGAAACTCTGGAGACAAACTAGTTTGGACCTATAAACCATCCGTAGTGCTACCACGTGAGCTTAGAGCCCTTTGGATAACATGCATGCAATGGATGGGGATGCAGAATAACTCTGACACCAAATAATCGAATCAACTCAGGAAGATGGCAAAGGTTGCTGTTTTAATATCAATTATCTTAAACAGGGAGTTAAAACGGACAGCAACAGTCGTTTGCTCAAGCTCTCAATTCATTTTACATAAAAACACATTTATGTAAAAAAAATGTGTCATAGGTGACATCATACTACGTGGCCAATGAGAAAAACCTTTGAGGGGTTATGATAGGCTCAATGGGAACATCTAAGTATACTTTCTATTAGGGGTGGGATTGTGATTGAATGTCTACTGTCAGGTGGACAACTTATGCCTACCTTTAAAACATGTCATCATCAGCACTATAAAGTACACGGTATATCATTGGCTCTCAAACTATAAAGCCCTTCGTTACATGGCCCTCTACAATTTGTTGGCATGCGCGTGCCATGTCTGGAACATTCAGTACACTTAGCAGTACGTAAGCTCAGACCCAGGTGCCAAGAGGTGGACTTGACTTTACCTCCCCACCCAATTAGCCCAACGTCTCTCATCACCCATGCCATCTGCCATGAAGATTGTCTTTGAACTTGGCCTTGTAGAGTATTCTTGCCTCTGGGAATAAAAGGGAGTGCAAGCACGCACTGTCGTAATTCTGGAACTCCATGCCCAACTCTATTTCCATCCTTGGTCCACGTGAACGAAGACCACGATTTGGACCATTTTTTAGCATTTAAATGTCTTAAATGAATAAAAATCGGCATGCATTGTGTTCTTTCTTTGCACCTTAACAAGGGATGATTCAGCTTCTCATGTTCACTGACTTTGAGAATAGATAACCAGCCTTGGCTGCCTCAGCTTTCACACCAGGCCAGACAGCCTCACCATTCGTATCCACAATCTCAGCTAATTCTTGTTGCGACACAGTTCTCAGCCTTTCCTCTCCATGGGTCTGGGCTTTCTAAATTCATGACACTGATGTCCAGCTTCTATACAATGGAGACTCTGTCTGCAGTCTATTCACTACATATAGCCAGCTTCTAAGATTACATAATCTACTTGCGTTACAGCATCTGTACAGTATTAAATGGCTTGCATTTTCTGTAGTGTGTCACACACATACAATCTTTGTTTAGCACATGAAAGTTTACTCGATTATTTTATCAGTTTGTATAAGGTCCATGCATTCTCTTCACCCAGTATTCTTAGTGCGTCACGCTCGTCTTTCGTGACGTCACCAGCAGCTCCTCTTTCTCTCGTGTTCATATACTTTCAGGGAGATCCTCCCTCAGATTGTCGTCTCTTCGGGAATACATCTGATACGGTTTACTCAGTAGGTGTCTTCTTTCGAATATTCGCCATGGTATGGTCACAACTGCTGGTGTCAAGCATGGCACAATCTTAGGGTTTCAACATACAGGAGGTATGGGGGCGGGATTTCCTGCAGAGGCATTTAACTGCTCCTCTACAGATCTTTATTGTGCTTGCAGATCAAAAGCATACGAGTAGCTGCCACCTGATTGGGGAGGAGTTTGCTCGTTGGTACGCATCAATATGTCTTCACTGGTCATGCCAAGGAAGGACGTAAAACTTGATGAGTTCCCGAAAATGAATAACAACAAAAGAAAGAAGAGAAGCGAGCAGGATTGAGCAGAGTGAAGAGGGGAGGGAATTATTTATCAGAAGCATCCGCAACGGTACTAGATGAGATCCCAGCAGAACACAGGCTGTTCAGAAGGACGCAAATGTTCTTTGCATCAATACCACCTTCGGAGCAGACGTACACAAATGCCAAGTGGTTACAGATCACTTGATGGGAGTTGATGGTAATGATAAACTCAACGGTGAATGGATTCAACACAATAAAGGAAGAGCTCAGAGCAATAAGGTTGGTGGCGCTCCAGAATAGATATGTCCTGGACCGACTCACATCTATGGAAGGGGGAGTTTTCGCAAAAGTAGGGAGTTCCTGTTGCACATTTACACCCTCCAACGACTATGACAACGGAACGGGGAACAGGGAAGAACCAATGCTGGATAGCGTACATATGGTCTTGGATGGCCTCATGGCTATCAGATGGAGTAAAGGTGATAATGGGAGCACTGGCATTGCCAGCCACAACACTGTGTGGGATCAAAATCTACATGGGAAAATGCAAGATAACAGCAGAAGAGGCTATCGGAATGCAGATCCTGATGGATGTAAACATAGGAGGAACAAAAGACGAGATTGTTGCAGAAAGAGACAAGCTCAGAGAGAAAATTGCACAGTGTCAACTATTTCCAACTGAATCCATGAAGCTGGACAATCTGCATGATCCAAAGTACTATGAAGGGAAGTAGGTTTGGTGCAACCATGAAGGAGAGTGCTGTTACATGCACTGGTTGTTCGACGACCACACACACTACTATGGACACCTCGGAGGAATAACAAAGATATGGCAGCCCAGAGCCAAAGGACTGTCATATAAGGATGTGGTCGACAGGTCGACCATAGGGGGCACTGAAGAGGGATGGGGAAGCCTACCCACTTCTCCCACTCATACGAAATTTATGACGCGGAAAGAAGGCCAGGAAACACAGCAATCACCCATTCTATTTTGGACAAATTCCCAACAGACTAACGGTTGACAAGTATGTCGAGAGATACCCCCTCACATAGCCATACGCCCTCAACCAGCCCTACATACCAGGTGTGGTACGAATATAGCCCAGCGTGGATGAGGAGACCCAGGTTATAACCAAAGGCACCTCAATTGACAGTCTCGATTAAAAACACCAACACGCCATGTTGCTGACGTCATTAGAGACACCACGACAGTAGACATGAAGCACACATGCCATCCGCACTTCAGGACACACACAAGCACTCCAATCCATGAAGTACACAAGCATACAGTTCTATAGGTAGAGGACAGACGCATATAGATACTGTCATTGCTTTTCATTATTTTTTCCACTAGCCAAATGCAGCAACGTAGAAACAGCAAGAAGCAAGAGATCCTGAGCAAAGCGTTCAGATGCTTACATGCGACTAACCTTATGGAACTACCAGAGCACTTATGGGACCTGACAGAACCAAGTGTGACTAACCTACGGAGAATGTAGTTTAACATGGATTTTGTAGAAACCACACTATAATGGTTTAGGAAAATTACAGCAGGCCACAGGCCTCTCAGCAAGAGCCAGGCTGAGCTTAATCAGGCTGGACAGAGAGAAAGATGTTTGAGACAAGACCCACAGTAAAGGTCACAAGATACGGATGACATTCCATTCCCTAGATGACAAAGGCACCAGCTGCAGTAAATAAGAATAATTCCTCACAGCTATTACCACAGCACAGCTCTAATTTGTGGTCTCAGAACCAGACAGAAGACTGCAACAAATATGCTACAGTATGAAACAAGTGTTGCACCAAGCAAAAGAGCACAAAAATATATGTTTCTCTAAGAGAGGGGACCCTGTATTTGGTATTCATAGACTTATAAACTGCATTTGACTGCATTCCCTGCAGCGAACTGTGATGAATCCAATGGAGTTATCACTGTTTTCCCGGCTGTAACTTCTTCCCATGTGGCCAGGGGATAGCAGCCGCTACCTGATCCTGACCCTGGAGGTGGCTATATGAGGGAGGATCTAATGAGGGGATATAGCCTCCGTCAGGGAGTAGTAATATCAGAGGACGATACATGGTATCCCCCTTTTCCCTTGCAGAATGAATCACCCATGCAAAACACCTTAATGGCCTATAGCATTACTTTTCCTGCCCCCTTAAAAGAGAGGGCTGAATTTTTCTCTATCCAATCTGTAAATCAATTTTCAAACACTAACATGTCCTTATCACATGTTAAAACCTTTCCACCAATGTATTTGTGCAAGTTAGGTGAAAGGAGCTTCTATTCCCAGAAACACCTTAACACATTGACGATAAAGAAAGAGGAATGGAGGAATACAGAGCAGGATAAGGCCAGGAAATGATCTAGTTGTTGTGATTGTGCACTTTTGCCCAGGACCTTTAAAACTGAATCATCACAAGAAATGGCAAACTGCCTTTGGGAACAGGCTGCTGCTGATCATTGTGCTACCAAGGAGCGGAAGGAGAAACAAAACCTTGGAGCTAAAGTGTCAAGCAGAAAAAGGCTGCATGAAGAAAGTCCTGGGCATTCGCTGGTGGAAAGAAGCAACAAAGCGCTTCCCGGAGACCCACGAGGAAAGGAGAAGCCCAAGCAAAACCACAGGAAGCAGGGAAGCCAAAAGCCGAAAAGCGTGAGGAAGAGAACATCCAGCGGCTGTCATCAGCGGACTGCAAAGAAACCAGGAAAGGCCACGAACAGCTGGTGAGTTCACAATGAGGTGAAGGGGACACTGGGGCGTATTGGCAAAAATGCCACCCATAATGGATAAAGAAAAGAAACCATTTGCTAACACTGCAAGTGAGAAAGTAAAAAAGACATTTACCATGAAAGGGAATCGTTGAAGTTTGCCTTATACACAAAGAATAAGAAACAGTAACAAGGTCATATTTACCCACCAATCTGAATATTAAACAAAAGGAATTTACTAAAAGAACAGGTGTGTTTAATTATCAAAAGTAGCATTGTAAAGAAAAGTAACTACAATTGTCTAACCAGTGTATACATATAAGAAGCACTGGCAGGAGAGTATACCAGGCAATCACAAGTTCAAAGATAGGAAGCCCTGGCAAGCTCTGGCAAGAGAGTATACCATGCAATTACAGGTGTATGAATACAAGACGTCCTGGCAAGAGAATGTACCAGGCAATCGCAAGAGTGAGTACAAGGCAACCCTGGCAGGAGAGTCTACCAGGTACAACCCCAAAGACTAAAAACATTATTGTGCCTAAATTAGGTAGTGATCAAGAAGAAAGATCACAATTGTTGTTCTCAGGAAACTGTGAAGAAGAATTCAGGGGAAGGGGAACACCCTTTGCATTAAGGAGCAAAGTCTTTGAAAGACTTTTTGTTGTTGAAAGTTATTTATTGAGTTTTCCATGTTTGTACCTTTATGAAATACTGAGAACCCAGATCAAAGTCCAAAGATAAACATACATTGGTATTTCTGAAGAGGAAAGACAAGAACTGTCTTTATTCAAGGAGCCGTGGAGAAGAATCCAGGGGAAGGGAAACACCCTCTGGGTTAAGGAGCAATATCCTTAAAGACTTGTTGGAGTTATTGATTCCTTTTTACAATTTGAACATTTTTGAAGCACTAAAGACCAAAGACATTATCCTTTTCATCTTAAGAATTATTTCCTTAGAATGTCAGGGTCAAATAGTACTTTGGACACAGGACAGTTTTGCTTTGAACAGTTTGACGCTGACAGTTCAACAATGTTGATGTTGTCAGAACCGGAATGTATGGGATGTACACTAAGACATTTAAGTTTGAGAAGGGGGTGAGACCAGCCTCAGTGAGTGAACATCTTGTAAAGAAATTTGGGAATAACCTTGTGTACCCATCCTTAGAGCTGCTTAGAGCTGTATAGAACACAAGTAGTAGGCGCAGCCAGCTATGGGGCAGAACTGTGGGGTTTTAATAAAGTGGGGTGCCTGACTGTTTTCAAAAACACCTTTCTGAAAAGTCTCCTCATGGTCCTGAAGAGTACCCCCAGCGATCAACCACATGCCCTCTGTTTATCAAACTACTTTACACACAAGGAATTGGTTCCAGAGAAATACAGAGGTCTAGGGGGGCATATTTAGTAAGAAAGAGTTGCAGATAGTGTGGCCCCTGGCCCCAGACAGCCTTGTGGATAATACAGAGGGATTTGAATTTAATCTGTGAAGCAACCGGGAGGCAGTGAAGACTATGTAGGGCAGGAGAGATGCAGTCCATGGGCTTGAGGCCAAGGATACGTCTCGCTGCCCTATTCTGGATTAGCTGAAGGGGTTGCAGAGTGGAAGAAGGTACATTCAGGAAGAGGCTATTGCAATAGTCAAGCCTAGAGAGAACCAGGGCCTGGGTAACATTGAGCCTCTGGGGGAAGGTGAGAAAAGGTAGAATTCCTTTGAGAAGGAAGAGCTGAAAGTGGGACTTCTTGGCAATGTCCTGAGCGTGAGGGAGGAAGGAGAGAGAGGAGACAAAGATGACTCTGAGGCTTCTGGCTTCAGAAGAGGGAACGGTGAGAGAACGGTGGGAGAGCTCATGGAAGAAGGCCAGCGTGAAGGGAAGAAGTCAGGTGCAGGAGTCCCAATTGGAGGGAACTCTGTTTTGCTGGCATTGAGGCAGAGGCTTGGATGGCAGAGAGGCAGTCAGGGATGATGGAAGGTGCAAGGGTGTCTGCAGGAAGTTTGAAGAAGAGTTGTATGTCATCAGCATAACACTGGAAGTTGGGAAATTATATTGTTCACCGATTGTTTATCAAATAGTTAATGCAAAACAATTTCTAGTGGGAAATGTTTCTAGCTATCTACGAAAACCACCAACAACACTAAGGAAATCCTTGAGGTGTTTGTAGTGAATGGCCAGTAAAATCTAAATGCAGATGCTGCAAAGCACCGTTTGGTGTCCATTTCAGGTAGATTGTGCATGTTTTCCACATGCCTGGCAATTTGACTGACATCCATTCCTCCTCATTTGCCATCTAGCCTGGACATCAACTTATATGATGGCATGTGCCCCACGTTTTGTCTCCTTTCTCATTCACCCAGCATCCACGTGCCACTGCTAGACAACTTTCCTGATCTTGTGAGGAATTGCTAACACTCTTTTGTCATTCACCTTTCTCCAGAAAACTCCTCTCTTTTCCACCAACTCATTGCACGATTTCGGGGTATCACCTCCCTGTTGTAATGCACTGGTGACTGGTGAACTGTGTGAATTGTGCTCTATTTAAGCAATAAGCTCCTTGCAGGGATGGTGGGGGGCAATATCACTTCAGGTAATGCCCTGGGACACAGAGTAACAAGCCCGAGCAAGCCGTTTCGCAAATGGAAAATAAAGAAAAAATGGCCGCCACGTAACAGGGAGAAAGGACTACATGTAGTCCCTCATCCCATTCCATGGCGGCCATTGAAAACAGAAAAAAAAATCAAAACAAAGAAAATGGATGCCAAGGAAAGGAAAGACTACATGTAGTCCCTTCTCGCTTTCCATGGCGTCCACTCCAGGATGAAACCTGGGGCTGTGGTGGTGAGCAGAGCCTTTAAGGCCGGGTAAGGCCACTGCGAGGGGCAATGAGCTTGGTTGTTGCAAGCACATTGACCCTCGCCGGGTACTAATTTCCATAATGTCATTTTCAGTCGATCTGTCTCATTATAACCTTCTGCCCTTCCATCTGATGCTGAATCTAAGGATGATGGTAATGCATCTGCAGAACAATAGGCTGTTGTCTGTGTGATGCATTTTCTTGCATGCACAAATCATTTATTTTATTATTTATTAAGTTCCACATTTGGAGCTCGCTTTGACTCTAACAAGACAGACTACCACTTTTTCAACGTATTGAATGAAAACACCAATGCAATGTTAGGCACACATGTGTTATGTTGGTGCAAGAGAAGACCAAATTTATGTTAGACAAAGAGAAGTCTTGTAGGCTAAGAAGAGTGCCAAATCATCCAAAACCATGCACGTGTGCTGTAGGTAGAAGAGAAGGCCAAGCAGTGAGAACCACATATCGGTTTTGTTGGTGGGGAGTATGTCAAAGCAGTGTTAGGCACTCATGTGTTGCCGGTGGAGGAAAATGACAAATCATTGAGAATGTTATTTGTGTTTTGCGGGTGGAGAAGCTCAAAAGCTGTGAGAATGCTATGTGTGTTTTGTAGGCAAGCAGCGTTCGTCAACCTGTTTATTTTTCGGTAGAAGTACATAAAAAAGAAATGGCAGAATTGGCAGCAGTACCCAAATGTGGTAGGAGACGGGGTAGATGCATGTATCTGTTGTCCCGCTGCAAACTTTGGATAAGACAACAGTTGGAATCTCATATTTCTCAATTAGGCATGTTGCCTTTTTGCATCGTCACAAGGGTACACTGAGCTTCTATGTTATGCTCGTTCTTTTAATCCAGGACACTCTCCAATGAAGAAACACAGCTATCCTTGAAGGCAGGTTTAATTGCATCCGTCTGGAGCACCATATTGGATAAAATACACCAAAACACTTTACACATTTGGTAGTATATGCTGAAATTCATTAAAAAAAGAAGAAAAGAAAAAAAAAGCTATGTAAGTTAATTCCCTGCTACTTTCTCCTCCTCTTGTAGAAGGACCTACTTTACTGAACCAAATTGAGAAGCCCATGTACCACTCAATAGCATCCTGAGGAAGGCTAACCCTTAAATAAATGGCCAATATAGCCGAAACGTATGTGCTTACGTAAATGGAACGAATCATCATGTTCACGTCCAGACTTTGCACAGTAAAAATGGTTGATGTTCATACACCTTGACAATTGGAATGTGTTTCACCTATATATCATTACCTGTCCTTGTCAAAAGAAAGTTGAATATGCAAAAGTGGTATCTTCATGTATGTCATTTTTCATGTGCTTTTCTTTCAGTATCTTCTCTTTTAAGTATCCTTTATTGGGATTTATTCACAATGATATGCATTTTCTAAATGTCTTTCTAAATCAATGTATTTTTTAGAATGTATGCAAAAAATTGAATGGACCCAAAAAACGTGTTTTTCACTACTAGTTCTTTTAAGGTGTCCACTCTCAGAGTTGACAGAAAGTGTTGTTTAATGCTCCATACGTGTTTTTCTTTTTCCTTTGCTAGTTATCCGTTTAACTCTCTGGCCCCATTAGCACTCGGTCATTAATTTACGGTTGAAAGTTGGTTGGTCATCCCTTGTTTTTCAAATAAGAAAGTGACGTATGATCTTTCATGTGCAATCCTCCCACAGACAGACAAATTCTATTTAGCACAATTGTGTGACTGATGTATAGCTACTTCTATTTGCCGGATCTCGTGTGCACCTCAAAAGCCTCATGGTGCCTAGGGAATGTGCTAATAAAATACTCTTTCGTTCTCTAGGTATGAAAAGGAGCATTTGCACTGGAGTATCATCGACTCAGACGTTGCCGCGTTACGCAAGTTTCGGGATAATCTGACTTTAGAGACTACTGAACTGGAGTCGCGTATTGAACGTGGGCAGGAGGAGCTGGCCATCATGAGGAAGGACCAGGACACAGTAAGTGGCCTTATTCAGTCTCCATGGTCAGGACTAATGGGAGGTGCAGAGGGCCAATGGGAGTAATGCAACACACAGTTCTCGCATTTATTACAAAAAACATTGACAGCTTATAACAAATCACTGACAAGATAATGATGTGTGATTTATGTAGCACCTTAATCCAAAGCGCTTTACAGAGCTCATATTTACATACAATGGGCCTCATTTCGACCCAGGCGGTAAGTTACCGCCTGGGCCGTGACTTTACCACAATGGCGTAAACTATGTTTACGCCATGGTGGTTGGCGGATTTACCGCCCCATTCCAACCTTGGCGGGGCGGTAAATCCCCATTTTCCCATTTACCCTTCCCCATTCCCATTTTGCCCCATAGGGCATAATGGGAGTGGGGAAGGTGCTAATTACGCCACCGTAAATTACGGTGGCGTAATTAACTCCATGGTCCCTTAGCGCCATGGATTTTAACACCTGGTGTTAAAACCTCCATGGCGCTAAGGGACCTCGTACTCAGGCGGTAAGGGTCGGCGCTGTTTACGCCGCCGTAAACCCCTTACCGCCTGAGTCGTAATGAGGCCCAATATCACCAAACCGAAATTAGTACGGTACTCATTTATCGACCTCGGAAGTCTGAGTTGGCCTTGCAGGGATTCGAGCCTGCGACCTGCAGATCACGTTCAGATCACAGCTGCGAGCGCTCAACCCACTGAGCTATCTTACCGGTCTAGTTATAATAACACGACACACCTAGTAAATGTTAATTTCTGCAGGGCCAAGACCCCAGGGAAATCGTTCTAAATGTCAATGGAAGACGCATCTTGCTACGCCGCCGGAACTAGATCTGAGGATAATATGATGACCCTTTCTGAATCGACAAACCCTCAGAGCAATTCCCCTCCATATGTGTGCAGCTGCCAGATCAGCAGCGAATGGTGAACTCCCTCATGACAACTTCATCGACCTGGACTGAACACCAGCCCACAACCAGACACAACAAGGTCTTGCCTCACAATTTCCCACATTTTATTAATCCAGCTTACAATATTTTTCAATGTCACAAACACACCACCACAGTGACCATGGCTCAGAGGCGCTCTCTGACTCTCCCCACATGTAAAATGGCAAGAAGAAGAACACTGTTCTTAACAGAAGATAATCCTTCAATATCTCCAAATATGCTGCGGGGCAACCGTATTCTTTCCTATTTGGGGGCAACAAAGAGTTTCCTGCTCTCTGGGTGAACACTTTCATCCTTTCCCCATTCTGCTAAGACTTTCTTCATCTGAAAATAACTTTTCCCAAGCCCCCCCCCTTCAAATTCACACAAAACTGCTACTGCTGCCATGTCTCTCTGATCTGACATGTACTGCCTCCTCTCATGTAAATACTCAATGTATTCCAACATGGCCTTTGAAGAAAACATGGGATCTCAAATGTTGGTATGCGTTGTAGTTGTCCGGCTGCGGAGCGGAAGTGAGACGTCTGAAGCGGCTGTCTGAAAGTGTGGCTTGATGCCCAACCCCGTGTTGATGGGTCCACTTTTCCCGTCTTTGCCGGCTCCTTCCTGCATCAACACAGTGATTGAGGTGCTGGACATTTACCGCTGCTCATGGAGCTGCGGCTTGCAGGCAGCTCTCACGCTGCTATGCGCTTACTTGAGTGCAGCAGCTACCACGCTGGTCCTTCTATGCTCCCTGGAGAGCAGCACTGCCATTGTACACGTTTTTTGTGGCTCCCCGCTTCTGGAGATTTTCCTGTCCCGGATTCTCTCCAGCCATGACTTCTTCCTCCTGAGAGTCTCCTTCAGCCTTACCAATTCAGAGGTAGTAGGCTCGGAGCCTTGAGCTCTGACCCTGCCTCTTTCTACTGGACATGGTGAGCTGAGCTGGGCATCCTGTTGTGGGCAACGTTCGGTAGTGCTGATGTTGGGGGTGGGCAATTGGTGCCTCAGATATCTTGATTGCTTGTTGGAGCCCTGTACTAGGGCTCTAATCCATTGCAAGCTCAAGCTTTTCTTTTGGTGCTCTATTGCCCTCCACGTCTTTTTCCATCATCTGTTTACCTGTGCACATCTTCCCCTTCCCGCCCCTCTTTTTCCGTCCATAAGCATTTGTTAGTTTGGGTGTTGGCAGGAGGGTGACCAGGGGTGACTGTGAGCAACTGCTCTTGAGCCCCTTGTGCATTCAGGTTTCCTGGCTCGGCCCACCTTTTCCTGGAGCTAACTGCTGGAGTGGCATTTTGTACCCTTTCGCCTTCTCTGGAGGTACTTTGCTCCATGGCTGTACCTACAGTTTTATGATCTCAGCGAAAGTGTGCTCGTTACCTTTTGCTGTCTGTGCTTGGACTCCCGCCTTGGGCATTGGAAATTACCATCTATAACTGCCTCCACGTGACCACCTTATCAGACTTTCCAACTTTGTGTCTTTCCTTGGACTGGTACCTGCGCTGCTCTCCTACCAACTGACTTTCCTATCGCCATTTCATCGCCACTGCAGCGTGTTTTACAACTCTATGCCGCCTCCAGTTTTTGGTGACTGATGCAGTCACGTGTTCGTGACTGCTATTTTTAAGGAGCCTCCTCGGACATCTGTAGCCACGGGCAACCTATTCTATGGGTGACCCCTCTTGAAAGGCTTTGGTTTTCATTATTTATTTCTGTTTTGTGGCAAATAATGCGCCGACTTGTCATCTATTTGTCTACAATCTTCCTTTCTAGTCTTCTCTTCACTTCTATGTCTCGTCCTTTCCCATTTAGGACAACCTATCGCACTTCTCCGGTGCTACCCCCTGCTCACCTACGTAAAGCTTCTAATTTCTCCTGTCCTCCCATTTCTTCTGACGCTCTTCCGCAATTCCACATTGGTCTTTTAAACATTTGTTCTATCTGTTATAAATCACATTCTATTCTTGACCTCTTTCTTCGCTCTAATTTCCATTTTCTCTGTTTAACTGAAACTTGGATCTCCCCAGATAACTCTAAAGCCCATGCCTTTCTTCACACTCCCTCTACTTCTTTTTCTCACACCCCCATCCACTTAGGCGTCGGAGGCACTGGAATTCTCTTTAATTCATCCTGGACTCTATCATCTCATTCTAATCTCCCTAATTGTTCTTCCTTTGATAAAATGTGTCCTCCTTTTCTAATCCCTTTCCTGTCTCTTTTCATGTTGTTTATTGTCCCCCTGGCCAACCCACATATTTTCTTAAAAATCTTGAACTCCTTCTATCCCATCTTCTTCTGTCTTCCTCCCCTTTTTTTTCTCCTTGGGGATTTTAATCTTCCTGCCACTAATTTTTCACTCCCTCTGTTGCTCTCTCTTGCTGATTCTCATCACTTGCACTTCCCTCCTTCTCCTTTTTTCGCATCAGACTGGCTCCTGTCTTGACTTAATGTTCTCTTCTTTTTCTCCTCTTCCTCTTGTCTCCTCTTCCCCCTTTTATGCTTCTGATCACTTACTTCTCCCTTTCGCCTTCTCTCCCTCCTTCATCTATCTTTACGTGTCATGATCTTTCTTCTTTTGATTCTCCATCTTTCCTTTCGTTTATGAGTTCTTCCCTTACTCAAATGTACCTTTTCTCTACCCTTTCTCCTGACCTAGCTGCTAGTATTTTTTATTTTTTTTATTTTGTATCTGGTTTATACAAAATAAACCTTTATAAAATCGAACTGAAACATTTAGCAAAACTAAAACAATGTACAATTTCATTACAAATATTTAGCCAGACTAAAACAATACACAATTTCATTACAAATATTTAACATTTTAAAAAACCAGAAAAACATATAAGATCAAGACCAAAAGAGAAAAGAAAAGGCCACACTTTTCATTCATGTAAGTTCAGAGATCAATAGGACTTCTGCAGCATTTTACATTTTTAGAATCGAAAAACATATGAGATCAAAACCAGAAGAGGAAAGCAAAGGCCACACTTTACATTCATGTAAATTCAGAGATCAAATGGAGATTCTCTGCAGTATTACTTTTTCTTCCTATAGTTGCGAAACCACCCACTTCTATTAGAAAATTTACCACAGCCAACTTTAGTGCATTTAACTTCCCGTGGAGCATGTACCACCATAATGTTTCAGACAAAACCCTGGAGGGGTCATGGACAAATCTGCCAAAGGACGTTAGTCGCTGTGGAGCAATTGTTTCACAATGCAGAAGTAGATGTTTAAGTGATTCAGTCGTAGGTTTACAATGGCAAAAGCGACAGGGGATTTTTTGACAAGTTCCTGATCTAATTTCAAGTATTTCCCCCGTAGGAAGGACATTAAAACGGGAACGTAAATAAACTGCTCTCCTTGTTGGATCCGGGAATTTAGTTAAATAATATTCCAACATGCCTAATTCTTTCCCCTCAGCAATTAATTGTTTATAGATCTTGGAAGCAGCCACCATTTCCGTGGTATTCGCCCAATCCAACCATTGCAGCCGTTTTTTCACACCCACCGGGTTGAAAATCAGCATTTCATGCGATAAGTTAATGGTCTCAAGGAGGTTTACACAGTCTTTCTGTAGTTTCAACATCCACCTCGATTCGCTGGTACCACTTCTCAGTCTACTTCCCAATAGGGTATATAAGGAGTTATTCTTAGATACAACCGGATTCCGATATAATGCAATTTTTTTCCACTTAACTCTCATATTTAGGGACATGAGACCTAACTCATAACGTATTGCAGATACAGGATAGCTCTGTGGTAGGTAAAAGATGATTTTCTGCCATATTTTAGATTCCATTTTTTGTACCATATGCGAGGCTTTGAATGGTAGGATTTCAAGACCATATAGTAATTTTGGTACGACTTTCAGATTATAGAACCTGATCAGGGGAATGACAGAGAATTTGCAGTATTTGTTGGAAACCTTCCTCATTTGGAGAATGAGCTTATCGGCCTTCTCCAAACAGAATTTCGAGTAAGACTGCACAGAAGCACTCCCAAAGACCGGACAGCCCAGGTAACATAGAGATCTTACTTTTGTTAGAGGGCATGCATTGATTCGCCACTTGAAATTTACATTCTTCTTCCTGATGGTAAAGAGATATTACAACTGATTTCTTTTCGTTTATGACCAGTGCATTTTCCTGTACGTATGTTTTCAGGGCCGTAGGTTTTTGTTGTAGAGCAACGGTGGTGTTATCAACCAGGAGAAGGTCATCAACATAAGCACTCCAGCATATTTTTACACCCTCTATCTTAGGAGAGACAAGGGAAAAGGTCGTAAGAGGGACATTTACGCCTGCAGTATAGAGATCAAAAAGTGTTGGGGTGAACAGACACCCTTGTCTAAGGCCATTATTTGTTTGGATTGTTTTAGAGAGATCGCCGGACATATTCAATCTTACTTGGATTGCAGAATCCTCATGAAGATTAATAAGAATTGCCAGGAGTCCAGAAGGGAGCCCCATATGGGCAAGTTTTGTCCAGAGTTTCATCCTGTCCACCTTATCAAAGGCAAGCGAAAGATCGACTGACGCCAGATATATTGGGGTTGCAGTTTTTTTGCAAGCCTTCTCTAAGAGTAGACAGATAATCAGTCTGCCTATCTCCGTGCCCACCCCCTTTCGAAAGCCAAACTGTGGGGGCGAAAAGATCTTATTAGAGTCGGCCCACTCCTCAATTCCCTGTAGTACCAACCCCGCAAAAATCTTCGAGTCGGCATTCATAACCGAAATCGGGCGGTAGTTAGTCGAAAAGGTTCTATCCCCCTTTTTATATATGGGAACGACATAAGATATTCACCAAGACTGAGGAGCTACCCTGGACTGTATGATGTCATGAAAGAGAATAGAACAATTTTGCCCAGTGTTCGGGGTTCCTCGTCAGTGTATTATTTGTCAACCCATTGGTCTGGCCGCCCTTGAGTTGTTTACCCTCTTAATCTGAGATTCAATGTCTGCAATTGAAAAGTCAAAATCCCAGAGCCCTTTTTTATGACTAGTAATTCATTTGTCATTTTCATTTTTACCTTTATACAGGGTTGAAAAATATTTTTCCCAGGTAGCTTCCTGTACATTTACCGATTGAATTATAACCTGACGTTTTTCCAGCGCATTTATCAGGCACCAGAATTCGCGTCCCGACGAACCCCTTAGTGCCTCAAGCATGTTAGTATTATCATTGTTTTGCAGGACCATCTCGTGATTTTTCATCCAGTTTTTTTTTGGCTTGTTTAATTTGGAGAACTTGTCTCCTTTTTTCTATCTCGGTCAGATTGGTCTTCAGGGTTGCTCTAATTTGACGGTTGGCAAGATTTATTTTTTGCCTTACCAAAGGATCATAAGCATGTGTGTGAAAGTGTTTCATAATGCCATGTTTACTATGTTTTATAGACCTACGTATCATGTCTTTGATATATTCTGCAAAGTTAGGTACAGAGAAGCAATGAAGTCTAGTAGACAATGGCATACTATGATATTCGTGAACAAAAACGGTGTTAAATTTGTTAACATTTCCCTCATGCCAGATTATACGATTTTCACCACAAGACACTATCAAATTCATCTGAATCATGCTTTGTTTAGATGTTATAGTATTAAATGCCATTTTAGTCTCCAGAAGTCTATGATCACTCATGTTAGTGTCATTTATATGGAATTCTAGACATATAGTAGATAGAGATTTTAACATAAAAATATGATCAATGTGCGATTTGTGAATACCATTCGACCATGTATGCTCATGAAGAGAGGAATTGGAAAGACCGTTAATGTGATTAAGGCCCCAACAATCAAATAAATTCCTCCAGATCTCACCATTAATTATCCTTTGTTTAATTGCAAAGGGACCACCTTCAACGTTTTTCATGGTCAGCATAGGTCTTATTACTGACACACCCATCTTTTTCCCAATGCCTTGCCCATATTTAATTTCAGAATTGAGATCCCCGCAATTATAATATCTATTCCTCTATATTTGAGCAACATGGAAGATATGCAATTGTTCAAGTGTGAAATGACATTATCCAGTGGTGCCTGGGGATTCCAGTAAATATTTAGCACAAGAATCAACAGGGGATGTAAATTGCTTCCATATTCCATTACAACAACAAGGGCAAAATTGAGTAATTCCATTGATTCTAGGACTTGTGTGCCAGATGCAATTTTGACCGCAGTAAGTAAACCTCCTGCCGGTCTGCCACGAAGCCCCATTTTAGCAAAGAGATGTTTACATACAAAACCGTCTAGTTGTATAGGGAAAATAAGGCAAGTCTCCTGTATACAAAACAGGTCAAATGATTTAAGTTTTTCACCTAATACCCCAGAGTTCACCAGATTTGAGTAACCCCTTGAGTTCCATGAAAGCAGTTTCCAATGATCTTTTTCTTTTATGAGACTTAAGTTTTTGTTTCATCTTTTGAATTTGAGAAATTGACTCTCTTAAGGACTGGGCAAGCCAGGTCCAGTCCTGAACCTCCTGCGCCTTATGAGCCATATTATTATCCTTTAGTCTGTCTACTTCCTCCCTGGGTATGTTTGAATTTACTTTTTGGTGCATCAAGGCATTTCCGTTCTCCCATCCATTACTAAAAATCAGGATATCATATCCCATTCTGTTAAATTGTACTGTCTCCTGTATTATCATCTCAAATATCTTTTGAGAGTTAGGAACAATACGGACATGATCAAGACGTGAGGGATGGATGAAGTCCACTAAACAAATAGCAGATGAGATCAGCCTCAGGCTGGGGACCTCATTAAAGAGTGACAGAACATGAGGTCTGTTCAGAGAGGATGGACCTCCAATGTCACACAGGTTGTAGAGAAGGATACTTGGATATTCCGGAAATGAGACATTCCGCCACACTGTATTCCTCAGATCACTATCCTTAATATGAAGGGGCCTAGCCGATACATATTGTAATGGATTTATCAATTCCTGTGGACCTTTGGATTGGGTCATTACATGCAAATCAGTAGACTGTGTAGGAACCCCTCTTGTGTTCCTCCCCCTGTCCCCACTGATCCCCATGCAACTGCTCTTTTTCTGTGCCCCCTCCCCTAGACGCAGGATTAGTGGGCATTTCACTATGGGCCCAGGCTGGATTTCCCTTTTTCACGTGGTCCCTACCCATCATGGCCTTGTTTCCAAGCAGTGCCAGGTCGGGTAAGACATATACCATAATCCTTTTAATTGTGTCCGGAAGAATCACATTTTCCCCTTCATTCCCAATCGGGGGCTGTTGATCTCCCTTCAAGGGTGGTATATATCCCTCATTCACAGCACCATCGGACAGAGGCTTCTCGGGGTTGGATTTCATTTTCCCCTCTGTTACATCTGCACCCAGGATTTTTGGAACCCCTGAAAGTGAGGGGGCAGAAGTCAGAGCTGAGGGCATGGAAGAAAAGCGCAGTCTATTAGATTCAGCTGAAGTTGTTAGGCGTTCAGCCATAAGGTTAGAGAGATCTTGTGGCAGTATCCGATGAGATGTTGATTTCTCTAAAACCTTGTAGAAGTTGGAGAGTTGTGACTGTTTTATTTCCTTGTTCTCCCCCCATTTGTTGCGACAGTGCTTTCTCATCATCAATACCTTCTGTCTTATCACCTGCATTGTGTCTCATATCTCCCTCCTGTACCTTATTTGTATTTTTTGTTTTTTCAGATTTTTTTTAATTTTGTTATTTTCCTAGGTTGCTCCCGGATAGGTTTCAGAGTGTCAACATTGTGTAGTTGCAGAGCCATCCTTCTTTCCTCATTAAGTTGTATTAGGTCAGATAAGGCAACTTCATTCAGGGGCGGCTTAGATTATTTTTTAGGGATTTCTAACTTAGGAGGGATTGATCCCTTCTTCATCAGCCTTTTTTTTGCCTTTAAGGCCAAGCGTTTTTGTCGCCTTGAGAGAAAAAAAACATTTCCTCCTACACTTCCTTCATCCTCTTGTTTTTTTGTTACATCTTCTCGCCCCCCACGCCGTCGGCAGAGTCCATCATTTTAATTAGGACAGATGGACTGTCTGGTGTGTCACTGAATTTAGTTTCCTTTTCCTGAACTGGCAACACCGGTCCCAGCGGCATTGTGGGGTTCCTGATCAGTACTTGCATACCTTGTTCCAATTTAGTAGTTTTCACTGATAGATCATTGAGTGCCTCTATAATCTTTTTTTCCCCTTGTGTTTCAAATTTCTGGGCACTATTTTCCTTTTTTCCCTTGGACATGTTCGTCCCGATCCGCAGGGATATCACACTTGCAAAACTCTGACCCTCCTTTCCATTAACAATGGTTTGGAATCCTTGTGAGTTAGTTGTTAATGGTATTAGTGGGATACCTATCTTCATTGGGGGGACTTTAACATCATCTTTACCCATGAGGAAACCTTCCACTTTACTAAGTTTTAATTGGGTATCAAGTACGATCCTTTTCAGATCTCTCATCTCCCAATGGGTAAGCTCATATCCTTTATCTAAAAGGTTCAATATCCTAGAAATCACTGGGAGTGATTCCTCGAATTTATTGTTGTTATCGTTGATCGGGGAGCTCGTGAGGGAGACCCCTGAAGTTGGGGGGTTATTGATGTGTGAGGGCACAGCTGTGCTAGCCAGATTCTCCAACAGCATGTGTCCCCCCTGCTCCCCCAAGACACTCTTGTATTCCCCTCCTCAGCCTTCTTTTGTGTCAGTAAATATGGAGGCAGATGGTAAAGGGAATTTCGCATTTGCTGAGAAGACTCTGTGTGGTGTTAAGGTCCTCAGTTGGGGAAGTGTATTAAAAAGGTTCACATGATCTATCCCATTTCGAGCGGTATTAACAGGCGTAGACAGGCCCCTTGAGAGCCTAGCACGCTTCCCCAGTTTCATCCTCACTGTTTGGCCCATCATAGATACATCAAGGTTTATATCCTTTGGCATGTTGTCTGCTCCCTCAATTAGTTTTTGATTTAGTGACTCCCTTACACTCAGAAAGCTCGACTGAATTAGGATCTGAGAATCAAAGGAAAAACCAGCAGGCACAAAGGATATATCATCCACCCCCAGAGATTGAGCACCCATTTTTGTGTGTATTTGTGAGTGCATGTAAGAGAATTCCACCTCTTGTTTAATATCATCATTTTTTTCCTTTTCGTTTTCCTCCATATTAGCTCCCCAGGAATTCTCTTCTTGAGTAATAGTGTCGAATGGATGGACCTCAAGTTTTTGTGGATCCGTCCTCTCCCCCATCTGAGAGGTTTCATGTGTTTCCCTGAGGGATTTTATCTCTGTCCTGATGCATTGAGGGATCAGGTTGTTTTCCAGGGTCAATGGAAGCCCTGGGGTCTTTAATGCACATATTTTCCCGTTGCCATGCTGCCCAGGGAGTATAACTTTAGGAAGGAAGAGAAAAAAAGACTACTTACCCCAAAGTAATCAATGATTACAGTCCCACTGCCCCTGCTCCATGGCACACCCGAACAGCCAAACAGCCACTTAGTAGCGCCCACTTCGGATGCGCGTACACCTAGCTGTTATAGGAAGTGGCGTGGGCCGGAGCAGGCTGGGGGGCCTGCCAGAGGTGGGGCAGGAGGCACGGCGAAGCAACTGAAAAAAAAATAGAAGAACGAGTTCAAAGATGATGTGGGCGGGGAACTGTGGGTTAAGTGCTTTAAGCCGTGGCGAAGCCGCGGCGCACACTAAGAACAGAGAAGCAGGAAAAAGGAAAACAAACTTAGGTCAATTTACTTTGAAGCAGCAGAGCAGTCCAAAAGAAGCAGCGTTGCGGCAGCTGAAAAGATTCCTCTCGCTGACGGGCAACAAATTAATCCAGTGGCAAAGGAGAGTTCCAACAGAAGAGGTCCAGAGAGACGAGCCAAACAGCCACTTAGCAGTGCCCACTTTGGATGCACGCATGCGGATGCGTGCACGCGGTTGCGCGTGCTCCTAGATGTTTTAGGAAGTGGCGTGGGCCGGAGCAGGCTGGGGGGCGTGCCAGAGGCGGGCAGGAGGCATGGCGAAGCAATTTGAAGCAGCAGAGCAGTCCAACAGAAGCCGCGTTGCGGCAGCTGAAAAGATTCCTTTCGCCGACGGGCGACGAATTAATCCAGTGGCAAAGGAGAGTTCCAACAGAAGAGGTGCAGAGAGACCAGCCAAACAGCCACTTAGTAGCGCCCACTTCGGATGCGCCTAGCTGCTAGTACCCTACACTCTTCTGTACAATCTGTCTTGGATTCTACTTTCCCTTAACATCCTTTTTCCCCAGCTTGTAAAACTTCACAGCCTTGGCTCACTCCTAGTCTTATTTCCCTTTGCCGTAGCTTGCGTAAAGCTGAGCAGCTTTGCAAAAACTCTCACTCCCCTTCCCATATTGCCACACCTTCAATGCTGCACTCTTCCTTTGATTCTGCTTTACTCATTGTTATGAAATCTTACTTCTCTGAATGTACACATTATCTATCTCACCACCCTTTTCATCTCTATCAGCTTCTGCACAATATACTCTCTCTAAAAGCCCCCGATACTTCTAGGCTCTCATCCCTTTCTTCTTCTGATTTTGCAAAGTACTCTATGTCTAATGTATCTAACACCTGTCTTGCTTTTACTCCTTCTTCCTATCCTCCTCGTCTTTCTCCTCCTTTGTCACTTTACTCTTTTGCATCTTTTTCTCCTCTCATGGACCTTGACACTCCTGCTCTCTTGACTTGTGCTCATCCTACTGCCTCTCCCCTCTGACAATCTCCCTTCTTCTCTTATTCCTCAAGTATATAACCATCATCTTCCCAATCTTTCTTCTCCCTCGTAGATTCTTGTTTCCCTGCAACTTTCAAACATGCACTTATTCTACCTATCCTAAATAAAACCTTCTCTTGATCCGTCTTCCCCATCTAATTTCTGCCCTAGTTCTCCTCTACCCTTTCTTTCCAAAATTCTTGAATGAACTGCCTACACCCAGGTAACCTGTTACTTGAGTCTTCATTCACTTCTTCTGCCCTTGCAGTCTGGTTTCTGTCCGTTTCACTCTACAGAAACTGCTCTTCTTCTACTCGCAACCAGCCACTCCAAGCTTTCTTGTATTCTTATTCTTCTTGCTCTGTCTGTGGTGTTTGACACTGTGGAGCACACTCTTCTTATTTCCTCTCTTTACACTTTAGGTATTTCTGGGCCTGCTCTTGAATGGCCTTGCTCTAATCTTTCGCAACTGACCTATTCCATTACTTGGGCTGGACACTCTTCTTCTTCACTCCCTCTTCTTTATGGTGTCCCCAAGGCTCTGAACGTGTCCCTCCTTCTTTTTTCTCTTCATACTGCTCCTCTCACTGCTTTTATTTCCTTGTTCTACCTTTCTTTCCACCTTAATGCTGATAGCACCCAGATCAGTCTTTTTTTCTCTTCCTTTGACTCTGCTCTCCACTCCACCATCTCTAACTGTCTTCTATATGTTCAGAACAGGATGTCCTCCCATGTTCTACATCTTAATCCCTCAATAACTGGGGTTTTGTTTGTTCCCTCTTCAACTATCTATCCTACCCCATCCCCTCCCTCTGTAATCTTTCCCCCATTCTCTCTTTCCTTTTCACCTTCAGCGTGCAACATAGGCGTTATCTTTGATCCTTCCCTTTCCTTTTCCGTTCACATTTCCTCTATTGCTCGCTCTTGCCATTTTGCTCTGGTTAACATTTGCTGCGCACACACTTATCTTTTCATGCCACTAAACTTCTTCTTTTTTCCCTTGTCTTTTCCCATATTGACCACTGTTCATCTTTATTGCTTGACCTCCCTGCTTGCCACCTTTTTCCTCTCTGTTCTGTCTATAATTCTTCTGTTCGTCTCCTTTTATCTTTGCCCCCTCGCTCCCCATAACATCTTCCCTGCTTTGAATATCCTTACTTCCGTTTGAATGTCGTCTTTTGTATCACTTTTTCTTGATTGTCTTCAAATGCCTTATGGTCTGGCCCCACCCTACCTCTCTTCCCTACTCTCGTTTTATCTTCCTTCAAGTCCTTTATGTTCTCAGAATCTATTTCTCTTAACTGTTACTAAGTCCCCTTGTGTCTCCTCTCGTTTCTACGCTTTTTCTCTTCTGGCTCCTAAGCATTGGAACACTCTTCCTCTTTCCCTTCGCTCCTCTTCTTCTCGCTGTCTCTTCCAAACAAATCTTAAACTCTTCCTTCTTTCACATCCTGCTTCTTAGAAAAAATAAAAATAAATGACCAGATGTAATCTCCACTCCTTTGTATCACTATGATTGTACCGTTTTTTGAATTCTTTATGAGAGACGTAATTTAAGTGACATCACATGACAGTTGACCCCTGATGACATCACATGAAGTGATGTAATTTGACCCCGCCCCCAAGTGACATCACAGGAAGTGATGGCAAATGACCTTCAGATTTTTTAAATGCATCTATCAACCGTATTCCAGGTGCTTTCATTTCAGCAAGATATAAGAACCGAGGCACAGAGGGAGGCAAGAACTTTCCACGATTACCCATTTGGGGAATGCCATTTTCCAGATTCGACGTGGGGTCTATATGTAAAACATACATAATGCAGTATTTCTAACAGGGTAACCGAAATCTGTAACACAGGCTACATTTAGTGTATGAAACATCTATAGATCAATGGACACAGAAGTACATGTTATCTGTGGCACTGCTGTGTTAAACAAGCCAAAAAAGCACTGACCTGGGAGGCCTGCACTGCTGTTTAACCAGGAGAACAATGCTGCGCGAGCAAGGCCTGAAAATTAAATCTTTGACCAGGATTTAGTATCAACAAAATGTCCTGATTATAAATGTATATATGATTCAGCTACCACTACGATAGAATAAACCTATTGGACTGCTCTGCGTGCACAGAGGGGAGTGCACCTGATAATGTTATCTTTGCTGGAGTATAATACCTGGGAAAGTTTCTTTCAATATACCTAAGACCCCCCCATAGTTTTTTATTAATTAAGCGTAATACTGGGTGCCAGAGGACTTTAAAAGAAAAAACACCATTTAATGTAATATCATTGCTGCACACATAAATTCATAGCACCACACGTTTACTTAAAATTGAAATTACCCACGAGTTGCTTCTCACCCGGGGACTCACTGGCAGACTTCAAGGCGTGCACTGCACACTACCCCTTTGTCTGACCCAGTGGTGCCCAATGGCCTAGCACACAATTTGTCAACTCCCCTGCGAGCCATGCTTTGCCCCCCCCAAGCTCCTTAGCAAAGCACAGAGCACGCCACACACACCCGGGCCGGACCGGACCCCCACATTTGCGCAATGTCCATGATGATTATGCCGCTTCAGGGGCATGCACTACTGCATGTGAAAGAAGTAAACGTAGAGAGAAGGGGGCAGTGCCTGGTCCACAAATATACCAGTCACCTGTGGTGGCTGGTGAGTTTTTTTTTTTTGGAGGGTGTAAATATTTGCTACAAGGATGTGATTGCGACTGAGCATAGTGAGGGAGCCCGAACTAATGAAAATGGGTTGGGGGGAGGGGCAGGGGTTTTCTTCTCCCTCCCTAGAGTAAATGTTTTGAATAATGGGTTAAAATGGTGCATTACAAAGCACACTTTCTGGGAAAGTTTGGGGAAAAGGCCAACAATGCAGGTAAAAGGCCAATAATTGGTTTTGTGGGGTGTAGGGTAAATCGTGAAAAAAAGTACAATAGATGCAAGTCACCAAAATTGCACAGGGCTTTTCCCAATGCATTATCATGCTGGTCCCTGCAATATATGCCAGTGTAAAAAACATTTGTATGCTGGCTGTGGCCATACATTTCCATGCTGGCTCCACCAACCTATGCTAGTATTCCCATATAAGACCATACTTATGTTTGCTTTAAGACATTTTTCTATAGTATCATTACTGGCACTGGGCACAAAACAGCTCTGCCAATACATGCCAGTACTCCTATGTAAGTACATACTCCCATTGGTTTGGCCATTAAAAGTGACCTGTCCAAACTGGTTCCAATGTAAGCCAGTCTAGACCCATAAGAACACTTATCCTGCTTGGTACATCATAGATGCTCAGTTAATCAAATTTCATGCTACAGTGAAGAATATAGAGCCCTCTATGCCAAAACATCAGTCTAGCGAGGTAACACTACTTATCATGCTTGCTTTTTAGAGATGCCGATTAATAAATGCCACAGTAAGCAAGGGCTAGACTGACTGCACCAAAATACCAGTCTAGCCAGGGAATGGCAAACATGAACTTGCCTTTGCCCCAAAACACCAGTAAAACATCCAAAGTCAATAAAGGATGTGGCAAAAATGTTCCAGTGATATCCAGTCTCCCAGGGCCTTACACACACACATGCATCCCCTTTCACCCACCGGTCACTCACCCATACATGTCCTCTCGCACTCAATCACACTGGATACACCACACAGGCACACACCAAACACAACACAGGCACACACTAAACCCCCACCCAGAACATTGAAACACACACTACCACATGCATGCTCATTCACCCACCAGTCACTCACTCACACCTTCTCTTACATGCACTCTCTACACAGGCACACGCCCACCCACCCAGATCATTCAAAACACGCCATCACATTCATACTCATTCACCCACCAGTCACTCAATCATACAGCTTTTCTTACCTCCACCCATTGCATTTTCTACACAGGCGCTGCACACATCCACCCAGAACATTCAAACACCCACCATCACATGCATACTCATTCACCCACCAGTCAGTCACACATACATTCTCTTACATCCACTCATTGCTTTCTCTAGACAGGCACACACTCATCCACTCATTGCATTCTCTGCACAGGCACACACCCACCTACCCAGAACATTCAAAAACACACATCAGATCACTTCTCATTCACCCACCAGTCCCTCACACCTTCTATTACATCCACACATTGCATTCTCTTCACAGGCACACACCCACCGACCCAGAACATTCCAAAACACACATCACATCACTTCCCATTCACCCACCAGTCACTAACACTTTCTCGTGCATCCAGTCATTACATTCTTTACACAAGCACACACCCAGAACATTCAAAAATACACATTACATCACTTCTCATTCACCCACCAGTCACTCACACCTTCTCTTCCATTGAATCATTGTATTCTCTACACAGGCACACACCCACCCACCGAGAACATTCAAAAACACACATCACATCTCTTCTCATTCAACCACCAGTCACTCACACCTTCTCTTACATCCACTCATTAAATTCTCTACACAGGCACACAAAGAATATTCAAAAACACACATCACATCACTTCTCATTCACCCACCAGTCACTCACAGTTTCTCTTACATTCACTCATTACATTCTATGCACATAGGCACACACCCACCCAGAACATTCAGAAACTCACATCACATAACCTCTCATTCACCCACCAGTCACTCACACCTTCTCTTACATCTACTCATTGTATTCTCTGCACAGACACACACTCACCGACCCAGAACATTCAAAAACACACATCACATATCTTCTCATTCCCCCACCATTCACATACATACATCTGACACACACTTCACACATGCAAAACACACATCATATTACACAAAAAAAGCCTTCTTACCTTGTTCTTGCAGCTTCGGTCCATCCTTCCAGGCCCCCTCGGCTCCTGCATGCTGCAAACAAACAGGAACCAGGAAGCTGCAAGACAATTAGTGGAACCTGATCAGCGTGATACCAAACATATCTTGTGAAAGCAGCATCATTGAATATGTAATTCTAATAAATTACATTTCTAAAAGCAGTTAATCAATTAAACACGTAAAAGTACCACTGAACGCAATACATGCTTAGAATTCTAATATAGGTAAAAGGCAGGCGAGGAAGCAAGTAAAACCAGTAGAATGAACCAAAGAGAAGGAAGCTAGCAGGGTGTCGCCAAGGGTTCTACCTTGCCGATAATAAAGATAAAGGTCACCATTGAGGTACATAAAATCCACCCTGATGTCTGTAGTCTTCTTACATGAAGTGGCTTAACCCTTTATGAAGGTAAAAGCTCAGAGGGTAGCCCATCTAATGTTGTGTAGGAAGGGATTACCCATCTGGTTGTGTATTTTAGTTTTCCTAGCACCCCTCTCTTTTCAGCTGGACTGTGGGGAGGAAGGCATTAAGTGGTCCCTCCCTGGGGGAATGGAGTGTGCACAAGCCCCATGCCAGGATATAGTAACACCCAGGTTACATTTGCCATCTCCTACACCTAATAAATGTATGTGCGGATCTCAGTGCTTTGGCCATCTCCTACACCTAATAAATGCATGTGGGGATCTCAGTGCTTTGCCCGTCTCCTACACCTAATAAATGCATGTGGGGATCTCAGTGCTTTGGCCATCTCCTACACCTAATAAATGCATGTGGGGATCTCAGTGCTTTGGCCATCTACTACACCTAATAAATGCATCTGGGGTTGTCTGTGCTTTGACCATCTCCTACACCTAATAAATGCATCTGGGGATCTCAGTGCTTTGCCCATCTCCTACACCTAATAAATGCATGTGCGGATCTCAGTGCTTTGGCCATCTCCTACACCTAATAAATGCATGTGGGGATCTCAGTGCTTTGCCCGTCTCCTACACCTAATAAATGCATGTGGGGATCTCAGTGCTTTGGCCATCTCCTACACCTAATAAATGCATGTGGGGATCTCAGTGCTTTGGCCATCTACTACACCTAATAAATGCATCTGGGGTTGTCTGTGCTTTGACCATCTCCTACACCTAATAAATGCATCTGGGGATCTCAGTGCTTTGCCCATCTACTACACCTAATAAATGCATCTGGGGTTGTCTGTGCTTTGACCATCTCCTACACCTAATAAATGCATCTGGGGATCTCAGTGCTTTGCCCATCTCCTACACCTAATAAATGCATGTGGGGATCTCAGTGCTTTGGCCATCTCCTACACCTAATAAATGCATGTGGGGATCTCAGTGCTTTGGCCATCTCCTACACCTAATAAATGCATGTGGCGATCTCAGTGGTTTGGCCATCTCCTACACCTAATAAATACATCTGGGGTTCTCTCTGCTTTGACCTTCCCATACGTCTAGTAAATGCACGTGGGGTTCTCAATGCATTGCCTTCTCCTACACCTGCAACATCCACGTGCGGTTCTCAGTGCTTTGGCTTTCTCATCTGGCTTTGTAATGCATGGCTATCAGGTAATAAAGTTGTGGTAAAAAGAAATTGCATCAAAAATGCTGTGGTTTCACCCAGTAAAGGTGTGCCCCAGTATACCATTTAAGGGAAGCGGGGTTTGCGGGGGTGTCCCCCGCTCCCCTTAAATGGTATAATGGGTCCGGGGTTGCGGGGTGTCGCATCCTTTACATGGACTGAGGCGCAAAAACCACAGCATTTTGCCGTGATATTTTGTAACCACGGCAATTTTTGCCGCAATTTTATCACATGGAACCAATGCATGTGGGTTCTCATTCCTTTGACCATCTCCCACGCCTTGTAAATGTGCATGGGCTTCTCAGTGTGTTGGCCTTTCCCTATGTCTAGTAAATGCATGTTGGGTTATCCGTGCTTTGCCTTCTCTTCTGCCTACATAAAGCATGTGTGGTTCTTAGTTCTCAGGGTTTTGGCCTTCTTTTGCTAGTAAATGTGTGTGCCAATTCCCTTCTCCTACGTCTACAAAATGCAAGGTGGTTGTACAGCCCCATTGTATTCAAACCCCTTGTGTGCCCTCGACCACCCCCAAAAGAAATTCGATCCTAATTGTACCTTGGCCCTATTAAATAAACAAATAAATACATACTGTAAACTAGTGAAGACCCATATTTTCAACTGATCCCCTACTCTCAACAGACCTCCCATCGGTAATTGTACGTTGAGTCTTGTTTCGTGGTAATTGTTATCATACCTCGTGTCCATGTTTCTGCGCCCGAGACTTGCGAGTTACTGGTGCAATACAAATAAACAAATAAATAAATCAATATTATCAATTTAGTTCTATTCTAACCCAACTCGACTACAAATCCCTTCATTTTCCAAGCGAGCAAGATCTGCTACTGACATTTCAAGCGCCAGCCCTCGACTGTCCCAGGTTTCTGCTTCCCAGCCTTTATATAGACGCAAGGTCCATCCCAGTAGGACTGCATATCTTGAACCTCCAGAAAGCCTACAAAGTTTCATCTGGGTACAACCCATGGAAATTATATGCGTTCAAGTTTTGTCTGAACATTCCCACTCATGCTTAATGGCTGTCAGGGCAGCATGCCAAGCTATGAGCTATGATCGGCACCAAGGGTGGGGCAGGGATTCTTGGATCATTTACTTTTGAGGCTTTTGGGGGAGAGGCCCAAATTCGTCTGTGCCCTGGGCCATACAATCACTTAAAATGACCCTGCAGGCGGCACAGTAGCAGTTTCACAGTCTGGTTCTCAATGTCTTTTCAAAAATGGTTATGCTTTCTCTGAACTGCATTTATATCTCCTTAATGATAAAGATCACCTCTCCCTCCACGGCACTTTTCTTTTTATTTTTAAATACTAAGATCCCTCATGATGAGCTGGCAGTATTACTCCCAATGCAGTGTTTCCACAAAATTATGAGTTTAACCTCAGTTGGGTAGAAAACTCATAGCAAACCTGCTGCATTTTTTAAATGCAATGCACACTATTTAAGAAATTCTGCATTGCATGTTTGTGAATGATTTGAACGATCTCCCTCCATGCCAGTTTGGTAGAGAGAAGCGCAAAAGGGCAAAAGGCACAGAAGAACTGTGAAGCACCGCGGGACCATGAAGAGAAATGCACAGAAAGATCAGAAATAAACCCAGTGCACCATGAAGGATAGACAACCAGTACATTATAATTATAATTGGTTATTTATAACACACTTAATACACAGAGGTTTCTAAGCGCGGACCCGGGGATCGAACCTGTGTTGTTCCACGCCGTCTTGCTTCCGTGGCTATCCTCCCGAGAGAATTGTACGGAAAATAATTTGCCACACATTCCATGCATTTATTTTGTTCATTTCTATTCAGCACCTTGGAAAGTCTCCAGTGCTATTCACACACCACTGGTTAAGGTTCTAAAAGCTCAGCTCACCTGCTTCCACAATTACTACTTTTAAGGGTTCCATGTGATAATGTCCCTGCAAAAATGTCATCTGACAAAAATGTCATTTTTCAAGGGGAGTGGGGACACCCCCTCAACCCCTGCTCCCCTTCCCCATATGTATGGCAACCATATATATGGGGATATTACCGGATACCCTTTTAAGATGGTGCAATGCATAGCATATTCACCCAGTACAGGAGGGCAATGCGGACAAATGCCCCCTTACTTCTGTAGCAAAAGGTGCAGGAACCACACCTTGCCCCCTTAGAGACATTTGCATTTGTAGTTAATTTAATTTATTCAGCGCTGTACACCGAAATGCTTAACAAATCAGAAGAAACGGTACCAACAAAATGTGCAAAACACTTCAATGAACATTCAAGTGGATAACAAGTGATGCATACGATGAGAGGGAAAGTGAGCAAAAGGAGACAAGGAGCAAAGAGGGAGAGGACGTGCTGTCCAGTGTGTCGGTGCGAAAAGAGAGAATGAGAGGAAAAGGAATTGAGCCCATGCAGTATGAGCAACAGATAGGAGGAGTTGAGACTGTGCGTGAAGAAGACCAGGAGAAGAACATAAAGACACCAAGGAAGAAAGATCGGAAGGAGGCTGGAGCCATACCATGGAGGCATTTACACACCATCCAGAGATAACGAAGAGATTGCAACGCTAGAGAGGAAAGATCACAGCGGAGGGAATGTAGAACAATAGGCAAATTGAAGAATTGCAATTTGAAGGGGGAGGATCAAACGGATATGCCAGGAGACCAAGCAGAAGACAGAAGCAATGGAAAAGATGAACAAAACAAGGGGGCAAACAAGGGTTTAGGTGGCATGAAAGTAAAGAAATGAGCATGCTCTCTGAATATTAAAGAGTGAGCGAAAATGTTATGTTATGTTAAAGGTACTTATATAGCGCACCGTCACCAACGGAATTGGTCCCCAGGCGCTGTGGCAGATGTTTAAACAAGAGAAGGACGGGAAGAGTTAGTCGGGTGGAGCTGGAGTAGGAGAGTGGGAGAGGTGGTGTGCTGTTGGTGGCTTCAGCTCGGTATATTCAGAGTGCTGGGCTTCGGTGCAGGTATCGGATCGGGCGAGACCTTGTGTGCTGTAGGTGCTGTTTATGTGTTGTTGGTGTGGTGTGGTAAAGTGCGTGTAGATTGCTGGGAGAGAAATGGTTGTGTGAGTTTTATGTGGGTTGAGTATGAAGAGATTTGGAGGTTGAGTTAGTGGGGTCTGTATCCTGATTCTGATATTTCTGGTTGCGTTCGAGCTGTATCCCTGTGGGTGGGGTTGTTGCTGATTCCTTTTAGGCCGTCTCACTGTGGTGTGTGAAGGTGCGGCGCGGATCCAGCTGTATCCTGGTGAGTATTGTATGGAGCGATAGGTATGTCTTAGCCTTTCCTTCGGGAGTGGAGCAGATGTGAGGAGAGAATGAAAAAGTAGAGTGGAGGATGACTCTAGGCTTGCAGGGCAGATGAAGACATTGGAAGAAAAGATGGAGGAAAAGAAATAGAAGAAGGAGGGAATGGTGAGGGAATATTCATAGCAGAGGCTTGGATGAATTAAGATGTAAATAATGATCAGACATCCAAGACTGAAGTGTCAGCAGACAGGCTGACAGAGTACAGTGTACAGTGGTGGAGAATGAAGAGGAGAGGAAAATGTGCGAAATGGCAGCACGCAAATGGTGCGAGAGATCAAAAGAAGAAACTTCAGCAGTGTTTGGAATAGACACTATGTGTGTGCTGATGTATGATGCAAGGAGATCTGAAAAGCTGTGCAATATTCCAGTTCAGTCAAGCTGGTCTGTTTTGTTTTCTGTTCTAGGAAGTGAAGATACTCAAAAAGCAGCTGGGTCGATCAGTCAAGGTTGAGGTTGACGCTGCCCCAGCTGTTGATCTGGCCGAGGTGATGGACGAAATGAGGAAGAAGTTTGATGAATTAGTTGAAAAGAATCACCAGCAGGCCGAAAAGCGGTTTGAAAAAGAGGTACAGTCTTAAATCCTGTGGCAACAAGGGGTCAATAGGGAAAGACTGAACACTCGCACTGAAGCTCCCAAGATCTCTCTCTCTCTCTCTCCCTCTCTCGCTCCTTCTCTCTCTCACTCCCCCTCTCTCTCGCTCTCTGTTCGCTCTGTAGTTAGCACTCCGGCCCGTAATTGCCCCCCATTCAAAAGTGATGGTCTGAGCCAAGTGAGGGTCATTACTGGTTGGGTAAACTTCACTATGGCCAGCAACACCATTAGCCCCCCTGCCCCACCCGCCATCACTCTGGGGATGCTAAAGCTGGTGGTTTTCCAAAGTTTCCTTTCTTGAAAGAAACATGATGTCTTCTGCTTTGATGAGCAATATTACAAAAAAATGTCGTCATGGAAATAAAGGAAGGGAACTTGATATCAACACCATTTTTTCTTGCCGAGGTGGACAAAGATGATACGAGCTCAAGTAAGTGTGATTATTTGTATGTCACTATCGAGGGTCGGTGGTGGTAAGTGCAGAGAGGGAGCGGGGTGGTGTGTGAGAGACGTCAGCAATGTGGCAAGCAGAGGAGAGTGTCAGCAAGAGTTGGGGGCATGCCAAAAAGCATCCTTCAACTCCTTTGGAGGGGGGCCTGTATCCCAGATTCAGCCTGTGATCTGAGTGAGCTGATTGGCTAACTCCCCTGCACCAGCTGCTATTGAGTGGTATTCTATGAGTCATATTTTGCACATTCATTGATCCGTAATGCTCAGGTTGGGATCACATCTTTAAGGGGATTTCCAGGATCACTGCTAGGTTTCAACATACCAGTATTTCATCATTCAGAGTTTCTCAAAGTTGATCAGAAGTTTGTGAATGGGTGTGAGTGCAGGTTGTCAACCATTCCTGAATTTAGGCTATCATTGTTAACATAGGCATCTGTGTAAACTACTCATCAAAGTTTGCGCTTTATCCCCACAACTCGAGTTCTCAATTTGTCAACACTTTCACTGCCATACATCAATGCTTTCCGATGGACATTTGGAAGTATGTGCGCCTCCCAAGGCCAGAGAAAGGGGTTTAAGGCTGCCCCCTGCAATAGCTCACTGAAGCACAGCCACACTACTCCCCAAGTTCACTTGGAATCTTCGGGGTCTCAAGTATTCAGTCTTCAACACTTTGCAACATCCAGCTTTCATTGCAGAATATTACATTTTGGATTGAATGTGCGTCTTCCAACGATGACATAGGAACCCGTTATTGGTAAGCAGCCAGTTTGTCACCATGTGTTATGGGCTTGTGTGCACCAGGACCCATGTGGGTTTCACCCTACCTCCATTCATTTGTGGTGCTATGTATCATTTGGAAAGTTCTCGGGCAGAATGATCTGGTTAGCTTGAACAGGTCTGGGTTACACACGGGCCCTAGTCCAATACTGCTTATTACATGGCATGGAGCAAAACTTTAGGAATGGCCTTGTGGCACTTTGGGCCGAATGGCTGGGTTGGATTGTGTTGATGTGGGGTAACCGTCCGGCATTGCATGCTATTTGGTGTTGAGCAAAACGTTTCAGAATGGCAAACATGTAGCCATTCAGATTTATTTAAAGGGATAGTCTAGTAAAAAAATTTATTTCAAAAATAGATAGGCCACATTAAAAAAAAAATACTAGCATCCTCCGTTTTAAAACTTCCTATGTAAAATTTTGAGCTATTCAAGCTCAAAATTCGAAAAAGCAAGCACAGGGGCGCCGCCATTTTGTGAAATGGAGGCCCTCCTGTGCTGGCTTTTGCTTTTGCGGCACTAATGAAGGAAAAGCCAGCCAGCTGTAGTAAACAAAGTCTACCGCTGGGTGGCTTTCCCTTCATTAGTGCCGGGACTCGGAGGACGCAGACCGGAGACCAGAGCAGGAAAGCTGCAGCTGAATCTCGGTAAGTGCTATTTATTTTTTTTACAAAAAATAAGCACTAGCTGCGTTTTTTTTTCTAAGTTTTCCGGGCTGGAGGAGCCCGGAAAACTTAGAAATAAAACCGCAGCTTTAAAAACGTATTTATGTTTGCGGTCGCTTTTGAAGCGACCGCAAACATAAATAAAACGTTATTGTGTTGGAAAACGCTGCGGTTTTTCGTTCCAAGTTTCTCAGGCTCCTCCGGCTCGGAGGAGCCTGAGAAACTTGGAAAGAAAAAACGCAGCGTTTTCCAACACAACCGCATGTGTTTCTGCCTGCTGTGGCTATCACTTTGGGTCTCCGGTGCTCCCAGGGGAGCACCGAAGACCCAAAGTGAAAGCCACAGCAGGCAGAAACACAAGCGGTTGTGTTTACATGCCGCGTAGTGTTTCTACCTGCAGCTGATTTCCCATTTGGGGCTCTCGGGCTCCCCGTGGGGAGCCCGAGAGCCCCAAATGGGAAATGCTACGTTGTCTGCCTGAATCTTCTTTTCCATTTGGGGCTCTCGGGCTCCCCGTGGGGAGCCCGAGAGCCCCAAATGGAAAAGCAGATTCAGGCAGACACAACGCGGTTGTTTTGCGCAACGCCGTGTTGTGTGTGCCTGAATCTGCTTTACCATTTGGGGCTCTCGGGCGGGGAGCCCGAGAGCCCCAAATGGTAAAGCAGATTCAGGCAGACACAACACGGTTGAGTTGGAAAACGCTGCGGTTTTAAAACCGCAGCGTTTTCCAACACAATAACGTTTTATTCATGTTTGCGGTCGCTTCAAAAGCGACCGCAAACATAAATACAACGTTTTTAAAGCTGCGGTTTTATTTCTAAGTTTTCCGGGCTCCTCCAGCCCGGAAAACTTAGAAAAAAAAACGCAGCTAGTGCTTATTTTTTGTAAAAAAAATAAATAGCACTTACCGAGATTCAGCTGCAGCTTTCCTGCTCTGGTCTCCGGTCCGCGTCCTCCGAGTCCCGGCACTAATGAAGGGAAAGCCACCCAGCGGTAGACTTTATTTAGTACAGCTGGCTGGCTTTTCCTTCATTAGTGCCGCAAAAGCCAGCACAGGAGGGCCTCCATTTCACAAAATGGCGGCGCCCTTGTGCTTGCTTTTGAGCTTAAATATCTCAAAATTTTACATAGGAAGTTTTAAAACGGAGGATGCTAGTATTTTTTTTTTAATGTGGGCTATCTATTTTTGAAATAAAAATTTTTACTAGACTATGCCTTTAAACTTTTCAAAAGTGAATTAACATAACACTGCAAGCAGAATAGCATAACAAATGCGCAGAGGAAACTAGGCCAAGTGCCTGATTTACTGGCATTTTGTGCACGCTCAAAAGTGACTTTGCACGAAAAATCACCCTTTGTGGATTCATGCAACTGACTATGCATGCATTTGACGGACTTTATGGAGACTTAGCGCAGGTCCGTCACATCTCTGCGTGCAGCTGAGCGCCTTGCAGGACACTGCACGCAAAGTGTGGGACAGGCATATCCCACATTCTTTGCGGAGAATGAGGAAGAACGAGGAATAACGTCAGCGTGTTGAGAGATGAGCCACACAGAGAAATCGCTCGCCCAGTCGAGCACAGGCACACCCGTATTCATAGATCTGAACGTGCAACCTCACGTTGTGATAAGTACCACACAAAGCTTGTGCTCTTACTGCCACATGCAAGGAGGCGCAAAGTACCAATCGCGTAGGAACCAACGCGCAAAGGGTAAGTTACGATCAGGAATTTAGGGTGCCCACACATAGTTGAGGTGCCGCTTGGAGTTAGGGGTGACCATGCGCAGATTAGCAGGGTGCAGCCTTGATTTCCGGAGGTTAGCAAGCAGATTAACTGTGGGTTAACTTGTGTTACGTGGCATGCAACGCAGATGATCGGGGTGCAGTTATGAGTTACGGGGGACCGTATGCAGTGTCGCCTGGGTGCTGCCTTGGTTGCAGGGTTTGGCACGCAGTATTGCCGGGGTGCAGGATTTTGAAGATGAGGAAGGTGCAAAGGTTGGTATATGTGGCTGGTCTTGGATGGCGTGGGGCGTGTCATGGGCGTTCGGGTCGTTACTTGCACATAGGGTTACTTTGCGCTTAGAATTCCATGAGTCAGCAGAATGTGCAGAGCAAACCATTGCGTGCAGGTACGCGCACAGTCCTTGTATGCGCAGGGTAGTTTGAGGCGTCTCTGCGCTTTTTTCGTGAATCGGGCCCTAAGCCTCACTGGTACATGCCGGTATGGTAAAATGCTGTAGCTGCAACGTGTGGTTCTGGTGTGGTTGCAGTATGCAAACTCCATGCATAACCTCCTGCAACACTGAGTGGTGCCGCTCTTGGAATGAATGTGAGGTGTCAGTGGGTAGTTAGAAAGGAGGCCCATAACTATTAACCACACATTGCAGGCCCAAAGTAACCTAACATAACATGCGCTTGAAGACTTTTAAAGTTTCTGGATCAATTACCTCAAACGGCCCAATGACATGATGGCATGGCCCCGCAATGACCTCTCTCCCTGCAAATCTTTTTCAGGTCAAGGCATTGAAGACCGGCAATCCCATGAGTACCAAGGAGCTGAACACGAAGAAGGTTGAGCTGGAAGACCTGAAACGGAAGATGCAGGGATTCGAGATTGAACTGGAGTCCCTGCTCATGTCTGTAAGCACCACAATGCCTTTTCCGGGGTTTCACGCAGGCACCAGTGGAAGCAGTCTCTTCCATGAGTCTTGGGAGGATAGCTCAGGGGCAACGTGCACGCCTTGGAAGCAAGACGAGGCGAAGCAACACAGGTTCGATCCCCCGGGTCCGCGCGTTATGAATGACCCATCATATCATGATAGACCTAGGAGCTAGCAAAGTGTCAGGGTTTTCCTTGGTGTTCCCGTGGGTAACATGTCTTTACGTCTGTGCTAAGCCCTCGGTATGTTTTAAGATGGCTGTGAAAGGATTTTGCAGAAGGATCATTTTTATAAATGCCTAAAAAACCGATACATTGAAGACAAGCATTGGCAATACCAAGAAATTTGGCTTTTGTGTAAGCATAGCCATCTCATTTTCGTTAGGAGTTCCTCCTGGTTAACCTTGCCTGTTTCTGCTTCTGGGGTTACTCCACCCTTGTCCTTTCCGACTCCATATTACTTGCTTGTTTTCTTCTCTGCTGCCCGGTCCTTGCCCTTTGCCTCTTCCTTGTGGCTTCTGCCATCCTTGTTCCTTGTGTTTATTCTTAATCCTTCCTTCTACCATTATCTGGTTTCCACTCATTCTGGTACCTCAGTTCACTGCCTGCACGGTCCCTGCATCACATTAATCTAAGGTACTGCACTTGTGGCGTAGGGAGACTGGTCCAGTGTTTTCCCTGAGTCATCCATCTTGTTGTGGGTGCACTGGGCCATCTTCCTGAACCACACCAACCACGCAGTACGCCATGCACTGTGCATCTTGGTGGAGTCTTGTGCCACTGCTACAAGAATATCATGTGCCAACCCAGCTCATTGCTTGATATCATGCTAACTTTACCCTTGATGCTCAGTAAAAAATGCCAAGCCACAAAAAGTAAAACATGCCCAGAATGGCTGCACCAAAAGTAGGCCAGTATGGACATGTAAGAATACTCTCATATTGACCTTACACTCATGCATTTTCTGTTCCAAACCCTTGCATGCACCAATATATGAATAGACACATACATACTTGTTTTGACTTTCTTACTTGCAGCCCTGTCCAGACTCCTCACGACTCTGCTTTATGCCCAGGCAACGAAGGCTCTCCAGCTCCAGTGCAGCACGCCGCAGGAATTAAGAAGCAGGGAGAGTTTCCTAGTTCCTGCACATGCCTGGTGGAGGCAGTGTGACTCTGTACAATTTCCCCATGGCCTTGGAATTTGCAGAGGGGCACATAAACGTCCACTAAACACCTTCAGTCATGCAGTACCCTTGCCTGCATCCCCAATAGACCATGCACGTCTGGAGGAGTAGGGGCACCTGTTATGTGGGAACGATGGCCAGGGTTCAAACAGGGAATTTGAGGCATAGTGTTACATTCAAGCCATTGTTTTAATGTGCTCACTGCTTAAAGTAAAGCTGTTGATTATTTGTAAAGCACTTACTAAATCCTTCTTTGGATTTTAAATATAAATGATGAGGAATTCACAATGCATGTTCCTAGGAATTCCAAAAAGCCTGATTTACTGGCAGATAAGTCAGGTAACATGGCTCTGCTCTTGTTTTTTGTTCTCCTGACAGAAACAAGAACGGCGGCATATTTTGGAAGCCATAAACGCCCGCTACAGGTCCCACCCAAATGGACCTAATAAAGTTGGAAATGAGTCCCCTAGAGTCGCAGCGAAGCCATGAAGCAGAAGCACCAGGACAAAACCCGGCTGGAGGTTGAGATTCACGAGTATCAGCGCCTTCTGGAAGTGTAAGACACCAGCCTTCAATGCACTTCTGTACATTCCTCCATTCTGTCATGCATGCTTGCTTCACTTTCATTCCCAGGTCTCCTTCTCTGGCTTTTTACCTTTTCACTTCTTACATCATTGTCATATACATGGTCTTTTCCTTATGTATTTGCATTATTATAGCCACCTCTGACCATCATACATTTTTTTTCTTCTATTCTTTTTCATCACTTCTCCACTGCAATCTCTCTTTCTTCTCTTTATGTGTTTACGTCTTGTGAAATCTCATATTCTGACAATAATAAATATATTTTTGTTAAAACCGTTCCATACTCCATCAGCTTCTGCTAAAGAGGATGCAGACTGCGCTCTGAAAATACAATTTAGGTGGTGTTCATTCACTCGTGCCCACCTCCCACTTGTGCCATGCCACAATGCCTTTGAAAATAAATATTACCCAATTTGATCGAATATTATTGATCGAATAGTACATTTGACCGAATTGGGCCAGTACGATTCATCGATTTTATTTGATCAAGTTAGGCAACAAAAAAAACGAACACGGGGATCGAGGGTTGCCCTCCGTTCCCCATGTTCTGTATTTTGGCCCTTGGGAGGCTGCAGGGGTGTCCATGCTTCCAGAAGATTGGAGGCAGGGGACGGAACAAAAATGAAAGAAAAAAATGAAAGGAGACCCTTCAGCGTCGCATCTGACTCGTGTTAGAGGGACGGAGCTAACACCGCAGGATCAGGAGAGGCAGCAGACGGAGAAAAGGTAAATGGGGGGGTGTATTAGGGTGTGGGGGGGACATAGATTTGGTGAATTTGGCCACTGTAAAATTTTATTTGCAGGCAAATTTACTACGGTCAATTCCGCCACAAAAAAATCTGCCATTGTCAAATAACCCAGATCCTGAAAATATGAAACCTTCTACCACAGAACACACCCCATAGCATTAAACACATTCACTAAATAATATTTTAATTCTAGTTTTTACTAGTTTTCTAGAGCTCTGAATGGCCCAAAAGAACTATGCAAATTAATGAAATCTAAATGTCAAAAATGCATAATTAAACCACTTGGAATAAAACAAATACAACTGCAGCCAGAATAGAAATACCATTATCAAGAAGAACAAAACCACAAAAAACACTGATAAAGCAGCAAAACTCGAATATAGAGATAACACATCCGGAACTAAAAAAAGATCACATTACGTAAAGGCAGAGCAAAAGCAGGTGCATTTTAAGACGTTTTTTTAACAGTTTAAGGCAGTGGCGGCTGGTGAGTTTTAAAGCTGGTGGGGCGTAAAGTTCCCAGGTGTAATTTGTGAGCGAGCGTGCGCAGCGCACAAGCCCACTCCACCCAAGGGGATTGTAGGGGGTTCTCTCCCCGGAATTTATTTTGAAAAATGGCCTCCAAAATGTGCTATTTACTGTCCAAAAGCCACCGAAATATTACATAAAAAACATTAAGTTTTACATACTAATGGTTGTAAATTATTCTTACGTGTGCAGGTGTGATGGTGTATTTTACAGCAGCTTGTATTGAGAATAGCTGGTACTATGATGTATGCATACAAAATTCATCGTTATATAGTAAGTAAAGAGTACAAGTACAGCAATGAACAGATGACAGTAAATTAAAGGAAGTGTAACTCTGCAACTTTCAGAAGGGGGTGCATGATATAAATGACGTTGTTAGAACTGGAGCCTGGAGGCCTTGTATAAATGCATCATAATGCAAGTTTTGTAATCGCAGGCTGATTATTAATAAACATAAAATAAGGTGCAAGTACCACAACGGCTCAACCCAATTGCTTTTCAGAAGCAACACTCCATTTAAGTCATTAACTCTCATAAGATTGCTTTGAAAAAAAACTGGCTGGCACATTGAGTGCAAGGTTTGATGATAAGGCTTGTTTAATTTGAGCTAAAAGAGTTCCCACAAGGAGGTGTTTTGGGCGGGTAGGGGCTGGAAATGAGTGGTCAAATAATGAAACACCTACACGCTTTGTTCCCTCCTCATATGCCATTTCTCCCTATCTGTACTCTAATGCAATAGTTTTGGCTTACAGGTGCCACCTAATAGCCCAAACTAAAAACAGCAGACGCTCAATTGGTTACTCAGGGCAGTGCCATACATACCTGGGGATGGTTACCTATTGTTTACTAAAAAGACTACTTAGCTATAACACTCTTGAGGCAAGTTTGGGGGCTCTAGGCTTTATATAAAAACGTGACCTTTATAAGTTGGGGTCTGATTTACAAAAGCGTTTTATAAGGGTGCAATTCCATTGAAAACGCTTTGTAAATCAGGCCATTGGAGTCTGTGGAACATGGCGCAACACCAGGGACCTCAGAAAGACTGCTAAAATCAAGAAATATTGTACAATAAAAGTATGAATGCATAACAGCAGAATATTATAGAAAGTTTTCATCGTTGCAAGTTAAATTAGCTCCACTGCTAAAATTGACCTTTTGGAGAAAACATATTCTTTTAATGTGCTTTTGCACAAGGGAACCATATGCTTTAATCCTAACCCTCTCAGCCTTGTGCAAAAATACATCGAAATGTTATTATTTTTGTAATGCAGGACTATTGCAGTTTCTGTACTACGACCCAATGTTTTCACCCTTGTTGCGTGAGTACATGGCACATAGAACGATCAATGGACGTGTTGAAAATCAGAGGGGGAAAAGGTTTTGTAATCTCGCAACCTAGCGAGTGCTCAAAAGGCTAGAACGGGCCCACTCCTGTAAAAGCTAGCAGCTCTCTGTATGCCTTCTCATGGCGCAGTGTGATCAACACTGCAATTGCCAAAGCAATGATGCAGCCAGAGAGCTGTCAGCCAGAGCAGAGGGGAGAGGCAGGAGTTCTCAAGATCAAAGTCGGAGATTCTTATCTGCGGCCTATGTGTTCAGATAAACACCATTACGTATCACAGCTCCGTGAGAGCTGCCGCACTTCACAAGCCTCATTTGAATTCCGTCGTTCCTCCAAAGAATTATATTAGGCTGGCAGAACGGAAAAAATAAAAAAGAAGAAAGTCATTCTTTCCTCTCCGCTATCTTAATACGCCTGCGCTGTTTTCATGTGACACTCGGGAACTGGGAAGCTTGAAAGGGGCAAGGGCGCGTCCAGTCACAAGTTTCTGCCGAGGATCAGACCATGCGGTTGAGTTTCTAAATATTTTTAAAATAATCATGGGAGCTTAAAGGAAGAAAGGAAACAAAAAATCGACGGAGCACTATAGCGAGGCCTGATTTCCTCATAGTCCCGTTCCTGCACTGCTTACACAAGCTCCAATCCAGAAGAAGGTTGTGAGGCTCCACACACACGGATTGTCATTGGCTGGTAAACAGCCAATGACAACCCGAGGAGGTCTCCTACTGCGCTGTTTGCGCAGAATACAAACAGTGAGGGGCCACCCCTCCAGCGCCCCGACAGCCTCCCAAATGAGAGGATGTGATACGTAGAGTGCGTGGAGCTACAAGCTCCACGCACTCCACATGTACATTAAATTAACGAAGTCTACGTAGATCCGGACGCGCCCCGCTGCTGTAGTGGTTGGGCAGGAGCAGGCCTGGCACTGCAGCCCAGCAGAGCAGCAGGCTAATAAATCATGAATCTGCCGTGCTGCAAACATTTATTTAATTCCGCAATGACTCCGCACAGGAAAAAATAGTTGTTTGTTCTTACATCAGTGGCGGGGAGGGGGGGCGGCGCCCCCCCGCCCTATGTAAGCGGCCGCCACTGGTTTAAGGGTTGTTTCCAGACATGCAGCCACTGAAAGAAAATTCCAGGAGCGTATGATATGATATGATATGATGTGGCATTTAGAACGCGCCTATACACAAGTGTTTCAAAGCGCGATGAGGCAAGGGATGGGGAACAGAGGGAAGACAGACAACGATATTACTAGGCCAAGTGTCATTCAGATCGCGCAAGTGCAAAGGAAGGGGGAGGAAGACAAGTGCAGGGGGGGAAATAAACGGCCAGCAGGTGGCAAGTGCAGGGTGAGTGCAGAACATAAGTGCTAGTGGGGGGACTGTAGGGATACAGAGAACAGTACACAGGTGCAGGGGTTGCCAGGGAGGCAGTGCAGGCGTGCATCTGGCAGGGCTAGGGCCCAAGATAAGATGGGTGGCCAGGTAACCAGTGCAGTTTCAGTAACAGCCAGGATTTTAGCAAGGGAGAGGGGGAGAGAAAGCAGAAACAAAGAGGAGGGTTTTCAGGTGCTTCCGGAACCGCAGGTGGTTCTCCTCAGGTTTCAGGGAGGCAGGGAGGCTGTTCCAGAGGGAGGCCCCAGCCAAAGAGAGAGATCTGCCACCAACTCGTTGCTTGGAGAAGCGACTGACCCTGAGGGAGTTGGAGGCGGATGAGCGAAGAGCTCGAGAGGGAAGATAACTAGGAAGAGAGAGTTGAAGGTATTGAGGCCCCAGACCCCAGAAGGCCTTGTGGACGATGCAGAGGGTTTTGAAATTAATCCTCGCAGCCACTGGGAGCCAGTGCAGATATTTCAGTCCTGGAGAGATAAGATCCCTGGGCTTGAGGCCAAGCACACTTCTCGGAGTCGTGTTCTGGATGAGTTGCAGAGGGCGTAGAGTGGAAGCAGGCAGATTTAGAAAGAGGCTGTTGCAATAGTCCAGCTTAGAGAGGACCAGAGCTCTAGAGACAGTGACCTTCTGGGGGAAGGAGAGGAAAGGAAGAATGCCTCTGAGGAGGTGCAGCTGGTAGTGTGACTTCTTAGAGACATCAGAGATGTGAGGCGAGAAAGAGAGAGTGGAGTCGAAGATGACCCCAAGGTTTTTAGCCTTGCAGGTGTGAGCGGGGAGTGAGCCAAGAGAGGCCGGCCAGAGAGCTATAGCGAAGGAGGGAGTGGGTGTGCCGATGAGGAGAATCTCAGTCTTACTGGCATTAAGGCAGAGGTCATTGGTGACGCACCACTCCTGGATAGAAGACAGACAGTCAGAGATGAGGGATGGAGAAGAGGTGGCCGAAGGTAGCCTGAAAATGAGCTGAGTGGCATCCACATAGCACTGAAAGTTGGGGCAGAGAGCGGCAATGCACTGTGCAAGGAGTGCCAGGTATTGGTTGAACAGCCAGGGAGACAGGTTAGACCCCTGGGGGACACCACAGGTAGAGAAGAAGATAGCAGAGAGTAATGATCCAAGTTGGACCTGGGAGGGTCGGTCAGAGAGGAAGGAAGTCGGCCACTCCAGGGCCTGACAGGTGATCCCTAGGTTAACACAGAGACAATTAAGCAGGATGGCATGGTTGACGGTGTCAAAGGCAGAAGAGAGATCAAGCAAGATGAGGACACAGGGGGTGTTAGAGTCAAGGATGGAGAGCAGGTCTTCACAGATGTTTAGGAGAGCAGTTTCCATGCCTCTGGCAGCTCTGAAGCCAGACTGATGGTCATGAAGACAACCAACAGATTCAGTGTGGAGATATAGCTGGGAGATGGCCAGTTTCTCCAGGAGCTTGCCCAGGAAGGGAGTAATGGAGATTGGGCGATAGTTGGCCGGGCAAGAGGTATCGGCAGAGGGTTTCTTAAGAAGAGGGTGCACCCAGGAGTGCATCAGGGGGCAAGGAAAGACCCCAGTGGCGAAGGAGTGGTTGCAGAATTCAGCCAGGGCAGGGGCAATGGTGTCAATGTGGTCCTTGATGGTTTTGGAGGAACAGGGGTGAACCTGTTTTGACGAGACTTTCATAGATCGGACCTGTCTAGAAACCTTGTCAGCGGAGAACAGGGGAAAGGCGGAGAAGGAGGGAGGAGAGGTGGCTACAGAAGGGCCAGAGGAAGAACAGGGAGTATTGGGAGGGAGGGGAGAGGAGGCGAATGAGGACAGGATGTCCTGAGTTTTAGAGATGAGTGAGACACCAGTGCCGTGAAGAGGGCCTGGGAAGGGACAGGAGAGGTAGATACTGCGGCAGGATTGGACAGTTCCTTGCAGATTTTAAAGAGTTCAGCCAAGTTGTTAGATGCTGTGGAGATGTGGGCTTGGATATGAGTTCTCTTCTTGGTGAGGACAGAGAGCCGATATTGCCTTTGGAGCAGGCGACAGGCCAGTTTGTCAGAGGATGAACAAGAAGCACGCCGTGTCCTCTCAGCCACCCTGCACTTGCGTTTAAGGGCGACGAGGTCTGAGTCATACCAGGAGTTGCATAGCTTGTATTACTTAAAAAATAAAAAAAAAATAAAACCTGGGGTTTCCAATCTGAGGATACTTTGGCTCCTAATTTCTGGATAACCTCTAAATAGAACTATCTTCAGGGCAAGATAATCTGGCAGGCCAGTGTGGATGGCTGGGTGGGTAAGGAAAATGATTTTAAATGACATTGATTTATTTAGATACTACCAATGGAGAGGCCATTGTATGGCAGTGAACTAATCTTATTTTACTGGCTCTACTCACAAGCCAATGGACTTCAACTTTCAAAGAAAGTAGCAAGAGCTTACGAAGGCCTGCAAGCTCAGCATTTCCCAAATCCGGGAATGAAATGGCCATGTAGTGGACATCCATGAGCAAGTCCGGCTTTGGGATTAGATGACACATTTTTCAAAGAACAATGAGTTGGTTGTTAGATGACGCGGTAATGGCCTTCATATGGCTCTTTAAGGTTACACCAGCGTCCAGGATGAAGCTTAGGCAAATTGCATTGCGGCAGATGGCTCAAAGAACACTCCAACTCCCATAGAAAGATAAAGGATTTGTATTGGCTTCTTAGGCAGGGTGCTGTGGCCGTCCTTCACGATCCCATCTAACAAGCACCAGACGCTCCATAAAATAGCAGTAACTACTCCCCATGTTAGTATATATCTTTTCTTTCCTTATATCTAATTCTAGATCTCTACTCCGGATGGCCCAAAGGCAATTAATTGATCTGACTACATTTCCACCGGAACTTCCAATATTGGTCCTACTCTACCAATGTTGGGTTGGGCTTTCCAGACACTATCCGTAACTCAGTACCCTTCCTCTCATTTACTGATATTCCTTTCCCTGTTTCTGACTACAGTTCCACCTACTCTCCTGCCTCCAACTCTACCCACCTTCTACTGTTCTCCTTACACCTTCCTCTTCTGTCCCCCCAAAGTTCTCTCTCTCTTTCTACTGCCTGTGTTCACCCTCAATCTGTTTACTCCCTCCCCCACACTGTTAATCCCTCCCCCACACTACTGCTAACACTTCACATTATGACTACCATTATACCCCACTCCAAACAGCCTTCTTCTCAGTAACACTCCTTCCATTCTCTTAATCACCTTCCAGATATTCCATGCACTTGCTCTATCACTCTCACTCATCTTGCATGCACACTTAGCATGCGGTACCACTTTCTCTAACCAGCCAGTACCTCACCTTTTCTCCAATTCACCTCCAATCTCCAATCCACCATTCTTCCTCTTGATGATCTCTTCCCCCTCCCCCTAGTCTGACATCAACTGAACAACCCACACCTTCCCGTTTCCTGTTGCTCGATTTATCGCCCGCGCTCCTTCTTACATTGGGTCACTGCCATGAACAATCTCGCCCTGTCTTGTCTGCCCGGATGGTGTTACAATCAAGGGATGTTCTAAGTAACGTGTTAAGCCCTGGCCCTTTTCTCTCTGCGGGACTGATGTGTGGTAACAATGGCACCCGGCATTGCAAAGTGTCCAAGTTTATGTTAGGGGGGCCTTGGTGCAGCCCCAAAGGTAAGCACAATATTATTGAGGAACAAAACATGCACAGACTGTTGCCAGTCGGTAACCCTGTGCTGCACTCCTAATGGGAATAAAATCCCAACTGGTGATTCAGCCTGGCTGAGACTAGAAGACTCCCTTGTGGGAATCCTAGTTCAGTAGGACACATTTTCAAAACGTTCAAAGAAAAGGGGTCAGCTTGATCAAGTATTAAAGTATTAGAATGGTGCTCCAGGTATACCCAGACCTCTCACGCTGTAGGTCCACAGTGAACATAGAATTCGGCTGGGCTCAGAAAAAGGTAACAGGCTGGCCTAGGTGCCATTAAGTTGTATCATTCACATTGAAAATAAAATCAACTTCCCACACTTCAATGTGTAAAAGGTGTGAGACTCAATTAATTCAATTCACAGGATACTAAGTAAAAGTAATTTTATAGTACACAAACAAAGAATTGCATTTCAGTTGATCTGGACAGAATGCTCTTTAACAAAACATATACACAGTAGGTAACAAAAGCAAGATACACTTTTTAGCAGTATAGTCTGACTGAGCCATTCATATACAAAACTGAACAGACAATAGTTGTCCAATTTCAAATTCCCTGCTTCTGAGCAATCACATTCACTCAGCTCAGAAGTATATTCCTAAAGACACTCCTATTAAGTTTGTCAGTGCCAACGCGTTTCGGATTGTAGGAAATCCATCTTCAGGGCAGGATTTGTTTTAGTTTCAACAAGATTCAAATTTCAGTTTTCAAATTTCAGTGGGGTTTCCTAAAGGTATAAGGATACACTAATTAGATTCATGCAGAATTTGGAGAAACTCAAATAAGTATCTCACAGAGGTAGAGATAAACTAACCTGCTTTCCTTGGTACCCATAGAGAAATCATGGCCACCTGTATAGTTAAAATGACATGACAGAAACAGCTTGCCAGGATCAGATCATTGGTGAGGGATCAGATTCTCAAGTGTTGTGAACGTAATTTAATCGTAACTCACCCGGTCAAAAGACCGTAGATGTCTAGCCAGGTGTAGTGGCAGTGTCAGGCAGTTGCTTCAACCGAGAGCGACTGAAATTATGAAGAAAGAAGAGGAGGGTGACTTTAAAGCATTCGTGCTCGTAGTAAATGTCGTTGGGTGAGAGGTGGAAAAGCCGCCTCTGTGCACTCATTCACTCATAGTGTGATCGTTACTAGTGCTCGCCTCGGTTATTGTTGTAACTTACTTGTAAGTAAAAAATCGCCTGCAGAACACTGAGTATAGCAACCCGCCTCGAGGACGTGCTGCACAGCTCACCCAAGCTATAATCGTTGCCCAGGGAACCGGCGCGCACGCGCATCCCCACGCTGACCGACATATTTGTATGGGCAAATCCGCCGAAAGATTCTACTCAGCAGTCGTTGCTAAGGACGCGCACGGAGCATGCGCCACGTTGCCAATGGTATTGGATTTGTTAATAATTCCACTTTGTGAGGATCATGGTAATATCGAGTGAACGATCGGAGTACCAACACCTGCTAAGGTGAGGAAACAGATTTAGAGGGGGGAGGGGCACGGCAGCAGTTGTGAAGCTGCCTCATGCCCCTACCCACCGTTCAAGTACTAGAGAGTGACAGACCTATAGAGTGGGTCGGTCCTAAGGTGATTTTTTACTTACAAGTAAGTTACAACAATAACCGAGGCAAGCACTAGTAACAATCAAACTAAAATCTCACTATGAGTGAATGAGTGCACAGAGGCGGCTTTTCCACCTCTCACCCAACGACATTTACTACGAGCACGTATGCTTTGAAGTCACCCTCCTCTTCTTTCTTCATAATTTCAATCGCTCTCGGTTGAAGCAACTGCCCGACACCGCCACTACACCCGGCGAGACATATACAGTCTTTTGACCAGGTGAGATACGATTAAATTACGTTCACAACACTTGAGAATCTGATCCCTCACCAATGATCGGATCCTGACAAGCTGTTTCTGTCATGTCATTTTAACTATACAGGTGGCCATGATTTCTCTATGGGTACCAAGGAAAGCAGGTTAGTTTATCTCTACCTCTGTGAGATACTTATTTGAGTTTCTCCAAATTCTGCATGAATCTAATTAGTGTATCCTTATACCTTTAGGAAACCCCACTGAAATTTGAAAACTGAAATTTGAATCTTGTTGAAACTAAAACAAATCCTGCCCTGAAGATGGATTTCCTACAATCCGAAAGGCGTTGGCACTGACAAACTTAATAGGAGTGTCTTTAGGAATATACTTCTGAGCTGAGTGAATGTGATTGCTCAGAAGCAGGGAATTTGAAATTGGACAACTATTGTCTGTTCAGTTTTGTATATGAATGGCTCAGTCAGACTATACTGCTAAAAAGTGTATCTTGCTTTTGTTACCTACTTTGTATATGTTTTGTTACAGAGCATTCTGTCCAGATCAACTGAAATGCAATTCTTTGTTTGTGTACTATAAAATTACTTTTACTTAGTATCCTGTGAATTGAATTAATTGAGTCTCACACCTTTTACACATTGAAGTGTGGGAAGTTGAATTTATTTTCAATGTGAATGATACAACTTAATGGCACCTAGGCCAGCCTGTTACCTGTTCTGAGCCCAGCCGAATTCTATGTTCACTGTGGACCTACAGCGTGAGAGGTCTGGGTATACCTGGAGCACCATTCTAATACTTTAATACTTGATCAAGCTGACCCCTTTTCTTTGAACGTTTTGAAAATGTGTCCTACTGAGCTAGTATTCCCACAAGGGAGTCTTCTAGTCTCAGCCAGGCTGAATCACCAGTTGGGATTTTATTCCCATTAGGAGTGCAGCACAGGGTTACCGACTGGCAACAGTCTGTGCATGTTTTGTTCCTCAGTATTTTGAATCTCGAGTGGCCTCGAGCTTTACCCTGCTGCACCTGAAATAGCACATACCTGTTTTACACACTTAACATAAGACCCCTTGGGGTCTATTTACCTTGAATTACCCCTATTTATTACCAGAAGTGCCTCCCACCAACTTTCTTTTTAAGCACAATATTATTGCCAGACCACTGCTCCATGACAAGTCCTTGTGGCAATAGGATGGAGCTAGGGAGAGGTGTGCGGTATCTCCAACCACCGCGTAAACTCTCTGGGTTCTCATTCACTCGCACTTTCTCTCTGCGGCTTAGATGTCTGCAGACCAGTGTTGTGGGGCACTGAAATGTTGTAGTCTTGCAGATGGCCTCTTGACATTGCTGTGACCTGACTTCCTGCTCTTGAAAAGGAAGAGAAATCCTAGCTAGGGGGTGATGCACAGACATAGAAAGCCACTTAGGAGAGGACAGGAATTGGGGCTCTCTGAACTGTAACCGCCCTCCTCTCGGGCAGGACTGGCTCTGGCTTCCACACCTGTAGGTGTCCCACTCCAGCTTGAAAGCGGATCCTATCCACATGTGACAAGGTCATATTACTGACCTTGTCACAGCCTATTATTATTATTATTATGGTTTTTATTGAGCGAAGACCTAGCGTTGAGTAGCCACGGACCACAGAGTTATAAAACAATACAGAGACACAACGGAGTGGTTTACAGAGGTATTCAAAAGTATAGATGAATAAAGGGGCACATTTCAGAGGTAATAACAGAACAGATATACAGAAGGGGTTAGGATACTGAGGAGCACAGAGGAGGGGTACATCTGTACAGAGTGGTGGGGAAAAGAGGGGCGGATGGATGCTACTGCGTGAGGTGGCACGGAAGGCAACGTGATGGCCTAGGTGTTGAGGAGGAGGCTGGTAAGTGTTGTAATGTAATTAGTGATTCAATCAATGGTGTCATAGATGATGTAAACACTGATGTCACCAGTGAAGTCACCAGTGATGTCATCAGCGATGTCATCATACTGGTCAAAGGCTGCGCAACTGGGGGTGCAAAGGTAAGCTGCCTTTCGCTGAATTTCAGCGGTTTTGTTGCATTAAGTTCTCACCTTAATGTCCCTGCAACTAAAGTTTGTATCATTGTATTTCAAGGGTTATGTTATTCTGTAGATCTTTTCCATGCCCCTGTCCATGACCTTTGGCCATGGCCAGTTTATATTTCAGAAAACTACCAGAACACTTGCCATGGCCAGTGGGCACGGTTTGGATGTGCCCACTGTCCATTTTAAAACAATACCAGACCACTAGAGATGCCCTTCGGCCAAAGCCAGTGGGCACGGGCCCTCCAGCCATGGCCACTGTAGTTTTTAAATCACTGCCTGGTCATTAGCAGTGGCCTTTGGCCATGGCCAGGGGGCATGGTCCATTTGAAAACACTACCATACCACTCGCTATGGCCTTTGGCCATGGCCGTGCCCGCTGTATTTTTTAAATCACTACCTGGTCAGTAGCAATGGCCTTCGGCCATGGCCAGTGGGTACGGCAGGAGGCCATGCCTAATGTATAGTGTATTACACTAACAGACCACTAGCCATGGCCTTCGACCATGGCTATGTTCACTGTCAATTTTAAAACACTACCAGACCATTAGCCATGGCCCTCTGCCCTGGACATTGTATTTTTTAAATCACTACCTAGTCACTAGCCCTGGCCTTCCTTCATCCATTTTAGAAAACAACCAGAATACTAGACATGTCCTTCGGCCATGGCAGGTGTGCATGGCCTCTAGCCGTGCCCACTGTATGTTTTAAATCACTACCAGAACACTAGCCATGGCCTTCGGCTGTGCCCACTATATATTTTTTATGAACACTAGCCATGTGACCGTGCCCAATGTATATTTTTAAACACAAACAGCCCAGTGGCCACGGCCTTTGGCCATGCCCACTGTATATAACGTCCACTCAGCCATGCCCACTCTGTACTTTAAATTACTATTTAGTCTGGCCAGTGAAATTTCACCCCTGACGTCACTGTAGCTGTAAAAATATCTGGAGGTATTATACCTGTGGTTATCGGGGAAAAAAAAGAAAAAAAAAAGCTTCCCTGCACCCCCAGGCCCTCACCAAGCACCCCTGTCATCTGTGCCAGCTCCCCCCACTTCCCTGATGGCCCCATCACCTACTCTGCTTCTCCCATTACCCCCACAACACTTGCTGGTTCTATGACGCAGTTTTCTTTGAGATGTCGGCTATTCTCGGCTATTCTGTCCGATAGCTGAAGTTACAGAAAAACGTCATGTTTCAAACTCAGTCCGTAGACCCCTTCTATCTCCCAAATTTCACTCATTGTCCTCCCCCTGCCTCTAGACTGTTGGCATTTGCACGTTTTTTGACGTGAAAATAGCCTTTAGCTGCATTTCATTTTCTGATACCCTTGTCTATACACGTGGTTATCGCTCGCATTGAGAAAAAAAAATGGCGGCTCTATCATTTATAAACACCCAGCTTCTTGGCAATTAACCCAAGATATAGCTATCTATTTTGGAGAAGGGGCACCCTCTTTTCCATCAAATATTATAAAAACTACTAGACGGAATAAACCCATACCATAAAAGGCCCCAGAGTCAAGGCTTCATGCCCAAGTTGTTTTTCGGACCTGGTCCAAATACATCCAGCAGTTTGGGCTGTGTGGTCTTAGAAAAAATGACCTTTTTTGTGGATGGGAAAATGAATTGGCCGCAACTTTGTTTTTTAACATTTTTCTTATTTACTTAATAACATTTTTATTTGTAAACACAGTTTTCCCACAATGTGCAGTGTCGCGGGGGGCAGGCACACCCAGTTATCTGCAGATTTCGTCACAAGAGTCAAATGTTAGTAGCAATTCATTTTGTTCGGGTTTCCTATGGCAGCCCGACTCACCTTAACTATAGGGAGGCAACCACCGCCCTACGCCCTAGAATGTAAGCAATTTCTTCTTTATATTATTCTCTTCATCCCAGCTACTTGTAATTTGAAATGCTACTGGCCTTAATTTATGTATGTAATACAAACCCAAGAAAACAGAGCTTTTTCTAGTAGACTAGAGCTCCACATAATAGATTGCACTGCTCTTTAAAGAACACACCTTTTGCAATAGAACACATCTGATCAAAATAGTCGACACCTTCTCTCATATTGCACATTTCTCCCTAATACAGTGCATTTCCTATCAAAAGGCCAGATCTACAGCTAGTGCATAATCCCATGCACAAAACCTTCGGGCCTCTTCCAAATAGACCCTGCTTCATCTAAATAAGCCTGAACATGTTTAGTTAACAATTTGAAACCACAAAAGCTGACTGCTCCCTCTCAAGGCTTTGGTACAAAGGCCACACCAAGGGTTGCCCAGACCTGCGCCTCCTCCTTTTATCTACTAAAAGGTTCTCTGTAGCTCGGATCTGATGAAATCGGGCTTATTAAAACAAACTCCAGAATAGGAAAGATGGTGGCCCTCATTAGGACCCAGGCGTTGAGGGGTTTACGGCGCCGTAAACGGCGCCGACCCTTAACGCCTGATTCCAAGGTCCCTTTGCGGGATGGTGATTTTAACGCCTGCTTTTTGCAGGCGTTAAAACCCATGCCGCAAAGGGACCTTGGTGCTAATTACGCCACGGTAATTTACGGTGGCGTAATTAGCTCCTTCCCCACTCCCATTATGCCCTATGGGGCAAAAATGGGAATGGGGAAGGGTAAATGGGAAAAGGGGATTTACCGCCCCACTCACCTTGGAATGGGGCGGTAAATCCGCCATCCACCATGGTGTAAACGTAGTTTACACCATGGTGGTAAAGTTGGTGTACTTACCGCCTGGGTCGTAATGACCACAGGTGTCTAGAATAGGGATGCACTAGTACAGTGCCCCGGTGCTTCCGGTCAATGCAACATGAAATGGCAGGAATATCACGACAGCCCTAATATGCCTGTTGTTCACTTTCAAATGTGGCACTTGTCACTATTTTATTTATTTTAGCATTTACCACTTTGCATTGTGGGACTTTCTCTTGGACTTTGCTTGTTGATGTTGTAGTCATTTCGGTGCCTAAAAGCTTTGATGTAGAGGCTAAAACACTGCCATGTGGTTGCATGCGACCATGACATTGGGCCTCATTACGACCCAGGCGGTAAGTTACCGCCTGGGTCGTACCTTTACCACCATGGCGTAAACTACGTTTACGCCATGGTGGTTGGCGGACTTACCGCCCCATTCCGAGGTTGGCGGGGCGGTAAGTCCCCAATCCCCATTTACCCTTCCCCATTCCCATTTTTGCCCCATAGGGCATAATGGGAGTGGGGAAGGCGTTAATTACGCCACCGTAAATTACGGTGGCGTAATTAACATCAAGGTCCCTTAGCGCCATGGATTTTAACACCTGCTAAAAGCAGGTGTTAAATCTCCATGGCGCTAAGGGACCTCGGAATCAGGCGGTAAGGGTCGGCGCTGTTTACGCCGCCGTAAACCCCTTACCGCCTGAGTCGTAATGAGGCCCATTGTATGTATCTCAGTATTTGGAGGCTGCTTGGGAGGAAATTGCTGACTGCTTTGATTGCTAGCAGGAGTGAACATGCTGCTCATGGAGTGTGACCTATTAGTAAAGCAATTGTTGAGTACATCCCTAGACAACTGGGGAGAGGGAGCAGCAGGCAGTGTATTGTGGGGAATTCCTGAGATCATGGAGGACCTGGGTATTGTACATTTGGGAAGCAGGCTGCCTGGGGTCCTTTACTTGGGACGGGGGTCACAGAGAATGTTGTTATGATGCAATTTCTATGAGGGGATTAGGGAATGGGTAGGTTGTTAATGTGGTAACGTGGGGTTGTTGGTTGTGCCTTCCAAGCCTCCACCTATGGAAGGTAGACCAGCTACAGGTAGACAGCATTGAGTAAGCTGTTGGTCACGTGCCCAGGCCAAACCACTCAGTTACTCTGCCCACTAACTATTTAATCATTCATCCTTAGGCGTCAGCAAAGGACGTGCAAAGACAAGGACCTCACCTGTTTGTGCCTATTTGGGCCTGATAGGCTAAGGGCCAGACCTGCTATCCTGCATTTCACCTACAAACTAATTGCTACTACTGCTACTCACATCCACAACCTATCCCCACTCACACTAAGATTTGAATGAACAAGTGCCCTGGGAAGCTCTGGCAAGCTACCCTAGTGAAACTCATCAATATTGCCATTGTCCCCATCCAACAGTCATGGAGCACATGCACACTTTCTCTTATGTTGATCAATGCTCGCTCAGCAGTCGCTCACGCTGCAGAGATCACTGACCTCATCTCGTACAACAGTATTGATGCTGTGTTCATCACTGAAACAAGGTTTAACCTATCCTCCCAACATGTTTTCAATGTCCTCCCACCCAAGGGCCACTTAATCCATCATACCGAGCAGCCAGGAAAGGCAGGAGGCAAAGTGGCAATCATCCACAGGAGTGATTGGCCATGCTACATCATCCCCTTTTCCAGAACAAACTAATTTGAATCACTCTGTGAGGAATTCATCCATCCGCTTGGTGGCCGTGCGCTCACCTGGGCTTTTTTGAAATGTTTAAGTAAATGGATGATGGCACACCTGCCTCAGGAAAATGTGCGTGGCTAAACCACACACATTTTCCTATGCTCACACCACAACAAACGTATAGACCTGTTTACTCCGGCATGGACACAGCCTCCAGGTACAATCTAGTTAGTTGGAATATGACAGGAGAGGAGAGAACAATGTCATCCCATATTCGGGGGGCTTCCCCCTGCCATGGACAGGCTGATTAACTGACAAGGGCTCCATGGAAACACCCTGCTCTTCTTTTAGCCCTGCCACTGGTGGCAGCAATTAACATGCCAAAAGAGGGTATTTCAAACAGGCCCCCATTGGTCCTGGCTGCTGAGGATAACAAAGGAGACAGGAAACCCAACAAACCTTTCATATGTAACTGTGTCAACCCGGAGCCAGCTCCCGCTCCTCAGTATCAATGACAGTGAACTGACATGTCTGAGTCTTTTTATAGTAGACAACCCCCGCTAGGGGGACCCCATTCATAAGAAACAAGAATGTGGTTTGCAGAAGCATGAGATGGTCTCTCAGCATCTTCAGGGGAGATCTGCCACTTTAAAAAGGAACCTTGCAGGGAGAACCATTAACAAGAAAGACTCTTTGATCACAGCGGAAAAGAAGGTTGGTGGGACCTAGAATCACAGGGGAGTGAGACCAGAACTCCTTCTGTTGAGAGAAGGGTTCCGCCATATTGGATCTGGGACACCCATTGTTCCTGTAGGACCCCCTTGCCTTTTCCTGTTGCAAAGCACTCTGGCTATAACATCACACATACAGAAAATTGTTGGTAGGGACCTCGGGATTGGTTCACTAACGTGTGCTCAGCCTACACCAATCACTGTGACCCACTTGGCTTTAAGAGAGGGCTTGAGCCCCTCTTTCAGGCAAATCATCTGAAGACTTCACTTCCTTCGACCCTGGCTGAAGGTACAATCTGCCTTACAGCTTACTCCAGTGAAGGAAGGCCAGGAACATCCAAATAGGGAAGCAGGGTCCCTGCCCTTACCTTCTCTTAGGGAACAGATGGAGAAAAGAACTCAGAAGACCCTACAGTTGCTACAGAACCAGTCTTGTGCCAGCACACAGCGTGCCATGCTGGGCTCTGCAGCAAGCTTCCTGGACAGGGAGTGCCAGAAGGTCTCTGAACCCGAAACCAAGGAGAAGGCTGCTGCCTGCAATACACTCCCTAGCTCTGGGCTGTCCGCCTTAAAGGAAAACACAAGCCCATTGAAGAGGCAGGAAGAAGTGCAACAACAAGCACCTGCTGAAGGGTGCCTTAAAGGACATTCTCAAGCCAGTCAAGTTCCTCTATCCGCAACCGCTTGCAACGCTGTCCGCTATCAAGCCTCAAGCTACCACCATCAAGCCACAGTAACTGAATGAACCTGAGACATCTCGGCCCACACTTCAGAACCGCCATCAGCACTGAGACAACGATTCCTGACCCCGAGTCGCAATGAAGACCAGCCTTCCGCCATTTGCTAAGCTTCGAACGTTAACCGTCCGTCCGCCTGATACCTGCCGCTGACTCCAATCTCAAACTCTGTTGCAGAAGCCTGGCAACCACCCCGAAGTTGACTCAATGCTGTTGAGGACAAAGAACAACTACAGCAAGAGGTACATTGTGGTTCTATCCCCTGGTCTTTCCGCGAAGGCCGCTAGAGACATTTTGAAACCATTTCTCAGTTTCTGCTGAAGTCACGAAGCCTTTTAAAAAACGATTGTGGTTATTAACCATACCAACTACCCTCCTGTCAGTATTCAGAGTGCATCCATTTTCCTTCTTAGAAACTGTCTGTTCTCTGCATTCCTTTACATGGAGGGTTGTATTTAGTAGTGTTATTAGATTAGATTGGTTTATTCGCTGCTTCTGGCATTTGCCCAGAATTTCGTATGCAGGGATTGACCCCATTATATACTAGTTTCAGGCAAACACCCCCTTTTTTCGAGAGAATAGCAGGTAGGACCTGCAAACATCTTTTAGGCCATAAAAAGCCATCTCATCTTTGATTGACCAGCATACTAATCATTTAGTCAACTTGAACTACTTTGCACAGCATTAGAACAATTGTAAACAGTTGAACTGCGCCACACCAAGAAATTCAAAAAGTACAAGTGTACAATATTTTAATTCATGCCATGAACAGCCTGACACTTGTTTCGAGCATAGCTCCTCCTCAGAGGCTGTTACAATTATTTTGGCGCACCATTGTGTGGAATTGACCAATGTGGATAACATAGCCATTCAGGAAAAAAGGGTCAAGCTTGGGAGGACATTCAGGGTTGCAACATAAATAAATAATCAACAAGCAGGCAGTTAACACATATGGATGCCAACATTGAGTAAATTATATAGAAATATATATAGAAATGCATTTAGTATAAGTATACATTTAGCATACATAATATAAATTAAAAATTATTCACTTTACCGAAACACGAAGTGCCATCAAGGCAGTCCGAATATCAAAGAAAAAGAAAGGAATATAACAATAAACAGCAGTTAGCCAGAATTAGTGGATAGGCAGTCGTGGGTGAGATCTGAGGCAATAACAATTAGTCAATATTTGAGTTACAATTCTCAAAACAACCATATTTACCACTGAGTCTTGTCCAAGTTGAATTACTATAAATTGACAGAAAGTGAAAAAAGAAGTTAGGCCATAGCTTAACCATAACGTGATGGTGGGCAATAAGACTACAGCTTAAGACACATAAATTGTGCTTACCAAATAAGTAGAATATTCAATTCTGTATTCTCTTGTTCCGTAATCAAAGTGTGCTAAAACAGAAAAATTGCATATGCACAAATTGCACTCACTACAAAGTCAGGAAACTTAATGTATATATTAAAGAACCAAAATTAAGTGTTTTACCTTAGTTATCCTACAGTTGCAGATATCAATAATTATACGAGCTGCAGCGGTTCCCAAGTGCCAGCGTAATTAAGGGAATTGAATGTAACCAATCCATACACGAAGTCATCATTCAAATGATTAATCAGTCCTTCATACATCAGTTATGGAGACAAAGAGAAATAGACGGCAATCCCGCATTAGTTAGGGATATCAATTGCTTTCAATTGCAATCATTAGGAGAGTCAGGGATCATGTGTATGGTGCAGGTGTCCTGCTCACCTGCCTTCCGGCCGAAAATGAGACGAAGGGAGCATATATCCAGGCAATGCAGCGTTAGCTACAACGCGCACGGCGGTATGCCGGAGCCGCCATCTTGAGTGAGTAATAGTGCAAGTAAAAAGCTCGCAATAAGGAGATGCAGCCACTATTTAACTGCCTATCGTTTAGTAGATGAAATACGATATCATAAGCTATGATGCAAATGCACCTCAGAAATGTAAAAATAACGTGGAAATGCAATGTTAGTATCCACATTGCAAGAAAAAAATGTATTAATAAAAAAACTGACAACTGGAAGCCACTGCCAATCTAAACACATAATAGTGTTATAATGTCTGGGGAGGTACATAGGCCTATAATAAGAGCCATAGTCATGGCCCTGTCCTGAATTTATGTGCCTCCTACCACTCTGGCAGACACCAGGCTGTCCAGATGAAGTAGTTGCATTCTAACTAACTCCAGGTCTCCTACAGTGTCCCCCAAGGTCCATCCTCTCACCAATCCTTTTTAACCTTTACATGGAGCCTCTGGTTACTCTCCTAAAGGATCCCAATATAGCCATTCACCAATATGCAGATGATACTCAGTTGTACAAGAGAGTAAGTAGCATGCAGGGCATCATTTGTCTCTGCGATTACCTAGCCATCATCCAGTCCTGGATGTCGACTGCCTACTTCAAACTAAACCCATCCAAGACTGTATTCGTCCTCATCGGTCCACCCACTAAAAAACAACTCGTCCAACAATGGTTCAATAATATGCACCTAGAAGGATTTGATTCACAACTCTCAGACTCAGCAAAATCCTTAGGCTTCACCATTGACAGCAATCTGTCATTCCTGAAACACATAGACAAAGAGGCCCAAATATCCTGGCTCATCCTTTGAAAATTCAAACACTTCCTCCCGCCGTAGGACTTCCGGACCGTAGTGCAGGCCTTTGTGTTCTCATACATCGATGCAGGAAATGCTTTCCAGCTGCTCACTTTTCTCCCCTAAAAGCAGTCCACCACGCTGCAGCACGTCTTATTACTGGAGCACCGAAATTTGACCAAATAACCCCCATCCTACGTGAAATACATTGGCTTACACTACAAACCAGGATACTGTTCAAAACTGCATATATCATCTAGAAAGCAGTCACGCATAGCAGACTTAGTTACCTGTAGGCTAAACTCCACATATCTGGAGACACATGCTCCTCACACAGCAAATCGACCAACCGGCTTGAATCACAATGCGTCCGCAAAGACTGGCCCCACAAACAATCCTTCTCTTGTCATGCACCTTCCTCTAGAACTCGATCCCAGTTTCGGCTCGGAATGTCCCCAAAATTCTCCAATTTCTCAAAAGATGGCTCTTTCCACAACACCTGACCAAGGACTAATTCCCCTGGACGCACATACCGATGCGCAGACCTCACAATACTGTGGTACTGTTAAAGCATTCCAGCCCAAATGCCGGCTGCCCGCGCTCTGTACATCGCTTCTCTGCTCTCGAGCTTGGTCCATGCTTTAAACAATAAAATTAAATAAAATAGGTTAATGAAACAGGAAAATCTTGGGTATAATTGTGGTGGCTGGAATCATCCAGTATGTGGGAATCCTATTGGTCCCTATGTTGTTAGAATACAGAGGAGGACCAGGCATGTGGATTGGTATGCAGCACTCGAGGTGTAGGGAGATATGCCAGGCACAGGCGCAAGTGCCTTGGAAGGTACAACTGGACTTCGGTTTTGATGCCTTGTGTGTGACCTTCTCAATCAATTACAATAGAATTAGTGGACCATGTGCTGGGTGATATCTCTTTGATGCTGCACCAATTAAGGATCTTGTTGTTTGATTTGAGTTTGGATAGTTTTTTTAAAAATGTATTTTATTTTATAACGACCACACAGTGCAACAGAACATAAATAGAACACATCAAGCCACAACAAAGGCCAAACAACAGATATGAAAAAGAAAAGAAAGAAAAAACAGAACGGAATTAACTTAACAATCCCCTTCCCTCCTCCCTATGAGCCTGTAGGGTGTCCACCATCATTGTCCGTTCCGTGTGGTGGGGTTCCGTCGCTCTCAGATCCAGCCGAGGTCGACCCCGTACTAAACAGTTCAGCCAATAGCACCTTCCATGCCGTGAGGGAGCTCACCTCTTCCTCCCCTCCCGCCCTGCTGGCCTCCCACCATGCTGTCGTCTCGGCGGCAGCCCATTTCTGGAGGTCACACCACCATACCTCCACCCGTGGCCTCTGACAATTCTTCCATCCCATGGCTATTCTGCGTTTGGCAAGTACATAAGCCAAATCTTTAAGCTTCTCCACGTGCCGAAGCTTGCGCGCCCTGGGGTACCCTCCAAGCAAACAGGCCCAGGCCGAATCTATCTTAAGTACAATGCCCCTCCCTGCCAGCTTCTGCGCCACTTCGCTCCAGTAGGTTCCAATCACAGGGCAGGCCCAGAACATGTGAATCATATCAGCGTTCTCTGTGTTACACTTGGGACACGCCTGGCGCCCAGCGTCTCGAAATCTGGAAATTCTCAGGGGGGTCATGTATGCCCTATGCGTGATATATAGTTGTATCTGTTTGAACCTGGCATTCCTCGATACTTTTTTGTGGTACCCCAGGGCGCGCTCCCACTGCCCATCCGCCATCGGGGCCCCCATCTCTGTTTCCCATTCCAACCTCAGGTACCCCAAATCCTTCCCAACCTTTGCCATCAGCATCTCGTACAGCCTGGAGACCTCATGCCCGCCCTCGGATGCGTCATACATAATCTCCAGCGTCGCATCCGGCTCGTCAGCCAATACGGTCTCGGGCCAAGTGCTCCGGACCTCCCTGACCACTCTGTGGAACGTCATGTATTGCCCCGCATGCAGCCCCGCCCCCGCCTCTAGATCTGCGAACTCCGCCAAGGCCCCATCCTGCCAAATGTCACCCAAAGTGACCAGCCCCACTGACTCCCAGTATGTTCGCAGGATGGCCCTAAGCTGTCCGTCTTCCCTTGCCAAGGCCACCAGCGGCAGCTGCGGCATGCACGGCAGGGGATCCCCCATCATCCGGCAGGCTCTTCGCCACAGGTTCCTGCCCAACGCTAGCATCTTAGGACGCCCCCTCATCCATGTGCTGGATACCCAAATAATCTCTCGCAGGTAGAAGGGGGAGCAGTCCTTTCCCAACAGTCTGTGTTCCGGGGTTTCGTCGTCCGAAAGCCACTTGGCCACGTACTGCAGCTGCGCTGCCACGTAGTAGGCCTCAAAGTTCGGCAGCCTCACGCCGCCTTTCTCATAAGCCTTCTGCAATTTCCACAATGCGACCCTGTTACGCGTGCCCTGCCACAAGAAATCTCTACATACCCTATGTAGTCTAGCAAAAAACCCCTTGGGTATCATGTATGGAATGTTATTGAAATAATGCAGCAGCCTAGGTAGCACGACCATCTTAAGCATAGCACCCCGGCCCATCATCGCTAAGGGTAGTTTCTCCCAAAACCTCATGCACTTCTCAATCCTCCCCACTGCCAATTCAGTATTGTGCCTGTGTTCCTCCCCGGTCGTGTGGTATACATCTATGCCAAGGTACCGAAAGGTGCTTGTCGCCCATGGGATCCGCAATACTGGCAACCTCTCAGCCGGTATCCCCACATAGCCGCCCAGCGGGAACAGAGTGGATTTCCGAGGGTTGACCGCTATGCCAGAAAGCCAAGCAAACCTCTCCATCACCTCCAAGACATATTGCAAGTTCTCTTCAGGGTATTGGAGGTACAACAGCATATCGTCGGCATACAGGGATATCAGATGGCTCTCCCCCCCCACCTCTATGCCCACCGGGTCATACTGTTGCCGGAGGTAAATTGCCAAGGGCTCAAGGGCCAGGATGTACAACATTGGGGACCAAGGACATCCCTGCCTGGTGCCTCTACCTAACTGCCATCTGTCCGACACTACTGCCCCCGTCCGAACTCTGGCTAGAGGCGCGCTATATAATAATTCGGCCCACCTCCTGTACCCTGGCCCCATTCCGAAGTGATCCAGTGCCGCCAACAGCCACGGCCAACGAACAGAGTCGAACGCCTTGACCGCATCCAGCGCCACTATCGCCATTTCGCCGTCTTTGCTACATCCCCATTCGACCACTCTGTGTAGGCGTCTATGGTTGTGGGTAATGTTCCTGTCCGGGACATAGCCCGTCTGGTCAGGGTGAATCAGCTTGCCTATCACTCTCCTCATTCTAGCCGCCAAGACAGCTGTTAGGATCTTGCTGTCCTGGTTCAGCATCGACAAGGGTCGATAGGAGCCGCAACCGTGTCCCGGTGTATTGTGCTTGGGGAGTGGCACTATGACCGCTTCCCTGAGTGATTCTGGTAGCTGTCCCAGCTCAAACGCCTCATTAAACATGTCCAGCATGGGTGGGAGTACCTCCTCCCCATACGCCTTATAAAACTCACTGGGGAACCCATCCGCCCCCGGGGCCTTGCAAGTGGGCAGCTGTCGCACTATCTCTCTGAGCTCTTCCAGAGTGATCGGAGCATCCATCTCCTCTCGCTCTTCATCGCTGATTCTGGGCAGGCCTATATCCCCGAGTACTTCATCTATCTCCTCTCGGCTCCCCCCTTCCCGATCTTCATACAATGTTTGGTAGTATTCTGCGAATGCCCCATTTACCCCTTCTTGCGTATCGATCTCCGCACCCCCTTCGGTGATGACCGATCGGATCGGAGCCCTAGGGGTTTCGCTCTTATATAGCCAAGCGAGGAGCCTGCCTGTCTTGTCCCCACCCGCATGCAACCTCTCAATGTACTTCGTATAGTTCAGGTTACAAAGTCTGTCCCAATGCCCAGAGCACCGCTGCTGCAGCTCAGTAACTACTTCCATATCAGTCCCACCCTTCTCCAATTCTTTTTCCAGCTCGATCTCGGCCTCTCGCAGGTCGGTCAGGATTCCGCCCATTAATCCCTTGGACTTCGCGATAGCAACTCCCCTCATCACCACCTTAAAAGCCTCCCACAAAGTACCAGCCGACTTGACACTCCCTGTGTTCGACTCAAAGTACGCGACTATCTCCTCCCTCATGTCCTCCTTGAATACCGGATCCCGTAGCGCTTCCGCCCGAAGGCGCCATGTTGGAATCCGTGCACGTGGGGGGCGCAGCCGCCATTGCATGATTAGGGGCGAGTGGTCCGAGAGGACCCTCGCCCTGTAGTCAATCTGTTCACACTCCGTAAGAATGTCTGGAGTGGCAAAAAAGTAGTCGAGCCTCGTGTGCAGTTGGTGCGGAGCCGAATAGTGCGAATACTGCCTCCCACCCGGGTGTCTCGCTCTCCACACGTCTACCAGGCCTAGATCCGTTAGCAGCGACTGCAACACCTTGGCCGCTGGGCTGGGCCTAACCATTTTGTCATCCGACCTGTCCTCCCTGGGGTTAAGCACACAATTAAAGTCTCCACCCCAGATTACTGTGCTCCCCATCCCTTCACCGAGTCTCACGCACAGTGTCTTAAAGTAAGTCGCTGTGTCCTGGTTGGGCGCATAAGTGTTTATGATACAGACAACTCTACCTTCCACAATCCCCCGAACCATGGCCAGCCGCCCGTCCGACTCCACAACCTCCCCCAAGAGCTTGAACGGGACATGTGGTGCAACCCAAACCAGCACACCCCTGGCATACGCAGAGAATGTGGATCCAACCACTGTCCCCCTCCATTTTCTCCGCACCATTTCAAGTTTATCCCGTGTCAAATGCGTCTCCTGTAACAAGGCCACGTCTATCCTCCGCCTCTTCAAATACAACATGACCTTATTACGCTTCAGGTAGCTATTCAACCCTCTCACATTCCATGTCAATACCTTAAGGTCTCCCATGATTTATCCGTAGCTCCCACTTCCCCCTCTGGTCTGATCGCCTCCCCCCAGTCCCGACTACTTCCCTTCTCAGTTTCTTCCCCAGGCTCACATAACAACTAACACCCCCCACCCCCCTAACCCAACCAACTGCCCAGCTCCATCCCTGGATCTCAGGCATCCCCGTGTTCGGTTCTCTTCGGAAGCCCGTGTAGAGAACCCGACAGGGTGTCACACCCCACACAGTGACTAACCTAACTACACACTGGGGTACGAATAAAACGGCCCTAGGATGCCCCCTACACATCTATATCCGCGCTCGCGGACCATGTTCGAAACAGTTAAAAAGTGCATCCCCATCACAAAGTGGCAAAGACTATATTCCAGTCCAAATGTTCAAAGTCAGCCAGGCCCACTATTTCACTTAACTCTCCCTGCTCCGTCCGCCATCTGCTCATCAGGCTCCTGAGGGCAGTTCTGCGCATCGAGCCATTCCATGGCCTCCTCAGGGGTGTCGAAAAACAGCGTCTTAGCCTTGAAGAAGACCTTAAGTTTGGCTGGGTAGAGTAACATATACTTGAAACCGGCCGTCCGCAGGCGCCTTTTGACCGCCCCAAAGTTCATCCGACTGCGCTGCACTTGTAGAGTGTAGTCGGGGTAAGCGGTGATGGTTGCCTCCCCTCGCCGTATGGTGCCCCCTTTACGAAAATGTTCCAGAATCTTCTCCCGGTCTTTGTAGTTGAGGATCTTGGCGATCACGGGCCTGGGCGGATTACCCGGCGGTGGCCTTCTGATCAGGGCCCTATGTGCCCTCTCCACTGCAAATCCCTGCGTTAGGGCACCTCCGGTGATCTCCTGCAGCAGCAAAGTCTCAATAAAATCTGTGGGATTCTGGCCCTCAGCTCCCTCCGGTAGGCCCACAATCCGGATGTTGTTTCTGCGGGCCCGACCTTCTGCCTCTTCAGCCCTGCTTTCCAGGTTGCCTACCCTCTGCACCAGGGCATGGATCTCTCGTTTGTGCGCGGTGCATTCCGCCACAGTCGGGCCCATCTCCTTCTCCAGGGTCTCTGTGCGCTCGGCCAGGGTTCGCACATCTTGCCTCAGGAGGTTCACGTCCTCCTGTACCGCCCCGACCTGAAGTTCCATCGCAGTTTTCAGTTCGGCCACCGCAAGTTGGAGTTTGGTCTCCCATGTCGCCTTCAGATCTGCGATCGCTGCCAGGACCTCCTGGTTCGTTCCTCCTGCGGCCATCTCCTTGGGCTGGGCCTTCTCTTTGCTCCTGGTCCCCTCGGTGCCAGGCGACGTCTTGGCAAATTCGTCGAGCGTGGGCTGTTTATTCTTCGCCCTCAGGAGCTTGCTCGACATATCTTCGATCTCGCTTAGGCCCCAGGCCTGGGGGCACTATGTCCCCCCGTCGCCACGCAGTTTCGGCTACCTCCAGTCAGGCTTGCTCTCGCTGGATCGCGCTGAACGTGAACTGAGGGAATCGCCTCCAGAATCCCGGTCCCCGATCCTTTGTCCCAACATCAAGCGACGGCAGCCATTTTGTCTGCCGGCGAAGCTCCGGCACCAAAACTTCTCGCGGCTCCTGAGTACACAAGCGCTGCACAATCCCGTGTGAAAATGCATCCACATGTGCAGCCGAGCTTCGCATTTGCAGTCATCACCGTCTATGCCACATCGTAGCGGCCGTTGCGCGGATTCAGCCGGATAATGTTCGGATCAGCGGGAGCTCCCGTTCAGGCACGTCCTTTCACATGGCGTCCAAGCCACGCCCCCCTTGAGTTTGGATAGTTATGGGTTATAGTGGGTGACTGGTTGGCATGAGTTTATTTTGGTCCTTGGGTGGTTATGGGTGTTTTTATTTTTTAATGTGTGATCGGGCACTTGTTCTGGCGGCAGCAGGGATGCTTCTAAGAGATAGTGGGGGCTATGAGTTAGGAGTAGAGAAGGTTTGCTCGGTTGAGTGGCTGGGGATGGAGCAAAGAGCAGATCAGAAGGTTTTAGGTCGACTTGGATAGACAGAACCACTGGTCACCTTTCTCCCGTTATGGAAATGCACACAGGGTGATGGAGCATAACTTGCAACTCCCACTCATTGGCATTCATCTCAGCCTTTCCATATTCGCTACCCTGACATTCTTATCTGAGCACAACTGATGTTTTGCAACTGTTTGGTAGACGGCATAGCTTGTCTCCGGTCTGCATCTCCTGCCACTTCCACCTTCATCTCACAATAGCAGGACTCAGGTCATCCTGGGAAGACACTGAGCAATCAAATAGCATGCCTACTTATCGCCTTTATAGGTTTATATTTGCCTGGTCTACTCTTTCCCAGTATTCCTTGTTCTGGCTAAACATTATTCACCTGGGAACTGCATGCATTTACTCAGATGAATTGGTTCACAGTGGCAGTCTCTCTGTGTTAATTTTCCAGTGTCTCATGTATAACTTGTATACACAGTTTTGATTTTCCACTGATATAGACGGAGGTTGTGCTTTAGTGGCGCACGTGTGGCTGTAGTTTAACTAGCATATTCTTAATTTGCTTCGCTGAGACATGCAATTTGTTTTCTAGTGCCACACATGGGATTTTACTTTGGTATTTGAGCAGTAAAACCTGTGTGGAAGCTTGTTTCTTGGTTTTCTCTGTGGATCAGCAGTGAAGGTAATATGTGCATTCCCTGGACACGGCAATCTGTGGTTTAGAGTGCACACACAAGGCTTGTGGGTCTGTCTATTTGGGAATGGTTCACAGTTTTCATTGTACTGGGAGGTTGCTGTTTTCAACTTTTCCTATAGTTTGTTGGGGGGATATGTGTTGATGTTGTCCTCTCATATTTGCTGATTAACCAGCCCTGAGGCTTCCTCCTTCAAAGTACTAGTGCAACCAAAGGAATCCTGAAGACTACACAATATTAGCCTCAAGTCACCCAAAGCAGCAAATGTCTAGATTTCATCATTCATTGAAAACACCCCATCAAGCATCACATCACCAAAACGGCCCACCTGGAATGTTATGAAGACTAATATTGCTAGACAAATTAAAGTACTTCTTGCCACCTTCTGAGATCAGGACATTTGTACAATAATTGGCACTATCACACCTGAGTGTGGCAAAGCACAAACCTCTGGGATCCCTGTGACACCCCTCACACTACACAAAGCAGAGCATCATGCATACACAAAGGGTGGGGGGGGTCACCCCACCCTCTCCGGGGCACCGGAGATCAGCACAGGGGCCAGGTGGCAACCGTCTTACCGCGGCCCCGGCTCTGGGGGCACCCAGGCTGGGGTCACCACCCTGGCCCAACTCACCGGGCCAGGGAAACACACACAGGGATGGTGTTGCCCAGCAGGGGCAGCATCCGGACGGCGTTGCCCGGCAGGAGCACCGTCCTGGAGCTGGGCCCCGTCCTTGGGCCCAGCACACGTGGTGGGGCGCCACCATGGCGCTAACACAAGAACACACACACACCACAGAGTCTTGTTGGTCTCGACTGACGAGCTGGAAGCAGCTCGTCCCTTTTATTAACGTGGTCACATGGGAAGCCATGTGACCACAACACACACTGGAGGATACCATGTCCACCGTGCAGGGGTGACATGCAACAAATGCTGACATCCCAAAACGTGGACACTTCATACAAATCTGAGGATGTCTTAATCAGCCTAAAAACTATTTGTGTCACATACAAGGCTCTAAGAACAGACACATCACCTTACCTAGCCAACACACTTGTCATCTCGAAAGGTCAGCTCAAATCGCGAGATGGGAATCAAATGAATGTCAGAGGCAAACATGCTGGACACCCATGTTTCCCTCTTATGCACTGGAAGCTTTGAAGACCAGACCCCCAACTTCATCTGTCCAGCTACATTGTTGTTGCAGTTCGATCACATCTAGAAAGCACCACAATAGAATAGTAGTGTGATTATTAACCTGTGCCTCCCTGGGATAGCACTGTGATTATTTGCATTTGCCTCTCTAGTATAGCACTGTGATTAGTAGCCCATGCCTCTCTAGGATAGTACTGTGAATACTAGCCTGCATCGCACCCTTAGAGATGTGTGCATATTGATTTGAATCACATCTAGGATGCACCACAATAGACGAGTACTGTAATTATTAGCTTGTACCTCTCTAGGACAGCACTGTGATTATTAGCCTTTGCCTCTCTAGGTTAGTACTGTGATAATTAGCCAGTGCCATCTAGGATAGTACTGTGATTATTAACCTACATGGCTGCCTAGAGATCTGATCATACTGATTTGAATCACATCTAAAATGCACCAAGATATAATAACACTGTGATTATTAGCCTGTGGCTCTCTGGGACAGTAATGCGTTTATTATCCTGTGCCTCTCTGGGATAGTACTGTGATTAATAGCCTGTGCCTCTCTGGGACTGTGACTATTAGCCTGTGCCTCTCTGGGAGAGTCCTGGAATTATTAGCCTGCACCTCTCTAGGATAGTACTGTGAATTTCAGCCTGCCTCCCACCCCTAGATAATTATTAATGTCATCCTGAATCACATCTAGTTAGTACCACACTGAACTAGTACTGTGATTACTACCCTGTCCCACACTGGGATAGTACTGCAAATATTGGCCTGTGGAGCACCCTTAGAGAATTGGTAATAGGGCCTTAAATCAAATCTAGAAAGTGCCACATTGGGATATTATGGTAAGTACTGGCCCTGCCACGCCGAGCTAATACTGTGATTATTGGCCTCTACCATACTGAGATGGTGGACTGTGAACATTAGCCTGTGTCGCACCCTAGAAATTGTTTGTTGCCTCGAGCCACATCCAGAGATTGCCACATTAGGACAGCAAATGAATCACCCTAGCTGTATAATCCCAGCTAGACCTCCCCAGCAGACACCGGCCAAGCCTGTATCAGAGAAACCCACCTCACCAAGACCAACCCCACAAGACAGTCGGACTAAGCACGATAGACTGACTCTGCGCGTCAACAACACCATGCCCACAATCACACACACAGCGAAGCAACTAATGAAACAAAACCAATCAGGAAAAAAATGCTTGCAACCGTACAATCATAACAAAAACCGAACCAGTCAGCAAAGCACTGCACGAGGGCTACTGCCCCTGCAACTGCAACCTTAACCCCGAAGAAAACCCAAAGGAAAAACATACCAAAGACGTTACAAAGCACACAACCGTGACAACCCAAACAAACAGAACAAAAAATAAGTGTGAAACACCCAACACCAACCCCACAGTGGACTGCCAAATAAATCAAAATGCCCCGTAAATGAATTGGACCAAAAGAAAGACAAAGGACAGAGAGAACAAACCCAACAGAACGCCACTGAAGATTCACAACTACAGAACACGCGCCCATCGACAAGAACGAAAACAGAACCAGTGCCGACAGAAGAGAGAAATCCCTATACCTAACACCATACCTTGCAAATAACGACTCACTGGAATGAACTGACCCAACGAACGAATCAACAAAGACTGACAACCAAACACAACCACGCAGAACAAGAACAGACAAAGCTAGAGATAACAAGAATATGATTGACGCCCTAACACCATACATCAGCAAAACAAGAGGACCCTGATGAAAACAAAAACCAAAGACTCAGCCTAGAAGAGCTATTCAATGATGACAAAGACACAACTGTACCAACACCTCAACCAGAGATCGACTTGGAAGGAAACCAAACCACCAGTCAGAAAACAACAGCAATATTAAAGCACAAACCAAACTATACCATAAAAAATCCACTGCATCCTAATTAACTCAAGATCCATGTCAAAACACTCAACAGAGATTTTCGTCCTGCTCTGCGACAATGGTATCGACATCCTATTAATCACAGAAACATGGCTGGAAGACAACTACAAAATCAACCTACAAAGCTGCCTCCCCACCATCTTCAAATGCCTTCAGTTAAACAGGAAAACAAGGAGGAGGCCTTGCAATAGCATTCAAAGAACACCTGCAAATAAAAACAGACAAACCTCTAAACATCATAACTGCAAATCCATGGACATAAACCTATCAGCAAATCCAAAAACAAACATTAAATTCATACTGATTTACAGACCGCCGACATACAATGCAACCTTTGTCGACAACTTCATAGAAGCCATCACCAACATAGCCATTCAACATGAGGATCTGGTAATCCTGGAGGACTTCAACATATGGTTCGAAGAAAAACATGCCAACTCATGAAACTCACTAATCGGGCAACTAACAAACATGAGACTACAACATCTGGTCATAGGAGCAACACAATCGACAGGACACACCCTTGTTATGTTAATATATTTCTAAAGCGCCAAAGCCCGGGGGCATCCAGGCGCTGTCACATACAATGGGGGGACAAAAAAGGCCCCTTGACGCAATCTTCGCCAAGAAACAACTTATCACCACTGCACTACTGATACAAATACTTTGGAACAACCATATCATCATTCCATTTGTGATCACACTATCAACCAAAGCTACCATCCAGCCCCTCAAACTCCCAACCACCACAAAAAGAGACTGGAAAACCATCAAACATAGCAACCTAATAGAACAACTTGACCTGACCAAACCTTCCACGACAGAACTGGAGAAGGCAGACCTAGACAGGAAAATGGAGCTACTCGATAAATGGATTGCTGATACAATGGAAAACATCTCCCCAGAAAAAAACGTTTACCCCCTCAAGAAAAAGAGCAATGGCAAAATGGTTCACCCCACTACTAACCAACATGAAAAAGAACAACATGAAGCTGGAATTAGAATGGAGGAAAGTATATGACCTAGATAAGAAAACTCAGATCCAGAGAGAAATCCGATCACATAAGAAGGAAACTCAAAAGGCAAAGAAAAGGCATTATGATGACAGAATCACCAAAACCACCAACACACAAAAAGAAATGTTCAACATCATAAACGAAATGAGAAACCCACCAGGTTGCGACAACACTCCAATACCTTCACAGAAACTATGCAACAACTTGGCTGACCATTTAAAAAAACAAAATCAACGACATCCAACAAATCATACAAAACAGACCGACCAATCCTAACACATAACCGACCGGATCCGACGAGGAGCCACAGCACACACTCCAAAACTTCCTGCAAATATCAGTAGAGACATTCGTCAAGCTGGTAAAAAATAGCAAGAAAGCAGGGTCGCCCATGGATCCATGCCCACCAGACATCTACAAATCAATCCTCACACAAGGATCCCATCTGAATATTACAGAAATCCCCTGAATCTGTTGCTCGTGACAGGGACGTACCACGATCCTTCAAATCAGCATATATTAAACCACTTCTTAAGAACACAAGTGGCGACAAAGAAGGCCTCTCCAACTACAGGCCGATTTCAAATATTCCCTACCCAGCAAAACTCCTAGAAACATACGTATACAAACTAACCCAAGAACACGTAGAAAAACCCCAGTTGCTAGACGAAGCACAAGTCAGTGTCAGACCCGCTAGAGGAACATAATCAGCACTCCTATCCATCTGGGACAACCTAAAATCAAATGCTGATTCCGACACAACCTTGGCCCTGATTCTGCTCGACCTTTCGGCAGCTTTCGACACAGTAAGCCATGACACCCTGATCAAAAGACTTGAAGATATAGGTATAATGGGCATGGCACTACTCTGGATTAAATCATTCCTAGCAAACAGAACAGAAACTGTATGGATAAAACCCTTCAAATCTACTCCATGAGTTAATGACTGATTTTGAAAAAATACAACCTTACGTGCTGCAACTATGCAGGCGACACTCAAATCATCTACAAAATCAAAGATACACAAGCAGATCACTCAACTCTAGGAGAATGTCTAAAAGAAATCTGTGATTGGATGAATGCTAACAACCTTAAAATCAACCCAGGAAAGACGGAAATCATGATTATATCCAAAAATCAAGAGAACAACACCTACATACCCTGGCCAATAGAACTGGGAACCACCCCCACACCATCAAAGGTAGTAAAAAACCTGGGAGTTCTAATGAACAATGCACTAACCTTAGAACCACAAGTAAATGTGATAATTAAGAAATGCTTCTCCCTTTTTCACTCAACAAAAAGAATCCTACCTTTCCTGTCCTTCACCCACAAAACACTGATAATCGTTGCCCTCATGATGTCATCAATCGACTACGCAAACAGCTTCTAGGACGCTGGAACACCTCCTGAAAAAATTAAAATGCATCCAAAATGCAGCAGCTAGACTCCTCCTCAAACTTTCTAGAAGAGATCACACGAGTCCAGCGCTAAAAATGCTACATTGGCTTCCAATAAACATTGTATCATGTTCAAAACAATGTTCATAACACACAGGGCAATCCACGGACAGGGAGTAGAATTCCTACAAAAGAAAAGAACAATCTACAAGCCAACAAGACTCCTCAGAGCAAGCAATGAAATCCGCCTGGAACCAAAACCATACGCCAGGAAAAAAAAGGGGTCTCCTCTTTCTCCCACCTAGCAGCAAAAACCTGGAACACCACCCCAAAAGGAATAAGGACTATCAAAGACCACCTAAAATTTAGAAAACTACTAAAAACCTGGGTCTTCAGCACCTCAGAACCAGACGGAAAGAACTGTAACAATCAAGCAGGAATCACAAAAGAACAGGCCGACAGAATCCATGACGGCACAGACAACACCTAGAACTGACTGCCAGAAACTCTGACAAGAACAAGAGAGACAATGCCAGGGGGAACCGACCACGAGCGACAACCCTATCAGAGCACAACAATAGCAAACAAGCTTAACACAAAAGGCACAACCACCAACCTTAATACCCCAGACAGGACGTTGGGTATGGGCGCAGGTTGCAAGTAGATTGATCTGAGAGGACTAGTTTGCACCAACCACAAACTGGGATGTAGGTGTTGGCCAAAACGTAGATAGAAATGCAAAGACTAGCTAACTTAGCATATTGACACAGAGATGAGACACAGCCTTATTATTTGGAAACTAGATCACTGAAAGGAAGACAACCTTGTCTAAATCCCTTAAAAACACACAACAGGAGTGTGCATTTCTCAGAACAACAAGACTACTAAACAAACCCTACAAAAACTTCTAACACCTCTCACACCCTAACTAAACACAACCACACCTCTTAAACCACAGCAACCCGCACACACTTCACCCCACTCCAACAACAAACACACGGCACAGACACTCACTCAACAGCACATGTCGGACCCGGACCGGATACCTGTCAATGTGCACACAATAATGGAGGAGAGGAATCGACACTCTCCCCCGAACCACAGAAGCCGAATGAATTTGACTCTCCACCCGTGGTTGGCACAGGCGCCTGATTATAGACACAGGACACCACGTGGCAGCCAATGGGGGGAAGAGGAGTTAGAAAGAGGTTGTGGATAGGGTAGGGATGTAGGAACACCGGATAGAGGGTTAGGGAATTCCTAAGGTGGATAGGAAAGGGGAAGCACAGGGAAAAAACCTCCTTATCTAGTTCTTTTCCTAAACTAAACGCATAGGTTATGCGCTATGAATCTTGCCTCCAGCCTACCTCCAAAATCGTATAAACACACCTTAATACGTGTGAACATGTAACAAGATAAACATATAGCAAGCATAGATGAACACCAACAATGGAATTAGATTCCATACATGAAATACATGACACACGGCCCGTTGGGCAAGCTGAAGCAACACTGAACACATATGGCCATAATGTACACGTGCCAAGACAGGGACACAGAACACTGGTGTGCCTAATCAGCCTTGAACCCTGAATGTCCTGTACTGTATGTTGCTGATTTAACAATCCGAAACATGGTCCACACTCTGTTGTGTGCCTTTGAACACACGGGTATTAATCATCGACATCCTGAAAACACACACTTTGCTATAAAACTCGTAATGTGCCCAGGACTTATCTGAGTTCCGAGCAGCCCCACGGGACCACTCGGAGTCTGAAGAAAATGCCGTAACCAATGTCAGCCAGCCCGCCCGCATTCCTCCTGCTTCCAGTATTTACCAGAGTAATGTACCCATTACTTATCTGAGCTCTGAGCGGCCCCACGGGACCACTCAGAGTCTGAAGAAAACGCTGTAGCCAGTTCGCCCGCTTCGTATTGCTCCAAAGTTTTACGGGTTGTAAGGAAAGCTTCGCTCGCGTCTCGCTCCGACCGCACCCATCCAGGAACACAAAATAAACCACACCTGCGGCTGCGAGCGTGTTGGCTTTATGCTGCCCTTCATTACTTGCAGCTGGCAACGCGCGGCAACTTGCGCTGAACTACAGGTCCTCCCCGGCATGCTAGGAAATGTAGTTCTCTTTACCAATGCTTCAATAAGCAAACTTAGTTACTCCCCGGCGGCACCAGCCGTTATTCCTGACATTACCTCCTCTCCCAGGCCTCTTTCCAGGACCGGGTTTTTCTGGATGTCTCAAATGAAATAATTTTGCCAATCTGGGGTCATGTACGGCCTCTGCTGGTTCCCATGAACAGTCTTCTGGTCAGTAACCTACCCATTGAATGAGGTACCATAGATGTGTCTTCTTCCTTTTCACGTCCAAAATCCTTTTAACCTCGTATTCCTCTTGTCCATCTTGTACAATGGGTGGAGGCCGTTTGGTTTTCATTCCGGGAGCTGCAGGTTTAAGTAAAGATACATGAAATACCGGATGTACCGGCACAGTCTTTGGCAAACGTAATTTCATAGCAGTATTTGATACACACTTACATATTTCATAAGGACCAATAAACCGAGGCATAAATTTACGTGATCCTACCAATGAAAGATTGCGTGTTGATAACCAAACCCGATCCCCCACTAGATACTGCGGACTCTCTTGTCGATGTTTATCCGCCTGTTTTTTATATGCTTCTTTGGCTCTCTCCAAATTTGTGCGTGCCCTCTGTCTGACTTGAAGAAGCAACTGTTTTCGCTCTTGCAACGCTGGCATATTTTCCATATTTGGTAGTTGTTCTGGTATCATGTTTTGTTCATGCCCATACAAACATTCATTAGGTGCCATTCCCAAAGAACTGTGAAAAGTGTTATTATATGTAAACTCCGCCAACCACAGTGCCTGCACCCATGATTCTCTGCCATCCCCCAGGTAACCTCTCAGGTATTGCTCCAATGTCTGGTTCACTCTTTCGGTCTGCCCATCGGTTTGAGGATGATAGCTAGTGGACAGAGCACAATTGATTCCCAACATCCGACAGAAAGCACGCCAAAACCTGGATGTAAACTGCGAGCCCCTATCCGACACAATGCTCTTTGGCAGACCATGCAATCTGACTACATGTTGCAAAAACAACTCTGCCAACTTGCCCGCTCCCGGAATTCCCACACATGGAACAAAATGGGCTTGTTTGGACAGAAAATCTACCACCACCCAAATGGTATTGAACTGATTATCGGGTGGTAGGTCAGTAATGAAATCCATTGACAGGTGAGTCCATGCTCTTTCAGGAGTGGCCAATGGTTGTAAGAGCCCTCTCTTTTTTACATGCTCAGACTTATTACGCGCACAATTTTCACAGTGCAATAAATAGTTCTCCACATCCTTTCTTAATGTAGGCCACCAAAAGTACTTCTCTAACATAATTTGCATTTTCCTTTGCCCAGCATGTCCTGCTAAAGGTGACTTATGGCACCAATACAACGCCTTTCCTTGTAATTCTTTGGTGGGTAAGTACAAATGCCCATTATGGTAAGGCAACCCTTCCCGCACCATCCGTGTTGCATCCATATTTTTCGACTTCTGCATTTGACTTGGTGACAACACCTTCTTTATTTGATCAGTTATGTGTTTAGTGACTGCTCCAATAACTTTTTCTGGGGCAATGATTGTTTTGACTTCTTCTACTAGATTGTCTGTATTTTGTTGTCGGGATAAGGCATCCGCCTTCCCATTTTTACTGCCGGGTCTGAATGTTACCACAAAATCAAACTCATTAAAATACTGGGACCATCTCAGTTGTCTCTGGCTCAGGGATTGTGCAGTTTTAAAATATTGCAAGTTCTTTTGATCTGTTACCACCACCACCTGATGTCGTGCCCCTAGTAAATAATGTCTCCATTCTAGAAAGGCTGCCCGAATGGCCAACAATTCCTCATCAGTAATGGAGTAGTTCTGCTCACAACTGGTCAATTTTCTACAGAAAAACGCCACTGGATGCCATATTCCATCTTCCTCTTTCTGTGACAATATAGCTCCTATGGCCAAATTGCTAGCATCTGTCTCCACCTGAAAAGCTTTCTCAGTGTTTGGATGTCTTAACACGGGTGCTGTAGTAAAGGCTTTCTTTAATTCTTTAAAAGCACTTTCTGCCTCAGAATTCCAAACAAATCTTACTGCCTTCCGAAGTAATTGTGTGATAGGAGAAACTATCTTAGAGAAATTAATAATGAAACGCCGATAAAAATTGGCGAACCCTAAGAATGATTGGATATCTTTAATGCACTGCGGGGAAGGCCACTCAGTTACTGCCTGCACTTTCTTGGGATCCATAACCACTCCTGCTGGTGTCAAAATAAATCCTAAAAATTCAACCCGTTTTACATGGAACACACATTTCTCCAATTTTACACTCAGTTGGTATTCCTGCAGACGCTTCAACACGGCCTGTACATGTCCAACATGTTGTTCTGGGGAATCTGAGTATATCAAAATGTCGTCAATGTAAACAATAACAAAAATGTCAATGAAATCTCGCAATACTTCTTGCATAAAAAACTGAAAGGCCGCCGGAGCGTTACATAAGCCAAATGGCATTACAAGGTACTCAAACAACCCAAACTTAGTTCTGAAGGCCGTCTTCCACTCATCACCCTCCTTAACTCTTATCAAGTGATAGGCACCTCTCAAATCAAACTTAGTGTAAATCTTTGCGGACCGTACTTGATCCAACAAGACAGAAATCAAAGGTAAAGGAAACCTATTCTTAATTGTGACCTTATTTAATGCACGATAATCAATGCATGTTCGTAACGTGCCTTCCTTTTTGGGAACGAAAAATAAGGGGGAAGAAACAGGGGAAGTTGAATGTCGGATAAACCCTTTAGCCAACATCTCATCAAGATATTCTCTGAGATGTTTGTTTTCAGTTTCAGTGAGGGCATATATCCGACTGCAAGGCAACTTGGCCCCCTCCTCTAAGTCGATTACACAATCATATGATCGATGCGGTGGTAGTTGTTCCGCTCCTTGTTTGTCAAAAACTTTAGCAAATTCCATATACTGGGCAGGGATCTCTGTTTCCACCACTCCCACTACTGGCATATCCAGTTTCCTTTCCACCAACAATGCTGCCGGTCCCGATTCTGATAACATATGTTCCTTACACTCCTGTTCCTCGAACCACAACCTCTGCTTTGCCCAGTCAATTCTTGGATTATGTTCCTTCAACCAAGGCATTCCCAGGATCACACCAAACTGAAGTGCTGCTATCAAATCAAATGTGATTTCCTCTCTATGACCTGCCTCACATATCATTTCCAATTTCTCAGTCTGCTTCCGAATTGGTCCAGATATCAATGGGGAACCATCCACTGACTGCACACCTTCCACCCTCTCCTTGTCTTGCACAGGTAATCCTAACTGTTCAGCCAAAGTAATGTCTACAAAATTTCCCGTAGCCCCCGAATCCACCATTGCCCATACCTCTTTTTTGGACAACGCAAAACATAATGTCACCAGGATATAAAAATGAGAGGTTTTACTTCCAACCGTGTTTGCTACCCATCTGGGGAACCTTACTTCACTCGGGCCAGACACCTGTGTTCCCCCTAAGGCCGGCCCATCTCTTTTACCGTTTCCTTCTTGCTCTTGTCTCCCCCGCCCCCTTTCTGAGGAGTATTAGGGCAATTGCGGATAAAATGCCCTGCTTGTCCACAATAAAGACATAGATTGTTACTTTTACGCTGCTCTTTTTCCGTGGTTGATAAAGGTCCTCTGATACTACCAATCTGCATGGGTTCCGCCTCACTCAACCTTCCTCCTCTACTTCTATCTAGTCTCGCAAATGAAACAGCCTCTGGTCTTTTTCTTTCACCTCTTCTCTCGTTCAATCTGTGATCGAGTCTCAATGCCAAATCTATCATAGCTGTACATGTTCTAGGTTGCGGCTCCACTTGAGCAATGGCATCCTTTAGTTCATCCTTCAATCCTTGATAAAATAATACTGTTTGTTTAGCCTCTGGCCATTCTGTTTCAATCACCAATCTATTAAATTGGGTCACGTACGTTACCACATCTTTAGTACCCTGCTTCAACCCTAATAATTCTTTATCTTGGGCCAAAGACACTTCCCGCCGATCAAACAACCTTCCAAATTCTGCCAAAAACCCTTCCCAACTATACAACAAAGGATCATCCTTTTGAACCAAGGGCATTGCCCAGGCCGCCGCATCCCCTGTCAAGTATGATATTACAAATGCTGTTCTGGCCTGAATGGTCTCAAACGCCATGGGTTTGCACAGAAAATGCAATCTACATTGTGTAAGAAACATCATATACTTCCGAGGATCCCCAGAAAACCGTTCAGGTGCCGCTAACGGTACATTACTAGGAGATTGAACTATAACGGTAGAATTTTGACTAGTAGATGGTTCTCTAACATTAGACCCACTAGCCCCCTCCAAGGGGGTTCGCTGAGCCATCAAACCTTGTACTTGTACTTTTAAATTGTCTGACTCTTGGCGTGCCTGTGCTAATTCTAACTGAATATCTTGAAGAGCCTTTAGCACATCGGCTAAAGGTGGAGGAGTCGTATCCATTTGGCTTGGGTGGTTTTAGTATCCCAGTATGGGGGTGGCTTATTATGTCAATGTGCACACAATAATGGAGGAGAGGAATCGACACTCTCCCCCGAACCACAGAAGCCGAATGAATTCGACCCTCCACCCGTGGTTGGCACAGGAGCCTGATTATAGACACAGGACACCACGTGGCAGCCAATGGGGGGAAGAGGAGTTAGGAAGAGGTTGTGGATAGGGTAGGGATGTAGGAACACCGGATAGAGGGTTAGGGAATTCCTAAGGTGGATAGTAAAGGGGAAGCACAGGGAAAAAACCTCCTTATCTAGTTCTTTTCCTAAACTAAACGCATAGGTTATGCGCTATGAATCTTGCCTCCAGCTACCTCCAAAATCGTATAAACACACCTTAATACGTGTGAACATGTAACAAGATAAACATATAGCAAGCATAGATGAACACCAACAATGGAATTAGATTCCATACATGAAATACATGACACATGGCCCGTTGGGCAAGCTGAAGCAACACTGAACACATATGGCCATAATGTACACGTGCCAAGACAGGGACACAGAACACTGGTGTGCCTAATCAGCCTTGAACCCTGAATGTCCTGTACTGTATGTTGCTGATTTAACAATCCGAAACATGGTCCACACTCTGTTGTGTGCCTTTGAACACACGGGTATTAATCATCGACATCCTGAAAACACACACTTTGCTATAAAACTCGTAATGTGCCCAGGACTTATCTGAGTTCCGAGCAGCCCCACGGGACCACTCGGAGTCTGAAGAAAATGCCGTAACCAATGTCAGCCAGCCCGCCCGCATTCCTCCTGCTTCCAGTATTTACCAGAGTAATGTACCCATTACTTATCTGAGCTCTGAGCGGCCCCACGGGACCACTCAGAGTCTGAAGAAAACGCTGTAGCCAGTTCGCCCGCTTCGTATTGCTCCAAAGTTTTACGGGTTGTAAGGAAAGCTTCGCTCGCGTCTCGCTCCGACCGCACCCATCCAGGAACACAAAATAAGCCACACCTGCGGCTGCGAGCGTGTTGGCTTTATGCTGCCCTTCATTACTTGCAGCTGGCAACGCGCGGCAACTTGCGCTGAACTACAGGTCCTCCCCGGCATGCTGGGAAATGTAGTTCTCTTTACCAATGCTTCAATAAGCAAACTTAGTTACTCCCCGGCGGCACCAGCCCTTATTCCTGACAATACCACACCAAACGCTCAGCGAACCGTGATAACCGAACTGAAGCTGCCAACAGTACATCACAGCTCCCTTGCTCCTCTCCAAGCTTTGTCCTACTAACACACCCCCACCTACCCCCTTTTCTTTCAGATCTGCCAGAGCACCAGGGGACCACTTTGCTAGTGATAGTGTGCGGTACAAATATCCTTTATCATTAACATTAACAGTTCAGGAATTAACCGAAGACCTTGCCTTTCAAGGAATTCATCAAATAGAACCATGGAGCACCTGGTATGGAAAACTGCTCATGCACACCAGGCGGCCAACACCACCAAGGACCATCCTTGTGTCTAATCTACCCCAGTGCGTAGAGCTCTGTTGCTTCCATGTTAGACCTGCACATTATAAATACCATCTATTCGTGTAATGTAAAGGGGTCTTTTATAGTGCACCTCTCTAATTTTGGCAGCCTCATTGAGTATGGCCTTGCAACAAAAGTCGGCTGAGGGTTGGTTGTTGGTGGGATAGAGAGGGAGGGAGCTGGATGGAAGAATCCATGCCTCGGGTGATGTAATGATGCCAAACTTTTTGTGGTAGGAGCACTCGGGTATGAGTGGGGATAGCTTGGGGGAAACGCGTTTGTCGTGGAAGCAGGGCAATGGACCGCGACACAGGCTTGAATCCCGCTCCCGGGCTTAGGAACTGGTTTCGGATATTAAGCCATTAAAAAAGAACACATATATTTATGTTTTTTAGCTGCAGTGGAGAGCCAACGTTCAGTCAGTCGGAGGTCACTGCTGTGAGACTGGGTTAGTTGCTGGCGTAGTGTGTGTGTGTGTGTGTGTGTGTGTGTGCGTGACAGAACAAGAGAAGTTGGCAATGGCTTTGCTCTTTTAGGCACATTTTTGCTGTGAAGAAGGATTCACTGTGTGAGTAGTGTACTGTGACAAGAGATAGAGATGTGAGTCACTTATTGGGTTATAGAGGGGATTGGATTAAAACAGACTCCCTTCATACGAGTTTGAAGGCTAAACTGAACATGTTGTTGAATTGTCATGGCAGTTTTGTTGAGCTGTTATCAATCAGCATCAAAATATCTGAATATCCTGGCCCTGTTTAATGGGGTCACAGCAAGAATAACCCAAACGTGTAGCAAATCTCCCATCGGTTGCCGGGAGACCACGCAAGTGGCACCTGTGCACGGTATAAAAACCTTTCCCATTAACATGAACATATCCCTTGACTGAGGTGGTGTAATCTGGCAAATGAATTGCTGGTGAGAGAAAACAGGAACAGCTCCATCTCGGTTGTGCTTTCTTTTGGTTTGTGAGCTCGTTCTTCTGGTCGTTCTTTTCACCAGGCGACGTTTGGGTCCATGAACATAGTGTTTTTATGTGATGGCAAAATCTCCGAGGCATATGACCTTGGATGTTGCATGCCCATGTTTCTCATTGTTTACATCTGGTCAATGTCTAAGAGATTGCTAGTTCTGTTAGCCTGAGATTGGTCAGCATGGCTTAGGGTTGGGCTAGTTTTTACAGGTATCATTTGAATATCTAGCTTTTCAGGTATGCTTTGAATGCTGCTTTTCGTTTGTTTTCAGATGTCTCGATGTATAACTCCAGAGCTTGGTTGAGAAAAAAGAGAAGGACGATCCACGACTCATTTGTGATTGGAGCATGGCAGTGTCACTAAGGCTGGGTTACTGGATTGGAGCATTGTGGTTGGCTTTTAGTCGAGTGAATGTCCTTGTGGTGGATTCCAAGCCCTTGCCGTGGAAGGAACAGTCAGCGATACACAGAGGTTTTAATTGTGATTCTACATATGATCGTGAGCCACTGGAGAGTATGGAGGGCTGGGCTGAGGTGTTTGTGCCTTTAGAGTCTCAGAAGGAGTGTAGTTGCCATATTTTGGTCTTGTTGACGTTTTCTCAGTAAGTAATCAGGGAGCCCCAGGGACCGACTGTTGACGACGTCTAGCCCAGAGAGTACTAGTTCAAGGGCTGCCATGTCTTTGGGCAGGAAATTCCAATAAGGCATGCTTTTCTGGACAGTTGAGAGGACCATCGTGTAATGATGGCTTTTACCTGCAGTTCAAAGTATGATGATACTGTCCATGATGTGTCCAATGTTTTTGACTGTTGCCATCGGCTGTGGGCAGGTTTCCATTTCTTCAGGTCAAGTGATTGCTGTGGAATTCAACATTAGAGTGCACTCAGTACAGTTTTGGTTGTGTTAAGTTTTATTCTATTTGTCATCATCAATGGGACACCTGCAAAACTAAAGAAAGTATAAACACCAAAATGCTAGCTAACCTACTATAAGTTAAGGCTACCCCCCTCTCCGCAGACCACATAACCCTAGTCATGTAGTATTTGTATTTGTATTTATTGTGTTTATATAGCGCTATAATCCAAAGCGATTTACATTATAACAACAAAATACATAGAACTTTTTAACAGTAGAAGAAATTTACAATCATGAATCAAACCAATAAAACAGTAAGTAGAGCAATTAATCTGTGAGGAAAGAGGAAAGGGGTGAGGAAGGGAAGGAGGAGGGAAACAGAAAGTGTGTAAGGGTGAAGATGCAAGGAGGGGAAGGGGAAGGGGGCGGGTAGGGAGAGGTACATAGGGACGATGTGAGGGAAGGAAAGAGAATGAGAGGTGGGAAAGGTATCAGGGCGGGGGATGGAGAAGGAGAGATTTCAGGGAAGCACAGAAGGAGGAAAAGGTAGGTATAGAGCAGATGGAGGGAGGTAGGGAGTTCCAGTGCAGGGGGGCTAGGAGCTGAAAGGAGCGGAAACGGGAGGAGGCACATGGGGAATTCACATAGTCCATTCACAAGCCGAACTATCCCACGCATCCCACGTGCAAGACACTTTCCCACTGTCCAAGAGGTAGAGAGAACAATCTTTAAAAGGGCAGTCAGCCCAGTTAGTCTAGGTCACACCTGGGCAGTGCAACAGTCCCTGGGAAGCCAGGTAGGATTCTTCAGAAATATGGCCAAAGGAGAGAAGGGAGTCCTGGGACACCCCTGCCCTGAAGACTCTTGCGGTAGCACAGCATGACGATCAAGGGACTTGAAGATGAGCGACTGGTGAGTGGCTTGGAGGCAGAAGTGTGGTACAGAGAGGAAGAAGTTACTACTAGAAAGTTGGATTATATGGCAAATAAGGAGGGGAGTAAAGGGAGGGCAGAGAAGGAAGGTGGTCCTGGCTGATTGTCACCAGAGAAGGCAATTGGTTCAGACCCAAGAAAGAGTGCTTCTACCTTGGTGGCAAGAGTGAGAGGCACCATCTGGAAGAAGGAGGAGACCTGGGTTCAGGGGAGTGACAATAGATGGTAAAAGATTGGTGAGGATAGTGTGGAATTAAAGGAGGAAGGGGATACCCATCTGAGAGAGATACTGGTTGAGATATGAAGGAATGACAATCCATCTGGGAGAAGGATGGGGAGACGTTTGCTGGGTTAGACACGTGAGAAATGCTGGTTTTTAAGTAGACTGAGGATCTGTAGCCTGCGCTGGAGGTTGCTCTAGGAGTCAGAATAGTGGGTTCTTTCATAGGAGACAGTCCATGGTAGTCCACCTCAGGCTCCTATCTCATTGTCTGCCAGATGTCACTAACAACCCCTCAGTAGCATATATCACCATGGTTGATAGCTATCCATCTAGAAGTCTGTTTGAGGCTGATCACTGACTACTCATGACTCTTTCATTCAAAAGCAAAACAAAAGAGGTGCTGGTAGGAAGGTTTGGAATTAATCCTAACCTCTGGCACTGCTATGGGCAGCCATCAAGACCATTGTTCTTCAGCCTGCCAAGCCATTACAGAATGGAAAAGATTATATGCAAATCAGGCTTGATCCCACCCCAAAAGGGTCAGTCCAGCCCAAACTGCTAGGTCACATACCTTCTGTATGAGACAAGAATCCCCAAACATGCTTCGGCCTCATTGGGCATCATCAGTGAGGAATAACTTGGGTCTCTACGCCCAGCAAGCTCGGGACCCACATCTGGGCATCCCTGTCCCACTCCAGGTGACTTACACAAAAGAGGTGCTGGCCGGAAGGTTTGGAATTAATCTTAACATCTGCATTGCTCTGGGCAACCCTCCAGACCATCGTTCCATTACAGAACGGAAAGAACTTATGCAAATCAGTCTTGGTCCCACTCCAAATGCGGTAGTCCAGCCTGAACTGCTAGGTCACATCCCATCTGCATGAGACCACAAGCATCCCCAGACATGGTTCAGCCACAGTGTGTGTCATCAGCAAGGAGTAGATTGGGTCTCTAAGCCCAGAAAAAGAAAACGCATCTTTAGAAAGCTTTGATTCCCCAAATAAGGAGCCTCACGGTTGGTGAAATATCATGATATCTGTTGTTTTATCTGTTGCATTCTTTTTGTTTTTGCAGCAACTGGGTCCATTCATCAAGGGAAAGCTCATCTAGTGAAAACCGCTTTACAGATTCTATGCCTGAAAAGCTTGCTCAGTCACTCAAGAAGCTTCAACTGCAGGAAGAAGCGAGAGGTAAGCCCACCCTTTGCAAAATAACCTAGAGGTTAAAGCTATTTCTGTAGTTACAGGGGTATGCAACCTTTGGCTATCTTTTGGACTGTAACTCCCATCAGTCATAGACTGCATTGTTAATGATTAGGGATCATGGGAGTCATAGTCCACAACATCTGGAGAGCCAAAGGTTATAAACACATGTTCTGCCATTGGTGTTTGTGTCACAGAATTAATTGTCCAAAGGCAGTACCTTTTTGAAGAAACACTCGGGTTCTAGAAGTTTAGGGATGGTTGTTTTAGCTGAGCAGAGTTACGGGCATAACCATTGCAAAGTGGAAGCATCATGAATGCACCCACTTGCAAAGCGGGTGGGTTAGAAGTTGGGACACAGGAAGGATGGGAGGAGTGTGGGCATGGCAGTGGTTATGTTATGTTATGTTATGTTAAAGGTATTTATATAGCGCACCTTCACCAACGGAATTGGTCCCCAGGCGCTCTGGAGGATCTGTAACCAAGAGGAGGGCGGGTATGGTTAGTCAGGTGGAGAGGGAGTTGGAGAGTCAGAGAAGTGGTGTGCTGTTGGTGGCTTCAGTTCGGTATACACTGTGCGCTGAGCTTTGGTTGTGTTATATGATTGTGTAAGTCTTACAAAAGACACAATTCCCTCGACTTCATTGATCGTCCTGATCGACACAGGAATGGGCGTTTTGCTCACAATACATACTAGGCACATGCTTTAACTTATGACAAAATGAAGGTCGAAGTGCCAAGGCACAAACGTACATTTAAAGTGACCGTTTTGAAACGGCCAGGTGACTCTGACTGGACAATGACTTGCAAACGTGAATCATGCGGTCACCATTGGCGCAATGGACACAAAATACAGCATGTATGTATCAGCAGGGTAGGATGTGCCCAGACTTGGCTCCTCAGCTCACTGTGCCCAGTGTCCTAAGCCGCACCTCACTGGTGTTGCCCGGAAGAGGTTGAAACGTGCTTTGAGCTTCTTGACCTCCCTTCCCGAAGGAATGCGACTGAGAAGTTGGGTTAGTACTTCTGCTTTTGTGGCGGGACCATAAGACTCGTTTTTTGCCTCCACTTTTGCCATGGCGGATGAGACCAGAAAATGATGGAACTGGAAGCTGCCAAGAAAATGGTCTTTGGTTGGGACGGACTGACATTCAGCCGTTACTATTAGCTTGCGTTGTTAAATTATAATTATTTATTTATTTTTTTATAAAAAAAATATAATTAAGCGTGAGAGTGGGATTCGGACCTGTGTTGCGATGCGTTGTCTTGCTTCCACGACAAATGCTTTGCCCCTGAGCTATCCCGCCTCACCGAAGGCCAACTTGATCTGCACAATTTGTGAGAACTGGGGAACTTGAAAACCCTTAAAACAGGGTTCTGCAACCTGCTGCTCTCTAGATGTTTTACACCGTGACTCGCCTTTGACTATGCGGGCTAGGGCTGATGGAGAATTGTAGTGAAGAGAATCCAAAAAGCCAAAGATTGCAGACCGCTGCTCTAGGTGGCAAGGCTGGAATGGTTCGAAGACTGGTTCATCAACCAGGAACTATAGCCTCTTACAAGACAACAAAGGATACAAAACAGAGAACCTTTGGAAACCCAGGAAACCCACGGGAACTTTGGGACGTTAGAAAACACAAATGCATGCACTACCTTTCTGGTTAAGGCCTGGCTAGAGGTTTATGGCAGGGGAAATAAATTCAAAAGCAGTGCAGAGGTAAGCATTGGGAAAGGTTGTAGTCACACCAAAGCCGTAACTAAACCAGTGGGAATTACAGTCCTTTGAAAATCAAGACAGGGCATAGGTTCCAGTATGTAAACATTACCCTTCTCTGCCTTTTTTGTGATCCTCAAAGTCAAGCGCAGTCGCGGGATTGTACATGCCCCAGTTCATGTTCAGAGAAAAATAAATGCTCAGTGTCTCCTGTTAATGATGTGACCCAAAGGCCCCCAGTGCTGCAGTGACTCCAGAGCAGAATGTCACCTGGCCCTGCCCCCACACACTCACAAACACACCGAGATAACCCCAGAGCCCCTACTCCATTCGGCTTCTCCCCTCACATACCTCTATTCGCTCCCTCTATTCTCACCCCCATACTTCCTTCTCTGGCCCACTAACACATGCTCTTCCCATCCACACCTTACATATGTGCTGCAGGGCCCCCTCTGTTTAATGCAGGGCTGTCACAGTTCTTTCCACTTTCTTCTCGTCTTCTGCACTGACTACACTTTCACCCTGTTCACCAATCCAACCCACCGGCAAACGTGAAAGGTTACAACTTGTTCAAAATGTAGCAGGCCACATTATCGCTGGCATTTGCAAACATCCGGCCATTGCCCCATTCTTGAGAGGACTCCACTGGGCTCCCAGTAAAACATTAGATTTCTTTCCAAATAATATGCCTTAACAATTCTGCACCCACATATCTTGAAAATAGGATCCCGCAATACCATCCTACGAGAGGCTTCTGGTCCATTAACATCTTTTGCTAAATGTTTCCCCATGCAGATCCAATGGAAGAGGTGACAGTAGACAGTCAATGGTGGCCTGACTTCGTGGAACCCTCTACTCGTATATATCCAGTGAGCAGCCTCCCTACTACAATTTGGGAAACTCTTAACCAACTATACACCCAAGGCGATGCCATCCATGTCCTGGGGTAGCCTGGTCTGCAGCCCAGGACGTGGATGGCCACGTCTACATGGCATTCAGTTTCAACATGGCTGCACAATGGAGAAATAAAAGCAGCAGATGCTAAAGTGGTACATTCATTTATTTATTTCATTTGTAAAGCGCACACAAGCCCTCAGGCAGCAGGACGCAGTAGAACCAGTTACATGGGGCCCGAAGGCGAGAAGGCATAACGTGACAGAAGAAGCGGCAGCAAGTGACCTTGCTACTCATTCAAGCCTATATTGTCAGGCTTTGCTTCCTCCCTTTGCCCTTGTTATCATTCCATCCTGCTCTCAGCACCTAGCAACAATGCTTTTTGTGGTAGGGGCTTTGTAAGCTCTTAAATACATGCAATTAAGGAGCCTACAATGGTAATTCAGTAGCGGGTTAGGGCAGCTGGTATGTCTATAGCAGGAACACACTTGCTACCCAGCAGTCTCTGAACCACGGGACTCATTACGAGTTTGGCAGTAAATTGGTGGTAAATCTGCCCCATTAATTTAGCGGTGCTGACACTCGGACCCGTGGATGTACCACCGGATTACGAGTGTATTAGTCTCTGTTTTTGAGTCAATAGGACTCCATGGGAATTTGTTTGTGCATTTACCATAAGTGGTAAGCAATGTGCGCATGGGCAAGGGTGCACTTGTCCAGCTTCCTTCTTGATGCCACTCAGAAGAGTTTTACCAGAGTACACATACAAATCCCAACCCTCTCAAACATGAACAAGGCAGATGCCACCATAGTTATCTGGCATCTGTTTTCTCTCTTAATAAAGTGAACTTATTCTGACTAGTCTTGATATTCTTATTTAGGCTTTTTACATTACCCTACTTTGCAAGTGTGACCTCCAATAATAAAACCCCTAAAAACAGACTAGACCTTGAAGAGGTTACAAATAAACAGGAGCCTCCATGAACAATAGATCTCACTAATGAATGCCTGCACATATTAACCTTCCCTCCCACAACTCCTATACTTGACTCTGCCACAGATAGGCCTTATGACTATAACTTCCAGACCACATTTAGATATTGTAATTGGTAATTGTAATTAGTTATTTATAAGGCTCTTAATGCCCATAGTCCCGTCCTATACTACTGGCCAATATTGACTCTGCTTACCATGGCCATGCGAATGGTTACCAGACTTGTACCAACATCCACTTGTTTTTTGTTTGTTGTAATATGAATAACAATCAAGTACCAGAATTTCTGTTACTAATAGTGCATTAGCGCCACCCACACTGTAACCAAACCGTCAGCTCAAATATCAGAAACTGACAGTAAGGAATCGGGCTAACTGGATGTGTAACATGAACCCATGCTTCCCATACTTTGTACATATATCACAGAAGTGCTTTGAAGCGGTCCCCCCATTATTTAACACATTATACATATCAAATATTAATTTTCCCTCTAAGGAGCTTGAGTAGTCAAATGCTGTGCTCAGCCCCTCCTACTTTAGCGTTGCTAACATTACCTTATCAGTGAAGAGCAACATTGCAGTATCATTTACTTTACTTGCAAGGGATCATTTGTATGGACTATGCCTGGCATTACTTGTACAAGTCTTAGGGCAACAGTGAGAATGCTTTTCAAACAATCTGCATCCTTTCCACGTGTTTAGCGTTCCATCGAGCATAGACTACATGGTGTCAGCTTTTTTATTTTTTTAATTAAATGTGTCTCAGCAAACATTTGACTTTTCATATAATACAAAACATTTACATATCCAACGTGACATTATTTACAAATAAAATACACCCCTTCTACCCAGTCCTCAGGAATATTCTTTATACAATTCCAGCATCTTTAACAATTTAATCAGTTCCATTGTCAAGAATGTTTTATGGCCTGAGGACAGCCGATGCCAAAAATCCATGGTCTGTAACCAATTTGGGTGACTCACAAAATGCTGTAATGACTGTTTGATTTTCACTCTCGTTCCTTGAAATCAATAAGAACATGGTACAAGTCCTGGTGCATCTCTAGATAACAAAAACAGCACACATCCTTGCCCACCCTCTGTCTAGACCTACCAGATATTACATCCCCAGTAGGAAGCAAATTTAGCCTAAATCTCAACATGGCATCTCAACTTCCTCCATCTGGAAATCTCGACAAGTAATCAGGCAAGGCTCACCTAGGTTTAGCCACATATGATAAGCTCCCATGCAATGATAATGAGCGCACACGTTCAACTGTTCTTATCCAGTCGGACCCGTTAAGAGTCATTTTCACATTACTTGGCCTCTCATCCAAGTCCATGACTGTTGTATTGATGTTTCATAGGATGGTAGTTGCGCTCATCCTCAAGCCTTTCATAAATGGATTGAATTGTTTCAGATCTTCCTTAAAGAATTCCGCATGAAGTGAGTCTTCTTTGGGTGACTTAATGAGCCGATACAATTGCAGGCGTATCCAAACCCGCCCTTAGGGACAATAGACCCAATTCATATTGAAGTGCTGCCATATGGGTGGGCATGGGATGGCATAAGGCCTTTTTCCATATCCTACCCTCTAGGCACTCCCAGTCCAAATTCCATGCCTGGCATTCAACATCCATCCCATATAATAATGTAGGGATTACTTTCTCCTTATAACATTTTATTAAAGGGATCAAGGAAGAGCGACAGTAGTTAGTTTTATGATTTTTCATTTGGGCAGCTAATTGGTCTATTTGAACTCAAAGCCCAGATTTTAATGTGCTGCTAACTTAAACCCCAAATATATTGATTCTATTACTGGTGAGTTGGTCTCAGCCTTCATAAACCAGCTATATGGTACAGATTTCATGTTCCCATGACAAAATCCCATATTGGTGGTCTTCTCAGGATTGACTAGCAGATTGTTTGCAGATGCGTAAGTGCTCATTGCACCCAACAATTGCAGTAATCCCCTAAGTGCAAAATCAATTAGCAACACGTCATCTGCATAAGCAATCCAGCTTATTCCCAGCCCCCCAATTTTTGGACTTGCTAGAGCATGTTTGTCTAGTGTATCCTTCAAATCGGCCAGATATAGAATAAAGAGAAGAGGAGCAAGGATACAACCTTGCCGTACACCTCTCACTGTGATAATTGGCATTGAAAGGTCCCCATACTGTTTAATTGAACGTGGATCTTAGTATTCTGATGTAAATAGACCAGAATTGCCAGCAGACCCACCGGAATACCCCAGGACTTCAACTTTTGCCACAAACGATTTCTGTTCACAGTGCCAAAGGCCTTAGTAAGATCCACCAGGGCCACATAAACAGGGGGATTCTCTGCCAGCTACACACTAAGTATGTTCACAACCAGACCATTAAGAGTTGTAGGCATAGCGCAGCGGAATCCAGTCTGTGCCCTGTCCAAGATACTCCTGCTCCCTGCCCAACTCTCCAGCTCTCGAAGTACCACCCCAGCAAAAATGTTACTATCCGCATGGAGTAGAGTGATTGGATGGTAGTTATTAGGATCTGCTTGATTGCCCTTCTCATAAATGGGAATTATAACTGCAGACTTCCAGCTCTCAGGACACTCCTTCTGGCAATAGTTCTGAAAAAGAAGGCACAGAATCATAGACCAGGAGTCCACATCAGCTTTAAGAATGGAATTGGACAACCCTTTAGGGCCAGCAGCTCTTGAGCTGCATGGTTTAATAATGAGTTCACAAACCACCTCAAGGGAGGCGCATTGGGACCAAGGAACATCTAAGTCAGGAGTCATTACGTCACCTGAAATCTTGCCAAAAAGAGTTTGCAAAGAGCCCGACCATGATTCCTCTGAATCTGGACCCTAGACCAATTATGATACTCCTTGGTCAGGATTTTCTTTTCCCTTAAGAAACATCCCTGTCAATGGCTTCCCTACTCAGGACTCTAAAACGTTTACACAGTACCCTTTTCCGTAACAAGGTTATATAGTTAAACTGATATTTATGCCTAGGAACTTTATTTGCCCTGATCATTTCTGGTCTATGTACTCCCATAGAAAGAGTAAAAACATTTTTGGCTGATACAGAGTAGTTAATTGTTCCTTTGATTCGAACATAACCAAGTTATTCAGATTTGTATTTAGCTGTTGAGCATCTAGTTTAAACTTAACCACCCGGTTTGCACCCTTGTTGACAACTAAGTCTATATCAGACCCACCTTCATCGTGTAAGACATATTCTAACATTCTCAGAGTCAACATATTATGGTTGCTTCTGTTAGTGGGCCTAGCCTCCATCCTAGATGAACTATCAAAGAGATCTCTAGACAAAATTATGTAATCAATGACCAAATTTCCCCGACTATCCTCCCAAGTAAAGGCGGGCTGGAGATCTCCACTTAAATTGCAATTACAAAAAATCAGGTCCCAATCATTAATAAAATCTAGCCATTTCTTCCCATTCACTCCAAAAGAGCCTAACCCACTCATCCCAGGTCCTAGGTCAAGATAACACCAGTTAAAATCTCCCACAATTAAAATGCTTGTGCCCTCTCCTCGACCCACCACTTCTGAGAGTTTCTGCTATTCTTCCCAAAAAATCATTCAAAGAGAACCAGGAGGGGTTATAATAAATATTAAACACCACTATATTCCGTTTACAATGGTTATCAGTCAACTCCATTTTAGATGCTAACATTCCATATTAGGAGTTTCTTATCACTACCATCTTTAGAATCTTAGAATTTCGGGAGGCAGTTATTAAGCCACCCGAACGACATCCACCTTGAGAGTTTGTAGCAAGTTTGTGTCAGATGGTAAAACCATGCAACCTCAAGTCTGCAAGTAACCAAGTCTCCTGAAGCAAAATCAAAAGAGAAGATCGTATCACTAATTTCCCCCCAATAAAACAGTTATAACCCTCATATTCCACGATAGAACATCCAGAACACTATTCACTAAAGCAGAGCTTTGTTTTCATCGAGCTTCTGGAAGATTTGGGTCATGATCTCAGGCAGTAAAGACCACACCTTACTTCTACCACTCAGTCCTTCATTTTGTCTTGGTCTGTACCACCACTAATTCTTGATCCTGGTTCCTTTTTGCACTCATTCCTAGAAAAATTCCCAGTTCCCCGATATTTTGCTGACCCTTTAACTTTGGTTTATTAGTTGATATTTGGAAACTTTTTTGTCAAATTACTACTGCAGCTGACAGAAGGGTATTTACCCCTAAACGTGACTGGAGCCCTATTTCCACTATATAAGTAGCATTATCGTGTGAAAAATGAATTAAATCAATGTCATAAGTTGAAAATAAATACAACTCCGGAAATTCCTGTATCAATTTCAAAATCGTTCACCTGTTCAGAATCAATGATTCTCCTGAATTGGGCAGCTGTTCCATCCAAACATGAGAACGGTCAAAAAAGGAGGTAGAAAATCCTCTCTTGTATATATGGCTTCGGCTCCTTTAGCAATTTCATTTCCACTTCTGCGTGCCAAGACCTGTGAAGATGACCCCTGTTTCAAGATTGGATCCGTTGAAGGGTTGGAACACTGTGCTGAGACTGCCATAGTATCTACTAGAGGGTTTACAGACAAGGAGCTCTGAGTTGACCGTATTTGAAGAGCTGAACTTGGCTTCAGTTTGTTCTTCCCTATTCAAAAAATTGGAGCCCACCATTCCTGTGGCAATTAAATTTTATTCAAAGGATTATTATCTAGAGGAGTCAGAGGGGCCTCCAGTTGGCCCCAGTCCACCTGGGTCTGAACATTGGCCCTCAACCTGGTAACTTGAATCTCTGAATCACACTCTTGATCTTGAATTGAGATTGTGTCGCAGAGTACCATCTCAGGACAATCGGGAGATATGCAGGTTTTCTTTGAAGCATTATGTTCGAATATAGTATGTCTATCTCTGTTTGCATTAATCTGGGGTTTATTTCCCTGCCAAATTGGATCCTCTGCCACTCTTATTGCATCAAGAGGATCTACATTTCTCAAATACTTTCTAGACCCCTTGACATTTTTTGCAGATTTCTTAAGTTTACTCCTGACCCTCAATCATCAAATCCTTAACCACCAGGATGACGTTTGGAACCTCCCGAGTTCCGACAGAAACTGTGTCCATTTGTTTTCCGCAACCTTCTCCTCAGAAGTCTCTGAAACTACATCTACTGGGTCTGGGGTCTCTTCTCTTATAATATTTGCAGTGGATTGAGTTGTCAACAGATGATGAAGTAATTCCATCATATCATTTCTACTTTCTAGTTAAGGGTCTCAATAGACGATGCAACCTTCAATTGATGTAAATCATTCTTATTCTGATATTTTGTGAGCATACCCACTATAAGATCTTGACCACGATTCAGATCTCCCATGGCTGTTACATTCACCCTAAGCGTGTCTCGGATATTTTCATCGAGGGTGAGAAAAAAAACTCTTGACGACATTGAGTGCAGCAATTTTTGGAGATGTTAATTCTATTCTATCATCCATTGTTCATCCACAAGATCAAAGGTGAGGTGTTCAGTTAATATTGATGCTGGATTGCTCACAAGATTTATTCTCACCTCATCTGTGTTCTTGATCTCACCCAGGTCTATGCTGAGAGAGTGCCAAACTCCACATTTGTTTAATTCACAATTAACAAACGGGAGAGCCTCCAGCCTCCACAATGCTTCTATCTGACACTCCCAATGGAAAGTCCAAGATTTCCTGTCACCACAAACACCTCATTGATGCAGACCGGCCTCCCAACCTTTTAAATAATCCTCCTTCTTCTTCTTTTGTGATTTACTACGGAGAATAGTAGGCTCCACTGATCCACCCACAAGGGTGAGAGGTAAAGAGTTGGTAATGGTGTGAACTTGGGCTTTAATTTCTGTCATATGGGTAGACAAGAGTTTTTTCCCTGCCTCTGCCGCCACCATTGAGTCAAAAACTTCCATCTGAGTCTCAAAATTGCTGGTGTTTGCCCCACACCCAATTACTTTAGGGATTGAGACTGAGTGAGGCAAACAGTTTTTTTCAGTTTGCAACTTTGTAAGGGGTCATACTTGTACCTACTACTTTGTCTACAGCCCTATGTGGTACCATAGTTGTAATAGTGGTCGACACATTCACTCCTCTTAATTGTCCCATCCAGGATTTAGAGGAACATTGGGCCACAATCACACTCTGACCCTTGGTACCCTGTGAAAGCATTGGAGTTAAGACGCTAGAGAAAGTGGGAGAAGTGTCTTGTCACCCATGTGCCCAGTGGGAGTGTTGGGGACATTTCCAATAGTTTTTGGCAACACCGGGGACTGTTCTCTTGATGCTTGTTCATTTTTATTTCCGGCAATTCCCAGTCACACACCGGAAGATCCTTCAGGGAATTAACGCTGTGGTTCCACTGTTTTCCGCTGTGCAGATGTGACATATAGATATGGATGGATGTTTAGTGAAAATGCAATAAAATAGTGAACTTGTAGAATTTAGTCTGTGAGTCTCCACCCGGCATGTCGAAAACAACCAGAGAAAGAAAGAAAAGAAAAGGAAGGAACCCGCAGTCGTTCTTAAAATGCTGCTAACAGGATAGAATTCAGTTTATGCTAGGTTGTCACAAAATATAAACCTAGCTTTTTCGAAAAAGTATTACAGGCAGAGGCAAATGTTATCACTGTCTCACTGGGTGGAATTTACAATGTCAATACCAATTTCAGATAACTATTGTGGAAATAGCAATGTAAACGGGAGCAGGAAGAACAGATATACAAAGTACTTTTCTGGCGGAAACGAATGAACAGTGAGGAGCCAAAAAGTCAGCCCAATACCCGGCACCTACAGCACACGTGGCGGAGTGCAGTTGCACTCACCGGCCATTACAGGAGATCAGCAGTGACTAGGGCATGGCTTGGCACACAACCAATTCCCCTTCTCACAGCCTGAGTGACTTGCCTGATGTTGCACCAGATAGCTACCGCCACAAGGAGTGCCTCAGCACCAGTACACTAGCCACAGGGTCTGCAGGGTCTACAACACGAGGCACATCAGTTGTGTAAATTATCTCAGCTCATTATAGTCTCTGCATTAAAGAATCAAATTCACTGTGCACTTGCATAATCCTAACCAACAATATGAGGGTTTGGTATGTTGCAAACAATCTTGTAAGTACTGCAAAATAATTGTGTACATGCAGAGTCCTGACAGTTTCTTAAACTACTCATAAAATCATAGTGAAGTATTGTGGGTAGGCAGATATCCCAGTGAGTGTTTTAATTTTACAATCCTTCACTTTTTATAGACCACTATCAACTAGTATTGTATGCTAGCACATGAGCCAGGCAGGGGTACTGCGGAAGGGCGCAGGCGTACACTCCTTTGTGGTGAAGAACCAACCACCCATTTTCCGAAATCAAATCAAATGTTTCGGCAGTACAGTAATTGAAGGAAATGGGTTGTTTGCTAAAGGATAGGACACTCTAGTAACAGTCTAGGAACCTGCAACATTTCTTTCTTTCGATGTTCAGATGCAGAGGGCTTTTCAACATAATCATGTGTTCTGCATATATTTCCTCTAGCATCCCCATGCACCTTATTGAATTGATAACAGTCAATTGCAGAAAAGAGCCACCTGGTAACAGAAGAAGGCACTCAATTTGTTGTACCTCTGAGAATTACTTTTATTAACTTTAAATTCAAATGTATGTGATTTTCTTCAAAAGGGCTCCATAAGAAACCTTGGCATTGCACTTGTTGAATTTAGTTAGGCTGTGGTGAAGAAGGGTGGGACACACTCTTGGCTGTATTATGTGCCCTGTCATTTCTCTTCATATGGCAAGGTTACAAGCAGTGCTCTTAAAAGATTGTACTCCATACATGCAAATAAAGGATGTTTCAGGGAGTGACAAAGTAATGAGCTTTGTCAATAGGGTTACTTTGTTTATTAAAATATGTTCTTTCCCCTTAAAAGTTCTCTTATGATCATGCAGTGATATTATTACAGCTACTTACAATGCTACTGCTCTGCTGGCCACTGATTCAGCAACATAAGTTGAGCTTTCTCGGTAGTAGACGCAGGGGGTAGGGAATAAACATGGTGCATTTATTGGTGCAGTTATTCTGGTGGAATAGCCATCCTTTCACACATTCATTCTGAGGAATGTCTCCTTCTGCCCTTGAACTTCTATTTACATGTTTTGGATACATTACTATTAGTTGGAATTATTGCAATTGCAAATATTGTATCCTGTCTGAATTGCTAGCCGCATCAGTTACGATAAGCAATATTTGTTTTTTGTAATACACATAGGTGTACAATGTATGCATTGTCTCTGAGGAGTTTTGACAAATGAATAGACACAGCTAAACCTATTTCTTATACTTAGAATACAATGCTTTTTTTTCTCTGCGGTGGAGTACTATTGTTGTGTACTGGGGCAGATCTTGAGGTCTTGGACTGGTTGATGATTGCAGGTAAAACATTTGGGTTTTTAGCATATAACTTTGGAAAGGTTGCTTCAGTGATACCTTTTATACTGATTTGTAAATGATTTAAGTGGCTATAAGCAAGGGGAAACATACAAAGTGGCTTACCTCGTTAGTCAGTTGTGCACATGGAAAATAATGTGTGCACAAAAGCCAACCATTTCTAAAATTAGAGAAAAATAATTAGAGGGAACATAGGAATACCTTGCAGTAAATTGGGTGAGTTTTGGAGGTTCATCTTCCACCTTGAACCCAGAAAAAGTATACTATCATATTTTGCAAAATAGTTACATTAAAGACAGTACATACTGAGTTCTAATGGGTGCTCTATTAACTATGACACAAAAAACAACTCCACTATGTTAGAGGATTGGAGAGGAAACCTTACACCTTATGCCATCTTGTTATATAGTAATAGCTGAAATTTCACAGTGTTATTTCATTTATCAAAAGTGAGTACAGTGGTGAGTTAAAAAGCTTCAGTAAAAAGGCAGTAATTTGGTTGCCACCACTTAACCTTCACATGTGGGTCAAGACAGAGGGCGGCCGGGAGGCTATTCCAGAGGGAGGCACCTGCTGAGGATAATGATCTCCCTGCAAATCTCTGCTTGGAGAACTAGCTCACTGGCTGAAGGTTGGAGGTAGATGACCGGAGGGCTCGTGATGGACAGTATTTAGTAGGTAACATTGCAGGTAGGTAGCTCCCAGGCCCTAGTGAGCCTTGTGAACAATGCAGAGGGTTTTGAATTTGATCCTTGCAGCCACAGGGTGCCAGTGAAGGGATTTCAGCACTGGAGAGATGCGGTCCCTGGACTTGAGGCCAAGGATAAGTCTTGCGGTGCTGTTCTAGATGAGTTGAAGAGGGCGCAGGGCAGAAGAAGGGAGGTAAGGAAGAGGCTGCTGCAATAGTCCAGCCTAGAGAGAACCAAGGCTCTGGAGACAGTGAGCCACTGGTGAAAAGTGAGAAAAGTTTGAGTACCACAGAGGAGGTAAAGCTGATAGACTTTTTATAGATATCGGAAATGTGAGAGAAGAAGGAGAGAGTGGAGTCCAAGATGACTCTAAGGTTTCTTGCCTCGCAGGTGGGAGCGGGCGCAGGGCCAAGGGAGGCCAGCCAGAGTGAAATTGGGAAAGCGGGAGCAGGGGTCCCAATGTGATCGATCTCAGTCTTACTGGCTTTTAAGGCAGAGGCCGTTTGCAGCACAGCATGAATGAATAGCGGACAGACAGTCAGATATGAAAACCTCTAACATCAAACCATGCCTAAAAAAATCCCTCTCTTTACCCCCTCCTTCTGTCCAATTACCACCCCATCTCCAACAACTGCATCACAGCCAAACTAATAGGCTGCACAGCCTACTTCCAGCTGAGCCTCTTCAAAGAGGCTCACAGCCTTATTGACTCTACCCAGTCAGGTGTCAGACCCCTCCATGGAACTAAAACCTCCCCGGTCTCCATCTGGGATGAACTGAAAAGAATGTCTGAATCTGAGGGCTGTGTTTCTCTCATCCTCCTTGACCTCTTAGCGACTAGAAGCCCGAGGGATTGGTGCACTTTATAAATGTAAAAATAAATAAATACATGCGTACAAAAATAGCCTTTGACACAATTAACCACTCCATCCTCATGAACAGACTCTTTGACCTTGGCATAGGGGACTCTGCCTTCAGATGGATCGCCTCTTTTCTCTCGGACTGCTCCGAAATCGTCTCTCCATCTTTCTCCCCTGCCCCCACCCAGTCCTGCACATAGTTCCCATTCAACATCTCCCTTTCGCCCCTCCCCAAGCTCATTTGTTCCCAAAATCTCACCTGTTACAATTATGCTGATGACACCCAGATTATCCTCAAGATTCCCAACCCCTAACCTCCTAAACCCACCCATACCTTGCTTCCTTCCTCACAGACATTGACCTCTGGATGACGAACAATCTCCTGCTTCTCAACCCCGGAAACACCAAAATCCTAATCTGTGGCAAAACAGCTCTCCTTCCCCAACCTATCCCTTGTCCACATTCATTAGGACCCGCCCCCACTGCATCTCCCTCAGTCAAAAACCTAGGATGCACCATTAGCTCAGACTTGACTCTCTCCTGTCACATCAATGCAGGCTCCAGATCGTACACCTTCCACCCCCGCATCCTCAAGTGGATCTTTCCCTCTCTCTCCTACTCCCATAGAGTTTGAGCAATCATCACAATCATCCTCTCATTCCTAGACTACTCCAACTCCCTCTACCTAGGTGCGCCTACGTACCAACTGAGAAAGCTCCAACGGGTTCAAAACTCTGCAGCAAGGCTCCTCCTCACATTCTCTCCCAGAGAACACAACTTGCATGCACTCAGGACACTGAATTGGCTGCCCATCAGCCAACAGGCCTCTTGCAAAGCCTTGTGCAATACCAACCGCACAATCCACAAGAAAGGCCCGGAATCTGAGAAAAAAACAGTCACTCACTACCACCCCACCAGAATCCTCATATCACTACAGACCTCCTGCCAGTCCCTCCTTTCAGGTTCTCCAGATTAGGAGCTGTTTCTCTGTCATCGCACCCACCTGGAACCCCCTCCCCCTCATGCTCTGCCTCATAGAGGATCACTTAACCTTCAGGAAAGCCCTCAAAACCTAGCTGTACCCTCTACATCATGATCCCCCTACATCCCCCATGCCGATTCCCCGCCTATCGCACATACATATTCTGCAGCAGCCCCTCCTTGCACACTCGCCCCACCGGCCCATCTCTCATCTACTATCCGCATCATTCCTTTCAGCTGCTTTTCTCTGCCATCCAACCTTCCTTGTGGTACCTCAAGCACATCTGGAGGACTCAGGTAGTCACGCCAGCAACTCGGACCTAAAACGCATCCTGACAGTGGCCCAGGTATTGCACCCATATGGGCTTGGAGGAGGGAAATGCATCGCACTTAAAATGCACCTTGAGAAAATCACACTGATCATCCCATCGGAGGATAGCCAGGCACCTCGGACCCCTCGTGCATGGTTGGCATGGCAGGTAACTCTATAGCAAATTAACAAGGGGGGTCCGGGGAGTCCTCTGCCAGTCTTTCCCCTTCTTTAATGGCTTGGCAGGTGAAGAACGATGGTCTGGAGGCTTGCCCAGAGCAATGCCAGAGGTTCAGATTAATTCTAAACCTTCCAGCCATCACCTCTTTTGTTTTGCTATTGTCACCCCGAGTGGGACGGGTATGCCCAGACGTGGGTCCCGTGCCTGCTGGGCCTAGAGACCCAAGCTACTCCTCATTGATGATGCCCAACAAGGCTGAAACATGTCTGGGGATGCTTGTGGTCTTGTGTAGAAGGGATGTGACCTAGCAGTTCGGGCTGGACTACCCCTTTGGGGGTGGGACCAAGTCTGATTTGCATATGGTCTTTCCCCTTCTGTGATGGCTTGGCAGGTGAAGAACGATGGTCTGGAGGGTTGCCCAGAGCAATGCCAGAGGTTCAGATTAATTCTAAACCTTCCAGCCATCACCTCTTTTGTTTTGCTAAGGTAACTCTATAGCACAGGATGGTGGGCCAGGTTGCTGCACAAAATCATGAAATGGGGTCCTTGTTTTGGCACTAGAAGGAACTAGGATGGCAATCTCTCACTATAAGAACCTCTCAGCAGGTGAGTGTTATTCATTCATCAAGCATTTAGATAGCCTCTGAAACATAGCACTGCTCATTGAACATAGAGGGAATCCAGGAAATGGACATTGTTATTTGTATAGATAACCCATTTCTCCCCTCGCACACCACACCTTCACTCCATACACCCTGCACACACCTATAACACAAACACTATTGCACATCACCTCTGCCAGAAGAATTAAGTTACTTTTAATGACAACAATTTGAACTTTAGCTTCCCACATAACTCTCTATCTCCTTAAACACAATCCCCCCTCGTTAGTCCATAGTATTCCTCTGCTGCGCCTATACACACTCCATTTAGACAAGGGTGTCTACCAGGGTCTTTGCCATCCTTGCATAACTTTAATGGCTGAAATGTACACATGCATAACAGCCCCTCCCAAACTCTACGGTCCCTCCAAGGGCGTTCAACCAAGAGCACATTGGGACCATAATTATGGTGAAAGGCGCTATAACAAATGACAAAAAGATACTTTTAATTTCAAAATGGACAATCTGGAGTACTCCAATTGTACTGTTTTGTAAATGCCCCAATAAGAAAGGGAAAGGGGACAGATAGCACCAGCATCTTGGGAACATTATGTACATGGCTTGTTGTGTGAATGAGAGTCAGATTTTTAGTTGTAACCACAGAATGGCCACAGATCTTTATATTTGATAAATTGGTATTTGATTAAAAAAAACATTTGATGTTTTAATCACTAAGAACATAATGCACACCATGTTTGGTGCTCATTTGATTTTTCACAGAACTCATCCTAACATTAAGATGTCTGCAACATTGCATCACATGTACTTATTTTGAAGCCTCAGGATATGGATGTGATGATAGAATGACTAACATCAGTCACTCGGCTGGGCCTTCTGGAGATAATATCTTCTTTCCCCATGCTGATTTTTAGAATGTTCTCATGATAAGGATGTCTGTACACATGCTCAGCTCCCAATGCACAAAGATCCTAGGAGAATTCATCTTGCTGTTGTTCCCTGCTGTGATCTCATGGTCTGAGCAAGAGTGGGGACTCTAAGTTAAGATTGTCATCACGTCCCATACCAGCTGAATTTCCTGGGTCTTGTTGCAACTGCTCATGGATTTCGGCCATGTCCAGTGGTCCTGGCCTATGATTCGGGCCCATATCCCCTTCCTAGTAAATAATCAGATCTGTCAGTAACCTAAGGGTAGTCTCATTCCCAAACCCCCTGAATCATCTTCTCAGGTGGTCACGTAAAGTCATTCTCTCTTGGATCCTGACCCTGGGGGTGGAGAAGCAAGGGAGGATCACCTGGGAGGAGAGTCCTCAGAGTGAGGGAGTGGGGTACTCTTGGGCGAGACATAGTATCCCCCTTTCCCTAATAATGACCTACCTAACCCTTCCCTGACCTTTATGGGCTACTACAAGACTGTTCCCCTGATTTCCCCACGTTTGACAGTTAAAGGTACTGGGATGAGGAAGAGGAGACTGGGAGTAGTACACACTATACCTTCCTTTTACCACTCTGGTACTGGGATGAAGAAGATTCATGCAGAGAGTCAGGCATATCCCTTTAATCATGGTCAGGCAAACCTAAATAAAGGCACACACCTGCAACCTCTTAACTGGTTGTAGGTGTATATGATGAGGGTCAGAGAAAGAGGCTGAGAGCACAGCAAGGAGGCTTTGACTGCAGATGAACCCTTATGTACGGAAGCAGTCGTGGTGGGTCAACGTTAGAGACCCCAAAGACCTTTTGTGGCCTAAGGCAAGGGGGCCATGTCGTGGCACAGGTGTGGGAGCCTTCAATGCAGAGCACTAGCAGCAGGAGCTGCGGGAGAAGCCTGGAGACAGACAATGCCGTTTGCATCGGGAGAGAAGCCTCTCTGGGTGCCTGCATGCAGGGAAGACTTGCCGGCAGGAAAGCAGGAATTGCAACAGAAGTCCTCCCCAGGGCCATCGGAGGAGCTGCCATCAGCCAGTGAGCGTCAGAGGGAACACTTGGGCACCAGGGCGCTCCAAACAGACCAGAATTAGTAATGGTTTTTGAAACAAATACAATATATCCCTATTGAATACCAAACAGAGCAGAAATCTGAAACTACATATAACTAGTGTATTATAAATACCAACCTACATGAAAATGTACAATTGAGCATGACAAATGCATCATAATCACAACACTGAAATGGAAACTTCAAATTAAACCTAATGAATGCAATTTAAACAATGAACTGAATGAAAAGGTGACATTATATATACCAGAAGTTTATTGAATACCAAACTGAATGAAACACTAAAATTAGATATCTTGAATACGGAATGTTTTAAAAACATTATGAACAAAGCAAACATTGAAGAACAATTAAAGTGCCCATGTGAAAACAAACTACGGAAAAAGGGCATAGGTGTGAAAGAGTGCCATAGGGTGTGGGATAGGAATAAAACCCCACAAAGGTGAACTTGTTTAAATGAATGCAATGCAGCAAGGCCACAGAATGGTGAGAGGTGTGTGATACATGGTGGCAAAATCAAGAGGTTGACAAGGAGAAACCATCAAAGTATCAACTTACACAACTTACACATAAAGCCAAGAGGCCAACCCAGTGGAATAAAGTGAAAGTGACTTGGTACAAAGGGGCAGGAGCTGAAGAACCTGTGTGGCCTAGAACCTAGGGATCCTGGTTGTGCGACCTGTAATGGGTGGACCGTGCGGTCTGACAATTGTGCCTAGACCAGTGAGCCCTGAATGAGTGTGAAACAAAACAAAGAGAAATATTGTGAATAAACCGGTGAAGCCAACCAGAAGGAGGCAAAGCTGACCTTGAGCTGTACTTTTGAAAAGACTAAAATAAACTTGGTGAAGGTGAAGTCTTGGGGACGGGCACCCCGAGACTTGAGGAACTGTATATGTTGTCTTGAGGACAAAGCCTCACAACCCCTTTACTTTGTGAACTGTGTTGCTTGACACTTGGGGAAGGGAACCCCGAAAATTATTTGGAACTGTGTTGCTTGAGACTTTTTGTGAAACTTGCTTGCACTTGGGGAAGGTAAGCTGAAAGAAGCTCAGACTTTGAGTTAAGCACTGTTTATTTTGTTAGTTACATCCCTACACATTGTTTAGTATTAGTAGTGAGGGCAAGAATAGGTTTCGGACACAGACACTTTTAAGTTGAACTCTTTGACTTCTGTAGTTTTGTTCCACCTTAGTGTAGGGCAAGTTAGGCCTTCAACCATCCTGACATTTAAGTTAATAAATATTGTTTGTTTGAACTTTGAGTCTGTTGTCTGCGTCTTACTTCATGATGCCGTCACAGATCACACCTGCCATGGTCTTTGACATAGCAAATGGCCACAGCCTTTGGCCATGTCCACTGTCCCTGTTGACAAAATTAGGCGATAAGACTGTGGACCACTGGCCATGGCCTTCTGCCATGTCCACTTTCTCTGTTGCACCAATTAGGCTAAATGTCTGGGAACATGGCCAGTGCGCTGGGTCAACACCCAAGGCCCATATCCCTCTCAATATTAAGTTATCAGTTCCCACGACCATCGATGCTGTCCCTGATGCACCAGCACTTCTAAAAGTGCACTGGCCATTGGCCTATTCTCCCTTTTGCCCCCTCTTCTTTTATTTCAGCAGTAGTTTCCCCTGGAAAATACATGCAGTAAAATACCACAGTCAACTGGATCCAGTCTTGTAATACTGCAGTAATCATACCCAGTAATCATTTTCTGCCATTTACCACAGTATGATCAGCAATGTAAATGTCTTCTCTTCCCCAATGTCAATGTGAATAGGCTTGATCTTAATTATAGAGCAGAGACCTATATGTTATGGAATAGGTAAGGTAATGAGGAATTGTCTGTGGAATTTCAGAAAATAACTAAAAATGTCCATATCAAAGATACACATTCATTCTGAGCATATGCCATGTATAGATTATTAATTCCAAAAAGTGTATGCACTTACATGCATACGTTTGTATACTTGGAAATGCAATTCTCTTTTTGCCTAAGCTGTTATAATTTTGGAAGCTTTAATCAATATACACTTTTGTTAAGGACCTTGAAATTGTTGGTTGGTTGGTTACTTGGTTGGTTGGGAAGTTGCTTGTTTGAGCTTAAACTTTGACCACATCATGGGCAAACTTATCTAACTCTGTTCAGTCATTTCAAATTCCCTTTTGACCCCCCCCCACCCCTCTCCCAACGCTGGCCTGGAAATATTGGCATGCCTCCATTTTAAAAAGTGCTCATGACCTCTTACACTGCCTCATTTTCAGAAGCAAAAAAAACCCAAAAAGTTACAACCATCATCGAGGAGGTGGTTGATGGAAAGGTTGTCTCCAAGAAGGTGCAGACGGTGGAAAGAAAATGAAACCATGAGAGAGACTTCATAAGACCGACACCATCTCCGGTAAGAAAATAAAGAGAGACTTTCAAAAAAAACATCTTCTGGAAAAATGGTTAATTTCACATTGCTCACTTTCATTGATCTCAGACATGTTCAGAGGGAGAACTATTGTTATAAAAAATGGGCGTGGGCTTTCTTTTCTTCCATCACCCGATAAATATAACGTATTTGCAAAATAATAGCTGGTGTATGCTGTTTGATTCCTACTTCTGAGCTGATGCCACTCTGTGCCCACAACCATGCCTGAAAACTGGGAAAACAGAAACCTATGTGTGTCAAAAGCAAAGGAGAACCAGTAAAGCCCAACCCACAATCGTGGCCAAATCAGCATCCTTACCACTTCTCCCATGGTGCATTGAGTAGAGACTAGTAAGGAAACTGTATGATGACACAGCCATGGTGTGTGCTTTTTCTCAGTTGTTGAAGCAGGATTATGTTGCTCCCTCCCTGCAAGGCTTGGGGAAATCTTTTTAATTCTTCTGGTGAAAAGTAGTTTGAATATTTAAATAAGTATTTAAATGGTTCCTTGCTTCCTATCTGGGACCAAATGGCTAAGGATGTTGATGTACAGTCATATCTGAAGAGTTTGTCCAATCAGCATTCTTAGCCATGTGGTCACCCTCGCGTGTAGTCCAGTGCACGCTGAAAACTTTAATTTATGTTTTAACTTAAACAATCTGTGTATTATGCAGTAGTTAGAATTACCAAGAAACCTATTTGAAAGCAAACACTGCTCAAGCATAATTTTCCACATTAAGCTGCCATTTGATAGGGTGTAAAACCTTTCCTGAATTTTACTTTTGGAGCTCTTTGCTCGTGTTGTAAATATAAACTTAACTTGTGGCCTAATTGAGACCTTTTTGTGCCACATCGCAGGCCGCTCATAACCCCTCCCTCCTCCAAAGATCTCTTCATTGTGTCCCCCCCTCCGTGTGCCCACCCCACCCCCTGACTGGGCCTTTGGCCTCATTTAGGAGTCTCTCCCAGGGCAGCCCATTGCCTGTTGCAGCCCTAACAGCTAAGGTAAGGCCCAGAGGCAGTGGGCAGCTCCTGCAGTAGCAGCTCCAGACAATTTTTGCCAGTGTTTGACAGCAGAGCCTGCAGTGCAGCCATCAACCAGCAGCAACTGACAAGGTAAGCAAGGCCTTGACAGGGGGACCAGCCATTACTGCTCCCCACTAAACTGTCCAAATTAGCTTTTACCTAAAAGCTTGCAGTCTGACAAACTTTAGCATGTTAACAATTTCTAGCTCACATGCCAACTGTATCACTTTGTCTTATCTTGCCATATTGTGTTAGTCAGCCATATCTCGCATCTTGCCATATTGTGTTAGTCATCCATATCTCACATCTTTCCATATTGTTCAGTCAGCCATATCTTGCCTCTAGGTAGATTGTGTTGGTCAGCCATATCTCGCATCTTGCCATATTGTGTTAGCCAGCATATCCCACATCTGGGTCGATTGTACTAGTCTGCCATTTCTCGCATTTGGGTCCATTTTTTGATAACCCATCATCTATAGCTGCTACTGCATTTACTGTTGTGCCCCCACTCTAAACCCTTCTCCCTCTATCCAGGTGTCCCAAATCCGAGCACTACTGCAGTTACTGTTGTGCACCCATCTTCAGCCTTTCTCCCTTTATCCAGGTATCCCAAATCCGAGTGCTACTGCATTTACTGTTGTGTCCCCATTTTAGGTACAGGTATCTCAATTCTAGGGGTTGCCTGTTTTACTGTCGTGCACCCATATTAGGCCTTTCTTTCTTTATTCAGGTATCCCAAATCCAAGCGCTACTTCATTTACCATTGTGTCCCCATTGTAGGTCCAGGTATCCCAATCCAGGTATCCCCATTCTAAACCCGACCGCATTGACTGCTGTGCACCCATCTTAGGTCCTTCTCCCTCTATTCAGATATTCCAAACCTGAGCGTTACTGCATTTACATTGTGCACCCTTTATTAAATCCATGTATCCATATTTTAGGGGATACTGCACTTGCTGTTTGCACCCCCCTTTATGATCCGGCTATGCCAAGTCTAGAGGTTGCTGCATTTTCTGTTGTGCTCCAATTTTGGGTCCAGGACTCCCGAGTCTAGGGGTTGCTTGTTTTACTCTTGTTCGCTGATCTTAGGCCTTTCTCCCTTTATCTCAGTGTCCCACGTCTGAGCATTGCTCCATCCACTGTTTTGCCCCCATTTTAGGTCAAGGTATCCCAATTTCTAGGGGTTACTGGTTTTACCATTGTGTGCCCATCTCGGGCCCTTCTCCTTCTGCCCAGGTGTTCCAGATCTGTGCTTTGCTTCTTTCACTGTTGCACACCCCTTAAGGCCCTTCTCCTTCTACCTGGGTGTTGCTGCATTTGTTTATGTGCCCCCTTTTAAAACCCTTCTCCCCAATCCAGATGCATTAGCCACTGCTGCCTCAACTCTGGGTGTCTACACGCATGATCAGACCCTCCCAAATCTAGCCCTCCCATCTACAATTGTTTCTCAATCACAGCCGCCGCCAGTGCCCTCAATCCGCCCACATCCAGCCACACCGTAACACTACCATGGCGACCAGCATTCCTCCAAGCCAGACACATGCACTACCTAGACCCCCACCTGCCCCACCCTCCTGTACATCTATATCACACTCGCCCAGACTCACTCACACACACACTGTCGAAACTGATATAATATTGTTTCGTCTTCATTGTATATGTTGGCCTATGCCCAGTCGCTTTGTGAGGAAATCCGTATTGCAAGGTCGTGACCTTAAGTTAATCAAGCCTCCATTTTAGGTTAGACCGCAAAATCAAGCCTCCATTTTAGGTTAGACCGCCATTTTGGTTTATCGTGCAAAAACACCATGTGGCCTAAAATGGCCGACCTGTGTTCTTTTGTTTTCACTTTAACCTCTTCAACCTCTGTAGGCGAGTTAATGTCCAACCTGCCTGCAGGCTATATGTTAGGGTCATGTAGACCTTGTCCTTTCTTGACCTAGGGATCAGGGGATTACTTGAATCGGCAATGATAACCTACAAGTATACGAGAACAATAATGCTATTTAAACATGACATGCAAAACATCTGTTTGACCTGCATTGAAGCAAATGTGTAAAACGTGTAAAGTCACATCCAGAGAATAATAGTACTTGTTAGTAAATGTATTAATAAGTAAACAACACGCACGAGATATGTAAATTAGGAATGAACCTGGCGCGAACCCTGGCCCAGTATATGATTAAATCGTAGGAGGCTGGACATCATTACGAAGAAACTGCATAAATATGCTGATGTCCAGCTAGCAATTCCTGTTCACTGCTCACATTGAACCTGCTGGTGGTCTCTGTGAAGTACTGATGGCCAAATAGCTATTTGTATACTTTGTTTTTGTAAACTGTTCAGTGTTGCAATAAAGATTCTGGGAATCTTTACAAGCCCGTGTTAGTGTATTTCTCTTTGCATGGTGTAAAAGCCTTAATATTGTATTTTCTGATTTCACAACACTACCACTCACCACACACCCACTTACAACAACAGCTCTTAAGCACACCAGAATACACCACACCCCCCCTACCCCACACACACTTGCACCCTCCTTCTCCAACCCACAACCACACTCTCCCAGAATCATCCATCCCAGATCATATCTCTCTTGCCCTTCACCACCCACCTTGTACACTCATTCTCAAACTCATTACAACACTCACCCGAACCATGCACCTCTCTCGCTGACCCCCAGTGCCTGGCCCCCTCAACTACAAACTCGGAGACCTCCAGCCATCAACCCCAGCTCATCTGGCACACAAGGGGAGGTACCCCTCAACCCATTCGCCCCTCCTCTCCACCAACAGCCCCAAATAGACACCCTCCCTCACACACAATCTCGACCTGTCCCACACTCCCACCACAACCATCCCAGTAGAATCCCGAAGGCACTATGACAGCTTACACCGAACCCCTCCACTGTCTGGCACTACCTCTACCTCCCTCGCCTGACCACATCTCCCTCAGCAAGCATTCCCCACCTACTTACCACAATCCCCACCACACAGACCACCCCCAATTGGCCTACCTCGGCAAGCCCCTTCCCTTCACTGAGCGTGGTGTGTCTTGCCCTTTCCTGAACCATCGCCTCTGCCCGCTTCCTGCTGATCTGCCCATCCTCTTGCACACACCCTCAGCACCCAAACAAACACAACTCAGAGGTAGATGATGACCCTTGGCCTCAACTTTGCAAGCCTCACCTGTCCTACACCTCTCTTTTCCAGCCCCCTTGCACCATCCCGTAACAGCACCCAGCAAACTCCTCTGTAAAACCCACCACCTCTCACCACCACCCCTCTACCCTTCAAGCATTTCACCACCACCCTTACCGCCCATCCCACACCACTACTGAGTTGAAAACCTGTAATTGCCCGGCCTCTGTTCCCAGTCCCAAGCAACCCAAGGCCTTCAACGCACCAACTTCCGTATCCCATCTTGATCACCTGCGTCCATCCTATTACACTGCCCTTCCAAATCAACCTTCACCCCACCACCAACTCTGTCCATCTGATGACCTGACCATCCCAGCCTGGCCAACCCCAGACCCCCAGGTAAACACTTCTGCCTCCACCTCGGGCAAAGTACCTGCCTCTTCTTCAATGCCGCTCAGTAGCCATGAACAAACACAGCATCTTTGATCTCCTAACCTCAGAGAACCCCGATCTTCATCACAGACACCTGGTTCTCAGAAAACCTCAAACCTATTGCTCACGAATAATTCCGACCTGAATACTCACTCATCATCTACAACAGACCTTCCAGAGGAGTCAGAATAGCCATCCAGCACAAACCTTACATCTCTATCGCCTCCACTAAAACACAACCATGCACAGCTAACTGTGGATCCCTCCTAGTCAAACTCTCTCTCTTGCCTATTTTCTCACACAGCTTCCTATTAGTCTAGAGGCCCCCGTGCTACGACAGACAATTTGCTACCGGCCTATGCGACACACTATCAGCCATTCTAGTTACCCACCCAACACTCACCCTTCTGGTAGACTTTAACATCTGGTTAGACCTCCCCAACAATTCCATAACTCTACCACTGGTGGACAGCCTCCAGGCACTCAACTTCACACAGCATATCAGAGGACCAACACACACTGCTGGCCACACCCTCGCCATCTTCAACTATTCCAAACTTATCTCCACATCCACCCCCAACCCCTCATTTGGATAGACCACTCTCCCATACCTTTCTCCTTCCTCAGACCACCACCACACCCCAAGCCATTCTCTACCCATACATCTCAGTTCAAGTGCTGGATCAGGGTCAAGGTGCTACCAGACTCGGCCGAGGCACTACTGAGTGCCCTTCTATCTCTTCCAACCACAGCTAGATCCTTACACATATAACTTTTAACTCCTGGCTAAACAATTCCATCATTCCCCTTACCCCCTCCAAGTCCACTCCCTCCCACATAGGACCTACCCCCAAATGGTTCACCCCTCCTGAATAATCTAAAATCTCATAACCACTCCCTTGAGTGCAAATGGTGAGCTTCCAGAACCCTGGAAAGCAAATCAGTACTGACCCATCACCACAGAAACTACAAGTCAGAGGTCCAAAAAAAAATATTATAATAAAAGGACCCTGAACTGCCAGAGCGGCAGCAAAGAGCTCCACAGGATCATCACTAAATTCCTGAACGCGCCCTGCACCGCAGTCCTGACTCCCTCTTCATAAATGCTCTGCAATTCCCTGTCTGATTACTTCCACAAAGCAGTCTTAGTCAGGACAGCCACCATCAACGCCAAACTCTCCCTCCTGTCCACCCGCCTTACACCAGCTCTACCAGACCCAACCTCCCTCCCCACCGAGAACGCCTCTTTTTGCTCCTTCAACCCTATCTCGAGCGAGAAGTTTGTGAAACTGCTATCTGTCAGATGACCCACCAGCTCTTCCCCTTGACCCTTGTCTCGCCTCCCTAGTCAAATAAATCTTCATCTAACCTGTGCAGGAGAACTGTTGAGGTCCATTCTCAATGACTCAGGCCCATTCTCAATGACTCCCTCACCTCCGGCCACTTCCCAGATTCCTTCAAAACCGCACAATTCAAACCGCTGCTTACAAAAGCATTCCCTCAACTCTCTTCTACCGTTCAACTACAGGTCAATCTCCAACACCAGTTTCTGGCAAAACTCATCAACTGCATTCCTACTCAAAGCTCAATGGCTTTGTGGAATATAACACTGACCTAGACTCTGCGCAATCAGTCTTCCGCCCGAGCCACGGAACTGAAACCATGCTGATTTCTATCTGGGATGACCTCAAAGTGACAACAGGATCCGCAGCTCTCATTCTTGTTGACCTCCCTCCTGCTTTTGACATCGTTAACCACCTAATCCTCCTTGACAGACTTCACTCCTTAGGAATACGTGATTCAGCTCTCTCCTGGATCGCCTCATTCCTCACTAATAGACAGCAAATCACCCATCTCACCCCATTCCAATCCGTTGCATGCCCAGTAAACAGTAGAATACCCCAAGGCGCATGCCTCTCACCCCTTCTCTTCAACATTTACCTGACCCCCACCCCAGGAATATCCGCTCACACAACTACACTTGCTGCAACTACGCGTATGACACACAAATCATCCTGAGAATTTCTAAATCGACCTTCTAACCCAGCACTGACCTAGCAATATGTCTCTCAAACAATGACTGCTGGTTGACAACTAACTACCTTCTGAACCCAGGTAAAACAGAGATCATGGTTTTTGGGAAATTCTGCTCTATACCCCTTCTGACTCCTTGGTTAACCTCACTCGTCCCCCCAGCCCCCATGACCACCAGCACTGTAAAAACATTGGGTGCACAATGGACTCAGACCTAACTCTATCTCACCACATCAACAATACATCCAAAGCCTGTCATTTCCACCTCAGGTTCCTAAAACGTATCTTCCCCTACCTCAATTTCCCAAACAGGCTAGCTGCAATTATGTCCATTGTCATGTCCAGACTTGACTATTCAAGCTCCCTCTACCTGGATGCACCGGCCGACCAGTTAAACAAACTGCAAAGAGTTCAACACTCGGCTGCCAGACTGCTTCTCACATTGGGATGAAGGGACCACATCTCACTGGCTCTCCGCACCCTACAATGTCTCCCAATTGGATGCCGAGCGGTGCACAAATCAGGCCCCAAATTCCTACAAGATAAGATTATGCCTTGTGACCCAACCCACACCCTTATGTCAAGCACTGCCCTCCTAGTGGTGCCCCCTTCCAATTCAACCAGGATCGGAGGGTCAGCCTTTTCAGCCTGGCGCCAACTTTGTGGAATTTACTGCCGCCCCGCATCAGACACAGTGAAAACTACATGGCCTTCCGAAAGGCACTCAAAATCTGGCTCTTCGCCTAAAACTCACAAGCGAATGCAGTGAACCACCCAATCCTATCACCACGACCGACACCTGGCGTTGAACCCGGATGATTACGGACCCTGTCATAGACCGTCAGGCCTCATGATATCTAACTCCACTACAATAGCCTTTGCCCAGACGTGAAACCCAAATCGTAGCGGCACCCTGGCAGAATTATGTACATGACAGAATGTATTCATCACCTCATACACAGGAATTTTATATGCTCTGAGGCCTAAAGATATCTACAGCCATTAATCAAGCAATGAAGGCACTTGCCTACTATGTCTACGCACCTGGAATTGCAAAAGCAGAACTAGATAGCGGGGGGTGTCTAGCAGTAATCTACTAAATCACACCTACCATTGAATGTATACAGCAGTTCTACCCAATGGTATTCTATTTAGCAGAACTAGCATTCCAAACTCTAATAGCACTTATGTACTTGATCATTGCCTTACAAATATGCACTAGGCTATCAAACCAGGAAATACCTTTACCTGATAATCCCACACATCTCGAAATCCCTTTGGAGAATTCTATAGCAAGGAACGTTTCTAGCACGTATTCCCTACTAACCCCACTTATCTGGGAATGTCCTAGTAGAACTTCCTATCTGGTATTCGATTCAGCATACTGCGGACCGAGGACTCTGCTAGTACCTATGCAGTAGCATGAGTGTTGGGGCAGAACGGACTGTCACCTCCCATTAGCCTTCGACAAACAATTGGACCCATCAAGAAACCGGGAGAGTATAGCAGGAAGATTCAAGTTGTGAGTGTGTTCATATAAGAAATGCCTGGTAAGAAGTGTACCAGGCAAGGTCAAGTTGAACAGTGTGTAAAGTTTATCACATGAGAATATCCTGAGCAGAGGCTTAGCCAGGTTTCTCTAACAACTGGGGCCGGAAACTAATGTAGTTGGGCCCACGGCAGGTTGGGCATTAACGGTAAATCCCCATTCCTCATTGGGTCGCTGGACCCAATGCTGAATTTTCAGCGCTAATACAGCCGGCAGTAAAACAGGGCGCTAAATGAGATTTTCACCTGCAGAAAAAAGCTGGAGGTAAAACAGCCCATTTAGCGCCCAACTAGTTATAGGGCTAGATCTTAAATGTGGTGGTAATACCATTACCGCTGCATTTAAGGGCTACCACCTGACTTGTGAGGAGGCCCAGAAACATAACTGTGCACATTCAAAAACAATTTCAATTCTAGAAGTTTCTCACATAATATATAACCTGTGGTAGTAATCTCAGAGATATTTTTGGGAAATCTCACCTATTTGCATACAAGCAAATAAAAAATCAAACACAATCCCTGACCAGAAGTGTGTTTCAACCAGAACAAGAACAAACAAGGCATGAAGCATACCAATGCAACTTTAGGAGATGCAAAACCTCCCAACACATCTGTACCAAATCTGCCATCTGACCTATCACCACTGTCCCTTTCCTCCTCAAACTACTGGACAAAGCAGGCTACCTGCAGGTTCAACACTTCATTGAATAGAACAAACTCCTAGGACTCCGCCAAATAGGCTTCCGCCCCAGACACGGGACTGAAACCGCCCTACTTGACCTGAAAAACCAAATGGACGATGCCAGAGACATGGGCAAACCAGCACTTCTCTTACTTCTTGACCTATCCGCGGCTTTCAACCTCGTGGATCATGACGTCCTATGCCACCACCTCTCCTCTACTGCAAATTCTCACCTGAAGCCACAGCATGGATCACTTCCTTCCCACAAGACAGAACCATGCAAGTATTCTCAGACTTAGCATCCGCATCACCAACCATCATTCTCTGCGGTGTGCCCCAAGGCTCCTGCCTTTCACCCACCCTCTACAACATCTTCACACGACCACTTTTTCTCATCCTCGACACCATGGGCATTTCATACACTAACTACGCCGACAACACACAGATTCTCCTCACCCTCACTGGCAACTATGACACTGACTCCATGACCCTCAACAACCTCTACAACACCATCCAAGCCTGCATGGCAGACAATGGACTATGCCTCAACTCAGACAAGACTGAACTCCTTTTGGTAGGCTCACCCGACACGCTGAAAAATCTAGACTCCCAATTCAGTCATTTCACCATAGACTCCATCAAAATACCTGTCTCAGAATCAGTCAAAACCCTTGGAGTCTACTTGGATTCCAACCTATCCATGGATAAACAAGTCAACGCTATAGCCTCTGCAGCTGCATACCATGCCAAACCTATCAACGCAGTCAGGCCCCTTCTCTCCAAAGAGAACTGCAATAACATAGCCAGAGCCATCACTGGATCTAGACTTGACTATTGTAATGTACTCTTTCTAGGCACCTCCAACAAAAACCTAGAGAGGTTACAAATCATTCAGAATAGTGCTCTCCGGGGAGCCCAAGGCATTGCCAAAAGAGAACACATCTCGGAGGCCAGAAAACTAGCACACTGGCTCCCAATAAAAGAAAGGATCATCTTCAAGACTCTGACACTGACCCACAAGTGCATTCACCTTACTGCCCCTGACTACCTCTCCCAAAGGACCCATCCCGTCTCTTCTACGAGGCCAACCAGATCACCATATACTAACATGCTCTCTGTGCCATTAGTAAAAAAAGTCAGAGCGGGCGGATCCAGCTTCCCATATCTCGCACCCACCCACTGGAACGCCCTACCTCCCACAATCCGAAGTGAGGCCTCCCTCACCACCTTCCGCAAAACCATGAAAACCATCTTATTCACATAAGATGCCTCGCACCAGTCGAATACATCTCATATGTTCCTAATGCATAAACTGTATTGTAATGACCAACTGTACCAACCAAAATGTCAGCTCTATGCTTTGTCGAATTCAAATTGTACCACTGAATGACTCTATGCCTGTAACTATGCTCTTGCAAGTAACAGCGCCTCAATGCCCATGGGTTACTTGTGCGCTATATAAATATGAATAAATAAGTAAATCAATAAAATAAATACCCCACAGAACCAAACAATACAATATTGCGAACGAAAGTCAGCACAGGGGCAACGTCCTGGTCTTGGAAGCAAGACCACGAAGAGTAACAGAGGTTTGATTCGCGGACCGTGCTTAGAAACCAAACTCGGGCATTACACGTATTATAAAAAAAATAATAAAAAATATTCAAGGAACATACAACTGCAAATTCTGCACTGTTGTATATATCATCCAATACAAGAAATGCACACATGAAAAATGTGTAGGCAATACTTGCTAGGAACTATGTCAAAGCATGAACTTTGTATGGGAGGATTGGTCCAAGAGGCCCCCATCCCCTGCAGCCTCTCCCCCTTGTGAAGTCCATGGCTCGTCGGGGGTTCCCCCTGCCACCAGGGCCCAGGTGGCGGGTGGACCACTGGCTGAAGACATTGACCAAACATGCTGTATTAAGCTAGGCCCTGGAAACAATTTTGTGAAATCAAAATGGCATGGGCCCTGTGCACTGCAGCACGGCCCCCACCCTTGGAGAGTCTCACGTGTCCCTGCAGCCGCAGCTCCTTGGCAGATCCGCTGAGAGCCAGTTCCCACGAGCAGACGGACATGAGCTAGGGCTAGATGCAAACACTGTAACATTCACCTTCCACAGTGTATCACTGCCCTCAGCATGACGCGGCCAGCAGAGCTACGGGGGAAAAAAACTGTAAAATGGTCCCCCGACAACAGCAGAGCCCCCAAATACTAATGAGCAAACTACCTGTGATGAAAACTCTTCTCTCCATGACCTTTCTGACTAAAACATGTAACCTCCATGAAGATGGCAGAATGTGTGTTTATATGGCATTCTCGTTGAAGTACCCACATCCCCGTAGCTATGCGCAAATGGTAAAAGTGTCCCGGGGTTTTCATGTTATATGTTTCGCCGAGAAGAATGCACCCCAAGGTCCCATGCCATAACTGAACTAATGCTGCTAGAGTGGAAAGGAAGACACATTCAACCCCATTGGGAGCTCATGTAAATGGTGCACGAAACTGCACAATATGTATTTGAATGTCCAAGCTCACCATGTGTCACTGCCATTAGTCTCATTGGCCAGCTGTTCCTGCGTGCTCCACCCTACCTTACTACTACCTTGCTTACCGCGCATGTATAGCAATGTAACAAAATGTTGTGGTTGTTAAATACTTAACATATAGGTAACGCATTTGAAATGGCCATGTAAAAGGCACTAACAATGTAGAAAACATAAGCTTTGAAAAGACTCAATGAGCATTGTACATTATATGAATGTTTATGCCTCTTTCACATAATCTGCAACACACGAGGAAAATACCATTGTGGGCATATCCAAGGCCATTCCCCCTTCCTCCCCATTGAAGCCTGCCAGTCAGAAAGCAGAGGCCTGTGCTGCTCTGCTTCACCTCCCCCAATTCGGCTGGAGCCGCTTCAAACATTCACGTTCCCCCGCAGCTCAAAGGGCCGCGGCCAGCCACCTGAATTATTTACAACCCAGCAGTAAACCCCGGCCATAAACGCAGGCCGGAAGGCGCCCTTTTTTAGGCTCCACGACCCACTAGCTCACCCCAGGTTAATGGCCCCTGTAAAATTAGGACACCCAATATTATAGCAACACTGTAGGAACACATTCATAAGGACTTCTAACGGGACATGATAACTTGGACAGCTCGTCCCTTGCCCTGAGACCCAACCTCGCGACTTATGATACCTGGTCAACAGGACGATGGTAACCATCTATTGATGTATCACCAAAAGACTCCACTCTAGGTGCATTCCTCCTGTGTTGCATTAACCTGTAGAATAACCTATTGGAAGATTTACCGGGGAAGATAATATTGCAATATTGAATTAATGCGGTGTGCGTGGCCTTAGGGCAGAAAGCCAAGAAAGACATTCATCACTGACACTGGCCACGGCTGGCACAACAACCCCGCCCGGATGAACCCAGCTGACCTGCCCGGCCCGGCCCACGTGGGTAACCAGTGACGTCCACCAACCACGGCAAACCACATCACAGCTGCACCTATAGTTAGTCCTCGCCACCCAATCCCCACGAACTTGTGCCCCCTATAGCATGTAGGTTCTTATGACGCATTTTGTAAATATATACGCCTGTCTTTGCTCTTGTCAGACAGAGCGCTCTCTGAGTTTGCAGAGTCCTTTGTATGCCCTATTCTGACTTATATAAACTCCCATTAAGCTCACCCGCACTTTGTCTTAGCCTTATTCCAATCTTGGGAGAGTCCATTATTGTCTCTCATTGTGGGGAGGATCGTGCTATCTGGGGACGCTCGCCTTCAGTGGTGACCCCGATAGATTGATGATTATTTTTCCTTAACATACATATCCCTACTGTCCCCTTTGGCACGAAAATCTCTGCTCGAAAAGGGATGCGCAAGGTGCGCCGGCTCCGGAAGGCTGCCCGCCAACGGCGACCGGTACGCTTAGAAGTGCGCACTCAACAGAGAGAGGGTATGGGATCCCGGTTGAAAAATCCCCTTTGAGTACCGCTTGCCGGAGCCGGGGCTGACTGTTGAGCGTACGGCAACACTGCCTGGACGGACCCAGTTCGGAGACTCTCGGTTCAAGACGGGCACGTCAGTATTAAGTGCGAGCGACCACAGCAGGGGAGGAAAACAGGACAGGGAACGAGGTTGTTTGAAAGTGGACACTTTGAGACTACTAAGAACCACTCTAGGCTTTCTTTACTTTTTCTTTGCATATGGCCATTAGGATCAAGAGGTGAAAAGAGATAAAGAGACGGGAACCTAGCTCCGCTAGGGGGTAGAAGGCGGCGCCGCATAGTGCTATCTTGACTAGTACTGGGAATATATGAAGAAGTGGAAAATGAGATAAAGGTGTCTGATAAAGGAAGACACGGTGAATACATTAGTGACTGCTATTCTTTCTATTCTTCTCTCTGGGTTTACGGGGAAAAAACAGGGTTAGTACGAAAAAAAAAAAAGATAATCTAAGTAGAAAGACGAGTTTATACCAAAACTACAAGACGAATTGATATCAAATTAAGAAAGAAAGGGACAGCTAGCAAGGTAGGAAAGGGATTACAAATTGAGCTGTGAATAGAGTGTTGCCTATGGGTGTGTACACATCACATGTGCCAGAACATATTTGCCACGATGAATGTGTAAAAGTGGTCATAAGTGCATAATTATGGTGTGGTCATGGTAAATGCGACCAGAAGAAATTTTACAAGGAAGAGCGCAATGCAGTAAAGTGACTGTTTTTTTTGGGATCCATTTGCTGAAGATATTGGTGGTGTACGAAGGGTGGTTTGCTTTTGTATGTGCCCCCTAAAAGTATACAGAATAGAGGCTGTGCATGGCCATTCTTATATTGTTCAGGTGGCGAAAACACACGCAGGTCCCCACACGCAGTGATACACAAATACGTAGATATATCTGGTGATACATCTATATAAAGATATATATATATAGATATACATCCGTATCGAGCAACCACGAACTATGGGGGCAGAAACACCATTAGCCCATATTTGTAAGAATCTACCTTGGTATGCTGAACGCATTAAGAAATATCACGATCAGTGGATTACAGAGCTAAAGGGGGAAGGGTTACCCCAAATATGGCCAGAAGGGGGATCGTTTGACAAGATTGTCCTAGATATGGTAGCTACATGCATTTGTTAAAAATACAAGGGGAAGCAGTTACATAATAGGAGAGAAATATTAGACCTATGGAGATTGCTTGAAAAAGTACCCCCACCCAAGAAAAGGGAGTTAGGTACTGATCTGCCATCTACCACTGACAATCCATTACTGATACCAAAAGATGACAAGGTGTTGCCAGAAGGGGAGTCACCAGTAGAGGTAACTAGGTTGTACCCAATACTAAATAAGCCAGTGCCCGCAGAAGGATACAGTGACCCAACATATGTACCCCCAGCAACAGTCACTACGACTCGAGGGCCAACAGCACCCCCACCGTATGAGAGTCATAGAGAGCGCAACCAGGTAAGTACACCAATAGTGAACATAGAGAAACTAACAGAAGACCTAGAGTCCAGGCTCTCTGTAGAAAAAGTCGAGCTCTCGAGGATAAAAAGCATATGTGAACAGACTGCGACTAATGCTGCTAGGTCAGAGCTCACATCAAGAGCACAGAGTCATGATAAAACCATTGAGGAGGGGTGGAAGAAGGGGGAGGTATTGTTTAGGATACAAGAAGAACCGGCCCGAATAATTGAACTGGAGGTGAGGGAGGAGCGTACTGACGATGAGATGAGGACCACAGGAGGTAGAGAGGAGCTATTGTGTGATATAGAAGAGGATTTAGAGGAGAGTGAAAGATTAAGCATGGCAATGGGAGGAGGAAGTGAGGGGGCGGATGGCGCGTGTCCAGGGAGAACCATGGAAGAAGAGTGGACAGGACGACTAAGGAATAGGTTGGGGAAAATGGCACCACTAGGAAAAAACGGAATGAAGGTGAGTACAGATAAGACAACAAAGGGGAAGTTACAACTCCCACTAATACACAGGGGAGGAGGGAGGCCGAATTACGTACCCTGGGCTCAGATGGATAAGGCCAATCTGTTAAAGCTACTACCACCGCTATCAGGTGGGGCAAGCAAGTGGATATATGCATTTGAGAAACACACAGCCGGGGTACCTCTAGCAATAGGTGATGTGAAAAGTCTGCTAGTATCAGCAGTCGGGATCAAGCTGACAGAGTATGGGTAAAGGCTGGCTTCCCGGGAGTAACGTTAGACTGTGATCGCCATGATGGTGCCTCTTTTAACACAGTACGGGCAAGGGTGTGGGATGCATTAAGAGAGACATTCCCAGACACCCCAGATTTGCAGTCAGTGATGCAATGTACGATGAATGATGGGGAAGATGCTATGGATTACATTTTTCGGGTCCAGGAGATGTGGAGAACGGAAACGGGCACGCCCTGGTAACAATCAACATCATTATTGTACTTTATAAAGAGAGGGCTCCCTAAAGAGGTACAAAAGGCACTTGACAAAATTGCAGGTATTGAAGCAAAAGGGTGGCCCGAAATACAGAGCATAATAGTTCACCACTGTAAACGAATAAAAGAGAGGGAAAAGGAGATAGCGCAAAAAAGATTGGCAGATGAGGCAAAGTTAGTACAAACAAAACTGGTGAAGGTCGCTGCAGCAGTAGCCGTGCTCCCACACAGCGGGAGGGAGAAGCGGAGGAGGAGGGGCTGGTAGCAATACAGGGGAGGATGGCAACGAATTGGGCAGGAGCAGGGCAAAGCCAGTGGAACGAGCAGGAGCAGAGTGGTGGTCCGCAGTGGCAAGATTGGGCCCCTCGAGGGGGACGAGGTGGGTACAGGGGTCGCAGAGGGGGTGGACAAGGGTACGGGGAAACAGAGGAAATGGATGGCAAGGTCCCAGAGGTGCGCAGGGAAGCTGTTGGAACTGCGGGAGATGGGGGCACTTTTCCAGAGAGTGCAGGAGTAGATCAAACAACGGATTTCCAGAGATAGAACATTATGGCAACCCTCACCCGGGAAGCCCATATGGTCTTCCAATGGGACGACAACAGAGGGAACAAGAACAGGGGTACCCAGAGCAAAGGCAAGCACATCATTACAGAACACAGAATCACCCACAAAACAACGATACTATGCACTACACCCCAGGCAACCCTTTCGCAATGAATGCCAATGGAGCACCAGCCCCAGCCCCCTATAGTAGTGTGTCAGTAGTTTCAGGAAGCGTCTTCAGCCAGGGGGGGACAACGAGACAACCAGCATAGGACAGCCCACAGAGAACACTTGTGTGTCCTGTTCTATCTACCACCTATGATGCAGCGGAGGAACCATTGGTAGGGGCGCAGATAGGAGACAAGCAGTTCATATTCATGGTGGATTCAGGAGCTGAGAAATCATGTATCCGTGAGGGCCAGTTTCCGTTATCTAACCGGAAGTTAGAGACGCAGGGGTTCTCTGGGGTTTTAATTGAAGTTCCTTACACAGAAGATTTGGATGTGACAGTGGGGGGTAAAACGGTAAAGACACCCTTACTGTATTATGAACAATCGCCAATAAACCTGATCGGAAGGGACCTTCTTAGCAAGCTTAACATGACAATATAATTTACAGAAAGAGGGATAGTGTGCTCAACCCCAGGAATATGCCCATTACGCGTAATGCTGGTGGTGCAGGCTCGGGCAACAGCACCGGAAATACGTGGCATGCCAGTGGACGAAAGAATGTTTATCGAAGGTTTAAAAACACTGGCCCAAGTAGTTCCCGAGCTAAAAAAGTTAGAGTGGAGAATATCCGCAGAATTTATCTTCCGCCCAATAGTACGCCCAGACATAGCACCAGGATCAGTGGTATTCCCAGACCTGCATGCTGTACAGGTATCAGCAAAAAGGATTGCAGTAACTGGGATGGACATAGACTGGTGTGAATGGCGCACTGTACTGTGCATCAATGCTGAGATTGCCCTACGAGACTTATCTGATGAGGATCTCTTTTCTGATGCGGAGAGTGATGGCGAGATAATAATGGAAATAGCAATGCCCTGTGACATTTTGATTCAGACAAGACAAGTACCGTCCAGTTGATGGCAGTGGTGGGAACGCCACCGTCCTTTTTTGATGATGACATGCGACTGGTGCCAAACAATTTGTGGACAACAGGCCCCCTAAATGACGTCATACAAAAAGAATTCCCTTTGGTCCCGAACCCTGCGTCCATACTGTGCAGCATCCCAAAAACGGCATCACATTTCACAGTGATTGATTTGAAAAATGCATTCTTCTCCATCCCCTTGGCAGAAGAAAGCAGATACTTGACAGCATTCACATTAGGGAGGAAGAGATACAAGCATTGCAGGCTACCTCAGGGGTATTGTGAAAGTCCAAGCATATTCAACCGCATACTACACGAAGACCTGTCTAATTTATCAGTTGAAAGCACGATCATTCAGTACGTAGACGATTTGCTCGTCTGCGCACAGAGTAAAGAGACGTGCAGAAGAGACTCAGTAATACTCTTGACGCTGCTGGCGAATAAAGGGTAGGGTACAAGGTGGACAAGGGGAAGCTACAATACTGTCAGTCAGAAGTGCTGTACCTGGGACAGCTGATATCAAAAGACGGGAAAAGAATAATACCTGACAGAGTAGAAGCAATAAGGTCAGTGAGAGAACCAACCACAGTGAAGGAGATGCAGAAATTCTTGGGAATGTGTAACTATTGTAGAGCATGGATACTAGATTATGCAGCCTACACCAGGCCATTACTGCAAGCACTCAAAGAGGCCCAGCAAGAGAACAGGAAAATAGAGTGGTCAAAAGAAATGAGGGACTCGTTTGGGTCGCTAAAAGAGCTGATCTCGAGTGCTCCATTACTCGCCAATCCTGATTATGAGCGCAAATTTTACCTGTTCTCACATAGCAAGGGAACTCTTATGACAGCTGTACTGACATAAAAGTCTTCCCTAGGACACAAACCATTGGCTTACTATAGTGGCACATTGGATGCGGTGATGCAAGGCCACTTCGCGTGCGAGCAGTCTCTCGCCGTCGCCGCGTTCGCCATTGAGAAAAGTGCCACAATAGTAATGGGGTGCCCTGTCACGTTGTTTGTGGAACACTCATTATTTGCAATACTTGAAAGATCAAAAAGCACACTGACCACACAGCGAGCAACTGCCTATGAGATAATATTGTCCAACGCCAATATTCACGTGGTAAGGTGCAGGACAGTAAACCCGGCAACATTCATCACAGAACCATGCACACTAGAGGACATGCAAGAACACAATTGTGCAACATACACAGGAGAAATGGGGGAGGGCACAGTGGTGTGTGAAAATGCCCTGAACGAGGGAGAGGTGTACTTTGTGGATGGGTCAGCGTCGATTGACATGGACACAGGAGAGAAACATGTGGGACTATCAGTAGTGAGGCTAGAAGAAGGTGAGTATGAAGTACTAGTACAGTGTCGCCTTCCGTCCCATTTCCCAGCCCAAGCAGCAGAACTTATTGCCCTAATAGAAGCATTACATGCAGCTAAAGGATGTGCAGTAACAATATATACAGATTCAGCCTACATGACGACGACAGTACACGGAGGTCTAGCCTGGTGGGGGTGGAGAGGTTTTCGAAGGGCAGATAGGAACCCAGTGTAACATGCTGAACTGCTGAAGGAATTGATTGAGGCCCTAAAAGATCCAACAGTGGTAGCAATAATGAAGTGCCAAGCACATACGTCCAACACCGACGTTGTATCTTTGGGGAATGCGGCAGCAGACGCTGCTGCCAAGGAGGCTTCGTATTTTGAAAGACATGGAACAGGCGAGTACCTATTGCAGCACCAGATGAACAAAGAGCTTCCAGAAGGATACAATGCCATGCCCATATCACAAATACTAGAGCTGCAGGAAGGGGCCAGTTGTGATGAAAAGATGGTGTGGGAAAAAAGGGGGTGCAGCCAATCGGCAACAGACTTATTGTGGCACCAAAATAACTCAGGAAAAGTAGTAATGCCCATCAAACTGTTAGAGATAGCATTTCAGCAATTACACTTTCCAGCGCATAATACTAAACAACACATTGCAGCAGAGATACAGGAAGACTGGTTCGTGCCATGTCTCCAGGAACACATATCTAGATTGACAATGGAGTGAACAACATGCCAAATATATAACTCTGAGATGACGCTACGGACACTCAGGGGGACAATCCCAAAACCAACAGGGCCCTTCAGAGAACTGCACATTGATTATGCAGACATGGGGGAGAGGTGTAATGGGGCACGCTACATGATAGTGGTTGTATGTCCATTTTCCAGGTGGGTGGAAGCGGGTCCATGTGCGCGACCTGATGCTAAGAGCACTGCAAAGTTCCTAGTAAGGGAAGTGTTCCCGCGCTGGGGAATTTGCAATGTAATTCACTCAGACAACGGCACTCACTTTGTGAACGAGCTCTTCAAAGAAGTGACTGCGTTATTGGGAATAAAGCATAAACTGTGCTCGATTTATCATCCTCAAAGTAACGGCGTTGTCGAAAAGATGAACGGTCTGTTAAAAGGGAGATTGTCTAAATTGTGTTTTTCGTTGAAGAAAAACTGGATCTACTGCTTACCCCTTGCACTGTTTGAGCTGAGGAATCAGCCGAGCAAGGATCACCATCTGTCCCTGCACGAAATTGTGACAGGGAGACGGATGCACACAGCACATTCCCCACTACGCCACACAGAAGCGCCACCGTATTGGGAGATGAATTCACAGAATACCTGAAGAAGCTAACTAGGGCAGCGCGTACAATCTCAAGGCAGCTTTCACCACCATTCACAAGGGAAGAAGGGAACACAACGGTGTCCCTTGCGGAACCTGAAACACAGGTCTAAGTAAAGTCAGGAGAGTTTATTTATGTCCGGAGCTTTGTGCACCGGTGGAATGCCCCAAGGTTCCATGGGCCGTATGAAGTGGTATTTTGTACACCTACAGCTGTACAAGTAAAGGGGCTCAAATATTGGATACATTTGACAGATGTGTGAAAGGCATATAATAGTGTACAGGAAGAGGTGGATGGGGAGGCACAGACAACAGCAAACAAAAGTAATGAAAATGATGAGTGAACGTGAAGAAATGAATGGAGGAGTGTAACTGATAGATAAAACTGTTAACAAAAGAATTCTATTACAGGTTATTGATCGAGATAAAGGAAAAAAAATGTGTTTAAGTGAAAATAACGGTGTCAAAAATATATATATTGTCTGCTCCCTTCTCTGTGCATTTCCCACTCCCCCCCCCACCCAACCCATCTTCCTTTTATGACCTCCTGGTACATACAGTGCCAACAAAAATGTTTACATGCACGCACTTAATGCACTTTTATATCTCAAACAGGAACTACCATGGCAACAAACGGGCAGCCTGCAACAAATAGATTGGTTAGATATAGAGAGGTTTTAGCTGAAAGATGTAGATATTCGTATGAGTGTGGGTTGTCTGTATGCATTACATTATTTTTTACAATACTGCTTGGCTTGGTTACTTATTGATTTATAGCGTTCATCTCTATCGAGAGGAACGAGGGGGGAGGGAATAACGGGATTAATGTAACAAATCAAACCACAACTGTAAATACTAAAGAAGGTGATTTTTTGGTGTGGGACGCATCTAAACTAGTATGGGGATATTACACGACACCGCCCAATGTCGCTACCTAGCCAAATGAAAGACTGCAGGAAAAAATGCAAAACAGCACAACTTCCCCACCAAAAGCATCTAATTACAATGCCCACAGATTAAATGATCACAACCCTTCTGTTATATCATGGCTGTACAACACCCCCACCAGCGTGCCCACCCCACAACAGAAAACGCACTGCTTGATAGAATAAAGAAAGAGAATGAAGAGATGACAGTGAGATACAAAGCATTATACAATGAATGGGGAAAGGAGGGCAGAGGGGAGAAAGGGGGGCCTACACTGTTCCTCGCCCATGAAGCTGGGAGATATCTTAGAAATAATAGGAGGAAAAGGGAGGCGGGAAGGAGGAAATACGACAAGTATTACGGGTTGGGACTCATGACACCCCCACCAGACAAATAAATTGTATGCAGACATGAGTGCAACTGCTAAGCAAACAACAAATGAGAGTTGCTATGTCTGCTCCCTTATTCCCCATGCTTCAGGTACACCCAAAGTATTGCTGCCAAAAGAGTTGTCTATTGTGGATGCCCAATGTCTCCTTCATCTCACATTGTGCAGAATTAAGAACACCTTCCAGGCACACGAGATAACTTTTAAAATGCTGCAGAACGAGAAGACCTGTTATCCGAAAGCGGAAGGAGTGATATGTTTGGAAGAACCATTCTTTATAATACAAGGGACATTATTTTCAGAAAATAAGTGGAAAAATGAAGAAATAATGTGCAAAGCTGAAGCGCTGCGAGGTGTGGCACCAGAGAAACTGCAGTGGATAGAGAAAACATGCACACCAGTATGGAAGGAGCACATCTCAAAATTGACTTGGGTGACGGCCATTGAAAAGCCCTTCAAGCTACAGAAAGAAATAAACTATGAACTGTGTTTCAAGGGAGACGGGAAAGCTATCATGGGGGCAAACGAAAATTGCAACAAGACCCTCACCATCCCGGATATGAGAAAAGGAACAGCGGCCCTCATGGACACTTATTGGGTATGTGGCAACCAGGCATACCTGCACCTCCCACAATCCTGGCGTGGCAGCTGCTCATTGGCCGCCCTACATTCCGCACTAATGGTGATACCGGAAAGCCACATTGATGGGAGCAAGAAAATGCGAGAGACCCCTCAGCAGAATGAGGCCCAACCAACCACAGAATCACAAGTATACGTCCTGTCTTCCGGTAATAAGGGGGAGATGCTGTCACGAAACAGACGATCATCAAACTACATATCAAAAGCATCCTCAGAGCTACTGGCACAGATCCCGGACAGATATCGATTATTCAGCTCTGCAGAGACTTTCTTTGCCTCACTCATCCCTAGCATCCAGGCATGAGCAAATGCAAAATGGCTCCAAATTACACGCTGGGAGCTGATCCAGCTGGCGAATGACACTGAAGAAGGATTTAACGTAATAAAAGTGGAAGTGCGGGCACTGCGACTAATGACCATGCAAAATAGGTATGTCTTAGACCTGTTAACAGCGATGGATGGAGGTGTTTGCCGAAAAATTGGAAGTGCCTGCTGCACTTTCGTACCTTCCGAAGACGCAGATAATGGTTCCTTATTCCACGTGATCGAAGCCGTACATAACCTAGGAGAAAGAATGAAAATGGACGGTGTAGCAGAAGCAAGCACATGGTTCGACAACATCTTCTCCTGGGTCCCATCGTGGCTGGGAATGACTGTTAAATTTTTGATGCCGACAGTAGTGTTCCTCCTTTTTATTTTTTGTATGTGCCAGGTGGGCCTTCGATGTTGTGCAAACGCAGTACCAAATGGTGCAATGATGATGGTGACAATGGGCAACGCTCGCGGTACGATACAACATATGCAGGAAGTAGAGGTACAAACAGGAAATGAAAACACACCAAGATTCCAGATGGTGCCCAGGTACCACAGCGGAGATGTAGTAGACAGGCTGTGGCACACTACAATTAAAGAGCCCCGTGTACTTGAATGGTATGAGGAGGTGTGGGTGGATATGGAAGAGGATGAAGGTTGTATATATCTGACCTGCACCCCGGACGAGTATGCTAGGAGGGGAGAAAGCCTGCGAGGAGTGTGTAGGGTATGGATGCCCATAAAAGGCACCCCTGCATCGGATGAGGCTGTAGCTGAGGAAGAGGAATGCAAGAGGTTGAGGGAGTTACAGTATTCGTTACTTGAGTAACGAAAGGGGGGAAATGTATGGGAGGATTGGTCCAAGAGACCCCCCTCCCCTGCAGCCTCTCCCACTTGTGAAGTCCATGGCTCGTCGGGGGTTCCCAGGTGGCGGGTGGACCACTGGCTGAAGACATTGACCAAACATGCTGTATTAAGCTAGGCCCTGGAAACCATTTTGTGAAATCAAAATGGCATGGGCCCTGTGCACCGCAGCGCGGCCCCCACCCTTGGAGAGTCTCACGTGTCCCTGCGGCCGCAGCTCCTTGGCAGATCCTCTGAGAGCCTGTTCCCACGAGCAGACGGACATGAGCTAGTGCTAGATGCAAACACTGTAACATTCACCTTCCGCAGTGTATCACTGCCCTCAGCATTACCCGGCCAGCAGAGCTACGGGGGAAAAAAACTGTAAAATGGTCCCCCGACAAAAGCAGAGCCCCCAAATACTAATGAGCAAACTACCTGTGATGAAAACTCTTCTCTCCATGACCTTTTTGACTAAAACATGTAACCTCCATGAAGATGGCAGAATGTGTGTTTATATGGCATTCTGGTTGAAGTACCCACATCCCCGTAGCTATGCGCAAATGGTAAAAGTGTCCCGGGGTTTTCATGTTATATGTTTCGTCGAGAAGAATGCACCCCAAGGTCCCATGCCATAACTGAACTAATGCTGCTAGAGTGCAAAGGAAGACACATTCAACCCCACTGGGAGTTCATGTAAATGGTGCACGAAACTGCACAATATGTATTTGAATGTACAACCTCACCATGTGTCACTGCCATCAGTCTCATTGGCCAGTTGTTCCTGCGTGCTCCACCAACCTTACTACTACCTTACTACTACCTTGCTTACCGCGCATGTATAGCAATGTAACAAAATGTTGTGGTTGTTAAATACTTAACATATAGGTAACACATTTGAAATGGCCATGTAAAAGGCACTAACAATGTAGAAAACATAAGCTTTGAAAAGACTCAATGAGTATTGTACATTATATGAATGTTTATGCCTCTTCCACATAATCTGCAACGCACGAGGAAAATACCATTGTGGGCATATCCAAGGCCATTCCCCCTTCCTCCCCATTGAAGCCTGCCAGACAGAAAGCAGAGGCCTGTGCTGCTCTGCTTCACCTCCCCCAATTCACATTCCCCCGCAGCTCCCAGGGCCGCGGCCAGCCACCTGAATTATTTACAACCCAGCAGTAAACCCCGGCCATAAACGCAGGCCGGAAGGCACCCTTTCTTAGGCTCCACGACCCACCAGCTCACCCCAGGTTAATGGCCCCTGTAAAATTAGGACACCCAATATTATAGCAACACTGTAGGAACACATTCATAAAGACTTCTAATGGGACATGATAACTTGGACAGCTCGTCCCTTGCCCTGAGACCCAACCTCGCGACCTATGATACCCGTCAACAGGACGATGGTAACCATGTATTGATGTATCATCAAAAGACCCCACTCTAGGTGCATTCCTCCTGTGTTGCATTAACCTGTAGAATAACCTATTGGAAGATTTACCGGGGAAGATAATATTGCAATATTGAATGAATGTGGTGTGCCTGGCCTTAGGGCAGAAAGCCAAGAAAGACGTTCATCACTGACACTGGTCACGGCTGGCACAACAACCCCGCCCGGATGAGCCCAGCTGACCTGCCCGGCCAGGCCCGACCCACGTGGGTAACCAGTGACGTCCACCAACCACGGCAAACTACATCACAGCTGCACCTATAGTTAGTCGTCGCCACCCAATCCCCACGAACTTGTGCCCCCTATAGCGTGTAGGTTCTTATGACGCATTTTGTAAATATATACGCCTGTCTTTGCTATTGTCAGACTCAGCACTCTCGGAGTTTGCAGAGTCCTTTGCATGCCCTATTCTGACTTATATAAACTCCATTAAGCTCACCCGCACTTTGCTTAGCCTTATTCCCATCTTGGGAGAGTCCATTATTATCTCTCATTGTGGGGAGGATCGTGCTATCTGGGGACGCTCGCCTTCAACTTATATAGATCCGCCATCTTGAACAACAACACATAAACACCAGTGGGCCATCACTTCGCAATGGATGGTCACTCCCTGCATGACCTATTGATGATGGCATTGAAAGGTGGACCTTTGAATGTCACACATAAAAGGCTGTAGGCACTCAAGTATTTGAAGATACTCAACCTCAAAAGCATAGTTCTGGCATGGAGATAGGGATTATGTTTTCTCGAGCCACTGTATTAAACTGTTTTGAAATGAACTAGCCAGTACGCCATAAATCTTCTGTGATGAGGTCTGTTCTTTACAAATGTTTTTTTTTTATAAATGTTGAAATAAACCTGGTAAGCTAAAGAAAGGTAAGGCTGCATGAGCCAAAAAAGTTCCAATTGAAAAAAATGACCTTTTTTACAAGCCATACAGCAAAGTCCTCACACACCTCTCTATCTCAGCCAACCCATGCATGAAAAACATAGACTCCCCAGGAGTGGTCCATTGGCGATATGGGGGGTGGCATAGAGTGCAGGCCAGAAAGAAAAATATGCCCTGTCCTTTAAGGATGGTTCATCCTGAAAGCCAAGGGATGGAGGGAGGGGGGAAAAGGGACACTGCAGGCACGCTTTTGTCTCCTGGCATCTCTCGTTTTGGTTACTGTGATTATGTAACAGCAGCAGATTGACTAGCAAACGTCATCCTTCTGGATTCAGCGCCTGCCTAGGCCTGTTGCTGCAGCTGGCATCCCTTCCTTAGAACGAGAGGACTCTGCCAGGAGGAACTATCTAATGTTGGCAGATGGGAGCAGGCATCAGATGGCAGATAATAGGTAGGTCATGCTGGGGAGACCTCTCTATCCCTCCACATCTTTCCTACTCCGCAATGCTGCAGCAGATTTTACTGCTCTACTAGTGTAGTGATTGCCTGAACAATAGGAAAAGATGAGGAGAAGCTCAAGCCCTCTCTGCAACTCGTCTGCCTCCACACCGCCCTTCCATGCTGGATGCTTGGAAGAAGGAAGTGTATTAGGCCTCACTGTATAGTTCTGTATTCAATAAAGTGACACCCACATCATTTTTAAGCAGGCAATAGGTTACATCAGAACCAAGAACAGCCTGCCATCACCACAGCCTACCATTAACCTGCAAACAATTTAACATTTCCCAAAAGAAGTGGCCAAATAAAGAGAGGGTGCATGCATGTGTGTTATTGTAATGTTGTGTGATCACGAGGAGGGGTGCGTGCATCGAATATAAAGGGGATAATCAAGTGAAGGAATAATTACCAGCTGCATGTTGGTGTTTATTCAATAAGGCATCTGGTGCAAAATCCTCAGGTGTAGCACCTTCATATCTTCACAAATTGATAGCGCTGTAGCGCTATGTAAAGTATTTTAAATAATAAAATCAAATTAGTATTACTCTGTATATTCCCATCTGGGCAGCTGGTCCATTGGAAGACCTGATCTTACTGAAACACATTTAGTAACATGTCAGATGAGCCTTAGAGAACTGTGGATGCTTAATTGGTTGTTTTGGCGATAAATGCAAAGCTATTAGTTTACAATTATGATTCTTAAATTGCAGCAGATGTTCACATTGGTAATCATGTTTTGCAATTCTAGAGCAAGATACAACATGCAATGTCAAGATCATTGTCAAAGAAGAGGTGGATAGTTCAACAAGGTTTTGGAGATGACTGAAGGCGTGTCAATCCTTTACTGGAAGTCCATCACAACAAATAGGTTGTGTGCTGTGATATGTTAATACCATGAGGCGTCTAACTGCGAATGCACCTGTTCCTAACTTCCCGTTGTACACCTGCCCCACACTAAAACTGAAATAATCATACTCGGCCCATGAGAACATTGCTTGGTAATTCAATGAGAAAGACAAAGATTTAACATTTTATGCAATTGTTCAATTGTTGTGTGATATTTCCTTGTGTGCTACAAAAAGCATTTACAATGTTATATGTTGCTTCTATTCTTCAATGCTGTCTTTCTTTTCCATTTCTTCTCTCCTTTATTCTCTTTCCTCCCTTCTACACTCTTATTCTTTTCTTTGTTTTCCTTACATAGAAGTAGTTAGAGACCAACTGTTTAATATGTTCAGACTTTAATTGATCAACTCTATATATCATTGATTGCCACTGTGTTATGTTCTGACTCGTTGTTGTGAAAATAAAAATGTTGAATGTTAAAAGAGAAAGACAAAGTACCATTGAATCAAGGCAGTGCTTTCAATTAGCTCTTTCATGTACGTCCATACATAAACAGTCCCCCGTGGGTGCAATTTAAATGGCCACAATTAGGCAGACAATATAGATTTTAAATATTAGATCTCTTTTGAAGTTTATGTTTCTAGCGACGAGTAAAGTGAGAAAAAGGTGACTGAAATACATGAGCCCAGGGATGAGGAAAATGAGTACTTTCATTTGCAGGCTGCTAATTAAAAAAGGCATACACATTTTACAAACTCCTACATATGAATGATCTTGAGATGGAGGCACAGACATGGCCAATTAGTCTGCACAGTGGAGTGGAATGTTGCCAAGTACCTGACTAACTTAGACATAACGTCGTCAACGGCGTACACGTGCAAAGTAATCATTGCATGTAGACCCTTTCTAACCACCAACTGCACAACCATAGCCAGAGCATTAGTTATATCGAAACTCGGCTACTGCAATGCACTATATCTGGGGACTAGCCAACGAAACACCAACAAGATGCAAGTATTACAAAACAATGCCATTAGGGCTGCTCTGAATATCCCAAGAGCCCAACACATCTCAGAATTCAGACACAGTCTCAACTGGCTATCGATCAACCAAAGAATTGCCTTCAAATCACTATCATTTACGCACAAGTGTCTCGCAAACTGTGCGGCAAGCTACCTGTCCAATCTATTTGCACGTAATACTTTGGACCGCCCTGCCAGAGCTACTCAAGCTCATTGCTTAAAAATCCTGAGGTTCAAACTGCAGAAGGAGGGGGGGGCAGTTTCCATGTGCTCGCCGCTAAACTGTGGAATACATTACCTATCTCTCCCAGATCAGAGCCCTCTTATCATTCCTTTAGAAGTAAAGTCAAAACTTGGCTTCTAGCGCAAGAGCACTAATCCACACGCTCCAAGCCCTCTTGTCCGGTACCTGCAGGCTCCATCTTGAAATGTGTACATATGATTTAATGTCCATGGTAATTATGCTAATTATGTAATGACTGTGTTCACTGTTATTCTTGTAATTTATGTTTACTGTATATATGTTATTTTGGTAGGTAAAGATGCATCACAGTAAGACTATTGAAAATCCTATGTAATATGTAAATTAATGCTCAATGGTATCTGTAATCTTTTATGTAATGTGATATGTAAAATTGTAAAACTATCTGTAATCTTTTATGTAATGTAATATGTAACATTTTAAAACTAAGAAATGCACCCAGATGCCTAAGGTCTTGGCGCGCTTTACACATAAACAAATACAAATACAAATACAATGTCAATAATATATTGATACCTGAGAGTCCAGCATTATAGAACAACACTCCATTGGCACTGCCTGTGAATCTGTACTGGTGGAATAGAACGTTGAAGATTCATTCTCATCTCAGTTTCTATACTGATAGTGCTAAGGGAATGTCTGAATATTCAAACTCTTAAATGATATATCAATGGACTCAATACCTGCGGGAATCCGACCTTCAGGAGAAAAAGCTTTGTGAAAAGCAATTGAGTGTGGCTACATTTCATCAATTATGCGGTAAATGGTGGACCTAGTGGATGATAAACTCAGCTGAATGCTAAAAAGCAGCAGTTGGCCCACTTGAAATGCTGACATGCATATTGTCTCGCAGGCTTCCCTGTGGGTGATCATGTATGGACTGAACATATGTTGTAACCCTGAAGATAGATCAGTAATGTGTAAATAATAGTCACATTGATTATTGCTACTGTTTCTAACTGGGCCTCCATTTTTACACCTTAAAAAAAGTTATTAACTTTGCTGATTTTACTCTTCATAATGTTCCCTAATTCTCTTCCATCTCTGCTCACTGCACTCATGCAAGTTTAATCCACAGGGAACACCAATCATTATGTAAACACCTCCTTCAAATCTTTCCATGGTCTAGCGCCTTCCTACCTCTTTAAGTCAATCACCCGCTACTGCCCCTTCGGACTCATCCCTCTAGAACATTAATCCACCTCAGTATTCATAACACCCCCAGTCTGTTTCCTACACCTGCTCTTTCTTACCACGTGTCCCTTATTACTTACTCCGGTCCCTCCCTGCAACACTATGTTATCTCTCCTCCAGAAATCAAATTACACTAATCACTGCCCCTTTGCACCACATTGCCCACGATGCTACATCCCCTTCTACTGTTATAAGGTTATAGTCCTCCCTCTTTAGTCTACCTTGTTTGTGTAAATACCATTTTCTTTCCCTTTTTCAACAAGACTAGTGACCTCCTTATGAGTGTGGAGGTAAATGAAAAAAACTGGAGATAACAGAATTACCTCCAGTTGTTTCAGTGCTCCTGATTATAAGCTGCCTACTCTCTAGGTGATAATACCTCCAGCATTTACGTGGAATTATTACCTTAAAATAGAGGAAATACCTGTAGTTGAATGAGTCTCAGATGTAATCCATTAATTTCCCCATGAAGCCCTATGACAGTTCACAAGGTGGCTTAACCATAATTTGTAATCAGATGAAAATTCCAAAGGTACCACTGATGGTAACTGTAATTCACATCTATTCATGCGCAATTACTGCACACTTTATGCCAACTGACACATACTACAATCAGCAAGTTGCTATAAACCAGCAACATGCTTCTTTTTGCTGCTATCTGTAAGTGAAAACTGTGTATTGTAGCTTTAGCTTCTATAGAGCTCAAGCTTTAGGCGTTGCGCATGGGTGTAAAAGACATTGACAAGAAGTTGTGTAATGTTGTTATGACTTTGGAGAACATATTAGAATCATAGATAAAAGTGAGACTTTGCATCATAGAATGTCTGTGATCTGATAGTGGACCTTGCAGCACTTAAAACCCGAGGGAGAGATGCCAAAGGCCACCATTATTTAATTACAGTATTTTCCTCTGGAAACAATCTCTGAATGGAGACTAAGGAATTCTGCACTAGGCAGACTATGCCATGCAGAAAGCTCATGCTCATCAACAGACCAGTGGTGAATAAGACACTTGCCTTTCATGCAAATGAATTAAAATGCCTTAGAAGATGGAGAACGTACCCCTAAAGTCCAAGAAAGTGTCAACACCCCAGAGGAAGAACAAAGTCTTGGGAGTTACTGTGATAATCATTGGGTCTTCTTCCTGTCTCTTCCTCTATGGTAAACCAGGATATTTTCCATTGGCAGTGGAAGAATTAGATATGGGTGTACAGTATTGGGTGCTGTGTCTCCACTTACGGATTGGTCATCTGTTTTGTCAATTTACCGTGTTCTGAGCAAAACTATAGACAACTTCATAAACATGTTTATATGCAACTCCAATACTGTATCCATGACATTAAATAGCACAGAATCACGCCCTCCTGAAGACAAGTGCGACACACTTAGGATTCTGTAGTTCCGAAGCTGTTACTTATTTGCACACACAGTTTTGAACGTAAATCACAAGTTGTCCTTTGCTGATGACACTTGTTTCGGCCAAAACGCATTGCCTTCCTCAAATCAGGGCTCTGCAATACACATCATAATCCTAAACAAAGATGATAGCAGCATATGTGAACAAATCAAAAATATGTAAAATGTCTTGTATAGTTGCATTCAGGACAGAGAGACAGGGGATGGGGAATGGGGAATGATTAATGAGGAAATAAAGAAAATAAAAGAACAGAACATGGAAACACAAAGATAAACCGAAGTATTGAAATCCTTTTTTCAAACAACATAGCAACATGAAAAGAGATCAGTCAAACACAACATATGTTCCTGAGGATGTATCCATGACATTAGCATGCTATTTTGTGACCACACCATCAAGTAGGAGAAGTAGCAAGGATTGGAACAACCTCCCTACAATCACAGTGATGTAGCAGAGGTCCTTTGAATGAACAACAAGGATTGTTGGTTGCCTCCAAGCCCAGGTCCCTGGCTCAGAAGAGCTTTAGTGATCTGTGGATTGAGAAACATCATTCATACCTTAAAAGAAAGCCTGGTGTTAAAGACTGTATACGCATGAGTGCATGGGGAGCCGATGTTAGAGATCAATCAGCAGAGGGAAGCACAGAGGGCTCTGGCACTGGCAACCACTTTTGATATATAATGTCTCATTCAGGAAGAGCCCCAGCAGGAACAGCCCATGACTTCTACCCTAGCCTGCCATACCTTCAAACCTAGCATCCTCAAATATTATTGACATATCTCATCCAAATGGCTTTTCTACTACACTATAAGACATCATTGCAGTGCCCCCACCCATCCCCATGACAACTTCCCCATCTGACAAGGCTGTTGCATCCCAAGATCACCTATCACTTTGAAATCATCACCCATGACATCCTCCCCCACGCCAGCACTCTCCTGTGTGAAGGTTATATGCATTCATGTATCACTGATATCTTTGTGCACCATCCTTTCCCTCTCACTGCCCATTGTATCAAAGGTCCCTCACTCCAGTATCATGATTCCAAAGAATAATTGCACAGGTTGTGTGTTGTCTGTCCACCCACCAAAAGACATGTGTGTAGAGGACTTGCATGTCATTGCTAGTACTTTAAAACACTCTGTTGGTGGAATGGTCTATATTCTGCTGATAGATTTCGGCAATTTTGGACATAAACAATGGTTTAAAATGTTAACGTTCATGTGTATGACAGAAAGTCTTTTTAGCTCCTTAAACTGGGGACCACAATTCTGTCCTTTGACCACTCATGTTTTATTGGTCACTACAACCAGCACTGTATGCAGGAACGTCATTTAGGGGTCGCCAGGGGTCGCATATATGCAGTTGTCAAGTGCTGCCAGACGTGCACACTGTATTGTTTCAAAAACACCAAGCAGAATGGGACTCATTTTCAGAGACCCAACAAATTACACAGAAGGGCCCTGCTATATTTACGCCTTGGTGTACACAGGTCCCCTACACATAATTTTCAACAATTGCACACCAGAGTGCAAAGGAGCAGTGTAAAACAATTGGAGTACATGCTTGTACTAATGTTTATAGAGGAAGCGGGCACCACGCATGATCCTTGTAGAAAAACATTTCTCCTAGATGCAACTACTTAATGTACCAATCAGTATTTGGTGTCTACCAGAATCCTAGAAAGCACCATAGCAAGAGAAAATTCAATCATAAGGGTAAGTGATGAGACTACTCATCAGTTCTGGTGACCATCTCGGTAGTGAAGACTGCTGTGTTACTAACACATTTGATAATGTTAAAACATGTTTTATTTAAAAGAAAATCACTGCATTACTATTTAAAAGAACTCCTTCGGAGTAGAGTCTGTGCTTCATTACTGTGATGTGTGAGTAACACAGTGAGTGGTGGCAGACTAGGAGGACTGTATCGATGAGTCCTGAAGCATGGTACAGACAGAAGCCGTAGAGTGGGATGAATCTGTTAGAGAAAGACCAATCTTGTTATTTTGTCTAGGTTAGGACTAATACAGGTACACGAATTGCAGAAAATTATAGTGCGTGTCGAGATGGTCTGAGTTATCTCACCTTGTTTATCTTGCCTAGTCGATGGACAATGATCCTGTGTAAGTTACAGGGGGGTCTGCTGATCAAGGCCACAATGTCACCATAGGAAATGTTGCAGTGATTGCTGCCAGGGCCTCAACAGATTAAATAGTAATTCATTGATTGTCTTTTAAATAAAACAACAATTTCATTTGAGATGCCCACGCACACTCCTCAGACATCCTTCTGTCTCATTCTACTGACAGAATCCGCAGGAAGCTCTCCCAGGAACTTTATCCCGTCCTGATGAAGGCCGACCCAAGAACAGCTGCCAATACAGCACTTATAGGCCGAAACACTGTTGTGTAGACCGTATGACTCCAAGTCCCAGTGCTCTTTCCACACTGGTCCCAATTGTTATTGCACACAAGACTTTGTACTCTTTTGTCAATACTGTATTCCCATGTGAACCTTTGAGTTATTTTCAGGGTTTGTGTTTGTAATTTCACCAGATGATATTTGAATCTGAATTGTACTGATGGTTTCATTTGTTGTTCGTTTTGTATAATAATTGAGCACCCTGCCTTGATACATAGTAACATTTGTATATAATCTACAATCATTGGAAAACTCATTGTATGTTTGGGGGGAGTGTGTTAGTCCAGGTGTCTTTGGCCCTGTTCACATTGTCTTATTGAAAACTCAAATCACCTGGTAAGAACAGGGGCGTAACCAGGAGCCTGTTTGAATAACAGATGCAATAATTCAGATACACTTTCTATGTTAAGGCAAGTAAAGGGGCATTTCTGCGCATGTCAATGTGCACCCCGAATTCATAAATGGGATACACTTTGAAAATGTAAAGAAAGGAAATACCTTACCCTGTGTGGCCACTGCCCTCTCCATTGGCTTTTCACCTCTGTTTGTCCCCAGGCCCCTGTCCTGTCTTCCATCCAGCTGTTTCCTGCATTCTCCTGTTGTGTGATACCTGCTTCTGCCTTCTGTGTGCCTCCTTCTATGTGAACCCTCCCCCTCCAGTGCTTCCTGTGGTGCAGGGCTCTGTACTGTGCTTCCTTCCTCCTTCACTCTCCCCTCCTTCCTCTTTGCACCCTCTATGGCGCTCTCAATTTCCTCCAAATTCTCAAACTGCTACTCTATCTCCTATCCTAGCCCTCTCACTAAGTCTGGAAGGAAAAAGTTCAAGAAGGATATCCTGGTCTCCAACCCAGGCCTCCCTATCTCTGATACCTACATCAGCGCTTCCAACAGACAGACTCTCAACCAACTCTCTTTGTCGTTCCCTCCGCAGACATATGGACCCCACATAAGGTCTCAGTGCTCTCTCTCTTTTCTCCCCCCTCCCATGGTGGCACCCATTGGGAGGTCCTCTTGGACTCCTTCCAATTCTGCAGTACTGTCATCAATGTCTATCTTAATGGCACTGTCATGGTCCAGGGCTCTCAACCAAATCTCCTCCTTCTTGATAAGCCTCTCCTGTGTCTTATGAACTTCCTCCCTTCTCCTGCCACTCATTCTAACATTTCTCTGGCACTTCTGCCACCTCCTTCCTCCTCCGCTGCCTCACTGGCACCCACCTCCTACTCCGCTCTAGCCCCTATGGCACCTCCCTCTACTGCCTCTGCCCATTCTCTCAGGTCCTTCTACCTCCTCTGCTGGGTGGTCCTCACTTATGTACCCCTCCCCGGAAGACTTTCAAATGTGGCAACCTGCTCCATGCCGCTACTCCCAACTTTAGCTCTGCTGTCAAACACTCCTCTGACATTTCTGCCTGCTCGAAGACCTTCATATGTATGTCCTCGCTCTCACTGAGACATGGCGCACTGCCAGCTCTGTCACGAGTTTTGACACCATCCACCATGAGGCCTGCACGATTGTCTCCAAGCCCAGAACCAATCAGCCTAGAGGTGGAGTGGCCCTGATATTTCCAGAGTGGATCCCTTCTTCTGTCATTCCTATGCAGGCCTTCTCCTCCTTTGAATGCCTTGTCTGCAGCCTCTCTATCTCTCCTGCCCTCTCTCTGACTGTGGCCACCATCTACAGGCCACCTGGCCAGGTCGCACTCTTCCTCTCTCAGACTTGACTGACTTCTCTTCTTCTCTCCTTGCCTCAACCCCTCAACTTCTCCTCCTCGGAGACCTCAACATCCACCTGGTTGCTTCCAATCCCTCCTCTGGGCTCTTCCGCAACCTTTGCGACTCTCTCTCCCTTTCCATTCTACACTCTGGTCTGACACACTCTGCCGGACACACATTAGAAGTTCTCATCTCCTCAGACATCCCCTCTCTAAACCTCTCACCACTCCTCTCTCTTTGACTGACCACTTTCTGCTCTCCTCTCACCTGAAAATTCTTGGCCTGGAAGCAAAGTCTGCCCCAGCAATGCCACCCTCCTTATCGGCCCTTCGGCCCATGAAGCGAGTGTCAGTGGATGCCTTTGTCTCTATTTTCTCTGCTCCTCCTACTCCTGTGGCTGACTCACACTTTGGCACAGCCCTCTCTAACTTGCATCTTTCTATCTCCAACACTCTGGTCCTCCGTGCCCCTGTCATGAGAGTCAGTCTGAAGTCTACCTCCAAGTGCAAATCTTGGTATGACTCCCACTTCACAGAGCAGGATGGCCGAGAGGAAGTGAAGAGCTTTGGGCTTATCCTCTGATAAACTGGCCTGCCACCTGCTCCAAAGGCAATACAGACTCTCTGTCCTCTTCAAGTAGAGGGTATATTTCTAAACCTGCATCTCTGCGGCCACTAACAACGCAGTCAAACTATTGAAAATCTGCAAGGAGATGGCCAATCCTACTGCAGTCCCCACCTCTCCTGTTCACTCCCAGGACCTCTGTTCAGTTCTAGCTTCTCATTTCACCACTGAAACTCAGGACAATCTGTCCTAGCTTTCCTCTGCCTCTCTCTCTACCTCTCTCAGCCCTCTTTGGCCACCTCCCCTTCTCCTCTTACTTTTTCCTCCTTCTCTCAGACAACACCTGACAATGTTTCTAGACAACTCTGATCTATGAATGTGTCATCCAGACAGGTTCTCCACTACTCTTCTACAACCATCAAGGACCACATTGCCATCCTCACTCAAGCCTTGGCCGATTTCTGCAGTCACTCCTTTGACACTGGATCTTTCCCCTCTCTCCTCAAGCAGTCCCTTGTGCACCCCTCCTAAAAAATAATATTGACGATCCTATTTGTCCAGCAAACTATCGCCTGATTTCTATCACTCCTTTCCTGGGAAAACTCTTGGAAAAACTGCCCATCTCCCAGCTTACTATCCACAGTGAATTTGTTGGTTGTCTCCATGACCGGCACAGAAACTGCTCTCCTGGACATCCCTGAAGATCTGCTCTCTAATCTTAAGTCCAACTCTCCCTCTCTCCTCATCCTCCTTGATGTTTTCTCTGCTTTTGACACAGTCAATAATGGCACCCTAATCAACCAACTCCATGTGAACCTGGGCATCAAGGGTCAGGCCCTGGTGTGGGTGACCACCTTCCTCCAGGAGAGTCCCTCCCAGGTCCAACTTGGGTCCTTTCTCTCCACTGCCTCTATCTCCACATGCAGTGTTCAGCAGGGCTCTATCCTCTCATCCTGGCTTCAATGTCTTTCTGGTCCATTTGGCACACCTGATCTTCACCTTCTCTTCTAACTTTCAGTGTTATGCGGATGACACTCAGCTCTCCTTCAGGCTTCCATCCACCTCCTCTTCTCCCTCGCTCATTCCTGAATGTCTATCCGCGATTCAGAATTGATGCGCCTCCAATGATCTTTGCCTTAATGGGAGTAAGACTCAGATCCTTCTCATTGGGACCCCTGCTCCTGCTTTCCCTCTCTCACTCTGTCCACCCTGCCTGGCCCCTCTACCCTGGCCTTCCTGTGAGGCAAAAAACCTTGGTGTCATCTTTGACTCAACTCTCTCCTTCTCTCCTCACATAACAGACCTTGCCAAAAAGGCCCACTTCCAGCAGTACCTCCTCACAGATATTCTACCTTTTCTCACTTTTCCCCCAGAAGCTCATTGTGTCCAGAGCCCTGGTTCTCTTCAGGCTGGACTACTGCAACAGCTTCTTTCTCAATCTGTCTACCTCTACTCTTCGCCCTCTGCAACTAATCCAGAAGAGGGCCGCAGGATTTATGCTTGGCTTAAGCCCAGGGACCCTAAAAAGCTCTCTGGGGCCGAGGCCTGCACTACATCCAATCTCTTTTAGAGTCCATTGCTCAGCTACCTCCAACTCTCTGAGGGTCAGACGCTTCTCCAGGCAGAGAGTGGGGGGTAGTTCTCTCTCTTCTGCAGGTGCCTCCCTCTGGAATGGCCTTCCTGTCCCTCTTAGACTTGAGCCAGACCACCTAAAGTTCTTTAAGCAGCTCCAAACCTCCCTTTTCTCCTATGCCTCTCTCTCTCACTTGCTTGCTAATTGTACCCATCTGCTTTGCCGACTGTTTGCCCAGTACCATCAGAGTCTCACTGGGTACCAGGCTCCTCCACAACCAGTCTTCCTTGCACTGCCTCTTGGCCTACAGCACACTTCGGGGCTGTAAATGTCACCTCTACAGCCCCCCTGCCTCCTTGCACTTACCCAGGGTCACACTGCCCTGGCTGCACCTACTCAGAGCCATGCTGCCCTGATCGCACTTGCCCCTATCCTCTCCCTTGTACTTCCCCCCCTCTCCTTTCCCCCTGCACTTCTCGCACAAGTAGTTCATTGGTCAAAGCAACATATGTTGGGCGGCACACCATTAGGAGATTCAACTGGCTGGCACCTTTCTTACCAACCTTGAGCACTTGACAGGTCGCACTTGACAGGTCATCACCACATCAGCCAAAATGGGAATAGGGGGAGACCTCCAGGAACTGCTTTCCTTCCAATTAAATAAAATGCTATCTATTACTCCTAGGCCATGAGCCAGAGTACGCCTTTTGTAGTTGACCTTGCGAGGCGCTCTACTCTGAGAATCTGTGGGGAGTCAATACATGTGTTTATCTGCGTCTGTCTCTAATAAATAGACATTGTTCTTTACTTAGAGGTCACATGTGATAGGACAATATTCTAAGTTATTTCACCCTGCATTTGTTGGGATTTTTAGGTAAAATGAACGCAGGTGTTATTGCATTTCTGACCATTAGGTACTTTGTTGATCCGTTCCTTATGAATTTTTCAGCCTCTGAATATTCGGCATCTGGTTTTCAAAGGCTTTTTGTTCTTAGCTAATCTTAGAGAAATATGCCTTTTCATGGGAATCATTATCTTGTGTTCTTTCAGAACCGTCTACGGCCTCCCTAATGTCACAGTAACCTTGGAAGGGGGGCCGTGCAGATCCTGCCTGCCCCCTGCATGACTCTGTATTAAAGTGAATTCAGTAGTTTGAGTTTTTTTAAAGCCTCTAGGCCTTTATTCATTTTAATGCATGCTGCAACTTTCATTTTGAAAAAGATAGCTGCCCATTAATGTCACATTTCTATGTTAGTGAGCTTGTTTGTGTTGCGTTTCAGCTTATCCATTGCTTGTGTTATGTTCTTTGTGTCTTTATGGTTTCAAGTGATATTCTTCTTGTCTAAATGCACATTCGACCTAGTGGTGTCTATGTTTATTCATGGTGAATGCATATTTGCTTTGTGTCTATTGCATGCATGTGTGCCAGTTAGCATTGAGTTTGCTTATTCTCGCCATCTGTAGTTACAACAGGTTCAGCTCCTCCTGTGTCTGTCTGGGATAGGGCCAGTATGGTTATGTTAGTGAATAGCGTTTATCGCCAATGCGATATTGGTATGGGGTTGGGGGAGGGGCCATAGCTATGAATGACGTATGCTTCTGTCTGTCAATATTCCCCCCTCTGGTCGAGTCCTCCACCATGCCCCTTTTAGGACCCTACCCCCAATACGGTATCTTCAGAGTACATATCTTGGTCACCCCCTCAGGTTAAAGGCCCGTCTTACGTGCTCAACCACACCCCAGGGCATATAGTAGCATTCCCCATCTGGTTTGCAAAATACCCAGCATCCAACCTAATTGCGCAGGTCTGGGGGATTAAAGAATTTCGATCCCGGAGGTGCAATTGGACTTCCTCTTACTTGGGCATGGAGTGGGTCATCTGGTTGTGCATTCTCAGGTCTAGAGGCTTTTATATTGATCACTATCACAATTCTGACTGGTCCTTTGCAAGTATTTTGGCAAGATTGTATTGCTATTCTTGCAACACAGAAGACCAGTAGAAGGAATACCACTATAGCAAATAATATGTTGAATTCATTGGTCAACAACGTGGGTATCCAGGAGAATAGAGAACTCAACCATTCATCACTTTCAGGTTCATCTACCTCCTCCAACATCTTTGTGTGCAAGTCTGTCAGGGTTGCTATGGCCTCTGTGAGGGCCCCCTTTTCATCATCATGGGCGGGTTTTTACATGCAGCAAGATGGCTCACCTTTTGTGCACACGCCACCCTCTATGGCTATTATCAGGTAAAGGACATACCTATTCTGGAGGGTAATGAGACACCAGGCTCTCAGTTCTTATTCTATGGCATTAAAGCTCTTCACTGATGCATTTTTCATCTGTAACAGTTCCCGCCTGGTTATTTGCAGCCATTTGGAGTTTGTGTTTGTTTGCAGCCCACAAGCAAAGAAAGACGTGAAGAACGCTGTTGCTCTATTGAGCAGTTTGTGCTAATCTGGTATATCCTCAAAGGCCCCTTCTGATTTAAATTAAAAGAAAACTTCTCTTTTGCAGCACTTAAAGGTGCAGGCTCTAAGGGATCTTCCATTTCTTTGATGCCTATCCATTTGGGCAAAGTTGCCATTTTGTACTTTGTTCTGAGGTACTACCAAAGCGGGTCTGCATATCACCTCTAAAGAGCATAGGCCTTCTCAATTCAGGGGTAATCACATGTAAGCTTTTGAACCACACGCCCAGTAGTGGTCCATTAATACAGCAGTGTCTATTTTCATGCTTGGCACTTCGAAGTCGTGCTAGCATCCCTTGTTTTATCCTACTATTAAAGGACCAGTATTCGTACAGCACAAGGAGGCATTTTTTATGGGTACTATAGTTAGGGGGCCTGTTTCGTCTTCTACCCATGTGAGTAGTTGGGAATGTTCAGTCCAGACTTTGAGGCATATATCATTTGCATTCTGTACCACCTCTACTGGTAGGGTTATGAGGGCTTTGCACTCCATCATTCCCTCATCCCACACTTCTGAGATTAAAACATGTCTGTATATTTGAGATGGGGGCCTCTCCCAACTCTCAGGCATCCCAGGGATTTCTTTTGGTGCGGTATCTGGGCACTGTTACAGCTTCTGGTCTATTTCTTTTACTTCTCCTTGATTGGAGCCTTGTAAGATGTATTGTAGCATGTTATCTTTCCACTTCATCATTTCTTTTGTTTTTATGTGGCTATCTTCTTATGGGAATATCTCCTTTGACATCCATCGTAGGGTAGCCCTGTTCCCATGATACTGTCCCCTAGTCATACATAGGGCTTTGTGGGTTAAACAGTGTGCTCTATGTGCTGGTATCTGATTTGCTATAAGAATTCTGGACACGACATGGCATTAGGAATAAGAAAGCACACATAACAGCTCTCATCAGACCTCCCCTTACCCAATTGGGCCATTTGCTGGTACCACAAAGTATTAGTGACTTGTGCAGGATGTGTCATATATGAGTTCATGTGCTAAAAGTCACCCTGTATACCCCTTTTGAGTCTTTGTTTTTAGTGTTGATATCACAGCAAATCTTTGGGTAATCATTTGATTTGTCATTTCAATGGGGGTTATGTTACTGTAGACTGGTCTGAATACATTGTAAAGTACTAGTTCCCATGATGGAATAAGGATAATAAAATGAAGGCTGCAAAATGTAAAGAATATTGCTATACGCATTATTGCCACCGTGTCTACCGTCTGTAAATAACCATGTGCATTATTTTGTCTGTGAGCCACAAGCGAGTATCTAACAAAATTGAAAAGTTCCATGTTTCTCCTTCACAAAGTCTTGCATCGTTTCTTCAACACATCAGCGTTTATGGGGTACCTGTGTTACTACAGCAAGAAATATTCTTTCAAAAATAAAGCATGTTTTAGGATTTCCTGGAATGTCAGTGAGGGTTATATTTCTCCCTCCCAAAGTGGGGAGATTCATATCCACTAAATAAGAAAAAATCATGGACAATAATATTTTCCTAGGAACCATTCAGTGGGTGTACTTACCTTCTTGTGAAAGTGCTACTCTTTGTCTTGTGCAGGTATGATTAAAGAGAAGATGTCCTCCACATCTCTTTTATTTGATGTTTTATGTCCATCCAAGCACTGTCCTCACTCTTCTGGCTGCTGCTCGGCTCTTGTGGTAGACCTTGTTTGAACGCATGTCATCTCTTCTTCACCTTTGGATTCAGGGGGTTGAGGCAGGGGAGTCTCTGCTTTGTAGAGTTTTACGTCACCGAGATGCAGCCAGTCATGCCTTCTTTGTAGCTTTATGGCTGTTGGTGTCACATCCTCTACAATATATGGTCCTTTACAGCGCAGCTTGTGCCAACGCTTCACAAAGTTCTTGACGAGAACGTTGTCTCCTGTATACAACAATATGGGTTTTAAAACTGTTGCTAGATAAATTGGTTCATTGTCTTCATCTGACCTCCCCTGCCGTGCATGAACCTGTTAAGACATAGAAGCAATATTCACCGCCATAGCAGCCAAATATTAATGCATTTCATTTTCATGTACAGTTGACACACTATGTGCATCAGTTTGAGCGTGAGGTAGGAGCAAGAGGTATACACATACAGCATTCCTTCACCAGCTCATGAGGAGTTAGGTGATGGTTGGAGCCGGGCTGTTTATGTAGGCTGAATATGTAATGCAATAGGCCTAAGGTAGCCAATGGAGCCATCCTTTCTCAGGGTCACTTTTAGCATTGCAATGTGTCCTTTGAGGAGTCCATTGAGACACACACAAATACGGTTTGCTTGTTGGTGATAAGTGGAAGAGAATTTGTGCTTAATACCGAACATGATCATGATGTGCTCAAAAACTTTTTTTTCAAAAAGTGGACCATTGTCAGACTGGAGCACTTCGAACACTGCCACCTTGGGAAGACCTCACATATGAGGAACTTTGCAGCACATATGGCATAGTAATGTATGCATGGACCAGCCTCGATCCATTGAGGGAAGGGTCACACGACTACCAGCATATATCTGTAGCAGTTACAAATTTGGAGCATATCTACGTAGTCGATATGCAGATGCTGAAAGAGTCCAGTAGGACGGGGTATTGCTCCTTTTACTGTTTGCAGTGTGTACTGTTGACAAGTCAGTCAATTCACAATGAAGGCAGCAACATGCTCTGCTATATTGGGCACAAACCATTCTACTGAGATCAAAGCTGCAAGACACTCTCGTATTGTATGCACTGGGTGATGTCATTTTTCTAACACTACTTTAAGTAATCCTAGGGGCATAACTGGTTTCACTGTGCTTTCCTGTCCAGTAACCACATTGCATCTCTGGGGAACAATGAGCACCCCCTTCTCTCCCACAATTTGTGTTCCTCTTATAGGGATTGTCCATGCAATTCAGTAATTTGGGTTATGGACAGTATATTAAAGCCTTCATTCATTACCATGTTTCGTGCTTGTATTTATTAGGTGCTGTATCATAATTGAGTATTTCAGCAAAATATGCTGCTCTTTTTGCTTCTAAGTCAGTGGCTTCATTGCCACGAGAAATTAAATCGCACCTTTAGCGTGACTGTGCACCTCACCAGAATGATGGCCGATGGGAGATGTAGTGCATTTATGAGCCTGTCCAATAGTGGTGAATGCTGCACTGGTGTGCTGTCTGCACATAAGAAACCATGCCCCTTCCAGCTTGACAGTCCTGCATGTACTGTTGACATCACGTAAGCAGAGTCAGAATGCACTGTTAATGCCTCCTCTTCGTGCGTTTCAAGTGCTGAAATAAGCTCTACCAATTCTGCTGCTTATGCCTATAAATGCAAAGGCAATCTTGTGCTTGTCACTGTCTCAAAGCTGCCCTTCAGTTTTACTTTTAACACTTCTGTTCCTATGTGCCTCTCCCCTGTGCTCTGGTCAATTGATGATGACCAGTCAATAAAGACGGCCTCCCCCAGTGTAGGGCATTTTCTTTAACGTGTGGTATCTAGTCATGATATTCAGTATATTTGGTACAATCATGCACACAGTCTCCTTCTTCTACAGGCGCTGCTATGAACCTTGCTGGATTTGCTACTCTGGGCCTGATCATTTTGATTGTTGGGTTTGATATAATTACTTCATAACCAGAGGCTGTCTGTGTGGTTAATGTACATTTAGGCTTTTCAAGGGTCACAAATCGGGCATGCTCAACATATAACGTTACTGCACGGCCCATTGTAATACTGGCAGATTTTCCAATTGCAAAGACGGCTGTCGCCAATGCTTGTTCACATGGGTAATGACCTCACATCACTGGTTTTAGAATCCTGCAGTAGAATGTTAGTGGTTTGTGTCCCAGTGAAGTCCTTTGTGCGAGGGCTACGGTCATTACTTCTCCATTTGAATGGAGAACAAGAAGAGTTCTGCACTGTAATCTGGGATCCCTATCACAGATGCTGTGCTGATTGCCATTTTTAACTCATCAAAAGCTTCCATAATTTCAACTGTCCAGGCTATGTCACTGTTGCCCTTCTGTGTTACCTTGAGTTACTTTAACAGTGGTCTGACATACGCACAGTAGTCAAAGACCCATGCCCTGCAGTAATTGCAATGGCACACAAATTGCTACATTTCTCTCAATGTCTTTGGTTTGGCTGTTTTCATAATCGCTTCTGCTCTTTCAGGGTTCACCTTTCTTCCTTCTCGGGATTTGAACTGATCTATGTACAGGTATGCAGTGATTTTAACAAACAGAAAATAATGAATTAATTTGATAATGAAAACATGTCGAAAAATATACATATGGGGGTTGGGGTAAAGGGTTAAAAAGTAGTGGGGGGTTTGAGTGGAGTTGGAAGTATGGGCAAATGGGGAGTTAAGGGGGGGCAAAGCCCCAAGTTAAAATACATTGAAATTTCTTTTCTTTGTTAACATTTCATTTGTTATTTTTCATTTGTTCCAATCACATGTCCCCCTATGTACAGTACTTCTTCCTGGTAATTTATCCTTGTCTACTTTGTACTGCTGTGTTGCATGGGCATTCTGAGAGCACTAGTATCCCTCATTGAACTAGCGCGCGAATGGTATCATAAAAACCTTGATCTGCTTTTCTTGACATTGGGAACTGTCTCACCCGCAACACAGTAGCTCCTGGCTTCACTTTAATTTTGACTGCCTCTACTGCTTTTAATAGGTGAACATCATGTGGAATACTGGTCCACAATATGCTTGGTACCTGTGCCAAATCTTCCTGGAAAAAAGGCGGTGTATTTTTATAAACGACATTCTCTGTGGCACTTCTCTTTTTTCAATTTCTAACTGATAGGTAAGGCTTATGTTAAACACTACATCATCATCCGAGTCATCATCTGCTAACAAATCATCATCTGTCAAATTGGTCAGTCTATGCCCCTCATCAAGAGCTATCACTGTCCTCCAGTTTATTCCCTCATCATCAATCCCATGAAGAATGACTCTGTGTTGCCTCACTATTGCTTCTTTTAATTCTATTATAATCACTTGCCCTTCTTCCTCGTCCATCGATACTTCTGGTCTTAACAAGAACTCTGTGGGTAGTCGTAACATCCTGCCTCTGATTCTTGGGAGCCATGCTAACAATATGTGCACTCCATAAAGGAATACGTTTGGGCCTAATGGCACGCCCCTTTGTGCTTTCTGGCCATGAAACACTGTTATACATTATTTTGCATTTACATAATTAATCCCTGCAGTAGAACATACTATCCCCTAGTCAGTGAACGATATTGTCATGTTCAGTTTGCTCATCAAATCTCACCCCAGCAAGTTAACTGGTGTCTTGCGGGAATACAATAATGGCATGGATCATTCATGTTCTCCAATAGTGATAGATAAATCATCAGTGAAAGGAACCGTACTTGTCGCCCGAGAAAAATCGTGTGCATTCATGGCAATGCCTGACATTGGGTACTTCCCCGCCCTAACACAGGACATAGTCGCCCCTGTATCTACAAGGAAGGAGCATTTATTGTCACCTATAGTTACCCTGACTCCCAGTTCCTCTTGGTGTTCTGATGTAACGGATGGGATGGGACTCATCAAGTCTTTCTGGGAGCTGTCCTACTGTGGGTATAAGTTCATCCCTGTGCCGGTAAAAGGATTCCCTCCCACCACGGTCACACTCCATATTCTGGGTGTAGGGTTCTGGGACCTTGCGTTCGCGTTCTGATATCATTGTGTTTTGTTGTACGGTACTTGTGATTGCATTGGTATTTGCTGTGTCTGCATGGGGGTTTTCTGTGCTTGCACTGGTGCTTGTTGTATATGAATTGGCCTTCCTGGTTATGCAGGTTGCATTTGTGATGCTTGTGTCTGATAATGCGTGTGATCTTGGCTATAATATTCAGGTGGTTCTGCGTTATACAGTAGGATGCCCCCCTCTTTGATCTTTCCAATTCTGCTGCATTCCTCCCCTGCTTCTACACACTTCTAAAATGTGCCTCATTTTTCCTCACGTCCAACACTGCTGAGCCTGTCCCCCAAACTTAGGTTGTTCTCCATTGAATCCTCCTCCTGAAAACCGAACCTTCTGCCCTTGGGTGCATTTCCTCTTCCTCGCAGAAAATAATGATATTCTCTCCTTCCTCTGAAGTTTCCACCAGCCATTGGCTGTACCTGCTGGGCTTCCTATGTAATCACGCCCTCTCCACTGCTTAACACTATTCCTTTCACTGAAAATGTTTTCAATTTTTTCTGAACTAGCTTTGCTCCCTCAAGCTTTATTTCCTCGAGTTTCATTTTAGCTTTCTCTTGTTTCAACTAGCAGTGATGAACTATAGTTAACCGAATCACCGGCCAATATTTTGCTTCTATTCCCACTAGCTTGTCAGTGGTCTCTGCACTGCCTAAGGCAGCCCCTGGCATAATATGTGATAAAAAAAGAAATATAGTTTTGTCCCATGGCTATCTTGCTTCAAGCCGCCATTTCTCTTTAATCTCCTGAATATAAGCAACTTGGTTTTTGTCAGCACGTATTTTGCGTGGCGTAATCGTGCTCATGTCTGACGAGTCAGGATATTGTACCCTAAGTGATCGCCATACCCTGACCCTTCAATTGTTAAAAGGTGCTCCATCATAAGTGGTGTCTCGGTGCGTCACTCCAGAATACCCATCTCATTTCCAAATCTCGTCTGCCCTTTCTCCTAAAATAGCAGCAAGCAAACTCTTTAGGTCAACCAAGACTAACGTCATGCCTGCTGTCATTCTTTCTAATTCATAAATCCATTTGCCCGCTCCTGATGTCAATGTTGGTAGCTTAAATAATAAATTATTCTTGTCCTTTCGTGGCCATGGAATATATTGAGGTCCTCCTCCCCCTGTTCTAACAATGGAAATTGTGTAGTTTCTATATTCTGTCTGCCCACAGCCAGCCCTCATGTTTCGGGTATCACCTCAGTTAAGTTAAATTTCTTCCCTCCCGGTTAATTTCTCAACGTGTCCACATAAGGTGTTCTCTCCTTTAGGCTTCTTGGCCATTATTTGGGAGTACAGCACGTTTAACAGCTTCCAAACCTAACCTCGTTCTCTCGTCCCTGTCCTCCTCCTCTTCTCCATCTTCCTCTCTTTCTTCATCAATAAACATTGTATCATCACTTCATCACTTCCCTTATCTTCTCTATCCTCAAAATGTAGTCTCATCAGGGGGATTGTACTATACAATCCACTCATCACTTATTTCATTGTATCCCCCACTCCCCGAGGAGACCCTCCTATACTCGGTTTTACTCTGTGGACATCACTATCCCTCCTGCTTATGTACAAATTACCAATCCTCCTTCGCATGACCTCTCCCTCACTCTTATCTGAGCAGCTAGATATTTTGCATATTGCATCCAGTTCTTACAAAGTCTTTCTAAACTCCTTTCCATTTCCCCCCGCTCCCGTTCGTTGTCTCTCTCCTTCTCTTGAATCATGCATTCCTTAACAATCTCATCGATTCCTTTTCATCACCTTTCTCTGCTGCTTTTTATTTCTCGATCCATGTCTTCCTCCTTTTCTCTCTCTCTTTCTCTCTTTCTTTCTCTCTCACCCTCTTTCCAAATCCCATTGTCTTTTCTTTTCCTTTTCTTCTTCCGACAGTTCTACATCGCATTCCAACACCTTCTTCATTCCACCAACCACCTGGGTAGGCACTGCAAACGCCACCCACGCTCTCGACCACACCCTTTTGGTGCAAACCACAACATCACATTCTGCACAATATGTGTCAATATTTACAAAACTTCGGCTTTCACAAATCAAAACTACTTTGCATCCTACCCCTGGTGCCAGCAATCACTAAACACATGAATATGCCAGCAATTATAATACAGCAATTTTTTCATCAGCTAGTGAGGAAATCCTATCTCCTTATCATACTCCAGAATAGGGGTTTGCAATGCACTCTTCCATGACCTTCCTCCGGGATATGCCACCACTTATTAATACCTCATGCAAGGTTTAGTGCGTAGCCTTCAGCAACCTTGTCACAGGTTTTTCACTATAATCAATCCTTTATCATTTCACTATTTCCCATTATTCAAACCGTTACCTCTCCCGTTTTGTCAGGTCAATTATCTATACTTTCTTCGGTGGATCAGCCAAAGCCATCCGGTATCCCTCAATCTGCCAGCCACCCTCTGTCCTGTGGGGCAACCTATGGGGATCGGACAGATCTCCACAGGTCACCTCGCAGTCTTCGGGCCACAGCCGAGAATCCCATTGGTCCGGGCTCCGTGGTGAAACCATCCAAAATGCTACCATATGTAATAATGGTCTGGAAAACCCCAGTTTAGGCGGACATGATTGGCCGGGAAATCCCAGACTCAAAAACGGAAATGGACATGGTAAAGGGAAAAAACCTGCTTTATTGACAATCCACATAAAGCAGGGACAGCATTAAAGCATTGATCTTGCAACTCTCTGCCTCTCTCAGGCATGACAATGGTTTAAAAACGGAAAACATGTCATCAATGCCGCCATATCACAATCTTGGTTACAAAAAACTACAAGGTGTGGGGACCGGTTAAGGGAACTCTCTACATATAGAAAACATAGTGGTTAGTCTTTTCACCTGGGACCACTTCTAAATTGATAATAGAGAATAAATGGTGTCTTTAAAGTAGTTCATTGGTTAATGCAACATATATTGGGTGGCACAACATTAGGAGTTTCTATTGGTTGGCACCTTTCTTACCAACCTTGAGCAGTTGGCAGGTCGTCACCACATAAGCCAAAATATAGGGGAGACATCCATGAACTGCTTTCCTTTGAATTAAATAAAATGCTATCTCTTACTCCAAGGCCATGAGTACCCCTTTTAGAGTTGGTGGATGCATGGTTGATGCATATTTGCTTTGTGTCTACTGCATGCATGTGTGTCGGGTTAGCATTAAGTTTGCTTAGTCTCTCCATCTTTAGTTACAACATGTTCAGCTCCTCCTGTATCTGTCTGGGATAGGACTGGTATGGTCACCTTAGTGAATAGAGTATCTCGCCTATGCGGGGATGGGGGTCGGGGAGGGGCCAAAGCTATGAATTACATATTCATCTGTCTGTCAACAAGGGCATGCAATCTTATCTGTTGTTTGCACCACCATTTCCTCTACCCTTTTGCAGTTATTTAAGTTGAATTGTACAACACATGTTTCCATGTACAGTGACAACGTCTAGTCCTGATCTAACTGTGATCTGAATTCTTCATCATATCAAAGCCAGGTTATTACATAAGGTCTTTCAGATTTTCGACCAAATACTAGTCCAGATCTTGCCCTTTGCAGAACTCATGTGATGAGCTCCCCATGGCTTTGTAACGCCCATATTGCATCATAGTAGGAGCCACGCTGCATTCCTATTGCACTATTACACTCCCACATTTCCGAACTTCACTTTTTTGATGCTGTCTGTCTGTGATTCCAATTGTACTGAATTGCAGGACTCCTGCCCCTTCCCTTCTAATAACTGTGGTCAAGCACACTCAAGTGAATTTCTAAGTGAGATGGAGTTGTTTTGCAGGTTCCTGTTTTTTTTCTGTTGCAGCCCGAATCTCATTTTAAAGATATAAATGTCAAGGGGAAGTTTGGACCGGGATGGATGGGTTTGGTTTGCTTCATTCATAGATCAAATGTCAATTGAAGGATAACATGAAAGTGAAGAAAGACCGCAATAGGAAGAGGCGAGGATGGGGCAAAGGTAGGTATAGAAGTTGAGTATGGATAAGGAGTTTGACATGGAGTTTTGGACTTCTGCAAATGTTCATAGAGCATCCTAAACCTCTGCATCAACACGTCCAAGACCCAGGTCCTCATCTGCTGCCCTTCATCAGGCTCCATTGTTCTTTTTATGGCCACCATCTCTTGGCCCTAACAGTTAGCAGACTGAAAAGGGAGAAACTTGGTCCCCTCTGATCTCAGGACATGTCAGCAAAAGTAATCTTCAAATACACACACCAACAAGGATCCTCCCTTTTGTAAATTTGTGACACAAGTATATGTGTCATGATGCCTACCCCCAGGCATCTGGACCAGGTCCATCTGTCCCGGGAGCAGGCATCCAGATTCTTGGGAAAAACCCAGCAGCCCCGGCTAGGGACTATCTGGGTACAGACCTGGCGCCGTAGGCGCCAGGCTCATTTGCTTTCTCTTACCTCATGCAGACCATGCTGCTCAGCATTCAAGCCAATGTGAAGTCTGAAGGGGGACTACTTTACAGGGACTATTTTCTTACTCGGGTTTGGTCTTGGGAACTTCTTACTTGGGACTACTTTGAAGGCTATTTAAACCACCCCCGAAGAGCAGCTCACACTTCGCATTATTCTGCATCCTGCAGCGTAACACTCACTGTGCCTGCAAGTCAGCATCCAGTCTTCTGCCACGCCCGTCTCGAGTCTGGAGCTCCTAGAAAAAAGGGGAAAGAAGGAAAAAAGGTTAAACAAGAACAATACTTTTATTCCTCCCTGATTCTGGGTCCATCGCGCCTTCGAATAGGAAGAAAGACGTTATTTGATGCGTGTCGCATCGCCTGCTGCAGCGCCACTCTATACTCACCAGCCTTCGCAGCACCTCCACGATCCACCTCTGTCTTCACCACTTCTTCGCCGAACTCCGGCACCTAAGGGGGACAAAAAGAACAGCAAGGTGAGCCGAGAGAATAAACAAGGCAATATTAGTCCCCACCATAGACTTACCTGATTTTACCGCCGTAGGCATTCTTCATCTCCACGGGCCGGCGCAGCCTCCATCTCATCTTCGCCGAACTCTGGCACCTAAAGGGAACAAAAGGACAGCCAGGTGAGCCGAAAGAACAAACCAAGGGAATCTCTTTCACCATAATAGACTTACCTGATTTTACCGCCGGAGGCATTATTCCTCAAGACGCCATAATTTCTCACTCTGCACCTGTGATAAGGGAAAAAGCAACACATTACATACAGGTGTCATTTGGCGGACAGTGTTGGGTAATTCAAACTCTTACCTGGACTTTACCAGCAGCCACGAGGCAATCTTCTCTTGGGTCAAGCTGCAAGCTGCAAGGAATTGGACAAGAATGAAAGTCAGACATTTTGAACTCTTACGAACTATATACTTACGGCTCCTCGCCAGGAACCTCCGAGTCAATATTGTTCTGGAACTCCCCAATTCCTTCGGACCAGTGAACTAACTGGTTATCCACGCGCCCCTGCATTCCACGCAGGATGGAGAGCTCATCTTTTAAAAACCTAAGGTGAGAATATAAAAGGAGACATCAGAGGTTATTAGAGGGGAGAACAGTGGGGGGGTTATCACTCAAATCCACGGTTGGCTAATTCCCTTTCTCCACTTTGAGGAGAATACTTCTATGGGTCAAGCACACGAAATGTGGTGGGCCAGTCCAGTCTGTCATCTCTGCACTACGCGTCACGTGGGTGGAAACCGCAGCTGTCCAGTTCCGATCTATGCCCCCGTGGGAGCTGGGTGAGCGTAACAATATGACCATCCACTCTACTGCACTATAAAACCGGGATTAATATGAAAAGTAATTTATAACGTGCCTGTACACAAGTGTAACAGTATGTATGTATGCTTCACTAACAAAGATATTCGATAGCTCTGATTAAGAGCAAATCTTCAGCCTGATTCTTGTCTTAAACATTCACAACTACATCTGAAAGACATGATTGATTCATCAATGGGTCTCCATCAAATAGTGTGTGGATTTACATTACAAGTTTTGGGTTGTTCCAGTGGTGAATTACTGTTATCACCACTTGGTCCGGCGGATTTACAACCAGATTACAAGTGGTAGTGGCAGTGTAAGTCTAAATTTTTTGAAGTCAATAGGACTGCATGGAGATTTCGGCAGAATTACCACCTTTTGACCGATTTTGCCATTTTATTTGGCAGTAAGGCAACAGAGTTTCCTCCAGTTTTTTCTGGAGAAAAATCCTCCACCTCATCGCCAAACCTATAGTATGGCAGTGCGGTAATGTGGGGCTAATAGAATTACCAACACGTTACTACTGTTATTTACAGCACCGTCATACTTGTAATAAGGCCCCATGCATCAACCACTAGGCAGTTTGGAAATCTTGTCCTAGATACCTATCCAACATATTTTGCTGCTACATTCCCCCGAGATCACTGCAGCAAAAAAGCTGGTCCAACCCACAGCACTCCTAAGTAAGTGTTGGGTGAAAGGATTAGAATAAATTACCTCAGGACATGAGATAAGAACTCAACCAACCAAGATTCTAAAAAAACTCAATTTTGGAGAAGTGGTCCACATGTGATATCCCTCCCTTGGTCTTATCCCTCCACTGTGCATGTGGGTTGACAGAAGAGCCCAACTTGAGTTCAAAGAACAATCTCACTAAGCATTTGATGCTCAAATCAAATAGTTATCATGCCTCTTCTTTATCCTGTTCCCATGCTGCCAACCACCTCTAAGTCTGGCCAACCAGTACCTTGCTTGCTTCTCTACCATCTCCCCTCACTTGAATGGGCCACGATGATCAGGCACCTGCATTACCCCACTCCACACTCAGAGAACTGTTTGGTGTACATCCTGTTCATAAACATCTCATGGTGGCCAGGTATCTCTCTCTCTCTCTCTCTCTCTCTCTCTCTCTCTCTCTCTCTCTCTCTCTCTCTCTCTCTCTCTCTCTCCTTTTTTATCAGTGGAAAGGATATCTGCTGCCTTTCCTCATTCACTTCTTCGCCTACTGTAACACTCACCTGGTATCCACGGGGACATCACTCAACCGTTCCTGGCCTCTTACGACCTCAAACCCTTCCCCGGAGGCTATTCGACTGGCGACTGGGCCTGAAACACAGGATTGGTAGATTTTAACTCCCTATTGTCTCTGTTTGCTTCAACCCCTTCCTCCCCGGGGTCCAACCCTTCCCTTTGATCCACAGCTCAACTTGTTTTCTTGGATGGTGTGCTCTCCATCCTGCTTTCAACGCAGGGGCGCGTTGATTGATGCCAACTCGTTGGTGCCTAGTTACTTCACTGGCGAGAGTCCGACTGGTAAGTATGATGAGTCTTTGAACAGTTCTCTAACTTCGTTCCTTTCCTTCTTAGATGATGGCCGGCGTCCGGGGATGGCGGCGTACTGCTGAGATGAGTGGCACTGAAGGTGAGTGAGAGCGTGATGCGCGATGCACCCTTTTCGTATTTGCATTGAACTGAATTCTTTTTCTGTGTCTTTTAGGTGCCGCGACGTTGTCAGCATGGATGCCGGTTATGAAGAACAAATGCGGTTAGTAAGCATGGTATGCGCCACCTCTAGATGTTTCCACGCTAACCTGGAGTGTCTTTTCCCCCTCGCAGATGGATGAGAAGATCCGGAGACACAGATCCCCAGAGCGGCTGGTATTCAGGTAAGCGTTTGAAGCTTGTACTGTATTTGAAAAAAAATAAGCGAAGAGCTGTAAAATGCTTACTAATGCCTTTTCTCTGTTCTTTTCCTCTTCATTAGGAAGCGGTGTGCCGGGATGGGAATGACACCGCCGAAGATGCCCGCAGAACAGAAGGAGCGTTGAATGATGGGCAGAAGGGCTGCAAGGTAAGGCTGTTCCTAACGGTGTTCTTGTTCTTGCAGGAGCTGGGCGCAGAAGAAAGATGCAGGCCCACTAGAGACCGATCCGAACACGGTGAGTGTCATGCTGCAGGTGCAGAAAACGCAAAGCATGCTTCTCAGCCTGGGTCTGGCTTAAATAGTCTCTGGGTATCCCAGGTGCCTCTGGGCTGAACCACACCCAAAAGTCTAGACCGCACATGCAGTTCTGGGAACCGAAATATGTGGGGGCATCCATCTTGTCCCCATCAATGCATTACAAGTCCAATCCCCAATGTTATCCTATGGGAGTGAGTGAGTCTGGTGCCACAAGCGCCAAGTCTGACTCCAAATGAGTCTTTGGAGGGATGGAGAGGCCCTTGAGGGCCATGTAGGTGATCGTGGCCTGGCTCCAGCCTGACATCTTGGAGGGCTGGGGACAAGAGGGGTAGGAATCATGACACCTACTCACCTCCAGCTCACCAATAACAATCTGTGAAGTTCTTCCTTTCTCTGGCAACTGAACCGCCTCTTGACCAGTGCTTCTTCTGAAGCCCAGGAAAGAAGTGTTTTGCTGAGCCCCACTACCTCGTACTTCTTTACTCTGACAATGAGACTGTTCAGAAATGAACCAACGCACCAGCAATAAAAGGTTCATATTTACATTAACATGCAGAATCCCTATTTAGCTACTGAGATTGGATCTGCGCACTATTCTGTAATTTAAGCCCACCCTTCAGCTCCTACGGAGTGTAGCTATGTGCATTCAGCATTTCTACGAGTGCTCCAAAAAACGTTTTACTTTTGTTAGAACAAGTGGTTCCCAGTAAATAGCCTTAACTAAACATGCCAAGGTGAAGACAACATTTTGAACTCCCAATGGCCGCTACCATTCTAAGGTAATTCCTTTCGGAAAGAAGAATTCCTGTACCATGTTTCGAAGGCAGGTAAACCATGTTCTGAATGGGCTAGATGGCTTCTCTTGACGATGCTGCTACCTTCAGCTGAACATGGGAGAAACAGGTTTGCCGCCTTGGGAAAGAGTTTCACGCTATTCAAAAATCCTACTTGAACATCAAGGCATCAAAATGTCTGATTGCTAAAGGGTCAATGATTCACCTTGGGGATGAGGTAAGAGGTAAGATTCAACCTCTGCTTTATAAAGTGCATGATGTACAGGACTTGGAGACCCCACTTCTCAAACTCAGGTGGGAGCCTTTTTAGGCCTCACTACTAATTACAGAAATGTAATGAGTGATTAAGGGACCATAGCACCACCTGCTTACTCCCAAGCTATTACTTCTGTGCAGCAGCA